>NW_026889782.1:28937500-30350000 GCF_033153115.1 Saccostrea echinata | reverse complement strand
CTTAGTACTTAGCGGAGATGTCTTTGTCTTAGACCTAATCTTACGCCGCTTTTTGAAACGCGATTTAGACCTGTCTAAATTTTGGCGTAAATTACTTAGTCGGACTAACTTAGGCCCAAATCTACGACTTTTTGAGAAACGAGCCCCTGTAGCTCTCCGCAAAAAAAAAAAAAAAAAAAAAAAAAAAAAAAAAAAAAAAAAAAATCTGCAACTATATTTTCTATTGCCAATATTCAATATTTTTATTAATTACTTATAATAGTTTACCTAAAACATTTATACTGTGAAAATTGAGATTTGTCTATCTCTTAACATATAAGTCTTGTAATTGTTACAGAAATTTCAGATGCAGAATTTTTATAATCAAATAACTATCTTTTTTCCACTAAAAATAATAATAGAAAGATGACTTTTGTGGATGGATACATTTTATTTTACAAGCAATAAAACAATGTGATATTCTGATTTAAAAAGCAGCGCTTCATTATGTTGCCATCCCCCCCCCCCAATAATTTTGCCGATATATAGAATACTTAAGGAAGCTCTAAACACTAATCAAAAATGCTTTTTGGACTTTGAGAAAAATATATCATATAAACATGATAAAGGTGCACATATTCAGTGTATCTAGTTCATTTTCAACATAGGGTGCCTGCCCTATTTCTGCAGGAAAAATGTTCAAAGACAATGAACTATCTGTGAACAGAAATCGCTGTTGTTTACTTACATCGGAAAAATTAATGGAAATGGTGTATTTAATTACTTAATCTTAGTCTAACATAACATTAAGAATACTTTAATTCATAACAATTTGTGTCATTAACTGTAGATTCCCATTTATTCTATTATTCTTCTAAGGGCAGATCACTCTAACTCAATAAAACTACCCTACAAATAGTACTCTTTAGTGTGCAGTGTTTAGAGCTTCCTTAAGGTCAAGATCTAGTAAATGAAAGGTGCCTACAGATTTCTCAAATTTGAGAAATAAATTCCTTTAATGATGCTTTATAACTTAAGCTTGGTCAAATAAGGTGTTTCGGGGTATTATTTGTAGGTAAGCAAGAAGAAAAAACAGCTTTGTCTTCACTTTCTACTAATTATTAAATCCAAGAGCAACAAATAACGTTTTATGTGCCCACTGGACCATGCAGAAGGAGAATGGAAATAATTCTAATTTAAACGTAATTCTTTAAAAAGATGCTAGACTCAATTTATTTGTTGAAACAGAAACTTCTAGAAGTAAAACTTTACTGTACTTCTGTTTAATGCGCTATTTTCAGTGAGTGAAAATATTCTATTTAAATCAAAGATGGGAATGCGGAAGAAAACGCAAGAACTTAGGATGGTGAATTTCAAGGAGCACGTACATCCTTTAGTGAACATGTAATTATATTCTTGGATTTACATTTCAAGTGGTGCAACATATAAGTGGTTTGGCTAGAAATTATCTGCGTTTTCTGTGTTGAATCATCACCATCTTATTTGAGGATTTCTATAACATTGCTTATTCTTCAAAGATGAAACAACTTCTCCGTTATATTTTACTATTTACTAAACATGCTAAAGCACTCTAAAAACTGTAGTCTTTTAGAGTATTAAAAGCTGCTTCTGACAGAGAAGATAGTGGAAAAGTATTTTGAAAAATTCAAATTTGACCAAATCTACATGTACAACTGAAGCGGAACGTCAGCAGTACGGGGATAAATGAGACGTTGACGAACAAAAACAGCATTTATCTTCACCAAAGTTCCAATCAAAAGTTTTACCTGTTGGTAGGTATCTCTCCTCTTTCTAGGACAGAGTAAAGAGTTATTGCTGTATTTTTTTTTAACTAAAAGTATTAGTTTTTTTTTCTTTTTTTTAAATGTCGTGGTACTCGTCATTGTTAATTAAGACCCCAGAGGAAAAGTGTGCACAGGAGGAAACATAGATAAAATTATTTCATTAAATTAATTGGTCTTATTTTTAGTGACATTTTATAGCGAATTTTAAGTTGAATGTTAAACTGTCCTAGAAAAAAAATGTTTTGAACACCGTATCTGTCTATTTCTTCATAATCTTCATTTTTCAATATTTGCTTGTCGTAAAGACAGAAATGATACAAAAAAATAGGTATATATTTATGACGTCGACATATTTTTGCTGTTAATGATTTGAAAAAAAATGCTATGATTAAGAAATTGTAAAATTTCTACGATGTCCAAAATTCCATTTTCTGCAACCATCCTTATTTTTCTATATAAATTTCTGTCATTTTAAATTAAATTATTTTTAAACTTTGAAAAAAAAAAAATCAATGCGGTTAATATTTAATCTTAATCATATCCTGAATTAAATTTTTGATAAAAGTTTGTATCATTCGTCCTTAAGCTTGACATATTTGGGTACATGTAGGTTGCTAAGGGCTATCAGACACAGTCTGTCTAAATCCACCCATTTATAGACAATTCAGTTAAATGGAATAAGATGAGCGATACTTTGAAAAAAAATGACTTGATATACTGTTGAATTTTAAATATGGCTTTAAATTTGATTGTTTTTTTATTGGAATTTGTTGGCGTTATAATGGTAAGTCGCGTTTATTTTGAAACTCAGAAATGTAATATGAAGAATGTGTGTCTATCTTGTTGGATATTTTGTTGATAAAGAAGTAAAGAACACTTAAAACATATCAGGATAAATAAAATGGGACAAGTGAAATCTTTGTAAACAAAATGGGTTTATAATTTGATGAAGGTCTACATATACTTTTCTTTTTTATTTGTGTGTTCAATCTACTAGTGTTGGTACACACAATTGTCACGTTAATACGCACGTCCTTTACTTTGCCCATTTGATTTTTAAAAATTATATTCGAATACTTTTGAATCATAAAAAGACTTTCTGTATAATTTTTTGAATGAATTAACACATCGATACATGTGACAAACACACTCATGAAATAATTAAAACAAACAACATTTTCCAGAGAAATGTCTGTATATTTTATATACATTCTTAATAGAAATTGAAACGGAATTACTAGATTTAAAATAAGAAGATGGTGATGTTGACATTTATATCTTTCCCGATCTAAATAAATCTGATCCCGACTGGAAATATATTAAATGAAAATATTTCAGAAATTTATAAAAATACTAGATTGCTTGCCTGTAAAATGGATTACAAGAAATTGATTAAAAACTAATTAAGCTTTTGCAGACCTTTATTGAGAATGCGTGTGATAATGGAAATGTTGTATATGCGTATTTTTACATGGACTGTGTAAATTAAATTAAGTATCAATGTTATAGTGTATGTCCAAAGTGTAATGCATGTATTATAATACATGTATCAGCATAATGCCAAAAAATGATAAATTTTCAAAAACCTCATATCCATATTTTAATAATATATGATTTCATAATAGTTAAATTTTCCACAGGTCCGTAGAAGGCGAAGGGGCCAGGGGCCCCGGTCCTCCATTTTTTCTGAGTGTAGTTTTTTTGCTATTTAAATTTTCCTTCTGATGCTGGTTCCCCCCCCCCTTCCCCCTCCTTCCACTTTCTGTCGCTGTAAGGTCGAGAACTGGCAAATTCCATGACTTGGACAGTTCATTAGGTTTTTGACTTGGACAGTTAATGAAGTTTTTTGGTCAAATTAATTTAGGAAGTCCCCCCCCCCAGCAACCCCCAATTTTTGGTAGTTTAGGTTTTTTGGATTGTCAGATTTTTTTTTGGGGGGGGGGGTCCCCCACTTTTTAAACCGTAGCTACAAACGCGTTCCATGGCTTTGCCACTACCGTATGTGTATTTATTTTAATGTAAAACATAAGTGAAAAGACAATATGGCTTATTTTCAAAGGAAATTACTTCAGTAAAATTCTTCATGCTTAATGTATTCCAATTTTTTTCTAAGTACGTATGCTATGTATATTGTTTGGGTTTTAATGTACGCTTGTGTATCGAAATATCACAATCGAGTACATGCACGTTTACGCTTTTCTAATGTAATTTGTACCTATATAGATTTTTTAAATTTATCTGAGCATACAAAAATAGTTATTTAATTTTAATGCTTTGTCCTTGAAAATACAGATAGGTTTGCGTAATATATCTGTTATAAAGATGGTAAAGAGAGAAAAAAATGCACGCGCGCTAATGCTTTCCGTGCCTTACTTCTGTATTTTAGTTTAAGTTTGATATTAATTTGATCCGCCACATGTAATTGTAGTCTCTAAACCAAATAAAATACGATCTGCGCATGCTTAGTACTTAGCGGAGATGTCTTTGTCTTAGACCTAATCTTACGCCGCTTTTTGAAACGCGATTTAGACCTGTCTAAATTTTGGCGTAAATTACTTAGTCGGACTAACTTAGGCCCAAATCTACGACTTTTTGAGAAACGAGCCCCTGTAGCTCTCCGCAAAAAAAAAAAAAAAAAAAAAAAAAAAAAAAAAAATCTGCAACTATATTTTCTATTGCCAATATTCAATATTTTTATTAATTACTTATAATAGTTTACCTAAAACATTTATACTGTGAAAATTGAGATTTGTCTATCTCTTAACATATAAGTCTTGTAATTGTTACAGAAATTTCAGATGCAGAATTTTTATAATCAAATAACTATCTTTTTTCCACTAAAAATAGTAATAGAAAGATGACTTTTGTGGATGGATACATTTTATTTTACAAGCAATAAAACAATGTGATATTCTGATTTAAAAAGCAGCGCTTCATTATGTTGCCATCCCCCCCCCCCCCCCAATAATTTTGCCGATATATAGAATACTTAAGGAAGCTCTAAACACTAATCAAAAATGCTTTTTGGACTTTGAGAAAAATATATCATATAAACATGATAAAGGTGCACATATTCAGTGTATCTAGTTCATTTTCAACATAGGGTGCCTGCCCTATTTCTGCAGGAAAAATGTTCAAAGACAATGAACTATCTGTGAACAGAAATCGCTGTTGTTTACTTACATCGGAAAAATTAATGGAAATGATGTATTTAAGTACTTAATCTTAGTCTAACATAACATTAAGAATACTTTAATTCATAACAATTTGTGTCATTAACTGTAGATTCCCATTTATTCTATTATTCTTCTAAGGGCAGATCACTCTAACTCAATAAAACTACCCTACAAATAGTACTCTTTAGTGTGCAGTGTTTAGAGCTTCCTTAAGGTCAAGATCTAGTAAATGAAAGGTGCCTACAGATTTCTCAAATTTGAGAAATAAATTCCTTTAATGATGCTTTATAACTTAAGCTTGGTCAAATAAGGTGTTTCGGAGTATTATTTGTAGGTAAGCAAGAAGAAAAAACATATTTTAGACTGTCATTTTCAATGAAAAACTAAGAAAATAAGTCATGAATACAAGAGTTTTTTCCATATCAGACAAAAGAAATGTATCCAGATTGCCTACAGTCTCTCAGAAAACGGTAATTTGTATGTTCTTGGCCTCTTCTTTAAAATGATATTAAATTGAATATAGGTATCGGGATTACTTTTCACATGATTTCAAATTGAATTCCATGAAAATACTTGATTTTGTATATAAATCTATTAGAGCCGTAAAGTACGGGAAAAAGAAAGTTGAAATTGATTATGACGTCATAATGGATCTAGCACCAAAAGGTAGTCTAAAGCATTTACTAGATCTTGACCTTAAGCCCCCATTCCCCCACCCAATTATTTTGCCGATATATAGAATACTATAGAAAACATGGCTACCATATGCTTGTGCCCCCTAAATAAAAACGTCTGATGAAAACAGAAAATGTATGCCTGTGCCCCCCCCCCCCCCAACCCTAACTGAAATTGCTTCCTACGGGCCTGTTCATTAAAGGTGTACATACTACGATAAATTAATTTTACCACAGAAAAGACTCAAAACTCTATCTGTCCACTTGCAACACGTACAGGTACCTGTGGACAGGAACCCTCCCCCCCCCCTCCCCAACCGAATATACCCCACGGGTCAAAAATATTTTTATGTATTTTTTTCATAAATTATTCTTCTAGTACACATTTACAATGTATTCCATCAGAAAAATCAAAAAAATAACGTAGAAATAACGTTTTAATAAAAAATCATACCCGCGGTATTATAAAATAGAGAAGGTAAGTCACTTCCATTTGCTTACACTGGACCCCTCTTGGATATCAGGCCCGAAATATCATTTACCTAATACATGTCACCAAAATGTGTCATGATATCTTGTTTCGGTAGATATTTTTGTCTTTAATCGTGCTATTCAATTGCCCAGGCACTCCATAATAATCCGAGTATTCATCGTCAAACGTGAAAAATGCTACACGATTCGGAAATGTCAAAGTAGAAATTACGGAAGTGATGCAAAAACGACACCTAGCGTGTAACTCACGAGTTCCGAGTGTTATAGAATTAAGAGAAAAGTCAGAGGTCTACGAAAAAAATGTTCGGGAAAATTTTGATAAAGAAGTCGAAATTGATTCATTAGAATTAAATTCTGCTGAAGATTTTCGAGATGAGCGAGGGTAGTCGTCAATATTCCCTTTAAAGGATGTTATCACTGATACCAAATAGCGGTTTAAAAATCGCTTAAACATTATCATCTTGACTTGTAAACCCCCTCCCCCTCCACCTCGGCCCCCTTCCCCTTCTGCGTGGACATGGAATTTTCATTAAATTGTGTCTGCAGAAAGGTGGATATCCGTTAAATTAATGCGGTAGTAAATATAATATTTAGAATTATAAACTAGTTTTAAAAATAAGTAAAGATAGAAATGTGATTATTTAAAACTGTACAATTTTTTTTTTTCATTTGTTATGAATTTACTACATGCATAATCAATATTGATTAATTTGGGGACGGGGGCTGTGCACGTCATTACAAGTTACAGTGTTGAAGAAAAACAATTGACCGGTTGATGAATGGTTGTACAACCCAGGCAATATTTAGACGTCAAAAGTTACGTACTACAAGTTGCAATTATCTAAATATGACTGTTAGATAAGACGTACCTAAAGAAATTTTTTAAAAGTCTTTATTTTATAGAAGTTAAGCTTCCTTTTGTTCAATTAAAATAATAGCTTGATATATATATATATATATATATATAATCAAGGCCAGAAATAAACGCAGTGCGACGCGAGAGTAAAGAAGGGCATGAAAATTATTTTTAAAAAAAAATTAAAAAAAAAAAATGGGGTTCCGATTTTCATTCTTAAGGATTAATATTGAAAAGACTCACACTTAAATTCCTTGACAAATGATAATCATCGCATAAGAATATTAAAGTCGTGGGTTCGAATCCTCTGCGGGACGTGGAGACCAATTCTTCGGATGAGACTGTATAAACCGAGATCCCTTGTTTCAGTAGTTGTTGGCACAAAAAAAGATCCCTCACTGCTCAATGGCCTTAACGTCGACCATAGGTTAAAATTTGCAGCCCTCCACCGGCAAGTGGTGGCGTCTCCATATGAGTGAAAAATTCTCGAGAAGGACGTTAAACAACAAACAAACCCCCTTCTATACTAAACGTTTAAAACAATATATTCATAATGTACTTACCGCCTGTTATAGGTACTGTTAACTTGAATAATAACTAGAATAATAAATCCAATTAAAACACACACTAAATATCAATAATCCCAGTGGTAATGATGATGTACATACACCATGTGCAAAACAATAATGATAACGGTAAAAGTAGTGCTCGCAGTGTGACGTAATTCCACGCAGGAGTCTAGAAATTTTCCAAAAAGGTGTACATTTATGATTACTTACAATTTTTTTTTCATAAGTTTGTGCTATCTATTCTAAATATGACAGGAAAACGGGTGAATCGTGGATGGGGGTTGATTTTTGACAAAGTTGATTGGGTCAAGATTTGGAAAGGGGTTCTCAGAGTTCTACCCAAATACTGATAAAAAATTGCACAAGTTGTCATTTTGGCATCTAATTTTTTTAAAGTTCATCAAAAAAGCTATGCACTAAAATAATAATAATATTTGTTGTTTTGACAATAAATTCAAGAAGTTCCAACTATGGGTAGAAAATTAACCAGCCCCCCTTTTTTCACACAAATCTTGCAAAAATTCTCTCTTTATCAGAATTTACATTATTAGGTAATATCAGACTTGTAATGAAATATTTATATGCGCGGATCTAGAGGGGGAGGGGGGTCCGGAACCTATATACGAAATCCATCTACGAAAGCAACTAAAAGTGGCCTTGGACCCCCTCCCCCGGGCCCTTAGAAAACACGGACCTCTGTTAAGTTGGTATGAAAAGTTATACATATGAAGCTTAAAAAGTGAGCAGCCAAATCCCCCTCCTCCACCACCATCACCACCATGAAATAGGTTTTCACATATGGGAGAGAAGTTTAAGTTTTTTTTTATTATTTATTTATTTTTTATTTATTTATTTTGTTGTGCGTGTCAAGAAATTTCTGGGTTGGATCCCCCTGGAAAAAATTCCTGGATTCGCACCTGATTTACATAAGAGGCCCATATTGGCTGCATGTTCACCTGAGCATTTTATGCTTGAGTTAAATGTGTACTTCCTCCCTGGTTACCAGAATTTGAAGGAGAGCAGTCAGAGCACATTTCAGGGACGTTGCAACGTTTTTGAAAGGGGGGGGGGGCAGCTAGAGAAAAAAAATCAACTTACCTGTAAAAACTTGACAAGCCAATTTTTTTTTTCAAAACTCAAAAATCCTATTTCGTGGGGTGGGGTGGGGTTGGGGTGGGTTCCAACTTCTTTCAGTACCCCAATTTTATATGTACGCTACTACATTTCCTTTATTTGACTATAATGCAACAAAAAGTGTAGGGGGGGACCACCCTTTCATGAACATTTTCAATAGTAAAAAGTTATGTTTCGAAAAAAGTGGGGGGGGGGGGGGGGCAGGCCACCTCTGCCCCCCCCCCCCCGCCCCCCGATGCTACGTGCCTGCATTTAGAGGCAAACACATTAGTGCGGGTATTACTGTCTTATGACAGCATCTAGTTTACATTTTTTTTTACCATGGTTCATCTAGATATCGAATACTTGCCATTCATGTTGATATATTGGTGGTCTTTAATTAAGAATGAGAAGGGCGGGGATATTGAACTGCTACAGTGACCGATCTTTAAAAAATCTATCAACAATACAAAACTGTGAAGAGCCGTTAAAACGGACCCCTGGGAATTCCAGAGGGGGATCAGGTGCGCCTAGGAGGAGTAAGCATCACCTGTTGACCGGTTACACCCAAGTTATTGCACTATTCCATATTTTACTACTGTAACAACGACATGTTTCATGTACATTTACATGTAAGGTATACATTTTCTGTATATCTTTTCCAATCCCTATTCTTTGCCTTTGTCAGGTATTTTAGTGAATAAGAGACTGAACTTGACTAAATCAACTTGTATTTAACAATGAAGGATTAAATGTGAAAATCCTTGTATAAGATATACATGTATATCGTTTTGATATAATTTGTGTATTTTAAGTGATTTATTCTAAAGTCATATTTTCCGTTTTCCCTTCCGTGCCGTTTTCCGTTCCGCAATGTAGCAACACCAATTTTTTTGACTGGAATTGTCTATTCAACACCTATTCATTTATAAATACCAAAAACACCTATTTTGCGAGTATTTTTTTTTTTTTTTGAAATCACCAATGGTTTTGGTCAGCTGCAGGTACTAAAATTGTAAAATGGCACCAACATTGCCAGTAAGGAAATGTTTAAGGAAACATCTGTTATAAACATAAACCAAGCTTTTTTTGAGTTCATCCGAAATTTAAATCAGACAGGATTTATTGACATGGAATTTCTTTTAACTACCCCATTTTTAAATAAAATAACAGCTTTGTTTTGTACAATTTAATGTAAATTAGACTTGCTGACATTCTTGGATACGCATGCTTTATAATTACTAGAACAGTGTGTCTATTAATTTAACAGAAGAACTAAAACTCGAATAAATACCACATACATGTAAAATTTTCAAGAGAAGAATATCATTTTCAGCTGTAAAAAAAAAAGTGGAAAGGGGGGGGGGAGGGGGTCAGCGTCGCCAGCCGGCGTGACGACACCTGAGACTTTGAGAGAAGGTAAAAGTCGGCCATATCTTTATGATTGTTATACGGATCAACATTTTTTCGAAAGCATAATTATTCTTAATTTAGGAATAAAATTAATGTGCACGGTTTTAAATAACATTTTCGGTATTTTTGAGTACATAACTTCAAAAATTCATGGGCTTTAGATCAGAACAAAGTTCTCAAACAATCTATTTACATATTACTCAAATCATTACTCTCTGAACACTCTATTATGAAATTCATTTCATATCTGTTTACTTTCGCATATTTCAAATTATTCATTTCTTGAGTGCAATTCCATCTACCTGTTTTAACAGAAAGATACTGGTTCAAATAATCTAGATTAAATGCTTGCATTAATACCAGACATGTGCTAGTTTTACAATTAAATTTGTCCGCTGGCGCTTGCAGAGGATACACCCCCTCCCCGCCCTTCACAAAGTTAACACGACACATTTTTTCTTTTCAGTTTTGATTTCCGTCTTTGATTGAGTTTGGTCTTTCAATCATGTTATGTCATATTTGTTGCGAGAATGTACTAGTACCATCATAATGTTAGGTGTTATCTATTTGCAAGTCCGTTTTAATGTGTTTTTTGGTGCTTTTTTTCTATTTTATACCGGATATTTGGAGTCTACATATACATGAATATTTATCATCGTAAATGGCCTTCTATGTTTAATGACACATGTACAAGAGAGACGTTTACTAGGGAATTTGCGGGTGAAAACTTTTTATTTTGACAATTCAACTGTCGGACATCTTAATACCTCTGCTTTAATGTTAATATAATCGGATAGGAACGTTTGGCACATATTACTTGTTGTCATGGGTTTTATTATAAATTTTATTAGGCTTGTGAATGACCTGTAAAAGAGGTATATTTTGGGAGAGGGGCTCTGTTTATGAAACATGGATTTAGAATACATAGTTGTTCGTATACTTATTTTAACTATATTTTTACTCACTTTATCGCTAGATTCATGCTAAATTCTGATTGGCTTGTACTGTAATGACTGTATCATTTTTTTATTTTTTTTTTTTTGAATTTCCACTTATTTTTATGCCGTACTTTTCTTTTTCAGGAATACGGTGTAAATCTTTTTTTTTATTCAGTGTATATACAACTAGTAAAAAAAAATAAATGACTAATATTTTGAGCAGTATTTGGTATTTTTTGTAGAGCTGTATCATAGGCCTTAATCATCTTAATTACGATAAAACTGTCATCAACATTCAAAATATGAATTTTATTGAAAGGTGAAGAAGATAGAGTGTTGTAAATTGTTTAATTAATTTTATTTACATCTACTTACTTTCTGAATAGAAATATTCATATATGGTCAATATTTGTCATTTTAAAAGCAAATGTGAAGGAAATGGGTAAAAAACAAAAGAAAATGAGGGGGTTGAATGAAATTAATTTAAAACATGGTAGAAACTGATATCATTCAGGGGAAAACACCTTGTGATATAAAACTGGCAAACCAGGTAACAAGGATAATTTTGATTTATTTAAAATATTTTTTTTCGACGGAATTTTTTTTCTAAAAGAAACATGGGAGTAATCGCTCCCGACAGAAAGCACAGGACTATTAATACTTCTACGCGAGTTAAAGTGAAATTTTCAAGGCAGGGAGCCATAATTATAAATTTATCTTTTTTGGATAATCAGGACGTGTTGACCTGACCAGCTTCATTCCTGCTGTTTTGCTCGGCATGAAATACATTACCATGGAAAATAATTCACTAGAGATAGAATGGATCAATGTTATGCAATTTGGAAAAGTTGATGCGATTGTAAGTGTTCACATTAATTCTGTCTTAGCGATACTGCAGATGTGAAAGTATCACATAACGCTATGAAACAATGCAAATTCTTTATTATGCGAAGAATCAAACTTGAATCCAGCGTAATCAAATTAAATCTAGAGAGTCTAGAAAACGTTTAACTCCATTGTCATCAACATTGAATAAAACTCAGATATTAATTTATTCTAAATACAGAGTTACTTGTAATTTCTTTTCTCGTGGCAGTAGAAACCGGGCGTGAGAGCGGGAGGGGGATCACCGTGGCCCCCAATAATCATGATATATGATACTTAGTCTAGTATACTACAGAAAACAGCTTATTTATATTGATATGTCTTCTAAATCATGTGAATTATAACTTTTTTTGTTTTTGGTTGACATGCAATAATTTTTTTTTAATAAACTTGTAACTAGTACGTAGATTAACATCTTTCAGTTTGAATTTTAGCACAAAAAAATCAACATCCATATCTTTCACATGAATATTGTAGTTTTGATCATGAATAAATCAAAGGTCTGAAAGATATGACTACTACTATGTGAAGACTTTCAAAAGTCTAAAGCTTAAGTTAAAGAAACGTAGTTTGCATTCAAAAATGACATCTTTTAGAGTTATACCGCCAAGTGCTGACCCGACCAGTTTCATTCCTGCTGTTTTGCCGCGGATCTGAATGATGAATGATGCATTCAAAAATGGCCAAATGTTATGTAACTTTTAATATATAATGTGATAATATTGACATCAGGTCTTATGCTCTGTTTCCTTTAGGTCATTAATCCTTATGATCTTCATGCTACTGATTATCGCAATAATTCTATTGAACTAACTGACCAACAAGACCTATTAAGTCTATAATGTCTGACGCCAAGACATTAGATAACAAGTAAATCTCATTAAAAAAAAAACTTCCAAGGTAAAGATACATTCATTCATTTATGGAATTGTTTAGACTTTGGTTTTTTGTAATCTTGTTATTCAATCCGTTCTTTGCTCAAATTGCATCAAATTGTATTTATTGTTTCAATTTTGTTGCAAAATTCATATACTTTTCTTGATAATATACATTTAGTAACTCTGCAGATTCCAGGGGAGACCCCCCTTTCGATCAGCCCATTAAAATGAATTCACATCAATGACGCTGCATTAAACTGAAATTATTCTGTTCCCTGAAAATAAAATATAGATTGAGTAAATATTGAGAATTAGAGAGCTGAAATAGTCACTTAGGTAATGTGGGAATAAGTTCAACACAACTCAGTACAGGAAATTTGTGTATGAAATGGCCACATGCTGTGACTGATGATAGTCTCGACTGGGCTAGGCGTACGAAATGTACACAGGACGGATCTTACAAATGTTCAGCTTTGTCTTCACTTTCTACTAATTATTAAATCCAAGAGCAACAAATAACGTTTTATGTGCCCACTGGACCATGCAGAAGGAGAATGGAAATAATTCTAATTTAAACGTAATTCTTTAAAAAGATGCTAGACTCAATTTATTTGTTGAAACAGAAACTTCTAGAAGTAAAACTTTACTGTACTTCTGTTTAATGCGCTATTTTCAGTGAGTGAAAATATTCTATTTAAATCAAAGATGGGAATGCGGAAGAAAACGCAAGAACTTAGGATGGTGAATTTCAAGGAGCACGTACATCCTTTAGTGAACATGTAATTATATTCTTGGATTTACATTTCAAGTGGTGCAACATATAAGTGGTTTGGCTAGAAATTATCTGCGTTTTCTGTGTTGAATCATCACCATCTTATTTGAGGATTTCTATAACATTGCTTATTCTTCAAAGATGAAACAACTTCTCCGTTATATTTTACTATTTACTAAACATGCTAAAGCACTCTAAAAACTGTAGTCTTTTAGAGTATCAAAAGCTGCTTCTGACAGAGAAGATAGTGGAAAAGTATTTTGAAAAATTCAAATTTGACCAAATCTACATGTACAACTGAAGCGGAACGTCAGCAGTACGGGGATAAATGAGACGTTGACGAACAAAAACAGCATTTATCTTCACCAAAGTTCCAATCAAAAGTTTTACCTGTTGGTAGGTATCTCTCCTCTTTCTAGGACAGAGTAAAGAGTTATTGCTGTATTTTTTTTTAACTAAAAGTATTAGTTTTTTTTTCTTCTTTTTAAATGTCGTGGTACTCGTCATTGTTAATTAAGACCCCAGAGGAAAAGTGTGCACAGGAGGAAACATAGATAAAATTATTTCATTAAATTAATTGGTCTTATTTTTAGTGACATTTTATAGCGAATTTTAAGTTGAATGTTAAACTGTCCTAGAAAAAAAATGTTTTGAACACCGTATCTGTCTATTTCTTCATAATCTTCATTTTTCAATATTTGCTTGTCGTAAAGACAGAAATGATACAAAAAAAATAGGTATATATTTATGACGTCGACATATTTTTGCTGTTAATGATTTGAAAAAAAAATGCTATGATTAAGAAATTGTAAAATTTCTACGATGTCCAAAATTCCATTTTCTGCAACCATCCTTATTTTTCTATATAAATTTCTGTCATTTTAAATTAAATTATTTTTAAACTTTGAAAAAAAAAAATCAATGCGGTTAATATTTAATCTTAATCATATCCTGAATTAAATTTTTGATAAAAGTTTGTATCATTCGTCCTTAAGCTTGACATATTTGGGTACATGTAGGTTGCTAAGGGCTATCAGACACAGTCTGTCTAAATCCACCCATTTATAGACAATTCAGTTAAATGGAATAAGATGAGCGATACTTTGAAAAAAAATGACTTGATATACTGTTGAATTTTAATATGGCTTTAAATTTGATTGTTTTTTTATTGGAATTTGTTGGCGTTATAATGGTAAGTCGCGTTTATTTTGAAACTCAGAAATGTAATATGAAGAATGTGTGTCTATCTTGTTGGATATTTTGTTGATAAAGAAGTAAAGAACACTTAAAACATATCAGGATAAATAAAATGGGACATGTGAAATCTTTGTAAACAAAATGGGTTTATAATTTGATGAAGGTCTACATATACTTTTCTTTTTTATTTGTGTGTTCAATCTACTAGTGTTGGTACACACAATTGTCACGTTAATACGCACGTCCTTTACTTAGCCCATTTGATTTTTAAAAATTATATTCGAATACTTTTGAATCATAAAAAGACTTTCTGTATAATTTTTTGAATGAATTAACACATCGATACATGTGACAAACACACTCATAAAATAATTAAAACAAACAACATTTTCCAGAGAAATGTCTGTATATTTTATATATAGCACAAAGATTTCTGGGTTCTAATGTGAAAAAAAAACGTTTTCAAAGAAAACAAAGAATTCAGGATTTACTAGTATTTATTTGTTTAATTGGGGCTATAGGGAATGGGATTGGAATTTTTTTCATTTTCATGCATTGTGAAAAAAAAAAAAAAAACAAAGTACGTTCACTTTAGATCATGAGTACTGAGAGTCAAAGCCTACTGTTGTTAAATCTATAATTGCTAGAATTAAAGATAAAATTCTAGCTAGTGATTCTCATCCAACTATAAAATTTGGCTTAGATTCTATTGAAATAATTGATGATTTATTGTAAATCAATTTGTTCCTCGAAAGTGAAAATCAAATAACCCAAATTCCAGAACATTAAAATCCAGAACTCAATTTTTGAAAGCAGAGAACAAACCTGGTGCAGTCAGGCCTGTAAGAATTTTTCGTAGTTATGTTAATCTTCTCATATTAAAAAGAACAAAATAAATCAAATAACAAAATTGTGAAAACTGTGTTCTCAAGCAGAGTCATTTTGTCAAGATAATTTTGTAGCCCTCTCTCCCACAACAAACACACACGTACGATCTGAATGCGTTAATTTATGTATACGTAATGTATAATAAATAAAATTTATTGAGAAGCATCCTCAGGTGGTGTAGATACAAATGTGTTCAAATCATCTGCCTGGTGTAGGGCAATGCACTGGAGATCAAATGTCGGGACAACTTTTGTATTTAAACTTTTCAATACTTAATTGATTTCAGCGATGTGGCCTATGGGACTCTTTTTTAAATTCTATTTACTGGAAATGAATTTAATTACTTGTTCAAAATTTGAAATTCTATAGAATATAAAAAAAAAACCCAGAAAATAAGAATCATTTGAATTTTTTGCACCATTCATAGACTTTGTTCATGTACTTCTATCATAGGGCATAAGATGGAGGTAAACAACCCAGCAGGACCGCAGCCACCAAAATGTCTAAGGAGTAAAAACAGAAAACACATAGATGTCTAAAAGATACATTTATAAAGAGACAAGAGAACAGTATTAAACAGGAAATCATCGGTATAATAATATTCAGCTGATGACGGGTTTAACGTAAAATGGTTAACAATAGTGGTCCTTTTATTCAAGAAACATCAGGGGAAGTACTCAACAGTTCATAGTGGAAGGATTGCTAAAAACTTGTAAATGAAAATTCATATCAGATGTCAAATGATACAGATCAAGGCCCAACCACTAGGATTTTATCACAATGTTACCTACGAACTGGAACAAGGAAACCCACCTCGCGAACAGAATTTGGAACAGTCAGTAATTTGGACCTTGACTCTCGCAAAGCATGTCAAAGTTGTGAAAAGGGATACAAATGTATTTCCATCAATCTTAGGGATAACAAAGACAAAAATGCATAATTTCTACTCTTGCATATTGTTATTGTGTTGAGCTTGTATAATTTTACTTCTATTTGGAATGATTTCATAATCTATAGGAGACTAATACATGGTCTATTTTTTTTTTATTCGTAAAGTGTGTGCGGTGTTCATTTTTTAAATTGGTGATGATCCTCACATCTCATTGCACTTTTACATGTGCAGTATTAATTTCTTACGTTTTCAATATATTTATATGAGAATACTAAGTTATTGTATTTTGATTGTTTCACCCACAGATTTCATCAGAGGAGTGTATGAATTGAAATGTTTAGCTCAAGATAATTTTTGAGGCTCCTATAACGAAATGGTAAGAGCGTTTGCTCGAGTATCACGCAGCTAAGTGTTAATCCGCACGTCGTGGGTTCGCACCCCACTACAGGACGTGCAGTAGGTGCAGGCACGGAAAATTTTCAAATAGCAAGGGAAGTTTAAGAAACAAAGTATTTTTTCGTTTATAAAAAATGAGTTAAAGAAGTGTTTCATTCAGCTATTTATTAGCGTGCAGATAAAACGGTATATGGAGGCATATGGAGGGTTATTTTATGTATTGTTTATATAATATTGTGCCTTAATTGGAGAATGCACATTTGTTTTTGAACTTTGACATTGTATTTCATATTTATTTTGATCATGTGTTGATAGGTCCACTTATTGTTGAATTTCGAATGTATCAACATAAAGTAAAGATGTAGATTTTCGACTTTCCTGGTGAATCCACAAGTTTTTTTTGTCCTAATGCATAGAAAGGAACTTAGTCATTTGTAAAAGAAAACTACGAATGCTTTTTGATTTTAATGCTTTTGGTGGATCCACCAACCACCCCACCCCCCACTTTTAATAAATACAAAGGCAATTTTGACAGTATATCATTCAGGTATCCTTGTGTATTCCTGTTTGTATTTTGGTGGATCCACCAAGTATTTGTAAGTGAAATTGAGAATGCTTTCTTATTCGATTTTTTTTATACAGATTGGTGAGTCCACCAAACTCCTCTCTGTATTTAAGGACAATTTAGTCGAACTTTGGGTTATTTGTAGATTTTTGACTTTTCTGGTGGATCCACCAGCTTTTGCCCCTGTGTATCTAAACATATTAAGGAAGTGTCACTAAGTCATTGTAAAGGAAACTTATGAATGCCTTTTGATTTTAATGCTTTTGGTGGATCCACCAAACTCCCCACTACTGATAAATACACGCTTAATGTTTACAGTATATCATTCAAGTATTCTTGTGTATTCCTGTTTATATTTTTGATGGATCCACGAAGTATTTATAAGAGAAAGTATGAATGTCTTGTTAGTTGAATTTTTGCATTTTGGTGAGTCCACCGACTCTGTATTAAGGACAATTTTAGTTGGTTTTTTTTTTTTTTTTTTTTTTTTTTTTTTTTTTTTTTTTTGGTGTCTTCACCACTCATTTTCTTTCAATGGGTTGTTTCAGTGTCTTAATCCTGGTGGATTCACCAAAGTCGTTTTTAAAAGTATCATCATTATTAAAAGTAATTTTGAGAATTTCACCAGATTGCTTTTATAAATTTAAGCCAAATTGTCTATTTGTAATTTTGGTGGAATCACCAAGTTCTCATGAAGATATTTTGGTTGTTTTGTTGTTAAGTTCATCAATTCTTTGAATGGATTGTAGAATGGTCAAATTCACTCTTGTTTTCTTGGTGGAACCACCAAGATCAATCTTTATTTGAAGATATTTGGTAATTCAAATTGGTGTATTCACCAATCCTTTGACTGTTTATATAGAATACCGATACATTTTTGATCTGTTTTAACATAAAAATTGGTGTTCTCACCAATTCTTAATCTATTCAATCAGGAAAATGAATTAAAAAAATCGTCGATTTCTGAAATTGCACTGTCTTCTTTTTCATTTTAAATTTAAAAAAAGAGGACAGGAATAGAAAATCCTCTTTCTTAATGGAAACAGTTATATGTACAATATTTATGCACACAGTATTTATACATGCAGTGTTTATATATACAGTATTTATATGTACAGTATTTACATACACAGTATTTATGCATACAGTATTTATACATACAGTGTTTATACATGCAGTATTTATACATGCAGTATTAATACATACCGTATCTATACATACAGTATTTTTACTTACAGTATTTATACATGCAGTATTTATATGTACAGTATTTATATACACAGTATTAATACATACAGTATTTATACATACAGTATTTATATAGATGTAGTATTTATACAAACATTATTAATACATACAGTATTTATATATACAGTATTTATACATACAGTATTTATACAAACAGTATTTATACATGCAGTATTTATACATGCATTGTTTATACATACAGTATTTATATGTACAATATTTATACACACAGTATTAATACACGCAGTATATATACATCCAGTATTCATACGTACATTATTTATACATAACAGTATTTAATGGGCATGTTGACGATCAAAACCCGAGTCCTCTGTCTTGGAATTTATCCATTTTATCCGTCATTTATCCAATGTGGATAAAGGATGGATGCCTTCTTTTTATCATATCTCATATGTTTAAAGTCCAAAGTGAACGATATTTTAGGGATTTAATTATTATATTATTGTTAAGATAGTCAAGTATTTTACTCATTGTAACTTGGCGATCTTTCATAACAAATTGCTCAACTAAGGGCATATCTCTTCCCCAGCTTGCTTTAACTGGGCAACAGAACAAACATCATTTTTAACCATATCCCTTCCTTCACTAAAACAATCAATCCAATTAATGATTGAACTTCTGGCAAGTCTTAAACCTTGTACAAATTATTTTTTGTTACTGCAAGGAATTTCCAAGATATACGAAAAACTCTACAGACGTGTGTTGCTCGAGTACGACTGAGTCAACCATTTTTCGTCACAAGTCAACTATATATAAACGTCATTTTCACATTGTGACGTCACAAACATAGAACAAAACATCACATAATATCTGCTTTTTATAAAACATTTGTCTGACTATATGTTTGGGATGTACTTTACTACCTGAGACAGAGATAAGGTCAGACTGAGTGAAGGTAACTTTGTTCCTTTCAGTATCAATAGAGGAGGGTGGTGGTATAACTCCTGTCATCAGACCTTCTTAAATGGTCCCTGGTCCTCAGTTTACTGGTACAGATCTTGGTATCCTACAGTAACCGATAAAAGAGAGATAAAGGAGACTTTCATGATGATAAAACCTCACAGAATGTGTTACATGATGATTAGAAACTCACTAACTATATATCTTGTTTATTGAAAAATGTATATTGACGATTTCTCATTTAATCCCTTGTATATACAAAGCTAAATACTTTTATGATATAGGATGATGTCATTAATTTAATCATAATAGTTTTTTTTTTTCGATTTAAAATTACAAATTCACAAAGTTATTGATCTAATGTTAATATATGCAGTAAATTTCTTGCTATATTCCTATCATTTTATGAAGCTATTGCTATTATATTATTGTTTGATAAAGCTATTGCACTGATTTTATAATAAAGTAATGTTTTGTTTTAATATTCTTATATGATATTTTATTATTAATCTTATGAAATAAAGTATATGAATAACAATGAAACTGCTTATTTCCGATACACGCCATGGATTTTAAATGCTGGCCCCTGTGAAAAGTCAGACAATCGTAGAGAAGTGGTTACTTTTATTAGTCAATCTCTAAATTGAGTTATATTTGGATCTATTTTCAAATACATATATTTACAGTATATGCACATGTATTTTGTTTATAAATGTGTGTAGAAAGCTTCGGCCTTGAAAACGCCATAACAAGGAAAGGAAGGTCAAAATATTAAAGAATGATTTTCTTAACGTCACAAATGTTGAAGGCGTGTAAGTGCAACTTCTTAAACGAAAATCAAATTTGCGCTCACATTGAGCAATTTGACTTTAATAACTATATAGTACTGAGAATTATGTCCATGACTTTATCTATGTCGGATTCGCACAAAAAATGAATCCCACCATATGACATGCCAAAACAAAGAATTTGCTAAAATGTCAAGCATCTGCAATGAGTAGTTGCTGAGAAAACTGCGACGAAAATTTATTACGGATAGACAGACAAACACAGACAGGCAGACACACAGAAACACAAGAGTAAAACAGTTTACCCCGGAGCGAGGGTGTAAAACTCTTTTTCTGAAGAACAGCAAAGCCATGAACAGTCATTTTCATATGGTAGCATCCTAAGGTAGTGTAGATTCTAGTTTGTTCAAATCATAACCGCCCGGGAGTAGGTACGGGAAACAGTGGGCAATCAAATTTTTAGTAAGGAATACATAAGAGAAATCTTTAAAAATCTTCTCACCGGAACAGCAAAGTTGTGATTAGTCATATTTATATTATAGCATCCTCTGGTAGGGTAGATTCAAGTTTCCTCAAATCATGACCCCCGGGGGGGTAGGTTGTGGCTATTATGGGCACAAAGTTTTACATGGGTATATGTAGGAAAAAATATTTTAAAATCTTCTTTTCAAGAACAGCAAAGCTATGATCAGTCATATTTAAAAAGAAATATCCTCAGATAATGTGGTTTTAATTTATTCAAATTATGACCTCCTGGGGCAGGGTGGGGCCAAAATGGGTAATTAAAGTATTACGAGGGTTGTCCCAAAAAGTCGTAGAAAATACTAATAACTTTGTAAACATGCAACCAGTACTAACCAATTTTTGAAAAATTATAATATATTAAATGTTCCTTAAAATGGTGCATTTTCAAATATATATCTTTAAAAATAGTTATATAATGACGATTTATAAGAAGGCCAATATGGTCTGTCGGCGCATGAACAATAATTCACGCAGGTAACTATTCTAATTGCTTTTGTTTTTCTGATATTACGCAAAAACTCAAATTTGTATCAGTGAAATCAAAAACAAAATCTTAGTATTAAGTCAAATTTTCACGCCAATAGCATCTGAGGTAGAGGATTGGTGTCTTTATTTTCAAAATGTTGCTAGAATGAGTTTTCTGCAAATCGTCAAACGCCTTAGCGGCCCATGGGGATGTGATAAAATTGCTTCAAATGCGGTTTGTCCGGAAAAAAATTATACAGAAGTGACCTAACACACAAAAGCGGCAGTAGAGAATTTTCTTCTAATGGTACAAGAGATTCTAGGACAGTTTTTACCTCCGTAGCAAAAATAGTTACGCCTATAAGAAGTAGAGTCCTGTTTGTTATATTCAGGCGGCGAGGAACGTTATGGGTCACGATCGACGTCAAACTTTGTGTATTCATTGCTACCTACACGTACAATCTAAGGTGACCTTTCGAGGATTGAAATTTAAATCTGATAAAAAAAAAAAAAGATATGGACATTGGTGAGATTTACTGAGTCCCTCAGTAAGCAGTGGTTTTCCACTTGAAAAAATAACGAGAAGCTTAATTGACACATGTTAAACACACGGGATATTATACTTAAAAATAATCATGACGTTATAAGAGACGTGAATTACGTTTGCTTTCGTGCGCCGACGTACACTAATATGCTTTTCTCATTTGTACATTGTTTTCTTATTAAATGTGTTATTATCATGATACTTGGAATTCATTTTCAAAAAATGTTGCTTTTTGCTATGAAAAGAACAAAAATTTAATTTAGAAAAGAAAAACAAAATTATTTTCCCTGTCTACGACTCTTTGGGACAACCCACGTACACATGTACATAGGAATACAAAGGAAAAATCTTTAAAAATCTTCTTCCGAGGAATAGCAAGGTCATCATTAGTTATATTTTAATGGAAGCCTTTTCAGGTAGTGTAGATTCAAATCTGTTCAAATCATGTCTCCCGGGATAGCATGGGGCCATTTTAAGCGAATAAAGTTTTACATGGGTATATATGGGAAAATCTTTTAAAATCTTCTTCTCAAGAACAGCAAAGCCATAATCAGTCATATTTAAAAGAAAATCTTCAGGCAGTGTAGATTCAAGTTGTTCAAATCATGACCTCAGTGGGTAGGGTGAAGGGTGGGTCCACAATGGGCAATCAAAGTTTTCCACAGGAACACATACGAGAAATCTTTAAAAATCTTTTTACCAGGAAAAGTAAAGTCATGATTAGTCATTTTATGGAAGCATCTTCAGGTATTGTTGATTTAAGTTTGTTCAAATCATGACCTCAGGGGTAGGGTATATGCTTGGTCCACAATGCGCAATGGGAATACAAACGAAAAATCCTTAAAAATCTTTTCATGAAAAGAAAACCTTTGACTATTCATATTTATATGGAAGCATCTTCAGGCACTGTAGATTCAAGTTTGTACAAATCATGACCCTCGGTGGTAGGGTGGGGCTACAATCCGCAATCAAAAATTTGCAAAGAATTGTATGGGAAGACGAATCTGCTGATGAAGAACAAGAAGGACCATATTTACTCAGGTGAGCGCTGTGGCCCACGGGCCATTTGTTTGAATTGTGAATGTGGCCCTTGAACGGCCCCAATTATAGTCAATCGAGAGCCCTGTTTTATCAAATTTCATATGCTGATATATATTTAGGAGAGCTGTTTAACTTTATCAACATTTTTTTTTTCCTTTCCTTTGACCTTGACTGCATGTTTCTCAAATTTGTATTCATCCTGGGTGGGGCATTCATGTCCTATGGACATATATCTAGTTGATGAGTGATCTTTGTTGGTAAAGCCTGGAAGCAATAATTTACACTATTCATTGTAATTTAATTGTCAGATTACACTTCTGTAATGATTTTCCCCTTAGATTCCAAAAAACCCTGTCAGTCCCTAATATTTTCCTGTCTCCCCCTGGCTTTCTCCTTTGATCCCCTGTCGTTGTCCCTGACTACTCTCTCCACTCCTTGACGTCCACTGACTTTTCCTCTGTTACCCCTGTCAAACCCCTGATGTCCCCTGACATTCTCTGACATCCCTGTCAAATCCCTAATGTCCCTTGACTAAGTCCCTGACCTTCATGTCCACTCTCTGTCGTCCCCTTGCATTAATTTTGATCCAGAAAAAGGGTTGAAATATGTTCTTGCTACAGGACACTTTGAGAAAATTATACCTTCCTCTTGACAATCCTCAAGTTTTGTGAAATTATAGATTTAGTTAATTGTTATTTCTTTGAAATATCTTTAGTAAATTCTTTCATAATATGATTGTATTGTTTGTTTGGTAGATTTTCAGATAAATCTCAAGTAGAGTAAATGCCAGTTACTTTCAAAAGAATGAATTACCAATTAACTGCGTCTTGTGTCGCATGAATGACATGAATGACATTAATACAGTTTTATTTATTTATTTATTTATCTATTTATTTAATCTATATATTTATCTATTGATTTAATTTTTTTTAAATTATTAATGTATCTGTTCATTTATTTATGTGTCTATTTATTTTTGTATTTATGTATTTATTCATCTATTTATTTGTTTTTTTATTTATTTAATCTATATGTTTAATTTATTTTTACATATTTCTATTATTTCATTATAAAAAAAAGTATATTATTTCATTTAAATATTTTATTTAATACTCCATTTTCATTTCTTTCATTTTAATTTGATTTATTAATTAATTTAATATAATTCAATTTGTGTAGTTCTACATAAACAATCTTCGGGTAAAACAAGCTATGTTTCAAACTTTTACTCTCGTTTAAAGTCATCATTTCGTAAGTTCTATGGTCGAAAATCATTTTAAGAAAATTCAATTTTTTGTGTTGCAGTGGCTTCGTTTTGTGAAACCAATTATTGATTAATAAAGATTAGACATTCGCTAGGCTTCACCCATGGTTATTTTTAAAATGTGGAGAACCCTGACTTTAATATACTTTTTCATGACTAGATTTGACAGTTTGGCATTGTTTTGATTGAATTCTCGCTAGGAATGTCATTATTTGTAAAGTAACGTCATTACGTAACATCGTAACGTCATAAAGAATCCATTGTAATAATATGAACAAATTTAAAGACTTAAAATTGTAACAGAGACGTATTTAATCAACATCACAAACACTTTTGCAATATATCATATAAAGCAGATATGTACTGAATCTATATTATACAGTTGTTGACTGGGAATGAGGGCAACAGTTTGCACACCGGGCAGACAGATCAACTATTGCCCGAGACCCCTGTGAACAACTGTTTTTTTTTTTTTTTTTAAATCATTTAAAAAAATTTCAATCAATATTATCTACAATATTTAATAAGATTTTTTTTAATTGTACCGTCAGAATATAGAAAAAATACAATTTATTACGTTTTATTTAAACAGAGCGAAATTAACTACATGTATTTTATGCCACTAATTTTTCGAATCATTTTGATTGGTTATCAATATCGTATGGCAACCTTCTTATAGTTATTTACGTACATTATTCTGCACGTATCTTTTACTCGAGCTGCATAGTACTGTAGAACATGATATTTTCAGCGCATGACTTTCGCAGACAAAAAATGGATGTGGACCGTCACAGGTCATAAACAATTACCAATAATGTTTTATTTCGTTTTCACAACATTTGTTACGTTTTTTGTAGTCTCCGTTTTCCTACAATGTCTAAATTACCTTTTTCCTATGCAGCTGTGAATCGTACATCTTCTATCACTGGTTATGCGCTTCATGTAAAATATGATAATTTGAGAATTCGTCAAACCAAAGAAATGAAGAGTACCGCTAAGCAAAGCATCCCCCCGAGGCAGGAACTCCATACGAGAGAATAATTCTTAAGAGGGACGTTAAACAAGATATCATCTTGGGGGGATCCTTTTAAACAAAAATCAAGGTGTACATCATCTGGGTGGGGGAGGTGAGGGCTTAACATGCATAGGTGATTGGGCAATTTCCCTTATTCATAGCAGATACATATCACGTATGCTCTAAATTTCAGTAATTAACCTACCTGAGTATACCTCACAGTTGCATGCAATACGCATCAAATCTAAGAATTCCCAAGGAAGCAATAATTTTTCGTAAATAAAAATGACAATATACCGGTGTTGAACTTGTGAAATGTCTATATAGCTTTCAAGAATTATGTGCGCCTCAAGAATAAATTCCATAATGTAAACAGACACGTGTGGTAATTTGGCAATGAAACCGCGACGTTGAATTACTCAGTGTCAGAGATAGCACTTTTAATCCATACAGACTGTTTCAAGATACGCACAATAATATGACAATACGCACATTCAAGGTTAGTAAACCAACTCACCGAAGCAACTCTATCAAAGCGACCCGAATTTACCCGGTCAACAGGGTACCATTTTAATTAACAGGAAGTGAGTATTGTCAACTCGTACATAAAATTTCAGGTTTTGAAGGTAGTAAAACGCGACATTTTAAGAAATATTTCACCGATTAACATGAACATTAATAGGGTTCGTCCTTTTACAATGGCACATACGTATGTGGAATCCCACTGTGGGACGTGGAGACCGGTCCTTAGGATGAGACCGTATAAACCGAGGTACAGTAGGTGCGGCACGAAAAAGATCCCTCACAGCTGAATGGCAGTGAGTGCCGAGTATAGGTCAAAATTTGCAGCTCTCCACCGACAAGTGGTGGTTTCTCCATATGAGTGAAAAAATTCTAGAGAGGGACTTTAAACAATAAACAAACAAACAATAAGTATGTGGAAGCTGAGAACACATATGCACAGTAGCAATGCTATATCCCCTCTGCAACTAGTTGCGCGAGGGGATAATAAAGAATACTTGTCCTTACCAATCCAGTATTTCTCCTCAGGGTCCCCAAATCCTTCCCTGTACTCTGCCCATGTTCTGTTAAAATTTACAGATCCGTCCAACCGTTTTTGTATTGCCTAGAAAAGATATCAAACTCAGACATTGATATCCGTATGCTAATTGTCTGCTATCCATTTCTAGAGTCTTTAGTTTCCATGTTAATATAAGTAAAATATTTTCAGAGATGATATATCTCCATATATAGCGATTCCAATAAATATTTCATCCTTATATCGATTGACAAGTTCGACGGAGTCATCATGATCCCCATTAAAAAATTACTACTACCATTATTTTGTGTAAGTACTTTTACAGCTTATTGAAATCAAATTATTTACAAAATGGATATTTTTTTTTTCATCATGGCTGTAACAAATTGTACATTGAAAAATGAAATAACAATTGCACAGTGATATTTATTAAGGATCTTATACTGAATACTATGGCTATCTGCTAAATATATTGTTATCTAATATAATTAATTCTGGAAAGCTTTATCTGGCTGGAGAGAAATAAAACTGGAAAAAATATTTTAAGTAGGAAGTGATGTCCATTACTGTATATATTGTCAGATGTTTTTCATAGCGAGAAACTGAGCTTATCAAAGATCTCATTTCAATTTAATTGAAAATAAATCATTAAGGCAGAGTATTTTGTGAGTGTGATTGATTGATTGATTGTATGTAGTTTAACGTCCCATTCGAGAATTTCTCACTCATATATAGACGTCACCACATACCGGTGAAGGGCTTCAAATTTTGACTTTTACTCGGCACTCAGGGCCAATGAGCAGTGTCTGCCTTGACTCGGGGCCTCGGTTTTTAAGGTTTCATCCGAAGGACCCACAACTTCCACTTCAAAGTGCCAAGCACATGGCGAAGGAACCGTTGCTACCCATTTTTTTTTTATCGATTTAGGTCAGTCGCGGCCGAGATTCGAACTTACGACCTCCTGATCACGGAGCGAGCGCTCTACCGACTGAGCTGAAAGGTTACTTTGTTAATGTGAAGGACTTGTTTCTGATTTATATGTTCATAAAGCTTCAACTCGACGACGTATTATCAATTAACAATAGTAACTTTCATTCATATGTCGACTCGATATATCCCCGTGAGCTTGAAATTAAAAATACCACAGAATCTGACATATCTATTTCATATTTAGATACTTTACTAGAAAAAGACGTTAATGGTAACCTAACAACAAAGCTTTATGATAAACGTGATGACTTCAACATTTCAATTGCCAACTTCCCTTACTCATGTAGCAATATACCTTTATCATCTGCATATTGGGTTTATGTCTCTCAGAATTTCTAAAACCAGGCAAGCTATTGACAAACAAGTTGAAGGAACAAGGATATCAACAGTCTCTATTGAAGTCATCTTTTCGCAAGTTTTTCGGTCGATACAATGACCTTGTGTCAGCACATACCTGTCATTGAGTCAAATGCTGACTGACGTTTTTCTTACTGATTGTTAGGCCATCATTTATACACTGAGTGGATTTTGACAAAAACGTTATTCAAACAATAAAATGTTTCACCGATTTTTGCTTAGATTAAATCAAAATCTGAAACCAGAAGTCGCTGACGAGACTATTGCTCCTCTGGTTGTACTTATAAAAGAAGATGAAAGTAGCACTTGGACTTGAAACTTTGCAAGAGCAATAAATAGAACAATGATCCTTGGTTTAGTCCCTTTTTGTGGCAAGATATATTGCAATCAGACTAAAATGTTGGAGGAGTAGCCTTTTAAAACAATTTTACAGAAATTTTGATTTAAGTAATCATGGCAACATCATTGAACAAAATCAAAAAACAATAATGACAATTATGTATCTCTGTAGTCTACTTGTATGCCACGTTATACTGAAATCAGACAAAAAAAGTGTAGGAGGAGTAGCGTTTTAAAAGTATTTCAAGAAAATTTCTATTTTTAGTAACCATGCCAACACTGTTTATCGAAATCCAAAACTGGTAGAGAGAATTATGTTTCTTAGTGTAGTTTACTTGTGTATTAAGTTATACTAAAATCAGACCAAAACTGCAGGAAAAAGTATTTTGAAGGTATTTGAAGGAAATTTATATTTTTAGTAGCCATGGCAACACCATTCATCGAAATCAAAAATCGATAAAAAAGAATTATGTATTTTAGTGTAATCTACTTGTTTTCCAAGTTATACTGAAATCGAATCAAAACTGTAGGAGGAGTAAATTAGTGTCAATTTGAAGGTTACAACAAGTGTTTTCTTCTCATGTAGAAGTTTTGGGCAAAATTCTGCTTCCTTGGAATACAAAAACTGAGAAAGTTAACAACGGAACATAATAAGTGCCTATCGGAATTCAATGAGTTTGTTGGACTCCGAAGACTACAGAAATGTTGTCAATGAAAAACAACAACCTTTTAATACCAACTTCAGAGTACATGGCTTCGGAATCAGAGGGTTTTTTTTACAAATTTCACATATGGCCTAACATTAAAGCTAAGGAAAACCTGTGTTTGGAACCAAGACCCTTTCCTTGACCATAAATTTTCAAAATGTTTCAAAAACTCTAAAAATATCTAATTTATTTTAGGCCTTCTATGATATTAAGAAAAATTGTTATGCAGCTGCTGGAGTTGACATTTTATAATGTAATAATATTAATATAGAAAAGATAAACTTACGGCGTTGTGTAATGAAATATATGGAGATAACGAACAGTATTCAAGCTCAAAAGTCAATTAAACAATACAAAATAGGAGCAGAGCAAACACGGACCTCCAAACATCAGAGGTGGGATCAGGTGCCATGAGGGAGTGAGCATCCCCTGCCGACCGGTCACACCCACCGTATGCTCCTTGTCATGATCGGAAAATAACGGAATAATCCGTCGACAATTCAGTGTGTAAATAATGGCCTAACAATTAGTATGAAAAACATCAGTCAGCATTTGACTCAATGATAAATTGTATTTGCTGACAAGGTCATTGTATCGACCATAGAACTTACAAAATGATGACTTTAAACGAGACAGCTGATAATCTTGTTTCATCAACTTATTTGTCAATAATTTACCTCGTTTTAGAAATTGTAAATACGTAGAGCATGCTCTTACGTATCGAATCAACTGAGAGATATATACCCCGTATGCAGGTGATGAAGGTATATTGCTGCATAAGTAAGGGAAGCTGATATTCTGAATCAATTCTAAAACTGGTCTCTTTTTCTTTATTCCAAACGAGCTTAGGTCTCTGATCATTTACAATATTTGTAAAAATAGTATGACGGGACGGATTTCCAGGAATTTATTCGATACTCTCTGAAAAATTTGTTAATAAGCACCCATTCCCTTTTTCTCACTTGATAATATTGTCTTACTGAGTTCTCAATAATATTTTTTTGTCGCCCGCGTGGCGCAGTGGTTAGAGCGTCTGCTCTAGAGTCGCCAAGTAAGGAGTTGATCCTTACGTCGCGGGTTCGAGTCCCACTGTGGGAGGTGGAGACCGGTCCTTCGGATGAGATTGTATAAACCGAGGTCCCGTTTGGCAGTAGGTGCTGGCACGAAAAAGATCCCTCACTGCTCAATGGCCGTAAGTGCCGAGTATAGGACAAAATTTGCAGCTCTCCACCGGCAAATGGTGGCGTCTCCATATGAGTGAAAAATTCTTGAGAGGGACGTTAAACAACATACAAACGAACAAAAACAATAATATTTTTTGAAGGAGTAAATTTTGAACTCTAAAAATATCGAATATATTCCAGCCTTTTATGAAATTATGAAAGATATCTGTATCATAATTCGAAAAATATATGAAAAATAAGAGAATAACGAAGGTATGACAAACTCAACTGTACTCTAAAACTAGGAGAGACCGAAAAATAAACGTTTCCTTGTTATCGTGCACTTCAAGACCACACAACTTTTATTTTTAGCGTACACTTGTAAACAACATTGAATTAAAGCATGGATAGGTGAGAGATATATTCTAATACTCTTTTTAAAGATTGTGTCAATTTTTTTGGTCTATTGACATTCATTTTTGGAGGTATTAGACAATATGATAACTTCTTCAACTTTTCTGCACAGGCGTACAATAAGAAGAAAGTAGGGGAGAAATATTTTTATCTTGGGCCAGATATTTTTTTCTCCATGAAAGATTTTTTTAAGGTTTTGATTCTGTAATTTTCTGCAAAGAAAAGGGGGTTAAAATAACGAACGGTAATCGATCTCACGAAATCCATAAATGATACAAATTTGAGAAAAGGGCATAAACACGGAGCCCTGGAAATTCCATATGTGGGATCAAGTGCCTAGCAGGATTAAGCTTCCCCTGCCGACTGGTCATACCCGTAGTGAGCCCTTTGTAATGATCAGAAAGACGGAATATTCGGAATAAATCAAAGGTCTAACAATCGGTATGAAAACAATAAGCCAAAATTCGACCAAATGATGTTTAATTTGCTAACAATTTCAAAGAAAGTGACTCCAATCAGCCACATACCTTAAATCACTTGACTCGACACTAATCCAATGTTTCGGCCGAGGTTTATGATTTTGATAGTTTATCAATTAGGTGCAAATCCGCCATCATCAGGGGCCAATTTGCACATCTGTTATATCTGTTCTTAACATCTGTTTTTAACTAATTTAGTTAAGAGGAGAGCATATCATTCAGATTCTTACTGTGTTTAATGACGCAATAGGTAATTCGGGGAGGACTGTATTGCAATCCTTTTATTTCGTAGAATATTTCATTAATTTCTTGTACCTCATCGCACGTTTAATAAACATGCTTCATATTTCATTGATAATTTTATGTAAGTGAATATTGCATACAGAAAAAGGTTCTGACTTTGAACCCATCGCATATTCAATGATTCGTTTGTAAATATTTGTATTGAATTCAAATATATTACTTTCTGGGATAAATCCGAGTAAGTAACTTAGGTCTGCTGTAGACGAGGCTTAGACTGAGAATATCATTATAAGCCGTATCAATAGAAGCCAATTGCTCTTCCAATTGCATATTTGTGTAAAGTGATGTTACATCATAGCTGACAAGCATGTACTCACTGTGTGGTTGCAGAAGTTTGCTCTTCAATATGAAGTCTGAGCTATCCGTAAAGTTTGTGCTCAAGATATGTATACACAATAAATTATTCAATGTACAGTTAATACAGTTGACTTCATTTCACAGAAAGTGCCTATTTTGAGATGTAATAGGCCTTCCTTGAGAAATTATGGTCTTTTGCAGCATCTATTACTTGTAGTGGAATAACAATTTCAATTTCAGTTTCAAACTTGTATATTTTATGGAGTAGATTTCATCTCTCTGCCCTTGTGTTATCTGATTTGTGCAGAAAGCTGTTAGTAAAATCATCAAGGACAACCTTTACATTCATTTCAACAATGTGTTCTTCAAGATGTTTTAAATTGGGATACTAAGTTCAGCAGTTATATTTTGAATTTAATTGCCGTTTATATGGTTACTTTAATGTATTATTTAATATATGATAACAGCAATACAATGTAACGCTTTAATAGATTTTATCTATGAATATAAGGAAATACTTGCTTGAGTGATGCAAAAAAAGTTACGTTTGGACAGAGTTTGGAATACAAATAGTCCAATAGTCTGGGCGTGCTTTATGTTTTAATCAATAATTGTACACCACCTACTTTTATACTGCAATAAACGCGAAAGTGGGAACTGTTTTTGCGAGAAACGGCCCTTCACTAAGGTTGGTAGTTAGCTGATTTTACTTCAATTATTAAAATAAATTGGCAACACAGTAAATTCGACGGAATCGAGAAGGAGAAATGAAGGACAGTGATAAAAAAAACCTTTATTCAATCGAATTTAAAAAGTAGGGGAAAGGGTCCAAACATAGTTTCATCCTGCCCCCTTTTCCTGGTGTCACTTTCATGACCTTTCGTAACGATTTTCAATATATTTTTTATAGACACACAAATGTTTTTAAATTAAAATACATGTACTACATTGTTCATCTACGATACCCCTCCCCTCCCGAAAAAAAAAGAAAAAAATGAGTGAAAGTACGTAATAAATCAATCAAAACAAAATCTCTGATCTGAAAATAAATCAAATACATATAGTTAGGGATAAGAGCTCCGATTTTTTTATATTGTCTAAAATTGATAACATAACTTAAAACTTAATGTAAATGTGTATAATAGAACACGATAGGCGGTGTTAATTGTTCCATTACAAAAGATGCTACATGAATTTTTTATTGTTAGTATTATTACATTACATCCACATTTTTCTGTATAGGAGACGACATGAAAAGACATGGTCTGTCTGGGATGTCATTCAGTACGCCAGGCAGGGATAATGACAAGTATAGTAAAGATAACTGTGCTGTTGATAATGTAGGAGTCTGGTGGTTTGACTTCTGTCACTCCGCCTACCTTAACGTCCCTGGTCCTCGGCAGACTGGAGGTACCCTTAGTATCCGCTAGTTATGAATGGTAGAGAGGTACATGAGACTCTCATGATGATAAAACCTCACTGACAGTGTTACATGATGATTATTATATAATGATGTTTTTGTTCTAATCTTAAATCGTGTGTGTATGATATTTTATTATTAACCTTATATTATAAATTAAATGAATGACAATGAAACTGCTTTTTTCTTATACATGCCATGAATTTTGAATGCTGGCCCGTGAATATTGAAAAATGCGAGAGGAGTAACCTTTATTAGTCTTATTTTGTTTGGTCCCAGGAATACACAAGATTCAATAAATGGTGCCAAGAAGAGAGAGCCCTGGATTCACCAAACATACAAACATAGAATATTATATACACTTTACATTCACCCGAGACAATTTTTCATTAAAAACAGAAGTAGGTAAACAAATCCTATTACACCTCAGTCATTCAATTTACCAGAAAAGTTATCAAAATGATGAGTAACATAATGATTTTAAACAAGTACAACTTTAACAATAAGAAAAGAATGAAGAAAAAAGACCCCAACTCTTTTCAAATATCGCCAGATCATGGGAGGTCACATTTCAACTATATTGCGAAAAATTTCAACTCATTACCCATTACTGCTCCAATTCTTCGAAATTTCGGATGATCATTACCGCCACATTTTATCAATAAGACTATTGCCGATAACAAGGCATTACCGCTATATATATCGAATCATCCAGCAATATCACTGAATATAAGTTCCATTCATCACAATTCATTATAAGAGATTTCCAGACAGAAGTACGTCAAACAAATGGCCTTCAAAGCTCTACCAAATATGTAAAGACTGCGTGTTTTATTCATAAACAATGTTCGGTTTTAAAATGTTCTAAAATGCCTGATGAAATAAATAGATTTTAAATTAAAAAAAAAAACACATCCTTCTCAAAGTCTTACTTTCACCTACCCGTGGTGAGCAGAGGAAACAGGTCTTATGCATGTATATATGTTGAACTTTTAATCAACCTGTACATGCATAAGCCGATGGCTAACTGTCTCAGGCAGGCCGATAAAAGGAATACAAGGACTGTTCTTTGAATTAATCACATTTTATTGGCTTTATACAAATGTAAAATTTCAAAATGGAACATTGTTTGGGTAGAATGGCTTCCTAGACCAAATGGAATCTACAAAATTATTGTAAATACTGCATTTTACTGCAAATACTCTAGCATTTTACTGCATACTGAACTTTTACTGCAAATACTCAAGCATTTTACTGCATTCTGCATTTTACTGCAAATAGTCTAGCATTTTGCTGCATATTCCACACAATATACGAAATATTTGCGTACTATACACACGCACTTTACACCATACATTATATCTACTACATACTTTAATATACTTGTATACTATTAGAATAATACTTGAAATGATAGCAATGCAACTCAATCAAATAATTTACATCAAAATTAAGAACTAAGGTCCTTAGTCATTTTAGGAAACTGTATAAGATAAAAACCTTTAAATTAATAAGACAAACTTACCTCAGAAGAGATGTGAAAGTCTGATCATTACTTTATCTTTATGAAGAATACTACTATAAATACTCGAGCAAGTCTAGTCCGTCTGCTCTACTCAATTGCTACACCCAAACTGACTACAAAACGGCACGGGATTTAAACCAGCCAAGTAAATTCTACTGAACAAATAAAATGTTTTGGAACACAATTATGACATTTAAGTTAGTTATTTACATAGCAGAAAATTGTATGTTAAAATATTTGAAACCATGTTTGGACTTTATTTGTGACACTAACGAAAGAGACAATGTAACGGTAATGATAAGTTTTAAATGTGGCGGTAATGTTACCTCTTTTGTAGTGGTAATGAGTATGTAGCGATAATGACAATTTTGAAAATATAGCGGTAATGATACGCCGATCGTTATTCGTCTTATACATAAATCTTTTCATTTTATATCAATAATTGATTTCTTTCTCCATCTATGGCTCGTAGTGCCTTACAAATTCTTCTCTGATAAATATGTCTTGTTTCTAAACAAATTAAAATAACATAATATTTACCTTCTCTACCAAATATAACATCAAATATGTTTATTTCAATGGTGTGCTCGGATTTTTCATTGATCCATTCTACTAGTTTACTCCATAATATCTCAACATATAAACATTCCCATTACAAGGGGTTAATAGACTCAGGATACATACCACAAAGAGTACCACATTTGGTTTACATTCAAATTCAAAACATTTTCCCATGAAATTAAAATAATCCTGAAGAAATAATAAGAATAAGCCATGTTGAATTACACAATTGTGCATTTGAAAACAACAATCTAACCCAGTTCATAAACTTTTCGCCAAAACCAAAGTATTGTAAGACTTAAAAAAAAAATCTCCATGAAACAGAGTCAAATGCCTTTTCAAAATCAATCAGAAGAACAAATCCTTGGATCTTTTTCTCATTACAATTACACAATTACAAAATTTAGATTAAGAAGACTTTTCTAAGTTTATAGTTTTATTATAAAGTCACAGTAAAGGCAAAAAATATGGTACATTAAAAGAAAGTTCAATGGCTATAGGTCTAGGAGCCAAGATGGTGAATGCTCTCGTATTTCGTCTAGGAGTTAAGATGTTAAAAGCTCTCATGGTTCGTCTTGGACCTAAAATGGACCGAAAATGGTAAAAAGCTATCGATACTGAATCTTTCTCTCTCTCATCTCCAAATAGGATACGGCAATGTCCACTGTTTACATTAACATTGTGTATCTTGCACATTCTTCAGTTAGTTAGCAGCTTTGCACAAAGTCTGAAAAGTGTCAATGTTCGAAAACAACACATCGTATAACTAATTGTCCGTCAAATGAAGATTCTCTTTTATTGTATCCAATCTCCCAAAGTTTGTAAACAAGTTCATAATTAAGATGTTATTGTCCGTCACTCTACACACTGAAAATATCAATTATAATTCATAACACAATATCTAAACATAAATAAATGCACTGTGGAAATTAATATATCAATTAAAAATATAATTTATACGCTCATTCTATTACATGCCTCCCCAATCCGGAGAAAACATTGTCCATTCCATTCCAACTTCTCTATTCCGTCAAAATTACTGTCTTGCCAATTGTTTTTAATAATTGAAGTTAAGCCAGCTAAACTACAAGCCTTAGTAAAGGGCCGTTTCTCAAAGAAACAGTTCACAATTTCGAGTTTATTGCAGTATAAAAGTAGGTGTTGTTATTATAGAGTAAAAAATATAGCATGTCTAGTCTATTGGACAATTTGTATTAAAAACGCTGTCCGAATGTAACATTTTATATCACTTACCCAAGTATTCCTTTCTATTCATAGATACAAACTATTAAAACTGTACGATCCACGTTTTCGACTAATCACCTTAGATTTGATTGATAGATCCTGTAGACAAGCCACCTAATGATAAGAAATAATGGTCCATAATTTTGAAAAGGCACAACCGACATCATCGTGCCGTTATCATTCTTATTTTATACACTCAATGTCTTCAGATCATGAGCAAGACACTTTTTTAAAATTTTAAATCGGAACACCTCGGTATTTTACCTTAAAATGAATTCATATGTACAAAAACATGCATGAGGTAAAACTTGGCCGCTTTTTTGAATGTTACTTGAATCTGTGGTTCCATGATAAAACCTCCTCCTAAAGGATCTGAATCCATACAACTTAGAAATCTTCTGATAACACCCCCCCCCCCCATTTTTTGAATAGACATGAATGTCAACTTCCTTAGAAAGCTTCATTCAACATATCTTAATGAACTTTCTTTATGATTATGACAAACTTGGCCGTCAAGTTTTATTGAAAATATGAACCTGCATTTGATAAATGAAAAATCTTACTGATTTTAGTCCTACTCTACCCTCAGGACCCAATTTTTGAATTTTTCCCCTATTGGTGGTACACCAATATCACCTAGGAAAACAATTAGAATAAATATGAATATACAACTCCTGAGAATGTCCCTTATTATAGACTTCTTTAGCAAGAAGAAGTTTTTCAGAATAGAAAGTATTTTAATGTTAAACTTATGTCTCCCATGACCGTATCACCGGTATCATGTTCAGAATAATCTCCTATCTTACTATTAAAGGATGATTATGTCGAACAAAAGCTTATTATTTTCCTGATTTTCTTGAGAAGTTTGTAAATATACTTGTTTCCTTTATAATCCCATTATAGCCAATGCTTTAGTAAGACCTTCTTAATTGAAGAGGGAACTAAATCTCCTACTATTTTAATATGTAATTAGAATTTTTTTTCCCTTGTCCTGAATATTGATGTCAAGCAGTCACATGTTAAAAATAAAAGTTTGATTTTTTGTCAATATAATTGAATTTCTGAAAAACAAATTACAATGCATTATCATGTGGATCAAGGAGACAAGATATGATTTAAAATTTAATTCCGGCTTTCTTAAGCATGGGTCTTTATTATTGAGATAATGAGTTTCACAATCTTCGGTCAACAAACTTCATCTTCATCTTCGTAAAAGTACATACAATCAGATTTTTAAAAAAATCCCAATACTTAAGGTTGATTTGGGTTTTGCAACATATTAATTTTTAGGCTCTGTCCCCTTGTGTTTTTAATTCGACACTAGGATCAATAAATATTTTAGTAACCAAAATCGATTTGCCAATATCAAAGTCAAAGTAAAAACCATATCAGGAGAAGGTTCATTTGTTTTCATCCTAAGAATTAAAAATGATTTAATATTCTGATAACTTATATTTTGATTATATTAATCAACGAAAGAGGAAAAAGATAAAACATTACAAAATAGTTGCAGAGCAAACACGGACCTCCAAAACATCAGAGGTGGGATCAGGTGCCATGGAGGAGTGAGCATCCTCTGCCGACCGGTCACACCCGCCGTGTGCTCCTTGTCATAATCGGGAAAATAACGGAAAAATCCGTCGACAATTCAGTGCGTAAATAATGAGATAAAAGAGATCAGTTTTAGAATTTATTCAGAATATCTTTGGGAGAAGGCCAAACTTGAAATTAACTTTTGAATTAATGTAGACGGCTTATTTGGAACTATTTATTAAAATGAAGTATCATTCTAAATTTGCTTATAAGTACTAGCTGTTTATCTGCGAAATTGGTTACCCTATCTAAGATATTCTGCTCCTGAGTGTCAGATATAGATCTAAATTTGCAGCCCTCCACCGACAAGGAGTGGCGTCTGCATATGAAAGAAAAAACTATTTCGAAGGACGCAAAACGGCAAACAAACAGACGATAAACAAACCGTACTTCTCTGATTAATAAATAATTGAATTAAAATATGTATGTATTTCGTCAACTCGTTTGAGTCGTTAATTGCAGAATTAATATTTTTATTATAATATATAAATATTTTAATAGAATATATATGTATTAAAACTCAATTTGTCAAGGACAAAGAATAAAAATAACATAACCGGGGAACAATTATTTTTTTTAAATCCTAAACATTGAAATACTATTAATGATTCTGTTATAGATACCTCAATTTATATTTTTGTATATCACAGCAAGATATGCAAAATAGGTAATCTGTACAAAGGTAAATTCTAAAAATATTGTACAGAAAAACGTGGATAATTAGAAAGGTTTTGATTAATGGTAAGCATAAAAAATCAATCATATTTCATACATACATCTACACCGTACATAAGGAATATATGGAGGATAGGTGCTTTTTCTATTATATTAAGTTCGCACCCTCTCTCTCTCTCTCTCTCTCTCTCTCTCTCTCTCTCTCTCTCTCTGAGGGTGTGTGTGTATGTCTTTCTCTCCACGGAATTGTTTACTTCAAAACAATAAAATACGATTTTTGGCTGGTGTAGTATTCTGTCGCGCTTTGTCGGCATTTTAATCAAATTTTAGAATAAATCTAATAAACAGAGTTTTACTCTACAAAGCACAGCAAGCAATTTCAATTGCCAGTACATTTGATCTTTCAAAATTGTTTCTCATCCACTATCTACATAAAACAGCAAGAAATTACAATTGCCATTGCATATAATCTTCAAAAGTGTTTCAATTTCTTTATCTACATAGAATATCTAGCGGTTTCAATTCCAGGAGTGCTGCTGTTTGTAATCCAGCCAATGCACCACCACTCTCTAATCTTTACTCCTTACAAAAATATTAACTACGTATTATGCTGCAGCATATTTTAGAAGTGGTGTAAATCAGATGGTGATTCTCAAAAACTCCAAAGAACTTTTAGAAAATTTAGAATCATCTAATTTTTCAAGAGTCTATAAAAAAAATAAATAAAACGTGCAATATTTTTCTACACTTAATACAACAACTCCTCATTATAAATTAAAAACTAGGCTTTTTTTTACATCATAGACAAATGTTCCTTCGATTAAAACGGAACGCAGAAATTTTCGTATCTTGTGATTGGTCATCAACGAAATTACTATAAAAAATCCCTCTGATTCCACACACAAAAACTCTGATAATGGTAAAGGATGTTTGAGTTCCCCATTGATATCACTTCTGTAGTATTTGGAAACCGAGTTTTCCAACAAACTGTATGAATTCTGATAAGCACTGTTTGTGTTCTTTATTAAATCACGAGTTCTTTTTTTTTATTCCAGACCTATGAAGCATGGTTTCGACCAAAAACTTCTACATGAGAAGAGAACATTTACTGTGCCCTTCAAAGCAACATTAAATCATATATTGACGAATTTTGTAAAGTAACACTTGATACTTCCATTCATATGTCGACTCGATATATCCAAGTGAACTTGAAGTAAAGGACACAGCAAAATCTGCCACATTTGTTTCATAATGTTTTACTGACTGAAGACGATAAGGGCAAACTAACAACTAAATTGTATGTCAAGCGGGACGACTTCAGCTTTTTCATCGTCAACTTATTTGTGCAGATGAAAACTGTTGAGATATTGAAGTTTTCAAGTTAAAAAGTCCATTCAAACAATACAAATCAGGAGCAGAGCAAACATGGACCTCTAAATCATCAGAAGTGAGATCAGGTGACATGGAGGAAAGAGCTCGCCTGCCGATCGTTCACACCCGCTGTATGCCCCTTGTCATGATCGGGAAATAACAGAAAAATCCGTAGACAATTCAGTACGTAAATATTGGCCTAACAATTAGTATGAAAAAAGTCAATCAGTATTTGACTTAATGATATATTGGATTTGCTGAAATGTATTTGTATCGACCATGACAGAACTTGCAAAATGATGACTTTAATCGAAACTGTTGATATTTTCGTTTCATCAACTTGTTTGTCAATAACTTACCTCGTTTTAGAAATTGTATGTACGTAGAGCATACTCTTGCATATCGAATCAACTGAGAGATATAAATCCCGTATGCAGGTATTAAGGGTTAATTGCTACATAAGTAACGGAAACTAACGATTGAAATGTTGAAATCATCACGTTTATCGTGATAAAGCTTTGCTCGTCTTTTTCTATAAAATATCCAAATATGAAACAGATGTATCAGACTCTGTGTTATCTTCTATTTTAAGTTCTCTGGGATATATCGTATCGACATATGAAAGCAAATAATTATTGTTAATTGATATTACGTCGTCGATATACCTAAATGTCGAGTTGAAGGCCGCAGCAAGTGTTTTCTTCTTCTCATTTATAAGATATCGAATAAATTCTGCTTCATATTAATACTAAAATGAGTCTGCTAATAACCGGGCTCAAGAAATACCCATAGGATTTCAGAGAGATTGCTTGAAGTTCTGGCTTCGGGGCCACCAACATGTAAAAATCTAAGCTCAAATCTCAGCCTCAAATCTTAGATTTCTGCCTCAGCTGAGATTTTCTTAAAACACCGTACCACCAACTTTTCGGAGATTTGTCTAACGTAAGTTGGGATTTGAAAAAAATCTTATTATTATTATAGTTGTTATACGCGAACTTTTTTTTCTAATAATGCACGAAATTGTTGAATTAAGGATTGAATATACCTTTTATTTAGTTGTTTATGCAATACTTTGGTGTATAATCGCGAAAATACACATACCCTTTTTCCTAAACTTTTTTTCTTTGTTGCTTCCAGTCTTTCAAAGGAAAGGATTCCATTACGATCTTTGCGACAAATAATGTTCACTGGGTCCTAGTAAAATAATGCCTACAGAAGAACAACACAAAAACACATCAAAACTTTATAGACTTGGATCGTCTGTCGACATAAACACACACAAACATATATGCATACACAGAGGAGTCAATTTCGTCATTGTGACGTTACGTGTAGAAAAATAAGTCGGTAGGCGGATCTAGACTATATTTGCAGACCGATTAAAATTAATCAATTTGATGAAACATATTTTCCTTTCTTTATGCTGTTTTGTAAAATAGCACATATATCTATTTCGTTTTATTCTCCATAGAATAAAAATATTTCAGTCATAGGGATTTCGCAGCACAGTTAAGGCTGCAATAAGGAGGCGGGGCCTAATTTCTACGGGAAATTCTTACTATGACATCACACAGAAATACATGTTTTTCAAATTACAACAAAATGAAATGATACTCTATTTCAAACTGTTGAATAGCTTTAAAGTACATCAATACTTACTATTGCATGTATTTTTGTCGTTGGTTAAATCCCATACAGCAATATATAAACAATTCACTGATCGCAATGCACTTGTCAATGTGACGTCATATCGTAAATTTTGACGCAGTTTGTATGGAGTGAGAGGCGGATCAAGTTATATTTTATTCAATGAAAAATGTGTTTTGTAATTAAATAAAATATTATTTGCAGTTATATAAGAGGCCATTAACTTGGATGCGATGTCTATTTTTATGAATTTATTCATATTAAGAATCAGAATCAGAAATTTTTATTTAAAGTCGGATTTTTTTAAACAAATAACATAAGCTCTGTAGAGCTTTTGACCGACAAGATTAGTAAGACATATACATAGAATACGTTAATGACAATATACACATATAAACATAGTTAAAATGTCAATGGCATGCAACACAACAGACATAATTTACACACACAAAGACATACACAAATACACAACAACAAACAACACATATAGCATGCATTTACATAGAAAGATACATAAATAGAAATAAATATGATTGAAAGGTCAAAGTAGCACTTATACTCTAAAAAGGGTAGTCTATAATTTAACATTTATATAAAATATGAGATTAAAAGTTAAACTTTATAATATCATAATTTTATAGTAAATTAACTCATTAAAAGGAATAAACATACTAAACATAAGAAACAGAAAATTGAAAACTTAAAATCTAAAAAAGAAATGAAATTAAAACTAAAGATTTAAGATCTGCAGGAGCCACATTTACAGGAATCTCCATTCCAGTTATTAATAAGACTTTTAAACTGATTTATTGTAGCTGCATTTCTAATGTCTTCTGGGAGTTCATTCCAGAGTTTGGCTTCTGCATATCTAAAAGAGTGTAGGCCATGTTTAGTAGTTCTTACCCTAGGTACCTGCACTGTATTACTTTTTCTAAAATGATATGATGTTTCTTTAAAAGTGAATAGATCAGACAGATAACCTGGGCTTTCATTTTTTAAAATTTTAAAAACCTTTGTAGCCATTGTTCTTATTCTTCTAATTTTTAAAGTTGGTAAACCTGACTTAAGTAATAATTCTTCGTAAGTACTGTTTCCATTATCATAAATAAATCTGAGAGCCCTTTCTTGAATTTTTTCAATTTTTCTTGTCTTATTTTCTCCACAGAAATGCCATACAACAGGACAATAATTAAAATTACTCATAATAAAAGAATAATAAATAGTAAATTTGCCCAGTTTGCTTAGGTGTTTACCTATCCGTTTTAATACATTAAGTTGTCTTGCTGCTTTTTTGCAAATGTTTGAAATATGGCTATTAAATTTTAATTGGCTATCAATTGTCACACCCAGGAGCTTAACCTCTTCCTCACATTTTATATTAGTACCATCCAAATTGATAGTGATGTTTTCTTTACAGGTTTTATTTCCTATTGAAAGTGCCTGAATTTTTTCTGGATTTGCTTTCATGTGATTGTTTGAGAACCAATTTATTAGATTTAAGCTTTCTTCTTCTAAAACTTTAATAACTTTGCTTAAATCAGAGTCTGAATGAGACAATCAATTGTCATCAGCATAGTTATATAACATTCCTTCATCAACAAAGCTAAAAATATCATTTAAAAATATGTTAAAAAGGACAGGGCCTAATATAGAACCTTGGGGTACACCCTTATATATATCTTTAAAAGTGCTAAAAATATTCCCTACTCTTACACATTGTCTCCTATCTGACAAATAACTTTGTATAAGTGATAATGCAGAGTCTGAGAGGCCATACATTTTCATTTTCATCAGCAACAGGTTGTGTGGTAAACAATCAAAGGCCTTTGAGAGGTCCATAAACACTGCAGCAGTGTACTTGTTATCATCAATGGCTTTTTTCCAGTCTTCAATGATTTTCATTAAAACAGTATTACATCCATAACCTGGCCTAAAAGCTGATAAATAGGGATGGAATATATTTTCAAAGAAATTCACCAACTGTGTGTATATTGCCCTCTCAAAAGTCTTTGAAATTGCTGGTAGAATGCTTACTGGTCTATAGTTACCAACTTCTAATTGACTATTTTTCTTATGAAGTGGTACAACATGTGCCTCTTTGAGTTTTTTTTTTGGAAATTCACATTGTTCAAATGATTTATTAATTAGCATGGTGGTTTTACTATGGCTGGATTTGAGAGTTTAAGTGTCTTTACAGAGATACCGTCCTTTCCTGTTGCTTTTTTAATCCCAATTTTATTTATTTGCTGTTCAACAAAAGCAGTCTGTATAGGTTTAAATTCCATTAGATTTTCTGTATGTACTTTTTCAGAAATTGCTTTAATGCTAGGATGATTCTGATCAACTGTACAACTCCCTACCCCTATGTCTTTAGCAACATTCACAAAGAAATCATTAAAAGTTTCTGCCACCTCTGTTTGATTATTTATAATTTCTCCTTCCTTACTAAGTATAACATTTTTTTCACAATGACTACCTTTATTTGTAAGGAATGGTTTAATAGTTGGCCAAATTTCTTTATCTTTGTGTCCCCCTACACATCTCTCTAAAAAATAGTTTCTAACTGAATTCCTTTTAATCTTATTCACTAGATTTCTTTGCCTTCTAAACGTTTCCCAATTTTCATTTGACCCATTTTTACTATATTTATTAAAAAACATTTTTTTCAAATAGATGGCTTTCCTGAGTTCCTTATTCATAAATGGTGCTGGTTTGTGCATTTTTCTTCTTTGTTTAACTGGTATATGTTTATCAATAACCTCCATATAAACTGTTTCAAATTTTTCAGGGTTGTGCATGGATGCAGTGTGGCCTTTGATCTGAATACCAACCATATTGTGTACATCACTTAAACCACAATTAAAGTTTTTTTGTGTTTTGTAATAAATTCTTTCTATTTGTAAGAATCACATCAATAAGAGAGGGGTTTGAACCTTGAGTGAAGCATGTAGCTTCTATTTTCTATTTCCAATCAGAAGCTCAGTACATAAAGATTCAATATTTTCAAATTCAAGATCACTCCTTCTGTCACCAGCAATATCTGACCTTACGTACATTGCCAATCCCCCTCCAAACTTATTTCTGTCTTTTCTCCAGAAATGATAATTGTCTACCTTGAATTGTGCATCCGGGAATGAATCATCCAGTTTGGTTTCAGTAATAACTAACAGGTCAACAGTGTTTTTATCAAGTAAACTTTTGATTGAACAGAATTTATAACGTAAGCTATTGATGTTTAAATAAGCACATATAAATTTATTTGGGTATGGGCTTCTCTACTTGAAACAACTCTTCAAAAATGTCATCGTTTTTCTCTGCCTTGGACTTGGTAGTTGATCCATCGCAAGGGCAATAACTGTTATCAGCATGGTTGGTACAGCTAAATACACCAATCGGCTCCGTATCTCTATTTGTGATGTCATCAGTATCGAGATAAAGATGAAAATTTCTTTGATTAATAATACATGGAGGACAAACCCATGATGGATGATCAGCTTCAGTTTGAGCCTTCTCAATGCATTTTACATGACATTTTACGTTACACAAACTGCATACTAAGAGTTTTTGGTTTTTCCTTGTTTGTTTAGAACATATGATACATGGGAATTTTATAGGTCCGGGATTAAGATCTATATCACCGGCGATTAAAATTCTAAGAATAAAAATGTATTTACTAAGTGAGTATTTCTGGGTTTCACCATGGCGGGATTTCGGCTGGAACAAAGGAATTCTGGTCGGGTGGACAATACTCAGGACGTAGTCTTGAAGATGTCTTCCAAAGTTTAATTTACAAAACTCTACGTCTCCTGTAGGTCCTCTAAGTTCTGTCGACTCCGGTGTGTAGTCACCATTTGGGTTCAAACGACATATAATCACCGTGAGGACGATACCAACTGATGTCCCTCTTGACCAGTCCGCCATCTTGCAGTATGAATCATTATACTTCCCGTACATTCCCTAGACAAGTGAAACTGCCGTACATTTGTATGCAGATTCATTGAAGGGTAATAGAAGGGTCGAAATAAATCTATATATTGCAAGGACATACCCTCAATGAATTACGACAAGCTTTTACACATAAACTCAAGAGGTATGAAGATATTTGAAAAGTGCTGCGAACCTGATGAAAGCTTGCAAATGAATTAATTATATATACATTTAATGTACTTGACCCGCAAAATATTCAACATACGGTCAAACAAATGTAATTTTAGCAATTATATACTAGAATCTATATAGGTCCGCAGCACTTTTCACAAACTACAAAGAGCGTTGAAAATGATCATAAATTAAACTTAGATTTTTAATTTGGTTATGCCCTTGCATATTGGAATTTATAGATGACAGGTATATTTGTAAAATCTGACTGCCACATTACGTGACAAATCTAAAACCGTTTCGAAGTTTATTTGAAAAAAAAATTATTAATTTATAAGTGTAGATAGTAACAAATAAGTACTAATATAGTGACTAATATTTGTCGTTACACTGGTCACCCAAGTCAGCTTTGCTTACATTAACTACATGTCACACATCAAGCTATACAGCAAGTGGTGATTAACTGATAGATCCCTAATATCAAATTTGTAAACAAAAGTTTAACCACTTAATCATGTAATGTTCAAAACTTAAAATTCATTTCAAAACTGGTCGTATTTTTTCTTAAAAGAAGAAACTATGAGTGTTAAAAAAATCATTCGTGCAATTACATTTGAATTGACGCAGTTCTTGCGCTGTGATTTATAAATACATTTACCTCAGAATAGTCTTAAGTCGAGATTATTCTTAAAATAATATAAACAGTCAAGGATTTAGTGTGCGATGCATTGTGAGTATAAAGTAGATCCCAATTCTCAATTATGAATTATATAGATTTAGTTAAGAATCAAATTAGACAGACTGTTATCATTAATGATTAATAAATGGTGATTTATAAATTATTTCAAAAGCATAGAAATATTTGTACATAGAATTCTTTTAATGTTTTCGTTTAATTTACAAAAAAATATTTTGTACAAATAAAAAGAAAAAAAATAACTACGGAAGATAGAACAAAGAAGGAGCCGGGGAGGTTTAAAATTTTATCCAGCCATATGTCCTTTTTCTGATATACATGAAAATTGTGATTTATTGTTTGCCAAGCCACAATAGCAAAAGATGAATTTAGTTAATTGAATAAATTAATTCCTCTATGAATGAAGATATACATGTCATTATAATGTGCAACTTGAATACGAGGGTTGTTCGGAAAGTTCTTGGACTACCGTCATAACTTTTTTTTTACTTAACGTTATATTATATCCAAATTGAAAGAAATATTTCAACAGTAAATTTAAATTATGTGTATCAAAAATTTTTAGAATATCATGTTTTATTTCAAACTTATTCAGACTTTAAAAATGCAAAAATCGGATCGCGGAGCAGGTCAAAATTTCGTTATTTACAACCAAGACACTAAATCATGTCTGAATTCATATCTTCTACAGAATGACACAAAATCAGAAAAATTTTACACGATAAAATTAAGAATTGTTTCATCTCTTCTGATTCCAAATTATGACTTAATATTTTGCCTCGTTGAAATGAAATCGGTTTCAGAAGATATGTAGTCCGCATTGAAAAAGCCAAAAACGATGACGTCGTAGAACGTTACAGAGCAGCAGTTAACCATACAATTTTGTGTTGTACTCTGGAAAACTCCATAAAAAACTCTGAAAATGACGAAGGAAGTAGGAAATATGTCAAAAGCGAGCCATGCATGTGTGTGTACATGATACAAGCTGAATTTGAATGATAGACTACTCTGCTAAGACGACGGTGATCTCTGAAAAAAAAAAACAGATTATTTGTAAAAATCTTCTCAAAAAACATTGAAAATTTTCTAACGCCATGTTAAGAGTTTGGCGCTTCAGAGATGCTGATCTTGTGAAAGCACACTTATGCAGTGAAATAAATATAACATTGACAAACAAAATAATGCCACTGGGACAATTGTTAGCCAAATAGATTTCAAGTGATAGAGAAACGTTTTTAATGAGTGCACTTGTATTGGGCAATACTGTGTGAAAAGTATAGGGATAGTATTTCAGAGAACCTCATGTCGGTATGTTTTTGACGTTACAGTGTTGTTGAGTTTGCTCCATGGTTACATAACATGTTGATTTTAAGTTTAAATAACATGAATTCTATTAAATCACATGGAATGAAACTTCACACTTTCATAAAATAAATATTTTTACATATGATAATGTGCTCATTTTAAGTTACTTGAAGATAGTATAACGAAGATTGGCATAGTCCACGGACTTTCCGAACAACCCTCGTATTTCTATTATTCTTTCTTTTACATTTTTCCTTATTTTCTTTCTTTTTCTTGTAAAGTTTCCAGTGTACTGTTTTAATTCATGAACAATATCATAAGATTTTTTACATGTGTGTAGAACCCCCCCCCCCCTCGAAAATATGGCATATTACAGGATAATATCTATTTTTGGAAGAAATTTACACGCTTTTCGTGCTTGCACGTTAATTTCGTGTATACAATGGATTAAAGTGTGCACTGTCATAGTATTTGAGACCATTTTACCATAAGATAATTCTGTGAAATTTTGTTTGAAACTACTATGTTCCAATCTCTAGATTTTTCTTAGAAATCTCAGATTTTTTTTCTCAGCTGAGTCGGAAAAAAATGTTGGTGGCACACGTGTTTGAGAAAAATCTGATTAAGTAAAAAAAAATCTCAGATTTGGGAAAAAAATCAAATGATAAGTTTGAGAAAATATTTGTTTGGTGGTACCGTTTTGTGAGCAAAACACTTTTTTCTTTGAGAAATCTCAGGTTTGAGAAAAACCAGATAGATATTCTCAATCAGAAACTCAAGCATCCTTTTTATATCAACGTCAGAGTACTTGTGTGTACAATCAGTGTATTTTTTAACAAAATTATTTTGCAATTAAATAATGACAAGGTAAATAAATATACGAGTTCCATTTTTATTAAAACAAAGCAGCTTTCAATGGTGTCAGAAGCCTTGAATTTTACATATCATGGGGAATGTTTGCATGAAAAGTCGTAATTTTTAATTTTATTGATTTTGGTAAAATTTTGTGATTTCAAATTTTCCAAAAGTTCCTTTGAAATTTTAAGTATCTACATCTGATTCATTTCTCAAATATATTGTTGCACAGTACTCCTGGAGTTCCTCCTATACTGCTGTTAATATTTTAGTGAGGAGTAAAGAAAGAGGCGTCCCTTACAACAAAATACTATAGGTTACTATAGTTAACTATAGTTCACTATAGTATCACAGTTCTTACTAAAGTGAATCAATTTTTTTAATAAAAAAAATCAGAGTATTTTACTATGGATTTTAGATTGTTATTATATTTTATATTCTTCAATTTATACATGCACGTTTTTATACTAAATGAAACTATTACTTGTTTATTCACATATTATTTCCAAATTTTACACCATTATTAAACAATTTACAGATTTTAAGCTTTCAAATCTTGAAAAAGTACCATAGTACAGTTCATTGTAAATTAAAGTATCAAAATTTCAATTATAGTTAGCAATAGTAAACTATAGTTACATGTAAATATAGTTAAACTTTAGTAAGGATTAGTGGGACAGATATGAATTGTCTGTATTTCTTCAGACTGATCACTGTTCGTTAACTTCTCCTAATTTCATTAAATTGTTTAGAAATAATCTAGTAATAACTACAACTTTGTTGACAATGCTATTTCTATTAAGTGAAAAAAATCGGTCGAGCTTACCACACATATCTAACACCCTCTAAATGCCGTTTGTTTATGCATATGACTCTACAACCGCAGAAGGTCGCCTCTTCCTGTTTCAGCTCTAGTACATCGTATACAAGAATTGTATCGGAAAAGACCAATTAATATCCTTAATTGTTTGCACTCTCTCTCTCTTTATATCTCTCTTTCTCTCAACCTCTGTATGTGCGTATGTTTGTTTGTGTGTGTGTGTGTGTGTGTGTGTGTGAGAGAGAGTGTGTCTTGTTGATACTATCACTCTTTCACTCTCTGAACAAAATGTTGTTTCTGGAAAAAAATGTATATGGTTGGCAAAAGATTTGTCTCAAAGTTTGTTGCATTTCGTCACATTTATTTAGAAAATGTATTTATGAAAGTTTAGATGAAATATACTCAGCTAACATTTTTTCGAAATTGTGTCAGTTCTATTATCTCTATAAATCAATAAAGAATTCCATTTGTATTAGCATGCGGTCTAACAAATTGTTTCACTTCTATTATCTACATAAAACAGCCAGGAATTTTAATTGCCTAAGAAAGAAATTTACAGAATTTGAAATTTTATTATCTACATCAAATAGTTTTTTTATTACCATTGCTTGCAATCGTTCCATTGCTTCACTTCTATTATCTACATAATACAGCAAGCAGTTTCAATGGGCCTATTGCTGTCGTGTTTTGTTTGTTATCATTTCCTTGAAATAAACAACATAATGTAACTCTGACGTAAAAGAATTTTATGTGAGCTATGTATGGTATCTGTTTACTCATTTGAGTGATTCTTGGTATACTCCTTTGAAATTCGATTGTTTCTTGGAATTATCCAAACGTCACTATATATACCATGATACTTCCTCTGATTAAGGCACAATCTTCTTATTTTGTGATAATCTCATTTTCGAATTGAAAGTATGATGTTTTCCTATTTCTTAGTGATTTTTATTTCAATTTCACAAGCTAGGACAGATTCCTTGTTAACAGGTACTTATGTTCCGAACTCTACAGCTTTGATCAATGAAAGACGTGACATCAAGGAAATCGACGTCCTTCGGCAGATCATCAACCAGGAAACTCTCATCCGTTTAGCCGTGGTCAAGGATGTAAAGGCAGTAGTGGGCGACGTTATGTCTGTTAGGCGAAGCATGATGTCTACAGAAACAATGGTATCCACTCTACAGCAGAATCTAGAAACACTGAAAAGACGGGTTGATTCTTTAATTCAGAACAACGCTTTACAGCTGAAGGTAGAAGCATTACAAAGACAAGTTGATTCTCTAAGTCAGGTAAACACTTTGCAGCTGAGGGTAGAAACATTACAAAGACAGGTTGATAATCTAAGTCAGAACAACTCTTTACAGCTGAAGGTAGAAACATTACAAAGACAGGTTGATAATCTAAGTCAGAACAACGCTTTACAACTGAAGGTAGAAACATTACAAAGACAGGTTGATAATCTAAGTCAGGACAACACTTTACAGCTGAAGGTAGAAACATTACAAAGACAAGTTGATTCTATGATGCAGAAAAACAAGAAGATTACAATGAATCAAAATAAGATTCAGTAAGATGATCAGATGTTGAAGATTGTCATGAAAAATATAAGCGATAGCCATGAAGATTTAAAAAGCAATATACTGCAAATCATCGAGAAAGGTAACTCTCTCTCTCTCTCTCTCTCTCTCTCTAGACTATATATTATGTTACACGTATTATTATTTTATATGTTTATTCCTTTTTCTTTCAGAATTAAACATAAATAAAGATTGTAAGGACCTTTATATTAATAGTAATGCAAAATCTGGTGTATATGAAATAAATCCGTTTGGTATTCAAAGGAAGATCAGTGTGTACTGTCACATGGTGGCAGGAGGCGGAGGGTGGACAGTAAGATCTCTCTCTCTCTCTCTCTCTCTCTCTCTCTCTCTCTCTCTCTCAAACTTTAATTTCAAGACTTTTTAAAAATGTTTTATCATTTTTTTTCTTTGCTGAATACAAAGTTGTATAGATTTAACATGATATGAGTATGTAACTTAGCTAAAACTAAAAGTAGCTATAGAATAATCATAGTAAACATACTAAAATACTTAAAGGGGGGGGGGCATATAAATAATGCTCAGCTATATTAAGGAAAGAAATGGAAAATGCGATCTAAGTACATTCTAGATATGTATTATTTTTAAAAATCTTTGTAACAAAGTAACTGTAAACATGCAGAAAAGGTAATATATATATCCATAAAGGATGGATTTGTGGCTTACTCAGTACCAGTTACAACGCATATGTCAGCTGTGTGTCACGAGACTGGTATAAAATATACATGATATATGCAATTGATATTCCATATTTCAGCTCAAACAGTCTTGTTTATGTCCTTGCACTTTTGAGGTTAATCAGGTATACATTCTATGTCAGTGTGCAGCTCAATAGCACCTGCATAAATTAATAATCCCAATTATTGTTTTAGATAAATTATTTCCTTTTAATTTTATTGATTAGATTCAAACATGGTTTTATATTTATCTAAGTGATTTTGTAATAATTAAACAAATGAATCCACTCTTCTGGATCACTTGTTTGCATCAAGTCAAGGCTAGTGACGTCATTGATGACACAAAATTTGCTTCTAATAACGCGGCAGTATTGCTACCAAATGTTGTGAATTTACAAGGTTTTATAAATAATTGATAAAATAAATGAATACAAGTTGTTCTTTACGCATCACCATGCGGTTAAATAGATTTTTGTCGCTTGTTAAAGTTTTAATGACGTCACTATGAAACTTCCCATACGGTGCATCACAGATGTGAACCCAGGCCTTCCTTAACGTAGCTGAATGCAGATCAAGATACGAACATAATTGCATAATAAACATAGAAGTTTTATACGAAACTAAGTTAAAAAGAAATCATCCGAAAAAATTATATCTGTGATACTTCAAGACTATTTTTTTCTACTTTATACTTAAAGGGAAATAATTTTAAAAAATCAGCATTCGAATTAGCAGTAATCCATCCAAACAGCTACCACTGTGACAAAGTACACTCTTTAAATGTTTTTACAAACAAATGATTGTGAAATTTACATTTGCAAACATTTAATTAACACATCTCGATTTCAAGGTTATCCAGAAACGAAGGGGTGGATCAGTCTCATTCAACAAAACGTGGGCGGAATACAAAGAAGGTTTTGGAAATCCTAGTGGCACTCACTGGATTGGTAATTACTAATTTATATTTTAAGGAATGGTCCTTTTTTTAATGAATATTTTTTTTTATTTATATGTTTCTTCATTTTACTTAAATAGCCTTTCTCATGTTATAAATAATCAACAAGATCCCTATAATTTAGTTACAAATAGATTCCTGACTTATGACACCTCTGCAAAAATATTTAATTGTATTTGGTTGCACTATACTACAGTGATCCTGATTTTTTTTTTAAAATGGATATTTCCTATCATATTTAGTTCTGCTTAATATACCCCATTCATTTATATATTGAAGGAAATGACGTGATTCACCAGCTTACCAAAGGAAATAAATCATCCCTCTACGTCTCCATTACTTTAAGAAATGGTACAACTTTGTATGAACTGTATCATCAGTTTTCTGTTTCGGATGAATCAGACAAATACAGACTCTTTCTTGGAGGACCAGCTACCGGAACCTTGGGTAAGTAATAGGTTAAAATGAGCAGAGAGAGAGATTTCTGATTAGGCAAACGAGAAATACTCTTTTTCTGGAGAGCCAGCTACTAGAACCTTAAGAAAGTTTTTGTATTAGATTGATCTTTTGACAAATACTGTACCGTTATTGTGATTTCTGTCTAGCTTTAAGATATTAATAGATTAATATATTTTTGCCGACCATTTATTGCTTTAAGGAAAAATTAGTTATTTCTAAAGAATGGGTGGACTAGGTGTCCAGAAAAAAATGCCGTAGATTAAAGTGTTATAAAACGTTTATTTCTTTCCATCATATAAATTCTCGATATCTTAAACGAGTATTCTTGGTACAGGTATGAATTCAAAATGCTCTTTTTTGAGATTAACTAAATAAATATCGAACGCATGGGACTAGAAGATTTCTTAAATATCAATAGATAATCATAATCACGCTTTTTTCATCGTCTGAATACATAGTCAGCTCATGTTTGTCGGCTGTTCTTAAGAAAAGTGTAGTTGTATATTGAAAAAAATAATGTCATATTAAAAGGAGAAGAGCCGACAAACGTGCGCTCATACTTAATTTTACAAAAAAATATGTGTAAAACAATCTTCTCGCTTCCATTGTTATGACTGCGTAACCTTGATTTGACTTCGACTGAGCTGTTGAATATTGCAATTCATCACGTGATGTCCACCTGCGAGTGTGTGTACTCGTGAAAACGATTTCATTGTATTCTTCAACCTGACCTCGATCTGAATCACGTCTTGGAGCGAATTTGGTTGCCATTTTCAGAATTCAATGTTGATATAATTTTGCGTGTCCTCACATTTTTTTTTTAATTTCATATTGGCATTGCTGTAATATACTATACACATATTCGAATTTCTAGAGAGAGAGAGAGAAGAAGAAGAAAGAGATGTCGACACTGACGCCGATCGATAGCCCCCCTCCTATTAATATTGATTAAGTGACATAAAAACCACTCCGGGTACATGTCAAATTCCGGGCGGCGCCACTAATGTATTGTTGCTTCATTTTTGATTCATAGCAACAAGGCATTACTTTTGTACAATTTTTCTACCTAATATAACCATGTGTACGTAGCTCTTTCTATTGCTTGTAAAATATTTTGGATTTACGTCATTTACATGTACAGGTAGAGAAATCGCAAAAAGATCCAAATTAGGGCGTTAAGTCCACTCATTTTTTTTTTATATTTATATATTATATGCTCAAGCAATTGCTTTCACATCATAATCAGCATTCTAATCTACGAATTGATTTTCACAAGATGAACATGCATCATTCAGTTAACTGATTGTTCACTGATATGTCTGGAAAGATCACTGAATGGCAGAGCTCTGTCACTTTTTCAGCTAACTGAAAATCAGAGTTCCATCATGTGTTTCTTAGCAAGATTTATAATCTCTTCTCGAACAATAATTAAACATTTTTTTTAACTCAATAAGCACCCATAATCATTAGCTGTGTCCGCATATTTTCGAAATAAAAAGAAATTCAACAAAAGCAATAATAGATTCAATAGATAGCAGATTATATAAGATTATAAATAGTGCATTAATACGGTGCATAACATTTAATAATATAAGATATTCTATTATTCTGTGTGATTTTCTTTGGCTTTGAATAATTTAGATAATAATGATCTGCTTTGAAATGGTTGTCCATGTTATATTTTTCTTTGTTTATTGTTTAGGAGACAGTATGTTAAACACAGGGAGGTCTGACACTGATCTGTCTGGAATGTACTTTAGTACACCAGACAGGGACAACGACAGAGCTAGTAGAGATAACTGTGCTGGTAGTCATAGGGGAGATTGGTGGTTTAATTCCTGTTACCGTGCCTACCTCAACGGTCCCTGGTCCGAAAGATACTGGTACAATCCATGGTATCTTACAGTACTAAATGGCAGGGACGTAAAAGAGACTGTCATGATGATAAAACCTAAAGGACTGTGTTACATGATGATAAAACCTGAAGGACTGTGTTACATGATGGTAAAACCTGAAGGACTGTATTACATGATGATAAAACCTAACTGACTGTGTTACATGATGATAACACTTAACTGACTGTGATACATGATGATAAAACCTAACTGACTGTGTTACACGATGATAAAACCTCACTGACTGTTACATGATGATAAAACCTAACTGACTGTTACATGATGATAAAACCTCACTGACTGTCACATGATGATAACACCTCACTGACTGTGTTACATGATGATAAAACCTAAAGGACTGTGATACATGATGATAAAACCTAAAGGACTGTGTTACATGATGATAAAAAAACTAATTATCTACTTGGGGTTATCAAAAGTTCGCGGACTAATACGATAAATTAAAACTATGTAGCCTGTGCTTACAAAATGAATAAGGTACATAAAACAACAAAAGATTAAGAAATTTTGAGAATTTTATCTTGATACGTTGATAATTTGCCAAATCATTATAAAAAGAAAAACATAATATGATCACCCGGCGCTGTCACCGTTTACTTTCATGATGTTCGACAACGTCTTTGTTTCTCAATGTCCGCTCCTTCTACCTTATATACTTATCCTTATGAGATTCCCTGGAGTTAAGTGAGAACTTTAACCCGCCTAGTTCATATTACTTTACAACCTTATGAACAGCTTCTTTTAATGTATATACTAATGTAAATGGATCTATACATAGGGATAAATCTTCACCTGATTATGCCAGCATATTTTGCTTGTCGGAGTTCAAGATCTACCACACATGGTCAACGTCACTTTTTAACCTGACTGATTTTTGACACCCTGACAACAAATCGACCTTAATTGTGTATCTTTCATTTCTGAATCTTTTTTGATATTTAGAATCAAGTACTCTGGATGCATTTTATTTCTCTCTGGCCCGTTTTAACATTCCCTAAGTCTATACCAGTTTTTTCCAGGGGCAAAACTTTAAAGAATGTTGGAAAAATGAACCCCTAGCCCTTTTGACGTCATTTTCAAGCCCTTAATTGTTTGGATACTCCATGTAAAATATACGATAAAATTTTACAGACCTTACAGAGTGAGGTAAAAATTGCAAATTTTACGGAACAATTGTGTCATGCCATATGCCTGAATTAACGGGGTTTTGGGATGAGAAACATGAGAAATACTTATGAATATCAAGAGTTTTTCTTAGTAACACCCAATTAGAAAAAAAAATAATGTTCAAGGTTGCGCCGCCTGGACATACCATTGCTTACAAAATCACCGACAATTTATTAAAAAATAAAACGCATGAGTTATGGTCTATTCTATAGATAGAAATTATGATGCTATTAAATTTGTTAAAAATGATTGATGTACCTAAAGCGGTTTTGATTTTAGGGCGCTTATCCACGAACTTTTTGATAACCCCTCGTATATATTTTGTTCCCTGAAAAATGTCTATTAATGATTTCTCATGTAATCCCATGTATAGTTATTTTATATGTTCATAAAAAGTCAGATACTTTTATGATAAATATTATGCTTCAAAGTAACAAAATCATTTATCTAATGTTATCATATGTTATGAATATATTGATATAGCCCTATTATATTATGAAATTACTAGACTTTGACCCGTGCGTGCACGGGTTGACATTGTTATGAATACATCCATGTGCATATCGGACGTTTACCAAGGGTATCCTAAGTAGGAAAGTAGGAACTTGAAAGTACTTCTTGCTGCAATAATGAAGCCTTTTCATGGGGGTGGGGGAGGGGGGTTTACAATTTCCATTTTTTAATTGAAATCATACAATGTAATCAGAAACATTTTAAAATAAATGTTTTTGATGTAATTATTCAAAGCATTTTTTTTTTCAAAATATTTAGTAAAGTCTGAGTTTACCAAACTTTAAAGTTGACTGACCTTGACCGATTTTATTTTGGGACAGCCAATGAGAATTTGGGAGCGGATCTTGAACTGAATATGGAAATTTTTCTTACTTCATACGTAAATAATGCAGCAAAACTAAAATACATAAACATTTATATATCTGTTTAGTGATTACGAAAGTTAATCTACTGCAATATTAAACGTTTTCAATCAAAAGTCATTACATCACATGGGAACTGTCATGGCTGCTGAAGAAGACAACTTGTTTTCACGCTGGTGTATTTTGTTTTTTGGCGATTTAATTAAACGTTAGTTTGTTTGCTACGATTAAATATAATTCATTTCATCAATGAATAAATATTCTTTATGATCTTAATTTTGTCCCACCTCATAGTTTTGAGATTTACTCTGCAAGGATTATATTTTACAAATCATAGGCGTCGGAACCGTGGAACGTGCTAGGGGGGCTTAGCCCCCCCCCCTTTTTTTGCAAAGATAGACATAGTATAGGTATTGAAAATTGGGGCTTACCCTTTTTCGTTGGTTTAGCCCCTCCACTTTCATTTAGCCACCCCACTTTCAATTTGCTTCCGACGCCTATGCAAATGATCAATATTTTAGCAGCATTGATAGAATGAACTGTACGGGCCGCAAGGGCTGACTTCAGACTACCTATTAAGCGTAGTTACCACGACAACCTTTACATATTTAGAAGGACAGGCTGTCCCTTCTATATAACGTCAGGGTCAGACGTCATGTATTTACATAACAAAGCTGTATAAGCCTACAATAATGCTATTAATTTCACTACACTCTCGTAAGAAATATAATTTTTTTGCATGGAATCTAATATTTCTTTGCCCTTAGTTTATGTTTCATATTTACCGCGTTATAAATCTCAGCAGTGAAGGTAATAGTAAACATGGCGAACAAATTCAAGTTGCAATCATTTAGACACATTTCAAATTGAAAATATCGGTTATATTGACGTTATTTGATTATTTCGATTTATTTCAAAGTTAAGAAATAAAAATAATGTTATTGTAATTTTTGGCGGAAAAAGAATGCCTACTTCACTAAAATGTGATTCTAGCTGGAGTTATAACACCCCCGCCCCCCCCCCCCCTTCCCCTCAATAAAGCATATAAGAAAGGAAGGATAAAATAAAATCGGGTAGTTACATTTATATTGCTCCTACGATCATGAGGTTTTTGCCTCCGTTGAGATGGCCAGAGACGTAAATAACATATAATAAATGTGTCTCCGAGATGGCGAATGATTACCCACGTGGCCACAATATCACATTTGCATGGATAAACTCAGAAACGATAATACAAATACGTGTAAATTTTCATTGGAAATTTGCTATATATTCTGTTCATATATATTTATGATTTCTTATTAGAGAAATTATAAAATAACAAATATATATCTACTTAGTACTTTTGTCTTCTCTGACTTGAACAGCGTGATTTAGCGTGAATGTAATGCACACGCGCAAGATTGTAACATCCAAAAAATCCAGATGATTTCCGGAATTTTTTGAGGAATTTTTGTTGATTATTAATTAGCGAAGCTTAATTGAGAAAAAATAAAAACAAATTGGTAATCTTCAAGTACCAATGATGTTTAAAATATATAAAACAATAGACAGTACTCTTCCGATTTATCGGTATTAAAGGCCAAAAATTCGAGTCTATTATTTTAAAATAGTTGTATAGATGCTTTAATCTTATTGTCTGATAAAACTTTTGTACATATCTTATTACACATTGATGTTTTTGTTTTATTCTTATTATATATAATTTTATTATTAGCCTAATAAAACTAAACTAAAGTAAACTAATAACAGTGAAACATATAACGCATTCCAAAATCAAAACAGAAAATCTTTTTTTCTGTTTTAGGCATTTTGCCCCTAGGTATTGGCAAAATCTAACAAAAACTCAGTTTTATAAGATATTTATTGATAAGATTGTGAAAAATCAGCATTTTTCTAATAGAATTACGATCTAGTGTCACAAACAAATTGAAATGTAAATATATAGAGGAAATATTGACAATTTAGCAAGATTTTACGGGGTAAATTTCCCCCCAAAGAAAATCACTAATATAGTATTTATGTTTCGCAAACATCGTGAAGATGTCAACAATCTACAGGGTAATTTTTCTCTCAAAAATGACATTGATACAGTTTATACACAGCATTTCAAAGCAAAAACACCCATCTTTTAGATAGCAAGACTTTTCAGGGTAAATCCCCCCCCCCCCAAAGAATACCACTGATACAGTATTCACTACTCTTACAAAAAGCGAACATAACACTTTGAAAATCGCAGAACTCTAAAGGGTAAATTTCCTCTCAAAAATGACATTAATTTAAATACAGTGTTTCAAAGCAAAAGCAACCATCTTTTAGATAGCAAGGTTTTACGGGGTAAATTTCCCCCCAGAGAATATCACTGATACAGTATGCACTACTCTTACAAAAAGCGAACATTACACTTTGAAAATCGCAGAACTCTACAGGGTATATTTCCGCTAAAAAATGACATTGATTCAGTTTATATACAGTGATTGGAAGCAAAAGCAACCATCTTGATAATAGCAAGACTTTACGGGGTAAATTTCCCCTCAAAGAAAATCACTAATACAGTATTCATGATTCGCAAATATCCTGAAGATGGCAAAAATCTTCAGGGTAATTTTTCTCTCAAAAATGACATTGATGCAGTTTATACACCGTATTGCAAAACAAAAACATCCATCTTTTAGATAGCAGGTCTTTACGGTGTAATTTTCCCCTCAAATAATATCACTGATACAGAATTTATGCTTCACAATATCTTGGCGGTAACAAAAATCTACAGGGTAAATTTCCTCTCAAAAAATATTATTGGTACAATTTATCTTATACGTAGGAAAAGCGAAGTTTACACTTTGAAAATCGCAGAAAACTCCTCAGGGTAAATTTCCTCTCAAAGACGATATTGATACAGTTTATATACAGTAATTAAAAGCAAAACACCCATCTTTTAGATAGCAAGACTTTACGAGGTAAATTTCCCCCAAAAGAATATCACTGATACAGAATTTATGCTTCACAATATCTTGGGGGTAACAAAAAACTACGGGGTAAATTTCTTTTCAAAAAATATTATTGATACAGTTTATATTATACGTAGAAAAAGCAAACATTACACTTTAAAAAAAGCAAGTATCTACGGAGTAAATTTTCCCCCAAAAAGCATCAAAGATACATTATATATCATATTGAAAGCATGAACAAACATTACAACTTGATGATAACAGGACTTTAGGGGGTAACCACCCCCCCCCCCCCCCAAAGAATATCACTGATACAGTTTATATTTTTCACAGAAAAAACAAACATTACGTACATATTTAAAACAACAGAACCTTACAAGGTAAATTTCCTCTCTTAAAATAATTTGATACAGAACTTACTTTTTACAGAAAAAACATACATTACATCTGTACATCTTGATGACAAAAAGACTCTCTTGGGTAAATTTCATCTTAAAGAATATCAATAATAAAATATATTATTCAAAGCACGAACAATATTACAACTTGATGATGGCAAGTTTCGATCTATGGGGTAAATTCCCCCTTCCCCCCAAAATATCTCAATGATAAAGTATACATTTTTCACAGGAAATGCAAACGAGGTCCTTAGACAAAAAGTCGTATTTAAAAAAGGAAATACAAACTTAAAATCTTGATGCTAGCAACACTCTACGGGATTAATTTACCCTCAAAGAATATCAATGTCGCAGTGTATTTTATAAAAAGCAAAATCAACAAACATTACATCTTGGAAGACTCTACAAGTACTCCCTCCCCATCTTAACTAAAAATTTTCGGAGTTAATTTCCTCAGTATCTGATAAACTGTTCCGTTATATCGAGATTATGTAGTTACAGTTTATTTATTTATTTATTTATTTTTATCAAACTAGTTTACAATATCTTCATCTCGCTGACATATTTTCAAAACTAAGAAATAGAGTATTAATTTTCTCTCAAAATCTTAGATAATTTTTTTTAATTCGGTACTTTTTATTAAAACCAATGCAGAAATCAATGTTACAAAGTAAATGTCTACAAATTTTGCTACATTTTTTTTTAAATTGCATATAATTCGCAGTTAGAGTTAATTTTAACGGTTACTTTTCAATTATTTTGTAGATTTGATGACCCCCTGCATTTTTATCAAACCGATACACACCCTATTACCAACATTTCTCCACTTGATAATTTTCTTCTTAAAATTTTACGTCTCTGATATTTTATCTTTCAAGCAAAAAATAACTTAAAAACGTACATGTACTACACGGACGCTTTGCATTTTACTATTTTGCTAGTATCACTAAAAACTTTCAAAATGATGATTTGCTAATCCTCATAATTTTGTTAAAACCTCCAAAATCGTTCCAACGGTAATTTCTTGCAACATAATAAAATATCAAGAAAAGGAAATACAATTTTACTTCTCCCTGATTCAAAAATGAAACAGGAAAAAAAAATTAATGACATAAAATTTAAGGATAATGAATGTATATTTTTTATATCACAAACGATGTTTCTAACTAAATACCATGCAAGCTGTAAAAACTTAATATTAAGGTTAACATAATATTATATCTTATAAATATAAAAAAGAGTGAAGCTTCTCGCATCTTTCTTTCCCTGTTAAAGGAATAAGATTTTCTTTTGTCTCCCGTTATTCTTTCTTTATTTAAACAGCGTCCTATCTCTGACCGAAGTTCCATTTCTATGCTTTTCTACTGGTTGATGCAACCGACAAATTGCAGATTGCATTTTCCAAAGGAAATCTGGCAACCATATTCTGAACTAATCCAAAATCAACCTAGGGATGAAATTTTAAGACTCGTAAATCACCTCATCATATAGTTTTTTCAATTTACTTCAATTTTCCAAACCCTTAGGTAATCTTATATTATTTCATGACAGGCATGACGGATTAAATATTGCGCACAAGAGTAGCAGATGCCTGCTCCGAATTTTTGTTAAACAATCTATCTGTTTATTTGGTATGGAAATTTCATTCAGTATTCTAAAGACCCCCCCCCCCCCCCCCCCCCGACAACACATATATACACGTACATTGAAATGCTTCTTTTGAGATTTATGCTTATTTGTGATATGAGCTAATATTAAAATATTATCAAAACAGTTAAATTCACTTTTTTACTATTCACTATTTTATTTGTAATAAGAAAAGTTCAGACAGGACATATAATTATATGTATTACTGATATTCTAGGTCCATAGTGAAAGTTTTATTTAAGGGGAAGTGCGAGAGGTAACTGAGAGCATATAGTTTTACTGCAACCTAAATGTTGGTTAAAGTGTTTAACATTTCAGCTTCAGTTATTTCACGTAATAAACAGTCCAGTCCAATACGAAAAATCGTAATATTACGAAAAGTTGTAATATAAGCAATTTCTAACTTTTCTAAGAGTTACTTCCCTTTTTCTGATACACTGTTTCATTAATCATGATATCGTGGATTTATAAATTATACTTCGTGAAAACATGAAAAGCACGATTTTTTTTTTTATTATTCATATGAAAACCTGGTTAGTTATGCAAATAACACATACATGCATGTCAAAATTCTACAGAGATGTGTCTTAACCAGTGACCCAATTTTCGTGTTTTGAAACCAGCTATTAATAGTACAAAGTTGCATCGTTAAAAAGTGTTTTAAAATGGTCGATTTATGAGATGTTAAGAAAATATTGAAATTAATTCATAACTAATTTTAATAAAATCTTATTACTTGATATCATTTTTCAAGAAACCCAACTCGATCGACCAAAGTCACTTCAAAATTTAGCCTATTGTCAATGCAAGTGTCTTGTACTAAAACATCCATTAAAATTAAAAGGTTTTTAAATGAGTATGCGTATGTTATACCAATTTTCGGAAAACTGTCGATCCTCGGAATAAAAAAAAAATAGGAAACCTAAACTGTTAAGAATCGTTCCATTACAGAAAACTGTAATATTACGAAAATCCGTAACAGTATAGAAGACCGTAATGTTACGAAAATCTGTAATATAACAGAAAAACGTAATATTATGAAAATCCGTAATATAACAGAAAACCGTAACATTACGAAAATCTATACTTCACATAAAATCACTGCAAAAAGATCGTTGAATTACAATAAAGTCTTCTGTTGTACACCTAGTGTACAGGAGAATGGTATACTAGAATTGCCCTTGTTGCTGACTGTGTACATGTCAAAGACATTTGTAAAAATGAAATGATTTTTTTTTCGGGGGGGGGGGGGGGGTACAGTTTACGTGACCCCTACACCAACTATATGTCAACTTCTAACAAGGGGAAAAACGTTTGTAGAGTGCTTTCCTAACATAAATAAACTTTTATGGTTGAGGTGGTGGGAGGGAGCTTCAAATTTATGAAAATCAAAAGCCATAAAAATATAGAAATAAACGCAAGAACCTTTTATCATTTTACAATTTTCAGTAATGATAGCTTACTACTCACTGCTCTGATTTTATAAACGAGTTCTCATAAGTGACCTAGTTTGTACATATACAGGAATACAATGGATGCAATGGATGTATTTCTACACTACTGCTGTAACAATTAAAACAAGAACACCAAGCCACGAACAAAAACATTTTTTACAAAAAACAATATTTTTCCCTTAAAAAATACAATCATTTAATTTACATAGATCACCTTGACCAATTCGTAACTCATCTGAAAGTTTGAAGAAAAGGGAAAGGCATCGGTTTGTCTATTCAAATTCGTATAAATCGAAAGTATCCCGCCGAGTCAAACATTGATTAACAGACACGTATAGTTTCATGAGGGCAATTAAGAACGGCTTGCCCCCCCCCCTTTTTTTTCCAACATAAAATTTCACTTTTGAAAAAAGTTCATTGAAAAGGCTGGTTACCTCCCCCATCCCCAGTTTTTGTTGTAGCATAGTTAAATCATATTAAATTGGTACATGTATGTATTGAAAAATAAATTGATTGTGAAAGAAAGTTCAGTGTAACCTAACCCACCCGCCGCATCCCTTTAACGAAATAGGATTTTCTAGTTCCTTTTTCATTGCTTCTCAAGGTTTTTTTTCAGGTAATTTGTCATTTTTTTCTGCTCCCGTTCAAGAACGATACTGCGTCCCTGACTTTAACTTCCCGCCTCCTGATACTGATAGGCCATAGTAGAAGAGAAATCATTACTTTATACATGTACATATCGGTACTCTCTCTCACTGTCTTGACCTGTATCATACACTCTAGTGTGAAATGGGCATGGTCTACATCCTGTCCTTTTCTCATCCCTAACAAAAAAATACTATAGTAAACTATAGTTAACTATAGTTTACTATAGTTAACTATAGTACCAAAGTAAAAACTTTGGAACTTTGATTTACTATAGTTAAAACTTTGGAACTTTGATTTACTATAGTGAAAACTTTGGAACTTTGATTTACTATAGTGAAAACTTTGGAACTTTGATCTACTGTAGTGAAAACTTTGGAACTTTGATTTACTTCAGTGAAAACTTTGGAACTTTGATTTACTATAGTAAAAACTTTGGAACTTTGATTTACTATAGTAAAAACTTTAAAACTTTGATTAAGTACGATAAATCCTGTGGAATGTTTTTGATTCCCATTCTTTACATTTTATGATATTTCAAGTTTAAGATTCATAAAAGCTTTAGAGAACATTTTTAAAACCCGACCCCTCCCCTAAAAGAATAATGTACAAGATATGAATTTTAATGTAAAGGTTGTCGCTTGCGCCGATAAATAAGCAATATTTATTTCAATGCATTTAATTTTAATGTTATGCAGATGTAACGTAAGTCTTATTTATGGAGAAAAAATAATATATTATTGTGTCATTTAGAATCAAAATATCTGCTTCATCAACTTCAGTCAACATGTATTTTTTTTAAATTTATAAATGTAAATATTGCATTTGAATTAACTACTTTGTATATTTAAATAAAGATGTACAACAAAAACCAGCCCCAACCAACCCCATATCCACCCCTCCCCTAAAACGGCTAAATAATAAAAAAAATAATAAAAATACATAACTTGTTAAACTAATGAAAAAACTTTGAAACTTTGATTAAGTATAGGGAAAACTTTGAAACTTTAATTAACTATAGTAAAAACTTTGGAACTTTGATTTACTATAGTGAAAACTTTGGAACTTTGATTTACTATAGAAAAACTTTGGAACTTTGATTTACTATAGTGAAAACTTTGGAACTTTGATTTACTACAGTAAAAACTTTGGAACTTTGATTTACTATAGTGAAAACTTTGGAACTTTGATTTACTATGGTAAAAACTTTGGAACTTTGCTTTACCATAGTAAAAACTTTGGAACTTTGATTTACTATAGTTAACTATAGTAAACTATAGTTAACTATAGTTTACTATAGTATTTTTTTGTTAGGGATATTTCAAATAAATCTTGTGCGATCATGTTGATGTAAAATTGCTATTCTGTTTAACTGCGTTAACCATGTTAACACAAAATGATTCATTAATAAGTCACCACTTTATCCAGGTCTGACAAAGTTGTGTAAATATTTTTAATCATATATATTACAATTCGTCTATAGCCTTGTGATTGAATGTCGACAATCCTCCTGGGACATCACTTCGGCAAAGAACAGTTCGTATGCTGACCTCTATCAGATAACTTCTGGGGCCAGTTCAATATTTATTTCCCACAGGGTGAAGGATTCTGAATCTTTTGTGTTTACTACTTTGCCGGGATACCACATGTCCTCGGAATCTTACAGCAAAGTACGCCCCAGTTTCCCAACTAAGTTTTCTAGATAAAATAAACATGCAATTACAATATCGGTTCACACGTACAACTGAGTGCATTTATCGAAAAGTCTAAAATTTATAAGGAATTCTAGCTTTGTAATATATTTCAAAGATTTTATGTATTATATTTACACATGAATTTCAGAGAAAGATTTTCCCAGCTTCTTTACTTTTTCTTCTTTTTTTTCGGGGGGGGGGGGGGACACAAACAGTTGGAACCTTATATAGGCTTCTCATTCTTGATTCATTGTACTCTTCTTCATCGTCGAAGTTTTACCAGCTGGATTGTAAATTTATATCCCCGAGATGTCTATGGAGCTCCTTGAAACAGCCTAATTGCCTGATAGAGTCTATCGTATTTGGCTCTATTTTAAATTTGAAAAAAAGCTTACTTGATCATTGTTTTTCGAGCAATAACTCTGATAGACTATAACTGAAAAAAATTAATATCATAATTCTAGACTCGAACCCTAACTATTACAGCTAGGGTTCGAGTGAGTCTAGAATTATGATATTAATTTTAGAAAATATAAACTGACAGTGACACTGAATATTGTTATGTTTGGTAATATTCAAGTAGTTTCTCTTTCGAAGAGGTTCAGAAAATATCATAAATTTAATTACTTCAAATATCAAATCCTGCTATTTCTATGAAATCTCGAATACTTTTAAAGAAATATCCCCCACCCACTTTTGCATCCGAATCGTAAACGACACAGACCTGCACAGAAGTCTTATATAATGCAATTATTTCGCTCATATAAATAAAATAAGAATTGATATACATGTTCCTTATAATTTTTTTTTTTACTTTTACACATCTGATACTGTATTTGTTTTAAAATAAAAGGAAATCCCCACATGTTTTGCATGTTTGATCGTTTTACATTTTTACTGCATTGGGAGGAGCTGCTGTTGTATTGAACGATGAGGTTTCAAGTTTCTTTATTCCAGTTGGCTTATCAGAGTAATAACTACATGCTACATGTATTAAGGAAAAAAATCTTACAGAGAGAGTGAACGTAAAAATACATGCATGAAAATAGTGTTATACATCGATTTAGTTATTTCGTAACAATGTTGCAGCATTCAAAACCTTGCCAAAAATTAAAAGATCTTTAATATTATTACTGCTTGGTAGATTTTCTATAAATTAAAAATCTGTTATTCGTTTCTTCACGGCTGTTTAAGACTTATAACCTTCGTGTAATTTTACTTCACACGTGAAATACTGGTACATTATGAAAAAGCTGAAAAGATAGCAGATCAAATTTTAGCCAATATACCCCCTAAAAAGAATTTTTCAAAGGCGGATCCAGGGCTGGCGCGCAGGGCGCACGCTCCCCCCCCCCTCGTTTGAATTTTTTGTATTTAGACATCGGACGCCCACCAGGGCTTTGCCCTAGACCTACTGGGGGCTTCAATAAAGACCCCAGACCACCCTTGCCTCCTACTCCCCCCCCCCCCCCCCGTTATGATTTTCCTGGATCCGCCACTGCTTTTATTACAAGTTTTATCATATCACTTGCCGATTTGAGCCTTGTTGATAGTCTGGAAATCGACATCGCATCAAATAAACAGAATGTAAAAGTCACAGTATGGGGGCGAGGGAGCACAAGTCATTAGAAGAATCTGAAGGTTTAACAACTTAGTGACGATGTTTGGCACCAATTAATCTGCTAAATGACAGCACATGTGTGCGTTTTCAATGAGAAAGAGCGTTTTTTCGGACGTTGAACATAATTACGCAATAGGCACAACATATAAAGACAAGACTTTTTCCCTTGTGGATGCATAGCTGCAGCAGCAAATAATATAAAAAAAAATCTAAAAGATCAAAAATAAAATACATTTGAATTAAAAAATGCAAAGTACATGTATATGGATAAATACAAATCACACTGCCAACATGGGTTCTGTTTTTTTGTAAGGGTTCTAAATATGCTAATTCTGAAACTGATGTATTTTTACACCTCACATTGCCGTCCATACTTATTCGATACACTGGCGGATTTAGGAAGGGGGGGGGGGGCAGGGGGCCCACCCCCCTTTTGTGTCCAAAATATACATGATTTAATAAATCAATTTTATTTGATGTGGCCGTGGGCCCCTACCCCGACCCCAAACTGGTCCACCCCCCCTTTTCAAGATTCCTGGATCCGCCACTGGGATATATTAATTATCCTCGTTATATTATTACCCTCTACACTCTACACTCATTTTGTATATTCTAGTATACCTCCTGTTGACCTGCTATAATGTGTAGCATTGCTGTTGACTTCTGCATGTGTGCTTCTTACTGTCAGGAGCGAATCAAAACTACGGCAAAATATGTATCAAGTATTACTTTGGTTTTTTCACTTGGACTAATAACTTTACTGGGTCGTTAATGTACATTTGGAATTTTTGTGATCTTTAGTGATTGTATGCAATGTGTAACGTGTTAATAATGTGTTATTAGATGAACTCGAGTCTCATTTGAAAGCTACCAAAATACGAAGTTTAATTACGGTGTCTTCCCACTTAGCCAAAATTCTGAAATTGTAACTGGTGACTGGTTTTGGCTAGAGGGGAATGGGAATGAACCTTAATTACTGCTTGAGGGCAAGATATAATTTGATACCGCCCCGCGATCGGCGCTCGAATTTTTCACATAAAAAATCCCATCATCTAAAAAGTACACATGTAGCAAAGAAAAAAGTATTGCGCTATTGTTCTCTGAATAACATGCATAAAAAAGCTATAGCAATGTATCATGCATAAAGATAATATTTGAAACTTTTGTTTATTTTTTTTTTTTATTTTTTTATTTTTTTTTTTTTTTGCGTTAAACATATAAAAACAAAAGCAATAACTAAAAAAAAAATAATTAAATAATTGAAGTAAACTTATCATAAAAAAATATTATTAATAAAAACAATAAAACATGCACACATAAAAACAAACCCAAACTAATTAAACAAACAAAGTTAAAAAAAAAAAATTATTTCTTTTTATACGAGTACTTAGATTATTTGGATTTTTCAGTCCCCCCCCCCCCCCCCCCCGGGCCTGTGATGTGTTTCTCATCTACTTTGTTTGACATGCTCATACAAATGTATTTTTGTATCTGAACAATATGGCGTATATTTGAATTGTGTCTGAAATTTTAACTCTGATTTTTTTTAAGAATCAGGAAACGTTTGAAAATCTTCAATTTCGCCTCGGTAAAGAACCTCATATTTTCTTGTTAATGTATTTTCTTTGTTTCGAATTCGATGCATTTAATCTAAATGCATGCGGGGTCAGAGCTTGACGAGAGTCGTACAAGTTATCCCCCGTAACATCTCGTTGTTTGAGAAGAGGGTCTGATTTTTAGGGTAGATTTCGGAAGAAATGTAGGGATTTCGGGAAATATGGAACAATGTGACAAGCTTGAGGACACATTGAAGCTTTATGGAAAATTGATCCCATCCCTTGGAAAAATCTCATTAAAGAATAATAGAACAAAATGTTCACTCACCCATCGTTTGCGGTACTTTTTTCTAGCGTTTCCATATTTTTCGATAGACGTCACTGACCAAAGTGACCACGTGTTATTAGTATCATTGGAACCTAATATATTTCTGACGTCATAGTTTGCTACACACCATTCAGTTTCTTTCAATGCTTAATTTTGTCCTGCATTACGAAAACTCGTAAAATAGTCTCTCACATCTAGCTATATTACGAATTTCCGTAATTTAACTATATGACGAAAAATAATAATATAAGAATAATATTACGATATTCGGTAATATTACGATTTTTCGTAATATTACAATTTTTCGTAATATTACGATTTTTCGTATTGGACTGGACTGATAAAGAAGGCAATCAAGTTCCGAAATCTTCATGCTAGGCAATGGAATTGTAGATCAGGAACAAATTCAAATGCAGATACTGCTTATATATATATATATATATATATATATATATATATATATATATATATATATATATATATATATATATATATATATATATATATATATATATATATATATATATATATATATATATATAAAATTGTATATTTACCTTTATTGTTCAAGATTTGGTCTTGAATTTGTAATTGTTCCATTCAGCACAAAACAGTCACTTTTGTATCAAATCGTCATAAAAGTACACTTTTGAAACACTCCTAAAATACTTGTGTTCAGGAAACTGAGAGGTCATCTAGCCTGGTTTTCTTAGTTTTCTCTGTGACCTTGGCGTGGATGAGGCAAGGAACAAGGAAAACGGATGCCGCGCATATCAATACGGCCAATAATATTTAAATTCCCAACGCACAATCCACCAAGTATGAATGTAGGGTATGTTATAGGGAAAAGAACAAAATCAACTGTTTTCACACAAAAATTAAAATAAACACATTGCTTTCAAGAAAATTATTGAACATATTGATTTGAGGTGATCTGTCCCACTTCATTTTACTGTTTACTTTCCCGCTGCGTGAAGTCATGTTTATTCAACCCGTTGTATTGGATAGCATTGCGGCCGTGCCATAAATCTGACCTTAGTTAGGTTGTTATTTCTAAAATTCTCAGCAGCTAAATCTGTTATCTATCAAACCTAAAAGCATTGGAAGAAATTCTGTTGATTTTCTCAGGTGTAGCTTTAGACTGAATTTAATCAAAGTGCAATTAACGCTAATCCTTATATTACCCATGCGAGTGTTGCGAGACAAATGATGTCAGCAGTGTTGAGGGAAGGATCAAAAACTTTTACAGATTGTAAAATTAAAACTTCAAAACTTAATTTTCAGAGAACAATTTGAGGCCCTATTTTTTTTTTTTTTGGGGGGGGGGGGGGGGCATGATTTCAATATCCTACGGGCTCATTAATAATAATGAATTTAAAATGAAGCATATAATTATAGGAAATAAACGAGTTAACAATAAACAAAGTAAAACAAAAAGGAAATTAAAATAAATGTTTGAATCTGTAACCCTTAATTTGATGGTAGAAGGTATAAATATGTCATAGGTTACTAATTCTACCCCCATTTCATTGACCACGGAAGTAGTGCCAATTAAAAACACAGTTTTTTCCCCCTTAAATATGTCTAATGATGTATACGGGTGGATTGGGCTGAATCTAGGGCATAGAACGGGGGGAGAGTGTGTGGTGAAAAGAATTAAAATTTAAAATATTGAGAAATGTTGCCTTTGAATGCTTAGTAGAAAGGGTGTAAATAGGTCGTGTTTTCCTTCTTTTCAAGGGGTAAGTGAAATATGCATCGTATTGGGTACATGTAACTCGCTGTGTCCTAGAGGGATTTGCACACAATGAATTCTCCTTAGATTCAGAAATATTTAAAGGCTATAATAAAAAAAAATCGCTAAATTCCAAGAAAATTTTAATTAATTTTAAATAAAATTGAAATAAATTCCACATGCAAAAATGTAGAAGATGCGTGGTAGCAAAATAATTAATCATATCAAAGGAAATGAATGCTAAAATTATCAATGACATCCGAAGAATATATTTGTTAAAGTAATTTTTTTCCTTAGATCCACCTCTCCAAGATTCTGCCATCAATTGTCTCAAATCACTCTTAGGGGAATATCAGTGATTAGCGTTAATTGCACTTGTATTGAGTTCAGCTCACAGCTAAATCGGACGGGATTTCTTGGGATGCACAAGCTGCCCTCTTTGAATATGGTGATTTTTTAAGGTCATTGAATTTCATTCCATTATACTAAGTTACTTGTTTTACATGTACTCTACTGCAATCGCATATGCATAATTCATTCACTTGGCAGTAATTATTGCACAGTTGAAAATGGTTTTTTTTTTCCCAAAATGTAACAAAAATCATGAACAGTTATTCCTTTTCTAAGAAAGTTCATCTATCTATACTGCTACTCCTTTAAGTTAAAAAAGAAAAAAAATAAATTTAAAAAAAAATAGATATTAAAAAAGCAATATTGAATGAACTTTATTCCGAATTTTAAAAAAAAAATATTTATGAGCACATCATTCTTAACATTAAAAAAACCCCTGTGTATTCTTTGTGTATTTCTTTATATTTTGTAATACCATGCTAAGCAATAAAGTGTTAAAGAATTTTTTTCTTCTAAATTAATTGATTCTGCAGGATGGGCGATGCGAGATCATTGCCTTTGAGTACTAAAGCAGACATGTTGAGCACACATTGCTACTAATCATTAACTAATGGGTTGAAAATCTGATAGTCATCTATACTTGGCTGCGCGGGTTGTTTGGTATGAAGTGGAATAGAGAAAGTCATTGTAAACGATACGTTTTTGAACTAAAATAGAATGACCTTGACTATGACAATCGCAATCATCTCGGACTGTTCCGGCATAATCGATTGTCGAAAATGTCTGCTAAGTAACAATTCTGTTCTTTGAAAATTTTCATAAATAATTCTGCCTATATGTGCAGTGTTTAAATTAAAATTTAATATTATTAAAATTAATCACAAAAAATGTTATAATAAGAAGTTTAAGATGAGATTAATACTCGAAAACCACTCGGGAATTCCTTTTTTCTTCTTTTACTTATCAAATGTACGATTGCCGATATGAGCTTGTTTAAAATAATGGTACACGGCCTTTACCATGTATACCTAAGGTTTTTTTTTTTTTTTTATACAGGTACATTTCTCTAAATCTGTACATATACGCATGTACATGTAAACAAAATATAACGTGTTATAATTTCGGAAAAAGACATGTAAAGATAAAAACATGAACAGAAGTAGATAGATTTCGTCACTGTAATTATGGTACATGAAAAAAATCTTATGTTTAAATTTTTTGTCTATCATTCTTTCATTAATTTTTGCACTTGACACCTGATACTCCGCAAAGAATACAGCTAGGAAAGGTAGACACCGGCATATAGAAAGTAATTAGAAGGTGGATATTTTTTTCTTTAATTTTTAAAATGATGTATAATATATTCGAGTTTTAAAGTAAAGAATACGTTCTATCAATATTGCTTTTCATTAGTTATTTTTTAGTTTATTTTTCTCTTTTTCAACCTAAGGTTGTGTCAGTGTAGAAAGATCAACTGAAAAAAGAATAATTGTTCATAATTTTTTCACATCTTTGAAACCACTTATTTTGTAAAGTAATAATAACTGCCACATGAATAGATGATGCAATTGCAGTAGAGTATATGTAAAATGTCACCAAGTTTTAAGGAGGGCAACCTGTGCTTTTTATAGATCAAGATATGGATGCTGAGAAAATGGAGAAATTATCTTAACTTAGGTCAGTTTTATGACATGGCCGCAATGCTATCCAGTAAGAGGGTTGACTAACATCTGGAATTCACGCAGCGGAAGAGTAAACAGTAAAATAATGATAAATAGATCACTTCAATTTCTCTCTCGCAACCACCCATTGATAAATTCACTCATTTTCCTTGAAAGCAATTCGTATAGTTGATTTGTCCGTTTCCCTGTAATATACACTACATGATGAATAGTGAGTTGGGAATTTAAATATTATTGGCCGTATTGATATGGCCAGCATTCATTTGCCTTGTTCCCTGGCTCATCCACGCCAAAGGTCACGCAAATTAGGGAAAGGAAACCAGGCTTGATGACCTCTCAGTTTTGTGCACGCAAGTACTTTAAGAGTGTTTCGAAAGTGTACTTTTATCGATGATTCGATACAAAAGAGACTGCTTTGTTATGGAACTGAAATACAAATTCAAGTCCAAATCTTAAACAATCAAGGTAAATATACAATTTTATATATGTCACGATATATGTATGTTTTAGGAAGTATCTGCATTTGAATTCGTTCCTGATCTACAATTCCAATGCCCAAGCATAAGGATTTCGGAATTTGGTTGCTTTCTTTATTAGTGAAATAACTGAAGCTGAAATGTTAAACACCTTAACCAACATTTAGGTTGTAGTAAAACTATCTGCATATGCTATCAGTTACCTCTTTCACTTCCCCTTAAAAAAACGTCCATGATGGACCTAGAGGGCATCAGTAATACATGTAATTATATGTCCTGTCTGAACTTTTCTTATTACAAATACAATGCTATAGTAAGTGCATTTAACGTTTTTTATTATCTTACGATTTAGACCCATATCACGCATGAACATCATTCTCAAAAGAAACCTTTATAAATGTATGTGTGTATATGAGTGTGTGTTGGGGGATCTTTAGATGAATGCAATTTCCATACAATATAAACAGAAAGACTGTTTTACAAAAGTTCGGAACAGGCACCTGCTGCTCTTGATCTACTCTAGTGCGCAATATTAAACCAGTAATATCTGTCAAGAAATCATATATAAATGCCTAAGGCTTTGGGAAGTTGAAGTTTATAAGACTTAAAATTTTCATCCATAGAGAGACTATGGTTTGGTTCAGAATATGGTTGCCAGATTTCCTTCGGAAAATGCACTCTACAATCTGTCAATTGTATCAGCCAAGAGAAAAACATAGTAGTGGAGCCTCGGTCAAAGATAGTAAAGGAGGACGCTGTTTAAACAAAGAAATCGTATTTTTTTAACAGAGAAAGAAAGATGCCTGAGGTTTTTTTTTATGTTTTTGTATGTTTTTCTATGTTTAGAAGGCGTAATATTATGTTAACTTTATTATTTAGCTTTTCCAGCTTGCGTGATATTTAGATAAAAAGTATCTTTTGTAATATAAAAATAATATATTATTGATATTCTTTGATATGAAATTCACCCGAGTCTTTTTGTCATCAAGATGTAATGTATGCTTTTTTTCTGTAAACAATATATAAAGGATTAATTTTTTTATTAGAGAAAATTTACCTTGAAAAGTTCTGCTTTTTTCAAAAAGTTATATTTATTTCATTTTGTGAATTATATAAAATGTATCAGTGATATTCTTTGTTGGGGAGGGGGGGGGGGAGTTACCCCGTAAAGTCTTGCTATCAGCGAGTTGCAATGTTTGTTCATGCTTTGAATAATATATGCTGTATTATTGATACTCTTTGGGGAGGATTTTCCCTGTACATACTTGCTATTTTCAAAGTGTAATGTTTGCTTTTTCTAAGTATGATGAAAACTGTATCAGTAATATTTTTGAGAGGAAATTTACCCCGTAGATTTTTACTACCTCCAAGATATCGCGAAGCATAAATTTTGTATCAGTCATCTCCTTTGGGGGAAAATTTACCCCGTAAAGTCTTGTTATCTATAAGATGGGTGTTTTTGCTTTGAAACACTGTATATAAATTGTATCAATGTTATTTTTGAGAGGAAATTTACCCTGTAGAGTTGTGCGATTTTCAAAGTGTAATATTCGCATTGAATACTGTATTAGTGATACCATCTTTGGAGGGAAATTTACCCCGTAAAGTCTTACCTTCTAAAAGATTGGTGTTTTTGATTTGAATTAATATATGGAAACTGTATCAATGTAATTTTTGAGAGGCAGTTTACCCTGTAGATTTTTGCTATCTTTAAGATGTTGTGAATCAAAAAAATCTATATCAGTTATTTTCTTTGGGGGAAAATGTACCCCATAAAGTCTCGCTATCTAAAAGATGGGTGTTTTTGATTTTAATTACTGTATATAAACTGTATCAATATCATCTTTGAGAGGAAATTTACTCTGTAGAGATCTGCGATTTTCGAAGTGTTATGTTCGCGTTTTCTACGTATAAGATAAATTGTATCAATAATATTTTTTGAGAGGAAACTTACCCTGTAGATTTTCGTTACCGTCAAGATATTGTGAAGCATAAATTCTGTATCAGTGATATTCTTTGGGGGAAATTTACCCCGTAGAATCTTGCTATCTAAAAGATGAATATTTTTGTTTTGAAATAACGTGTATAAACTGCATCAGTGTCATTTTTGAGAGAAAAATTACCCTGTAGATTGTTGCCATCTTCACGATGTTTGCGAATCAGAAATACTGTATTAGTGATTTTCTTTGAGGGGAAATTTACCCCGTAAAGTCTTGCTATCATGAAGATGGTTGCCTTTGCTTTCAAACACTGTATATAAACTGAATCAATGTCATTTTTGAGAGGAAATTTTCACTGTAGAGTTCTGCGATTTTCAAAGTGTTATGTTCGCTTTCATAAGAGAGTGAATACTGTATCAGTGATATTCTTTGGGGGGAAATTTACCCCGTAAAATCTTGTTTTCTACAAGATTGGTGTTTTTGCTTTGAATTACTGTGTATAAAATGTATCAATATAATTTTTGAGAGAAAAAGTACTCTGTAGATCGTTGCCATCTTAACGATGTTAGCGAATCATAAATACTGTATTATTGATTTTCTTCGGGGGGAAATTTACCCCGTAAAGTCTTGCTATCATTAAGATGGTTGCTTTTGCTTTCAAACACTGTATATAAACTGCATCAATGTCATTTTTGAGAGGAAATTTACCCTGTAGAGTTCTGCGATTTTCAAGGTGTAATGTTCTCTTTTTTATAAGAGTAGTGAAAACTGCATCAGTGATACCTTCTTTGGGGGAAATTTACCCCGTAAAGTCTTGCTATCTAAAAAATGGTTGCTTTTGCTTTGAATTACTGTAGGTTAACTGTATCAATTTAATTTTTGAGAGGAAATTTACCCTGTAGGTTTTTGCTATCTTTAAGATGTGAATCAGTGATTTTCTTTGGGGGGAAATTTACCCCGTAAAGTCTTGCTAAATTGTCAATATTTCCTCCAAATATTTACATTTCAGTTTATTTGTGACACTAGATCGTGTATCCATTAGAAAAATGCTGATTTTTCACAATCTTATCAATAAATATCCTATAAAACTGTGTTTTTTGTTGGATTTTGTCAATACCTACGGGCAAAATGCCTAAAACAGAAAAAAAGATTTTCTGTTTTGATTTTGGAATGCGTTATATGCTTATTTCTGATACACGCCATGAATTTTTAAATGCTTGCCCCGTGAATAGTTAGAGAATCCGAGAGAAGGAGTTACCTTTATTAGTAAATCTCAATATGTAATTTATATTTCGATTTATTTTCAGATACATAATATGTTACATTGCATTACATTGACATGTATTTTGTTTCTAAAGTGCTTGGAAAGCTACGACCTTCAAAACGACATAACAAGGAATGAAATGTCAAAATATGAAATTATGGTTGTCATTTTAACGTCACAAACAGTGAATGCCCTGTAAGTGCAACTTCATTTAAGCAAAAATTAAAATCGAGAAAGTGAGTAACGCACGTTACACCGTTGCAGTTAGAGACTGCATCTTTCCCCCCAAAAATTAAAAAAAATCTAATTCTTAAGTAACATCTTTAAAGTACACAAGAGCACACTGCCCCAATCCCCACCCAACCCCACCCCCTCCCCCACCCCCTAAAAAGAAAGGAATTTTATTTATTAAAGTGCATAAATATATGGAAACTTTACAATAATTCCTATTTCTATTCTGACTGAGAAAAATACGTATCTCCAATCAATGAAGCTGGAATTTCATTGAAAACATCGTAATTACAGGCTGAGGAAAGAAAGAAAAAATATATATTGCTAACAACATCGAAGACTGATTCTATTTATATTTTCAGAAGATAGATATATGAATTAGAGCAAAACATTTTCTTATCTCTCTTCACATGTAAAACTTTGACCACATTTTTGTGACCTTAACCTCCGTGCCGGAGGGAGGGAGCATGTTTTGAATAAAATTATACCTGTTGAACTTGAGGGTTCTTTGATATGAAAGAAAATAAACGAGACTTTATAAAAAGATCCCTCTCCGTTTATTTTAATTTTATACTGAGCCTCAGCCCTACTCCTGCTTTCACGATTGGAAAAAAAGCGATCTACACCACCTAATGATCCCTGCATATTTTGTAATTTCTGCTTTTGTTGTTTTTCCCCAGATATTTCTATCATAAACTACGTCCCCCCGCTGATCCACCCTAACAACAAAGGGCCGTGATTGGAACATATTTGAATTCATTTGCTTGAAAATGATTCCGTATCCATATTCATTAATATGACCCCGGTTTCTCACTTTAGCAATTTTTAAGAATGTGTCGGGCATTCGAACTGACATATACAATTCAGACACCGGTAACACCGGTATATAAAAAGTTCTTTGACACCAATTAACAAATTGAGTGTCAAAAAATTGCATGTGTTGAGTAAATCACTGTCTATGAAAAGCTTTGATAAGATGGACATGAAAAAACAGATAAATAAAATGTGTACATGAATGTTTAATAATCACCGCCCTCAGATTTACCTAGTCTGTATTTCTCCGTCAATCAAATGAATTAAGGACCATCATTGGGTGCTTGAAATTGATTGACATCTAGCTATTAGTCTGTGTGTATAACTTGTACACCTTGTTTCACGCTCGTGGCAACCATCAGACAAACTTTCGGTCTATTGATGTTTACCTCATATAATAATAGCACGATAAAGAGGCCATATCGATGCAAAAAATTTTAGCTTGATAATAATTATCTGTAGTACAAATACATGAAGAACTCTCATAACGATTCAGTAAAATAAATCATGCTTGTGTATAAACTTTTCGAACAAGTAAATCTCGATTCAAAGTACAATTATATGATTAGTGCAGTGTTGCTCGCACGACGCTTTTTGCATATAATGGATAGCGAGGATAAAAAACGAGTTCACTGATCAGTCACAACTTCGCCTGGACAAGGTATTGAGGTTTTTTTTTTTTTTTTTTTTTTACCCAGCACTTCTCGCTAAGGTTACTTCCTTACCAGGGCGTTAAAAATATTTTTTGAAAGAAAAAGGTATGTTAACAATTAAAATATATTTCGTTTATTGTTTTATTATAATCTAAATTTACTTAAATACATTTATTTTTAACTCTATGAATTCATTGTTCTTGCGTATTTTTCACCATAGGACACATTTGCGAAAAAAGGACCACGCGCCTTTTCATATGGACGGGAAGTAACTGTTAATATTGGCCATGATCGAAGATTTTTACGATAATATTATTTTAAAGTTTAATAGGAACAGTCCAGGATGAATATCTTACTTTAAATATGTACCTGTATTTATTATATTTAACGATCAACTCAACTCACTGCTACAATGGCATAAGGTACATAGATTTTTACATTGATAGATAGACTTTAAATTTTTACAAATTTAAAGTCGATGGTATTTCTTTGTGTTTGATATTAATTAGTTATATGTATGAAAAAATGGGATTTTACAAATATTAGTTATTGCTTATGATATTTTCTATTGATGTAGATATCTTATAATTTTATCTCTCGATGAAATATACGCCAAACAAGCTGTAAGGTAATACTCATGGATTTCCTGTGTATACTGTTTGTGTATAGGGATTAGGGCTCTGCACGGTCTGCACGACCGTCAATACCTCGGGTACCATGCATGTAAAATTAAGTCCCTCCCCTTACCTGAGGAATTCGTACGGTTAAATTTCTCGGCATTTAAAAGGCCTTAGAATTTAGTGATGGCGTTAACACACTGCATTCTTTGTAGTTCTGCACAATTGTCTAGAGACTGTTACTATGTAATTCATCTAACCTTAACTTTGTTGCTTGGGCAAGATAGAGAGCCCTAGGGACCTTCTACCTTGCGATAACGATGCTTTTAAGTACATTTCAAAGATAAAGGGTATAATAGCTGACCCTTAATCTGTGTTTCAATATACAATGTGAAAAAATACACAACGAAGTTTTGGTTACCTTTTTGGACCTTTCTTGTCCCTTGAACCCCTCCAAAAGATGACAAGGGCTACGTCCTAAGGTCCTTAACCGATTCTCGGTATTAGTCACGTTTACTGGCCAATGATGGATGAAAAATAGAGGCTGGAAATATGTCACCCACAGTTTGCATCACTGGATGGTACCACTACAGCCCCATTCCAATAGCGGGAAATAATAGCCCTATGAACCCATTACCCTGACCCAGTAATTGTTCAAAGCACACTTCAAAAATAATCAGAATAATAGCCTCAAACCCTACATCAGTTTACAATGTTTAAGGAAGCAAATTTTAGGATAGCTAATTTGCCCCGTCCTGTTCCTGAGACCTCTCATGGAACTGAAAAGGGATTCTGCCTAATATAAGTACTTAACCTTTTCACAGTGCTGGTTTGTTCAAGTGGCCAGAGATAATGGATTTTTTGTAGCTTTGTTTAAAAAAAACAACACATAATTTTCTTTATGCAGATGAGCTAAACTGCCCCCGAGTGTGTAATTAAGTCTTGCATGAATCTAATTAATACTTATTAATTGTCTAAGATAAAGTATAAAAACAGTATTGTGTCGGAGTACTCTCAGTCCTTTGATAAATGTCCTAATTGGCTGCTAGCTTCTACGGACTTAATGGCTGCTATTGGCTGCTAGCTTCAGCCTAGTTTAAAATTCCAATGTAATCGTAATTTAATGCATTACATTTCAAGGTAATCAACCCAAGGTCAGTACACATATTTGTATTATTTATAGATGCTGTGAAATTTAGAAAGTGACGTCAAAAGTAAGGTTGCCATGCATAAAAATAAGTTAAATCGTATACTGATCAACAACGTACTTGTTTGCTCGAACTGATGTGTTTATTTCATTTATTCTGGAAAAGGAGAGTTTTGAGAATGATGTATTATATTTTATATAAACACAGATAATCCCCATAAAATAACTTACAGTTCAAAGACAGTTCAAAGCTCTGTTATGGCACGCCGATCTCGTCAATTTTTTTGCATGATCTTCAACAAAAATTACACTTCTAAATAAAAAGGTACACAAAATGTGCGAAATACACACTAACCTATTGAAATTTACACAAACTATAGAAGAACTGCACAATGAGCAAAATATTTACACGATATAATGAGAAAATACTTAGTATCTCGATTACGTTTCAGTGGGGAATGGTTCTATAAATGTTGAAAAGTCGAACGTTTTGACGTTACCAATTTTGGTAAAATTTTGTGATTTTAAATTTTCTAAAAGTTTCTTGGAGTTTTTAAGTATCCACATCTGATTTACAACACTTTTCGAATAATCATGTTAAAAATACATTTCAAATTATGAGCAAAGCAAAGATAGAAATCTGAAAACATGTGTAGAACCATGTCCAATAGAGTAACCCCCCCCCCCTTATACCTATATAAACCGCCCTGTACTCTTTGTTATGATCAGAAAACTTTTTTTTTTGGTTTGTTCAATCAATAATGCCATCGGAAATCAACAGGATATTTTTGGTGACAGACATTTTTTAATTTGCTGAACGTTAAGTTGTTGTTGTTTGTTTGTTGTTTTATAGATTTAGATAAAATGGGACAGTTTAGAACCGATAAGAAGAAGAAAAAATGATACCGTTGGAGTAATAATTAGAATAAGATAAAATGACAGAATCTAGATACCAATTAGAGACAGATAAATAAATAGGTGAAGATAACGAAAAGTGATCTATTTCAAGAAATCTTTAACGAAGACAAATAAATGAAGAGGGCATAAAACGTGGACCCCCGAAAATTCCAGAAGGGGGACCAGGAGCCTAGGAGCCTAGGAGATCGAGTAATAATTAGAAAAACATGAAATAACCCAATTTAAGTACAAACTAAATAAAATGACAGAATATGAGTTCTAACTATATATAGATAAAATGACAGAGTTTGAGTTCCGTAAGAATTAGATAAAATTACACAGATTGAGTACCAATTAGAATTAGTTATAGTGACCCAGCTTAGTAACAGTTAGAATTCGAAAAAATAGCACAGTTTTGTACCAATTAGATTAAGATATAATGTAATCTTAAAGAGATAACCGGGAGAAAGAGATCCTCAAGTGCAAGTTAACAAAAAAAGGGGGAAATAGAAAGAGAGTTCGAAAAAATCAATTTGAGGGGGAACAAGTAAAAAGAGAGCATGAAATTGAGCTAGAGAAACGCTGATAACATTATGGGTTCGAACCTGGATATTTTTTTTCTGTGTACGCAAAAACAAATAACATTTTGGTGATTTCTGTCAAACATACCTGACCATTACCCTCTTTGCTTCTTTTACTTCCAACGATTGATTACTTTTTCAAATGTACGAGGGCTGTCGGTAAAATCGTGGACAAGTTGTCTAAAGTTAAAAATATTCATCACTGCGTTCTAATATTTTCACTACTCTTTACTACATTTTTCATCAATATACATAGCAAATTTCAAATAGATATATGTATAAATAAACAAATTATGTATCTATATTTCTATTTAACCCCAATCTTATCTATTTAATCCTTTTATTTCGAATTAATACTCGAATATTTCCTGATAAAACCCGCATTTTTGGTTGTGCGCCGTAGGGCCATACTCTATGCACATTCAGGTATAATAAAATCCTTATGTTTGAATATAATTTATTTTTTTTGTTGTGTGTGTTATCGCCTTACGGAGCACGGATGATAACGTCAAAGTGTCTAAAGGAGCGTCACGCTTCCTCTTTGCTAAAACAAAATTGGATAAGCCCCACTTAAATTCGGGGATTTCGTTGATGCACATACTTGAGTTTCCCTTTATTCCCCCATAAACAGTCGAGGAACCAATCTCGCACACATATGTGACCTTCTGAAGATTTATTAGTAAGTTATGGACAGTACTCTCACTATCATTCAACTAAATAGGCTATCTTATATCGACAGTCTATAGTGACCGCGCCTTAATTTTGCTATTGCCATTAGCTGTTTGTCCGTATGTTTTGTTCTACCTGGTGACTCGATCAAGTTTTTTTTTCGCTTAGAAAACTCCCATTTCACTTGTATATTAGAGTTCTAGTGATTTTTCCCTCTGTAGTCATTTAGAGTCTCTAAGGGCGTCATTACTACATCTTAATCAAATAAAACTGCTCTCCGGTGTGCCGTAACGTCATCAAACGTCGCTTTTTTCGTGTGTTGCTTTTACCACTTTCCTATTTCAAATGTTAAGGAAACTGCCAAAAATTAAGCTAATGCTTTGAAATTTTCCAGAAGACGACATAATAGATAGTGGATTAAAAATAGAATAATTTTTACCCCAATCTTATCTATTTAACCCCAATCTTATCTATTTAATCCTTTTATTTCGAATAAATACTCGAATATTTCCTGATAAAACCCCCATTTTTGGTTGTGCGCCGTAGGGCCATACCCTATGCACATTCAGGTATAATAAAATCCTAATGTTTGAATATAACTTATTAAAAATATTAAGATAAACTTAGATATGATAAATAAACATTTGCTGAAAATTTCAGCTCAGTGCGCCCATAATTTTTCGATAAAAACGCTTTGTCCACGATTTTATCGGATAACCCTCGTGAAATCATCTTTTTGAAATATGTGGAGATAACGAACAGTATTCGAGCTCAAAAGTTCATTAAACATTACAAAATAGGAGCAGAGCAAACACAGACCTCTAAGACATCAGAGGTGGGATCAGGTGCCATAGAGGAGTGAGCATACCCTGCCGACCAGTCACATTTCATAGGATAGCTATAGATTCTAGTCACTTCATTAGTGTTTGCCAAGCACAACGGTCACGTCGTAAGTCTAGGGTATTGCTTGCCCTTTATCATCTGAGAGTGAAAGCTTTTTTTTATTTTCAGCATGAATGCAAATCTTCTCTCAATCTTTCTTGTGGGTAACAAGTACTTATTTTGTGTTTGCTTTCTGCATTCTTAAAAGGAGAATATATAACGACAGATCAGGATCCCTTTTGCTATTTTTATTTGTTTGCTTTAGGTCTCTCTTTCCATCCCTTACTCTCTCCAAGAAATGGGTTCTTTAAAAAAAAAACATGTTGCTGATTAAGTTTGATTTTGTAAGATTCTTGTTTTCCAGAAATCAACCAAAGTAAAATGCAAAATAAATAATAAGAAATCGATCGTCACAAATTCTTCACCTCAATGAGTTACATAAAACAGCATAGTTTTTTTTTCTCCAATTATCATTCAGCATGATCTTCAAAAATATTTCTTCATTGGCATTATCTACGTAAAGCAGCAGGGAATTTCAATAGACATCGCATGGGATCTTCAGAAATGCCTCAATTCGATTATCTACACACAACAACAAATGGATTTTATTGCCATGTTAAACCTATAAAGTTGATTTGAGTGTTATACCATACACTGCAGTGTTCACCGTCCCATTAAATCCATTACTGGAACCAATATGATATTTAAGTATTGAATTTTAGTTTGTCAAATGAAATTATGGAGATAACGAACAATATTCAAGCATAAAAGTCCATTAAACAATACAAAATAGGAGCAGAGCAAACACAGACCTCCAAACATCAGAGGTGGGATCAGGTACCATGGAGGAGTGAGCATCCCCTGTCGACCGGTCACACCCGCCGTGTGCTCCTTGTCATGATCGGGAAATAACGGAAAATCCGTCGACAATTCAGTGTGTAAATAATGGCCTAACAATTAGTATGAAAAACGTCAGTCAGCAATTGACTCAATGATAAATTGTATTTGCTGACAAGGTCATTGTATCGACCATAGAACTTACGAAATGATGACTTTAATCGAGACAGCTGATATTCTTGTTTCATCAACTTGTTTGTCAATAATTTACCTCGTTTTAGAAATTGTACATACGTAGAGCATGCTCTTGCGTATCGAATCAACTGAGAGATATATACCCGTATGCAGGTGATGAAGGTATATTGCTGCATAAGTAAGGGAAGTTGACGATTGAAAAGTTAAAGTAATCACGTGTATCATAAAGCTTGGTTGTTAGATTACCATTGACGTCTTTTTCAAGTAAAATATCCAAATATGAAACAGATGTCAGACTTTGTGGTATCTTTTATATCAAGTTCACCCGGATATGTCGTATCTAAATGTCGAGTTGAAGGCCACACCAAGTGTTTTCTTCTTTTCACGTACAAGATTTTGGACAAATTCTGCTTTTTATGAATACAAAAAAAAGGTCTGCTAATAACGGGGCGCAATTGGTACCCATAAGAATTCCAATGGATTGTTGGAAGACCTGGTCTCCAAAAACCACTTAGATATTGTCAATCAGAAACTCAAGCGTCTTTTCAATGTGAACTTCAGAGTACTTGTGTGTACAATCAGAATGTTTTTTAACAAAAAAATTTTGCAAATGACCAATAACAAGGTAAGTATATTTACGAGTTCCATTTTTATTGAAAAAGCAGCTGTCAATGATATCAAAAAGCCTGGACTTTTATTTTTCGTCTGGAATGGTTGTGTATAAAGTTGAAAAGTCGTAAGTTTTTAAGCTGTTGATTTTGGTAAAATCTTGATTTCAAATTTTCCAAAAGTTCCTTGGAATTTTTAAGTATCCACATCTGATTTACACCACTTCTCGAATATATTGTTGCACAGTACTCTTGAAGTTTCCCATTCACCACTGTTAATTTCTTAGTGAGGAGTAAAGATAAAGGCTTGGTTGAACATTTACTGGAACCTGCTATGTATCTCTGTAAGGATTTTTATGAAGTTTCGGAATCGAATATAAATATGGTAAATCAAATTCATTTTGGTTGTTTGGAATCAGAGATAAAGAACAATTTATGATTATACTTTTTGTAAAACTCTAAACATTGAATTATGAATTATGATTCTGCTGTTATTACTTATATTATGATGACAATGATAAAATCTATCCTCGACACCAGCGTTTTGTGGTATACCACGTGCACCGTCAGTTATGTTGGTAAAAGATCTGTACAAAATCTCAGCGGCTATTCTTTTAAATAACATGCAGGGAAATACGTTCTATTTTCATTAGTGAACTCTTCAAAATTAGAGGCGCGTTTGGTCGTCTGATTGGGACAGCATGGTGTTGCAGAAAATACAAAATATGCCAATCTCAATCCAATTTTAAATGTTAAATGTTTTTGTCATTCCAATTAAAGAAAAGAAGAACTAAAAGACATATGTAAGAGAGCGAGAACCCCAAATTTCTCATCCATTAATAAAAAAAAATACGACATTTCCGAGGCATGTGCATTGTATTTAGATGTACCATACGATAAATAGATACATACGATCAACAATTGATATAAATTGATATCGTTGTCATTCCTACTCTTGATGTTTATGAAGTCACAACAATAAATATTTCATTTGCATTTTCTTAGGAATTGTTCATCGACATTCAACATATTGTTTACATGTTTATGTTACGTTTGTCCCAGAAATCCCGCAAGATTTGTACATTTTCCGACTTTTTCACAATAGAGCGCACTAAGAAGTATAACTCTTTCATAGTGGAAATAGATCGTATTGGTGTATTCTTCTTGCGATACTTTTACAAGCTTTGGAATGCTTTGTGACATAAAAAATATTGAGTTTGCATGATTATATACACAAGGGTTGTCTCAGAAATACGCAAACATTTTAAATTTTTTTTTCACGATATTTGGAATTAAAAAATGTATATGCAACAAAATCAGTATTTTTATCATATCACAGAGAAATTTTATTTGTCTCTACACTTGTATCTCAGGTAAAAGGATCTTAAATAACAGATGTCGGCGCAACATCATCGACCTCAAAGCATAGCTCCTTGTATTTGCAAAATTAATAAGGATTATAATCGGATATGTGTATGTGTTAAATCATGAAAATTTGTTTAAAGCAAATGGTCAATACTACATCTTATTTTTAGTTAGGAACCCATATATCAATCTTGTTAAAATCATCGAATTTTTCGCATGTTCTATGGTCGATACAATGACTTTGTCAGCAAATACAATCTATCGCTAAATTGAATGCTGACTGATGTTTTTCATGCTAATTGTTTGGCCATTATTTAAAGACTCAACTGTCTATAATTTTTTTCGTTTGTCCGATCATGATAACGGTCGATAGGGGGTTCATACTCCTCCATGACACCTGATCCCACCTCTGGTGTTTTTAAGAGGTTCGTATTTGCTCTACTCCCGATTTGTATTGTTTCAATGGACTTTTGAGTTTGATAAATGTTCGGTGTCTTTGAAAAGACAATATCCCAGGACTATTCATGATCCAAATTTCTTGAGTATTTAACAACAGTCTCCACCTGACATGGTAAAGAAAATAAACAGTGATCGATCTCATAAAAATCTATAATTGATATAAATTCGTGAACAGGGCATAAAACACGGACTCATGGAAATTCCAGAGATGCAATCAGGTGCCTTGGAAAAGTAAGCATCCCCTGTTGACCGTTCACACCCGCCGTGAGCCCTATGTATAGATCAGGTAGGCGGAACATTCCGTAGTCAAATTCAGTATAAAAATAAAGGTCTAACAATTGGTATGAAAAACGTTAGTCAACATACGACCCAATGAAAGATTATGTTTGCTAATAAGGTCATTATAATGAACAAATAATTTACGAAATGCTGACATTGAATACTGTTGAAATCCCTGTAACATCAACTTATTTCTCAGTAGCCTACCTCGGTTTAAAAATTGATCGTACTCGGAGCATGCTATATGACTTTCAGTTGGTTGTTATTTATGCAGGTCTACAAATCGCCTCTTCCATCAGATAACCGATCCAACCATGCTTGAACTTCTTTTACCAGGTTTAAACTTGTGTGCATTGTTGTGCGGAACATTATTGCTCGACATCGGAATTTTTTTTTTTTTACAATATCTAATGGAAAGTACATCTGTACATATAGTCATAAAATTGTCATTTATCAAATTCATAAAATGAGTTCCCACAAACATCAAGTTTTTTATTGATGTAAATTTTGCTACATAATATCTCCAAATAATCTGGTAGTGACCAAGACATTGGTGACAATGCGATTTTCAAACATTGGGATGCACCGACCACCAACATATAACACACTTAGAATATGATTTCCACAGGAACACGGAATCCCATATTATAATGTCAAAATGACCCAAATGTCATTCTCCAACAACATGCAAAAATGTATGATTTTGGTAAGGAAGTTTAGGAAATATTTCAAAAGATTTTTTTTCTTTTTGGAGGTGGAGGGTCAACTATCGTATATGTCCTATTCAGGTTTTGTATTTGATTAGGATATGAATCTATTTATTTTTCTTATTTGCTTGGTTTCTGCCTTTCTATCTCGCTCTCTCTCTCCACAAAAATTGTTTTTGTACAAACTAGCAACAGATGGCTGATTTCTAATTCAGTTAATTTCCCAGAAAGTTAAGACAAAAATTATTAGCAAACAATCTTTCAAAATTCTCTCACTTCTATTATCGACATATAACAGCAAGGAATTTAAGTTGCGTTAGCTTGTGATCTACAAAATTTCTTAACTTCCATTATCTACAAAAAAAGCAAGGAATGTTAATTGCCATTGCTAGTGATCTTCACATTCATTATCTACATGAAACACCAGACGTTTCAATTGCCGTAGTCTGACGTGTTTGTAATGGTTTTCCTTAAAACCACCGTAATGAAACTGACATAAAAGAATTTAATGTGAGATACCGTATGTATGTTATCTTTCGACCCTTTGAGAGTGATTCCTGAAATACTCCTTTTTCATTTTTGGAATTACCCAAATTACAGAAACGTCTCTATATATACCGTATGTTATCCTCTGATAGAGCAAAACATTATTTAATTACGGTTAGTCCACCTCAAAATTAAAATGATGTTTTCCTTTCTCTTAGCGATTTTTATTTCAATTTCACAAGTGAGTACGGCTTCCTTATTAACCGGTAATTATGATCAGAACTCTACGGAATTGATAAATGAAAGACGTGACATCAAGGAAATCGACGTTCTTCGACAGATCATCAACCAGGAAACTCTCATCCGTTTAGCCGTGGTCAAGGATGTCAAGGCAGCAGTGGACGACGTTAGTTCTGTGAAGCGAAGATTAGCGTCCACAGAAACAGTTGTCTCTGCATTACAGCAGACTCTAGAAACATTGAAAAAGCAAATTGATTCTCTAAGTCAGGACTACACTTTAAGGGAGACAGTAGACACAATACAACGACAGGTTGATACTCTAAATAGGGACAAAACTTTAAGGCAGAAGGTAGAAACATTACAAAGACAGGTTGATAATCTAAGTAAGAACAATACTTTAGTACAGACGGTAGAAACATTAGAAAGTCAGGTTAATTCGTTAAGAAAGGACAACGCTTTACAGCAGAAGGTAGACTCCACAAAACGGCGTGTTGATTCTCTCAGTAAAGAAAACGAAAGGATTACCGTGAATCAAAATAAGATTCAGGAATTCGATCAGATGTTTAAAATTTTCAAGGAAAATATAACCGACATCCATGAAGATGTTCAAATTGTCAAAAAAGGTAAATCAATCTCCTCTCTCTCTCTCTCTCTCTCTCTCTCTCTCTCTCTCTCTGTTGATGTATGTGTGTACAGTATCATAATTATTATGACATTAAATATGTATTCCTTTTTCATTCAGTTTTAAAAGTACATACGGATTGTAAGGACATCTATCAAAACAGATATACACAGTCTGGTGTATATCCAATAAATCCCTTTGGTAACGAGAATCAGGTGAACGTGTACTGTGACATGGAGACTGAAGGCGGAGGGTGGACAGTAAGACATCTCTCTCTCTCTCTCTCTCTCACTCTCTCTCTCTCTCTCTCTCTCAATAAATTTAGGTTTTCCTTTTGAATTTATTACACTTTAATTTCAAGACTTCTTTAAATTTCTGTTTTATTACCTTTTTACTGGTAACCAACTTGCGTGGAATTAACATGAAAGGGGTATCTAATTTAGCTGAAAGTAAAAGTAACTAAAGAATTGTCAAATTAAAAACGTTAAATGACTTAAAGTTGTTCTAAGGGTATAAAAATAACGAAATACCAAAATATTGCTTTCAGAACAAATTGTAGCTAGGAATAGCATACTAAACAGTAGAATTTTTTTTTATGAAACTAAGATATGAAGAAATCATCAGAAAAATAATGTCTGTTAGTATAAATCTTAAACTGTACCAATTTTGATGCACCAGATGGGCATTTTGACAAATTATGTCTCTTCAGTGATGCCCATGCCGAAACGATGGAAATCCAAAATATTTAATTAAAAAAAAAACAACTTTGAAGAGCTGAAAAAAGGGGTGCCGAAGAATGAAGCCAAATACGTCGAAGGATCAGAGCTATGCATGTGGGAGATAATCCTTAATTTTGAAATAAATTTCTAAATTTTACCAGAACAATTAAATATATATCCGTTTATTCAAGCTAGTACCGAAGTACTTAGCTACTGGGCTGTAGAGACCCTCGGGCACTAAGAGTCCACCAGCAAGGCTATTTTTATCTCTGTTTATATTTAAATGAAAAAAGTACAAAATCTGCATTCGACTGAGCAGGTAATTCATCCAAACAGTTCCCATTGTGAAGTTTTGCACACTTTAAATGCTTTTACTAAAAATATCTAATCAACTCATCTGGATCCCTAGGCAATCCAGAAACGAAGGGGCGGATCAGTGACATTCAACAAAACGTGGGCGGAATATAAAAGAGGTTTTGGGAATCCTAGTGACACTTACTGGATTGGTAAATACTAATTTATATTTGCTCATATGTTTAAAATTTACCATTTATTTAATAAATAAAATTTTTAATTTATATGTTTTGTCATTTTACTTAGAATAACCTTTCTCATGCATTAAATGATCATAAAGATCCCTTATAATTTAGTAACAAATCATGTACATTGGTGACCTATGACATCTCTGCAAAACATTTAATTGTATTTGGATGTACCATACTACATTGATCCTGAAATAGAAAAAAATGTATTTTCTTTATAATGTTCATTTATGCTATATATACCCCTACGATAATACATTAAAGGAAATGACGTGATTCACCAGCTTACAAAGGGAAATAACTCATCATTCTACGTCTCTATAACATTAAGAAATGGCAGCAGTTTCCATGAACTATATCATCAGTTTTCTGTTTCTGATGAATCAGACAAATACAGACTCTTTCTTGGGGGACCAGCTATAGGAACCTTGGGTAAGTAATGAGTTAAATACGTGACTATCAATAAGCAGAGAGAGAGAGAGAGAGAGAGAGAGAGATATTTCTGAATAGGCAAACAACTACAAACTCTTCTAGACAGCCAGCTACTTGAACCTTATATAATATATAATTATATATTTTATTGCTCAGTCCATTTTTTTTATATTAAAATCTACATGTTTTAAAATAAAATTTTAATCTCTGAGCTGATTTTCTTAGCAAGCAATTAAATCTTTGCTCGAACAAAAATAAAACATTTTGTTTAAGCTCAATAAGCACGGATAATCATGAACTGTGTCGGCATATTTCCGTAATAAATAATAAATCCAACAAAAGCAACACTACATTCGAATGGATATCATGTTATTTTTGTCTATTTGAATTAGTCCTGTTCATTGAAGAGTTGAAAAATAGAAAAAATATTGATTCTTGTACAATAAAGTTTTAGAAATAAAAATACCAAAAATGAGAATAAAATTCCTTTAATAATATTCCGTCATTATAACAGTTGTTTGAATGCCCATGCTTGTAATAAATATTTAATTTGAATAATTTCTTATGTTGAAAATAAGAGTGATTTAATAGGAAGCACAATATAAATTAATTTAAAAAATAGTATGTGATTTTCTTTAGATTTAAATTTTATAAGTAAGAATGATTTGATTTGATTTAGGTGACCGTGTAATACTTTTTTTCTTTGATTATTGTAGGTGACAGAATGTTAAGCACCAATACTTATGGCGCTGACCTGTCAGGGATGTACTTCAGTACACCGGACAGAGATAACGACAGGAATAGTAAATATAACTGTGCTGTTGTTTACGGAGGAGGAGGAGGTTGGTGGTATAACTCCTGTCACCAGGCCTACCTCAACGGTCCGTGGTCACCGGGATACTGGTTCCATCCTTGGTCTCCGCTAGTTAAGGATGGTAGCGAGGTAATGGAGACTCTAATGATGATAAAACCTCACTGACTGTGTTACTGATGATAAAATCTAAGTGACTGTGTTACATGATGATTAAAAAAGTCATTGTCTACATATCTTATTCATTGAAAATGTATATTGACGATTTTTCATTCAATCTATTGTATAGTTATTTATACATGTACATACAAAGTCAAATACTTTTGATAAATGATCATGTCATTATTTTAATCATAATGGTGTTATTAATGTCAAATTACTAATTAAAAAGATCCTGATCTAATTTTTATTATATAATGATGTTTTTGTTCTAATCTTATTATATGGTATTCTATTTAAATCTTATAATATTATAATTCAAATAAACTAAAATTAATGAAACTGCTTATTTCTAATTCATGCGATGAATTTTAAATGCTGCCCCCCCCCCCCCGTGATTAGTCAGACAATCAGGAAGAAGTACTTACTTTTATAAGTTTATCTCTATTGGAAGGTTACATTTACCTGTAAATTTACTTTCAAATACATGTATTGAACATCTTAATGATATTCAACCCCCCCCCCCCCCCCAAAAAAAAATCATAGAGTTCATACATATATAAAATGGAACTCTATTTTCATTCTGCTAGAGTAGGAGGACCCTAATCAATGAAGTTAGGTATTCTCTGTAAACAATATATCTAAAACGCAATGTGGAAGGAAAGGAAAAGTGAAACCTGTTTTCATTCTGACTGAAATGTATGGAGATAACGAACAGTATTCAAACTCAAAAGTCCATTAAACAATAAAAATTTTGGAGCAGAGCAAACAGGGACCTCTAGAATCAGAGGTGGGATCAGCTGCCATGGAGGAGTGAGTCTCCTGCCCACCGGTCACACCCGCCGTGTGCTCCTTGTCATGATCGGGAAATAACGGAAAAACCCGTCGACAATTCAGTGTTTAAAGCATGGCCTGACAATCAGTATGAAAAACGTCAGTCAGCATTTGACTTAATGATAGATTGTATTTGCTGACAAGGACATTGTATCGACCATAGAACTTACAAAATGAAGACTTTAAACGAAACTGCTGATATTCTTGTTTTTTCAACTTGATTGTCAATAATCTGCCTCGTTTAAGAAATTTGTCACACGTAGAGCATGCTCTTACGAATCAAATCAACTGAGAGATATAAACCCCGTATGCAGGTGATAAAGGTACATTGCTGCATAAGTAAGGGAAGTTGACGATTGAAAAGTCATCAGACCAAAACTGCAGGACTAGTAATGTTTTGAAAATATTTCACAGAAGTTTCTATTTTTAGTCACCTTGGCAGCATCTTACATTATGTATAGACTTTCACGAACTAAATCAAAGAACAATAACAGCTTCTCTTTACTAAAAATAGAAGAGATTTTAGATTCTCATATGACAATAAGTATTTTTCTATCTTAGACATGAAATCTGGGTTAACATCAGAAAGAAATCGAGGAATGTCACAAAGAACGTACTGCTTTTACTGGTGGTCCATTAGGCTTTTATGAATATAACAGAATGGCCTTTGGATTAGCAAATGCACCCGCTATATATCAAAGTCTTATGGAACAATGTCTTGGTGAACTACATTTATCAATTTGTTTAATTTACTTAGATGATATCATTATATTCCCTAAGACATATGAAGAACATTTTGATAGATTACATTTAGTATTTCAAAAATTGCGGGAAGCAGGCATTAGGCTGTCACCAAAAAGTGTTCTTTACTTAAAACTTGTATCAAATATGTTGGGCACATAGTTTCAGAGAGAGGCATTGAGCCTGATGATGAGAAAATAACAAAAGTACTAAAATGACTTCGACCGAATTCACGTGAAGAAGTTCGTCAGTTTTTCAGGTTTTGTAGGCTAATATAAAAAGTTAATCAAAATTTTTTCAAAAATTGAAAGACCATTATTACATGTAGATCTCATTCCCACACCAACAAGGAAAAGTCGCGGTATAGAGAAAATAAGTACAAATCATCCGATTTTAAATGGGGAGAGGAACAAGAAAATGCATTCAATTTTCTCAAACAACAATTATCTTCATATCCTATTTTATCATATCCTGATTATTCAAGGTCATTTGAATTACATACCGATGCATCTTTACATTGATTAGGTGCAGTTTTATTCCAGGAAAAAGACGATGGGCTTAAACATGTAATTGCGTTTGCCAGTAGAAGCTTAAGTAAAGCTGAGAGAAATTATCCAGCTCATAAGTTAGTTTCTTCTTTGAAGTGGTCTGACATTTGATTTTGAAAAATTCAAAGATGATTTATATGGATGTGACAACAGTGTATACGGATAATAATCCACTCACATATGTCCGTACAACTTCACAGCTTCATGCAACTGGCCATAGATTGCTTGCAGCCTTGTCTCCTTATAATTTTGACTTGAAGTATAGACCAGGCAATATAAATGCTGATGCACTGTCTCGCCTACTTGGTTTATGACAAAAACAAAACCGTATTATTGTTACATCAGATTCTTTTAGTGCCATATGTAATTTGACAAATGTTGTTCCTTTTATTGAAACTCTTCCAGTGTTAGTAGAAGTTTTCAATACGAACATCAATGCTAATGGAAGCTTACAAAGTGTCGATATTGTTCAAGAACAAATTCAAGACCCTGATATATCATACTGTTTGATCACGTGTTTAATAAATACAAACCACATAAAGATGAAATACCACCTACTCCTTATAGTTATGCATTATTTCCATGCTTTGACAAACTTAAAATTATTGATGATAAGTTGTACAGAGATGTAAAAAAAGAAACAGGTATTGTACATCAACTTGTTATCCCTTTCTCACTTGTCAATCTAGTTTTGTTTCATCTTCAAGATAATATGGGTCACCAAGGCAGAGATAGAATCCTTTCACTTGCTAAGATCAATCTTATTGGTACGGTATGACCCGTGACATAGAAAACCATATTCTGCATTGTGGTAGATGTATAAGGAGAGAATCGCCAACACATATGAGAGCTCCTTTGAAAACATCTCAACTACTCAACCATTAGAACTTGTTTGCCTTGATTTTTTAAACTCTTAAAGGTTCAAAAGGTATCTTTGGGTATGTTTTGTAATTACTGATCATTTTTCGAGGTTTGTTCTGGCAATTCCGACAAGAAATATGACGGCTAAAACCACAGCTGAGACATTTTATCAAATGCTATTGTTTGCTATGGTACGCAGCTTACGATCAACTCTGATTAAGGAGCTAACTATGAAAGTGAAGTTATTAAAGAATTATGTTTCTAACTTGGTACACAAAGATCAAGGACCACACCATATCATCCAATGGGTAATGGCCAGTGCGAAAGATTTAAAGGTACATTAATATCAATGTTAGGAACTTTGAATCCAGTTGAAAAAGAGACTGGAAGTCTTACATTAAGCCAATTGTACAGGAATGCAACAGTACCAAGCAAAGCAATACATAAGAGCAAGAGCCACTTAGGGCCTTTTTTAGCCCTGAGAATTTCTGAAAAATCGAAACAGCACAGTTTTGGTTGAAAATGCAGTATTTATAGCTTTGACACTTGTTGACCATGTTTCTATTGAACTTGATGTAATTTTCTCTCTAGTCAATGCATTATGAAGTAATAAAATGCATCACTTTCCCCATATCCTGTAAATTCCCTTAAAAATGGCCAAACGTTGATGTATTTTTTTTTCAATATTTCATATAGAGCGTAACCTCTGATCCAAAATATGCAATTACATACTGAAAGATCTGTTTCTGAAGATCACAAAACATTTTTAATATTTGGATCATGGGCTGTGCTCATATTTTAATTCTTTGTTGAAGGCAGTCAAATACGTAACTATGTTTTCTGCAAAATTGAAGAACATTGCATTTTTCTCAAAGCCTGTTTTCCAATACCTGGATTCTCAAAAAGAAATTTTGTCATAGAAAATTAAAGCACTAAGTCTACTTTATTTTGAAATATGAAATAGAACAGTGGGTGATAGTCTATTAATTGATATAAGGACAGGGCCATTTTATGCATAAAGTGAACCTAGCTCTTTACTCCATACTTTTTGATGTTTGGAAGGAAACCACATCTCCCTATAGACATAATGTTCGACCATAATACACATGTCAAAAATGCTTTCAATATATATCGGGTCCTTTAGAGACAGACTCAAAATTTCCTATGATCTTGCTTTGAAACACATACAAGCTTCACAAGAAAAAAAAAAAAGAAACAAAAAACTATGATGTTAAAATAAAAAGCGGTGTTTGGAAGCCAGGTGATTTGGTATTTTTAAAAATTGTAGCCTTTGATGGCAGACATAAATTGTCAGACAAATGGGAAAATGACACCTTTGTTGTTGTGTCACAACCAAATACTGACTTCCTGTTCATAAAGTGAAGAAAAAACGAAATAGTGATGGAAAAACTTAGAGTTTTACATAGAAATTTACTCCTACCAATATGTACATCACTTGATAATGACAAACCAAAACCAGTTCCTAGAGAAAAAAAAATCTTGATATCGATTGAAAGGTCTTGTGAACTTTTTGTTCAACAACTATTCAGAGATTTCTTTGCGTTGTGGAGATATGCTGAATGGAGATATTTGATATTTAAAACATATTTTCGATAATGTAACACTTTTGGCAGCTGAAAGGGTTGTCAGACCTTTTTGTCTGTTTGTCGACGAGGTAAAGTTGATTTTATATTTGCAGAATAATAACCTGGTCTCAAAAACATAAACTGAGAACAGACTTATGTCAAAATTTCAAATCGATATAACTTTCGAAATAAATTTGATCATAAAATAAAATTTTCATCATATGTTTGAATTAAGGTGTTTTGTACATTTGCGAATTTTTAAGCTAATACATTTTCAATTTTCATTTTCTGGGAATGTGAGCAAAAAAATTAAATGGACAAATGGTGATCACAACCAGTTTTAAATATATGTCGTCATAGTGGGGACTTGTAAATTGCATCTGCTCTGCTGTGCTCTGGCAAAAAAATGGCTCTCTTTACGAAATTTCTGAGGTTATATTTTCCAGGCAAAGTAAATTTTTGACATTCAGAAAACATACCTGATATCAACAGTTAATTCTTTCCAAAAGTAGAACCAAAAACAAGTCTAGAAAGTTCAAGAGAACGAAAAAGACAACTTTCACATTTTTAAGTATTACATCCCTTTGTCTGCATAAAGATACTCCTCACTCTACATTTTTAACTTACTTGGTACCTCCCTTTGTCTGCATAAGGATACTTCTCACTATACACTTTTAACTTACGTGTAAATATTTCAAACACTTTCCGAAATTGTGTACCGTTTGTGTATTGTCATAGTAGAGGGCATCAAATTTAACATAATTGATTTGTACAACTTCCACTTTTAATTAAGTTCTATGCATTCTGGATACCTATGCCTATCTTTATTGTTAAAAGTAATCACAGGAACTGGCAACATGCTTTGATAAAACTGTGTCAAAACTTCTGATGATTGCTCTTTGGTAAATTACATTTTCAGAATGAAATGACCTGTTTTTCAATGATGTCAAATATGCCGTCATAATTCGTTCAAATGATATTTATTTTCCAAATTTTTGTTTTCAATAAAATTTTTAGCCTATTTTCTATAATTTTAAGTAAAACTTTTATATATTTCTGTTTGCATATCAATAAAGTGAGGAAAGCAAATGGTTGCATGTTTTCTGAAACACCCTGTACGAATGTCCCTTGTATGAAACTGACCCATGGATCTTGTAATACGGTACAGCAGGAATTGACCTCGCAGACTTAATGTTCGCTATATTCGCGAAAATAAAAATTCCGCGAATTCAGCATACTGTGAATTATTCAACAAAAATGATAACTTTGTGTTTTCGTGCAAACGTAAATAGCAGTAGATGTAATTAATATAACGGATATGAAGATTGTCTTCCTAATTATGTGAGTGTACGGGTCAATCGCTCACACGAATTTTTTGGTATTTTTAAAGATTAATTTATAAATAAACTTCTATAACAAACACTTCATAATGTCACCCAGTAGAGGTGCGTGTAATTACCTGTAAATAACGCATTTTTTAATTTCAACTGTGCGTATCAATCAGTCTTATTACCCAATTATTGCAGTGCTAATTTTTATTTTATTTTATTTATTTATTTATTTTTTTTGTTTTTTTTTTTTTTTTTGGTATTTTGTAAAAATGTCTATGCTGTTGCATTTGGAATGCACTATTCAAATAAATTAAAGTTCGGACAACGCGTGATTGCCAGTTATGAAATTAAATGAAATTTAAAAAAAAATTCTAATCTTTAATAAAAGATAAAACATTGTTCATTATAGGGGGTAGTCGCAATGACAGTCCTGGTCACAGTGCACAACACTGTACTTACACTGTACCTATTCTTTTATCGACCAAGGTCAGTCGCGGCCATGATTTGAACACACGAGACCGGTCACGGTAGCCTAGTGGTAGGGCGCTCGCTTCGTGATCATGAGGCTTAGGTTCGATTCCCGTTCACCGCGCCGAGTCAAACCTAAGACGTAAACATAGCTAGTGACTGTTCCTTCGCGAAGCGCCGCGCAGTAGTAGTGAAACTCACGGGTCTTTCGGATGAGACCTTAAAAACCGAGGTCCCGTCTCATGGTAGGCTTCGGCACGTTAAGGAACCCTCACAGCTCAATGGCCTTGAGTGCCGGGTATAGGTCAAAATTTGAAGCTCTTCGCCGGCATAAGATGACGTCTATATATGAGTGAAATATTCTCGAATGAGACGTGAAACATACAATCAATCAATCAATTGAACACATGACCTTCCGAAGGAGCGGCGATCTACTGACGAAAATACTTTGAGAAGAAAGTTAAACATAAATTTGCATGATGAGACTGTATAAATTAAAACATCCAGGATGCAGGATGGATAGTGAGTCATTTTATTTCATGTTAATCCAAATCATTCTAGCGATTATATGTCCTCGATAAATATGATGCAACGTATTCTCTTCACACCATAGTGGATGTTTGGGATTGAAATTACGTGTTTCTCCCTTCTTCCTGGAATAAGTATGTGACAATATCCTTAAATGTCAGTGATGATGGTCTACACATGTGTATGCAGCGTCTCCTTCGTTCATTTTTATTGGAGTCATTGTATAAAAGAAGGTTTACTTTCGTTAAATCACCGAAGGATTTTCACAGTTCGTGGCATTTGTAAAAATATAACTGTACTTTTGATATAATATTAAATTGATGATGAAGTCTTGCTAAATAGGCCTCAGGTACAACTTTGTAATCTTCTTTGGTAGATATCTTAATCTTCTTAATTGGGATGTCCAAATTGTGGATATATCTTAGTCATCTAAGGAATGAAAGCTTGATAAAATAAACATTCAAAATTAATGCTGTAATTGATTTACAATCAAATGTATTATTGAATTAGATGCAATTGATTAACATAAAAGATTCCTGTTTCTTTCTGAGAAATTTACACAAAAAATATGCTAAAATACATGTTAATTTTGGTTATAGACAAACGCTGTAAATTTTGGATCTTTATGTGAGAGGTGATTCTCTTTCTTTATCAGAATTTTTGATCCTCTGTATCTGTTTTTTTTTTTTTTTTTTTTTTTGGGGGGGGGGGGCTTTTTGTTCTTTTCTTTTTTTTTTTAATCGATCTTATTTAGGATGGGATAGTCTTCAGCAAATGAAGATATCGCTAATATATATATATATATATATATATATATATATATATATATATATATATATATATATATATATATATATATATATATATATATATATAGGTATATGAGGTTGTTTGTGGGCACCGACCTTCTAAACAGGTTTGTGGGATCTCGCATTTCTACATTGAATAGCTATGTCATATTCATGATTTAAGCGTTATATATGGTCCTTATATAATATATAATATAATTTTTGAGATAAGATTAAAAATGTTGTATATCATTGTGGGTCATTATTTTCATATTTATAGAGCATTGTGGGATAAAGTATATACATCGCACAATGCTCTATTTATGAATATTATGACCCACAATATTATCACATGCTATATATATCATGTCCTGGATTTCACAATGAAAGATATAAGAATTAATGTTTGATATAAATAATATATATGTATATTTACATATGTACAAAATAGAATGAATCATTAAGAACAGTTTTGGGAGATTCAATATAAGATTGTAACTATTACTTTTCAAGTATTTTGGGGTCATACTGCATATTAATGACTCACTGCGATATACGATTTATGAGATTCTGAACAAGATATTTTAGGGATATCCTCTCTCTCTCTATATATATATATATATCCCACAATCTCTTACATACACATATATATAGTGACAAAGATGATTAATCAAATAATGTCCATCCCACAATGTATTATTTATAATTTATTTATTCATTAAGCAATGTTAGATATTGAACGGCATATTTTATCTATACACCTACTTATCCCAGATTTTCTTATATACATATATATAGTGAACCACATTTAAGCATTGAATTCTTATTTTTGAAAGTAATTATACAGGTATAATCACTGCATTGATTCCATAATGTCCAATCCGTAACGTATTTTTATTGATTCAACATATAGGATAGCAGACTAATATTATGAGATTCTACACTACATATTTTATGCAATCGCCTGTCCCACAATTCGTTATATACATGTATATATATAGTGACCCACAAACAGCTATGATCACTATACGTTTATAACATAATGATCTTCCATTCGTGAATTATTTATTTAAACAATAAAGAGCTTATCAACCTTATATTATGAGATTTTAAAGACAATATCTTACGTATATGCTTACATATCCAAAAGTTTATTATAGACATATTTATATCGTGACCCACAACCAGGTATAATCACTATATTTATCCCACAGTTCATTATATACATATATATATACAGTGACCCACAAACATGTATATTCACTATATTTATTCCACAATTCATTATATACATATATACAGGGACCCACAAACATGTATAATCACTATATTTATCCCACAATTCATTATATACATATATACAGTGACCCACAAACAGGTATAATCACTATATTTATCCCACAATTCATTTATACATATATACAGTGACCCACAAACTGTTACAAGCACTACATTTTTATATACATTATATACAGTGACCAACAATCAGGTATAATCACGTGCAATATATTTATCCCACAATTCGTCATATCTATACATACAATGACCCACAAACAGGTATAATCACTTCATCTATCCCATAATTCAGTCCGTTACCCTAATATATTTACTATTACCATTATTTATTTATTCAACATACAGCTTATCAGCCATATATTAGAAATTCTTAACAAAATATTTTATCCCTGCGCCTACATATCCCACAGTTGCTATATACGCATAGAAAGTGATATAAAATAGGTATAATCATTACCTTAGCCCGGTAATGTCCATCTCATAATATTTTATTCATTTATTCAATATTATGACATTATTAAAAATATTATTTCATGCATAACACCTATACTTATCCAATAATTTCTTACATATACATGTAGTGACCCACAAACTGGTGCATTCATTAGACTGATCCCATAATGTTTATCGTATCGTACTAATATTTTATATATCAATATACAGCTAATTAGCCTTATATTATGACACTCTTGCATGTTACACTTTTCTTGCAATCGCCTACTTTTCAAACAATTTCTCATATACATGTAAATCATGTATATAGTGACCCACAAACAGGTATTAGAATGTACTATACATTGATCCCATAATGTCCAACTCGAAAGTGTATTAATTATTTATAATTAAAGTGTATTAATTATTTATTCATTATGCAACTTATCAGCCGAATTTATTTGATTCTTAACAAGATATTTTATCTAAACGCCTCCTTATCCCAGAATTTCTTTTAAATGTAATTATTATTTAACCAAAAACAAGTATAATCATCGCGTTTAAATCCCTTAATGGCCAATCCATAACGTATTTTGTTCTTTATTCAACATACAAGTTATCAAATTAATATTATTAGATTTTCACAATATATTTCATGTAATCGCCTGTTTATCCAACAATTCGTAATATACATATAGTGACCCACAAACTGGTATGATTGCTAAATTAATCACATAATGTCCATCCCAAAATGTATTATTTATTTCTTCAACACAGAGCTGCTTATCAACCTTATATTATGAGATTTTTAATAAGATATATTTAATCTATATATATGCTTACGTATCCAATAGTTTTTATGCATATTTAAAAATAGTGAACCTCAGAGTGGCATATAATCACTTTATTTATCCCACAATATATTTATATATACATATGTACAGTGACCCACAAACATGCAGGTATAGTGACTATAGTTATCCCACAATTCGATATATACATATATACAGTGACCCACAAACAGGTATAGTGAATATAGTTATCCCACAATTCGATATATACATTTATACAGTGACCCAGAAACCGGTATAATCACTTCATTCATCACATAATGTCCATCCCATACCATAATATCATTATAATATGATGATATTCTTATCATTGAAGAGAAAGGTTTAAAGCGTCAAGTGCCTGTGCACCCTGTGAAAAATTTTACATAATGTACAGTAGTTAAGAAGATTTTAAAGATTGTATGAATTTTGATGGATATATGCCGACACAACAAACATCAAAAGGCTAATTTAAAACTGCAATATTCCGACTAATATTATCTGCTGAACACAACAAAATGTATTTGAAAGCAAATATATGACAAGAAATTTTACTCCCATTTTACACAACTTTGATATTATTCAATTAGAATTACTAATAGTTAAACATCTCATTTAATAAATATTCTTATTATAATCGACCTTCATAATCCACCCATTTCAATTCAATTGACTGAGTATTAACGAAGAATATTTTACAACCAGGGTTTTAATTTGCCCGTACAGGTCCGACAGCACCAACCCATTTTACCAACACTCGAATTTTGACAATGGAAGGACATTTTCAATAAAGAAGTGATAAATTTTATACCGAACACATCTATCGTATTCTGTATCATAAACCGACAATGCAAACGGCGTGATATCTGACATGTACATTGTGAACAGAATCAATAAAGTTAATTTTGATAACTTGTCATCATGGTCATTATTTAGGGGATTATTATTGAAGGATGATTCTAAGATTTGATCCTGAGAGAGGATTTTGGGGCGGGCCATGTCTCTTTTATTGTTTCCTCACAAACCAACCTAATTTGAATACAACTTTATTTTGTACGATATAGGTATCGATACACACAGATTAAAAAAAGAAATTCGTGATACATGTATGTTGATATTGAAAAATATATATCATTTTTCATATCTGTTCTGTAAGTTAAAAAAATATCAAAAATTATAAAAGGTTTGGTATAACTTTAGGAGTAAGGGATTGAACGGAGACCCGCTGAGAAAACTGCGTTTAAAGAGGTTCGCTCCTCAGATTTTGAGCATATTTTTGGTTTGATGTCTATTAAAAAAAATCTGCATATTATTTTAGTTCCTTCAATAAATTTTGAGTCTACAATGCCAATTAAACTATATTCAATTAAAATTCCAAGATTAAATTCCATACCAAAAGCATTAGGAGAGGAAATATATCTTCTGACGGAATTTTTTTTTTTTCAGAAAAAAAAATGAGATTTTTCTTTTTCAAAGAATTTACACCACTGTTAAGTTTGAATTCCTATTTTTCCATGCAAGTTGCACACAGAGTTATTCTGTGCAGTGAAATGTTTTATCTTGGTCCCAAATTATTCATCAAATTAACTGCCATGAATTTTATTATCATCTTGTGAAAAATATAGCAAATTTATTGTGAAAGTCCAGATAAAATGATAGCCTCACTTTATGCTAAAAATTGACACCATTTAATAATATCTATGAAAAAAGAAAAAAAAATTACATAAACCCCCACATTTAATTTTTTTTAATATAATTATAACCATTCTGCTGAAATTCAGCAAAATCTTTATATTCTGAAATGATTGACTGCTTGTTTAATGTTTAACGCCGATTATTCTGTTTAAATGATCAGTTTTTGAAAGTTTTGGTTTCTCTGGCTGCCCCCGATGAGCCTACTCTTTTTCGAAATCCAGAGAAACGATCTTGTTGTAATCCTTGACACGGGGCACCATTTAATGTCCCATCCAACGGACTTAAAAATACGTTTTCCATTTTTAATGAAGCTCTATGTGTTGTATAAAAAAATATACTACTGGGTATTTTTAATGCTTTTTGTAACATGATCCATCTCCTTAATCGCAGTAATTAATGCGTTTAAACAAACAAAAAAGACTGCGTTTATTGCTTTTAAATGCAAAGCACAACTCGTAAAAATGCATGGATACGCCATATTAGTTTTCCTATCTCCGATATAAGCAACGGGGTATACTTTTCGCATTTGTTATACCTGACTGTTTTCTTGTCAGGGGTACCTGCGTGGAATGTATGACAAGTGTTCCTGTTGGTTATCTTACATTACCTTTGTTTACATTTTATTGCGTCGCCCGCATGGCGCAGTAGTTAGAGCGTCTGGTCTAGAGTCGCGGAGTAAGGAGTTGACCCTTACGTCGCGGGTTCGAATCCCACTGTGGGACGTGGAGACGGGTCCTTCGGATGAGACCGTAAAAACCGAGGTCCCGTGTCGCAGAAGGTGGTGGCACGAAAAAGATCCCTCACTGCTCAAAGGCCCTGAGTGCCGAGTATAGGACAAAATTCGCAGCTCTCACTGGCAAATTGTGGCGTCTCCATATGAGTGAAAAATTCTCGAGAGGGACGTTAAACAACATACAAACAAACAAACATTTTATTGCAGTTCACGTGTATTTGTGTTTGTTTTTCACTGACCTGTGCAACTGATGTAAGTTTCTTTGGTAACTTTGTTTTCTGCCGTGGAAGGAGTTACTTTTGTCGCTACCCTAGAGTTTTACAATAGCTATATAGAATACAATACGTAACCGGTGAAAACTGATTACATTAAACTGTGACCAAGTTAACGGCTTATTTTGGGTCCGTACAGGTAACGGAAAATGCAAAGTAATATGGTGGACAAACCTAGATTTCTTCCCTTTACGAATCGCGTTCAGCTTTAACTTATAAACCGTATCAAATAAAAAGGAATTTTCTGGATTGCCGTACTGACCGGTTATATGTACCGACTTTGGTCCAAACGTACATTGTATCAGGATATATCAGTTTATCATTACAACACTACATAAGCATCAAAACATTTCTTGAAAATTTACCAAACATTGACTTTTTATGAAATATTTGTAATGTGTAAGGATATTATTTTAAACAGTGGGGGATGCAGATGAGAACACATAATTTTGGGTTAAAGATTTTCAATCCTTATGCTTTTTCGGATACTTGCAGTTTCGGCCCAAGATACAGATCATCGTGTAAGATCTCATAGATGGCAAAATCAGACTTCCGCGTATGTTCTAAGTCATTAACATGTTTCTATTTCAACACAATTACTTTAAACATTTTAGTATAATAACAGTTTTTTCCTTCACATGTATATACATATAAACGTATCTTTAAAAATGTACATATCAGGGATGTCAATTTTACTTGGGTAGCCTAGCCGAATAACCGGGGTCTTTAGTCTGTAATTCCTTGTCAAAATGCTTGTACACTCAATAGCAAATCAAGCCACTGTCACACCTATACTTTATGCTTCTGTATATCAATTAAAATTAAAATCTTTACCGCATATCTTGTCCTTAAGTTCACTTTATCAAATACTAACTATGGCTTGTAATTTCTTCTCCAGATGCTAATACATGTATAAGTAATTGAACGATCAATCGTGTCTATAATTCCAACTCATTTATTGATCCGCTTGACAGCGGAACAGTTCGACTGTTTTTTTTTTTTCATCAAAATTTAAGAAAAGCCTGTGATAATTCTTAATTATGCAAGTTTTGTGGAAACAGCAAATTCCACTATGGAATTTATTTAATTAGAATTTAAGTACGTAAACATTCTAGTTGAAAGTAATTTGGTTCGCAAATCAAAGGGTTTAAGCTTTGATAACAACCGAAGAAAAAATCGATTTATAGATGAATTTAGATTACAATAGCAAATTTTTAACGTCAGTAACCGAGTAAAAAAATATTTAGTCGATAGTCTTTATGTCCGAACGATAGTCGAGTACTCGAATACTCGATGACATCCCTAGTACATATAATAAGCCTAATAAATTTTATCTTTATGTAGTCTACTAACTTATGTTCCAAGTTTTATTAAAACTAGCTGCAGATCTGTAGCTCGCTGCTCTGAAAAAAAATTGTGATGGGTGACCAGAGAGCTACAGTGCCACCCATAGAAAAAACAGTATATTTATTACGCACAAAAAGTTGCGCTCAGTTTTGGATAAATTTCTCCAAATTCTTACCTCAACTACAGAAAAGCTCGATATTAAAATATTCCTTTGATTTCTGTCAACAACTCTCATATTTGATATCTGCACGAAGCGCGTTGGACCGCATTATCTTGCCGCCCAAAATGGCAGTGTACATAGGCAAAATTTTCGACGGTTTATATTTAAGACCCAGGAGGGCTATTTACACCGGCTATAAGGAATATTTTGTTGTGGAAATAGTAAAAGAATATGTTAGGTACACACGGGTAGTAATATTTTGAGATGGCACTTTGAAAAACACAGAGAAATTTATCGAGAAAAAGCGCACTTTTTGTGCGCAATAAATATACACTTTTTTTCAATGGGTGGCACTGTAGCTCTCCGGTCTGTCAATATTTTTTTCCGCGGAGCTACAGTTCTGCAGCTATATTAAAACTGGACGAAAACTGTAGAAAATGTAGCACTTCGAAAATGTATTTACAGAAAAATAGACAAACAAAAGAACGGCCATCCCAGACCTAAATCACATAAGCTAAACATATACATGTATTTCTTCATGGAATATTAATACAGAAGTCAAAGAAGACCTTTCATTAAGAACATATTTTATATCGAGTAAAGTTTCCAGTTTAATTTTATGGCCAAATATGAAAAGTATATAGAACACCGGAAAATAAAAGTTCAAGATTTTCAATAATATCAGAAATGAAATGCAGACCGTGAGACACAGTTAATTCTTTTTAACTACATAATTTTTTTTTTTACCTTTTTCGTGGTCTATAAACCTTCTCTTAAGAATCCGGGATCGTTTCCCATAAGTTCCCATTTGTATTACATGTACGTGGCGCGTTCGGTTGTTTTTTTTTCACTATGTGAAACCAACATTATTTTCACAATGTGAAAATAAAAACGTTCTTTTGAGAGTTCCAAAAATATCACTCTCATTCAATAAATATTACAGTGTTTCACTGTTGAAAATGTAACAAACTGTATATTATACTTTCCTGTTAAACACTAAAATCTGATTGGTTTAGACGCATTTAACAATCCGTAATGTTACCCTCAGCGTTTGCAACACACTTGACAGCGGGTAACATTACGAAAATGTCACATGCGTGCAAATCATGCGCGTACGGTTTGCCGTAGATATCCCAAAACGTCAGTTGTGCGTTTGAAAGAAGCCGAATAAACTTGACGTCAATAAAAGCTTGCGTCCGATGTAGCTTACTTGAAAACAACATACGCGAACGAAACAAACTTTAAATGATAAAGGACTTTTCGAGTATCAAACAAAAAAAAAATAATAAAAAATAAAGAAGTCGGTAAATCTTTTTCGAAGCTTTCTTTCTGAGAAAAATAGAAGCTTGGAGTTTGAAAGTTTTCTAAACGATCGACAATTTTTTTGTTGACATCCTAAATCAATAAGACATTCAGTGTAATAAAATAAATGGTGCCTGTTGTGGAGGGTAACATTCAATTTCAACTGTTACCCTCCAAAACAGGCACCATTTATATATTATTATTTAAATATTCTATGCTGCTGTAACTTTTACTTAAATATGAAGTACACTACTATCAATGTTTATAAATCAAGTTATTATTCTTATAATCCTTAACAGAACTGGGTAAATAATGATAAAATTAATCTAAGATTACCAAAATCAAGATTCAATGAATTTACTCCACATGTCTGTACACAAGTTTTGAAAAGGGGGGCATTCCCTACATGAAATTCTGTCTCTTATATTTAGTGATTTGACGGTGCTTAAAAAAGTCTATAATATGTTATTCGTGACGCGTTTCTGTAATTGAAGGTATGTAGCTCATAAAAAAAAATGGAATGGACGAGTACGATGTATCCTTTTTTCAGATCATTTTTCCATTACAAACCTGCCAAAGACGCAGTCATTAAGTGGAAGTGGTGGGGGTGTCAACTGAGTAAAATATTTGAGAAGCAAATAAAGTAACAGTTTTTTTTTTTTTTTTTTTTTTTTTTTTTTTACAATTTGAAACATACTACGAGCATTTCCTAGTAAACATAGGTGTGGGCACAAAGATTCCATTGCCCCCTCAAAAAAAAAGAAGATAGGACACTAACCTCATCTGCCCTTCCCCTGTGATTACGCTTATGCTTGGAGCTAAATTCAGATTATAAGGGTGCCTGGTCAACAGGCTAGGTAGATAAATTTCATATAAAAAAAATAGATATGTGGGTTGTGGGGGATTTTCGTTTAATTCGAATATATTGTTTTTGTGAGAGGTACCGGGATCGATACCCGGATTCTCCACCACTTTTCATATAAAAAAAATAGATATGTGGGTTGTGGGGGATTTTCGTTTAATTCGAATATATTGTTTTTGGTCTTAGGATTTTTCTGGTCATTGAATAAATTGATTTTCAACTCCGGGATCGTTGTGCGCTTTTTGCCTGTGAGAGGTTTTTAGACACAGGGGAACAATTCTTACAATCCCCTGGTCTTGGTCAGATTGACCCAAGTTAGCTGGATTATTATTATTCCTTTATTTCTCAAAATGACGTTCCAGTTTGAATCTACTCTTCCTAGGATATGTTCCCTTCCTGTCCATAGCGCATCACAGGTTATGGGGAGTGGCCCTAGCTATTACCCAACCTGTATAAATGCAACCAGAAAGAGACAAAATCCAGCAGACCACCCTTTATTAAATTAACACATGCATTCTAATTATTTACAATTACTAAAGTTACACACTACACAATATGATAAACATTATAATAAATACGAAACATTTCTATCAGATTATAAAATATATTAACCTGTAAATACATTAAGCCATCTGAACATTTTAACCATCTTACAAAAATCGCGCAAGTCTATAAAAATATCTTACCTGTATAAATGCAACCAGAAAGAGACAAAATCCAGCAGACCACCGGCTGGATATGTCTCACTGCGCTACATTTATACCCCCGTACATGCCCTGCATATCTGAGTATTTCTTCAAAATTTGCACTAATGACTTTTAATTTTGCTCTGAATTTAAGTTAATCTTATCCGACCTTAAACCCTCTTTTAATCTTTAATTGCACCTTAAAATTCCTGTTAAACTTTTTGCATAATCTTCACTTTTTATTTACTGTAGATAATTTATACAGATGCATGACCTCTGCTCCCTCGCATCAACCTCTTTGATTGGTTACACCCTTATTCTTGACCAAGCCAGCATCTTATAAACAAGTTCTTAATCTACAAACAAATAGCAAACCTCATGGAGCTTAATTATCAGCGGTGAAAAGTTCATCCTGCACTCCTGCCCAGCATCTGTTTTCTTCTATTTTTATCCTGCGCGATCGGCTAAATCTTAATACGTTTGCTACTTTACCCTCGAGATTTATAAATTCCACAATTTTCTATATTTATGTAATTTTTGTTATGATATAAATAGCTTAAATTCGGCCTTCTTCAACCTCCTTTCCCCTTCTCTCCCGTAGAAATTGATGATTAAGTTCCAAGGTATTGAGAAAATGCATATCATACTTGATCAATTCTATACTGAAAACATTGTGAATTCTTGGTCAGAAAAATCTAACCCCCCCCCCCCCATCCCCACCTCCGAACCATCACCGTCACATTTATATAATTGAAGAGTATCAAATATTCCAATAATGCATATGCAGTTTTGTTTTGTTTTTATGAAACACGTTTCTTAGGATTTTTCCTCATACTAATTGTATGGTAACAATTGTCAGCCCTTGTTTTGCAAAATTAAACACACGTTTACAGTTTATCGATTGTGTATATATTAATTGTTAAGGTTTACCTGTGTATGAAATGGGAAACAATTTTTATCACATGTTTACCACTTTATCCCGTGGATATCACTCATTAGATATTTTTATCATATACCACTGCTGCGACGTCACAATGGGTTTTGCATGAAAATGATGAAGTAAATAGTGTGGATTCATAACATAAAAACAATCTAAAATATTGATAGTTATTAAAAAACATGTGATAAAAATAATTGCTAAGGCTCGGGGATAAAACACACAACTCGTTGGATAAAAATCGTATCCAACCACAAAGCATGGGAGATTCTATATTTCTCCAATTACGTGTGTTCAAAAACCGTCAAACATTCCGGATTTCTCCAATTTAGGGTGATTTTCTCCTCTTCAGAGATTAAAATTAAAATTACCCTATAAAAGTGTGACCACAGCCTTTTTAAAATAAAAAAAATTGTATTTAGAACTGCTGCATTTTTGGATAAGCGTTACATTTTCTCCACAATGAAATCTATACCTTTTTAGAAATTTGTTGTGTAATTCCGTATATGACGGTTTTATATATGTAACAAAGATTCTGTGAAAGTCGCATTAAATTTCATTCATTGGTATAAGAGGGGTTGCGGATAAGAGATGGGTACACCAAAGCGTAACGGATGGACGGACGTACAAACTGACGGCCTGACACCCCCATCACTATATACCCCCCTGCTTTTCAAGCGGGGGTATAATAATTATATGACCAGAAGTAGGTATTTTGAGTGACACAACTATTGTTTATTTAAAATGCAGTCTTCGACTCAATTTGTAAAACAACTCATGACATCTGTTATTCACTTTCGTCAATTATCAATTATTAATACAATTTATTTTGTCATTTAGAGAGTTCAGGGACTCTGTACCTGATACTGCCCAACCATATATAAATAAGAAGATTGAGTTTCGTTTCATTTTATCTGCTTTTTCTGTAGAAGAAGCACAAACATCAAATGGGGTGTGATACATGTTAGCATAATACATAACATGCACTTTGTGTTTATAGTGTAAACAGGATATTTTATAAATATTAATGCATATGCAAACATGTTTTATTTCTGCTAAACATGCCAAGAAATCCCGTCCAGTTTTCCACAGCGATGGGGTCAATAAAAGTGTAATTGATGCAAATCACCCATATTTCCCTAACGCTGGCAAGACAATTAACGGCAGCATATTTGAGGGGGTGGATCCTAAGTTTTCAGTTTTCTTAGTTAAAGAAAAATAAACTTCTACCCCAAGAAGTAGCCTCCTATGCCCTGAAAAAAAAATAGTTCCTGTCAAAAACCTTTATTTATTTACAAAGTACGTAAAATGTCTCAGGCACAGGTACCAAAATTGTAAAAATAGACTGGAAGGAAATAAAAAAAATCAAAAGAAAAAAATAATAATTCTATATGTATGGAACTACAATTGACGGTATGATACCATAATACGGCGCAACCAAGTTCATCGTGCCCGATGTTAATTTATACTATAGGAAAAAAAATATTTTGATATGGAAATACTTAAAAATTTGAAAGGCATCTAATTTTTAATGAACAATTAGTTTACTATAATTAATTTAACTTTTCTTTTCCTTTTATTTTACTTTTTTTACCGCATTTGATTTGGATGGACCCCCTCCCCCCTCCCCCCCCCCAAAAAAAACGGGGAAAAAGGTGAAAAGGCTTTTAAATAATTAGTATTCTCGCTTTAATTTAAACCCAGTAAAACTTAAGATCCCTCCCTCAAAACTGATGAATTAATTGCCTCGCGCACATCTCCCTGGGGGAAAATAACAGATTAACGCTAAGTCGGCTTTTATTGAATTCGCTCTACAGCTAGAATGCGTACCTTTTCTTGGCATTGATGGGCTCAGTTATTCAAACAAATTTTATTAACAAGTGAATGAACAATTAAGTGTATCTTCATTTCAAACGTCAGAATATAGTGTCATCTTGACATATTATATGTAGTGTTTGTGCATCAGACTCCCAAACCTAAAAAATATCTTCAGAAACCTTTATGTTATCCGTATGCTCTATAGGGCTACTTGCTGATATGAAATGTCGCTTCAAAGTTCAAATCAAAAGATTACGCTCCCAGAGAGGGAATCGATCCATTGGAGCTTCTTAATGAAGAGTGAACCCTCCCGAAATTACCTACATCTGATACAGAATTAGTGGTGTTCAGCAATAATTCTGTTGGATAACGTTTAAACTTGAAATACAAGGCAACTTTCAAACACTTACACACTATATATCAAATATGTATATTATTGACGTGTAATTCATACAGACTTGTTAAGTAGGCATATTTCAATAAGCTACTGAGTTGAGCTACTGTTAAGTTCATAAATCAAAATTTCTCTGTGTACATCAATACGCGTGAGTATACACGAAAATCGTATTCAAATCGAGAATCAAATATTTAAATTTCATGAGATTGCATGTTCACTAAATGACAAATCATTTTTTTTTCAAGCACAAGTCATTTTTTACTCCGTGGAAGCAGCTGCAATAAAATGCCATATTGCATGTAAAACGTGTATTCGGGCTGATCTTAAGAGATATGGATTCTTCGAAAAAAAAATAAAAGAATCTCTCTTTCTCCGACCCCAGTAAAACATTCTTTAAAACGATATTTTTGGTGATAAAATATGCAGAAAGTTCGCTGCACTTACATTGTATTATCACCGACAACATTATGTGCCGATATGTATGCAGGGACCATTCCATCGTCCATTCTTCATAAAGGGAAAAAAGTCTCAAATTGGCGTCGGTGTTAATTTGTATCAATGAACGACATGTACAGTAAGGGTAGCCAGGTACATATTATCGCCGGCGAAAAAAATGTAAGGGTGGCGATATTCACTGTCAGATACATCCTAAGAATTCCTTGCCAATTTAGCATTGAGCTGAACACAATAAAAGTGCTACTGATATTCTCCTAAGAATGATTCGAGAAAATTGATTGTAGCTAGAAGCTTTGGGAAAAAATAAAAATAAAATAAAAAACAAATATTTCCTTCGAATGTCATTTATAGCATTCATTTCCTGTATCAAATATGGTCAGTTATTTTGCTACCATGCGTTCTTCTTTTCTTACATGTGGAATGTATTTCAATTTAATGAAGAATTAATTTTGATTCAAGCCCCAAAATATTTCTGAATTTAAGGAGAATCCATAGTTGTGCAAGTCCTGCTAAAACACCGCATGTTACATGTACCCTACCCTCATATTTCACTTACCCCTTCAAAAAAGGGAAATATGGCCTATTTACACCTTTTCTACTATGCATTCAAAGGCACATTTCTCTTTTTTTTTCACAGACACTCTCCTTTCCATCTATGCCCTTAAATCAGACCATTCCATCCCGTATACATTTCCAGATATTTGTATGGGAAAAAATGTATTTTTTAATTGGTATTACTTGCATGCTCAATGAAATGGAGTAAATTAAGTACTTATGCTTTCTATAACATCAAATTAAAGGTTACAGTTTCGAACATTTAATTTCTTTTCTTATTTTACTTTGTTTATTGTTTACTCGTTTATTTCCTGCCATATGTTTATTTTATAGTTTTACTCATTATTGTTATTGAGCACGTAGGATATTGAAATCATTACTTCCCCCACCCCCCTCCAAAAAAAAAATGTTGAAAGCCCTCATATTGTTCTATGAGAATAAAGTTTTAAAGCTTTAATTTGAAATTTGTAAAAGTTTGCATCCTTTCCTCAAAACTGCTGACATCATTTGCCTCGCACTACTCTCATGGGAAATATAAAGATTAGCGTTAATTGCACTTCGATTCAGTTCAGTCTAAAGCATCCACAGAATTTCTTCCCTCAAATCAGCAACTACGATCCACACTCACTAGTTAGCGGCCGACATCGGCATTATGCAGTACTACATATATATATGATTGTGGGTCACGTGAAAATGCAATAGTCGGGCAGTACGTTATTAGATGCAAGTGAAAAGAAAAAGTATGCGTATTTCAGAATTTTAAAAGATTTTGAAAGAATTATTCTACATGTATGAAAAAACTGATCACCTATTGTAGCCCCACCATTTCCCCGAGGGACATGCTCTAAAAAAAACTGAATTACACTTTATAAGAAAGCTTTAATATGAATTTTAACTTTTCTGACAAAGTGGTTATTGAGAAAATTTTTAAAAGATGTCACTAAATTTTCACTAATTCATAATTATACTTCCCTTGAAAGAGGGCATGGTCCTTCATTTAGACAAACTTGAATCCCCTTTATCCACGGATGCTTTGTGGCAAGTTTGGTTGAAATTGTCTCAGAAGTAGATCTACTTATAATGAAAGAAAAAGTGAGCAAGCTCACATACCCCACACTCCCCCAAAACTCGACAATGCAACACGCAATGAATGGCACAGTGCATTTTAAATACACAGTATAATTCATAAATTTGTTTATATACTGTACTTATGAAATTATTTAAGGCAAAGCACCAATTTGATTGGGGGGGGGGGGGGGGAGAACTATCCAAGATTTTGTGTGTGTATTAAATCATTAATATTTTGATCTCAAAATCAATAGGGGTCTTTTAAGGTCATAAAATATTTCACATAAAGTTTCATTACAAAAGCTGATTCCAGTGGATTTCCTTATTACCTAGTTGGAAAGTTTCTTCAATAATAGGCATTAAAACTCTTAAGGCAAAAATAATGGAATCGGAATTTCCTGGTAATATGCACATCCACACACTGTATACTAAATATCTGCAAAGTTTGACCAAATTCTGTGCAGCGGTTTAAGAGGAGTTGCTCTGACAAACTGTTCATCTCTATATTCAAGATATGGCCAAAAATCTAAGTTGAAAAGTGCCGAAATTCCCAGAAAAATAATGGAATATGAAATTCCTGGAAATATGCACATTTACACACTGTGTACTAAATATCTGCAAAGTTTGACCAAATTCTGTGCAGCGGTTTAAGAGGAGTTGCGCTGACAAACTGTTCATCTCTATATTCAAGATATGGCAAAAACTAAAAGTTGAAAAGTGCCAAAATTCCAAGAAAAAATAAAGGAATCGGAATTTCCTGGTAATATGCACATCTACACATTCTGTCCTAAATATCTGCAAAGTTTGACGAAATTCTGTGCAGCGGTTTATGAGGAGTTGCGCTGACTAAAAAACAGGACTGACGGACTGACTGACTGACTGACTGACACACTGACTGACTGACTGACACACTGACTGACTGACGGACGGGTCAAAAACATTATACCTCACGCAACTTGTTGCGTGGGGTATAATAAGAAGAAGCTGAAAATGTGAAAAAGTTTACAGAAGAATGACAGACAAAATGTGATCCGCAAAGGTCACGAGCTTTCAGCTCAGGTGAGCAAAATATGTTAACCCCAGCACCAATAATATCGGCACATGAATAAGAATAACGCGAAAATAATTTCCAGATAATCATTACTACTGAAAAAAAATCTATATCGAAGTACATGTATATACAACGAGAAAAAAAGGTTAGACTGATTTATCAGATATCTCAAGAAATACGGTATCTTGACATATCATAATGATATACACCAATCCTGGACACAATTTTCTGACCAAAACCTTTCCCCTACATTATTGGGAGTTATGCTAGATAAATACAACTTGTTTACTTATTTATCTGCCATACACTTTGCCTATCCTTCTCTCTCTCTCTCTCTGTTTCTGTGTGTCTCAATATCTCTCTCTCTCTTTTTTCACGACCTTAGTAAATATTCTTCAACACAAAATATCGGCGACAAAATGTGCAAATATTCACAGTACATATTGTCGCCGACGACAGAATGTGCTCGACACATTCCGGCCCAAACGTTTCGAAGGTCGACTTTAAATTCAAAGCAATACGAAATTGACCAAGCTGTTAGAATAAATTGACTGTATTGAATATTGATTTTGTTCTCTTTTTTAATTGAATTGTATTCTTACCAGTAAAAAAGTATTGTGATTTGTACAGTTAATTAATGTTATATTGATGTTGAATAATATGCTGTTGTGGTGTAATCATGACAAGCTAATTCAGAGAAACTGTGTCCCACGCTTAAGGGAAAAAAAAAAAGCATGCGCTGATCGGGAAGGGGGGGGGGGTCCGAGGGGGGCACTTTAAGAAGGGCGGACGGGGCCATGGGGAGTTAAGGTATAAAATTTAATTGCAAAGACTCAAATGCTTCCTTAGATATCGCCCAGAAATGAAAGTTTTACACACACACAGAATGTATGAATTTACGACTTTGACCTTTGACCTAAAAGTCAATTGGGGTCTTTCTTAGACCATAGGGAGTTGTGGTATATAATTTCACTGCAAGAGCTCAAAGGCTTCTCGAGATATCGCGCAGAAACGAAAGTGTCAAAACAGACAGAATTTATGAATTTACGACCTTGACCTTTGATCTTTCGACCTCAAAATCGCCATGGGAAGTTGTTGTGTAAAATTTCATTGCAAAAGTCCAAAAGCTTCTCGAGATGTCACGCGGAAACGAAAATGTTACAGACAGACGGACAGCCCTACGGTCGGACGGACGGACCGAAAATAATATCCCCCACTTTCAGTAAAAGCGGGGGATAAAAGGTCAGTCTTATGATCTACACATCTATTATTAATTGTAATATTGGCTTGATCATTGACCTCAGAATAAAGGGATCGCAGTGGATGTGAACTTTATCAGATATTAATCAGCAACCCCACCCCAACTCACCACCACTTCAAACTCTATAAGTTACTTGTATCATAGATATTCCCTCTCTAAATTGGCGAATATATTAAATATTTCTTCTATACTTCATACAATTTACAAAGCTATAACAATTTTTTTTTTTATAATCAAGATTCCGAGCTTATAATTAGAACCGCAAATTAAATATATACACTGTACCTATATGGTATTTAGAATTGTTGTTTAGATTTTTAAAAGAAGTGTAATCTTTGCGTGTAAGTCGATCACATAAAATAAATGTGCTTAGGCGAGTTATACATGTACATGTACGTGTGAATATAACGAGTTTTCCCGACGGTGAGTCGATTCTGACTGGGGTGCATAGTCCTAAGAGCAAGTTGTCTTAGCGACCTGTCAAGCACTCGGGTGCATGTGCAAGCTGCATTGCATCCGGTTTCAATTCGCAGACGCTTATATATTTTCTGCGTGAAGCTTAGAACTCTCCACGCAATAAAGAAAAAGTTACACTTGCTAAACTCATGAATCCTTAAAGGTTTTGGGATTATATCTCATCAAGTTACATGTACATGTACTTTCTATGCCCCAGAAGGTCGAAGATCTGGGCATCATGTCCACCTGTCTGTCTGCAAAAATTTTAATTTTTTAACCATATTAAGTAAACTTGAAGTTTGGAATTCATATTCAAATATTAATGCCCTGTTAAATGTATTCATGAGTGGCCATGAGTCGGTCTGTTTGTCTGTAATCTACTACCCGATCGGATTAACTCAATATACACTATAGTCTGTTCAACATGAGCGCTTCAAACAAATTTTAAACAATAAAAAAAATGTGTTTTTAAAGATTAACCAGATTCGACGCATACAACAAAAAACACGCACTTGACACGGCTTTTCAAAGTCAACGAATTTATGATAATTATTTTGGCCATTGCTGTCAAGCGTAAGATGTCGTTATTTCCAGAGGTTATCCGAGTGTGGTGTATATAGTTTGATTTAATATCACATAATAAGAGAAACACAAAGGAAATTCACGAAAATGATAATGGGGACCTTTTTTGTAATGTTTCCTTTCTGGAAAGCTCGGAAAAACACCTCGAATGTATTAACAGCACCGGATGTTAAAATTTTATGCAAAATGGAGTCGCTTGGTATTCAGTTCATTATCCCCTCCTTCGCATATTTTGAATAATATCTTTACATTCCTTAAAGGGAAGGACAAGACTCTACAGATTAAAGGCCACCCAACATTCATTTCAATGTTTTTGAAAAGGGGGTTGTCATGGACGATTTCGAAACACATTCGAGCTTGTCTTTCCGCTTGTCGGAAAGGCCCGAGAAGTTGCGATTGATCTCCGAAGAGGCCTTATCTATATACATAATTGTACTAATGGAACACGAGGGTTCCTATCAAGTCATAGCGTTTGGATATAATACCGCAGGTATGATTTTTTAATAAAAAGTTCATTCTGCGTTATTTTTTTGGATTTTTTTATATGGAATACATTGTAAATGTGTACTGGAAGAATAATTTATGGGAAAAAAAAACAACATAAAAATATCTAATGACCCGGGGTGTATATTCGGGGGGGGGGGGGTGTTTCCTATGTCCACAAGTACCTGTGCTTCGAAGCGGGGCTGTTTACAAGATTGTGTTCCTTTCCTTTAGTATTTTAAAACGCTACTTGCTATCAGTGATAACATCCTTTAAAGGGAATATTGACGACTACCCTCACTCATCTCGAAAATCTTAAGCAGAATTAAATTCTAATGAATCAATTTCGACTTATTTATTAAAATTTTCCCGAACTTTTTCGTAGACCTCTTGGTTTTCCCTCAATTCTATAACACTCGGAACTCTCGAGTTACACGCTTGGTGTCGTTTTTGCATCACTTCCGTAATTTCTACTTTGACATTTCCAAACCTTGTAGCATTTTTCACGTTTGACGATGAGTACTAGGGTTATTATGGAATGCCTGGGCAGTTAGATAGCACGATTAAAGACAAAAATATCTACCGAAACAAGATATCATGACACATTTTGGTGACATGTAGTAGGTAAATGATATTTCGGGCCTGATACCCAAGAGGGGTCCAGTGTAAACAAATGGAAGTGACTTACCTTCTCTATTTTATAATACCGCGGGTATGATTTTTTTTTTAGTAAAACGTTAATTCTGCATTATTTTCTGGATTTTTCAAATGGAATACATTGTAAATGTGTAATAAAAGAATAGCTTATGAAAGAAAGACATAAAAATATTTTTTTGACCCGGGGGGGGGGGGGGGGTTTATATTCAGGGGGGGGGGGGGGTCCTGTCCACAAGTACCTGTGCTAGGAATTAGAGAAATCTGACTCGAAAATGACTGTAATTTTACAATAATTACCCCCATGTATTACAATACCTTAATGTTTAAATAATGAAATAAATTCCTTAAAAAATGAAAATGAATATCAATGATACTTGCCTTTTAAATTCTACATCGGGAATTAAAAAAAAATCCGCATTTTTAAAGATAAATGCTTAAATTTTTAAGAGCAAACGGAATGGCATACAAGGTCATGTCATATGGCATACATATGTACAAGGTCATGTCATAAAAGAAAATCTTTATTTTTTCATAATGATGATGCATATTTTGTATCATTTTATCGATCCTTAATAATTTAGTAATCCATCCTATGCACAGTTACATCTGTACATAGGTTTACAAGTACATAAAATTGTAACAGATTCTCGTGACCTTCCAGGTCAATATATAAGGAATTATTTATTCTAAATTGGACGAAAAATAGATAGGGAAATTCCAAATTGATGCAAATAGTTTTGGAAAGTTATTTCACTTGCACCTGACTTCCACTCATATGAACATAACATTAAGGCACACAGATTATTGGGTGAGGGGTTGGGGTGGGGGGTTGCAGGTGGCCTACCCCTCTCCCCACCTTTTGAGAAAGTAAAGTTTTAATTTAAATTTTAAGGATGAAAAATTTTAATTAAAGTCCCCCTCTCCCCTCGTTTATGGACCTTTTTTACATCCCACCAAATAAAATTTTGAGTTGGGAGAACGCAGCTCTGTAAAGGCTGCATAAAGAGGGCTGGGCATAATTTATTCGGGAAAAGTTTACTGTGACATCACACAAATATAGCAATTCCTCACAATAACAGAAAATGAAATAATTTGCTAATCTAAACTGCATAAGAGTAATGAACTACATCAAAACTTACCACTGCATTCATTTTTGTCGCTAGTTAAATCCCACACAGCAAGATCTAAACAAGTCACCGATCGCAATGCACTTGTCGACATGACGTCATCATGGTAAAATTTGACGCATTTTATGTGCAGTGAGAGGCGGATCAAGTAATTTTTTCACAGTGAAAAATGCATTTTATTATTAAACAGAATATTATTTGCAAATCTTAGGTAGACCATTAATACAAATCTGAAACGTTTGTTTAGTGTCATTATTTTAAAACTATCGAAAGAATGTATTGAATTAATTTTACCGTGTTTTTGTCTACAGGGTGTGCATGTTTCACGCCGAGGTGCCTCATTAAATAGCCTTTTCGTAAGGGCATAAACTTAATAGATCTTGGCCATTTTTTGAATATACATAACGGACACATTCCTTAACTTGAAAAGTGCTGCTGCTTTCCTGAAATCGAGAGCATTACTTAATAAATACATAAAATACTTGATAAAGGTCACAGATATTTCGACATAAGCCAGATAACTTGAAATTTAAACTAATAAAATGCGAATTCTATTTAAAGCAGCAGCACTTTCCATAAACTACAAGTTATGTAGGAACAATTTATTACTTAAATTTTTAATTCTAACTAGGGTATGCCCTTGCGATATTAAAAATTTGTTTGTGACCTACATACCACAGGCACTTGGGGTATGGACCCCCCCCCCCCCCTTTTTTCCATTTTTTTCTTTTTAAATCTGGGGTCGAGTCACCTGTTTCCTATTTTTGTATTCTAATATGCACTGTATGTTATCAATAATGTAACTCTTTTGTCTCTATAAGCTGCTTTTAAATATATCGTTTTCGACTGATACATAAAATGTATCAGTCGAAAACGATATATTTAAAAGCAGCTTATAGAGACAAAAGAGTTACATTATTGATAACATACAGTGCATATTAGAATACAAAAATAGGAAAAAGGTGACTCGACCCCAGATTTAAAAAGAAAAAAAATGGAAAAGAGGGGGGGGGGGTCCATACCCCAAGTGCCTGTGCTACATACAGTACACATTATATGCATTTATCACGTGACTGTCAAATAACGTGACCAAACCAAATTCATTACAGAGCGGTGTATACAATGTTATTTCAAATAATATTTAAAGCCATGTGATAATATAGTACCTTTACAAAAATAAATTCAGTTTAAAAAGGTATGTATTTATGCACGTTTATATTCCGTCGATTTCTTCGAAGTACGCCTTAACACTGCTGCGAATTCTTTTTCTTTTCTTTTTTTTTTGGGGGGGGGGGGGGTAGTCAAAGATTTGTTTTCAGGTAAGTTGTTATTTTTTTTTTTTTCCTTTTAATACCCCCTTTTTCAAAATCAATCCTATATATGTGCTTGACATTTATTTTTTCTACATTGCACCTAAACTAGAATTAAAAATTCTAGAATAATACAATGTTGTTTTTTTAACCCCGTTTCTCTCATTATGTTTGGCTAGTACTTCAGTAGATGTGAACAAGTACATTATGTAAGATGGCATGGATTGCTTAATGAATGTGTGTCATTGAATCATTGAATCATATGATAAAACAATTATTGCTTTTTTTTCGGTCAATACGATGATTTAGACACCTTCGATTCGAAGTACAATATTCACATCGCCCTTCGGGCTCGGTGAATATTGTACTCCTCAGGTGTCTAAATCATCATATTGACCTCAAAAGCCAGCAATAATTGTATAATAATTATTAGTTTTCAGAACGTTAACAATTTACTGGCGAAGTTCATACTTATTTTCATGCCTTTGTTTTTATACTTTACTACGGATAACTCTTTTCTACAAGGTCCCTAAAAATTAATGTAATTTTTCATTTAAGTTATCTTACTTTTTGAAACCGATCTATTGAACTGCTGGTCAATATACTGCGATCTATTGGACCGCAACGTATTTCGGAAAAACCGATCTGGGTTTCGAATCTATATGTAACATTGAACAGACGTCAGTGGTAAACAATAATTTGAAACAATGCTCGGCTGTTGGCCTCGGGCAATAGAACACACTGAGGCACAGCTGCTCTGTGCACCTCGGGAAAAATATTCTGGTCTATTGACTGCTCAGGCATTAAATAATTGTATAGCATAGGCGTCAAAAGCAAATTATAGCGAGGGGCTAATTGAAAGTGGGGGGGGGGGTTAAATCTTAAAAAAAAGAAGTAAGCTTCAATTTTCAATTCTAATGCCTATATTATGTATACCTTAGCAAAAAAGTGGAGGGTTAACCCCCCTACCCCCCTCCCGGTTCCGACGCCTATTTATAGTGTGGACCGAGGCACTTCCTGGTATCGAAGATGTCGAGTGTCATCCCTTTTTTTATGTACATTGAAATATGATTTTTTTTAAAAAAACTGGATTTCAGCGATTTCCGATTTTTAATATAATTAGTGAATTTAAACACTCAATACACAAAATACACTATCCCGAAACGAAGCCTCTTTTACTAGAAGCAATGTATCTCTATAATATAAGTTACTAAGCAAAATGATCGAGTGCGAGTAGTTTCTTGGTGGAAAACTTTACATTGATTAAGAACCGCTGTGTTTATGTCTTACAAAACAAATATATGCATGGTCAGATGCTTAAGACTTGTTTGTAAGTGGCAGATCTTTCTTACCCCAACATCATGACCCAACCTTTTGTTTTAAAATAAATTTTAGAGACATTTTATGTCATTAATGATCTATTTTTTAATTAGTTTATATAACTCAATATTTAGGTATATGTGATATAATTGTGGGTCATTAATTTGTATACATATATATATAATGTTGCGGGATCAATGTACAGTACGAGTATATTGTTGTGGGATAGTATATAAGTATAAAGATATACGTATATATCCAAAAAAGTGAAAAACATTGTTGGATATATACTGGGTTTAGGCAGTTTACGCTTTATAAACCGCGAAGTGGTCACCTTTTCAAACCATCAGGGACCATTCAATGACTGAATGGCAGAGGTTCATCCCGTGGGAGGATGAAAGCAAATACTCGAGACTATTTAGCGAGTAAAATGGTTAGAGATTGTCCTATTTTGAATTACTTGTTTTATTCAATACGTTTTTGACGTAAATTTTTTTTTGTTCCCAAATCTTTTATCTCTTTCTCTCACATAAATGTGTTAATATTATAAACACATATATTACATAAATATATCTATATATCTATATCAAGGTTCTACATGTACATGTAATGCATGTATCGGATAATTATGGGTCATTTATATGTACATATATATAGATATAGAATATTGCGGGATCAAATTACAGGCAACTATACATCATTCTGGGTCAATATATTGATATAAAGAACATCGTGGGATATGTACAGTTGTACTTGTCTATCTATAAAATGTTAAAATCACATTGATTTGATTACACTTCCCTAAAATCTTAACGCGTGACAATTTTTTTCTGAATAATCCTTGAGTTGTGAATGGTTTTCTGCGACTTCATACTGACATATTTCTTTATTACTTAAACTTCACGGTTCACATCAGGGTAACGCGCCTTCTTTATAGTAACATTTTAAAGTCATTTTATCTTATAAAATGATATACTTGAAGCTTTCTTTCATATCTGAATAATTATATAGACTTTAGGAAGAACACAACTATAGAACGATTAAAACTTATAAAATTATTTAACCTTATTTTTTCTAGATTTATACAATGTAGTACATAGTACATTAAAAACAAAAGCTCATGCATGGCATGACATACATGTAAATAAATAATGCGTTACAATCTGATAATGATTCACTACAATTAGGCTATACAATCTAGCTGTTTCCCATAATCCCTCCAATACTCATGGGGAAGTATATAAAAAATTGTGGGTCACGCGCGAAATTCTGCCAATCCACAGAGTGGTAAGATTTCATATATATATAATTGCATTGTGGGTCATTTTTTGAGTGTGTAATTATGGGTCAAAAAAATTTTTTTTGTAAAAAATGAAAATAGTAACTATATTATTGTCATAAACAAATTTTTAGGCACATGGTTTGTGGGTCAATATATAATGACCCATAAACCATCCATGATACCCACAACGTGAGTGAAAAAGACACAAAATATCCCACAATCCGCATGGCACAAAACTATATATATATATATATATATATATATATATATATATATATATATATATATATATATATATATATATATATATATATATATATTTGCTTCCTTTCTCTTAATGTATAAAAAGAATAGATCGTATTCACAACTTTTAAACACTTTAGTTTTTTTTTTTTTTTAAACTTTAAATTAAGATAAATTCCTACTAGATGAAATCCCGCGCAAGCGCGGGGAATTGAATTTATAACACAACCGTCAGAAAATATATTGTAGTTTCTACTGACAGCCTACAGGCTTATAGAAGGAAGAAATACCTTGTTCAAAATCACACAGGAAGTAAATGTACGTCTCCACCCCCAACTAAACCCCCTTTCTGTAAAAACTTGAAAAATAACAATTTCTTTTAATTGACGTTTATTGTGAAACCTGTTACATAATGTTATGGATATTGTTCTTCAGATGCTCTTTTTTTTCATTTCCGCCAAGGATAAAAGGTCTTTTTATGAAATCTTTTCAAAGGGTAATAGATGAAAATAAATCCCGTTTTCAGGTGAAAAATGTAACTTAAATCGATTATTAAAACAATTTTTCATCATTCACAATCTGTCCAAGAACCGTGTATAACAAGCGTTGACAGAGGTGTAAGTGGGAGCGTAGCGGGAACGACAACTCTGGATAGAGAATGTTTTGAAGCCTTAACTCTGCAGCGTATAGAGGGAAAAATATGCCAATAGGGGGAAAATGTCAGACATAACAAGTCTGCATTAAAGCATACGGGTCTTACTCTAAAGGGGTCAAGATGTGAAAACATAACTCTCGTACATACAAAGAAATGGGCAATGCTGAACCTAAGCATTATGGACCTATAAAATGCCTGGGATTTCTTTGAAAACTATTAATGAATGCTTACATACATATTCTTATAATGTATAAATTATTCTAGAAAACAAGAAGGTTTTGGCAGAGATGTGAGTAAAAAAGATTGCATATTTTTACTATATTTTCTTACATAATTTTTAAAATCTATACATGAATTATATTGTGCTTTTATAGACTATGCGAAAGCATTTGATTTGGTTTGACATGAATGACTATGAGAGAAAGTTTTACTGCAAATATTAATAGAAAATATTTTAAGATTATTACTACAATGTATAAAAGTATCAAGTGGAATATGCTCAGAAATGTTTGAATTCACAATCTGAATTAAACAAGGGGCATTTTTCTCTATTCTTATTTTTATTGCACTTAAGGGGAAGAAGGACCTTGAGCTGAAAAAATACTTGTCATTCAATTTTTTCATATTTTGTATATTTCTTATTAAGTATGTCCCATATATATTAAAGCAGTTAATTCATAAAGATTCTTACCTTATTTTAGTGATTAACAATACTAAGTCATACAGTATCTAAGTGGAGTTTTAATTCTTCATGCTTCTGGGCCGATTACTCTGTCCATAATGTAATTTTTTAAGCATAGATAAAAAAAAAAAATATGTATGTGGACATATATCTTTTAAAATATTTTAGAGTATGAATAGGGTTTAAAATTCGAAAAAGCAAGTTTCTTCTATCACATTGCAAGTTGCCGGCGTGGCGCAGTGGTTAGTGCGTCTGCTCTAGAGTCGCGAAGTAAGGATTTGATCCTTACGTCGCGGGTTCGAATCCCACTGTGGGAAGTGGAGACCGGTCCTTCGGATGAGATCGTATAAACCGAGGTCCTGTGTCACAGTAGGTGCTGGCACGAAAAAGATCCCTCACTGCTCAATGGCCGTAAGTGCCGAGTATAGGACAAATTTGCAGCTCTCCGCCGGCAAGTGGTGGCGTCTTCATATGAGTGAAAAATTCTCGAGAGGGACGTTAAACAACATACAATCAATCAATCAATCTATTACATTGCATTTGGATAGGTAAAAATGCGTACTTTTTAAGACAACTTAAACAACAAAACACTTAATTTGCAAAAAATTCTATCATTCAATATTTTTAAATTTACGTTGAAATGCAAGTCCTTCATAGTATTGATAACCTGTAAAAAAAAAAAAATCGAATGGTGAAGCTGACCTCAAATTTCCATAGGACGTCATTAAAGAAGACATAAGCATGACAAAAATGTGTCTTGTTTATATTTCTCGAGTACTGGAAAAACCAACAATGACGTCACACGTAAGCTGAATAAGCGAAATAAGATATACCTACATAAGATATCCGTCATCAACCATGCAAAAATATTTCTTGTGTTCCTCGTTTCTCAAAATATTTCATCATATACTTATTTTGACCTGTTTTTACATAATAATACCGCCCCTGTATTCACAGAGTATGATGTTTCTGTACTAACAGATCGTGTATGGCGTCACCGCAGTTTACGGAAACAGAGGGGTGGATCAATCTATTTAATAATTTGTTAATGTTTACAAGAATGTTAAAAAACTTATAATGGTTTATATATATATATATATATATATATATATATATATATATATATATATATATATATATATATATATATATATATATATATATATATATATAAAAGATGGTAATTAAGGTAAAACAAATTGTCAAAAAATTATACAAGAACTGATGGTTTTCACGTTTTGCACTTATATAAATGGAGACTATGACGTAGTTAAACAGAGTCATGTGACCATGTGTCCTTCATTCCCTTTAATGATCTTGGGGATTTTTGACCTGTAAACAATGTTCAAGTGTTTATCTTGTATGTCTAAGCAACAATGGAATTACTTTTCATAGAGTTTGTGAAGGTATTCAAATTTATTTTTATTATAGAGTACAGGAAATGAATTAGCATGTAAATGGCTTTCATTTCTTTCTAAAACATATTTAAGAAAGAATCTATCTTAAACTAAAGAGAGATACTCCATAAATGGCATAATATATTTCTTGATGAGAATTTTTTAGAGAAGGAGAAACTCCTTTGAATATTGATTATTTTAGAATTGACTATTATTGGTAGTCCTTTCTACAGGTTAGAAATAATTGTTTGAAATAGCATAAATGCTATGATATTTCTCTTGCAAGTCAATAATATGGTTTATGTTTTCTAATGCTAGGCAAACTCGCTAGTTTTTTGCTAAATTTGTATAAATCAAATAAAAATATTTCATAGAGATAAGTAATGTCATTTATTTAAGTAACAGTATAAATGTAAACAATTTAACACACAAGAAGGGGGTCAGACTCACAATCTCTGATATTTGTAAGTTACGTAAAATATGATGTCTGATCCCCCAAAACGACTAGAAAAAATACTTACAAAACAAGACAAACAAAATATCACAAGAAAAAGTTATAAAAATAAGATAGCACATCAAAACAATATGGGCCACAAGTTGTGACAAGCAGATCTTATCGGTGCCATCCAAGTTGAGCATGCGTACAAACACATTATTTCAATCAGATCTAATAACACTTCTGTATGGAAGCAGTTAATCACTGGCCTATCCATTTAATTCATCTCAAAATAATTTACCACACAAGAAGGGGATGAGACTCACAGGCTCTGATTTTGTAAGTTACGTAAAATATGATAATGTCTGATCCCCCAAAAACGACTAGAAAAAATACATACAAAACAAGACAAACAAAACATCACAAGAAAATGTTAGCAATAAGATGACACATCAAAACAAAATGGGCCACTAGTTGTGACATGCAGATCTTATCCGTGCCATCCAAGGTGAGCTTGCACACAAAGACAATACATCATTCATATCTAATAACAATTCTGTATGGAAGCAGTTAATCACTGGTCTATTCATTTAATGCATCTCAAAATAATTTACAAACAGAAACCAAAACAACAAAACTGTATTATACTACAAATCTATCAACTGTAATTCTATAGACATTAGTTATATACAAGACTATGAGTCATAAATATAAACTAGTGTTCCAAGGAACACATGTGTCGCCTGCTTTATAGCTTCATTTAAGGTGTAAATAAATCTAAGAGTGGTCAGGGTTTTTTTTTATTATTATAAGCATGATAGAATGATAGTTTATGCACTTGCCTGCAAAGAAAAATGGCATCCATGGATAAAATAAGACTGCGATAGAATCTTACAATCAAAGAAAATATGGTTCCATAACCCTCAAATGAATAATTAAATTGACATTATTAGAATAACTATTTGTCATTTTATAAATACGTGTTTCCAACAATTCTCCAAAAGATATTTCACTCTGTCTTTACTGCAATTATCAGTCTACATGATCCATTGTTGAATACCGATCCCGATGTATTTTCATGGTAAATGCATTTAAATATAAGTGTGGTAACTGAATATTATACAGTTTCAAAGTACTTTTCCATGAACTAAACGCTTTTCCAGCAACCATTCAAAAGACATTTCAGTCTGTCCTTACTGCAATTATCAGTCTACACGATCAATTGTGGAATATCGATTCCAATGTATTTTCGTAGTATATCGGCACTATAAGCTATTTTGAAAAATAGGTCAAAAGTCAAGGTCAAAGGTCTCGTGGTCAGTAACCATGGTAATTTTCAAAAGCCATATTGACAAGCAATACATGAGCAAAATATCAAATTCATACCTCTTACAGTTCCAGAGATATAGGATGTGACAGATGGACAGACGGACAGACAGACAGACAGACTCCAGGTAAAGTGATGCCTAAGTGTTCTGTAGGCGACACAAAAAAAACAGTACTAATTTTTAAAAAAGTTAGTATAAAAAACTAGTGTTAATTGAGCCAGCAAGCAAGCTAAGTAAGGGGGATGATAACAATATTTGACAGCAGTTATTCAGTGACCTGTTTCGACAAACTAGGTATTATTGGGAGTAGCACCAAGACAGCGGTTGAACACTGACCTGTATTTGAACTACCTACTAGCACTGACTATTCATTGGGAGTAAATCAAAAACAGCAGTTAAACACTGATCTGCATTTGAACTGGGAGTAGAACAAAACAGCAGTTAAACACTGGCCTGTATTTAAACTACCTACAAGCCACTGACTGTTTCTTTATTTTTTTTCTTAAATTTTCTGCACTTCTTCTTGTCTATCTAATGCAGTGGTGTAAAATGGGAATTTAGAGGCAAATATTTATATTTCCTTATATTTTCATTAGTTGACCCGTTGAAGGGTAAATGTGTACATTTCCGAGTAAACTTTTCAGAGGTACAGAGTTCAGGGTTCGGACACAATTACTTGATGCGTTGACGAAGATCAACATATTTCAGTCACATTGGAAATTGCTTCGAAACTAACTTGATAGCCACAACAGAACTGATTTTTTTTTTAAATACATACATAATTTATAATCAGTATGTTTTTTCACTCAGATATGAAGATAAATTTGAATAATGTCGTCAACCTTTGCATCGAAGTGCATACCATTTTAACTTTAAATTCCTTTGTAGATATTAAAATTAAACTGCTGTTCTTGCTGAAATACCGACTTGATATTTTGTGATTTTTTTTAAAATCAGGTGAGCGTTGTGGCCCATGGGCCTCCTGTTGTATATGGTGTGGACTTATACGCTGTATCTGTTGTGATCTAGCCACAATTTCTGCAAAATGGATCTCCTTGAAAAATTTCTGAGATTATATATCCCAGGCAAGGTGCAATTTTCTAACATTTAGAGAATATACATACATATATACCTGATATCAACAATTCATTATTTCTGGTGGGAGAACCAAATGAAAATTAGACAAAGTTTAAGGATGTTTTATCCTAGGCTTTGCAGCAGATGTTTGTCTGGACTTCTATTTCTAAAATTCTGAATCATTGTTTAATTCTCACAATTTTTTTTATTTCCAAAGTTTCGATATGAGCATCACTGAAGAGACATAATTTGTCGAAATGTGCCTGTCCAATAATTAGAATTTTCAGTGGTCCGTGTTTCTGCCCTTTTTACAGACTTGTTTTGTTGTTTTTCATGAGATCGATCACTGTTCGTTATTTTTACCCTTTTTCATCATTGGATTTAAATGTAATGAGGCGCATTCTTATCACACCATAGCTCATACATGTATCTGGTACTTAACTTACGAGGGCTGTTCTGAAATTATTGAGACATTGTGTATATTCTTTTTTCTAATGAACGTTTTTCGGTGAAAATTTGCATATACGTTTGACAAACACTAAGAATTAATAAAAGATAGAAATATTTTTAAAATATTTTATTTCTTCTTTTCAATGGTATATAAATGTGTCAATGGTAGGGGTACCCGGCGCAGTCACGAAATCAGATATTGAAAATTTGTAACACCAAAGTTAAAACTCCCAGTGGATCCATAGTGAGAGCGAAAATAATTCAAATTATGTATATAATTTTTCGATTTATTTTTGACTTCATCTTGTGCAAGTTTGCTAGAATTTCGATCAGAAAAACGGAGATCATTAAAAATTTAAGCGCGGTATAGCAATCTGATAACGACGACAAAACGGATTTTGACGTCAAGGCGGAGCAGCGAGCATACCTAAAATTTTGTGTAGCGGTATTGAGATATCTTGTCCAGACTAAACGACCTGCTAAAACAAAAACAATGCAATAAAACATGTCTAAGGGTTTATTTTTTCATTGGTATATTTTTTTTCTGAAAAATAATTCAACCAGATTAAAAAAAAAGATTGGGACGACCATCAATTATTACGGACCTAATAACGTTGACCCGCGTTGCATAACTCGCTGCTGCATGATACTAAATCAACCTGTATATGACACTTCGTGTATATTTTACACTGGGGTAGCAACAGCACACGTTTTATTTTAATTTTTTTTTTTTTTTTTTTTTTTTTTTTTTGAAGAATTGTTTAAGAATTATAAGAGACAGTTTGAATTTTGGAATGTTATATGTAATGACAGAGAAAGTAGATTGAACGATTCCCGATCATTTCACAATGAGAAAATATATGCTGACCAGGCGACTGTGTTTCTCTAATTTAATTTTATGAGTTTAATAAAACATGTTAGTTATATATGTATAATTCACCCAGTGTTTAAACAAATTATGGCATTCATCAAAAATATTATTTTTTGATTAAATGTAACATTTATGAAACAATCATTTTCCTAAATAGGCCAAAGGGAAAGCTTGGGATTTTAATTTTGAAGGGGATCTTAGTCACATTCTAAAATTGCGCTAATATTGAATATATCTTAGCCGTCTTATAAATGAAAGCTTATTTAAAAAAAATAGAAAATTGATCACCTTATTTATAAACTTAAAAAGAAAAATAGCTTTTTCTTACCCAAATTTTAAAAATTAAATATAAAATTCATGCATAATGTTTTTGTGTTTTTGCTCAAATTGTGTTGATTTCTATAATAAACACCATAAAATTTGTTTTTCCTTAACTCAGAGGAGATTTTATTTCCTAAATCATCAGTTTTGGTCTAGTATACTTTTATCTGTCTTTGGATCCTTTCAACGATAGGACGACTGTCAGGAAATACAACTTTCGTTGATGATTTTTTTTTTTCTATTTTCGCATTTTTTCCTTCCGTTTAGACTTCTTTATCTTAATTATTTTCCTTGGCAACTCCCCGTCTTGGTTGGTTGTTGGACTCTAGACCTTCAAGATATGATATTTCACCCCTTATTATAATTTTATATCCTTTCCAATATATTTTTCTCTAACATAAATTGTCTGACATTCAATATCTTAAAACTTTTAACATTAAAAAAAATGTGATATATGTGCATATACACTTTAAGACTCATATCTGCTCCCAATTTATATTGCTTTATTGCGAAAGACTTGAGCGCATATATTTATTCTTGCTAAGGCTGTGTAGATTACGCAATACGTCGGGTCGTTGTTTTGAAAATAGGATAGCGAGTCCTTAGAAAACATGTAGTTCTAAACATATTCAATTGGTAAATGAAATGCAGCACATTCACTTCCCATCAGAAACTATGTTTAAAATCAAAGTCAAATATTTAAATTTCTTCTTTCTTCCTGTACTAACTAACGTGACATATCCTTGAATTGCCTTGGTCATGGGCACAACCTATCTACACTGAGTCTCTTAAATTCAGAATTACATCTCTATACCGCCTCCCCTTAATTCAGAATTACGAATATATGCCGAGTCCCCTTAATTCAGAATCACGTATCTATGCCGAGTTCCTTTAATTCAGAATCACGTATCCATGCAAAGTTTCCTTAATTCAGAATTACCTATCTATGTCGAGTAACTTTACTTCAGAATTTTATCTCTTTATCGAGTCTCCTTAATTCAGAATTATATATATGCCGAGTTTCCTTAATTAAGAAAGATAAATTTAAATAGTACTGTTTTATTGCTCTTTCGCTTTTATAAAGCATGATGTTTACAGCTAAACGAAAATCAACTAGTATTAGCACATTTTTTTGCAATTATAAAATAAATTGGACTTGTCATTAATGAAACAAACGTCTTCATAAATAGACGTGAGGGAGAGCTTTGGATTGTGTTTATATACCTGATCTCAACAATTAATTCTTTCTGGTGAGAGAACCAAATGAAATTTAGGGAAAGTTTAAGGATTTTATATCCTAAGTTTGAAACAAATGTTTGTCTGGACTTCTATTTCTGAAATTCTGAATCATTTTTTAGTTCTTACAATAATTATGTTTCTTTCCAAAGTTTCGACATGAGCATCACTGAAGAGACATAATTTGTCGAAATGCGCCTGTCCAACAATTAGAATTTTCAGTGGTCCGTGTTTCTGCCCTTTTTACAGACTTGTTTTGTTGGAGTTTTTCATGAGACTGATCACTATTCGTTATTTTTACCCTTTTTCATCATTGGATTTAAATGTAATGCTGCGCATTCTTATCATACCATAGCTCATACATGTATCTGGTATTTAAATTACATGTTTTTATTCTCACTGAACTACTGAACTATACGTATGTGACATGTCCTTAAAATGAAATGATTCCATCTGTTCATGCTGTGTTTCAATTTGATGAGTTTAATAAAACATGTTATTTATATATGTAAAATTCACCCAGTGTTTAAACAAATTATGTCAATCATAAAACAAATTCAAGCTCAGAAGTCCATTAAAATTACAAAATAGGTGCAAAGCAAACAAGGTCATCCAAACATCAGAGGTGGGATCAGGTGCCATGGAGGAGTGAGCATCCCCTGCCGACCGGTCACACCCGCTATGTGCTCAATTCCAACCCTAAATACAACCCGCCGTGTGCTCCAATGAAACAATACTTTTCCTAAAAATGCCAAAAAGAAAGCTTGGGATTTTAATTTTGAAGGGGATCTTAATCACCTACTAAAAATGCGCTAATTTTGAATATATCTTAGCCGTCTTAAAAATGAAAGCTTATTAAAAAAAACAAATATAAAAAATCAATAAATCTGATTTATAAAATTAAAAAGAAAAATAAGGTTTTCTTTATAACCTAATTTTAAAAATAAATAAATATTGATGCATAATGTTTTTGTGTATTTGCTAAATTTGTGTTAATTTTCATAATAAGCACCATAAAATTTGTTTTTCCTTAACTCAGAGGAGATTTTATTCCTAAATCATCAGTTTTGGTCTAGTATACTTTTATCTATCTTTGGTTCTCTTCAACGATGGGACAACTGTCAGGAACTACAGCTTTCGCTGATGATTTTTTTTTTCTATTTTCGCATTTTCTCCTTCCGTTTAGACTTCTTTATCTTAATTATTTTTCTTTCCAACTCCCAATCTTGGTTGGTTTTTGGACTCTAGACCTTCAAGATATTATATTTTCCCCCTTATTCTAACTTCATGTCCTTTTCCATATATTTTTCTCTGAAATAAATTGTCTGACATTGATCATTTTAAATTTTTTTTTAATATTTAAAAAAAAATGTGATATATGTGCTTATACACTTTAAGTCTCATATCTGCTCCCAATTTATATTGTTTAATTGCGGAAGACTTGAGCCCATATATTTATTCTTGTTAAGGCTGTGTAGATTACGCAATATGTCGGGTGGTTGTTTTGAAAATAGGATAGCGAGTCCTTGGAGAAAAAAAAAACCCATGTAGTTCTAAACATATTCAATTGGTAAATGAAATGCAGCGCATTCTCTTCCCATCAGAAACTATATTTAAAATTGAAGTCAAATATTTTAATTTCTTCTTTCTTCCTGTACTAACTAACGTGACATATCCTTTAATTGTCGTGATCATGGAAGCAAGGTATCTATACTGAGTCTCCTTAATTCAGAATTACATCTGTATACCGTCTTCCCTTAATTCAGAATTACGTATATATGTCGAGTCCCCTTAATTCAGAATCACTTATCCATGCATAGTTTCCTTAATTCAGAATTACCTATCTATGTCGATTCGCTTTAATTCAGAATTTTATCTCTTTATCGAGTCTCCTTAATTCAGAATTTCGTATATATGTCGAGTTTCCTGAATTAAGAAAGATTAATTTAATTAGTACTGTTTTATTGCTTTTTCGCTTTTATAGAGCATAATGTTTATAACTAAAAGAAAGTCATGTGGTATTAGCACATTTTTTTGCAATTATAAAATAAATTGGACTTGTCATTAATGAAACAGACGTCTTCATAAATAGACGTGAGGGAGAGCTTTGGATTGTGTTTATATACCTGATCTCAACAATTAATTTTCTGGTGGGAGAACCAAATGAAAATTAGAGAAAGTTTAAGGATGTTTTATCCTTAACGTTGCAGCAGATGGACTTCTATTTCTAAAATTCAGAATCATTTTTAAGTTCTTACGATAATTTTGTTTATTTCCAAAGTTTCCGCATTAGCATCACTGAAGAGACATAATCTGTTGATGCGCCTGTCCAACAATTAGAATTTTCAGTGGTCCGTGTTTCTGCCCTTTTTGGACGGTGGCTATTTATAGCCACAGGCTATTGCTGCTTCTTTTGGGCTATAAATAACAGCAGTGTAAAATCACGGGGACCCTAGCGGCGTTTTTTGCAGAGTCAAAATAATGAAAGTAGAGTTGATTCAATGTTTGAAAATAAAATGTACATAGTTAACAAATACTCTCAAGTTAGCTCAAAGACATTTTGTTGATGGACACAAAGCTTAATTCATGGTATTTGCCGTTATCGATATTTCTCGCTTCCTGAATATTCATTAAATTACGCCGACCTACAACTAATTCGTACACAGACTGACTCGTATATTCGTATGCAATCTACAGAAATCACACGGCTCTTTTTAACGTTGTGTTAATGTAAAATTTAAATTATATTTATTAATAGTCAGAATATCTAAAGGAAAAATATATGAGAATAATGGTTTCACATTTTAACTTTGAAATCAAATAATTATAATTGCTATACACGCGCACAGTGGTTTCTTAGCTACATGTATGCGAAAACGTTAATTACGAGACGTTCCGATTTGATACTCCCTAATTATGAGATACTCCATGCTAGGAAAGCGTCGATCTCCAAAGAAGAAAGTACGTTAAGTACCAAAATCGGCCCTGTCCCCAAATCTGATGAAGATTTTTTTGAAACATGTCTAAGATGTCCTCTTTTTAATACAGCTTAACTTTTGTAATTATCTCAAATCAATTTTCCTTCAAAGCTATCTGAATATGGATAGTTTCTTTGGAAAATAACACTATGACGTTATGACGTCAACCTAGAGATGCTAAGCAAATACGAGGGTTGTTGGAAAGTTCGTTATATTACTTTTAATAAATATTAAAAAAGAACACATTTTCTTACATAAAAATATTTATTTTGTTGATGTGTGAAGTTTCATTCCATTCGATTTAACAGAAATCACTTAAATTTACTTAATTTTAAAATCAACATGTTTGGTAACCCTGGAGCTACATTATAACGTCAAAAACATTGCGTCATAGTGTTTTAAAAAAATATTCTCCCTTTACATTTCACACAGTTTGGTCTAATAGCCAATTATTAAAAACGTTTCTCCATCAAATTTGATTTATTTTGTTAACAATCGTACCAGTAGCATAAATAATTTTGTTTGTCCATGTTTTATTTTTTTTATTTTTTATTTTATCGCGTAACTGTGCATTTACAAGACCAGCAACTGTGAAGCGCCCTTCTCTTTCCATGACTTTACCAACTCAAAGTTTCTGTTCAGATTTTTACAGACAATCCATTTTCTCACAGACCGCCCTTGCCTGATATAGAGTTTTAACCATTCGAACACAGCCTCTCTCATTTATACACATATGCACAAATTGCTTTTGTTGCTCCCTACAATATTTTCAGAGTTTATTCTGAAGATTTCTAGAATACAACACGAAATTTTGTTATACCTCTCTATATAAATCTATACCCATTCCTAATGTTGTACTGAGCGGTCACAAAAAAATCGATGTTTGGCCGCGGGGTAAGATATTTGACCCGTCGATGAGAAATTGGACCGCAACTTATGTCAAAATTGTAGGCGGGATTAGCTAAATCTCATTTGCAGTCGTTAGTGTTCGACAGTGACGAAATTGGCCAATTTTAACTGTAGTGTGGTTTAAGTAAATTTACATCATGGAAGCCAGGACAAGAAGGTATAACAAAACATTTACTGAATAAGCCAATGTTCTCGGGCAAAATGCGTTTTGTCGACCCATCGATCGGTTTAATAACGGCCACAGGCAAACAGTTTGGTTTTTGGGTCCGACAATATACGTAAAAATGAAAGATTAATTTGTATGATTTTAAAACGAGAGAGAGAGAGGGGGAGGGAGAGAGAGATACGTAACCCGCATATTTGATAGTACGTTTATTATAGATATCCGATTATTCTTATCCAAGCAAGATTTTGATTTTTAAAAGCTAGACTAATTTAATGCGAATTGCATGTACTTGGTCTGTTTTAAAGATTGCATTAAAACAGTGTTTTGGCACGATTTTATAGAATGTCAAATTTCCTATAAAATTTTATGAGAAAGCATTAAAATATTTTCGAAAAGTATTTGAAATTTTAATTAATAGATAACATTGAAACGGCGAATTCCCCAGCCCATCCTTTCAAACGAGTCGCGGCGTCATTCACGAATTTATCCAAACAAAATCTGTTTAAAACGTTTCTGTCTTGTCATCTGAAAAAGTCCCCCCCCCCCCCCCACTGTCATTCGATTTATAATTTTATATGTCACCGGATGGTCCTTCTCAAATGCACGAATCAAGTCCCCCCCCCCCCCCCCTTCACAAGCTGGTAGAGATGCAGCACTTCTCTCGGATAGTTGGCATACGCAACTTTCTATCGCATTTTCTGTAGCAACTTATTGAGGCTTTTTTCACAAACTTAGAATAGTTTTCCAAAATAAATAAATAAATAAAAATAAATAAAATAAAAATAAACATTTACTTTATTTGAAGAACACTTTTACGATCTTTTTTAAATACGTACATATAATTATAGATAAATACTGTTGCTTGAAGTTTCGCCTTCGTTGCTTGAAGTTTCGCTCAAAATAAGAGCCTAATATATCTTTAAGTAAGTATTGTAAGCCTTCGATACCAGACCTATGGAGAGAAAGATCATATAGGCGTTTTTGCCTGCTTTACAATCCATTTCAGGTAGAGCGCTTGCTCCGTGATCGGAGGGTCGTGTGCGCGACCAACCTAAGTCGATAAAAAATAGGTAGCAACTGTTCCTTCGTCAAGCGCTCGGCACTTTGAAGTGAAAGTTGCGGGTCTTTTGGATGAGACTTAAAAAGCGAGGCCCCGTGTCACAGTAGGTTCAAAATTTTTTTTCACAATTTTTTTCCCAACCAATTTCCCCCAATGCACTAAATTCGTAAACTTTACCTATGCTACAGCAAACAGGGGAGGGGGTGGGGGTGGGCACTCTTTCAATGAACATTTTCAAAGTTTGGAAAAAAGTGGGAAGGGGCCCTGCGTCCCTGATTCTTCGTGCCTTATAACCTTATAAATAACTTGTTTTCAGATTTGTCCACACTGACAGATAATTTTGTTCCACAATACCTATATTAAATTGTGTGATACACATACACTGCCGTAATGGGCTGAAAGAATTTAGTGACAGGAAACCTTGCTGAAAAGTGAACCCATCATCCGATACATTTTTTATTTATTTTTACTTGTCCGAAATTCTTTTTTGGACCTTTCTGTCGCCTTCTCATTTCAGTCTTCTTTTAACTTCACTGGATCCTCGAGAGATTAGAAATTACAACTCTGGTATATGTGGAATGATCTTAAGTAGAATATACGGGTAAAAAATAAATTTTACTAGGTAAAATATTAGCCTTTGTTTTTATATGCATAATATTAACGGCAATGTCTACAATATAAACTTATGCAGATGCAACACGCTTATATTGTGCGTGGAATGATAAAATCTGAAAATATATTGGAACATCAACCGTGCACTTGTATAATTGACTAAAAATACAAGACTTCAGAATATCAATTAATCTGATCAGTCCTGACCAACGGCATCCAAAAGATTGGCATTTATTCCCCCCCCCCATTCCAAAAAAAAAAAAAAAAATTGCAAGGGGACCTATTCTGAAGTCATCTTTGAATTTATTACGTAATTTATTTACATTCATGCAGACGTCAACTAGCCTAGGCAGTTTCAGTACTTAGCAAAATAAAATAAAGGCTAGGATTTAAGCATTTTCTTTTCTGGAATAATACTTCTAGTGATTTCATTTGTCAGCTGAACATTTTTATTTTATTGCTTTAGTATATTAAATTTATCTCTTCCCTTCTTCCTGGCAACATTTATCAAGTGTAAGGCTTATTTGTATAAAATAACATCGCAATTTGTCATTTCTTTAAACATTTTATTTTAGTTCGTAGGCTATTTTCATGACAAATATATTTGTATGAGCAATATAAATATGGTCAATCAATGATGAATTTTTTAACATTATTACACAAAATACACCATTATTATTACTCCTAGATAAGAATTCGCCTCTCGGCTAACTTGGTATCCGCCACCGGAAATAGTCATGAAATGTCAAAATTAACATACTGCACATTCCTCGAGCAAATTCTTACCATTATTTTTGCTTGTCTTTTATCAAATTATTTTTAAATATATATATATTTTATTTTGCTCGAAAGGTGTGCACTACTTCAATTTTGGGAATTTGTTGTAAAAACAGTGGGAAAAAAAGCAATTTTCGGAAAGAACGGATGTTCAAATCCTGTGAATACCTCTAATCAACTTACTTGCGAAATTTTGTTATGCATATTTTAAAACTACCAATCTTCTTCTACATGTACATAGCAGTTATATTTTTGCAAACGTTTATATCAAAATACGAAAAATGTTGGACCATCGAATAATACGTTACGTATTTAGTTCTTTCTCTAATTCCAAAAGCGCGGGTACGTTAAGGCTGTACACAGATCATATTTCGGCGAATTTAGACTTTTTTCGTTAAATGTAACATTAATAAATCGGAAAAGCCATAGATAAAACATTTACTATTATTATCCATTGTATAGACGTCATTGAGTCTGAGGCTAAAAGAAGCACTCCACTACGACGTCATCACGTGACGTCTATAAATAGAAAAATTACCTTAATGAAAAAGTGAAAAGTTCAACACAAACCCGGGGATAATTCATTTCTTTTTTGTGAAAATAATTATGTAAAAACATCACTGGACCATGAAAAGTGCTGCTAGAATCCTACTCTCCAAACACAGAAAAAATTATTCCAAAGTTTTGCATGAAACCGTACCAAATTTTTTACATTTTACACATACGATCAAGGAATTGGCATCAATTTATGTTAACCACACGATTCTAGCAGCACTTTCCAAGTACTTTAGAATACAAGCTTTCGATACAAACAAAAATTATGTTTCACAGTATGCGGCGTAGTGTTGAACTTTTGCATCTTTGTTGTTATAGATCGACAGAGGAAAGGCTGATCGGGATTTCAAAGCACTGCGTTTGTTCATTATAAGAAAACATAAGAATATATCAGCGTACCTGATTCTTAATCTTTAATTCCTTATGAATCACACATAACATTCAATGAATATGCTTTAAAACTCCCATTTCATATATTTGTTTACATGATTTCTCGTCACATTTCATTTTCACTCGGCAAATATTTGATCAATAGTTATGACGTCATGGGTTTGGTATTTAACCCCCGTGATAAATACTTAGCTATTTATACCACCCAACAACGACAAGATTTAGTTTATATTATGTTTTTGAATGATTCCATTTATTTCTTGGATCTGAAATTAAACTTTAAATATATATATTAAGAAATCATTATTTCTGAAGATCACGTCATACAGCTTACTATGACGTCACATTGTAAAGGCAAGTAGGATATCTCTGGGTGTAGCCTTAACATACCCGCGAAGTACAACATGATTCGAGGATTGCACATTCCTTCTTTCGGAATTGCATGTTTTATAAATGTTTTATTTGAGATGTTTTGTGGTATTTTTATAAAATAAAACTTATAAAGTTAACTGTAATTTTACGATGTCTTTTGATTGTTTGAATTTCTAGTATCTGTTGACGATAAAATATTAGAAATATATATATATATATATATATATATATATATATATATATATATATATATATATATTTTTTTTTTTTTTTTTTTTTTTTTTTTTTTTTTTTCGGAAAGAAAAAAAAAGATCACGACATCTTATAGATAATCAGTTAATAAAAGAGTTGTTGGAGGCAGATACGATGCCATAAAATTTGCAAAGTTTATTATGATTCTATCTAAAATAATATATAAATAATAAGCCATAGCCTAATAATCTCGGACCAAAAACTTCTGCACAAATGCTAATTTATCAAAAATTTAATTAAAAAGACTGTGATGGATAAAAGTTAACAATACATTTCATTCGTATTTGAAAATTCTATCGTGCCTCGAATGAAATTTACCCTTTAAAAGGTGCAAGAAAAAAGGTACTAAAATACACATTCATGAAATAAAAACACCACGATTTCATTACACATTTTAGTAAAACATCCGTCTTAGAACAGAAATGTTCGGTCACTACATGAGTATATTAGGAACCTTGATTCCCTTAATTTATGATTAAACATTTAGGGTAAACTGGGGTTGACGCTTATTAAGCATTAATTTATTGGGAAAATACTAAAACATCTCAAAATCCATTATTTGAATATATAATTTCAATCTGTCCATCATCCTTAAATATGTTTTCATTTTTAAATTTGCAATTATAACTATACACCACAAAAGTACATATAGAAAAAATAAACCTGAAATGATCGAAGATTCGTTTCTGGCATTTCAGGATAGCTTTTTTTTTAAATTCAATTCTTATTTTATAATAAACCTAATGTAGAAAATTTCATGCACTAAATTAACAACTCCAATTAATACATGTCCTCATTATACTACGGAAATATAAATTTACTTATATAAAACATGTATCGTGAAAAATTGCAATAAACTTTCATAATTTCTATCATATAATTTTACAGATTCTTAAAATATTTTATCTCATGCAATGCCAGTCGCCGTGAGGTGCAGTGGTTAGCATTTGTTCTAGAGTCACGAACATGAAGGAATAGATCCTTACGTAGCGGGTTCGAATCCCACTGCGGGACTTGGAGACAGTTAAACCGATGTCCCGTGTCGCAGTCAGTGCTGGTCAGAAAAAAGATCTCTCACTAATCAATGGCCTGGAGTGCTGAATATAGATCTAAATTTGCAGCCCACCAACGGCCATAGTGATGTCTCAATATGAGTGAAAAACTCTCGAGAGGGACGTTAAACAAACAAAATCATTCATGCCTCCGCCTATCAGTACTGACAGTACTTTGATTACAGACTTGTTTTGTTGGAGTTTTACATGAGATCGATCACTGTTCGTTATTTTTACCTTTCTTCATTATTGGTTTTATATGTAATGCGGCGCATTCTTATCACACCATAGCTCACATATGTATCTGGTATTTAACTTACATGTTTTTATTCCCCCTGAACTATACGTATGTGACATGTCCTTAAAATGAAATGCTTCTATATGTTGCTGTGTTTCTTTAATTCAATTTAATGAGTTTAATAAATATAGGATCTCCCATGATTTGTAGTTGGATATGATTTTTATCCAACGAGTTATGTGTTTTTTATCCCCGAGCCTTGGCGAGGGGATAAAAACACACAACGTGTTGGATAAAAGTCATATCCAACTACAATTTATGGGAGATTCTTTTTATCCCATGTTTAATGCTTCACAACCAATGTTTTACACTGTTTTATACAGGACTCCACTTTATTTTACTTCATCACTCTAACGCAAAAACCATTGTGACGTCACAACTGCACTTAAGTGTGGAATATGAAAAAAATTATCCAATGAGTCATATCCACGGGATAAAGGGGTAAACATTGGATAAAACATGTTATTTATATATATATATAAAATTCACCCAGTGTTTAAACAAATCATGGCATTCATTAAAAAAATATTCTTTTGATTAAATGTAACATTTATGAAAAAATCCTTTTCGTAAATAGGCCAAAGGGAAAACTTGGGATTTACATTTTGATGGGGATCTTAATCACCTTCTAAAATTACCAAAATTTTGGATATATATTATCCGTCTTATAAATGAAAGCTTATTAAAAAAAAACAAATATACAAAATTAATAATCTTATTTATAAAATTTAAAAGAGAAATAGTTTTTTTCTAACCCAAATTTTAAAAAGTAGATAAAGAATTGATGCATACTTTTTTTTTTTTTTTTTTTGTACATGGTAAATTTGTGTTAATTTTCATAATAAACAACATAAAATTTGTTTATCCTTAACTCAAAGGAGGTTTTATTTCCTAAATCATCAGTTTTGGTCTACTTTTATCTATCTTTGGTTCTCTTCAACGATGGGACGACCGTGAGGAGATACAGCTTTTGCTGACGATTTTTTTTTCTATTTTCGCATTTTCTCCTTCCGTTTAGACATCTTTATCTTAATTATTTTCGTTTGCAACTCCCAATCTTGGTTGGTTTTTGGACTCTACACCTTCAGGATATGATATTTTCCCGCTTATTCTAATTTCATATCCTTTTCCTTATATTTTTCTCCAGCATAAATTGTCTGACATTCATCATCTTTAAACATTTAACATTGAAAAAAAATTATCGTGATATATGTGCATATACACCTTAAGTCTCACATCTGATCCCAATTTATTTTGTTAAATTGTGAAAGATTTGAGCCCATATATTTATTCCTGTTAAGGCTGTGTAGATTACGGAATGCGTCAGATCGTTGTTTTGAAAATAGGATAGCTAGTCCTCAAAAACATGTAGTTCTAAAGATATTTACTTGGTAAATGAAATGCAGCACATTCTCTTCCCATCAGGAACAATATTTAAAATTGAAGTCAAATATTTTAATTTCTTCTTTCTTCCTGAACTAACTAAAATGACATATCCTTAAATTGCCGTGATCATGGACACAACATATTTATACCGAGTCTTCTTGATTTAGAATTACATCCCTTTACCAAGTTCCCAATTCAGAATCATGTATCAATGCATAGTCTCCGTAATTCAGAATTTAATCTCTTTATCGAATCTCCTTTCATTGCTTTTTAGCTTTTTATAGCATGATGTTTATAGCTAAAAGAAAATCACCAAGCATTTGCATTTTTTTTTTGCATTGATAAAATGAATTGTACTTGTCATTTATTATCACATTAATGAAACAGACGTCTTCATAAATAGACATGAGGGAGAGTTTTGGATTGTTGTCGGTGGAAATAATCATTTTACTCGAAATGTCAAAATTTTGGATATATTTTAGCCGTCTCAAAAATGGTAGCTAATTTAAAAAAAAACAAAATGGATTTTGTCTTTCATTTACAATCTAATGTAATATAAGACTACATCTTATCTATAACAAAAAACTACGTCTTATCTGTAACAAAAACAAAACGCCTGATACTACTATACTTGTTTTTTTTTTTTTTTTTTTTTTTTTTTTTTTTCCTTATCCAAATTTAAGAACAAAATTGAAGTATAATGTTCGTTTTTTTTTTAAATTCACAAGAAATTATGTTTTGGCAATAAACAACAACAGACGTTAAAATAAGTAAATCATTATTTCTTTATTTCTTGATTGTCGATTTAAATTCAATGCAAAACATTTGAGTGATGCTGTAGGGGAAGAAGATGATTGAAATATTTTCAGGGAAATTTTTAACTTCCTGTTTAAGGATATATAAAGTACGGAATTTTTAGAGACGCTTTAGTTTAGACAACGTGCAAGTAAAACTACGGCAATGATGTGGGAAGCTTTCTTCGTGGCCGGCTTGTTCATTTGTACAAGTTCTCAGCAAATTTATTTTAATGAGAAAAAAAATGACTGCATAAGTAATGAGCACACGATAGAAATATTGAAAAGGCAGATTGATTCTTTAATACAGGAAAAGGCTAGGATTACAAAGAATCAAAATAGGATTACGGAAGAATTTGATCAGATGTTTAAGATTATCAAGGAAAATATAACCGATATCGAAGAAGATTTAAAAAGCGATCTGTTGCAAATCAAGAAAGGTAACTCTCTCTCTCTCTCTCTCTCTCTGAGTAAATCTTTTAGGAGGAGTGTTTTCATTTCATATATTTATTATTTTTCTTTCAGATTTAAAAAATTATAAAGATTGTAAAGAACTTTACATTGACGAACATACAAAATCTGGTGTATATGAAATAAATCCTTTCCTTAATGAGAGCCGGGTTAGCGTGTATTGTGATATGGATACAGAAGATGGAGGATGGACGGTACGATCTCTCTCTCTCTCTCTCTCTCTCTCTCTCTCTCTCTCTCTCTCATCAATTTCAAGTACTATTAAATTCTTTATAGTTTATTTGCCTTTGATTTTAAACTGATTTTTAAAAAGTCTTTATACTTAAAACAAACTAGCAATGAATAAACATGGAATAAATATCTTTTCTAGCCTATCTTACATGTAGATAATAAAATTATGAGAGTAAATATTTTTAATAATAGAGTAAAATAGCATATAAATATCATAAATTTAAAAACATAGATTTTTACCTTAAGTAATTGTTAAGAAAAGTATAATTTTCGAGGAGTTTTGTATGAAGCAAAATATATTTTTAAAAAAATCATCAAAAAATATAGCATGCAATTTAGCTAATATAGGTAATTTAGATAGTTTGAAACATTGTTCACAGTACAACGTAGCTAACAAGGTTTCACGATTTCCATTAATACCACGTAATCCCTAGGCAATCCAGAAACGATTGAGCGGGTCAGTAAGTTTTGACTATTATTTTTGACAGAACATGGGCGGAGTACAGGAATGGTTTCGGGAACCTTTCTGACTCTTACTGGCTTGGTAAATAATCATTTATATCTCCTAATATCTTACAAAATAATCATTTGTCTTACTATTAACATTTAAATTTATATTTTGTTCTTTCAGTTTAAACGAAGTTTATGACAATTTCTGTTATATATAATAATTTCCTCAGGTTGATGCCAAACATATGCAGATATTGCTAATATGGTTTATTGCACAATTCTTTGTGCTTGTATTATACTATAACAATCCTGAAATTAACATATTTTGTTATATTAATGCTTTATATAAGCCGACAATAACATATTGAAGGAAATGACGTAATACATCAGCTTACCAAGGGAAGGAACTCATCCCTCTACGTGTCCATCACATTGCGTAATGGGACAAAATTCTATGAATTATACAACCAGTTTTCTGTTGCTGATGAGACGAACAATTACAGACTTTTTCTTGGAGGACCAGCTACCGGGACATTGGGTAGGTAAAAGGAATAAAAAATGTCTGACGGGAACCCTAGAGAGAGAGAGAGAGAGAGATAGAGAGAGATCTTTCTATTTCTGGTGACAGGTAGACAATTACAATCTCTTTCTCTGAGGGCCAGCAACCGGAACGTTAGGTAAGAATTGGGAAGAATGTTTGACTATCAATATTCCTCATGTGAGATTTTCCGCTTAACTGTAAAAATAATAGTTCATGCAGTGCGAGCCAATCAGTTATATATATTGAAGAACAATATATATTATGATCAGGACCTTTTTTTATTTCATTAATCCGGCTACGTTTTTTTTTAATTAATATTTTAATCAGTAAACTTATTTCTAAAGAAATCATCAAAAATTACATTGACATTAATATAAAAGGACAGGATATATTTTATATTAAGCTCAATAAGCGCTGGTAATCATAAAGTAACTAAGTGGTTATGTTGAAGATATAATTAACAGATTATACAAAAGCAACAATGAAAAAGAAGTTAATTACCTAAATTTGAAGAATTCCTAATGATTAATGTGTTGACAAAGTGGAAAAATGTATTGCTTCCAGTACAATAAACGTTATAAGAGATACAAAAAACAAAAATCAGAATATCATTTAATAATATTTCATCACCGTATCAGTTAATGCGTAATTATTTATTGTTTGAATACCCTTTCTTTTTATATATAAGTAGATAAGTTTAATGTTAACAATAAGATCGATATGGATGAATTAGAAGGTTTTATAATGTTAAATACTGTACGTGATTTCCTTTAGCTTTAAATTAAGTAAATAATAATGCTCTAATTTGAAAGAGGTGTCCGTGTAATATATTTTTCCTTGATTATTTTTCAGGTGACAGTATGTTAAACACGGGGAATTCTGCCGCTAACCTGTCTTGGATGTACTTCAGTACACCAGACAGGGATAACGACAGGTCTGGAGGTAACTTAGGTCCTGGTGATAACTGTGCTGCTTGGGTAGGAGGAGGCTGGTGGTTTAACCTCTGTCACGCCGCCTTCCTCAACGGTCCCTGGTCCCCGGCAGTCTGGGGCAGTCCTTGGAATCCGTTAATTATGAATGGTAGAGAAATAAAGGAGACTTCCATGATGATAAAACCTCACTGAATGCGTTACATGATTTGTTTATGGTGTGTTACATGTCCATTTAAAATTGTTAATTTAACTTACGACATTCAGTCCATTGTGAGGTTACTTAAATATGTACATACAAAGTCAAATATATTATAATTTATGATGATGTCATTATTCTAGTTATAATGGTGTTATCGATGTGATATCATGAAGTAACAAAGTTATTGTTTAACTAATATTATTATATGTAATGGATTTCTTGCTATAGTCCTATTATGTTCTGACAATGTTGTTATAACCTTAGTATCTAATAAAACAATTGCTTTAATCTTTGTGTATAATAAACTTTCTGTTTTAGTCTTATTATGTGTTATTTGATTATTAATCTTATGGTATAAAGTAAATGAATAACAATAAAACTGCTTATTTCTGATACACGACATGGATTTTAAATGCAGGCCCTGTGAACAGTCAAAAATCTGGGAGAAGGAACTACTTTTATTAGTCAATCTCTAAATTTAAATTTATTATCATATACATACATTTCACATGACATACACATGTATTTTGTTGATAAAAATTGTGGAAAGCTACGGCATTCAAAACGTCATATCAAGGAATGGGAAGTTAAAAGATTATTTACTTTTACTTTGAAGTCATAAACGTTGAAGGACGTGCAAGTGCAACTTCATCAGTGAAAATTAAAATTCGCTCTCACATTGAGCAGTTTGTACGTTAGTAGCTGTTACAATGGCTTTTCCGTTAATTGTAACTTTCACAAAGAACAATACAGGGATTTTCAAAGACTTATCACATTTGTAAACAAAGAAGGGGTTATAAATGTAACTATAAGCATTGAATTATTATTTTTATGAAAAATGTAATATCATAAAGTTCTATGCCAGACCGTGTGTAAAAAAAAAACTGTAACCTTTGCAGTTAATAACACTGTTATGATACTATGCATCTTTCAAAAAATAAAAATTCAATGTTAAAGTATTAGTCATCTTAAAAATATTAATGCCCTGTTCACACGGAGAGTTTAATTCGAATTAAACGTAAGTTACTGAAAATTAAATTTGAACCAGGTTCACACGGGCGATTTAATGCGAATGAGTTTAATTCGAATTTATTTACTGCAAATTAAATTACTTTGCATAAGCTCCACACGTCGGGGGTCAGATATGGGTAATTATGCTTTTTTGTAGTGCAAAAACAAAGGGAAATGTTGTTTATCATTGAAATGTGTACAGACATATATGGCATTATGTCAAATGGATCTGTTCTGCATAAGGTGACGTGAATTGGAAATGACGTCATAATCGCCTTATTGAATAGCTTTACTGTAGAAATAGAATTTTAATTCACATTAGTTTACTTCGCATTAGCTGTCCTGTGACCACAATTTAATTCGCATTCATTGAATTCGTATTATTTTACTTCGCATAAATTTACTGTTATTGACCTCTCCGTGTGAACAGGACATAAGACCCCCCCCCCCCCTTTTCAAAAAGAAAGAGATTAAAAATAATAAAAAGCATAAATATTTGGAAATCTTACAATAAACGCTATTTCTACTCTGACTGAGAAAAAATACATAACTCCAATCAATGAAGCTGGAACTTCTCTGAAAACATCGTAATTACAGGCTGAGGAAAGAAAGAAAAAAGATAAGTATATTTACCAAGCACCAATTGTTAATCAGCTCTAATACAATATAACGTCTATCCCCGTAAAGGGTGTAGCGCCGAGTGTGCATGGAAAACATTTAGTCGCGGGAAAGTTAGTAAAAAGTTATTAATAGAAATAGAACTGGTCAAACCGGAAATGATCAAATACGTCACACCTAGTAAACATAAATACTCACACGTGGACATTCACACATGACAACACAAACGTAAACACACATATACAATTATTTCAGAGTGATTACATATAAGTAATATTAAAGTATATTGTAATATGAAAAAATACAAATTATAACTATCATATGAAGGTACAAATGAAAGATGTACAATACCATAAGTAAGATACTCGTGAAAATGCAAGATTTCCAACATAATCAGTACTCCCAAACATGGTAGTCTGTAAGATATAACATGCCCGTAGAAGCAATTTCGGTTGGAGGGGGGGGGGGCACAACCATACATTTTTCAGTTGACAGTTGAGGAGGCAATACCAACAATTTCCTGACATGCAAAAAGGAAAAAAAAAGGCACCAGACATTTTTATTGAGGGGGCACAAGCATATAGTATCTATGTTTACTATAGTAATCTATATATATCGGCAAAATTATTCGGGGGATGGGGGGTGGGGGGGGGCACTCGTTCCTACGGCCACGTATAATACATTGTAATACAAAAAAAAAGTACTGTGTTCCCGGATAAAATGATCAATAAATATGTAATTGAATTTTTTTTAAAGTAAAATTTGTTTTGAATATACTACTCTTCAAAAGGCACCGGTCATCTTTGGTCAATTTTACTCTTTGCATCATTTTCACTTTAAATAGTTCGGGAATTATCGTTAAGATATATAACCTGAGGCCTGTTCAACAGAGCGAACGTTCGCGAGCGCTCGCCAAAATTCCTTTTCTTTCCAACAGAAATGTTCGCGAGCGCTCGCGAACGTTCGTCCTGTTGAACAGGCCTCCGCTTACGCGGGTATCATGTGCTGATCTAGAGGCGAGTCGGGGGGTCCATTTAATATAGCCTGGTGAAGCAAATATAAATGACTTTAGTTTGAACCCCCACACCCCCATCCCCGAAAATGTGGACCCCCGAGACCACCACCACCGCCAAGAAATATTTTGACTGGGGTGGAACCTCCCCCTCCCCCCCCCCCCCCCCCCGAACAGCTTTGGAAAAGATTTCTGGATCCACTCCTGGGTAAGAATATTTTCTGAAACATGTAGCGGCGAAGTCAATACTTCGTACTAATTTTCAATTTTCAAAAAGAGTAAAGGTACATTCTGAAAAAAAAAAATCTGTCATTCCCTTGAAGTTTAAGTAAGATCTGTCTATGCTATGTTCAAAACTTTGTGAATGTAAATAAAATAAAAAAAAAAGTACTATGAAAGTGTTCTGAAAAAATATCTTCCATGCTGCCACAAAATTATCAGCCCATTAATCCGGATTTATTTTGATTATACCGCATATCGAATTTGGTTTTCTTGTTTAGTCAAATTTTCAACGTCCCTTGCGTAAGCCACATTTTCTCGGGTGTTCTTTTTTGCGTAACTGTTCTCCGATTGTCTTTCTAAAGTAGTTCTCTATTAAAGAGGGAAAGTTTTACCGGGATCATGTTTTCTCCGTCAGCTTTACAGCCACAGGTAAGATTGAAATAGTTTTCCAAAACACACAGAAAGGATTCAGAGGTGAACATGGTGAATGGCCGGATGCCTTCTACCAGCAACATAAAACGCTGCTTGTCGTGCACACATCTGTTCTACAATAAATGGAACTTAGCTGCAATAATGTAGCCCTCTCCATTTTTTTTTTTTTTGGGAGAGGGCTACAACTCCTTAGGATCTCCGTAATGGTGCAAGTGCGGGAGTGATTCACTACCGCACAGATTTCGGCTAAAATTATCAGTAAGTGGGTATTTTATTAACATATCTTACCTGAACTCATAAAATGTAGTTATGCAGGACATGAATTGATCCAAAAATATACAGAACAATCCGTATATCGGTTATTTTTCGTGTACGTCAACATCACAACTTGAATTTATCCGCCATGTTTACTGACCTTGATCGATTTTATTTTGGGACAACCAATGAAAATTTGGGATCTAGGGGAGCGGATCTGTATGGATTTCCCTTATTATAAGCATAAATATCACTGTTTATTATAAAAATATCACGTGGAATGCTTTTATTCATCGATATTTAGTTATATCATACAACACAAACATTTATCAACACCGACATTTACATTATCAAGTGATTCTAAATTTCAAGCGCAAGTCTCAGTACATCACGCGAGAACTGTCATGGCTGCTGAGGTGAACGACTGGAAAACACGCAGATTTATTTTACTTGGTTTTCGCGTATAAAGGGCTATGATGTTGATAGTGAATAAAAATTCCGTCTTATTGGAAGTAAGTTGAATGCAAAAACAATTTATTTTGCCTGCAGTCGCCCGTATCTAAAAAATATATTTGCACCATTACGGAGATGCAGTGGAATTGTAGCCCTCTCCTGAAAATATCAGATTAAAAAAAAATCGGAGAGGGCTACATTATTGCAGCTAAATGGAACTTTGTGCGAAAAAAGTGAATAATTTTGAGATATAGCATTTTGTCTGCTGCATGTTTTTGTTAGTATTTTGGGATTATGCACTCGTTAATTGGACTTCTTGTTTTCCTAATTAGTACATGTATCTTATGTAATCTAGAAATGAACTCTTGATATACAAAGCCTGGTATCTCATACCATTACCTACTCCGGACAAAGGTACTTCTGCTTGGTTTATAAATACATGTATGTACCTATTGATATGTATTTAAAAAAGTAAAGGTATGGCTAATGCAGGCTCCATAAAAGCATCTGCTCATCTCGCTTGTTTGCATGGTTTGTTCTTTGAAAACAATAAGTGCACCTGCCAGACTTTATGCACTTGGTGTCTCTGAACATTGATAACTTATTGTATTATTTTTCAAATGTTAATTCCTGTACTAACACACAAAGAAAGTAATTTATTGTTTAAATGAAGTTCCGTTTTATTGTTAGCTCACCTGAGTTGAAAGCTCAAGTGAGCTTTTCTGATCACCCGTTGTCCGTCGTCCGTCCGTCTGTCCGTCTGTCCCTCTGTCTGTCTGTCAGTCTGTCCCACTTGGTTTTCCGCACTTTTTTCCTAAACGCTTGCAGATATTGAGCTGATTTTTGGTATGTGAGTGTATCTTGATGTGTTACAGATTAAGTTTGCATTTCGTTCCGCTTCATTGATATTTGACAGAATTACGGCCTTTTCAATTTTTAAGGGTTTTCCGCAATTTTCTTCTAAACGCTTTCAGATATTGAGCTGATTTTTGGTATGTGACTTTACCTTGATGAGTTATAGATCAAGTTTGCATTTCGTCCCGCTTCATTGATTTTTGACGGAATTATGGCATTTTCAATTCTTAACGGGAACCAGATTACATTTGCCGGTAGGGGACTAGTATTGCTAATGCAATACTCTTAGAATGCTTGTTATAAATGACCTTACCTGCCACAAAGAGGCTGTTGTCTGCGGCTGATATGACGTAAAGAAAAAAGGTGAGATCTTTACCTGACAGTGAAGACACCACAATGAGGCTGCCATTAGAGGCCACCAGATGAGGTAAAACATGAGAGGTGAGGCCCGTACCTGATGATGCAGAGCCTGAGAGGTTAGTTTCTAACCTGCAGGGACAGACAAATCCCACTGCCCGACGTCCGTGGCTAGTGAATTTTAGAGACGGGCAAGTAAATTTTTGATAGGCACTTGTCCGTGGGCAAGTGACTTTAAAAAAAACAATCAATAATCATTTTTAAAAATGCCTTAGTTAAACTTGAACGAAATCCGAATTATTTTGTCGTAAGAGTTATCTTCCTTTGCTTGTCACACTCCGTATGCGAACAAGTTTTACTTGTGTCATCATGCATCTTTTATTGCATTCATTACAAGTTTTACCAGAACTTTTAAGTATATGTATTTGTACTTATTTGAAAGTGACAAATTGGCATTGGAGAAATGGAAAAAGTTTTGACAGTCACGAGACAGAAAACGATCTAAAGCAAATGATAAGTACATCGTCCATAACAATTTTAGTGAAAGAACTCAGTTCAAAACCGTCTAAGCATACCATATCAAAAAAAAAATAAGAACTTGGGTTGTGTCTTCGAGGGCGAAGACAATTTAAGAAGGGGGGATGTAATATTTTGGGCCTTGGATATCGGCCTGGGTAGCTCAGTCGGTAGAGCACCTGATTAGTGATACAAGGGTCCCGGGTTCGATTCCCGGTCCAGCCATACATTTTCTCCTTTCCTGTTAAATATCATTACAATAGCTGAAATATGATAATGACACAGATTGTATGGTACTTAGTACTTACTGGCAGGAGTATTCAAATGTTACCAATATTCAAAATAAAGAAAACATTCCAGGTTGCAAAATTTTTCGATTCGGTGACGAATTAATTCATTATGATGAATATGAAGTGCTGAATAGTACACAACAATAAAAGAATTAAAGGAAGTATGCTTTATTGTTTTAAAAGAAATCGAAATTGTTCTGTCGTAAGTGTTATCTTTATTATTTATAGTTTACGGTGGGACAAGTAAAAATTGAAGTAGGGCAAGTGAAATTTGACCATGCATTTAACCTTGGGCAAGTGCTTGAATAATCTATTTGTCAGCCCCTGAACATAACCAGAAATACAACATCTTGGCAAAGTAAGGATCGTTAGTAAATTAAACAGGGATAATTCCAGCACTGTTCTAATCAAAATTTATTAATCACAGTACTTCTTTTTACGAAATCTGAAAAACACCGAATATTCGAATCTTAAATTCATATTCGAATATCAACTCATCGAATGAATATTCGAATGTTCGAATATTCGTTGCCATCCCTACTTTTTTGTACTATTATGCAATTTTTGAGGGGCTTTTTTTTGTATTCCTATGTAAAACATTGATCACCCATTCAGCCCACCCTACCACTGGGTTAATTATTTGAACAATCATGAATATACACTATGTCAGGAAGCTTTCATATACATGTAAGTTTCCTCTTTTCCAGTCCAGTGGTTCTTGATAAGAAGATTGTTCAATTACCACACCCAATTTTCAGTATTTCTTAATTACTGGTACCCCCCCCCCCCTTGGAAGAAGGCGTGGCCTTTCAACTGAACAAACTTTAATTCCTTCACAAAAGGATACTCTGTGCCAAGTTTGGTTGAAACTGGCCATGCGGTTCTGGAGAAGAAAGGTGAAAATATGAAAAGTTTAAGACAACTACAATGACAATGATGACAGACTATGCAAAAAAAAAAAATACCTTTGGCTCAGTTGATCTAAAAAGTCTTTATTTCTTTTCATTAATTCCCTGTTCCCGAATTTGTATTACTTTCATTTTTTTTTTTTATTTCTTAGGTTAATCACCTCAATTTCTTCCCATGATAAGTTTTATGGACCACACAAATTTTTAGCTTTTGGTACCTCGGCACTAACTTCCATAAAACTCTATCATAACTCTATAACTCATTATATATTCTGTTTTGTTTGTAAGTTTATTTGAGATTGATCACTGTTTGTTATCTTCACCATTTCTGCCACAAGTTTCGTGGATCATACAAATGTTTACCTTTTGGTATCTTGGCATCGACTTCTGTAAAACTTCGTGGATTCTGCAGGAACTTAACAACATCCATCATGTCTTCTTTGGCTTCATCCATCTGTACAATTTTAGGTAATTTATGCAGAATTTATGGTAATTTATGCAGCATTTTGGGTTAATTTTGTAAATGGAGTCTTTTACCCTTGGATTTAAGATTATAAATGCATTTAAGATTAACTTAAGATATTAATCATTTCAGATATAAGATTAAGATCAGTTATCTATCAATCTTTAGTTATCTCTATAAGAGGGCAGTCATTATTTTCCCATAAAAATCCAGTCAAAACCAAGTGACTAGAACTCGGCAAAATTGAACTATACTCCTATACAAATACATTATCAACCCTCAGTATGTAGAGCTCCCATAAAAATACATTGTCACATTAAAACCTCAGTATTAGTACTTAATTCACTTTTTCTTAAATTCACCACTGGATTGAGAGCATGAATATAACAAATATCAGCACGTCCACAGTTTCAGAGCTACCAACATAAGGAAATAACAAGAGGCCCAAGGGCCTTAAGGGTCAACTGAGTATAATACAACAATTTAGAGGATCCATAGAGTATAAAATGAACTGAAAGGTGAAGCTTTGTTGCCCAAAAGCAAGAAAAATAGGGAGATCAGGATCAACAATATTATTAGTCTAGTATTCATTAACAGTTCATAAATTAGGTTCTAATCTGTTCCCCATTTATCACTCTCACCAGACAGTATGTAAACAAACTAGCAGTGCTTCTGTACTCTTTTAATTCCTTGTTGAAATCTCTTACATTGACCTCTCTTGGTCTTTGATGAACATTTAATAAGACAAGTTATTTTTGTCTCATTTTTATTTATCTATTATTTACAAGTCTACCTGATCATTAAAACTATGAAAGTACTTTTTGTATTATACAATAAGAATTCTTGCATAATTCTCTTATTCTATTAACCTTTCAAGTACTTTATTTACAGTGATTAATTATCACAAGTAAATGGCAAAGGGGAATAACTCCTCTCAGTAGAATACAAATTAATAGAGCCCTGGCCTGGACCAGAACACTTGACCAAATGGTCCTGGTAAAAATACCCTTCCTTATTAAAACTTTTACTCTTTTTGCCTCTGATATGCCCAGGTGCAGAGAAGATTTTTAAAGCATTAATGCATTTTCACTCTATAATAAAGTGAGCCCCAGCCTAACATCAGAACCTCTGATCCAGAGATCATGAAAATCACAATTTTGGAAGAAGCATCCTTGCTTATCATAACTATGCATTTGCTTAAATAATACCCAGGAGTAGAGAAGAAGATTTTCAAAGAATTAATGCACTTTCACTGTATGATCTATATAGCCCCGCCCTAGCACCAGAACCCCTGACCCTGGGGTCATGAATTTCACAATTTTGGTAGAGTCATCCTTGCTTATAATAACTATGTATTCAATTTGTTTAAATAATACCCAGGAGTAGAGAAGAAGATTTTCAAAGAAATAATGCACTTTCACTATATGATCTATAGAGCCCCGCCCTAGCACCAGAACCCCTGTCCCTAGGGTCATAAATTTCACAATTTTGGTACAGTCACCTTTGCTTATCATAACTATGTATTCAATTTGTTTCAATAATACCCAGGGGCAGAGAAGAAGATTTTCAAAGAAATAATGCACTTTCACTATATGATCTATATAGCCCCGCCCTAGCACCAGAACCCCTGACCCTCGGGCCATGAATTTCACAATTTTGGTTGAGGGCTCAATGCTCATTACAATCATGCCAACAGTTTAACAGCTTGATGTCCAGGAGTAAGAAGAAGACTTTTAAAAAAAATGCATTAATTTTGATGGTTTTCGCCCCATCCCTCTGGCCCCAGGGGGGCAGGGGCTACGAATTTCATAATTTTTGTTCCCCTTTACCCATAGATGCTATATGCCAAAATTGATTGAAATTGGTTTGCTGGTTCCAGAGAAGAAGCTGAAAATGTTCAAAGTTTACGACCGACGAACGACGGACGACGCACGACGACGGACGAAAAGAGATAGCAATAGGTCACCTGAGTGACTCAGGTGACCTAAAAATTCATAAGGTGAAGTCTGGGGGTTACCTAGGCCCCCTGTTGCTGGAGATTTTTTTCCATTTTGTTTTTTTTTTTTTACTTTAAAATAAGTTAGATTGCAGGTACGTATAAAAATGTAAACTGACAATACAAGCAAACACTGTGAGAAATGACCTTTATATACTGGTATAATAGTGAAGCCTGGAGGTGGACAGCTTTAAAATGCCAGTATTTCCAACTTTTAATGGAGAAATACAGAAATTGATAGAATGAATAGAGAATCTTTGACATTCAAATGGAAATCTTACATCAAAGTGGTAAGATTTGGCATGTTTGTAAGTTATCTAAACAGATCTACTTACTCCCTGTACGTCTTAAAATTTTTCTTTAATGCTTTCTTTGTCAACAATGGTGAACGTCTTTGTGTTGTTCAAAAGCTTTGCTACAAACAAAAGAAACTTGTTCATGTTACATAACTGTAAGGCTGTTATTTATGTAATCCGTGAATTTGATTTAGATGATTACACATACTAGAGCAGTATGCAATTAGTAGAGCATTACAGGAATTTGATGATGATTAAGATGATTACTTACTGGAGTGGTAGAGGAAAGTGATGTTGATTTAGATGATTACACATACTGGAGAAGTAGAAGTATGTGATGATGATTTAGATGATTACACATACTGGAGCAGTAGAGGAATTTGATGATGATTTAGATGATTACATATACTGGAGCAGTAGAGGAATTTGATGATGATTTAGATGATTACATATACTGGAGCAGTAGAGGAATTTGATGATGATTTAGACGAATACACTTACTGGAGCGGTAGAGGAATGTGATGATGATTTAGATGATTACTTACTGGAGCGGTAGAGGAATGTGATGACAAAGCCAAGGAGCAGCACTCTGAGGAGATAGCTAGTGAACATGTTGAGGACCTGAGACATGGACTTTTTCTTCTTCTCCTCCTTGATCTGTTCTATAAGGGTCAGGTATTTTTCCTCCAGACCCTTCATCTCTTGTGACTTCAGGAGGTCAGCATTTGTGTTTGTTATGGAGCTGGCAAAATCCTGTTAAAAATAACAATGAGAGGTTAACTACAGTGAAGTTTATCTACTCTATAGATAAACTGTCAAAATTTTGTTAACAATCCAGAGATAAAATAACAAGAGGCCCATGGGCCACAGCGCTCACCTGAGTAACTTTGGCCTTGCTGTTTTTCACCTAAGTTTCAGCTTCTCTGGCCCAGTGGTTCTTCAGAAGAAGATTTTTAAAGATTTTTGCTATATATTTCAATGTAAAACTTGGATTCCCTATTGTGTCCCCGCCCTACCCCCGGGGGTCATGATTTGAATAATTTAGAATTTACCCTACACAAGGATGCTTCCACTTTAGTTTCAGGCTTTCTGGCCCAGTGATTCTTGAGAAGAAGATTTTTACTACATATTTCAATGTATAACTTGGATTCCCTATTGTGGCCCCGCCCTACCCCCGGGGGTAATGATTTGAACAGTTTAGAATCTACACTACCCCAGAATGCTTCCACTTTAGTTTCAGGCTTTCTGGCCCAGTGGTTCTTGAGAAGAAGATTTTGTAAAGATTTTTACTCCATATTTCAATGTAAAAATTGAATTCCTTATTGTGGCCCCGCCCCACCCCCGGGGGTCATAATTTGAACAATTTAGAATCTACACTACCCCAGGATGCTATCACATAAGTTTAAGCCTTTCTGACTCAGTGGTTCTTGAGATGAAGATTTTTTAATGACCCCACCAAATTTTTGTATTATCTTGATTATCTCCCATTTGATAGGGACTTGGCCCTTCATTTTTACAATTTAAACTCCCCTTTACCCAAGGATGCTTTATACTTGAGCTTTCAGCTTAGGTGAGCTAAAAATAATAAACATTCAGGTTTTAAAGTCATCTACATTTAATTTCTCTCCATCTATTACACATGTGAGGTATAAAGTTAAAACTTTTACAGTTTATAAATATATCATTGATTAACAGATAGAGAGTATCACTCGAAATCAAATATTTTAAAAAAATATATTTTTTGAGAAAAAAAAATCAACAAAATTTGCATATTTTAAAATAAATTCACCTACATAATTCTCTACTTTTAGTTAAAACCATCATTGCAGAAATAATATATGTTTATCAATGAAGGGCAAGTTGGACGTGAATGGTCTCTGAAAGGCTGTTATTGAAAGCATGACACGTATAAAGACAAGACCCCTATAAAATCTGCCATTTGCATTGTACTTTCGGTTTCAAATCTTAACATTTGGAAAATATAAACAGGGAAAACACTTTTCTAGAGGCTATCAAAGTCCAACTTGCCCTTCATTGATAAACATATATTGTTTCTGCAATGATTGCTTTCACTAAAAGTACGGAATTTATTAGGTGTATTTTAAAAAAAAAATATATATGCATTTTTCAAAAAGAATTTTTTCTCGATAAATATTTTTTTTTAAGTATTTGTTATCAAGTGATACTTTCTATCTGTTAATCAATGATATATTTAAAAACTGTAAAAGTTTTAACTTTATAAACCACATAGTTTTGGAACTATTGTAAAAATAAATTTTTGGACATGTTGACCTTTGGAGAAACCTTAATGTTGCTTGCAGTCTTGATTCAAAATTTGTTAAGATCTTTTTGATCTAGAAAAAAAAATCAATAATAGACACTATTAAATCAACCAAACACAATGATCTAGTCTATGCCAAAGGACAATCAGTAAATCAACCATTCAATGCTAAGTAACAAACATAACAATAACCAATCAGTGATAAGGGACTGTACATCAGCCAATCAATGCTAAGTAACAAACATTACAATAGCCAATCAGTGATAAAGGACTGGAGATCAGTCAGTCACATTTATAATGGACAATCAGTACATCTAATCAGTGGTAAAGGATAACATTATATCAGGAATGTTCTTACGTCACTCAAGTTCTGCCTTCCTGTCTCCATCCCCGTGTCTCGTCGGGTGTGAAATCCTCGAATTTGTGTGTGTCCTGATTAAAAAAAAAATTCTTTATCTTTTGAATACTGTAGATAATTAAATTTTTGCAACAACTTATTTTTGTGAAATAGGGATTTGGTATTTATTGGTGAGACATTTTTTTTTAAAGAATTCAGGTTTTTGTTGTACATTATTTATGATAATAAATTTTTATAATATATGCAAAATTCATTTTTTTTTTCGACGTACCATCTTGTATAATTATACGGAAATAAATGTCATGAATAAAAAAAGTGATTTACTGTAATTTCTACAATTAATACTATGTTACTTAAGAATTTATACCAAGCTACCCTTCATATAGTTTAATACTCTCTCTTAATATTAAAAAAAGTAAAAAAAGAAATGAAATATTTTTGTTATAGAATACAACAGCTGCTAAGCTTCAGTAAGCTGAAAGTATAACACAGATTTTGAGGGAAAAATAAATGTAAGAAATCTATAGAGATATCTTTACGTGTACATAAATTGGCACATTTAAAATTTAGTGCAATGGAATTGTTTAAGCACTACAATACATCCATGCCGTGTAATGAAATTTATTAAATAATTCTTTAATAAGTACACATACAGTTTTTTCACTGATGAGTTAGCTGACAAACATGGTTTGTGTTCTACGTTGTCATTGAAATTTATTTAGATAAGAGTAAGCTCATAATATATCAGTCTACACAGTTTCTTGTCAACATTATGAGAAATGGGTGAAAAATGTTGAAGCTGAAATTAATTTCTAAGAGTTCTTGCACTTTTTTTTATCTTACTTAATTCCTGAGGTCTTAGTAGAAGTTTTTGTTCCCAAATCTTACAAGAATGCACAGGTTTCTCAAAACTTGCTTCTTCAAACCCTGAAACAATTCATAATTCATGTGTATTAAATTAATATTACAATACATGTTTATTTAATACTGCATACAGGGTTCTTTTCGCCCTGCATTGATTTCACTCTTCCAAAGTTTACCTAAGGATTTTTTCAACGCACTGACTGCAATGCTATTTAAAGAGATATTGTGGGATTCTTACGAGATGCAGAGTCAATCCGATAGCATGAATTAAGACAGAAATACATGTAGAGACAATGTGAACCGACATTTTAGGTTAAAATAAAATAAATACATTTTTTTAAACCCAGAAAGATCAGTGGGGTACAACGTAAACAAACCGGAGTGGCATACCTTTCTCTCTTATAATGTATAGTGGGTTTTTCTTGTGTGGAACGATTATTTGGAGGGTTTCCACGACTCTTTCCTATGGTACACATGATGAATAAGTGCAAAAAACATAGTTTGTGAAAAAATGTCCAACAAGCCCCGGGTTGAATATCGGGGGGGGGGGGGTCCTGTCCACAAGTACCTGTGATGAAAATGCGAAAACAAGGGAAATTGATATTGAAAACAATAATACTTGTAGTTTATTCTCCTTTTTTCTACTTTGATTCTATATTTCCAAATTAAACCGGTACCGGACCCTTTCCCCGTGGATGAAAAAAAATCGCTGTTATCAGATAATATATTGGTCTGAACATGCTGAAAAGCTCTCGACTGGCAATATGAAAGTCGTAAAATTCTAATAAAAAAAATTTGAAGGTAATAAACTTTGAATCTGTGTCCATGCCCTATAAGACAACAAAACAAATGTAGTGTTTTGGGGCAGTGATAATGTGCATGTTATACACCTTAAAAATTCACATGAGTTCACAATCAATGAGTGTACTGGTTAAATATATGGTTCAGTTAAAATAAAGTACTTGTTTAGCTTAATCAAACCCTGGAATGCACACTCGTGAAACAGTGAACATATTTTATTGTAATACATATACAATGGGATTGGGAACAAGTTTCTTAAACCTTAAATATTTCGCGCTCTCCCTAAAATGTATGAATATAAGATCTCCCATGATTTAAATATTTTTCATCCAATGAGTTGTTTTTTTTTTATCCCCAAGTCTTGGCGAGGGGATAAAAACACACAATGAGTTGGATAAAAGTCATATCCAAACACAAATCATGAGAGGTTCTTTTTATCCCATGTTTTACACATCATTATTAATGTTTTACACTGTTCTTATATAGAAATCCACTTTATTTCATTTCATAACTCTCACACAAAACCCATTGTGACGTCACAACTGTGGGGTATCAGAAAATATCTAATGAGTGATATCAACAGAATAAAGGGGTAAACATGGGATAATATATATATATATATATATATATATATATATATATATATATATATATATATATATATATATATATATATATATATATATATATATATATATATATATATATATATATCAAACAGTGGATACAGACCTGTCGTATATCAGCCTCTAAATGTTTATCATCTTGTGTCCTGTTTTTCCTTGGGCGACTTTTGCGGTGATTGTTACCAATCCAAGTTTCTGTTGAGGAAATGCGGGCTCCATTCAGAAGAGATGAAAACTGAGTCAGTGCCGTCACAACCTGCAAAAACAAGAGGCCCATGGGCCACATCGCTCACCTGAGTAACTTTGGCCATGCTGTTCATTACCAGACTTCCCCCTTGTAATACCTATTGCCCCGCCCTACCCCCAGGGGTCATGATTTGAACAATTTAGAATCTACACTCCCCCAGAATGCTTTCATATAAGTTTCAGTTTTTCTGGTCCAGTGGTTCTTGAGAAGATTTTTAAAAAATTTTCCTATATATTTCAATGTAAAACTTGGATTCCCTATTGTGGCCTCGCCCTACCCCCGGGGGTCATGATTTTAACAATTTAGAATCTACACTACCCCAGGATGCTTCCACATAAGTTTCATTTTTTCTGGCTCAGTGGTTCTTGAGAAGAAGATTTTTAAAGATTTCTCCTATATATTTCAATGTAAAACTTGGATTCCCTATTGTGGCCCCGCCCTACCCCCAGGGGTCATGATTTGAACAATTTAGAATCTACATTACCCCAGGATGCTTCCACATAAGTTTGAGCTTTTTTGGCCCAGTGGTTCTTGAGAAGAAGATTTTTAAAGATTTTTCCTATATATTTCAATGTAAAACTTGTATTCCCTATTGTGGCCCCACCCTACCCCTTGGGGTCATGATTTGAACAATTTAGAATCTACACTACCCCAGGATGCTTCCACATAAATGTCAGCTTTTCTGGCCCAGTGGTTCTTGAGAAGAAGATTTTTCAAGATTTTTCCTATATATTTCAATGTAAAACTTGTATTTCCTATTGTGGCCCCGCCCTACCCCCGGGGGCCATGATTTGAATAATTTAGAATCTACACTACCCCAGGATGCTTCCACATAAGTTTCAGCTTTTCTAGCCCAGTGGTTCTTGAGAAGAAGATTTTTCAAGATTTTTCCTATATATTTCAATGTAAAACTTGGATTCCCTATTGTGGCCAAGCCCTACCGCCGGGGGTCATGATTTTAACAATTTAGAATCTACACTATCCCAGGATGCTTCCATATAAGTGTCAGCTTTTCTGGCCCAGTGGTTCTTGAGAAGAAGATTTTTTTATGACCCCACCCTATTTTTGTCTTTTCTTGATTATCTCCCCTTGTAAGGGGACTTGGCCCTTTATTTTAACAATTTAAACTCCCCTTCCCCCAAGGATACTTTGTACCAAGTTTGGTTAAAATTGGCCCAGTGGTTCTTGAGAAGAAGTTGAAAATGTAAAAAGTTTACAGACGGACGGACGGACAGACGGACGGACAGACGGACAGACGGACGGACGGACAGACTCAGAGGAAACCTATAGTCCCCTGCGGTTTCACCGGTAGGGGACTAAAAAGCACTCCGAATGCTATGCTAATTAATTAGCATGTAAAGAAATAACAGTGTTAAGTTGGAAGTTGGAAGAATAGGTTCTCACCTTTCTTTAAGAAGTATTTAGACAAGGTCATTGGCTCAGAAATGTTAAATTCTAAAGACTCCGAAGGTTAAAATTCTAGGAAAAAAAAATAACAGTACTCCGTATGTTCATGAGAGGATCATACTCGGCACAAAGATAACCCTTGGCCAAAACATCTGTCTAGTTGTATATGGTCAAGGTCACATGGTTTAGAAATGTTAACCTTGCTTCAACTAAGACATTTTAATCCTATGATCGTGAAAGTTCCTACCCTCCTTCTGGATCCGGTAGCACGAACGTCAGTTAAATTTAACTAGCTGTTAACTTTGCGTTAACCCGACGTTAAATCCAACGGCGAGTTAAACCGGTTGCACAAAAGTTAACTATCAGTTAAAGCTTAATTAGTTTTCTGATTTAACTAACATATTTAACTGAGGTTACCAAGGTACATTAAATATTTAATTAAACATTAAAATAAAAATCAGGTAATCATTTCAAGACTTGTTTGCGGGAAAGAAAGAAGGTATACAGAGATAATAGAAATGTCTGACTTGAGGAACACGGAAATTCAATTTCGATTTTGATTTAGGCAAGATTGTATTATACATGTAGATATTGCGAATGTATGTTTCGATATTACCTGCAAAGAACAGCAAGACGAAATCGTTCAATATGAGTGGATTCGTAGGTACATTTTTTATCCGATTATTGATACAATAAATGTAAAATATTTTATTAAAATGAAGCAGAACAGATTATTTGCAAATAACCCCCCCCCCCCCGAAAAAAAAAACATACTGGTTGTTCAAGAGATCATAATAAGAATTAAGAATATTAAATGTACTTTACATATGATATAAGAAAATGCTCTCATGACTGTCTGTTTTGATAAAAAATAATGTAATATCCTTGAATTAGTAATATTTTGAATCGATTCGATTAAAACAAAAACCTCCGTTTTTGAATACTTTTGATTCGATTTTTGGAAACAAAATGTTTGCTTCAGTTCTGTTTAAACCTGTTATAGTTATTGAAAATTCGAAATAAATATTTACCAATTTGAAAGTTTTTTTTTCATCTTTTATGATTCAACAAATGTAATATGTTTTACTTTTTAGCTCACCTGAGCTGAAAGCTCAAGTGAGCTTTTCTAGATCTGATCACATTTTGTCTGTCGTCAGTCTGTCTAGCTGTCTGTAAACTTTTCACATTTTCGACTTCTTCTCCAAAACCACTAAGCCAATTTCAACCAAACTTGGCACAAAGCAATGCAATTCCTAATGTGAAGAGGATTCAAAATTGTTAAAATGAGTGACCACGCCCTTTACCAAGGGGAGATAATTAAGAAATATTGAAATTTTTTGGTAAATCTTTAAAAATATTACTCTCAAGAACCATTTGACCAGGGAATTTAAAACTTATGTGGAAGCATCTTCGGGTAGTGTAGATTCTATATTGTTAAAATCATGACCCCCAGGGATAGGGTGGGGTCTCAATGGGGGGTTAAAATTTTACATAGTAATATGTAGGGAAAATCTTTTAAAAATCTTCTTCTCAAGAACCTTTTGGCCAGGAATGTTGAAACTTATGTGGAAGCATTCTCAATTTCCTTTAAAACTTATCATGACCTTTCATGACCCCTGGGGGTACGGTGGGGCCACAATGGGGGAGGGGTATCCATGGGAGTATTTATAGGGAATTTTTTTATGAATTTTCTTTTCCAAAACTACTTGACCAGAGAGGTTTTCTGAAATGTAAATTCATATAAATGTACATTCAAATTTGATGATGATGATCACAGGGGGTCATGATAGGGTACAACCACAATGGGAGAGGGGGGAACAAAATATTTACTGTAAATTTTACATATGAAAATCTTTGGAGAAAAATCTCAAAGTTAGAATATGTATCAAAAACTTAATATAAAAAACTAAATTTGTACAGATATTTCTGATTTGTTAAAGCTGTTTGGGTTGGAGTAATTGACCATAGTTGCTCAGGTGAGCGGTGTGGCCCATGGGCCTCTTGTTTATACTAAGTATAAAATATATGGGAAACATGAATTATCATTATCTTAGATAAGCCAAGCAAGGGTATCCTAAGTAGGAAAGTAGGAATTTGAAGGTACATCTTGCTGCAATAATGAAGCCTTTTCCTGGGGGTGGGATACAACTCTTCTTGGATCATACAATATCATTTTCATTTTTTAATTGAAATCATACAATGTAATCAGGAACATTTTAAAATAAATGTTTCTAATGTTATTAGTCAGAGCATAAATTTTTCCAAAATATTTAGTAAAGTCTGAGTTTACCACAAACTTTAAAGTTTACAGACCTTTACCGATTTTATTTTGGGACAGCCAATGAGAATTTGGGAGCGGATCTTGAACTGAATATGGGTATTTTTCTTACTTCATACGTAAATAATGCAGCAAAAATAAAATAAATACCTCATAAACATTTATATATCTGTTTAGTGATAACAATAAATAAATTAGTCTACTGCAGTATTAAACGTTTTTAATCAAAAGTCATTACATCACATGAGAACTGTCATGGATGCTAAAGAAGACAACTTGTTTTCACGCTGGTGTATTTTTTCTTGTGGCGATTTAATAAAACATAAGTTTGTTTGCTACGATTAAATATAATTCATTTCATCATTGAATAAATATTTTTACGATCTTAATTTTGTCCCACCTCATAGTTTTGAGATTTACTATGCATGGATTAAATTTTACAAACAATCGATATTTTAGCAGCATTGATAGAATGAACTGTACGGGCCGCAAGGGCTGACTTCAGACTACCTATCAAGCGTAGTTACCACGACAACCTTAACATATTTAGAAGAACCTGCTGTCCCTTCTATATAACGTACCGAAGTTCAATAACAATAATTTACATATTTCACCCACTTTTTTTAAAGTTAAAGAAATTTTTGGAGGTGAAGTTATAAATCTCAGCAGTGAAGGTAATAGTAAACATGGCGAACAAAAATGAAAATAATGTTATTGTAATTTTTGGCGGAAAAAGAATGCCTACTTCACTAAAATGTGATTCTAGCTGGAGTTGTAACCACCCCCCCCCCTCCCATTTACCCTAAAAAAAAAAAGCATAAAAGAAAGGAAGGATAAAATAAAATCGGGTAGTTACATTAATATTGCTCCTACGATCATGAGCTTTTTGCCTCCGTTGAGATGACCAGAGACATAAATAACATATAATAAATGTGTCTCCGAGATGGGGAATGATTACCCACGTGGCCACAATTTCACACTTGCATGGATAAACTCAGAAACAGTAATACAAATACGTGTAAATTTTCATTGGAAATTTGCTATATATTTTGTTCATATATATTTATGATTTCTTATTAGAGAAAATTATAAAATAACAAATATATATCTACTTAGTACAAATTACTTTTGTCTTCTCTGATTTGAACACCGTAATTTAGCGTGAATGTAATACGCACGCGCAAGATTGTAAAATCCAAAAAATCCAGATGAGATCCGGAATTTTTTGAGTAATTTTCGTTGATTATTAATTAGCGAAGCTGAATACAGAAAAAATAAAAACAAATTGGTAATCTTCAAGTACCAATGATGTTTAAAATATATAAAACAAACGACAGTACTCTTCCGATTTATCGGTATTAAAGGCCAAAAATTCGAGTCTATTATTTTAATATAGTAGTATAGATATCAAGTTTGCATTATGGGTATTAGTTTTCCTTTGGAGAATTCTAGTCGGAGCATATGTTAGTTTCGTCAGCTAATGGAATTCAGTGATAAGGCACCCTTGACAGGTTTTTTTTTTTTTTTTTTTTTTTTTTTTTTTTTTTTTTTGTAGTAGATATTGGTACAATACTGTTTGTCTTATTTTTAGGAAAGATAGGCCAACCCTTCATATCTGTAAACTGTTTGTCTTATTTTTAGGGAAGATAGGACAGCCTTTCATCTTATTTTTAGGGAAGATAGGCCAACCCTTCATATCTGTATACTGTTTGACTTATTTTTAGGGAAGATAGGACAACCCTTTACCGCTGTATACTGTTTGTCTTATTTTTAGGGAAGATAGGCCAGCCCTTCAACAATGTATACTGTTTGTCTTTTTTTAGGGAAGATAGGCGAGCCCTTCAACACTGTATACTGTTTGTCTTATTTTTAGGGAAGATATGCCAGCCCTTCAACACTATATACTGTTTGTCTTATTTTTAGGGAAGATAGGCCAGCCCTTCAACACTGTATACTGGTTGTCTTGTTTTTAGGGAAGATAGGCTAGCCCTTCACTGCTGTATACTGTTTGTCTTATTTTTAGGGAAGATAGGACAGCCCTTTACCGCCGTTTACTCCGCTTCTAAATTTGCTCTGGACGGATTCTTTGGTGCTCTTCGTCAGGAATTTAAACTCAACGTATGTGATGTCTCCATTACGCTGTGTGTAATTGGTCTTGTTGGTAAGTCATTTTGAAAAAAAAAGATAATTATTAGACATGTAAATTAATGAAGAGTTAATTTTTTGTAAAAAATCCAATAGTTTGATTTAACTGTATATTTTTTGCAGAGATATTTATTTACCTTAAGATCTAGCGTATATTTTTTCTCAGTTTTTTTTTTTTTTACCAAATGAATCTTTTAAGTCAATAAGACATAAGCAAACTTTTTCCTGCAATGAATCGGGAAAAAATTGCCATGAAAATATGAATTTTGTTGAAATATGCAAACTAGCAATCTTCTTTTTATCTAGTTTTCTGTCTGTTTGTCCATCACACTTTTCATTTAGCCCAGTTTTAAAGACAATTATAAAAGATATCTTTAACAAACTTCTCAAACTGATACATAATAATGAAGGCTCTTCACTGTATTGACATATTTTACTTTGACTTTCCCTTTGACCTTGACCTCTCTTTTCTAAAATCAAAGATCAGAATTGGTTTCAATTTTACGTTATAAAAACTAGCATAATTAAGTATTTACATATCAGGATTATACAAGTTCTACTGTAATTACACTAGTAATGTTTTATACTTCATTTAATAATAGGTACAGAGAATGCAATCTGTGGTCTCCGAGACTACGGACAGCACTTCCTTCTAGCCAAGTTACCAGCGGAAACCCCCAGTGACACCGCTCGGCTATAATAAAAGGAGGGGCCAGGAGACAGAGTGAAATCTATCACCCCTACCTCAGTATCAGGGTCATGACCTTTCTACAGGACTGGGTACCAAATGTTGTGGAGTATATAAACAGATCTATGTTCACCGTACCTCCGTAAGACATGGGTAAACTTAGGTTAATAGAAAGGATAGAGTCAAAAGAAAGGGAGGGTGTAAAGTCAGTACCTAAAGTCAAGAAGGAATAAAATTGCAGCAGTTTATGATTTCTAAAGCTGAAAAACTAGTGTGGACAGTTTTTCAGATGCTGGAGTAAGAAAATAAAAAAAATATAGTAAGGTGTTAGACAGAGATACAGTCGGATACTATAAATCGTAGACTCTGAAGCTGGATGGAAAGTGAGAGTACAGTGGAGGATCAAAGAGGGGTGTTTGCCTATGTGTTTTGATAGTCAGTGTGTTTGTATTTATTTTTATTTTGTGTGAATGTGTGATAATGTGGATAATGAAGAGATTAGTAATTTGGTTTATCTTGAAATTATAGGCATTTTATAATAATAAACAGACAGTTTTTAAGGAAAAAAATACTAAAAATAGGTAATGAACATTGTCTCTTAATATGAAGAGGGGATGATAATCTTAAGATGTTAACTTTATTTGTTTAGAGGGGGAAACTTTTGTGATATACAGTATAGAAGATAATATGTCAAGAATTGGGTCACTTTTTGAATTACCTCTCTTATCAGGTTTTTTTATTGAAGAGAATGGGAAAAGTATCCAACACAATAACTTGTATCAATAACTTTGTATAGTGCTTGAGGTTCGAACTTTTCACAACAGGAGTTACTTCTCATTGACTTTGTAAAGGAATTCAAATTTATTTTTCCCCATAGAGTTCAGGAATAGAAATAGTTTGAAAATGGCATATCATTTCTTTTCAAAACATATTATAGAGAGAATCTTTCTACCTTAACTTAAAGAGAAATAATCCAAACATGGCATGTAGATATTTCATGATGGCAAAATAAGAAAAGGGGGAAAACCGTTTGAATTTGATTATAATATTAGTAGCCTTTTCCACATTAAAAAATACTGTTTAAAATGGCATAAATACTGGACAGGGATTTTCCAAGACTTCTCTTGCTAGTCTATGATTGGTGTTAAAATATATACATGTGTGAATGTTTTTGTTATTAATTTTGATTTTGTTGTTTGACACAGACATTGTGTTTTACCTAGTTCAGGAATCTGTTTTTGGCAGAATATATTTTGCAAAAGTTACCGTAATACACCTCAAATAAAATTGTGAAATTATTTTATTGCGTATAGTTGATGAATTGTCAGAGAGTCGTGGGATGTGTTCAAGTTCATAGTGGCTACATATCTCTACATAGAGGTTTGATCTTGAACAGTGCACTTGCCAAGCCATAATAAATGTTAATTCATACAGTGCATTCAACAGAGCTAGATTTCTATCCCAATAGCTATGACCTTAAACACAGGACTAAAGAGGAGAAACATTTTTTTTTATTATTTTTTTTTAATTTTTTTTATTTTATTTTATTTATTCATTTATTTATTTTTTTGTTTGAGTTGACATTTCTGCTTTTTTTCTTTTGTGGAGAATAATATACACCCATATGAGAGAATTTTAAAAGAAAGATGAGAGTTTGATTCAATATGTTTTGACAATTCAGGGTGTATTTTGTTTGGATTATATATTAGGAATAAAATGGACTAAGTTTAGGTTTTAGAATAACAAAGTCATCATATGAAAATTATTTCCATCTCTGTGATTGATAATATTAAAAATGAAGTTGAATGATTTCTACTGTATAGTCCCATTTAGAGCATTAATTCTAGTATTTATGTATTTGAATTCCTTATATATTTTGTAAACTTTATTTTTCTTTTAGAATCAGGGATGAACATTTCACCTTAAATTATGCACAGTGGCTGTTGGTTAGTTAGATTGTCAGTGTTTAAAACAGAAACTCCCGTAGGTGTTAAGTCACATAAAGTCAGACAGGTAAATAATCACACAGGTATGGTAGATTATAAGTTAAAGGATGTTTATTTCCATTTAGAAAGAAGGGTTACTTATGGCATTAAATTAAATTGTCCAAGAACATGGGAAGAAGAAAATTCTGCTATATACTAGTTTTTCTGCATTCTATTTTGAACCCCTTTTGGTATTGACATACCCCCTCCCCCCCTTCCCCTAAAGAAAGTTGTTTTTATTTTTGACAGAAATGCAAACTTTTTCGAACACCATATTATGGTCTGTGGTTGAAATAAACACAGTACATTATTTTACTCTCTCAATTTTTCAGGAAAACATGATTGGTGCAAATTTTTTTTTTTACATTCAGCATTTGTGTAGGCCTACGACTTCTTATAGTTGTGTGCTTATAACATTTTTTTTTTCTCTCAGAATTTCCTCAAAATCACTGTGTCTTCTTATATGTGCAATAAAACCACCTTTTTATGTTTGAAACAGAAAACACAATAAAGCAATACAATTTATACCGTTTTGTTATTTTTTAAATCAAAAATGGAAAACAAAATCATTCCCAGGGATTATGAAACGGACTGAGTCAAGCCTCAATCATCGGTAAAATGTATATTAACTGTCAATTGAAATTCAGAATTTTAAAGCAAATGCACTCAGGTGAAGTTATCTTTAAAAAAGTCGGAATGTTTGACTTCTACATCACAAACAAATTTAGAGTCGATATCCTGCTGTATCCTTTGAGGACTTATATTTGACCTCCAGACACGTCATGGTGTTAAGTTTCGGGACATGAGTCACGTGGCCAAATTGTATTCCCCTTGACCCTGATTTCGAAAGACCCGAATGAATGAGATTGCTTTCTGATCAAGTTGACTACTAATTCTACACATTCTGTTACTTTGAAACTCAATTTGCCCTATTTCAGCCCCCCCCCCCCCACCCGGGCTGGAACAGATTCGCTCTTATTCATTAACTATTTATTTCAACATGTGTTTGGTCGCCAGCGTGGTGCTGTGTTTAGAGCGTTTACTCTTTAAAGTCGCGGAGTAAGGAGTTGGACCTTACGTCGGTGTTCGAATCCACTGTGCGACGTGGAGACTGGTCCTTCGGATGAGACGGTATAACCAGGGTTTTTAAGACAATGAAGTGTAGACATCACAAAATATGTTCATCCCTCTGTCCTTGCAAGGAAAATGAAATATGAAAATAACGAACAGAAAGCATGTTCTAATTTTACGTCCATTGGAACTATAGAAGTTTTGAGCATAGCAAACAAAGACCTTTAAAAACATCAGAAGTAGGATCGATGCCACGGAGAAGTAAGCATCCCCTGTTGACCGGTCTCCACAACGTGAACAATTGTCCATAAATGATTTAATAAATTATTCTCGATATACTAGAGGGCAATCTCCACTTACCTATGAGTAAGTATTACATTTCAGCATCATTTTTTCATAAAGAAAGTTAGCAAAAACACCAGGTCAAATTGAAAAAAGTAATATGAGAAAGAAATTGGGGCTATTTTTGCACTACACCTTCAGGTACAGATTTTTCAATGGATTTCTAATGAATGTTTCAACTGCAGATGCAGTTTAACTATGCCTAATGCATATGAAAAAAATGATAGTGCTCCTTCTTCTGCTTGTCGGAGTTTGTCAGACACTTTTGTTTGCTTCTAGGTCATTATTCAACGGCGAAAAATGACCCCCGGTCATTATTCGACGTCGAAAAATGACCCTTTTGCCGGTAGAGAAAGTGTCATCACCCTAAAAATCTGCATACCCCACCACTACTGGACGAAAAATGTGCTGAGAATCCCAAATTTTACTGATAATGTTTGATAATTACTGATACGGTGCTGTTCTTGCTGATAAATACTGATATTTACTGTTATTCTTACTGTCGTTGCTGATAATTTTAGTTGTTTCTGATAAATACTGATAATTACTGTCGTCTTTACTGTGGAGTCTGATAAATACTGATAAATACTGTTGATGTACTGTCTATGCAGAGATTTACTGATAATTACTGTGGTCTTTGTTCTTAAGCTGGGAAGGGCTAAAGAAGAACCGAGGGCTGTAAAAACCTTTAATTATTTCTTTCTTTTAATAATAAATTATCAATACGACATTTTCATATTTATTTAAATGTTCTGCTAGTGACAAAAATTACGCTGATCTCATTTACTACAATACGGTTGTGAGAATGTTGACAATAAATAAATGAAGTTTTAAGCAAATGTTTTCTACCAATCTATGAAAATAGTATAATTCATATGTAAGCAAGATAAATGGAATTTCATTAATGCACTGTAAATAAAAAGGAAATAAGGCTATCTTTTAAAAAGATTCATCGCCACCCTCTCCCGACTCCAAGACATTTGGGTAGGTAGGTCGGTGATTTTTTTTTTTTTTTTTTTTTTTTTTTCAATAATAAGAAATAGTTCTTAATGGGTGGAAAAAAATTCGGGATAAAAAATTTCCTGCAGATTAGAAAAGTTTGATTCGCACGGTTTCACTCCGTCAACTGGTCAAGAGAGGACGACATTTTTTATTTAAAGATGACCTTTCATATAGCTATTTTTGTTTTTTCTTTCTCTAAAACATTTATTTTTTTCATTTTAAATGTTCGGTTTTCTGGTCTCTGTCAATATATTTGAAAATTTGCTCGAAAATTAGAAATTTTATGCATTTTTAAATTTAAAAAAGAGATGAAAACAGAGGTGAATATGTTCAATCTGGAGGCACAGATTATTTATTTATTTATTTATTCATTCATTCTATAATTCATTTATTTCAACGTAATGTAGGTATTTTAGATTCTTCCAGAATATCTCTTCTACATCTACACGTACACGATACATACGCAGGTAGGTTAAGGCTTCCCGTAGTATATCACAGTGCACTCTGTGCCTTCACATCTCTGAACTACCAAAATATGACGTCATAATGGAAAATGACGTCAAGTCACTGCAAACTTGAGGTGTTATGACGGGGAGAGTGTCATGAACTTTACACTTTATTTCAAACTGCATGTAAAATGCTATATAGCTATTGAAAAATTCACGGGCCGTTAAAGGTTTTTTAAGTCGTACATGTCCAAATATTTTAAAAATACACCGCTTTCCTACCCTTGATTGAAATTCAGCATGTTCAAATGCTTACGAAAAATATACTTTTGAAATGTACTCTGTTTTATACACGTGGTTGGAGGTAGAATTTATTTTGTGTGTATAAAAGAGTCTGGCGCAGGTGATTGATGAGGATTAATCTGAGAATTTTTGTGGAAATCTGTAAGAAGAGATTGATCTCTAACTGAATCTTGCTTGGGAAAAATATGAAAATATATAAATTGGAAGTACTTAAGTTTAATACTTATAAATTAAAACCAAAACCGACCTCGCAATGACACATAATGTTTTGAGCGCATTTTAAAGCTTCGGGAGGCCTTAACATAGCTGCGTACATGTGCAACCGGTAGATTGGGGGCTGATTAAAAATTAGTGCATGGTCAGAATTCCCTGTGTCAGAGCGAAGGTAGACATGTGTTTACGTTATTTTGATGTTGGTCTCTTGAAATTTCATGACACGAAACATTTTTATTCAGTAAGTTTTAAAATCTCATTAATTTAATTTTATGGAATGTGAGATAAGAAATGAGACCTAATATAATATGTTTACTTAGTAAAGTACATGTATCTGATCAAATTGATAGATTTTAATCTTGTGTGGTCAAAAGTTGCATGGAATAAATTGATCTACGTTGATCAAAAATCGAAGATCAGTCTCTGATTTGGCTGTATTGTGTACAAGTCTTCCGCCCCGGGAAAGAACGGGGTACAACTTGTTTATTCCATGTAAATTGTAGTGGTCAGCGTAACAATGGGCACTAATTACCTATTGTTCCTCGTCTGCGGCCACCGGTGTACATAATAAACAAACTACCTACACTGTACATGCACTTTCTTCTTTGAGCAGGAAAATCTTTACGGTCGCACGGAAAAAAAAAATTATCCTGTAATATTCAATTTGTTGATTTGTTCAATAAAATTGAAAATTGAAAAAAAAAACTATTTAGCAAAATAGGACATTGCAGTACTAAGATAAAGAAAACAGAAATGACGTTATATACATATACATGTACATGTACAGGCTAATGAGAAATTGCAAAGTTCAGTGACTGATCTCCAGGCAAGATCTATGAGAGATAATCTTGTGTTCTCGGGTATTCCAGACTATGCATGGGAAGACACAGAGAGGCTGCTACAGGATTTCATACAAAGGAGATTCAGATTAGATTACGATATATCATTCGAACGAGTCCATAGGGTTGGCAAGTGGAGTGAGTTCAACGAATACCCACGAAATATAGTGGCAAAGTTCAGTTTCTTCAAGGACCGGGAATTCATTCGGACCAATGCCGCACGGAGACTTAGCGGAACAAAAGTATGGGTAAATGAACAGTTCCCACAGGAAATAGAAGAGAGAAGGAAGAAGCTTTACCCAGTGATGCCTCAAGCAAGGAAAGATAAAAAGAGAACAAAACTTGTCCGTGATATCCTTTATATTGACGGAGAAGTGTACACGCCACCCGCTGGATCCGCTCCCTTGACATCTACAGCTCAGCAAAATCCATCGAGCCAGGATACTCCACGGGGAAATAACGAGCGTCAACCTTTAAAAAGACAACGCCAAGGGTCGACTCCCGATCGTCCTAGGTAGGGACATACAGGAGAACAGTCAACTCCGAATAACAGTAATGTAAACAAGAATAACGTAAATAATTTGAAACAGTCAACTGTGAATAACAGCAATGTAAATAAGAGTAATGTAAATAATTTGAAAATACTCTCTTTAAATGTCTGTGGTGTTAAAAATAAGTACTCTATAACGAATTTACAGAGTTCATCAAAAAATATGATGTAATAGGACTTACTGAAACAAAAACCGACGATTCTGATAAAATTCAAATACCTGGCTATGTAACTTTCATGAAAAACAGAAAGAAACTTACGAATATTCGATCTGGGGGTATTATTTTAGCAGTTAAGGATAATATTGTTACGCATGTCAAAGTTATAAACACTGACTGTAAATATGTTTTATGGTTTAAAGTAGACAAAGTGTTATTTAGTACTAATGAAGATGTACTGTGTGGTATTGTTTACATACCGCCCAAAGGTAGTAAATGCACCTCCCCTGACTGTTTTTTAGAAGTCGAACAAGAGTTAATCAGTTTAGTGAATGATAATAAGTATGTGTGTTTAATGGGTGATTTTAATGCAAGAACTGGTCATTTAATCGATTATTTTACTCCTGATAATTTTTTGACAAATATAAATGTATGCGATGATTTCCCCCCACAGTGAAACTGAAGCACGGTCTACCATTTTTGAAAAAACTTTCAATACCATCACAGAGAATAGTTAGAGACACGAGTGTTAATAATTTTGGTTATAAATTAGTAGACTTTTGCAAGAACAATGATATTTTTATAGTTAATGGCCGTTTAGGTAATGATAAAAACATCGGTGCAGTTACATGTAAAAATTGTAGTACAGTTGATTATGTTCTGGCCAGTATAAATGTTATAGAAGCTATACAAAATTTTGATATACATGATTTTTGCAATCTTTTATCGGATGTTCATAGGCAAATATCTTTTACAATTTCTAGTCTCAAGACTCGATCAGAAAATACGTGCATAAGTGTAAACCAGTCGAGTGTGAAGTTGTGGTGTCCAGAAAAAAGCCGACCAATTTTGTAGTAATATTGCCCTGTCAAGCGTAACAGCTATTGAAAATTCTCTGAATGAATTATCCCTCCACATTGACACAGTCAACGAATCAGACATTTCTAAAATTGCAAAAGATATAAGTACTGTTTTTACCAATGCGGCACAGGAAACATTTGGATTGCATAAAAATATAACACCAGACAATATTAAGCGTAATAAACCATGGTTTAACAAAGACTGCAGAACGGCTAGGAAAAAATTTCATCTAGCAAAATGAAATATATGGAGATAACGAACAGTATTCAAGCTCAAAAGTCCATTATACAATACAAAATAGGAGCAGAGCAAACACGGACCTCCAAACATCAGAGGTGGGATCAGGTGCCATGGAGGAGTGAGCATCCCCTGCCGAAAAAGAATACAAAATAGATATAATTCAACAGAGAATAAAACTAATCTTGTCATAATGAGTAAAGAATATAAAAAAACAATGGACAAATGCATACAAAAATACAGAAATGACCTATCACAAAAACTTAAAAATTTACGTTCATCAAATTCGAAAGACTATTGGAAAATTTTAAATACCTCTGATAAAGAAAAAAAGTGTTCTGTTGATATAAATGATATGTATGATTTCTTGAAAAATATCAATGAAAGCGATAATGAAGAGAACTATACATATAGTAATAATGCACCATCCGTCACAAATGCAACCCATGCCATATCCGACGAGTTTTTGAATTCTGTTATTCGTGAAAATGAAATACTAGAAGCTGTTTCAAAAATAAAAAAAGGTAAATCCCCTGGAGCTGACAATATCCTGAATGAACATATTTCATCATCGTTAACTACATTTATGCCAGTCTATTTAAAATTTTTTAACATCATATACGAAAGTGGTTTTGTTCCCGAAGAATGGTTGATTGGTTTAATTAAACCTATATATAAAAACAAAGGAGACCCGACTAAACCTGATAATTACCGCCCCATAACATTGCTTAGTTGCTTAGGAAAAGTATTTACTTGTATTTTAAATACTAGATTGGAAGCTTATGCAAATGAAATTAATCTACTTAAAGAAAACCAAGCTGGTTTTAGGAAAAATTATTCTACACTTGATCATATCCTTACCTAACAATTTTTATCAAATATCTTGATGCAAAGAAAAAAGAAACTATTTTGCGCCTTTGTTGACTTTAAACAGGCATTTGATACTGTATGGCGAAACGGGCTTTGGACCAAGTTACATATTAATGGTATAAATGGTAAATGTTCTCAATACATTCAAAATATGTACAAAGGTGTTAAATCTATGGTGAAAATAAATGGGATGTCCACAGAATTTTTAAGTTGTAATGTAGGAGTAAGGCAGGGAGAAAATCTTTCACCTTTTTTATTTTCAATGTATATTAATGATCTTGAAGATTTTTTACTGAGCAAGAATATTGCAGGCTTACAAAGTATTTCAAGAACCATTGAGAACGAATTACTAATGTATTTTAAATTGTTGATTCTCTTTTATGCGGATGACACTGTTATTATGGCTGAATCAGCCGATGAATTACAACATGCAATCAATAAATTTCAGACATATTGTTTACAATGGAAGTTGAAAGTGAATGTTGAAAAAACGAAGATTCTAGTATTTTCAAAGGGTCCTATGTTAAAAAGAAAATTTTATTACGACAACTTAGTTATTGAAAATGTTAGAGAGTTTAAATATCTAGGCGTTGTTTTTTCACGAACAGGTTCCTTTTGTAAAACAAAAAAACACTTATATGAACAAGCACAAAAAGCGATGTATGGCATTATAAGAAAAATTAGACAATTCCAATATCCAGTAGGCTGTCAATTTGACCTTTTTGATAGAGTTGTAGTTCCAGTCTTACTATATGGCTCTGAAATATGGGGCTATGAAAATCTTAATATTATTGAGCGTTTGCACTTGTAGTTTATAAAGTATGTATTTAATTTGAAAAGTTCCACACCATCGTACATGGTCTATGGTGAAACAGGTCGCTTTCCTCTGTATATTACGGTATATTGTAGAATGATTTCATATTGGGCAAAGCTTTTTTCAGGCCCGCCAAATAAAATTGTAAATGTTTTATACAAACATATGTTTAAACTGTACAGTGATGGAAACTTAACAAACCCATGGTTAGACTGTATACAGAAAATATGTAATATGTGTGGTTTATCAAATGTATGGTACGAACAGGGTGTCAATATGAATTATAAATGGATAACTGCTACTGTAAAACAAATATTACAAGATCAATTTATTCAAAAGTGGTCTAGTGACGTAAATAATTCTTCAAAAGAACAGATTTACAGAATCTTTAAACAAAACTTTGGATCTGAACATTATATTGATAAGTTATCTCCTAAATTTAGAAAAATATTTATAAAATTTCGAACTGCAAATCATCATCTGCCAGTAGAGACTGGAAGATGGTATGGTATACCACTATGTGATAGAATCTGTACACTTTGTAATAATAATCAAAGTGCTGATGAATTTCATTATATCTTAGAATGTAAAACTTTAGCTAATGTAAGAAAAAATTACCTGGGCAATTATTATTCCCACAGACCTAATGTTATTAGATTTATATATGGAATTAATGTCAACCAAAAATGAAAAAATGCTGAAAAAACTATGTATGTTTATTTTAAAAATTTATGATGCTGTCTGTCCTCCTTGATATATTTTCCCCTCTCTTATTTATTTATTTTCTTTTTCAATCATATGTCATGTTTTTTGTTTTGTATATGTACCTCTGACCAGATTGTATATAATGTATATATGTTGTTAATGAACCCCATGTACCAATATTTTGGTTTGGGTGAATAAATTGAACTTGAACTTGTACAGACTTAATATTCAATAATTATTTTAATTCACATAAATCTATCTTTGCTCAGTATTTAATTTTGTTAGTTGTATGCACATTTCTTGACATGCTTGAGATAAATTTAAAAGAAAATCCCAGGGAGGGGGCTACGTGTATTTTCAATTCTGAATCTCGGTTAGCGATGTTTTGGGGCCCGTGAAACGGAGACGAGAAATTGATACGGAACATTTGACTTCATCTTATAATTAAAACATTATGCAAAATGTACATATAAATTTAAAAAAAAAAATAGATGGTTTAGTGAAAGCAATTATTGAAATTATATTAGCATTAACTGTTCACAATTCAAAAACAGGGAATTAAACTCCACATCGCTCAGAGACCGTGAAAAAAATCTTTTATGAATTTTGAATGACAGTAACATGACGTTGTTTATCGCATTCATGAATAAATGTTATAGTTCTGAATTTGGTATCGTTCAATATTTACATTTGCTGTTTTTTTCTATTAAGCCAACTGTGAAATTGATTTGAAAGTCATTTTTGTGTATACTCACGCGTAGAAATATACACGGTGAAACACGCGCTAAAGTGACGTCACAATGAGGCTACAGAGACTTAAATAAAAATGTAACGATATAGGGCAGCAAGAAATTCAAATATTGAGTACATTATTGGTGCTTTTGAATATGTAAAATGTAAATATAAGGAATGTTTTTAAGCTTAGTTTGAATTATTGGTGTGTAAATCACACAGACTTGCACGTAGGCATATTTTTCATGAAGCGCTAGCGCGCTTCATGAAATATGCCTACGTGACAAGTCTTTGTGATTTTCACACCAATAAATCACACAAAACTTAAAAACATTCCTTAATTGATTCTCTAAAATAATTTTATTCATGTATATAAAAAATATTTAATAAGTAATTATAACATGTATGACTTTTTAAACATAAAACTAAAGAATCAACCTTGCGCGTATCAGTTTTAAGTTAACAGTATTTCACACACACACCCCCACCCCACCCCCTTTTTGTGCTACAATAAAGCATAATCAAGTCGGTAAGAGCCCAGCCTGTACTGTTTGTTTATACAAAGGTCTCCAACAATTTTTAGAAAATGGAATAAAAAAAACCATTATAATCTCTGTACAAAACTATTTCTAATTTTACAAAATACATGTCGCACGATACACAGAATGTACTAATAATTGACCCGATTCTCAAAACGAAAGTAGAACTTTTACACGTGGTTGATATGTGTGTTCCAGAACAGCAATTTAGCTAGACGGCATTAATGGACGAAAGTTACTTCAAGTTTTGTTTTATTTTATTCTGTTTTGTTTTTTTTAACTGACTGACCGCGTATAACATGTATAAGCAGTTATTTATTGATCTCCCTGATACTGGCGTATGTCCATAGACCTAACGCAGATTTATGTATTATTAACAAAGAATTAAAGAAAGACGTGTATATCACACTGCATAAGATTTATAGTGTACTGATGGCTTAAGGTATGTCACTCGTCAGCCTTTTAGAAAATTTCAGTCAGAACCTCTTACTTAAAAACTATTTATTACAATTCAATCTTTATAACATATTTAAATTAAACAATGTAAAATGTTCAACATTCAATAAAAAAAATGCTCATAAATTCACAAAGAAGCAAGATTTATAAGGGGCTATTTCTTGTGGCGGAAGGATATTTAGTAGAAAATTCTGCAAATCTACACATTTATTAAATTCAATATCTTAGAACTTTAGCCTCACATACTTTTACTCAGAGAATATTTTCCGTTATGATATGCATGGAATATTAAATATAGGTCTCAATTTATATTTTTATATCAAAATTTACACCTTCACTCAACAAACATTGCCAAGAAATGAAGATATATTAAGGAAGTCGAGATAAAATTTACACAGTTTTTTGCCTGAAAATCGCATATTTTGACCAATATCTCAAAATTTACATCACTGACCCCAACTTTTTCTTTCATTATTTTAAACTACTCGATACTTTTGACCGATCAGCACTTAAGTCGTAAAAAGTTTGATACAAGAAAATATTCTATTGCCTATTTAGATTTTTAATACCCCAAATATGACACTTTTTTAGTGCAAAAAGGTCACACAATAATTTACGTGCAATAATTTGCATATTTGTTCAATGATAAATATTATTCAAACTTTTTTACGTAAAATAAGATTATGTTTATTGCCATGGTTACATCTTATAAAATATGATAACGGTTAAAGTGATTAACCAAAGAGTTACAATTTAAGTGCAAAAAGGTCAACTTAATTGTACCGTAGCTCAGTTAGATGCACACTGACCCCCCATTTTCTCTGCGATTTTGAGTCATACTATATGAGTACTTATCCAAAATATACTTCTCAAAAAATCCTTGATATAACAAATTTCACGAGTGACATACCTTAACAATTAAAATAAAAAAAAAAACCGAAAGATAGAAAGCGTCGATACCACACAATGATATCAAATTCGCATCGAGGACATAATCAGAGAACTAGAGCGCACTGGCTATATGTATATAAAAAGAGATTATTCTACAAATTAAATATGTTTTATTTTTATTATTTAAACCTGTCACATTCTTCAATAAAAGGACATAGTGTACACAACATAAAATCAGAATAAATTTTTTGTGAGATATATTTAATACTGGCTAAAGTGTCTTCTTAAAATAAATGAAAGTTGTATGTAAATAGAGGGGGGGGGGGTGTCTCAACTTATAGAGCTCATACATATTCAGTTCTCCACACGAAAAAATAAATTGACAATAACAACCATTGACTATATTAAAGATGCCCTCTGAAAGCTTTTGATGACAATACAAATACACGTGGAAAAAATATGAGATGGGACTTTTTTTAACCTTTAAAAATAAAAACTTGTTTTAAAAAGTACTTGGGGAGAAAAACCACTGCAATAACAACACAATTATTATTTTCCGTAGATACTGAACTTTGTGAAAGGAGAAATATAAAGGTCAAGAAAAACACAAATATTAACATTATGATGAAAAAATTATTATAATAAAATTAATACATGAAATATGAAAACAAATAAAATGTGACTTTTTTTTTCTAGAAAAATTTTTTTGGTTGGAATACTATTATGAATTTGTTGATAAAATACTTTCTTTAAAACAAATAATCATTTCTTAGGCTATTTTAGTCCCTTCCCAGATTAAAAACAATGACCACAGTAATTATCAGTAAATCTCAGCATCGACAGTACATCAACAGTATTTATCAGACTCCACAGTAAAGACGACAGTAATTATCAGTATTTATCAGAAACAACTAAAATTATCAGCAACGACAGTAAGAATAACAGTAAATATCAGTATTTATCAGCAAGAACAGCACCGTATCAGTAATTATCAAACATTATCAGTAAAATTTGGGATTCTCAGCACTTTTTTCATCCAGTAGTTCACGTGAAGAAAAATGACCCCCGTAGAATAATGACCCCTTGTGGATTAAAGCGGATTCAAGTTGAAATTTTTATGGGGGCAAACTAAAAATAATAAATCAAGAGACCTGTTGGCCAAAAATGCTCACTTGAGCTAAATTAGGAATAATTCGATGATATGTTGATCTCATTACATAATACAATTATTGCTGTTTTTAAGGTTAATGCAATGATTCAGAATATAGAAGAGCTAACGATTTATCAAGCCCAGATGGTGAGGAGAGCATTGTTATTCGATGGTGGGACATCACTGATCGTCCTGACAGAAAAAAACAGCAATAATTGTTTTATTATATGATTCAACGATTAAATTGATACAAACTGATAAAGCAGACATGTCAGGTTTCTTGGTTACATTTGCTCAAGTTCTAGCCAAGCACAGTGAAAGAATCGGAGTTAGCATAAGCATCACCAGTATTCATTTTTGGTGCAGCGTAGAAAAAAAAAATAAATGTCAGACATACCATCGAAAGAAAAATTATAAGAGACAAAATGACAAATTATCTTTAGAAATAACTTTGATGAACCCCTCAAAAAGTTAATTGATGTAAGGGGGTTTTCTTTTACTCCACTGTTTCAAAAAGTTGGGGGTAGGACAAGACTTGCAATGACCATTTTCAAGCAAAAAAAATACGTTCATGGAAATGGAAGGGGGAGGACACCCCACCTCGAGCTCTGATCCTATGTGCCTGAATGTTATGTTCATCTTGTCTACTCAAGTAGGAGATATTTTTTAACTATACTGTATAAGAAAGAGGGGGTGGTTACGAGACTTTCAATGAACATTTTGAAACTCGAAATTGCTAAAATTTACATTCAGAAAAGGAGGGGGAACAATCCCTCCCTCTTTTCCGATTCTTTGTGCCTGAATATTAAGTTCACATGAATGGAATTTAGATGCGGGTGAAATAACTTTCAGAATTTTTTTCAATCTATTTTTAGTTCAATGAAGGAAAAATAAATCCTCATATTCACCTGGAATGTCAATAAATGATCTGTCTTTAATTATAAATTGAATACATTACTGTAGATTCCTTATTTTACGCGAGTACTTATTATCGCGAAAAGACCCAAGGGCGTCAAATCGCGAGAATAATAATTCGCGAATGGTTGATTTATCTAGAGATCTTACATACATTAAAGCACCATAAAAATAAAAGCGAGTAATTTTATTTCGCGAGCGGTGCTTCTCGCGTAATTACGCGATAATTTATTCCTCGCGTATATTTAGGAATCTACAGTAATGTACTTCATTATACAAAGTATTGAAATGTTTCCAGATTGATTTTACAAATGCATCACTGTTTTAAAGTGGAGTTAAAAAATATTCCTCTTACATGTATATATCCTATTCTCAGACGACCATGTTTAAAGACTTAAATGTACAGTATACTGGGATTCTTCCCTTATTACTTCTATATATTTGAAAAGAAATTCCAATAGAGTAGACCACTGTTTATAAATAAAATTGAATGCACATTATACGATTGTATAAATTTCAGACATGCAGAAATTTTATGTCCTTATGTTTGCCACGTCTGCTCCATATTTGGACGTTCTACTGACTATAGACGATAAAGACCAACTTACAACTATAAATTGTCTGACAAACGGGATGACCAGCTTTTTCCACCGTCAGCTTTCCTTATTTATAAAGTGATATTCCGATATCATTTGCATATAATGTTTACGTCTACCAACTCATTCGAAACCCAAGAGCACGATTAATTTTTAAATCGAGGCAGACTACTGAAAGATACATGTAAGTTGAGGTTACAGGGGTTTCAACAACCTCGTTTGAAGTCAGCATTTCATAGATTCAATGGTCATATCAATGACCCTGTCAACAAATATAGCCTATAATTTGGTCAATTGTTTGGCCTTTGTTTTAATACCAAGTGTGACGGGTCAACAGGGGATGCTTACTCTTTCTAGGCACCTGATCCGAGCTCTGCAATTTTCGTGGGTCCATTTTATGCCCTATTAACAGAATCATATTGTTTGTGAATATTTTGAAATAGGAAATATATAACCACAGTATTTCGTTCGCACGAGATATTATTTCATTTTCGATACATTCTACCTCATTTGCACGACATTTTATATCATTCGAAATAAACATTTATATATTAAATTTCATAAATTTCCGTATTATTTCCGAAAACTTATCCCATTCCTTTTTTTCTTCATTTTTTTAAAAAGTTGATCCTACTCAAAGCATGCTGATTACTTTGGGAGACATGTTTACCAGAAATCAGAACATCTCTCTTGTCTGTTATGTAGCTATGAATGTCTATAATCAGTCAAATATCCAAATATGAAACAAATGGAAGTCAGTCGTAAAGGGAAAATACGTTAATAGATATAACCAATAGCAGCCATTTTGCGATTTTCAATATGTGCTAAGAACACAATAGGCTTATTTAAGGTAGAAATATGTATGTAAATTTAATGACGTTTTATTGCATTTTAATTGCGCGTTCGTCCAGTGTTGGTCAAAAAGGGCATAAAGAAGAATTATTAACATTGAGGTTCAAATCTTGGCATCAATCGCCTGTTAAAAATTTTGTATCATGCACTTTGTTGGAAAAGGGGTCATTTTTCAACGGTGTCAATTTTTTATAGAACTCACATATAAAAAAAAAATGACCCCTAGAGCTCTTTTTCTACAAAAAATCAATTTTTTCTACGGCTGGGGGGTCATTTTTCGTCGTTTAAAAATGACCCCATGGTCAATATTTAATGGGGGTCATTATTCGTCTTTACACCAGCTTTATGAAACTACCGTATCAAAGGACTAAGATGTCTGAGACATATCTAAGTCTTAAGACAACTTCATGAATATGCCTACTGGCCTCCAAAGACATAGGTTTGTCAATTAGCGAATTAGAAAAAGATAAAGTTTTTCGAATATCAACTTCAGAATATTTGTCCGAAGAATCAAAATGATTTTAACAAAGTAAATTTGGTAATGTGGTATCTCTCGCCAAAAATGCGTGAGCAATCCCAATCTTTTTTCTTTCATGATTATATTTATCATATTTCTTGTAAGCCAATGATAAATGTTTGTATCTTTTTTTTTAAATTCTATTAATTCTTCGTGATCGTATAGTTGTTAATATAATTCCCGGATGTTAATCAGAATAGACCATAAACAATAGTTTTTAAGATTAGTCCAAAATTGCCAAAATATTGAAGAAGAGCCAAGAGCTAGAACCAAAGAGATTCAACTAAGAAATAAAGGTACACCTTATTGGCTGCCTTACCATCGCCTTGCCACCTGCGCTTGTACATGGTTCTGTCCGTTTACCAATGAACCCCAACATGGCATCAACCTCCAATCAAGGTATACCAATGGTTTTCAGTCCCCATCTCTGCACCACAGGACTTCTAGCCCTAAGCTCTTATACTTATCTACCTCAAAGTTCCCAATTTCATTGCTTTTAGTCAAGAATCTTCATAGTTACTTTGCATCTCCGTTCGAATTTTATTACTTAGTATAATAGCCATTTATTGATGTTTAGATTTTTTGCGCCACTGTGTCAGTGTACTGCGTCACAAATTTTTGAGTACACATATTTTTCTTGAGTACTGCACGAGCAGTGACATTCACTGGAAAGCATCGTTCTCTGGTCTGTACTGATTCAATGCATCTCTGGAATGTGAAGAAATTACTTATTCGGTAAGCCAATTATTTAAACACCAGCACACCCATATTTACATGTATGCATTTTGTATTTTATTCATGAAACATTATTTTTGATACTCAGATAATGGTCTATATAGTCGAGTATATTCGTTAATCATTACCTTATTATGTAAAATTACATTTATAGATTTATTATATTGAACATAGTAATTTTTAAATTATTTATAAGATTCATTGATAGGTTCCTTATGTATTGTTTAGGATAGATGTTAAATGCATTATGCTTAAACTGTGTATCTCAAGGGCAATAACTCTCATATTTTGTTGTAAACACGAGTTTCGAAAGTTAGATATTTTTTATGCATATTCAGTAATATAATAGAACATAAACTTATAAAGGATTATTTTTGGTTATAATCTGTGATACTGATAGCATATATTCTGGTGTATATTACTAGTCTGAATTGCCTTGGCTTTGCCAATTACTAGTCCGAATTGCCTCTGTTTATTTGTATTGCATTGTGTTACAAGAATTTTTTGTTTACACTATTTTATTTTATTTACTTTACAGTAAATCGTATGATATGCCAATTAGAGGATGTCATTCGTATGACGTTTCATATGATGTGTCAATAGGAGGATGTCACTCAATATTTTTCGTACGCATGATGTGAATCTAAGAATCAATGGGAATTGAATAAAGACATACGCATTTACAATATATTTCTCTTTCTCTGGGCATTGACCAGCACACTTAGTATCGATGGGTTTGATTGGTCTATTCTGATCAATTCCATTACAAAAGAATTTACAAAATTATAGTTCATTGTACTAGAATCAAAATTTTTTTTTCTAAAAAGATAATTGTAGTTCATGAAATTAAAGTCCCTTTTTCAACTATAAAGTCTCTGCATGTGGTGCATTTTTAATGTCCATCTTCGTTTAATAAACTTTTATTTTATTTCGCTATCACTAATATGTTCACTGTTGATAACTAAAATGATTGTGATATGAAAATATTCCAAGTTTGAAATGTTCAAATAAAATGTCTGTTCTAAAATCTATAGGTTTACATTCTTGCTTATTCAGCAAAATCATATTTTTCCGGACAGAAAAAGTCTTTTCTTTTATATCACAATATCTTTGTTAGCAAATGCAATCTCTCCTTAAGGAGGTTGGATCCTGCTATCAAAAGTAATGAGAATTTTTTATCAAGTATATTTTTAGAATTTATACCCATAGCTTAATTAAAAATCAAAACAAAAATTGGGGGTCAATGCGCTTCTTTTGTCGCTACAGAGCATTTAGTCTGACCTTTTTGCACTGTAAATATGTCTTACACATAAATCAATTTTTAAAGTTTTTCCTCCAATATTTTTTATTCAAATAAATTATGGGAACAAACACAGTCCTGTTTCATCTTGAATAGACACATTAAAATTTGTGACAATGATTTTTTTTTTTCAAATTACTCCGCATGTTCAATTATTTGACCTTTTTGCACTCAAAAAAAATCATTTTTCTGGCATTAGAATTTTAACAAGCAAAAAAATCATTTGAAAGTAATGACATTTTACTGAATTTAACAAGAATGGTTAAAAGTATCTTATATATTCAGAAAAGAAAATAAAAAGTGGGGGTCTGTGATGTTAATTTTTAGATATTACTAAAATAGTGCTAATTTTAAGCTTAAAATAGGGATATTTTTTTCTCGATTTTCACAATATATTTGCTATATTTATCAAATATGATGATAGAATTCATGACAGTTTATTAAATATATAATATAGGACCAGTATAAAACAGTTCATTGCACAAAATAACTCTGTGTGTAGACTGCATGCAAAAATAGGAATCCAAACTTAACATACTTTAAATACTTCGAAAGAGAAAAAATGATCATTTTCTTCTAAAAAACCTTACGCCACAAAATATAGTTCCTCACATAATGCTTTTGGTATGGAATTTAATCATGGAGTTTTAACTGAATATAGTGTAATTGGCATTGTAGAATCCAATTTTATTGCAAGAATTAAAACATTATGCAGAATTTTTAAAATATAGGTTAAGATATAAATCTGCTCAAAAGCTCAGGAGCGAACCTCGTTAAATCGAATGTTGACTGACGTTTTTCATAAAAATTACCAGGCAATAACTTTTACATATTGTCTACGGATTTTTCCCTTTACCGATCATGACAAGGAGCACACGGCGTGTGTGACCGGTAAACAGGGGATGCTTACTTCTCTATGGCACCTAATCCTACATTGATGTTTTAACAGGTCCGTGTTTCCTCTGGTTCAAATTTGTATTGTATTTGTATTGTCATTATTCAATGGACTCTTCAGTTTGATTACTGTTCGTTATCTTCATATTTCATCATCTGTAATTAACCGATAAAGCCTTTTACTATAGGATAAGAAGAGCCATACTCGTGGCTTTAAAGATACATAGGGGTCCGGTTAAAACAGTTCGCAGTAATTACATTCACTTCGTTATTCTGTAACAAGAATCTGGCTACCTATTGTCCCCTTTTGGTTATTTTAAACGATCATAATTTAGGGAGACCTTGACCTTGGTGAGGTGACCTTGAATTCTAAGACTCCTCAGCAACTTTATTAAATTGTATTACTTTACAACACCAGAATTTTTCTCCAATGTGAATATCATATCAGCCAGATCTTATCAAAATATAAATCGTTGAAACGTTTGAACTGACCTCAGAGATAGCAAGTGCCTCGCAGTACTTAAACATCGACATTACATGTAATGTGGATATGCTTTGATTGACCTTTTGTGTTTTGAATTTTGTTCACTTAATTTGCAGTTGTGATTCTGAGAAAAAGTTGTTAATCACAGATCAGAATGTTGTCCAAACTTTGTCAGAAGAACTCAGAATCCTTAAATCAAAGTTAACACAACTGGAAAACTCTCAAGCTCGTCTCATCTCTGACCTAAATAAAAGTATGTTTTCTTTTCTTATTTTTTTAAATTTTTATCTTAGAGTAAAATGACGTCAAAACAGTTTTAAAAAATCGATCATCAAATTCCAAAACTATATATAACTAAAAGCACTTCAAATTGTTCATCATGCAGGGCCGTATACACGCGATGGGGTAAAAAGACTTGTCCTCCTTTGAATAATACAAGTATTGTCTACTCAGGTAAGTAAAATTTTTACTGTATAAATGTTAACATTAATATCTGATATTAATTAATATAAGAGACTCATTAAAAAATAAAAAGAATGGCAAATATTTACTCTTATTGTACAAACGCGTTGTAAACAAAAACTTATCCATCGCTCTATCACTAATTTTTGTTAGTCTTTCAAATGTCAACGTGAAGTAGTGCTTTAAATTTTATTACCATTTAGTATATATCTCTTGATTCTGTTGCATTTGTATACCAAAAGCAACTACTTTTACTCAATAATGTAGGATTTACATAGCTATTTTAAGAAAATATAAATTGAATGTAAACAAACATTAACACGTTTTCAGTTGAAATATCACGTACTTCAATGATGAAATGTACTTATGGTAAACACTCAGTGAGACAAACTCGAAATCAAATATTTACATGTGAAAATGTTTTCCCCCTTGTATAACTCTTTTTGAGTAAGGCGTATTTAAGCCTGTAAATAAACAACTTCATCATATGACCATAATTCATAAAAGATCGACGTAATATCATTGTGACTTTATACGCTGTTCAACACAATCATTTTATACCGTTGAGGTTTGAAAAAAATAAATCATTTTATGGGTTTAAAGCTACAGTATGCAAATAGTTGTAATAAATCAGCTACAAATATAAATAATAAGGTACCATTTTAAAACATTTTCGGGGTGTAAATATACGGGTTGGTACATGATCAAATTACCAACCCGTATTAAAATGATACCTTATTTCTTAATGAAAACGATACAAATTGAAAGCAAGGTAAATATGCAACGATAGTCAAAATGTGATGTATCATTAGAAAAAAAGGCCCATAAAATTAAGTCAAAAAAGCATCACCTCACAGTTTGTACATTGTTCCATACGCCTACTGAGAACATAACTGTTTAGCACTGTCTGCTTTTCTTAGTAAAATAATGAATATCAGCGAGTTATTTTTCTGTTATTATCCCAATGAAACGCAAAAAATTTATGTCTTATTTTTTATAATTATATTTTATTTTTCATTTTGTTACAAATAAAAAAAAGAACTTTTATGACTTTAATTTGTTATAAGAATGCAACATAACAAACATGTACGAGGTCATTTGAGTCACAGTCTAGACCTTCCAAATGTCTAGTACGGTTTGCTTTTCATACGCAAGAAAGTTTTATCACTTGACCAACTTCATGTCAACGAAAGTTGAATGCAATTTCGTTTGTAGTGTCATATAAGGAAGGACATTGACAAATGTAAATTTTAATATAGCATACAATTTATGTATCGCAATTCCATATCATGTTTTGAATCCAATTTAAAGATTCTGAAAGCCTTCACATAGCTGCATAAAAGCAAAATTTTAGTGAACAGACGGACCGATGGGCCATTACATTTTTTGGGGAAAGATCAATTTATTCTGGGAATTTCATGATTATAGTCGGACTAAGAAAAAAATCATATGATTAAATTATTTTGATAGATCATTTCTGCAAATTATTGCTATCAAAATAATAATTGGCAACTCCGATCCTAATCTGACAACCATATACAGGAAGAGGCAATAAAGAGTTAACCTATGATTTAATTCATGTATTATGAGTAAAACACTTTAGTATAGGTAATTATTTTCAATAAACCTGAAAGTTCATGGCACCTGGTCCTACCTCTGATGTTTTCAGACGTCTGTGCTTGCTTTGCTCACAATTTTATTTGGACTTTTAAGTAGGATGAATGTATCTTATTCCCACTTGTAAACATGTGTTTTTACATAAATTAATGATTGATAAATTCAAAAATCGAATAGATCATGAATTTAGGATTTCAGAATTTACTATTTTTCCTTTACTTTTTGCTTACGTTTTCGAATCTCCTCTCCTCAACCTCGGTATGAGAATCATGATGCATCTACACTTCAATTTACAGAAAAAAAGATTAATAAAATATAAATAAATAACCACCGATTTAAGCTGTTTAATTAATATAATGTTCCAAGGTTGTTCTTTGATATTCTGGACTCTATGAAGTCGGATTGCATTTAATCATGCTAAAACTTTCAGGAATTTTTACTTTTTGTTTATATCTGGTGTTTATGAGATGATGTAATTCCGATGGGCACATTTTTGTGTTTCGTTATTTTCCAACCTATTTTTTTTTTAATTCTTATAAAGCAGAATGTCATGAAAACGTTCTGTATGAGAAGAAATCTTTTGCTGTGGCTTTCACTTAAACGTTTCGATATATCGACTCTGCTTTGTCAATAAACAGCTTACATTTGAGTGTCAACTCGATATATCCAAGTGAACTCGAAAAAAAAACAACACACACACAGTCTGCTAGATCTGCTTCATAAGTGGATATTTTACCGGTTATTGAAGTGAATTTCCAACAAAGAACTAAATTATGTGACAAATGGGCTGACCAACGTTTTTCCATCGTAAACTTTCCATATTCATGTACCTAAATTCCACAATCAGCTGCACATGGTGCTTATGTTTCCACAACAGATTCGACATTCAAGAACATGTCAGACAAATTAAAACCCAACAATAGGTTGTATTTACAATCAGGGTCATTATAATGACCGTAGAATTTAAAACAAAAAAAGACTTTAAACGGGGTTGTTGGAATCCTTGTTGCATCAGCGTATTTGTCACCAGCTTACCTCGGTCTAGAATTTGATCGTATTTCGAGCATGTTCTAGCGAATCGCATCAGTTGTAAAACATAAACACTATATGGAGGAGTTGTCGTAATATTGCTACCAAAATAAGGGGCGTTGACCAAGTAAAAACGGAATGTTTGTCATAGAGTTTAGTTATTAGTTGGCCCTTCTGGTCCATAGTAAGTAAAGCATCCAAATATGAAACAGATTTAGCAGATTATGTAGTGTCCTTTATTTCGAGTTCCCTGGAAATATCCAGTTGACATATGAATGAAAGTAACCATTGTTTTTTCCCTTAAATAACATCGTCGACATATATAAATGTTGAATAAAATGCCACAGCAAGAGATTTTTTCTCATGATTGATTGATTGCGTGTTTTTAATGTCCAATTCGAAAATATTTCACTCATATAGAGACATCACCATAAACCGGTAAAGGGCTTAGCTCGGCACTCGGATATTGAGCAGTGAGGTTCTTTATCGTGCCAACGCCTGCCGGGACAGAGAGCCAAAAGACCCATAACTTTCACTTCAAAGTGCCGTGTGCTTGGCGAAGGAACAGTTTCTACCTATTTCTTTCCGACAATCACGGCCGGGGTTTGAACCGACGACCTCCCGATCACGGAGCGTCTTTTCTTGAAGATATTTTTTTTTTAAAATTCTGCTTCATAGTAGTATAAAACAGTTTGGCTAATAAAGGAGCACAATTACTTCACATTGGAATTTCATAGATTGTTTAATACCTGGTCTCCAAAGACCATACAAATATTGTCACTGAGGAACTTAAGCATCTTTTTAATATCACTTGTACTTGTATGTAGAATTATAATGATTCTTCAGATTTTCCAATTATCAATTCAAATCATTGTAATTTTTCTGGAAAAAAGCCTTAAATTGATTTTCATAGATCAGATAAGAGTCCTGACAGCAAAAAATAGGTCGTGCTTCATACGAAAATTGCTTCTGATTTCAATAATAAGGATAATAACAAAATAGTATGCTTGGTATGCTATATATGCAGAATATGACTGGTTAAGCTAAATTGTTCTTGTTGACAAGTTTGCATAATTATATCTAAGATAAGCACATAAGGTATATATGTTATTAATATTCCTATGGTTGTCTTGCTTTATTTAAAATTCATAAGTCTATCAGTGATTAAATCTGCCGATCCTTTCTATACATGAAATAAGAAGATAACGAACAGTATTCAATCTCAAAAGTCCAATGAAACGATACAAATTTGAAGCAGAGCAAACATGGACCTCAAAATTTAGAGGTGGAATCAGGGTGCCATACATCAAAAGCCAATTACTACAAACATACTGTCGGTCTGGTGAATGTTAGATTTTAACATCATTTTCCATAAAAAAGGACTATTATGTGTTCGGCTCTAGGTAAAAGGAGCAGAATTTGATAAAATTAACATTAAAAAAATATGGAAATGGAACTAAAAGATAATGATATTGTTCCCGAAGGGATTTTTCAATATATTTCTCATAAATATTTCAACTAGGAAAAACAAGATTAAAATCCAATTTGTTCAAGAATCATTAAAGTTACGTTAATATGTACATGTTTTTTTTCCCTTTTTAATATTTATGAACAGTTGGTTATGTAGGTCTTTGTGCAAAGTGTGTGGTACTAGATGTCGACTTTGTTCAGACTGAGATTCGCAATCATAATGTGCTTCCTGCCAACCATTTTAGCCTTTATTGTATCATCACTGTGTCCTCTTCCTGACTATTGTGAAAGAAAACTAGAAAGACATACCGAGTACGATTATGCTGCCATCGCAAATTCCTCCTATATACGAGAAGAAATTGTAGACGTAAATCTGGAATCCTGTGCACAGAAATGTCTTACGCACCGTTGTGCGTGTTCGGCCATTTTACATAACAAACGGAATCGATCCTGTAAGTTGTTGAGCACCATGTTAGATCCCCAGTCTGTTAGGTCTGGTCCCTCTGAGGAAGGCTGGGAATATTACACCACTCCAAAGGGTAAAAATGGGAAATTTTGCTTATAATATAAAATTTTTAGGCATCTTAATCAAATGACTGATTTACTCTGATTTTCTTCATTGGTTCATAGTAAAGCAAGGGTATTGACGATAAGAGAGACAACTGTAAGTGGGATGAATTTCTTTGTATAACGTCTAATAGTTTTTGTCCATGTTCTGGCTATTTCGGTCAAAAAAGTACTTTGATATTTTTTTTTTTTTTTTTTTTTTTTGGGGGGGGGGGGGGGAAGCGTTAGCGTTCATGCAAAATCTTATATGAGCGGTCAGATGAAAAAACAACTATAACAATTACTTTGGCGTGAGCTCAATTGATGTTGGGAATTTCAAACTTGAGGGAAAAATCACAAGATAATTTCTATTATTCTTTGATGGTTAATATCTGGAATTTGTAGTTATTACACTCACCTTGTTGACACTATTCAAAATGAGATCATTGAAGTGAGACTCAAGACTATTTTGACCATTTCCGATAGATCTATGGGTTGTTCAATAAGATATCTTTACAAATTGTGGTCATTTCGGACATGTCTTAATTGGTTTACATCTTTTTTAATTGTGGGCACCTTATCTATTTTCTGTAGTTATTTTTATTCTATACATTAGATTTCTTTAAAAAAGAAACTCAGCACTTCCTGAAACCCTGTTTCTTTCTAATTAATACGTTGTAGATTTTAGGAATGTGTCTACTATGGTATTTTTTAAGAGAAAACTATCATTAATAAAGGCGTCAGACTCTTTTGGAAATAAGTGTGCTTAAATACGAGGGTTGATCCAAAATTAATGTCACAGCTTCTATAAAATTGCTACTAGTCGACGTAAAACAACAAAATTATAAATGATGGAAGCTGAAAATTTCAATTCAACATGAATTATTCCTTTAAAGGTATTTAACTCATATCCAATTGTCAAAACCAGACAGGGTAACCATGTCAATTTGTCACTGCGCAATTACAAATCAACATGGTCAATAAAGAATTTGTGCCTTTGTTTATTACGAGGGTTGATCCAAAATTAATGTCACAGCTTCGATAAAATTGCTACCAGTCGACGTAAAACAACAAAATTATAAGCTATATTTATTTCAGATCAGACCTAAAAATTTCAATTCAACATGATTTATACTTTTAAAAATATCGTAGTGTATACAAATTGCGATTTTGGTAGTCACCGCATCTAAATGATGTCATATGATGGATACGCTCCGTCATAAACTCAATCCTTTCCCAATAAATATATTTGCGATTCCCGAACATGTTCACAAACTTATGTTCTTTAAGAGTTCTTGGTACCCATCGTACACTCACTCTTTTCATAATTAAGTCCTCTGTCAAAATTCTTTGAACACTACAATAAAACAAAGTGTTGATATCCGTTTACATAACAGATACACGCTTGTTTTTGACAACATAAGACACTAGTTAAACATTTCCGTCCGACCTCTCATCTTTCGGTCTTCTTGTCCTCTGCTAATCATTCAATGACCCATCACCCTCCCCCAAATTGCTGAAACCATCTATAAACAAGACTCTTATTTACATTCTCTTCACTGTGAGTCTGATTAATCAACGTAACTGTCTATACTGGTAATTTCCCCATTTTGAAGTAAAAATGTAAAATGCATTACAGCTCGTTGCGGCGTTTTTTCCCCATTTTGACACTTCCTTTGTTCAATGCATCAGAGTAAAACACAATCAAAAATAGCAATGATGTCATTTAAATTTCATCTGAGCATTAGAAAATGACGTAAATTTTGCCTTTTAAAATTAGATGCGTTTTTAGATGTTTTGTAATGTGTTTGTCTTTTTCATCCTAAAAGAAATATCTTTAAAACGTGACATTTAGTTGTGACGCGGCGACACCTCCTATGCTTTATGATTGAAACTTCTATAAAATGAATTTAATTTAACATTATTAAACCAAAATTTCAATGATAATTAGATTCATATATATGCATCTGTTGGTATATTATATTTGATTATAAAAGATATGGACACTGACATTACTTTTGAATCTATTATACAGGTACCGACACTGGATGGTTAGAATATAGGACTCACTTCTACTTCCTTGGACAAACAGAGGTCCCGTGGATTGAGGCGAAGGTAAAACTTCATTGAGCATCTTTTAGAATTTAGAAACAGAAAGCGGAGAAATCAAAGACAGAAACTAACGAGGTTCTAAACTGTCAAATTATCTAAAAAACAAGGGAAAAAATTAAGAATTTAAATTGATGAAAAAAGATTCCCGTCCAATATTTTTATGATACCTTGATCGTATAAAAATATGATTGATTATTTATCATTTGATTATCTTTCCATGATGAGTTTTAACATGAAATTTTATAAATGCCCAAAAGATAGCCCGTCTTTAATATATTCATACGCGGAGTAATGCACAACGAACAAACAAACTTCACAATTTGTCGTGTATCTAACGTAAATACGAACAGTAATCAAGCTCAAAAGTACACTGGACCAATACAATTTGGGAGCAGAGCAAACACAAACCTCTGAACCTCTAAAAGCACCAGAGATGGGATTTTTCTGACAATAATTAAAAAAACGACTTACCGAGTGTAGGTATTATTTTTTACTATATCGTATTGGGTATGTAATGTACTTCAATTTTTTTCTCGGTAAGCTAATATCTCAAAGGTTCGTAAATGTATACAGAACCTACTCCAGATAAACATGGAAACTCTTTCTTGGTCACTTAAATTTTGGATTTCGTTTGTGTGTCTCTTCATCTGAACTTCTTCAAACGTTTTCAATATATATAAACATATTATACCCTATCCATGCACCATACCTGTTTATAAAATCTGTTAAGGTCTTGCTTATTTTTAACATTTTGAAAAAGATTTTTTTTCTTTGAGTGAGTTCATTTATTCATACCTGCAGCCCCCCCTTCTTTTTTCCAAAAAGGCATTTCCCTGCTTTCGTAGCATAAATAATTCTTTAATTTCTTTTTATACCGGTTATCAAAAAAGAAGGAAAAATATGCCTCGTGATTTCTCCTTTTCTTTTATGTAAGTACCAAGGTTGTTAGAAAAGTTCGTGTACACAGTGATTTTCGGGAAATTATTGTGTACTTTGAAGAATGATGTATGTTCTATTAAATGACCATCTATTGGTGCTAAGTATGTAAAATTGCGGGAAATAGATCCACGGAGCACCACTTGATATTTCCACGATGTCAGGTGACGTCAAACAACTTGACTGCAAGCCTGTCACTCTTTTACTAAGTAAACTCCTTCTAGTTCCACAAACTTTTCATGTTTTTTAACCCATTTATAAAATCTTTATACTATGATTTGTCAGATTTTCATATAATGTCTTTTGTGATGTATCTTCGATCTTTCAGGTCCGAAAATTAATATTTGTCCGCGCAGTTTCGCCTTTAAAAATGGAAATAAAGTAAAATCAATAGGTGCAAGATCAGGGCTGTATGGAAGTGCTGCAAGACCTCAAAATTCAGTAAATCGATGTCCAAAATAGTTAACTGTGCAGTATGTGCGGGAGCATTGTCCTGGTGAAATATTGCTGAACTTAAATTAGCAAAAACCTCAGGTTGCTTCTTTCGTAAAGCATGAATCAAGTTACGGCGAACAACCTACTTTGAAATGTGTTTTGTTTTTTAAAACAAATTTAATAAAATCGTTTATAACAAATTTAAAAAATTGCTCTCAAATACATAAAAAAATTCACTGAACAGTTTAAGTAAAATTCTCATCGACTTAAAAAAATATTTTATTCATTTTTTTCAAAATTAATTTATTATAAACTATTTACCACTGAACAATGGTAAGCGTTGACAGTCTGTCCACTCGGTACGTCATGAGTTAAAATCATTTCCCTTATGTTCATGAACATGATAAACATGTGTTTCCCGATAGATCTTGTCACCTTTGCTTTCTTAGGTGGTGGTGACCCTTTCCAGTTGTACATGCTAGATTGTTGCTTGGTTTCCGGATCAAGGTTGTATAACCAGTTTTCATCTGTGGTGATTATTTGCCTCAGAAACGTGTCATATTCATTTTTACAGTGTCGTATAAACTCGCTGGATGCAAGTACCTGCCTTTGTTTTATTTAAACCGCAGAGAGCAATCTGGGCACCCGCCGTGCTCAAAGTTTTTGAAAGTCAAGAATTTTTGTAATTATATGATGTATCTTTGGAACACTTAAGTCGAATTTCTCTGCACTATCACGCACAGTGACTCCCCTGTCATTATTTAACTCCCTAAGCACCAATTCTGTGATACTGTCATCCACTTCTTGTGGTCTTCCTGTTAGTTCATCATCAAAAATATCAGTCCTTTTATCTTTAAACCTCTGATGCCAATTGTATACCTTAACACATGTGGGCCATCCCCAGCAGCATCTCAGAAAATTTAGGTCTCCTTCGGCAATTATCCTGCCTGCATACAGAATTTTTGTGATGGCCCAGTGATCAAAGAGGTTCAGTGACATTAACTTTTTGGCTTAATTTTCTAGAGTTGGTAATCCATATTCATCGATTAAATGGTCAGAATTCTCCAATTTAATTGAAATTTTCACAAAATGACGTTTAACAATTATTGTGACGTCATATAAAATTTCGTGTATTTTTACGCACTAAAAATGTACATTTACTCAATTAGGAAAATCCCGCAAACAATAAAAACTTTCAAAAAATTGACTTGCTTCCTGAATCATATCTTATCATAAAAATTGAAAAAATGCTAATCGTCGCATATATTTTGGAAAATAAGTTGAGAATTTATATGCAAAGTTTCTCTGCTTTCATGCAAATAGTCCGTTACAATAGAATTTGTCCGGGAGCTTTCTAACAACCCTTGTACGTACATTGTTGTCATCCAAGCATATTGACTTTAAGCAAAGAGGTGTAATACAAATGGAAAAGAGGGTAGCAAATAAATCGGGAACGTGTCGGAAAACTTTTTGAATTAAGGAAAACAGCGAAAATCATATAATATTTTTTTAAATGTATTCTGGAAAGGGAAATTTGTAACGTCGGCCATTGTGCACATCAAAAAATGTTATTCCGGTTAATTATTTGAAAACTTTATTGATGCAAGTATTAAAGTAATGTTTTAACCAATCAGAAACGAATATTTCTCAATCTAATATCAAATATTATAGATTTCATATGGCATTCTACTGTAAGTTAATAATAGCTATGATTAAAAATATGTATCCCCCCTTTTTTTACATAGTTATAAATTGCTTCTATGAAGACAAAGCAAATTCAGTTTGGGGGTGGGGTGGGGTGGGGGTCACAGCCATAAATTTTCAGTTGACAGTTGATGGGGGCACTACCAAAAATTTCCTGAAAAGCCAAAAAACCAAAAAAAAAAAAAAACAAACAAACAAACAAACAAAAAAAAAAAAAAAAAAAAAAGGATATCAACAGTCTCGTTTAAAGACAACGTTTTCAAATTCTATGGTAGATACAATGAACTTATTAACATACAATCTATCGTTAGGTGGAGTGTTGACTGTCATTTTTTAAAAATTGATTAGCCATTATTTTTCACAATATCAAAGATTTTTCCGTTTGCCTGAACATGACAACACGCACATTGCGGGTGTGACCGGTCCACAGAAGATGCTACTCGTCCATGACAAATGAACCCCCTCTGATGTTATGACGGTCATTGTCTGCTCTAGTCACAAATTGGATTGTTCCAATGGACTTTTGAGCTTTATTTCTTTTCGTTATCGTATTATTTCCTTATAAGAGAGATTAAGTAAATTTCCAGTCTGAGTGTGAAGCAAGATGTTCCCATCTGGTGGAAATAGAAACTAAAGAAGAATCTGATTGGCTGGCTGAGACATTTGTCTTAAAAGGTAAGTCACTCCTTACGTAAGAGAACCTAAATTGCTGCTTAAGACATTTCCGTTGAAACAGAAAAATATGATTGCCTAGCCGAGGCCTTCCTTTCTAAACGTAAGTCACTTTTCACTAAAGAAGAATCAAACTGGCTGGTTAGGACATGCCTCTTTTAAACTAAGTCACATGTTAAATGTACTATAAAAGAATCTGATGACGAGAAAACTCAAGGTATATGTACATAGTTAAAATCAAAGCATTTACAAAAAAATTGAAAAGAGGAAAAAGACGATGCTTTGACTTTCCAGATGTGGTGTAGGGTGCGATGGAGGAGTAAAATACCTCTTGTTCAATTGTCACACCCTCCGTCAAGCTTTGTCAGATCTGGAAATTTCTGTGTAAATTTACAAGAAAAAAAATCTGGTAACAAGATAAAAAAAAGTATCATGGAACATTCGTGGTTAAAAGATTTGCGAAAGTAACATATTGAAAACAACATGTACTTGATCCACTTTTGTTCAACATAACTGAATCATCATTACGTTTAATTATTAAAGTGTTTTATATCTTGATCATGATTTTTAAGATGAGTAAAACGCCTCCATTGTAGTTCAAAGTTTAAGGTATGTCACTCGTCAGCTTTTGAGAAAAATTTGGTCAGAACCCCCTAACTCCAAAGTTATTCATTACAATTTATTTTCTATGTCATATTTGAATCAAACATTTCAAATTATACAGTATTCTATCTAAAAACTTCTCACAAAATTGTAAAGAAAAAGGGGATTATTTCTTGTGGTAGAAGAATATTTTAAAGAAAATTCTTCAATAAACACATTTGTTTAAATTAAAATCTTGGAGCTTTAGCGCTAAATATTTTTACTCGGATGACATTTTTCGTTATTATATGCTAGGAATATTAAATATAGGATTAAATTAATATTTTCAACACAAACTTTTCACACTCATTCAACAGACTTGCTTAAAAATGAAGATATATTTAAAAGGTCAAAACAAAATTTACACCGTTTTTCTCCTGAAAAATGTATATTTGACCAATATCTCAAAATTTACATTACTGATCCCAACTTCTTGCATTATTTTATGTTACATGATACACTCAACCGATCAGCACGTAAGTCATAAAAAGCTTGATACAAGAATATATTTTATTGCCTATCTGTTTTTTTAATAGGATATTTATTCAGTGCACAAAGGTCACATAGTACTTTACATGCATTAATTTGCAGGATTTTTTTCAATAATAAATTATTCAAATTATTTTTCATAAAATAAGATTATATTTATTGCCATGATTACATCTGGAAAAAAATGATTATGGTTAAAGTTATTAAACTAAAAGTTACAATTTAAGTGCAGAAAGGTAACGTTGATTGTACCGTTGCTCAGTAAGATGCACACTGACCCCCAATGCTTTATGAATAGGTGTCTAAAATGTACTTTAAAAAATCCTTGATATGAATCAAATCACGAGTGACATACCTTGATATGTTCATAGAGATTTTATGTTGGCTCATTATGCAGTACAAAAGCATCAGCAAGGAAGGGCTCTGACATCGGAATCTTAATCCTCTCTGTCAGTTCCACAGTGGTCAGTTCACATACGTACAAATGTAATTGGAAGTTGTTTTTTTTTTTTTTTTTTTTTTGTTTTGTTTTTGTTCAAACAGCCTTGAAAAAAAATCCTTCAAAAACTTCTAAAAATTTTAGAAATACTTAAACTTTGGTATATTTTGAATTTAACATGATCAACATGACCACCTATTTCAAATTAATATGTAGTATTTATAAAATCAGGTTTCTCTATAGGCCCTTTACCGTGGCGGCCCTCCACAGTTAAATTCCTTAGCGATAAGGAACATAAATGTATAAAATCATTAATCAAAAAATAAATAAATAAATAAATAAAAAAATAAAATAAAATAAAATAAAAATAATAATAATTCTAAATGATGCAACGTTGTCCGTTTCTGATGCTTAACCTTAATTGACTCTAATCTGGGCCAATTGTTTGGCTTGCATAAAAAATTATCTTTTACCTTGTTTTATGTATTTTACCTACGTGTTTTATTCCCTGTTTACAGATTTGTATTGTGTATAGATTTTTTTAGATCGATCATCGATCGTTTTCTTCAACTTTTTCTCTATATCCTCGTTGACTTTACGCATGAACGAAAAGGGACAAGCAATTTGTTTTCACACTTTACAAATCAATTGTAAATTTGGTAACATAGCAAATGAAATTTTCATAACCAATTAATTCTGTAAAAATTGCATTGGCACTATGAGCCACACATCGTACGTGTACTGTATGCATAAATATTAAATTAAAAAGAAATCTATCAAAATAGTATTTATGACTCTGATGTAAAGTTTTATAATACTTCAGTCAACTGACACAAATAATTGCAAATATAGAGATGAAAGTTTGATTGTGTGACTCACTAGAATTTCCTCTGTCTATTACATTGTAGGTGAATGAATCAAAATTTGTTTAAAAAAGTCGATTTAAAAAAAAAAAAAAAAAAAAAAAAAAGATTCAGTACTAAAACTTGTTATTGCTAAGACTGTCATTTTCCAATGCTATAAACTTCCAGTTGTTTATTTCTTCGATCGACAAAATGTGGAGTAGGGGTAGGGGCTCACAAAACAGAAATATACATTGGAAACATTCCACGTTTTGTTTTACCCTATGTATACTCGAAATTTATTGCTGAATGATTTAAAATTCGTTTTTCAATTTTCAAACTAATCAATTCTGTTTTTATATTAAACTTTAGTTATTTAGAAAAATTGGGCGTCTTCTCAATTAATTTAGTGATTTCTTTGCAAATTCGATCGTGAAAGACTGCGAATGTTAGCACTTTGCATAAGACTCGCGTGACAGTCAAATTTGAAATGATGGAGAACATTGATACAATGAGTCAGATTAAAGGGGATTTCATAACTTAGAAATTTGTAAATTAATATTACATTGTTCATGTATTTCAGACACATGTTCCTCAAATATTTATCGTAGCTGCATTGCTTGGACTGGAGGAAACGATATAGCAATTGAAGGTAGATACCAGTGGAGCTTCTCTAACATGTCTATCGACTTCAAAAATTGGAAATCAAATGAACCTGGCAGTCTACGTTCTAAGGAAGACTGTATTCAACTACTTAGAAATGGTAAATGGAACGATGAATCATGTACACAAAATAGTAAATTCATTTGTGAGAAGTCTGATGGCAGTTAAAGTGTGTTTTTATTATATCGTTAGAATTGTTGGTTTTAGATTAGAAGACGTGTAACCGTGGTATTCATTGTAGAAGTGATTTTGTTATATTTTATATACAGTGATCGATCTGAAAAATATATAAACAACACAAATTTGTGAGCATGGCATAAAATAGGGACCCTTGAAGATTCCAGAGGTGGATTCAGGTTTCTAGGAGATGTAAATATCCACTGTCTGCCGATTTAACCCGTCGTGAGCCCTTCGCAGCTATGCTAAGGAAGGTTTTGGGAAATGTGATCTTACTACCTTTTTAATATGCATCACTTTAAAAATCACCTTGACAATGGTAACTATATAAACGGAGAAAAAATAATATAGTTACCCATAAAAGGTTTGCATTGTAATAAGTACCAATTATATTGCATGTTTCAGCTGTATGTCACGTGACGTATAAAAATAGAATTGTTACGCTGAATGTAGAAACGCTAGTGAAAGGGCATCCAGTTGTTTTTGGCCATACGAATTGATACATATTTAAAAAGGTTTATATCCTTTACATGAAAAGTGCTGGGAGGTAGTTTGTACTGTTTTGGAAGTATTCGTAATATTGCTGAGAATGTGTGTAATATCAATGAAATATATGGAGATAACGAACAGTATTCAAGCTCAATAGTCCATTAAGCAATACAAAATAGGAGTAGAGCAAACACGGATCTCCAAACATCAGAGGTGGGATCAGATGCCATGGAGGAGTGAGCATCCCCTGCCGACCGGTCACGCCCGCCGTGTGCTCCTTGTTATGATCGGGAAATAACCGAAAAATCCGTCGACAATTGAGTGTGTATATAATGGCCTAACAAATAGTATGAAAAACGTCAGTTATAATTCCCAATGCCACTACATAGCAATGAATAAAAATACATTCCGCAGACCAGAATCAACTCCCAGCACATGTAATGTCTTCAATCTCACAACTGCTGAGCTATGACGTCAAGCCTATGACACGGTGTTAAGAAAAGACAGAGGCAAAGGGAAAATTAAAGAAAATGTAATAAACACAAAATTCAACGTTTTGTAGTTGGATAAGGAATTTATTCACTTGTGAGACAGATTTTTGTTTTATATTTTCACGAGTGCGAAGCACTCGTGAAAATATCAATAAATCCTGTCCCATTGGTGAAATAAAATTCCGCATCCAACTACAAAACATTGAATATCCTCTATGTATTGTCTAGATAAATTCATTATGTACACAGGTGTTTTAAAAACGTTTTATTTTTTTATTTATTTTTTTTTTATTGTGATTCGATTTAAACTTTCGCCATGATTTTGTATTTAATTTAGCATTTTTTATACATCAAACCAACGGATCCAATCCATTGGATCACTTGTAATGCGTCAATGGATGACTTCATGTTTGACTCAAGATTTGTTTCTAAATACTCGGCAGAATTATAATCAAACGGTAAAATTTTGCATTCTTTTAATAAATAATGGATATGTAGCTTAATGTTTGCTATATTTTATTTACGCATGATCTTTAGTTTAAAATGTATTTATTCATTACAAATGATATGGATTGAACAGTAGGCATAATGCCTATAATCGTTCTCTCCATAGGTCAAGGTACGTATAACAATTATTGGTACATTTAACATTGATCTTTCGGTATATTTTATATTTGTTACTTAGAAGAATTTAAATGATGTCACGATGATACTTCAAAGACTTGGGCAAACCAATTAAAATTAATATGAAAACTGCTTGGGTCTCTCATAATGCATAACAAATCAATGAACAAGTTTCAATACATGATTTTTAAATAAAAGCCACAATGAAAAAAAGGTATACAACCATTTATAAATAATAATTAGAAAACTTGTACCAATATTAATATTTCATATCATCTCAAAATTTTTTAACTAACTTTATTGAATTTCTTAAGGTAAAGATGGCCATTTCGGTATATAACATTTTTACATATAATTATCGTTGTGCTAAATAGGAAATAATTAGAATTAAAGCATACTTTCCTCAACTAAGCCCAAATTTCATTTTTATTTCGTTTTGAAACATATAAAAGTTTTTTTTGGGCATAATTTAACATGTTTAATCAAATGATCTGTTCATTATAAATATATATACAAGGATTTCTTAGCAAAGGGGAGATATCGAATCTTGAATCCGCTTTCAAATTGCTTCATTTAGATTTTGAATTTCGAAATTCGAATTCTGAATCTCGTGTTTTGAATTTCGTGTTTCGAATTGGAATGTCGAATGAGACTTGTGGTGTTTCAAAGAATTCTTCTAAGACCAAGGATTTCTTTGTAAACAATTGATAATTAGTACGATCCTTGAGCATTTAGTTCCATAAAATGTCTTATCATATTTTTTTTACAGCAGTAAATTAATTCAATATTTGAAACAATTTTTTAGTGTAAAATAAATATAATTTAACTGGCTCTCACTAAGAAACAAGGGGTGTGTCACCCTTCAAGTCATGATTCCATCAAAATGAATAGGATAAAAAATTAATCATCTTTCATTTGTGGAAAAAAATCAATATCTCATTTTAATTGAATGTTTGACGTGAAATAATTAGCTATTAATATTAAAGTGAATGAATGATTGGGAGATTTTGATGTGGAAATAATCTGGTGGCCTTCATGATGTATTTGGACAGGCGGAAATAATTGAAAGTAGATATAAGTAGGACAATTCTAACGTGACCATGAACTTCACAAACTGGAATGCAAAGTACCCAGATATTATAAGTCCTCCCGCAGAAGCAAAAGAACCAATCATTAGTCGTCCTGATGAAGCAAAAGACAAGGACTGTATAAACCTTCCTAGAAATGACCGTTGGAATGATAGGCCCTGTACTCATAGGAGCGACTACATCTGTAAAATGTCTGACGTTCGCTAGATTAAGAACGGCATTGAACTGTTTTTATTAGAGATTAAAATCAGTGTCGAAGAGTAAACATTCCTCAAAGCAAACCTCACCCCAGAATGTTTAAATATAGTGAAGCTCCGCCAAGAAAGTAATTGCTAATTAGTAAATCTTCTTCATAATACCTTACAATATATTAACCCCCCCCCCCCCCCACCTCGTACACAAGCACAAAACCACTACCACCACCATGTGGAAAGCTTACTACATAGCAAATATTGCCCCTTTGGTAGAAAATCGCCCCTCTGAAATTTTCCTATGTGGTTAATGTTCCTTTCTTATCCGCATAATTAATTAAAGATCTGACTTAAATAAAGTCATTGTTTGAACTTTGATCGATAGTAATATAAGAAATGTATGAAATTCCAAATTAACAATTTTTGTTATATAGTGTACCTTTGATCTGCATACCCGAGATGTGGAATTATTATTTCTGGGTGGACCAAATCATTAAAATCTAACTTTCACTGAAGCAAAAAAAGTTACTTGTAAGAAATCGCGAATTTACAAATTTTCTGCCAGCTCCGTTTTCTGACAATATCAAGGTGGTTTAACTATCTACTGTAATTTATTTTCTTAAAGTACACCTAGCCTACTGATGTCTTTACGTAAGGCTTTGTAAACATACTTATCTTTCTATATTCGGCGGTGAGTCATTCGGGGTTTATATCGAACGTCATTTAGTAGTCTTTGTTAATTTACCTTTAATGAGCGAAATGAGAAATCGATGCTTTAACATGTGTATATTGAGAGGAGAAAGCTACTATTAGATCAATGTAATAGAATTACAGATTATAAATTTTACGAACCATTTAGGAGAGTAGGAGATAAAATATATAGTACATGATTGGACAGAGAGTGCGTCTCATTCAACGTCCAGTTTAAATTTTCTTCCCTAGCGAGAATGAAAATTGTTGACAAATATCAAGAATCATTTCAACATGCTTGTCAGACTACAAAGACTGAACAGGTGCCCGCCCTGTATTAGATAAACCTAAAGTTAATGGCAACAGTACGTCTGTGATGAGTCCACTGTTGATGTGTACGGGGGCACCGGCCAACATTCTACAGGAGCAATACACACAGTCCAAGGAAATGGCCTGGTGAAAAGGAAAAAAAAGGTCTACATTAGGGTCAATGTAAGGAAAATCAAAAGAATTTGGTCAGTAAGCTTGAAAACTGAATAAAAAACATTAGGTTCAAAATTAAGAGAATTGATAACAAATTCTCCAAACCATGAAAACAATTACTTTCATCTCTCTTCCTGAAGACCAGATTTTTATTAACTTGTCATGCGTTAACAAAAGTTAAAGTCACGCTTTAAGAATATAGTTCAAAGACTCAAATTTTAATGTGATATGATTACAGAAAATACACTTTATTTAAGAACATGAATTTATTTAAAATTCCCGTTGCTTTGGAAACAGACTACACTTTTTTATTCTTTAGATGGAAATGTTTCCCGTTATCATTTAAACATAATCTTTTTACTCAAACAATTATTTATCTTCAATCTCCTGAAGGCAGAAGACTATTAGCTAATAAAAATATATATAAAAAAAATAATATTAAGAATGTAAAAGCACCAAGAGTGAAAGTTTCCTAATTGATTTTTTACGAAATATTTCGGTCCTAGGTCAGTGAATACTCTATAAATGTAAGTGCCATTTTTGTCTAGGATGAATGCACCATGCATCGGACACCCTCGTACTTCAAAAAGTTCTCGCAACCGACCGAAAATTATCAAAATAGAGCTTAACATGTAGTATGGGATAAAAATATACATTTTTGACACAATTGTATGCTATTTATTGAGAAAATATCGTGATTTTTTGTAAATGAGCCAGAATTCACCATGGATCGGACAATATTCACCATGCATCGGACAAACGGTATCTGAACCGGAAAAATACCATACCTTTATCTTGCAGCTTTTAAAATAGTGAAATGAAAATATTTTTTATCTTTTATTTAAAAATAGACTTTATAGTTAAATTTGGTTGACTATATCGATGCACAAAAGTGGAGAGGATTTAGTTGTATCACATCGCCTAAGAAAGGCTTTACAATGCAATTAATATGGCAACTCGCGCCCTTGTCTCGTGGGTTATCATCCTCTAGTTTGTAGAGATAAATCGAGTCCACTTCTAGTATTTTCACTGAATATTTAGAGTTTTTATTTTCTATTTCCGCAATAATCGGGTATCAGTTGGGTTTTATACGAAAAGGGAAGTGGTTACCCATGAATTGGAAAGTGTCCGATGCATGGTTAATTTGTTTCCGATGCACGGTGAAAAGAACATACTAGTAAAAAAACAACTCTAAGAAAATTTATACAAACATCGAAGTAAAAATTCCGGAAAATTTCTATAAAATTATTAATCATTGACAAATTTCACCTAAGACCGACTCGTTCTCTTGACGTCTAATAAAAGAAAGACAACTGTAAAAATTTGCAAAATCGTAAAAATTCTGGTTACTCACCTTTGATGACGTCAAATATGATGTAACGTCAAGGCCGTTATCGTGGTATTTTTATCACAGCACGATAATATAAATCGCCATCATTAAAAAGTTTAAGTCTTCAGCTTTAAGATAGAAACAATTAAAAACATGTTGACACTCAGGTTTAATGAAAGTTACTGCTTAAAGTTATCCGAAGCAAGGTATGTGCCCGATGCATGGTTAACTCACCCTATCGGGACTTTATTTGTCAATCAGAAAAAAAAGACGAAAAGAGCGTTGACTTTATCATGTTTTTTTTCAATATTCTTTTTTGAATTCCAAATGACTGATATTCGAAAAACATGGTCTAATATGTTGTGACGGAAAAAATATTCTCAACAAGAGAACAACACGATATGTTTCTTTTTTCCAATGACAATATGTTCTGCCGTTAATATTATTATAAGTTTGTTTGTTTATTTTTTATTTTTTCCCTCTCGAGAATTTTTTACTCATTTGGAGACGCCACCACTTGCCGATGGAGAGCTGCAAATTTTGTCCTATACTCGGCACTTAGGGCCATTGAGCATTGAGGGATCTTTTTCGTGCCAGCTCTTACTGCGACACGGGACCTCGGTTTATACGGTCTCATCCGAAGGACCGGTCTCCACGTCCAACAGTGGGATTCGAACCCGCGACGTAAGGATCAACTCCTTACTCCGCGACTCTAGAGCGAACGCTCTAACCACTGCGCCACGTGGGCGACTATTATCATAAGTAAAACACCCAGTGTTGACGAAGTTTGTATGAACAATCGTTTGGCTTATGTTTTGATCTAGTATTTCCAAAGATTTAAAAGGTAAGGATTATTAAAGAAATAAGATGTCATTTTTAGAGCTTCTTTGGGATACGACAATAAGTTGGTCAGTGATCAAATCCTATAACACCCAATTTGAAAAACTATGCTAGAGTTAATAATTGGCACAAGCGACAACTTGAAAAAAAAAGATAACACAATGGCCAGACATGTAATGTAGTTTGTTTGTTTTTTTAATTATTTATTTATGATTCACATTGTTTACAACATTGTGGATACAGAAAAGGGTAGCGATTGTGCTTTGGAACAGAAAAAGTTGAAAGAAAGTTTTGTATGAAACTCAACTGATAAACGTAGCAAAAAGCAAAGCTGAGGTTGACAGAGATGCAAGACATACCAAGCGTAAGGGAAGGGATACTGATGTAGAATAAGACAGAAGTGCTGACTTTAATAATTTTATAGCTAAAGGCTTACTTTTAAATAAGGAAGCTCCTTTGTTTTATAAATATTAAGATTAGCGATGGATTAAAAGGCGATACAAGGCCTGCAAAAAACCCAAATTACTTTGTCTATAAATGAGATCTGTAAAAATCCTACAATTCTCTTATTTATTAACCCAATACTGTATCATGAAATATGTGAATATAACAAAAGTATTCGAGCTCAAAAGTCCATTAAACATTAGAAAATAAGAGCAGAGCAAACACGGACCTCTAAGACATTAGAGGTGGGATCTGGTGTCATGGAGGAGTGAGCATTCCCTGCCGACCGATCACACCCGGCGTGTACATGTGCTCCTTGTCATGATCGGGGAATAACGGAAAAATCCGTCGACAATTCAGTGTGTAAATTATGGCCTAACAATTAGTATGAAAAAAGTCAGTCAGCATTTGACTTAATGATAGGTTGTATTTGCTGACAAGGTCATTGTATCGACCACAGAACTTACGAAATGATGATTTTATACGAGACTGCTGATATTCTTGTTTTATCAACTTGTTTGTCAATAACTAACCTCGTTTTAAAAATTGTTCATACGTAGAGCATGCTCTGGCGTATCGAATCAACTGAGAGATATAAACCCCGTATGCAGGTGATAAAGGTATATCGCTGCATAAGTAAGGGAAGTTGACGATTGAAAAGTTAAAGTCATCACGTTTATCATAAAGCTTTGTTGTTAGATTACCATTAACGTCTTTTTTCTAATAAAATATCTAAATATGAAACAGATGTGTCAGACTCCGTGGTATCTTTTTTCTCAAGCTCTCCGAGATATATCGTTTCGACATAAGAATGGAAATAACCATTGTTAATTGACAATTCGTCGTCGATATATCTAAATGTGGAGTTGAAGGCCACAGCAAGTGTTTATTACTTTTAACGTAAAAGATTTTGAACAGAATCTGCTTCATATCAATACAAAAATAGGCCTGCTAATGACGGGGCGTAATTGGTACCCATGGTAATTCCAATAGATTGTTGAAAGACCTGTTTTCCAAAAACCACATAGATATTGTCAATCAGAAACTCAAGCATCTTTTTAATATCAACTTCAGAGTACTTGTGTGTACAATCAGATTGTTTTTTAACAAAGTAATTTCGCAAATGACAAATGACAAGGTAAGTAAATTTATGAGTTCCATTTTTATTAAAAAAGCAGCTGTCAACGATGTCAGAAAGTCTGGACTTTAATTTATCGTGGGGAATAGTTGTATATGAAGTTGAAAAGTCGTAATTAAGTTTTTATGTTGTTGACTTTAGTAAAATTTTGTGATTTCAAATGTTCCAAAAGTTCCTTGGATTTTTTTTAGTATCCACATCTAATTTACATCTGCTGGACACGTCATTACTGGTGATGTAAACATAGTTAATAATGAGGACCTTAAATACCTTATTTTAAACGGGGCCAAAATTTAGGGAACCCCGTTCTTTCAACTGGCGTCATAATTCAATAAATATTATGAATTCTGTGGATGATTACGCCAGAAGATGGGCCAAACAAAGACCTTGATACTTTGTCAGAATGGATTAAGAGCATTAGATGGATATTGATATCTCGCATTAAGCGATTGAGGGGCTGTATGAAAACTATTTATCCTTTTGTCTTTTATAACTCAGAAGTGAAAAAGGAAAAGATAGATTACACGATCAGTAAGCACTGGTCCCAGCTGACAAAGCTGGTAACAACATAGTCTTTGTTAGGCTCATTAGTTGAATTGTTTTTTTTAGAGGAAAAAGGATTTAATTCTAAGGGAGGATATCCAACTTACACCCATACCTCCCTTTCTTCGGAAGAAATTCTTCAAAATCATGTCCGTTTTAGATAATTTTAAAATTCCCAACAATCAAAATGAATATGAATTACCATACCTTTACTGGATTCCTAAACTTCATAAAAATCCTTACAAACAAAGATACATAGCGGGTTCCAGTAAACGTTCTACCAAGCCTCTTTCTTTACTCCTCATTAAAATATTTACTGTAATGAAGGAGAAACTTCAGGAGTACTGTTCAACAGTATATTCGAGAAGTGGTGTAAATCAGATGTGGATACTTAAAAACTCCAAAGAACATTTGGGAAATTTGAAATCACAGAATTTTGCTAAAATCAATAGCATCAAAACTTACTACTTTTAAACACTATATATAACCATTCTCCATGAAAAATTGAAGTCCAGGCTTTTTGACATCATAGACAGTTGCTTTTTCAATAAAAATGGAACTCGTAAATATACTTACCTTGTCATTGGTCATTTACAAAATAATTTTGTTAAAAAGCACTCTGATTGTACACACAAGTACTCTGAAGATGATATTAAAAAAATGCTTGAGTTTCTGGTTGACAATATGTATGCAGTTTTTGGAGATCAGGTCTTCCAACAATCTGTTGGGATGCCCATGGGTACCAATTGGACCTTCTTATTAGCAGACCTATTTTTGTATTCATATGAGGCAGAATTTAATCAAGAACTTGTACATGAGAAGAAGAAAAGACTTGTTGTGGCCTTCAATTCGACATTTAGATATATCGATGACGTATTATTAATTACCAATAGTAACTTTCATTCATATGTCGACTCGATATATCCCAATGAGCTTGAAATAAAAGATACCACATATTCTGACACATCTGTTTCATATTTAGATATTTTACTAGAAAAAGACGTTAATGGTAACCTAACAACAAAGCTTTATGACAAACGTGATGACTTCAACTTTTCAATCGTCAACTTCCCTTACTTACGTAGTAATATACCCTTATTACCTGCATATGGGGTTTATGTCTCTCAGTTGATTCGATATGCCCGAGCATGCTCTACGTAGGAAGAATTTCTAAAACAAAACGAGGCAACCTATTGACAAACAAGTTGACGAAACAAGGATCTCAACGTTCTCATTTGAAGTCATCTTTTTGCAAGACTTTCGGTCGATACAAAGACCTTGTCAGCACATACAACCTATCATGAAGTCAAATGCTGGCTGACGTTCTTCAAACGAATTGTTAGGCCATTATTTATACACTTAACTGTCTACGGATTTTTCCGTTTTTTGTTTCCCATTCATGACAAGGAGCACACGGCGGGTGTGACCGGTCGGCAGAGGATTCTCACTCCTCCATGACACCTGATCCCACCTCTAAATTTTGAGGTCCGTGTTTGCTCTGCTCCAAATTTGAATCTTTCATTGGACTTTCGAGATTGAATACTGTTCGTTATCTTCATATTTCATTACACCACTTTTCAAATATATTGTTGCACAATACTCTTGTAATTTCTCCTTCACTACTGTTAATATCTTAGTGAGGAGGAAAGAAAGAGGCTTGGTAGAACATTTACTGGAACCCGTAATGTATTTTTGTTTGTAAGGGTTTTTATGGGGTTTCGGAATCCAATATTAATATGGTAATCTATAAATATTCAAATTTATATTTAAATAAAAACATTCAGTTTTAGGTGTACGAAGGCGGCACAGTTACCCCCCCCCCCCCCCAAAAAAAAAAATAGTTAGAAATTGATATGTGATATTAAAAAGAATTTCTGAAATACAAATAGAAAATTGAATATTATATTGTTAACTATTTTTCCTCACATTTTCATGGATATGTTTTAATCAATATGACTTTTATCACATTTTTATGCACCAGTTTGACAATGTGTACACACTGGTCACGTGCTACCCACATTAACCTGTGAAACATCGCGCTTTGAATGTAGGGAAAGGAACTACTTTGATATTTCTGAACTGCGGGAAAAACATTCTATAAATAGCGGTCGTTGTTATTTGATAAGCTAGTTGTACCTTGGCTTGTTCACAGTGTAATATGTATCAACTCCTCACCGATTACCATTTGCGAGATATGTTTCTTTTTACAATTAAATAAGTTTTTATCACTATAAATCCTTTCATGTAAAAGGATTGTGAATCCTTGATCCTCCTCTGCATCCATGGCAACGCAACATATGTTTGTATTATGACTTCACGCAACTCAATTTGATGATGAAAAATCTACAAATATTTTAAATAACCACAAACAACACTAAATATACACTTTGAAATAGTTGAAAGTAAGTCAGTCTTTGTCTAGTCTTACAATATATGAAATCCAGCGGCGCTTTTTAACTCCCGACAGTTCACTGCCGCGTATGAATAAAAATCAAAATTTTGATGTAATTTGTCCCTTAGGATAGGGGTCAGTGTTAGCTTGATAACTCGCCCTTTATGTACAAAATGCCAGTTTGAAATCTGACTCGTTGAAAAATGGGGGCTGCGTTGACACAGGCGGCGCACTAGGCTGTGATCAAATGTTCTGATCTTAAATTCATTTCTCAAATGTTTGAAATGTCAAATGTTTGGTACATATTGCAATGTTTTCTTGTCTTTGGTATATGAAAATGACTGAAACGGGAAAAATGACCCTGTGTAATTCCATCAGAGAAAACAGCCGGAAAACCCGTAGAAACCTAGGTTTTTGAAATTATTTTACATATGTACATGCACAAACTTTGTTCATATAATTTAATGTTTAATAATATTTTAATAATTAAGATATTTCACATTTGTATCCATAACCTTTGTGATGAATTAAAGAAATTGTTTGTGGTAAGTAGTATATCACAATTGACATATATTGTCTTTTTGACGTTGGGAATTGCTCCGGGTGTTAAGGAACAATGACACTTCAATTTTTTTAAATTGATTTGTTGTCGCCGGTGTAAGGTTGAATTTTGACCTGGGTTGAAAATTGACCCGGGTGGTCATTTTTCAACGTTGAATATTGAGACCAAAGGTGTTGAATTTAGTCCCTAGTCCGTTGAAAAGTGAGCCGGGTCGTGGAATTTTGATCATGAAACCGGTTCTAAATTCAACAGCATAAAACACATATAAATTTTATGAATTGATATTCACAACTGTGATTTATTCAATTAAATCTACACACTTAATTCAGTTTTATTCTGTAGAATAAAATATTTACATAAATATCTTCAATTTTAAATTTAGCGTAAAATCGCAATATTTCATGTAATATTTATTTAAAAAGAAATATAACTAAATCTAGAATATTAATATATTTAGTTACACAATATACAATTTAGTTCAGAAATATGTTTATTTATATTTTCTATAGGCTAACAACACTGCATTTATTTTAATACTTTTAAAATTCGTAATATGAGTACTTGGGATATTGTGGAACTTTACGCATGATGCACGTACATTTTTATGCATATTCAGTCTTGACAATATTAATGTCCATCTTGAAAATCGGATGTTCTTTAAATAAAAGCTTAGTGATCTTTTTTCGCCTACTTAATCACACAGTTCAACAAGGGACCCCACAATACCTACTTATTTTGTGAAGTAGAGGATCGAAAGGGGGATAAGTACCATCAAAGGTAACACAGGTCCCTTGTAAATTTGTAAGATCTTGCATATATATGAAGCATTTTTTTTTGTATTTGTGACTGTATTGTTTTGTTCATATATTGTATAGTTTTACTTCGTTTTGGATTTGTAGGGGGGGGGGATGGTAATCAAAAAAATGTCTGGCGTAGACACACAAAACCTGACTTTCAGCTTATTTAATTTTTTTAACAAAGTAGCCAAAGATATAACATTACATTCCCCCTCCCTCCAACAACCACCGGGGAAACACAGGATTATATGTGAGGAGTTTCTGAAGCGGCCCTTCCATCTTCAAGAAACATGGTTTGGTTTTCAACATTGGTTCGTTTCCCCTTTTTGTTTGCTTGGTTGTTTGTTAGTTTCATTTATTTATTTTGTTTATGGTTTTTTGTCACAATAATTCAGAGGGTTTTGACACCACAATCCCACCTCTGAGAAAAACTCCAGGATCTCTCTCTCTCTCTCTCATCGGTTTCTTTGAAGAGAAATGCGCTTTTTAGTTGTTTAGATCAAAGTTGCATTAACTGAGTTATTTTAATTGTTCATATCAAAGATGGTGAGAAGTGTAGCTTCTAGTCCATCCCAGACTCTAGCTCTAGTTCTGCAGGGAGATCAAAGAAGGACAGTTCTTGACTGCTGCATAAAACCCAATCTGTCACTTAGCTCGAAGCAATTAAAGATGGAAAGTAGACGCATCTTACAGATAAAAAAATACTTAACCAAAGGAATTTATCAAAAAGTAGTGAAAAAGTCGGAGACAAGAAAAAGAAATTTCAGAAGAGATTGCAAGGAGTTCCTAGTGAAAGACGGTATCCTTTTCCATAGAGTTAAAGACAAAGACCTCAGACTTGTGTCCGAAAATGAAAAGACGGACATTCATGCTCAAGTACATGGAGGTCACCTTGGAATCAACAAGACGTAAGCATTTAGCAAAACCAAAATCGCCCTTGAAGAATGCTCTAAGCTAAAAGACCTTTTTCTACACACACCACAGGTATTGGTTGGGACGGAACCCCTCCCCCCATTTCCATTTTTTTTTCTTTTAAAAACTTGGATCGACACACCTTTTTCCTATTTTTATATTCTAATATGCATTACATGTTATTGATAATGTACCCTTTTATCTCTTTAAGCTGTTTTTAAATATATCGTTTTCGACTGAAACATAACAAGAGGCCCATGGGCCAGATCGCTCACCTGAGCACTTTGGCTAGGAAATAGCAGAAATCAGTTCAGTATTGAAAAGTTTAGATATAAAAGTGATTCAGACGGGGTGTTATGATTTAAAAAAAAAAAAAAACTTGAATCTACACTACCTAAGGATGTTTTGGAATTAATATGACTCATAATGACTAAGCTGTTCTTAGAAGATTTTCATTTTGATATATCCTTTATATTCTTTTGTATAACTCTGATTTCCTGTTATGGCCCCTCTATACGCCTATAGGGTTCATTAATTGAACAAATTTGAATCTATATTACATGATGATGCTTTTATATTATTATAATCAATCATGGCTTTGCTGTTCTTTAGAAGAATTTCAAAGACTTTTCTTATGTATTCCTATGTAAAACTTTGATCGCCCACTGTGGCCCCACGTACCCCTGGGGGTCATGATTTGAACAAACTTGAATCTACACTACCTCACGATGATTCCGTGTAAGTTTCATATTTTCTAGCACAGTGGTTCTTGAGAAAAAGATTTTTAAATGATACCATTAATATTTCAAAAATTCGTAATTATCTCTCTTTGGAAGAAGGCATGGTCCTTCCTTTGAACAAACTTGAATCCTCTTTACCCAAGACAACTTTGTGGCAAATTTGGTTGAAATTGGTCCAGTGGTTCTTGAGAAGAAGATGAAAATGTGAAAAGTTTACAACGACGACGACGACAGACAACGGACAAATTTCGATCAGAAAAGCTCATGTAAGCCTTCGGCTCAGGTGATCTAAAAATCAGTCGAAAACGATTTCTTTAAAAACAGCTAAAAAAGACAAAATGGTTTCATTATCGATAACATATAGTGCATATTAGAATACAGAATTAGGGAAAAGGTGTGTCGATCCCAGATTTTAGGAGGAAAAAAATGGCAAGGAGGGATCCATTCCCCAAGTGCCTGTGATACTCACAGTAAAACTTTTGCGTTTAGCTGAGTGGGGCCCGAACGTAATGCATAATTTATGTATTGTTATGTTGGTGGGCTAGATTAAAAAAAATATTACAAAGGATTATGTTGAAAATAATATGAAATAAAGTATTTTTTCAATCTTAGGTGGCAGAAGCTCCGTTCTCGATACTACTGGGCAGGGTCATTTAATGATGTGAAGAAATATGTCATGAAATGCGACACCTGCCAGCGAAAAGAGCATCTGAAGAAAGCAAAGAAACCCTTGCGCCCCATAGCAGTATCCGACAAAGCTTTCTCACAGATTGGTATGGATTTGATCGGGTCATTGGAAGAAACAAAGACAGGTAGTATGAATTTCTTTTCCAGATTTATTGTTCAGAATAAAAGAGAAAAATACATCCTGTATCCCTATATCAGCCCTAGACACCAATATCGGCCAGAGGACCGAGGGCTGATATTGGTCAAGGGATGATATAGGATATGATATAGAAAAGGGTATGTTTTATTAAGCTTGATACATACTAAGTAACAAAATACAGCAATCATCTATTTGAGCAAATAAAAATAAATACTCAAGCTGAGGTACCCTATATTGTTATGCTAAATGGATCGGTGTATGATTAGTTCAGTTTGTATCATTGGAAGTTTTTAAGAACTCTAGTACTAGTAATAAGTTCACGAGCAACTTATGATAAGAGCAAATTGAAAGAAAAATATTTAAAGGCAATTTTCATAATGGACAGCAGAAGATTTTTGCACGTTAATGAGTATTATCATATCAAACACATTCCAGAACATAAAAAATTTTAACAGGTTCAACAGTTACAAACTTCTGTTCACATTTTCCTCTGGAAATAGTGTAATACATGTATTCACCATGTACCGTCAAGCACTAAATTTGATGAATGTTTTAATGTACTTCATTTTTCCTTCAGGAAATCGTTATATAGTAGTTTCTAATTGACTACCTGAAGAAATGGGTTGAAGCAGAAGGTATTCCTGAAAAAAGTACGGTATCAGTAATAAGCGTTTTCATCAAATTTGTCTGCAACCATGGCGTACCAGATATAGTTATTACCGACCAAGGCAGAGAGTTTTATAACGAAATAAATGATTGCTTCTGTGGAGTTGCAACAGCTTACCACCCACAAACTTGTGGTCAAACAGAGAGGTTCAACAGAACTCTTTGCACTATTCTATCCTACGTCGTTAATTCAAAAAGTAATGACTGGGATGAACACATTCCAATGGTAATTTTTGCAAACAGAACAGCTAAACATGCGTCCACGCAAATGGATCCGTTATCTGTCGTTCATGGACGACAGGCAATATTGCCTGTAGAACTTGATCTTCCCGTCACTGATAGTTCTAGTACGCAGGTAGAAGACGAAGACCTTGCAATAAAACGACGTGCTGAAGCGTTCCTGACTGTAAGAGAGGCAAGAAAAAGGGCCAAAAGAAGAATATATGAAGCACAGAAAAAACAAAAGAGGTACCATGACAAGAGTGTTTCTAACGAAAGATTTAAGAAAGGAGAAAGATTTTTTTTTTCACTATACAAGAAAAATCAGCAGAAAATGTGAAAAACTGGAAAAGAAGTGGCTAGGACCATACCAGATAACTAATGTGAAAGTACAGAAGAACGGCGTATGTGTTTACGCCTTAAAAGGCTTGAAAAGAGCAACGGAGGCAGATTGAAAAAATATAGATCCCCTGATTCAAAAAGTAAGGAAGAGGAGTCTTTAAGTGACACTGATGACACCATCCTTTATTACAAAGACGAAGAAACTCAAGACCACTTTAAAGAAGATGAGCAACCAAACCAAGATTGTTCTAATAATGTATCTGACAAGGAGAAAAACCTAGCAATGCAAGACAGTTTCAATGTTTTAAAAGATGATTGAGAATTCTCAAGGAGCTTTAAAGATGAGATAGGTGAGATAAATGGTGAAGAGGATACATTAACATGCACAATAGAAGAACCTAATTATTCAAAAAAATTATTTGTGTGGATAGCAAATGGCAGATGAAACATGTATATTGAACAGTCAGAAATGGGAAAAGTTGGCACTTGGGGAACAGAAGTAGGAATATTTGCCTTCGCAACAATGATGGACACTTGTGTATATGTATATTGCCAACAGGACACTAGCCAAAATTTGCCAAAAATGGGATGGTCTTGTTATTCTCCTATTGAAAAAGCATCTAACTCAGAGTGTAATGTTTATCTAAAGAAGGTACATGCTCATTTTGAACCGGTGTTTGGAGTGGAATGTAGAGAGGATGATGCAATTTTCTGTAAACAACCCTATTTCGCCATCAAAAACTACCTGCCCGAAAAAAATATCATATTTCACCCAAGACCTGTTGGATGCATCTCTTGTAGATAACCATAGAGATGAAACAATTTTGCAAAACACAGGATCTTACAAAACCATATTCGTCAAACCTTATACAAGCAAAGCATATGATATCCCCGAAATGAGTGCTATTGCTTCGGAGATTGATGCAAATATTTTCAACATCTTGTGTGACCATGGCGATTTTGAATTCAAAACCGTTTCTATTTCAAAGTATAATTGAGAAGTAAATATTAAGAATGATGCCTCAATAGATCGATTTATTTCATGTGCAGTATTTTACCAATATCAATATTTTTTTTTTTTATTTTAAAATGTTTATTTGTATTTTTAGGTCACCTGAGTCACTCAGGTGACCTATTGCTATCTCTTTTCGTCCGTCGTCGTGCGTCGTGCGTTGTCCGTCGTTCGTCGGTCGTAAACTTTTGAACATTTTCAGCTTCTTCTCTGGAACCAGCGAACCAATTTCAACCAATTTTGGCATATAGCATCTATGGGTGAAAGGGAACAAAGTTTTTGAAATTCGTGGCCCCTGCCCCCCTGGGGCCTTGACGGGTGAGGCCAAAACCATCAAAATTAATGCAATCTTTAAAAATCTTCTTCTTTACTCCTGGACATCAAGCAGTCAAAATGTTGGCATGATTGTAATAAGCATTGAGTCCTCCACCAAAATTGTTAAATTCATGGCCCCAGGGTCAGGGGTTCTGGTGCTAGGGCGGGGCTATATAGAACATATAGTGAAAGTGCATTATTTCTTTGAAAATCTTCTTCTCTACTACTGGGTATTATTGAAACAAATTGAATACATAGTTATGATAATCAAGGATGACTCTACCAAAATTGTGAAATTCATGGCCCCAGGGTCAGGGGTTCTGGTGCTAGGGCGGGGCTATATAGATCATATAGTGAAAGTGCATTATTTCTTTGAAAATCTTCTTCTCTTCTCCTGGGTATTATTGAAACAAATTGAATACATAGTTATGATAATCAAGGATGACTCTACCAAAATTTTGAAATTCATGACCAAAGGGTCAGCGGTTCTGGTGCTAGGGCGGGGCTATATAGATCATATAGTGAAAGTGCATTATTTCTTTGAAAATCTTCTTCTCTACTCCTGGGTATTATTTAAACAAATACATAGTTATGATAAGCAAGGATGCCTCTTCCAAAATTGTGAATTTCATGATCCCTGGATCAGAGGTGCTGATGTTAGGGCGGGGCTCTATTTATTATAAAGTGAAAATGCATTAATGCTTTAAAAATCTTCTCTGCACCTGGGCATATCAGAGGCAAAAAGAGTAAAAATTTTAAAAAAGAAGGGTATTTTTGCCAGATTTTTGAACATCAGGACCATTTGGTCAAATGTTCTGGTCCAGGCCAGGGCTCTATTAATTTGTATTCTACTGAGAGGAGTTATTCCCCTTTGCCATTTACTTGTGATAATTAATCACTGTAAATAATGTACTTGAAAGGTTAATAAAATAAGAGAATTATGCAAGAATTTTTATTGTATAATACAAAAAGTACTTTCATAGTTTTAATGATCAGGTAGACTTGTAAATAACAGCTAAATAAAAATGAGACAAAAATAACTTGTCTTATTAAATGTTCATCAAAGACCAAGAGAGGCCAATGTAAGAGATTTCAACAAGGAATTAAAAGAGTACAGAAGCACTGATAGTTTGTTTACATACTGTCTGGTGAGAGTGATAAATGGGGAACAGATTAGAACCTAATTTACGAACTGTTAATGAATACTAGATTAATAATATTGTTGATCCTGATCACCCTATTTTTCTTGCTTTTGGGCAACAAAGCTTCACCTTTCAGTTCATTTTATATTCTATGGATCCTCTAAATTGTTGTATTATACTCAGGTAACCGTTAAGACCCTTGGGCCTCTTGTTATTGTTTTATTTCAACAAAATTTTAAGACGTTCGACGACTGCGAAAACAAAAAAAAAAGATTTTTTTTTATTTTTAAGTACTTTAGATCTATGAAAACTGATCTTTTTCTAAAAAGTGAAATTACAAGGAAGAAATTATTAAATATATTTCTTTTACCATAGTCTATTAGTAAAATACTGGATCCATATATTTACACCAAAAGTTTGTTAGGCAAGAAAAAAAGGCTTTGAAATGTGTAGGTACATGTAAATCAAGGCTGAGTATTTTATGCGGCTTCGGTAAGAACTCTGATGTATACAAGATTTATTATGCAAGTTGATTAGAATATTAGTACCAAATAGATATAGGAAAACAGCAAATCTAGTTATTTTGTTGTATAAATTTGCTGTCCTGTTGCCAAATATATATATATATATATATATATATATATATATATATATATATATATATATATATATATATATATATATATATATATATATATATATATATATATATAGTGCATAATTGCAACTATGCCATAACGGGGGCAAAGCTTTGCAACCACTTATCTGTTAATAATGTCTAGTCAACTCTTTTTGCTGACTTGATGTCATTGTTCTACATCTACATGGAAACCTGTCTAAGCTACGTTTTTGCCATTAAGTTGACAAAACATCTTTACTAGTCTACAATAGGATTTTGCACATTATCTTCAGACAAATCGCCATCAATTTCTAACAAGTCATCATAATTACTGTAGTGGACATAATATTTGAGAAGTCGAGATCAGTAACTGTTAATTCGTCATTTGCTGGCAAGTCCATATAGCATCTTATTAAGTTGAAGAAATTAAATGATAACTGATGTCGCCTAGTCAGAAGACAACTGGTCATTAATTATTTGGTCAGGTAAATATGTTGAATTGTTAGAAAATTTTGTCGATTTCCCATAAAAATATGTTGACCCGTATTTGTTGGACAGGTATATCGATTTGTCAGATATTATGAAGACAAGTTTATATAAGTTAAGGGACAACCATTTTATTCCAAGGCGGGGAAGAGTGGGGCGGATTTTTTTTTTTAAATATTCCACTCTAGTGCGCTACAGCATATTCTATAGGTGTTGTAAATTAGGTGTGGATTCTAAAAAATCTTAAAGAAGTTTTAGAAAATTTGAAATCGACAATTTTTTTCAAAAGTCAGTAAAATCAAAACGGACGACTTTTGTACACTCTTTACAAGCATTTCTTACGACAAATTTAAAACTCTACATTTTATCATGGGCGACTGCATCCTCAATAAAAATGGAAGTCAGAAATTTTCGTATCTTTTAATAGGTCATCAACAAAATCACCTTGTTAAAAATCACCCTGATTCTACCTTAAAGTATCCTGAGGCTGATGTTAAAAGGAAGCTGGAGTTCCTAATTGACATCGTTTTTGTAATCTTCGGAGACCGGGTCTTCCAACAAAATTTTGGAATTTCGATGGGCACTAATTGTGCTCCTTTATTAGCCGGCCTGTTTTTAAATTTCTATGAAGAAGAATTTATCTAGAAAAATTTACATGAGAAGAAGAAAAGACTTGCTTTGGCCTTCAATTCGTCATTTTGATACATCGATGACGTATGATCAAGAAACAATAGTTACTTTAGTTTATATGTCGAATCGATATATCCCATTGAATTTAAAATTAAAGACACCACTGAAAGTACCACAACTCTTTCATATTTTGAAGTCTTACTGACTATGGACGCTGAAGGCCAACTGACAACTTTATTGTATAAGAAAAGAAATGATTTCATCTTTTCTAAAGTGAACTCTCCTTATTTGTAAGTGATATTCCGCTATCAACTGTATATGGTATGGCGTGTAAAGTGTTGCATTATTATACTTTTTTGTTATTCCTATTCAAAATTTTCTTTTCTTATTCTAAATGATATCATTCCTATTCGACTCCTATCGACAAAATGTGATTCCTTTTCGATAAGTTGTTATTCTTATGCGAAAAAAAATTATTCTATTCGATAATTCATCATTCCTATTCGATAAGTTGTTATTTCTATTCAATAATTAAATGATTTATATTCGATAAACATGTTATTCCTATTGAAAAACATACCATTCCTATTCGAAAACATACAATTCCTATTCGATAATCTTGTCGTATTCGATAAATTGATTATTCTTATGCGATTTTTTTCCTTACTGTTATTCAATATTTGCATTCTGGGTAATATGAATTGTTTCATTGTAACAACTCTGCTCATTGAATAATGAAAACGAAAGAAGTTTTGCTTCATATGTTACGACTGTCAAAAGATTCTCGCCAAGACTTACTTTCACTTTTTAAATCAATATGAATTGAGTTTACAACCAGTTCTATTTTTTATCAATTTTTTTCCCAGAATGCAATTATTGAAAAAGAATAAGAAAACATCGCATAGGAAAGATAAAGTTATCGAATAAGAATAAGAAGATTATTAAATAAGAATCGTATCTTTTCGAATAGAAATGGATATCTTTTCGAATAGGAACAACAACGTTATAACATATATATCACATAATTTTAGAATAAGAATGGCAAAAGCGAATAGGAATGACAAAATTATCGAATAGGAAACACGTGTTTTCGAATAGGAATGATATGCTTTAGAAAAAGAATAATAAATTCTTTGAATAAAAATGACAAAAAAAGTATAAAAATGCAACGTTTTACACACCATAATATGGTGTTTACATATCCCAACTTATTCCATTCTCAAGGCTATGCTCCGAGTACGATTAACTTTAAAGCCGAGGCAGGCTACCGACAGATAAGTTTGTTACAGGGAGTACTTAAATGCTATGGTCGCTTTTTTGACCTTTTTTCAGAAATATAACCAACCTATCATTGGATTTGTTTTGTCATGCTAATTGTAAGGCTTTTGCTTTTGTTTTTATACTGAATTTGACAAAATGGAATGTTCTGCCTACCTGATCAATATATAGGGCTCACTTTCTAGATACCAGATCCCACCTCTGGAATTTCCAGGGTTTTTTGTTTTATGGCCTATTCATAGATTTGTACATGTAATTATTCATGGATACTATGAATTTTAGAAAGTGATGTCAAAAGTAAGGTTGTCATGCATGAAAATAACTGTAATCGTGTATTGATAAAAAAATGTACATATATACTCGGGATGATAGGCTTATTTCTATTATTCTTGAAAAGGGTAAAATTTGAAACCGAAATATAAATATAAAGATACTGATTAATCCCGTAAAACAACTTTCCCAGTTCAAAGACTTACTTCTCGACTCTTGAGCAGACGCTCTAACCACTGCGTCACGCGGGCGATTCACGCCTTACGTAAGAGCCTAATTGACTGCCTAAGACATTTCTGTTGAAAGGTAACTCACAGGTTACTAAAGAAGAATATGATTATCTAGCTGAGGCCTTCCTTTCTAAAGATAAGGCACTTGTTACTAAAGAAGAATCCAACTGGCTGGTAAGGACAAGCCTCTTTTGAAGTAGGACACATGTTAAATGTACTATAAAAGAATCTGATGACCAGTAAACTCAAGGTATATGTACAGAGTTAAAATCAGAGCATTTACAAACAAGAGGCCCATGGGCCACAACGCTCACCTGAGTTACTTTGGCCCTGCTGTTCTTCACCAGACCCCCTGTTAATACTTATTGCGGCCCTTCCCTATCCTCCGGGGTCATGATTTGAACAATTTAAAATCTACACTACCCGAGGATGCTTCCACATAAGTTTCAGCTTTTCTGGCCCAGTGGTTCTTGAGAAGAAGATTTTCAAAGATTTTGCCTATCTATTTCAATGTAAAACTTTGATTCCCTATTGTGGCCCCGCCCTACCCCCGGGCCATGATTCTAACAATTTAGAATCTTCACAAACCCAAGGATGCTTTCACATAAGTTTCAGCTTTTCTGGCCCAGTGGTTCTTGAGAAGAAGATTTTCAAAGATTTTGCCTATCTATTTCAATGTAAAACTTTGATTCCCTATTGTGGCCCCGCCCTACCCCCGGGCCATGATTCTAACAATTTAGAATCTTCACAAACCCAAGGATGCTTCCACATAAGTTTCAGCTTTTCTGGCCCAGTGGTTCTTGAGAAGAAGGTTTTCAAAGATATTGCCTATATATTTCAATGTAAAACTTTGATTCCCTATTGTGGCCCCGCCCTACCCCCTGGGGCCATGATTTGTTCAATTTAGAATCTACACTACCCAAGGATGCTTCCACATAAGTTTCAGCTTTTCTGGCCCAATGGTTCTTGAGAAGAAGATTTTCAAAGATTTTGCATATATATTTCAATGTAAAACTTTGATTTCCTATTGTGGCCCCACCCTACCCCCTGGGGCCATGATTTGAACAATTTAGAATCTTCACTACCCAAGGATGCTTTCATGTAAGTTTAAGCTTTTCTGGCCTTGTGGTTCTTGAGAAGAAGATTTTTTAATGACCCCACCCTATTTTTGTCTTTTCTTGATTATCTCCCCTTATAAGGGGGATTGGCCCTTCATTTTAACAATTTCAACTCCCCTTCACTTAAGGATGCTCCGTACCAACTTTGGTTAAAATTGGCCCAGTGGTTCTTGAGAAGAAGTTGAAAATGTGAAAAGTTTACAGACGGACGGACAGACAGACAGACGGACGCCGGACAACAGGTGATCAGAAAAGCTCACTTGAGCTTCCAGCTCAGGTGAGCTAAAAATGACAAGAGGGAAAGACAGTGCTTTAAAACTCCAGAGGTGGTATAAGGTGCGATGGAGGAGTAAAATACCTCTTGTTCAATGGCAAAGCTTTGTCAGATCTGGAAATTTCTATGTAAATATATATGAAAGAAATCTGTAAATAAGATTAAAAAAAAAAGTATCATGGAACATTTGTGGTAAAGAGATTCGCGAAAGTAACATGTTGAAAACAACATGTACTTGATCCACTTCTCTTCAACATAATTAAATCTTTATTGCGTTTCATTATTAAAGTGTTTTTATATCATTATCATTAAGATGAGTTAAACGCCTCCATAGCAGTTCAGAGTTTAAGATATGTCACTCGTCAGCTTTTGAGGAAAGTTTGGTCAGAACCTCTAACTTCAAAGTTATTCATAACAATTCAATTTAATGTCATATTTGAATTGAACAATGCAAATAATACAATATTCCATTTAAAAACTGCTCATAAAATTGTCAAGAAAAAAAGATTTATGGGGAACTATTTCTTGTGGTGGAAGGATATTTTATAGAAAATTCTTCAATATACAAATTTGTTTGATTTGATATCATGGAACTTTAGTGCTAAATATTTTTACTTGGAGAATATTTTTCGTTATTATATGCTAGGAATACTAACATAGGAATCAAATAATATTTTCAACACAAACTTTTCACATTCATTCAACTTTGTCAAAACTTTGTCAAAAAATTGAAGATATATTTCATAAGTCAAAATAAAATTTACACTGTTCTTCGCCTTAAAGTTGCATTTTTTGACCAATATCTCAAAAGTTACATTACTGTCCCCAACTTCTTCTTACATTATTTTATATAACATGATATATACACTCAACCGATCAGCACGTAAGTCGTAAGAAGCTTGATACCAGAATATATTTTATTGCCTAATATCTGGTTTTTAATAGGATATTTAGTGCACAAAGGTCACACAATACTTTACCTACATTAATTTGCAGTATGTTTTTTTTCCAATAATAACTATTATTCAAACTATTATACATAAAATAGGATTATATTTATTGCCATGGCATCTTACATTTGGCAAAAAATGATTAAGGTTAAGTTAATTAAACTTAAAATTACAATTTAAGTGCAAATAGGTCTAATTGTACCGTTGCTCAGTAAGACGCACACTGACCTCCAATTTTCTTTGCGATTTTGTGTCATGCTTGAATAGTTATCTAAAATGTTCTTCTAAAAAAAATCCTTGATATAAATCAAATCACGGGTAACATACCTTAACATGTTCATAGAGATTTTATATAGCCCATATGTAGTACAAAAGCATCAGCTAGGAAGGACTCGTCTCTGTCAGTTCCACAGTGGTCAGTTCACATATGTACAAATGTAGTTGAAAGTTTTTTTTTGTTCAAACAGCCTTGAAAAAAAAATCCTTCAAAAACTTCTAAAAATTTCAGAAGTACTTCAACTTTGGTATATTTTGAATTTAACATATTCAACATGACCATATACATGTATTTCAAATTAACATGTAGTATTTATAAACTCAGGTTTCTCCATCGGCCCTTTACTGTGGCGGCCACGTCACAACTAAATTCCTTAGCGATCAGGAACATAAATGTATAAAATCATTAATCTCAAAAACAAATTCTAAATGATGCAACTTTTCCCGTTTCTGATGCTTAACCGTTAATTGACTCTAATATGGGCCCATTGGTTGGCTTGCATAATCAATTACCTTTTACGTATCGTATGTTTATCCTTTGTTTTTTTACTGACTATGACTACGGAATGTTCCGTCTACCAGATCAATATATATGGCTCAAGGCGGATGTAACGTGTCAGCAGGAATGCTTGCTCCTCCTAGGCACCCGATCCCTCCTCTGGAATTTCCAGGGGTACGTGTTTTATTTCCTTTTCACAGATTATTGTTTATATATATATATATATATATATATATATATATATATATATATATATATATATATATATATATATATATATATATATATATATATATATATATATATATATATATATATATATATATATATATTAGATCGATCACTTTTCGTTTTCTTCACCTTTTTCATTATATCCTCACTGACTTTACGCATGAACGAAAAGGGACAAACAATTTCCTTTCAAACTTTTACAAATGAATTGTAAGGAACAAGGTACGGCTTTAATACAAATCTTGCCCTGTGTTTTTCTTAAAATTAAAAGTGATGTAAAAAATTAAAACTCATGCTTTTTGAATTATTGAAATTCCATGCAGAAAGATCATACAAATCTTTTTTTCTCACATGACCTTCCAAATGCTAATTGTGATGTCATAAACTTGTGCATTTTCCCGTATTTTCTTAAAAAGTTGCAGAAGACACCAATTTTCAATGGAATTTTCTTTCAGATAATATAGTCCACAGGCATCGCCCACAAAGATTTTGAGATATGTGATTTTTCAAGGAATTTTACACAACATATCTAAAAATTAACGTGGGCGACGGCTGTGGACACTATTTTCTCAAGGAAAATAACCCTTGAAATGGGTCATTTTGAGGCTTTTTCTGTTTATAATAGAGAAATGCATCAAATTAATGACGTCATATATCCAGAATGGTACTCCATCATGCTATATTCTTTCCTGATTTATTACAGTTATATACTCAACTAATATTTAAACCAGTTTCAAAACTTTTTGAAAACATTAAATTTTTAGGGCACAATAAAGCTAAAACCATACCTTCTTCTTTGGCAAAATATCAAATAAAATTTTCGTAACCAATTAACTCTGTAAAACTGCAATGGCACTGTGAGCAACACATCGTACGTGTACTGTAAACATGTATTATATTAAAAAGAAATCCATCAAACTAGTATTTATGACTCTGAACTAAACTTTTTTAATACTTCAGTCATCTGACACAAATAATTGCAAATATAGAGATGAAAGCTTGATTTTGAGACTCACTAGATTCTGTCTATTAATGTACATTGTATGTGTATGAATCAACATTAAAAAAAGCCGTTTTCAAAAAATGAAGGTTGAGTACTAAAACTTGTTATTGCTAAGACTGTTATTTTCCAATTCTGTAAACTTTCAGTTGTTTATATGTACGGTTGAAAAAAGGTGGAGGAGGGGTGACGGCTCTTTCACAAAACACAAATATACTTTGGAAACATTTCATTTTTGTCTTACTCTATATATATTCGAAATCTAATCATTGCTGATTGATTTTAAATTCGTTTTTCAATTTTCAAAATAATTAATTCTGTTTTTTTTTTATATTAAACTACAATTATTTAGAAAAGTTGGGCGTTTTTTTTCAAATATTTTTGGCGATTTCTTTGCAATTTCAATCGTGAAAGACAGAGAATATAAGCTCTTTGCATATGTCTTGCGCGACAGTCGAATTTAAAATGATGGAGAATGTTGATACTATGAATCAAATTAAAGGGGATTTCATAACTTAGTAATTTGTAAATTAATGTTACATTGTTCATATATTTCAGACACATGTTTCTCAAATATTTATCGTACCTGCGTTGCTTGGACTGGAGGAAAAGATATTACAATCTAAGGAAGACTGTATTCATCTACTAAGAAATGGCAAATGGAATGATGGACCATGTACACAAAATAGTCATTTCATTTGTGAGAAGTCTGATGGCAGCTAAATTAATAGGCGTGTTACCATGATATGTATGTTTTATTGTATCGTTAGAATTGTTGATTTTAGATTAAAAGACGTGTTACGGTGGTAAATATATAATTTTATTATATTTTGTGAGTTGCCACTTTACTGTTAATAGACGTGTTATCATGATATAGGTGTGCTTTTATTAAATTTTGTGAGTTGCCACTTTACTACAAATAGACGTTTTATCATGATATGGGGGTGATTTTATTATATTTTGTGAGTTGCAACTTTACTACAAATAGACGTGTTATCATGATATGGGGGTGATTTTATTATATTTTGTGAGTTGCCACTTTACTACGAGAAGACGTGTAAGCATGATATTGGTGTGGTTTTATTATATTCCTATTTTTTTTAATTTTGATATTAGTAGATGCATGGTAATATTATAGGTTTGATTTTATCATAATGTGAAAGTTTTCACACTTAATTGAAAGTTGGAAAACGTTGCATTTATATAGTGTTGGTTTTATCTTATTGTCCCCTATATTAAAGGACACTTTAGTACCATAAAACGGTGCCAGCAAACACAAAATTTAATTTGATGTTAAAAATTACAAATTGACAGAAACATCCAAGGGGTTTCCTTTTAAAAATATATATTTATTCTTCTTTCAGTATTTGTTACGTAATAAATTTATAGTCTTTTTAATTGGTTTCAAAAATACACATTCTAATCCAGAGGAATCTTTCAAAATTGCAATTGTACACAAAATGCGTACTTCAGAAGATATCCTCTTTTTTGTGAATACCATTCATCCTCTGTAAGGTGTCTATTTTGATTCATTACTACCTTATGTATATCAGCAGTTAGGTCTTCATCACATTCGCACCAAACTTCACAGGACGAAAGACCATCTTTAAGCAATCGCTTAATGGTGGCTTCATGGTAGCTTAATGGTGGCTTATAGAAGTTGATTCCTTTAAGCCACCATTAAGCTGCAGCTTCTAGGTGCTTAATGTCCAAACTTCATTAAGCTACCATTAGGCCACCTTTAAGCTGCAGCTTAATGGTGGCTTAATGTCCAAACTTAATTAAACCACCTTAACGCATCCAGTATCAAGTCTTTAAACTAACTTGTTAAGTGTGAAGTTGTTTCAGAATCATTTACGCAAATACTTATTCAATTCATAATTTATTTCTCGCTATTTCTAACATTTTCGTCAATGCGTATAAACTCGGGAACTGAGAACAGCTTCACCCAATGCCTTAAAATTTTCGCTCCCTAAAATCAGTTTTTTTAAATCATGTATTAAAATTATTTTTATCCATAAGTACATAGTATATATTAATTTTTTTAAAAAATCACATATTTCTCTTTCGTGTTTGGAGAGCCACGTTCCACTGCCGAATTCATAAGAAATGTTGTAATTAGAGTCATTTTCTACTGGAATATCTCTAAGTCTCTTAATTTTTTTTTTGGGGGGGGGGGGGGGGTAGAGAAATGGTTCAGATATTAAAAAAAATATAGCTATAGATTATATTGCCAATCATTGAATTACTTCATGAATAATTTGAATTAATTCGTGGTTAAGTGCCATTATTTTTTCCTTTCTTTTAAAATACTGCAGAAGTAAGAATTTATTTAAAATAATGCAGAAGTAAGAATTTATTTAAAATAATGCAGCAGTAAGAATTGATCAAAATATAGTCGGTCTTCAACGATTGTTATTTCAAAATCAATTTTCAGAAGAACAGCCGATCAGATTAAACAGGGCATCAATATACAATATATCGACTAGTTAGACAATAGACCATAATTAGGTGTCCCCACCAGTCCCCGGTCAATTAACAATATACACGGGAACGTACAGTGACAGATTTTGATGATATATTATTTTTACAAAACTTAAAATTTACGCAAGCATATAACAAATTAGAAATTATGATTGTACACAAAGAGACAATTATTTTGATACCCATAATGATATAAAAAGCATTAAAACTGAAGATGATATGTTACAAAAATATTTTATAACTTGATTGTTACGCAAAGATTGTCAAAAATCGTAAATATACGCAGCATATTTATAAGAACTATAATCTGTTTTTTCCCCATCGTTCTCTTTCGATGATATATTCCTTTTTAATAACAAATTTTGTTATATCTGTTGAATTTCAATCTTTTCATGCTTATAAATCTGCGATTAACAGAACGAGGAATTCAGTTACTTAAAATCAAAAAGTTGCTTCAAAGGATCACACCGAACTCCGGTCCACGGTTAAGAAATATTAACTTTATCTAAAACTTTATAAAAATTTCTTTTTTAATATATATATATATATATAAATATAATTATTTGTATTATTGATTAATAAATATAAACATCAGGAAAAAAATACATGTACAGGTACCTGTAACCATTCCAAACAAGTTTTGTTAAAAATAAAGTTTTTATATTTCACTTCATTTTTACACAGCCTCGATAGCTCAGTGGTTAAAGCGTTCGCCATCTAATCTAAAGGTCGTAGGATCGAATCCTGTTGGGAATGCTTTTTTTTTTTTACATTTAATTTTTTTTAAAATTTTCTTTCTTTTACATTATTTTCGCTGAATTAACAAATGTATAAACTCGACATTTATAATTTTTGTGAAGAAATCATTATAAAAATAATATTTAACCCATAAAAGCAGTTTTATCAACTGCGTAATGGTGACTTAATGGTGGCTTAAAGGTGGTTTAATGGTAGCTTAATGGAGTTTGGTCATTAAGCACCTATAAGTCTGGCTTAATGGTGGCTTAATGGTGACTTAATGATTGTCTAGAATCTACCATTAAGCACCTATAAGCCACCATTAAGCCAGCATTAAGCTACCTTTAAGCATCCATTAAGGACTTTGAGATGGCTTAATGGTAACTTAATGGTGGTGTATTTATTACTTAAATGTGGCTTAAAGGTGCTAAATGGTGACTTAAAGACAACCATTAAACCATCATTAAGGACCTATAAGCCACAATTAAGCCAAACTTAAAGGAAGTGTTTCATCTTGTGCTTTACTCTGTCCCTTTGATACTTTTAAATAGTCTACTTGAAAAGGTCAAAGAAAGTCCATTTTCAGATTTCTTGACACCAGAATACAGGCTTGGATTTGTGGTTATGGATATTGCAAATCATCAACTTTTTAACCGCCACGTTTTACAGAAGAAAATGCAGCTGAAACAACCCGTTTTTTTCTTAAACTCCAATCTGCCAACAAAGGAATTGACGCGGTTAATATAAGTAATATTCTTAATCACAAAAGGGTCCAGTCTTGTATTCCACCATATTTCAAGCTGAAGAGTAGACTACACCTTGCATTTCCTATAAATATACATCGACTATTGCTTCCAAACTTTTTAATTACAAGAAAACTTTACAGAGTCTAGATATCGAATATCTGAAACACAATCCCCCTTCCTGTTCATGTTCTTCTTCACCCTACAAGTATAGTCCTGCTGGTGACGCAAATATAGTTAATAATGAGGACCTTAAATCATTAATTAAAAAAAAACATACTTTAGGGAACCCCGATTTTTTAAATGGCGTCAGAATTTCATAAAAATTGTGGATTCTGTGGAAGATTACGCCAGGCGATGGGCCAGACATGAAAAAGAAGACCTTGACACGCTGTCAGAATGGATTAAATGTACATCAGATGTATATTAAAATCATGAAGCGATTGAGGGGAAAATGAAAACCAACTATCCTTCTGTGTTCAATAATCCAGAAGTGAAAAAAGAATAAGATAGACTACACGATTAGTATGTACTGGTCCCTGCTGACAAAGTAGGTAACAACATTGTCTTTCTTTGTAAGACTTTCTTATGTAAATTGTATTTTAGAGGAACTTAGATTTAATTCTACCAGTGGTAATCCAACTTATAACCATAGCTCCCTTTCTAAGGTGGAAATTCTTCAAAATCATATGTCAGTTTTGAATATTTTTAATATTCCCAACAACCAACATGAATTTGAAGTACCATATTTATATTGGATTCCGAAACTTCATCAAAATCAAAAAAAAAAAAACAAAAAAAAAAAAAAAAAAAAAAAAAAAAAACAAAGACACATAGTGGGTTCCTGTAAATGTTCTACCAAGCCTATTTCTTTACTCCTCACTAAAATATTAACAGTGGTGAAGAAGAAACTTAATGATTATTGTGCAACAAAATATTCCAGAAGTGGTGTATATCAGATATGGATAAATAATGAAATATATGGAGATAACGAACAGTATTCAAGCTCAAAAGTCCATTAATCAATACAAAATAGGAGCAGAGCAAACACGGACCTCCAAACATCAGAGGTGGGATCAGGTGCCATGGAGGTGTGAGCATCCCTAGCCGACCGGTCACACCCGCCGTGTGCTCCTTGTCATGATCGGGAAATAACGGAAAAATCCGTCGACAATTCAGTGTGTAAATAATGGCCTAACAATTAGTATGAAAAACGTCAGTCAGCATTTGACTCAATCATTAATTGTATTTGCTGACAAGGTCATTGTATCGACCATAGAACTTACGAAATGATGACTTTTAACGAGACAGCTGATACTCTTGTTTTATCAACTTATTTGTCAATAATTTACCTCGTTTTAGAAATTGTACATATGTAGAGCATGCTCTTGCGTATCGAATCAACTGAGAGAGATATACCCCGTATGCAGGTGATGAAGGTATATTGCTGCATAAGTAAGAGAAGTTGACGATTGAAAAGTTAAAGTCATCACGTTTATCATAAAGCTTGGTTGTTAGATTACCATTAACGTCTTTTTCAAGTAAAAATATCCAAATATGAAACAGATGTGTCAGACTCTGTGGTATCTTTTATCTCAAGTTCACAAGGATATATCGTATCGACATAAGAATGGAATAGCCATTGTTAATTGAAAATACGTCGTCGATATATCTAAATGTGGAGTTGAAGGCCACAGCAAGTGATTTCTTCTTTTCACGTACAAGATTTTGGACAAATTCTGCTTCATATGAATACAAAAAAAGGTCAGTTAATAACGGGGCGTAATTGGTACCCATGGGAATTCCAATAGATTGTTGGAAGACCTTGTCTCCAAAAACCACATAGATACTGTCAATCAGAAACTCAAGCACCTTTTTAATGTCAACTTCAGAGTACTTGTGTGAACAATCAGAATGTTTTTTAACAAAATAATTTTGCAAATGACCAATGACAAGGTAAGTATATTTACGAGTTCCATTTTTATTGAAAAAGCAGCTGTCAATGATATCAAAAAGCCTGGACTTTAATTTATCGTGGGGAATGGTTGTGTACAAAGTTGAAAAGTCGTAAGTTTTTAAGCTGTTGATTTTGGTAAAATCTTGTGATTTCAAATTTTCCAAAAGTTCATTGGAATTTTTAAGTATCCATATCTGATTTACACCACTTCTCGAATATATTGTTGCACAGTACTCTTGAAGTTTCTCCTTCACCACTGTTAATATCTTAGTGAGGAGTAAAGATAGAGGCTTGGTTGAACATTTACTGGAACCCGCTATGTATCTTTGTTTGTAAGGATTTTTATGAAGTTTCGGAATCCAATATAAATATGGTAATTCAAATTCATTTTGGTTGTTTGGAATATTAAAAATATTCAAAACTGACATATGATTTTGAAGAATTTCTTCCTTAGAAAGGGAACTATGAGTATAAGTTGGATTACCACTTGTAGAATTAAATCCAAGTTCCTCTAAAATACATTTAATATAATGAGCCTTACAAACAAAGACAATGTTGTTACCTGCTTTGTCAGCAGGGACCAGTACGTACTGATCATGTAATCTATCTAATTCTTTTTTCACTTCTGGATTATTGAATACAGAAGGATATATGGTTTTCATATTGCCTCTCAATCTTTTAATGCGCGATTTTAACATACATCTGATACATTTAATCCATTCTGACAAAGTGTCAAGGTCTTCTTTTTCATGTCTGGTCCATCGCCTGGCGTAGTCCTCTACAGAATCCATAATATTTATGAAATTCCGACGCCAGTTGAAGGATCTGGGTTCCCTAAATTTAGGACCTTTTAAAATTAGTGATCCAAGGTCCTCATTATTAACTATATTTACGTCATCAGTAATAACGTGTCCAGCAGGACTATAGTTATAGGGCGAAGAAGAACATGAACACGATGGAGGATTATGCTTCAAATATTCGATATCCAGGCCCTGTAAAGTTAACGATAGATTGTATGTGTTAGCAAGATCACTGTTTCGACCATAGAATTCGCGAAATGTTTACTTTAAACGGGACTGTTGATATCCTCGTATCATCAACTCATTTGCCTCGTTTTAGAAGATGTTCTTAAGTAGAGCATGCTCCTGCGATGATATTAAGGATCTGGTGTACATGAATAATTTAATGCAAACCTTTGGAGTATATTACGACTGCCATTTCCTTATGTATTCAAAACCGAGTATTTATGCAAAAAAGTGATATTTGATTTCATTAAAATAATCATATTATAATCATTTATCTTATTTCTACGTTAAATATGGTTATTAGTAATGTAAAAGGTTATATAACGAACAGTGATTGATCTGAAAAAAATATATAAAGAAAAACCCCACAAATTTGTAAGCATGGCATAAAATAGAGACTCCTGAAAATTCCAGAGGTGGAATCAGGTGCCTAGGAGATGTAAATATCCCCTGTCTACCGATTGCACCCGTCATGAACCCTTCGCAGCTATGCTAAGGAAGATTTTGGGAAATGTGATCTTACTATCTCTTAATATGTATTACTTTTAAAAATCACAATGACAATGGTAACTATTTAATTGGAGAAAAAAATATAGTTACCAATAAGAGTTTGCATTATAATTAGTACCAGTTATATCGCATGTTTCAGCTGTATGTCACGTGATTTGTATAAATATTGAACTTTTTCGCTGAATGTAGAAACGCTAGTACAAGGGCATCCAGTTTTTTTGGCCATACGAATTGAAACACACATAATGAGGTTTATATCTTTTACATGAAAAGTGATGGGAGGTATTTGGTACTGTTTTGGAAGTATTTGTAATATTACTGAGAATGCATGTAATATCCAATAATTCCGACTGCAACTACATAGCAATAAATCAAAAAAAAAAAAAAAAAAAAAAAAAAAAATATTCCTCAGACCAGAATCAACTCCCAGCATTTTTTCCATTCTCTGTCGCTTTGCAGCAGCATCATGTCTTGATAAATTCATTTTGTACACACTTGTTTTAAAAACGTTTTATTTTTAGTTTTTGTTCATTTGATTCAAAGATTCACCTGATTTTGTACTTAAGCATTTTTGTAGACATCAAACCAACGGATCAAATTCGTCCATTCAGATCAAAAGGAACCAGTCTTACATTTAATATGTAATTGCAAGCATTTAACTTTTTTCTGTAAAATCAAATAGAACATAAAGAATGTAGTGATTTTTTTCCTCAATATTCGCATTTTATTTGCATTTTATTTGCATTTGTCGTATTTTTCGAAGTCCCTTTTGCTTCATGGAAGGTTTATAAAATAAACATACACACAGTTGTATGCAAAAGTAAAATTCATCTGAAACTTCTCATTTAAAACAGTCCCCTGGATATTGAATTTGAGTTGATGCCTTCAATTATATCAAAGTAAATACCTAAATAAAGACTTAGAAATATTGTTTATAATAATTTAATGTTACGGGTTACCTTTCATTTGAATGGTTTCTATTAATACAGTTTAAAAATACATTTAACCAAATGATAGATTCAAGAAACAAACCATAAAGAAAGACTGAATTTTAGATTCGTGCCTAGAGCTATGTTATTAAAAAGCTTGAGAATTTATAGTTATTCTTTTTCACAACATGACTTCAGCAAATGACTCAGATTTGTATTGCAAAACAAGCACGGCTCCTTCCCATTCTTTCAACCACCGAAATATGACAAATTTCATTTTTTTTTTTTTTAAGTAACAAAAATAAATTACACTGCATGATGAAGCGTAAAAAATGTAGTATGAATGAATCCTTTTTCTTTCTAGAAAAACATCCAAACATGAAAGAAATGTATGAAACTTTGTGGTTTCTTTTATGTTCATCTCAATGGGATATATCGAATTAACGTAGGAATGCAAAAAATATTAGTAATTTGAAAACGTCGTCGATATATCTAAATGTCGTTTAAAGGGCCACGGCAAGAGAGCTTTTCTTCAAGATGGGTTTTTGAATAAATTCTGCTTCACAGAAATACTCATTAATGTAGGTCCCCATGGCATTGCAAAAGACAGAATATTAAATGATAGGTAAAAGTCAGGAAAGAGAAAACTTTACATCATATTAATACATATATTATTGATAAGCAGGAGTGCTTTTCAGTTTCTTATGTACCTTGAAAAAAGTCGATTCTGTAAAATGAATAATTAACTTAATTTTCAGGAATATCCTTTGGGGATCAAATTGCAGAAAAAAAATATTTAAAAGAGGAAATAGGCGACAAAATATGATTTATTACACAACAACAAAATTTTGAAATCTAAAGACAAACTTCAAGGTACCAAAAAATAGATTCTGAAAATTGAAGACAAACACTATTTTACAATTCAAAAATGATATAGCGACGTTAGAAAACAAAAACCTGTGGTACAATTTAGGACGGGAATACTGAAATGAAAAAGGTGAGGATCAAAGACTAACACTCTGGTATAACCTAAGACAGAAATACTGAATATCAAAGACAAACACTGTACTATTTAAAGAAAAAGACACTAAGCTATAACCACGTCTCTATATGAGTGAACAATTCTCAAATGAGAAATCAAGCGACATACAATCAATCAATCTAAGCAATAACTTAAGAGTTAAATACAAAAATAAGTACAGAAAATTAAAAAAAAAATAAACACTAACGTCTAAGAAAGAAAAACTAAGAATTGCTTATACTAATTCATATGCATGTTTTACTGAGCAGTGCACTATATAAAGTAAGAAACCTGTCAATTTCACAAGATGAACCTACACCTTTCAGTTTACTGTATAGACACTGAAAGAACTTGAAAAGTAAGTGAAGACAAAACAATTGTGATCAGAGCAAACATGGACCTTGGAAAAATAGAGGTGGGATCAGCTGCCATGGAGAAATACTCATCCCCTTGCTAAATGTCACATCCTGTAAAAGATACCACAGAGTCTGACACATCTGTTTCATATTTGGATATTTTAATTGAAAAAGACGTTGATGGTAATCTAACAATCAAGCTTTATGATAAACGTGATTACTTTTACTTTTCAATCGTCAACTTCCCTTACTTATGCAGCAATATACCTTCATCACCTGCATACGAGAAATATCTCTCTCAGTTGATTCGATACGCAAGAGCATGCTCTACGTATGTACAATTTCTAAAACGAGGTAAATTATTGACAAACATGTTGATGAAACAAGAATATCAGCTGTCTCGTTTAAAGTCATCATTTCGTAGGTTCTATGGTCGATACAATGACCTTGTTACCAAATACAATTTATTATTGAGTCAAATGCTGACTGACGTTTTTCATACTAATTGTTAGGCCATTATTTGCACACTGAATTGTCGACGGATTTTTCCGTTATTTTTCCGTTATTTCCCGATCATGACAAGGAGCACACGGCGGGTGTGACCGGTCGGCAGGGGATGCTCACTCCTCCATGGCACCTGATCCCACCTCTGATGTTTGGAAGTCCGTATTTGCTCTGCTCCTATTTTGTATTGTTTGATGGACTTTTGAGCCTGAATACTGTTCGTTATCTTCATATATTTCATCCACCTTGTGCTTCTTGTCATGATCGGGTGAACAGATTAAATATAAATAGACAATTCAATGTAAAAATAATAGCCCATCATTTGTACGAAAATTGTTAGTCAACATTCGATCTATCGAAAGATCGTATTTGCAGAGATGGTAATGGTATCGACCATAGAATATGCGAAACCTGAAATCCTTGTATCTTCAACTAGCTTGGTCCCTTTTAGAAATTATTAACATGCTCTTGCTATCCAATCAAGGGGGATACATAAACACCATACGCGTATACAGGCGACAATGGTATATTGCTATATAAACAAGGGTAGTTATCGATATAGGAAAAAAATTGAGATCATCACGTTTACCCTTAAGTTTAGTCGTTAGTTGATTTTTCTCCCTAGCAAAACATCCAAATATGAAAGAAATTTATAAGACTGTTGTTTCTTTATTTTGATCTCAATGGGATATATTGAATTAACGTTGGAACGCAAATAAATATTGTTAATTTTAAAACGTCGCCGATATAACTAAATGTCGTTTAAAGGACCATGTCAAGAGAGCTTTTCTTCGAGAGGAGATTTTGACTAAGTTCTGCTTAATAGAAATACTCATTCATGTACATCCCCATGGCATTGCAAAAGACAGAATGTTACATGATAGGTAAAACTCAGGAAAGAGAAAACTTTACATCACATTAATCCATATATTATTGATAAGCAGGAGTGCTTTTCAGTTTCTTATGTACCTTGAAAAAAGTCGATTCTGTAAAATGAATAATTAACTTAATGTTTAGGAATATCATTTGGGATTATTTTACAGAAAAAACATGATATTTAAAGGAGAAAATCGGCGATAAAATATGATTTATTAAACAGCAATGAAATAATGAAATCTAAAGACAAACTTCAAGATACCCCCCCCCCAAAAAAAAAAAAACAAAACAAAACAAAACAAAAACTGAGAATTCAAGACAAACTCAACGATACAACTCAAAAATGATATAGCGAAATTCAAGACAAAACACTGTGGTACAATTTAAGACAGAAATTATACTGAAATGAAAAAGGTGAAGATCAGAGACAAACGCTCTGGTATAACTTAAGACAGAAATACAGAAAATCAAAGACAAACACTGTGGTAATTAAAGTTAAAACACTAAGCTATAACCACATTTCTATGTGAGTGAAAAATTCTCGAATGGGACGTTAAACAACATAAAATCAATCTGAGCTATAAGCTATAAGAGTTAAATACATAAAACAAGCACTGAAAATAAAAAAAAAAAAAACACTAACGTCTTTAGAAAGAAATACTTAGAATTACTTCAAATTCAAACGCATGTTTTACTGATCCGTGCACTATATAAATTAAAAAAAAAACTGTCGATTTCACAAGATGAACCTACACCATTCAATTATCTGTATGGACACTGATAGAACTTGAAAGGTTAGTGAATGACAGAGCTTCTTTAGTAGATTTTCAGTCACATTTCAGTTAATTGAATGGCAGAATTTTATCCGATGTGTGCAAATTCCCCACACCGGTTTTTATCTTTACCGTGACAACAGATTGTAAATTCATTTGTCAAATTATTCGATCTCAACAAATAATTCTGAACTTAATGTCGATGCTGGTAAGATGTTCATTAATCATGAACATTTCCATGAAAATTTCCATATTTTCATACAGTACATTTCCATGAAAATCACAATATCAAAAAAAAAAAAAAAAAAAAAAAAAAAAAAAAAAAAAAAAAAAACCAAGCAGAAATATGACGTTAAAAACTAGATTCAGCTAAATAGCTTCAAAATTTTGTGGCATTTGCTAATAATCAACAGAGTAGCCTTTTAATATCTATATTTAAATTCACATTAATCGGTGACAACATAAGGGAATAAGACCGGATAAATAACATTGTTCTATAATACGTCAAAGTCAATAGCATAAGTACATTATCAGATAAAATTCAATACATTACACTATTAGACGATTTCAAAAACAGCAAAACATCATAAAATAATATTTAAAAATTGCTAAATAAGACAGAATCAATGCAACATTACATACATCATGATATCAATTCATTATCTTTTTAATATTAAAAAGGTAAGTAAAACCTGGCCCAAAGACCATAAACTGAGAATGGACTTAAGTCAAAATTTAGATTTTTAATATGTAGAGTTTTATTTAATGTTTTTGCGTAAACATTTGGTATTTTATATAACATTTAAACCCAAATATATGAAGAAAATTTTGTTTAATTATCAAAATTATTTCAAAAGTTATATTGGTTTGAAATTTTGACTTAAGTCTCTTCTGAGTTTATAGTCTTGGTGCCTGGTGTTATAAGAAAAATCTAATAATATCATTACATAACAGTAAAACAACATACTTTGTGAGAAATACTATCAAAAAGTATCTTTTAACTCTCCGTCATCAGTAACTGGGATATCAAGCACATTCAAAATCATCATGAATCACAGTACGTGACGCTTCATCATCTTTTATTTCACAGTGTATTCAAGGAATAGACGTCACGTTATATACTTTGTGAGGTTTTTATCACGAGAGTCACCTTTATCTCACTGTTATTAGTAATTGGGATATCGATTACACGTCATAAACATCATACACCACAATTATTAGTGAGGCTTTATAATCATGTAACAAACTCTGCGAGGCTTTATCATCATGATGGAGAGTCTCCTTTATCTCAGTGTAACCATTCATTTAGGATATAGGGGTTTTATCATCATGTAATACACTTAGTGAGGTTTTATTATCACGAGAGTCTCCTTTATTTCAGTGTTACCAGTAACTTAGGATATATAGAGGCTTTATCATCATGCAATACACTTAGTGAGGTTTTATCATCATGTAATACACTTAGTGAGGTTTTATCATCATGAGAGTCTCCTTTATCTCAGTACCATATTGGACTGTTGGATACCAGGGACTGAGCCAGTTCTCAGACGACCAGAGACCATTTAGGTAGGTGGAATGGCAGGAGTTAAACCACCAACCCCCTCTCCAGTTAGCAGCACAGTGATATCCAGCCCTGTCATTGTCTCTGTCCGGGGTACTAAAGTACATCCCAGAGGCAAAGTCGTCACTATAACCAGTTAATAACATCCTGTCACCTATACCATAAACGAAAAAGATATAATGCAGAGTGACTTCACTGTTATTAATGCCAACAAAAACAAGGGCAAAAAAGCAGCAATGGTTGGCCAAATAAATCAGCATAAAAGATAAAATTTTGACTTCAAATTTTTCAATTATTGAGCTTTCTTTCAGATTTTTCATGAGCCACTTAATTTCGATTAAAATATAATATTTATTCTTGTATGCGGAAAGAAAAAAAACTTAAAAGCGTTTAATGAACTCTCTCTCTCTCTCTCTCTCTCTCTCTCTCTCTCTCTCTCTCTCGTCTGTCACGCACCTAAGGTTCCAGTTACTGGTCCTCCAAGAGAAAGTTTGTATTTGTTTGATGAACACTCTCTCTCTCTCTCTCTCTCTCTCTCTATCACGCACCTAAGGTTCCAGTTACTGGTCCTCCAAGAGAAAGTTTGTATTTGTTTGATGAACTCTCTCTCTCTCTCTCTCTTTCTCTCTCTCTCTCTCTCTCTCTCTCTCTCTCTCTCTCTCTCTCTCTCGTCTATCTATCACGCACCTAAGGTTCCAGTTACTGGTCCTCCAAGAGAAAGTTTGTATTTGATGAACTCGAACTCTCTCTCTCTCTCTCTCTCTCTCTCTCTCTCTCGTCTATCTATCACGCACCTAAGGTTCCAGTTACTGGTCCTCCAAGAGAAAGTTTGTATTTGTTTGATGAACTCGAACTCTCTCTCTCTTCTGTCACGCACCTAAGGTTCCAGTTACTGGTCCTCTAAGAGAAAGTTTGTATTTGTTTGATGAACTCTCTCTCTCTCTCTCTCTCTCTCTCTCTCTCTCTCTCTCTCTCGTCTATCTATCACGCACCTAAGGTTCCAGTTACTGGTCCTCCAAGAGAAAGTTTGTATTTGTTTGCCTCATCAGAGACAGAGAACTGATGATATAATTCATATAACTTTTTGCCACTCTGTAATGTGATGGACACGTACAAGGATGAGTTCCGTCCCTTGGTTAAGCGGTGAATCACATCATTTCCTTTAATATTTAATGTATCAATATCTTAGTTATCAAACATGTTTATTTCAGGATCAATGTAGTATAAAACAACACAATTCTAGCCTTTTTGAAGAGGTCAATCTCTAGATATATAGACCTTAGTAAAAGCAGGTATCAAATGCGGGGTCGATATGGTTTCTATAAAGTCTACATATCTAGGGATTTTTTCGAATCAAAAAACTATATTTATTTTATTATTTTTCATATCAGAAATATCTTTAAAGTCGAGGGACCCGTTTTACAAAAGAACTTACGACTGAGACCAAAAACTTTAGTTAGTTGTAAAATTTTGCAAAAGAAATGATTCTGTTTAAAATTGCTGTCGTAAAATTATCTTTCTACATTCCTTTTTAAAAGATTAAAACATTTTCATTTTAATGTAAATTAGAAAGTTATAAGAAGAATTGATTTTTAGTCTTAGTCGTAAGTTATTATGTAAAACGAGCTCCATGTTTGTAATACCCAATGATTTTACTCATTTAAGGCTTTGTTACGTAATATTCATTAAGACGACACAATTACAAATTAGAAATGAAGATCAGCGGCCCTTTTTGCAAAAAAAAAAAAAAAAAAAAAAAAGACTAAGACAAACATTTTCCCATTCCTAAGTAAGCATCTAGTCTGTAATGGGACACAGAAATACCTTCTATTTCTATTACAATAGATTGTGTTGTAAAAAAAATTACGAAAAAAGAATGTATATGTATTTTTAAAATAAAAGAATACATAGTTGTCAAATTTTTCCTTAGTCGTAATTTTTTTTGGTAAAAAGGGCCACTGGGTTTTTAAAAACTGCCAGTTTGTATTAATAATTGTGATGTCACCACAATTATTGCTTCACAAAAGATTGTTCCCAATTTTTGAAACATCGGGTTTATAAGCTTTTTAGTATCTTAGAATAGAACCACCCAGCTAATAAGATATCTTATACATGATTACGTGATCTACTTTGAGCCAATCAGATATCTGGGAACGATAGAGAAAAATAACAAAAGCAAGAAAATTGCTCCGAACAATATTATTATCACATATTTATGTTAGTAATATGAGTGTTCAGTTATTGCATTGTTGGGATTAAATACGATAATTTAAACACTCAAAATATGATGAAGTTAATTTGTGACATAGTATAGAAATAAAAACTGAAATTTGCACACTTAAGTAAACAATTGTTCACTAAAGAATGCACTTCACTCTAGATACTAATGTTCACTTAAGATATAAACAAATACAAAAAAATATACCAATCCAGTAAGAGTCTGCCGGGTTACCGAAACCTTTTCTGTACTCCTCCCACGATTTATCAAAACTCACAGATCCGCTCATCCTTTTCTGAATAACCTATCAATTTCCATTCATTACTTGAAGTGTCATTTATTGCTATAGATTTAAAACTAAAAATGTGCTAAAAGGCAAATAGGGCAGATAAGCTACTCCTCAAGAATTATGCTAAAAATGTATCTGTTTATCTAGATATTGTTTTAAGAATGAAATGTTCTATAATAATCATTGAACAATGATACCTTTTAGAAAAAAAAGTTATTTTAAATTCCAATGAAAATATATTTTACAAAATCTATCATGTTATGATATGAGAAAATATAAAACAACCTGGAAAATACTACACTGGAAAAAGGGAAAAACATTGCTTTTATTTGTTCGCAATATTTTAGATTTTTTCTATAGGAGGAAGACTTGCGCATGTTTTAATTAAGAAATAAACAACAATGTTTAAAAATTCAATGGGAAATGAACTTGGTTGGTCACGTTATCAAATCCTGTGAAACCCGAAAGGGCTTCTCCATAGATTTGATCACCTACCAACCAAGTTCATTTCCCAGTGAACTTTTTATCATTTTTGTTTATTTCGTATATACTTACATTTGAGGTGATCAATTAGAATAAAATATTACAGGAATGGCCAGCCGTATCACTATATTGTGACACGCAGTGACGTAGAAGTTGTTTGGCCTTGAAAGTTCGCTAAGCTCCAACATTTGAATATTTACATGGATGTTTATCTAATTCAGGAAATTTCTGTTTATAATAATAGAACAATGTTCGGTGCTGAGAATAATCTGACTATTTTATGAGTTCTTCACATATGTGAAGTCTAAAGCGGTCGTATCATCTGTTTCAGTTTCAGTTTCATCTGTTTCAGTTTATCTACCTTCAAAAGAATTTCGGGTTAAAAAGGTGAGGTATTCTTCACACCGAAGGTAGATCTTATGGACATCTGGTGATTGACAAAAATATCTATATGTGTCAATTATTTTATCTATTCTGTCTCTATCAGTTAGAATTTCCGAAAGCAGTTTCACTGTGATAGAAATATGTAGGCAAGATATTATTTCGCCGTGTGATTCGCTCACGTTATGACCCCTGACCCCATAATAAGTTCATACAGAATTGAACATATTTTCTCTTCAATAGGTTAATCTAAAAAATATTTGCAAATGTAAATGTTCTTTAATGATTTATGATGAACGTGATGACTTCAACTTTTCAATGGTCAACTTCACTTACTTATGTAGCAATGTACCTTTATCATCTCTTTCAGTTGATTCGATACCCTCTACGTACTCAACAGTTTCGTTTGAAGTCATCATTTTGCAAGTTTTTGGTCGATACAATGACCTTGTCAGCAAATACAACCTATCATTGATTCAAATGCTGACGTTTTTCGTACTAATTGTTAGGCCATTATTTACACACTCTGTTGTCTACGGTTTTCCCCCCATTTTTTCCCGATCATGACAAGGACCGGACGGACCGGTCAACAGAGGATACTCACTCATCCAGGGCACCTGTTCCCACCTCCAAGATTGCTCTGCTCCGGATTTGTATTGTTTGAATAGACTTTTGAGCTTGAATACTATTCGTTATCTCCATAGTTTTCATCTATCAATCTCTCAGAAGGATGTAACTGAATTATTATGTTAGAATATGAATACGAAAAGGAGATTCTTTTTTTTGCAAATCAATCCGATAAAGGTATATTTTCATTCTCTGCTACACCTGATATTTATTTTAGATATGAATATATTTCTTATACAAATCAGAAACTATGCGATCATATTTGCATGATTATGAACTCAAATTTATTAGCTTAATAGTGTTTTAAAATTTCTAAAAATGATCAATTGATATAAATACATGTTACCAAAAATTAGGGAAAGGTCACTAAGAAATTGAATGTAACAAGAATAGGAATGAAAGACAGAACGGAATCTGACCAATCTGTTTGGTGTTAGGATATTTTAATAGAAAAAGATATCAACGGCAAACTAATAACATATCTTTGTGATAAACATACTGACTTCAACTTTTCTATCGTCAACTTCCCCTTTTTATAGAACAATATATCATTATCAACTGCATATGGCGTTTATGTATTCTATTTTATTCGATACACCAGCGCATGCTTTACGTACTAACAATTTCTAAATCAAGGCAAGCTATTGATAAACAAGTTGATGAAACAAAGATATCAAAAGTCTCGTTTGAAGTCAACATTTCGCAAATTCTTTGATCGAAACAATGACCTTGTTAGCAAATAAAATCTATTGTTAAATCGAATGTTGACCTATGCTTTTCTTGCAAATTTCAAGGGTAGCCGGGGTAGCGCAGTGGTTAGAGCGTTTGCTGTAGAGTCGCTGAGTAATGAGTTGATCCTTACGTCGCGGGTTCTAATCCCACTGTAGGATTTGAAGATTGGTCCTTTGGATGAGCCCGTATAAACCCAGGTCCCTAGTTGCAGTAGGTGCTAGCACAAAAAAGATACCTCACTGTTCAAAGTGCCGAGTATAGGGTTAAAATTTGGAGCTCTCCACCGGCAAATGGTGGCGTCTCCGAATGAGTGAAAAATTCTCGAAAGGGATGATAAATAAACAAACAAACAAATTTTTAGGCCATTATCTCTAAACTGAACTGTAAAATTTTTTTACCGATTCCCGATCATGACAAGGAGATCACGGCTGGGGTGACCGGTCGAAAGGGGTTGATTTCTCCTCCAAGGCATCTAATACCACCTCTGATGTATAAAGGTCCGTGATTGCTCTGCTCCAAGTTGGTATTATTCTGATTGACTTTTGACCTTAATTGCGTTTTCGTTTTCTTCATTTTTCATCATCAAAGAGACCGTTGAAAGACAATTGAAAGATTATAAAATTTGTTAACTGTCTTCACGGAAAGTCTACGACTGAGACATTACTTACATGTGCAATAGTATGATTTACTGTTTTGTCAATAAAATGCATATCTGAAAATGGTGAAGATAACGAACAATGATTGACCCCCCCCCCCCCCCCCCAAAAAAAAAATCACAAACAATATAAATCTGTAAACATGGCATAAAACACGGACCCCCTGAAATTACAGAGGTGGGATAAGTTGCCCAGGAAAAGTAAGTATCTTTGAGAAATACCTGTCATTCAAGTACTATTCAGCATTTATATACCAGATTTGAATTGAAAGGTTATATCTTCCAGCGTTATTTCATAAGAAAGAGAGAGGGAGAGAGAGAGAAGGAGGGAGAGAGAGAGAAAGATCAGTATCTTACCGTCCACAATCCGCCATTTTCATCCATTTTACAATATACATCTACTGACATGTTATTTCCAGGGGGATAAATTTTGTATATTCCAGCTGATACGCTCTGTCCTTTAACACGAAGGTCATGACAGTCGATACCAAGAACTATATATATATATATATATATATATATATATATATATATATATATATATATATATATATATATATATATATATATACGGTAAGAAAAATTAAATTGAGATATACGGTAAGAAGTTGTAATTAACATCCGATCTTAATTAACCTACAAATCAAGTAGACTTTATTTATAATCATTACAAGCATATAATATCAATACTAACCATTAGGAGGGAAGTAGTGTCTCCAGCCAGTTTCAACTACTGTTATTTTTGTCCTATCACATGGATAATAGACACACTTCTTTTCTTTGGCATTAAACCCAAAGCAGCCACACGTGAAACCACAAAGAGCGGAACAAAAGGACAACGAGGAGGCATTATTTTCTGCTGGGAGTTCATTGTCTGACTTTTTGTCATCAAAATCGAGATTGGCCAAATACCTTTGAGTCACAGCCTTTGCTAATTGTAGTGACACCGCAATCAGGAAAAAACTGTGGAAAACGTACATGTTACAATTGATGAAAAACGTACGTATAAAGTATTCAACGTCTTTGTAATTTCAGAAGATGGAACGTTTAGCTTGGATAAAACGAATATAGATCCACAACTCTTTATTCATTCTGACGAAATTGGCTTTCAATAGTCGATTCTCCATTTACTACTAACGATTACCTATTGGTTCCCTAGGCTGAAGGCGGAGTTGAAGTGACAATTCTGTGCATTGAATGATATACACAGAAATTTAACGCAAAGTCCTCTTTGTAAACTTTACAAGGTAAATTATAGTTAGACCCAACGCAATCTGGAAAAAACTGTGGAAAACGCACATGTGTACTAAACCATAACTCAAAATTGTCACCTTCTATGTAAGCAAATGTCCTATTCAGTAGCACTAAGACAAATACATGTATGAATTCAAAATGCCTGATTTATCTGAAAAAGATAGGTATGTGATACTCAGTGCTGCCACTCAAAAATGAGGTACAATTATTTATTTTGGTTTAAGAGCGAATTGAAAGAAAAAATATTGTGCAGTTTAAATACAAAACAAATTAAGAGAGTCAGAGCAAACAATTACTTTTTAAAAGCTATTTGCCAACAAAATATGTTAATGTAAAGACCTGAATAAGATTGTGCCTTGGGAAAACGTTTATGAATTTCAACGGATATTTAACATATCTGAAAATTTAATTGTAAGTTCAGTTTTAGTTAGCAAGAGCGAACATATTCTACTCTTTCTTGTCGTGTCTGTAATATCATGATAATCGATTCTAAGATATAACATTGGCAAATACCAAAAATAAAGAAATACTTCAAGTTCCCTTCTGTTCCTGTGAAAACATATGAAAAGGGTTTAGACAATTAACAGTCATCGATCTCAGAAAAAAAAAAACCAATAAAGATATGTGAACAAGGCATAGAACACAGATCTCTGAACATTCCAGACGTGTATGGATCAAAAGCCGAGGAAGAGTAAGCATCCCTGTTGATGGGTTCACATCCCCTGTTGATGGGTTCACATCCTGAACCCTTTGTATTGAGCCTGTGAAAAGAATATTCTTTAGGCAAACTTAATATAAAATCAAAGGCCTGATATTTGGTATGAAATATGGCAGTACAAATACGATCAAATGATATGGGTTTTTTTTCTTAAAAGGTTATTGTAGCGACCACAGAATTTATGAAATTCTTACTTTTAAAGAGGTTGTTGAATTCTCTGTAACATCAACTATTGAAAAACTAGTCCGCTAATAAACTAGCACAATAAGTGACCATCAGAATTTCAGCACTTTGTTGGAGACCTGGTCTCCAAAGACTACATATATTATCAATGTGGAACTCCAACATCCCGTATTTAAAAAAAAAATCTTCAGAGTATTTTTTTATTCTATCCCATTCTATCGAGTATCTGATAATTTGGAATCAATTTTAGCAAAACAAAACTGTAACTCCAATCTAATTGATTAAGTTTCTTCTAAGAAATACAGAAAATTTACACTCATTCAAAAATATAAGACTATTATATGATATACTACAGAGTGTTTTTCTATATAAAATCGAAAAAGAACTCACAGATGAGTATTATAATGTTAATCAAAATAAAACAAAGGGATGAAAAAAACAACAACAACAAAAAGAACTAATTTTGCACGATGGTAATATTCATTTTAACCCATGGATCAGTGCTGTATTGATTTTAGAGTACCCCTTTAATATCAAGGAACAATATTTGCACACGAAGTTTATGGATGACAGCTAGATTTTCCCCATTTTTCTTTTTTATTCAACCTTAGGCAGATACCATACGAATTTATTAACATTTTTGTAGTTAGGAACAATACTCACAATAATGTATCTCTGTGCGTAAGTAAATGGAAATTCGCAATTCTTAAACAATGTTTTGCATTTGATACGAAACAGAAACATCAATTAATATTGTTATAAATTTATTAGAGAGACACTTTAGTTGTATTTATTTCATTTCTTTACCACGGTATTGAAAAAAAAAATCTTTCTTGAATTTGATTGGCTGGAGGTTATAAGATAGGATTAGGCATGGAAGGATTGATCTTAAAATTCTAGCGTGAATCCTGATTCCTAAATCCTATATTCTGAAATTTGCAGGCTATCCAATCCCAGCCCATGTCAACTTTTAGGAGAGAAGCACTGTACTTGTTGTCAAAATATGACAAGTTTTAATTTTTTTTCTAAAACAATTAGAAATTAAACACATCGCGCCCGAACAGGAATTGTCAAAATATGTCTGATTGAAATGTTACATTCTTTCAATTTAGGAAAGTTTTGGTATGCTTTATACCAAAACTGGTTATCTGCTGACTCAATATATAAAAAAATGTTAATGTCCCGAAGGAGAATCTGAGAAGCACCAATCATTTGGTGAGAGACTGTGCCCCTTACAGACTCTGCAGCTTGTCACCTTTTCATACAGGCGCCGTGTCAACCAGTATAGAATCGTTTATCTTTTCATACATAGTAGAATATAAACCGAGTGGCGAGTATCCTCGGGGATAGATTGTCCACCCGCAGAGATAATACTCGGTAGTGAAAATGAAATAAAAGATGAAAATAACGAACAGTGATCGATATAAAAAAAGAACCTACGAACAATATTAATCTGTTTACAGGGCTTATAAAACGGACCGCTGGACAATCAAGAGGTGAGATAAGGTGCCAAAGATGAGTAATTAACCCCTGTTTACAGCTCCCATCCGCCGTGCGCCCTTTTTTGATGAGGTAGAATAATCCTTAGTCAAACTTAGTATAAAATCAAAGGCCTACAATTTGTATGCAATATGTCAGTCAAAATACTACCCAGTGATATTGGTTATATTTGCTGACAGGGTCATTATAAGGACCATAGAATTCAAGAAATGCTGGCATTAAACGAGGTTGTTGAAATCAATTTAACATCAATGTAAATCATATACGGTACCAATTTTGATGCAACTAATATATCAGTAACCTGCCTCGGTTTAAGAGTTGATCGTCCTCGGAGCATGCTCTTGAGTGGTGAATAAGTTGGGAGTTATAAATACCATTTGCAGATGATAGCAGAATATTACTAAATAAATATGGAAAACTGACGATGGAAAAGGTAAAGACATCTCGTTTGTCATACAATTTTGTTGTTAGTTGGCCCTTATTCCTATATTCAGTAAAAAAATCTAAATATTAAACAGATGTGCCAGACTCTGTTGTGTCTTTTAATCCAACTTCACTGGGATATATCGTGTCAACATTTGAATTGAGATAACTATTGTTAAATGATATAACGCCAACGATATATCTGAATGTCGAGTTTAATATCACGGCAAGTGTTAAAAACAAGTCGGTTTATAAGTTCCAACAGTATTTTTTTCACGGAAATGTGAAGATAACGAACAGTTATGTTTCTCAAAATTCCTATTAAACAATTATATGAATTATGAGCAGAGCAAACATGGACTTCTGAAAACAGGTGGGACAAAGTGCCATGGAAGAGTAAGCATCCCCTGTTGACAGTCAAACCTAAAACACACTGTGTGCTCCTTGTCATTACCTGTTAAACTCAATATCTGTAGGCAAATTTGTGTAAAATAATGCTCTATTAATTCGTATGATAGAAGTCAAGCAAAATTCAACCCTACGACGGATTGTATTTGCAAACAAGGTCATGGTATCAACCATAGAAAATGTGAAATGGTGACCTAAAATAGGATTTTTTTTCAAATTCTAGTACCATCAACTTATTGGACGGTATTAAACTTTATTTTTAGACACAATTAATACGCAAATCATGCTCTTACATATCGAATCAATTGGTAGACATTAACCCCATAAACAAATGATAATGATATACTTCGATTTCTATGGGATATACTCAGGTATGTTAAAGAAGGAAATGGAAAATGCTTAGTACCTTCGTAATATGTATACGTTTTAACAAGATAAATGTTTACATGTAGGAAAGGGTAATACAGATACCCATAATGGATAGGTTTGTGCTTTACTCGGTACCAGTTACGTCGCATGTATCAGCTGTGTGTCATTTGACTGGTATATAAATAGAACTGCTAAGCTGAATGTAGAAAATGACGCTAGTGCAATGGCATACTCATGTTTTGGAGAAAAAAAAAAGATACAGGCTAAAAAAAGGTTTACATCGTCTACCCGAAAAGAGCTGGGAGCTAGTTTGTTCTGTTTGAAAAGTACTAGTTATTATGCCTAAAAATGCATACAGTAGCTAAAAATTCTTACTTCGCTTAAAATTCTGTAATGAATAAAAATAATGTTATGCAGATCAGAATCAGCTCCCAGCACTTTTAAAAATATACATGATATAAGCAATTGATATTCCATATTTCAGCTTAAACAGTCTAGTCTTTGCACTTGCACGCATATCGTGTTAGCAATATAATTTTCTTTTAGTTTTATTGATTGGGTTTTAAAAAAGCGATGGTTTTATATTTATTAAAGCTATTTTATAATTATTAATCCAATAGTTGCAATGGTTTCACTCCTTCGGACCACTTTTACTGCGTCAAGTCCAGGCCAGTGACGTCATTTATGACATAAGATTTGCTTCTTATTACTCGGCAGTATTGTTATCAAATGTTGTGATTTTGCATGCCTTTATTAATAAATAAATAAAAAAAATACATGCGAGTTGTTATTTACGCATCATCATGTGGTTGAATTTATTTTAGTCGCTTGTTGATATTTTCAGTGACATCACAATTAAACTTCCCATAGGGTGAACCGCAAATGTGAACTCAGGCCTTCCTTAACGTTATTTAGTATCGAATCAACTTAGGAATGAAAATGATTATTCTTAATTGAAAAAAGGTCGTTTATATAGTTTAATGTCAATTGAAGGCTACAACAAGAAACTTTTTTTCTTTTCATGTTGGAGTTTTTCAATAAAATCTTCCATAAAAGAATACTCATCCATGTATGTTCCCATGGCATTCAAAGAAGACAGAAAACTATGTGACGGATATTTTGTAGAGAGAGAATTTTTCATATTTATAAAGATATTCTCTGTCACATTTATTTCTGTCATATTATTCCATACCTTTATATAAGAAGGATTTTGGGGATTTATCTACGATAACATGGCTTAAAAATAAGAAATAGCGATAAAATGTCATGTAAAACATCGCAATGAAGTAGAAAAAAATGATACTGAGAGTTCAATACAAGCTCTACTATAAAAAATACGAATTACCGTTACTTTTCGAAAACGTTTCAATATCGCTTTGTATGTATTTTGTTAATGTGAAATGTCTTTGTTTTTTTTTTTTTTTTTTTTTTGTTTTTTTTTTTTTTTTGTTTTGTTTTGTTTTTTTGTTTTTTTGTTTTTTTTTTTTGTTTTTTTGTTTTGAAACCTGTCCTTGTTGAATGATCGATTATCCTTCCAGTATTTCCTACTTTTTTGAAAATTTGGTTGTTCCAACAACTAACAAAAAGTGAATATTCTTTAACCACTATCAATAAAGTGGAACTTGAGAGTTTGTCGAAGGGATAATGATGTTAAGCCTTGTTTAGAATTTAAAACGCGGAGTAAAAATATGACTTTTTAATTTAAAAAAATGTTTTAAATAAGATCAAAACAACCCATTCTAACATTAAACATGCAAGTACGTGCTTTAAAATAGTTGTTTTTTTCTTTGAGGGAGATAAATATTTGTAAGATCAAAAAGAATATAAAGTATGTAATAAACATTTTGTTAATATTCATATATCAATTTGCACTCGTCCTTTTCTTCGAAGTCCCTTGTGCTTAATCAAGTCAAATAAAAATACCAAATAAACATATGCAAAAAAAAATAATAATAAATAAATGAAAAATAAATAAATAAATAAATAAAAATAAAAATCAAATGTACCTTGTTTCTTATTCAAATCAGTCTCCTGGGTATATGACTTGATTTGATGTTTTCAATTATCTATCTGATTATAGACGTAGAAATTATCAATGATCATTATTTAATGATAATACTTTCCTTTTATTTCAATGGTTTCTATTTATATCTAAAACTTTTTAACCAAAGATAGATCGAAAAAATAATTCAAGCCTATACTTTTGATACATATGAACACGTTATTAAAGGGGCTGGGACAAAGATTCGGAGTTAATATTTTCTAAAAGTATAATATCTTGATTTATGGGTTGCTTAAGCATTTCAAACCGAAATAAAATAGATGCGTGATTAGAAACTTCATTTATCTGCCAACTATTAAAACAACGAATTTCGGGACGCGTGTGATTGACACACATCCTTTCACGAAGTAAACTTTATCTTTAATACTTAGGAAAAGTAGAAATTTTGTTGTGTATTAATAAAAAAAAACCCATTAAAACTATAATCCAGAAAATTCAGAATAGAACTGTGAGAAAGTAAAACAAACTAACCAGTATTGTCCCTCCTTGCTCAGTGATGTGTGCAGACTAAACAAATTGAAGACACCCGGTAAAATGTGTCCAGTTTAAAAAACCAGATGTTTGACGTGATGTAAAAAAGAATATCGTCGTCATTGAATTCAAAGAATATTCGGGTAAGTTTCATTCATTAAACCGATTTAAGTTTTTGAATTAACAAAGAAATTTAAAACATAAACAATGAAAATTTTAGTTTTTTTTTTTCACAATATGACCTTTAAAAAAGACCAAAATTTGTCTCGTAAATATCGACCTATCTCCTTTTCATTCTTATAGAAAGATATTCCTTATTCATTCCTCCTTAAGCTTATAAGGACATTCATGGAAATGGCCATCAATTCAGGCATGTACGATAATTATCACTACTGTATCAATTCCTGTTTAATCAGTGTTTACAGTCATATTGAGGTATGGAAGATGAAAGGTATCTAGCTGATTTTTTTTTAAATATTTGACTCGTATAGAAGGTTTGGGGGGGATATCTGTGATTCTTTTTTTTTTTTTACTAAATGATTTTTAGGGAGTGGAAAAAACTTTACCTACATATATATTTTTCTTTATTTGGGATCGTTCAAATAATAAATAGTTTCTTTGTAGGTGTAGATCGTTCATGTTTTTTTTTTTTTTTTTTTTTTTTTTTTTTTTTTTTTTTTCATTGTGGGAGGGATCGTTTGTGTGATATGTGGTATCTTTTGTGACAGGAAATGTAAGTGTTTGAGGTTTGATGGTGTGGACGTTTTCCAATAAGGAAATACAACCTATCGTTAGGTCATATTTTTGACTGACTTTTTTTTTAAATATTACACTGGACAAGTGAATATTCCGTCTATCTGTTTAATACAAAGGGCTCACATAAGGTTAAACCGGTCGACAGGGGATGCTTTCTCCCTCTAGGAACCTGATCCAACCTCTGAAATTTCGGGGATTTCCGTTTTATGCCCTGTTCATAGATTTGTGTGTTGTTTGTAGGGTCTTATGATATCAATCACTATATCTTATCCTCTCCTCTTTCAAGTTATGTGAACATTCTCATACGTTGTAAACAATCACATTGAATTTAACAGTCTTAATTACAAAGGCGGCTGTAAATATTATGTTCTTTTTGTGTGTGGACTTTTCTGTATATCGTAATATACATGTATTTCGCCCAACCAGTTGTGGCAATATTTTAAAATGATTACTCCTTTTATCTACAAATAAAAGAATGGTAGGTTTACATTGCATCCGTTTTTTTTTTTTTTTGTTTTTTTTTTTATTCGAAAATTTTAATATGTATTACAGACTGTCAATAATGAAACCCTTTTGTATTTCTTAATTTAAATATCTGGTTTTCGACTGATATTTAAAAGGAGGGAAGTCTTAAAAGTCTTTTATCGTCGTCTACCTCACTTACCTTAAACTTCGCCTGATTGTATATCTAAAGCATGACATGTGCATATGAATGTCTTACGTCGCGAGTTCGAATCCCACTGTGGGACGTGGAGACCGGTCCTTCGGATGAGACAGTAAAAACTGATGTCCCATGTCGCAGTAGGTGCTGGCACAAAAAAGATCCCTCACAGCTCAATTGCCATGAGTGCCGAGTATAGGTCAAAATTTGGAGCTCTCCACCAGCAAGTGGTGGCGTCTCCATATGAGTGGAAAATTCTGGAAAGGGACGTTAAACAATAAACATACAAAAAAAAATTACAGAAAAAAATGGGAAGAAGGGAGGGGGTAGCAATCCTCCCACACACGAAAAAGATGTTCACCTGAGTGGAAGTCGGGTGCAGGTGAAATAACTTTCCATAACCTATTGTATCTGCTTTTTTAAGTCCCGTATAGAAAAGAACTGAATTCTAATGTTCAGATGGAAAATCACATTCGTCTGAGGTGCAGGTGAACATTATGCAACAATTTTTCTACGATGTTGGATTTCAACCAAACAAAGAGTTAGGAAATATTCAATCATGAAATAATAATATCTATTTCTCACATAACCTGAATATTGTATATGCTATTATATACAATTAATGTTTGTTTATCAGGTATATTGATTTATACCTTAACCTACGTGCAAACTCAAAATGTATTAAAAATGTCATTAGCAATCGTATGGGAAACGAAATGAAGCTAAAATATGACATTAAATCGTCTTTGTATTGCCTCTTCAATACAGTTTTGATAAATATTTTAACTGCTCTGAGAATTAAAATTTAATTTAAAGGATCGACACACTATGGTTTACAAGCATTTTATTTCTCTAAATATTAATTAAGAGTTCACTGAGTGTCCAGAATAAAAGCCATTTATATCGTGTGTCACTGTAATTGTTGACTTTATTCAGAATGATATTCTTGTTAACACTGCGCTTATTGCGCATTATCAGGCTTAATGGGAACATTACTTTGTCCTCTTTCTAGCTATTGTGAAAAGAAACTAAAAATAGTCACAGACTTCGATAATGCTATCATCACCAAATCCCCCTTTATCAGAGACGAAATTCTGGACCTTGATCTGCTATTATTCGCACAGAAATGCCTCACCTATGGATGTGCATGTTCAGCCATTTTACATATCAGACGAATACGATCCTGTAAGGTTTTGAGTGTCATGTTAGATTCAAAGTCTCTTGGATCTATTCCTCGAGAGGAGGGTTGGGAATATTATACCACTCCAAAGGGTAAAATTTAAATCATTTCATAAATTTTAAAATTATACAATTATTTTTTCATTGCGTTTAAGCATTACTTATCAGCCCATCTGACTTAAGCTGTGAGAGTTTGATTACTAATTGAACAGACAGACAGAGATGGACAGAGATATGGAAATATATACAGATAGACACACACACAAACTGACTAGCTTACATCTTTAAGAATTCCATCCAAATCGTAAGGCGTACAACTTTCATCAGAAATAAAAGAAGTAAAAGATATTCGAGAGCTTAATTGGCCCTCATTATCATTACTTTGTAAAAAGTCTACTGATAGATTTACAGTAGAAAAGAAGATTCTTTAAGAACAGACGATACAAACAAAAATAAATGCCTAGATTGATAGATAGTTTTGGAAAAAAATTATTGTAAATGATGCAAATAGTAAAGTTCTAAATATTAAGAAATTGTTTTCGGTGGTGTTCAGAATTCTACCTTTTTGATCTTACCCTTGTAAATCTTTACAAGTTTTATTATCACTTTGTAGGATATTACTGTTAAACCTCGTATACAGAATTATCAATTTGTCTTATACAAATATGGCTTATTTGTTATTTTCATGATTTTTGAAAAAAAATTGTATTAACCCCTCTTAATGTTCCTTGAGTTTTGTTGTACTTGGTCTCTTCCTAACTGATAAATTAGCATTCCAAGCTAACATCCAAATATGGACACGGTGCAGATATGAAGGTTTTATCATGGATATTTCTTATGTAATTGTATTTCACAAAAATCTGATTTGATTTTTTTTATAATCTATCTACATCCACTGAATAACTTTTTTATTTCTCATGTATGCCAATTGTTGTTCACTTGACAATAAACACAGCCAATTTCTACACTAGTTATAGCTTCTTTCTCCATAAGCCATCCGTACTAAGGATTTCATAATAATGTCATAGCCCAAGCGTTTCACTGCTCATCAATTTAAGTTATGTAATTTATATTGATATAAATATGATTTTTTTCTTTGTTTATATGGGAAAGAACGGTTGCGATCTTTATTTAAAAAAAATGCATAAACCGCAAACGGGAGTAATGTATTTCTTCTGCAGGGTTAAAAACTGGTCCTCTCCGTATAAACAAAATGAAAATTTTATTGTAAAATAAAAATTAACAGGTTGTGAGCCGGGATGGCTGGAATATAGGACTCATTGTTACTTCTTTGGCGAAACGGAGGTCACGTGGATGGAGGCAAAGGTATATCTTCTTTTGTAAACAATCAGTTAAAAAAGAGACTGAAGAATAAATGTTCTGATGAAGCTTATGTGTCAAATTTGCATGGTCTTTTTTCTTATTATTTAAAAAAAATATTCAATTCAATGTATGAACAAAGAAAGAAGCATATTTTTTTCCAAAGTGAGTAAGAAGATAAAAATAGAAATGGAAAATCAGAATACTTTGATTACCTTAATTTTTTCCCCCATGTTGCATTAACCACTTTTTTATTTTGTGTGTAAATTCATTAGCTTAAAACCCCCGTCCATTATTTAATTCCTGTTGGTCACTGAGTGGGAAAAGTATTTATTTTTAATAAATAGTAAGGCCAAAAATACAAATGCAACGTAGGCGTTCATGATCTTGCACAGTATTTACGCAGGAAACGAAAAACAATGAAATAAAATCCAAATCTTTTCATAAGTTTAAAATAAAAGATGACATTTGTAGCATATTTTATAATTATTTGTCTTTAGTTTATAAAATCCATTAAAATTAAAAAAAAATTAATCATTCACGTGTCGGGAATTTCATTGGTTGAATGGTTCAAAATGCGCTACGCATAGCGTTGTCATTCCTCAATATATGTGCATTTGATTGATTGATTAAATATATTGATTGAATATTGTTTTAAGTCCCATTCGAGAATTTCTCACTCATATAGAGACGTCACCATACACCGGTGAAAAGATTCAAATTTAAACCTATACTGTGAAGAGATTCAAATTTAAACCTATACTCGGCACTCAGGGCCATTGAGCAATGAGGGTTCTTTATCATGCCAAAGCCTACCTCGGTTTGAAAGGTCTCATCTGAACGACCCGTGACTTTCACTTCTAGTGCCGGGCGCTTGGCGAAGGAACAGTCACTACCTATGTCAATATCTTAGGTTTGACGCGGCGCGCCGAACGAGAATCGAGCCCTGGCCTCCCGATCATGAAGCGAGCGCCCTACCACTACGCTAAAGTGATCGGTATATGTGCATTTGATGGTGACCTGATAAATAATAAATAATTTTTAAGTTATCATGCATTCAAAAGTACAAAGATCTTTATATTACAAGTAGCTATCACTAGTAACTATGTGATGGTAGTCCTAATGGTTGTTGAAAAAATGTCATGATGTAAAGTCATTTATGGTTTCTCGAATCATTCCTATTTTCCGAATTTACCTTACAGCTGTACTTTGCACAACTCAAAATTGAGAAAACTCAACAGTCATTAGCAACTTTTACAAACAAAAATAAAAAGATAAATAATAATATGTCTGTTTAATCAATAAATTCACGATTCAATTCATGAACTTACTATCCTTGCCGAAGAATTACCCATTTAAGAAGCTTATATGACAAATTTTCATTGATGCCTTAGGGTTGTTTGAAAAATGAAACGACATATCATGGAACAGCAATATCATAAGCTTTAAAAATCATCGTTAATTGTTTTTTATTTACACTGCAAAACTGAAGAAAATTTTGACAATATTTATTTAGCTGAGAGGCCCATCTTTTTGGGGGAGGGGGTGTTACGACATTTGAATGATATGAATGATATACAATACTCTACAGCAAAAAACTGTTTTTAAAAAAAGTTCAATCCCCCTCAACCACCGTAGTACAACGGACTTACAAGAAGTGATGACTGAATTCAGCATATTTCAGTTCAAAATTTAAGCGTCTGACGTCATTTCTTAAAAGACCTGCTAGCCTAATTTCAAAAAAAAAAAAAAAAAAAAAAAACGTTATGGAAAGTGGTTTTTGAAATAAATGATTTTGTTATACCTTTTAATATTGTTTCCTATATAATTTTATACTTAAGTCTTACAATTCCAATGTTTTACTGAGCGGTCATAAAAAAATCGATGCTTAATTGACCGCAGACCGAGATATTGGACCTGTGGATGAGATGTTGGACCGCTTAAGTCACAGTGTGGGCGGGGGTCCGTTGTATCTTATATGCATTAGTTGGAGTTCGACAGAACTTTACGGAATTGACCAAGTTTAAACCGCAGTGTAGGTTAACAAAAATTTACATCATGTTATGTCAAAATGAAAAAAAGTAAAAGGTATAACAAAACATTTATTGACTGTGTTCTCGGGCAAAATGCGTTCTGTCGACTCCTCGAACGAAACTGTTTTCCTAAGGCCGTTAGGCCTTGGGTCCGACTGAGACCATTAGGCATTGGGTCCGACAAAACGCATGTTGCCCTCGAACCCAGTCAATAAATGTATATTAATATTGAAATGTAAACGCAATGCTCGGCCATATTGACAGATATTAATTCTCACCTGCCGGACATAGAAATATGACCGGCGATGAGGTGTTGCGTTTTAACCAAAGAATGGGCGACATTTCAACCCGAGGGTAAGTATATATATATATATATATATATTTATATATATATATATATATATATATATATATATATATATATATATATATATATATATATATAAAATTGGCTGTTGGGAATATTAAAAATATTCAAAACTGACATATGATTTTGAAGAATTTCAAAATAAATATATATACATGTATACAGGGTTCTCCATCACTTGAAATTTTACTGTGTTGCAGACTTTACGTGAACCACTAATATTCGCTGCATTTTCGCGATCAAATTTGCTACTAAATCATTATTCATTATAATTACAAAAACACACACACACACAACTTTTTTGAATCACCAATTGGTTATACAAATGGTATGGTCGTACATATAAATAGAAATAATTTAATGGAATGGATATTTAAAACAATTAGAATTTGTCCACATAATAATGTACATACAATACTACATGCTTATGACAAAAAATTCCGGTAGATAAAATCGATCTACTTCCCCACTTTAAAAGTAAATTTGCTGTGATTTTTGTCAAATAATCAAATTTTATGAATTTAAAAAAAGAAACCTTAGATAAGTAAAATAATTTTAAGGGGTGTCTTTAAATTCCTCAACAATACATTTACATCAATGAAATGATTAGGGTACGATGTTTGACTCACAGTGCCAACATAATTCTAGAGACGTGGTTCTGGAGTATAAAGACCTATATGTATAATAAATTTGTAATTTTTAAATATTATTTAAAAATACAACTAGCAATTATACGGTTACATGGACCTGTGAAAACATCTTTTTTGTCTTTGCTCCTTCATGCGTAAAGTCCAGCAAGGGTCTAGAGATAATTGATTAAGCAAAGTGAGCAAGACAAAGTGCCCTATTTAAGGGGATGAAGGACACACGGTCACATGACTCTGTTTAACCACGTCATAGTCTCCGTTTATATAAGTGCAAAACTTGTATAGCATCAGTTCTTCTTTAATTTTTTGACAATTTTTTAACTTTAATTACCATCTTATATAAAAAAAATTAAAAAGTTTTAATATTCTTGTGAACATTAAAAAATTATGAAAAAGATTGATCCACTCCTCTGTTTCCCTAAACTGCGCGTCCAACAAGTCGGTGACGTCATACACGATCTGTTAGTACAGCAAGATCATACTCGGTGAACACAGGGGCGATATTATTTTGTAAAAACAGGTCATAATCAGTATATGATGAAATATTTTGAGAAACGGGGAACACAAAAATTAATTTTGCATGGCTGATGACGGAAATCTTATGTAGGTATATCTTATTTCACTTATTTAGCTTACGTGTGACGTCACAGTTGATTTTTCCCGTTCTCGAGAAATGTAACATGACCCGTTTTTGTCATGCTTATGTCCTCTTTAACGATGTCCTGTGAAATAATGAGGTCAGCTTCATCATTCGAAATTTTTACAGTTGATCAATAATTTGAAGGATTTGCATTTCAACATAAATTAAAAAATATTGAATGATAGAATTTTTTGTAAATTACGTTTTTTATTGTTTAAGTTGTCTTAAAAAGTGGGTAAATTTCCCTATCCAGATGCAGTGTGATAGACAAAACTTGCTTTTTTGAATTTTAAATCCTAGATATACTCTGAAGTATTTTAAAAGATACATGTCCACTTTGATATTTTTTATATATGCTTTAAAAATTCCATTATGGACAGAGTAATGAGCCCGGAAACATGGAGAATTAAAACTCCACTTAGATACGGTAGGGCATAGTATTTGTCAATCAATATCTCCAAAATAAGATAAGAAACCTAATGATATAACTACTTTAAGACATGTGGGACATACTTAATTAGAAATATACAAAATATGAAAAAAATTGAATGACAAGTATTTTTTCAGCCAAAGGTCCTTCTCCTCCTTAAAAGATAATTAAGTGCTAAAGACTGACGCATAAAAGAAGAAGGTACATTATGTACCAAAATCTGCCCTGTCCCAAAATCTGATGAAGATTTTTTTTTTTTTTTTTTGAAACATGTCTAAGGTGTCTTCTTTTTAATTTAGCTTATTTTTTTTTTTTAATTATCTCAAATCAATTTTCCTACAAAGCTGTCTGAATATAGATAGTTTCTTTTGGAAAATAACACTATGACGTTATGACCTCAACCTAAAAACGCTACGCAAATACGAGGGTTGTTAGAAAGTTCATTATATTACTTTCTAGAAATATTAAAAGAACACATTTTCTTAAATAAAAAATATTTATTTTGTTGTGTGAAGTTTCATTCCATTCGATTTAGCAGAAATCAATTTACTTAATTTTAAAATCAACATGTTTGGTTACCCCGGAGCTACATAATTACGTCAAAAACATTGCGTCATGGTGTTTTTTTTTAAAAAATCTCCCTTTGGTTTATATTTCACACAGTTTGGTTCAATAGCCACTTACTAAAAACCTTCCTCTATCAATTTTAATTTATTTTGCTAACAATCGTACCAGTAGCATTATTTTGTTTGTCCATGTTTATTTTTTTTTTATTTTACCGCGTAACTGCATTTACAAGATCAGCAACTGTAAAGCGCCTTTCTCTTTCCATGACTTTACCAACTAAAAGTTTCTATTCAGATTTTTACGGATAATCCATTTTCTCAAAGACCGCCCTTTTTAATCATTCGAACACAGCCTCCATCATTTACAAACATATGCACAGATCGCTTTTGACATTTGCTTCCTACAATATTTTCAGAGTTTATTCTGAAGATTTCCAGAGTGCAGCACAAAATTTTGTTTTACCTTTAAAAATTGGTTTCTATATAAATCTAAACACACATTTCCAATGTTGTACTGAGCGGTCATAAAAAAAATCTATGTTTGGCCGTAAGTAAGATATTTGACCTGTCGATGAGAAATTGGACCGCTTACGTCAAAATTGTGGACGGGATCAGCTACACTGTATATCTCATTTGCAATCGTTGGTGTTATTCTAATTCAAGCAAGATTTTTATTTTTAAATGCTAGACAATATTTTTATGCGAATTACTTGGTTTGTTTTTAAGATTGCATTAAAACTTTTAACACTATTTTATAGAATGTCAGATTCCCTATAAGATTTTATAAGAAAGTATTAAAGATTAGATATTTTAATTAATAAATAACATTGAAAGGGCAAATTCCCCAGCTTATCCTATCTAACAAGTCGCGGTGTCATTCACGAATTTCTCTACAAAAGAAAATGTGTTTAAAACGTTTCTGTCCTGTCATCTGAAAACCCTCCCCCACACCCCTACACCCCCCAAAAAAACTGAAAAAAAGTACTGTCATTCGATTAATAATTTTATGTCACTGGATAGCCCTTCTCAAATGCACGGATCAAGTATCCCCCCCCCCCCTTTACAAGCTGGTAGAAATGCAGCACTTCTATTGGATAGTTGGCATAGACAACATTCTATCGCATTTTCTTCAACCAAATTGAGGCTTTTTTCGCAAACTAAGTATAGCCTTTCAAAATAAATAAATAAATAATTAAAACAAAATAAACATGTATATGTATAGGCATTTACTTTCTTTGAAGAACAATTTTACGATCTTTTTTAAAATACGTACTTATAATTATAGATAAATAAATACAGTAGCTTGAAGTTTCGCTCAATATGAGAGCCAATCTTTTAGTAAGTATTGTAAGCCTTCGAGAGAAAGATCATAGGCCTTTATGCCTGCTTTGAATCATTTTAAGGTAGAGCGCTCGCTCCGTGATCGGAAGGCCGTGTGTTCGAATCATGGCCGCGACCGACCTAAGTCGATAAAAAAATTAGGTAGCAACTGTTCCTTCGTCAAGCGCTCAGTACCTTTAGGTGAAAGTTGCGGGTCTTTCTGATGAGACCTTAAAAACCACATAATTTTTCACAACCGATCCCCCCAAATATATTAAATTCTTAAACTCTACCTATGCTTCAGCAGATAGAGGGGGGGGGGGGCAGCCTTTCAATGAACATTTTCAAAGTTTGGATAAAAGTGGGATGGGGCCCTTCTCCCCTGATTCTTCGTGCCTGATAAATAACTTGATTTCAGACTTGTCCACACTGACAGATAATTTTGTTCCACAGTACTTATATTAAATTGTGTGATACACATACATAGCCGTAATGGGGTGAAAGAATTTAGTGACAGGTAACCTTGCTGAAAAGTGAACCCCTCATCCTATGAAGCTTTTTATTTTATTTTTTGGTCCGAAATTCTTTTTTGGACTTTCTATCGCTTTCTCATTCGATCCAGTCTTCTTTTAACTTCACTGGATCCTCGACAGATAAGAAATTACAACTCTGGTATATGTGGAATGATCTTAAGCAGAATATATGGGTAAAAAAAAATTACTAGGTGAAATATGAGCCTTTGTTATTATATGCATAATATTAACGGCAATGTCTACAATATTAACTTATGCAGATGCAACGCGCTTATATTGTGCGTGAAATTATAAAATCTGAAAATATATTGAAATATCAACCGTGCACTTGTATAAATGACTGAAAATACAAGGCTTCGGAATATTAATTAATCTGATCAATCCTAACCAACGGAATCCAAAAAGATTGGGAATTTATCACCACCCTTCCGAAAAAAAAAAATCTATGCAATTAGACCTTTTGTGACGTCATCTTTGAGTTTATTGCGTAATTTATTTACATACATGTATGCAGACTTCAACTAGGCCGTTCAGAAGCAAAATAAAATAAAGACTAGGATTTAAGCATTTTCTTTTCTGCAATAATACTTTCAGTGAATCTATTTGTCAGCTGAACGTTTTCATTTTATTGCTTTAAATTTAGTATATTGAACTGATCTCTTCCCTTCTTGCTGGCAACATTTATCAAGTGTAAAGCTTATCTGTATAGATTAATACCGCAATTTGTCATTTCTATAAAACATTTTTTAATTTTTTTATTTTATTTGCATGACAAATATATTTGTATAAGCAATATAAATATGGTCAATCAATGATAAAGAACTATATACGGTATGGGCGTATTCCTGCCCCCATAATAGTCAAATTTTGAAAATCTCTTGAAATGAGAAAAAGTGTATATATTGTATAAAATAATCCAAATTAAGACAATATATTATGAAATTGGAAAAATTTGTTGGCTTTTCTTGTCTCTGTGACGTCACAAACTATTTGGATTTCCGTTATTTTTAAAAAAGAGGCCAAAATGCACAGAGTTTGTTCAATTTTGACTATAGTATTTATAGAGCGCAAGCTTGCTCAGGTACCATATTCATATATTTCATTGATATTATCATTCTACACATTATATCAAAAGATCTAGTCTGAGCAGACTTGCGCTCGATAATTTCCAATCAAAATACCGACGTAAAATACACTATTTTCTCTCAAAATCATTGCAATTTGGAATTTACGTCATTTTATTGACGTCATATCTAACTAATGATGTCATAGTTGATAAAAATATTTAATGCTTTGAAGTCTACAAATATCCACCTGGTTTAGAACATAATTAAAGATTTCTCCATCAAAGTTTTATTTTGGGGGCAGATACTGGCCACTACAGAATATAGTCCTTTATTTTTTAACATTACTACACGAAATACACCATTATTATTACTCCTAGATAAGAATTCGCCTCTTGACTAACTCGTTATCCGCCACCGGAAATAGTCCTGAAATGTCAAAATTAACATACTGCACATTCCTCGAGCAAATTCTTACCATTATTTTTGCTTGTCTTTCATCAAATTATTTTTAAATTAAAATGTTTAATTTTGCTCGAGGGGTGTGCACTACTTCAATTTTGGGAATTTGTTGTAAAAATTATGGAAAAAATAGCAATTTCCGGAAAGAACGGATGTTTAAATCCTGTGAATATCTTTAATCAACGTACATGCGAAATTTTGTTATGCATATATCAGAACTACCAATCTTCTTCTACATGTACATAGAAGTTATATTTTTGCAAACGTGTATATCAAAATACGAAAAATTGTGGGCCTTCGAATAGTACTAACGTACTTAGTTCTTTGAATCGTTACTGTGTCGGGAAAAAGGTTACTGTGTCGGGCCTACACAGCAAAACAGCTCATGGAGAACCTTATATATATATATAATATATATAAGGGAGAATTATGTACAGGATTTACATAGGTATATAAAGGTAACAGTGTATTTAATGAAATATTGAGAGAGAGAGAGAGAGAAAGAGAAAGAGAGAGAGAGAGAGAGAGAGTAACTCTAGCTCCTGGAAGGAGTTTAAGTATTGAGTAGTTGTTTTATGTGGTCTGCATTACACATGTAAAAGACCCCATCTCGGCCATGCACCAAATGACGAAATGTAAACTTGATTGCAAATGAAATTTTTAAAATATCTTTTGATGGATTGATTTCTACTTTACAGACAATCCTACATCATTTAAATACATAGAGGATCTTTATATGACGCAAGCTATATATGTAAGTCAATGACGTCGTCCAACAAAACGAAGGTCGGAACTGACGTTACTATCGCTTATTTACCACATTTTAGCATTAGTTGTGATGTGTTACACGTGATTAGATATTCGATAATCATATATTGTAAGAAATATAAAATTTTATTATTTTTTTGCGTCAGATAACCATCAATATATTTCAAGGCCAAAATCGACCAATGAGGTACCTTGTTCTTTAGGAAGAAAAACAAAAATCATTGTGTAAATTCTTGGACGAAAAGCATATAAGTGTTTCATAAAGAGAGTACATATTAAAAGACACCTTTCAATTCCAGTCTGAGTGTGAAGCATGATGTTCCCATCTGGTGGAAATAGAAACTAAAGAAGAATCTGATTGGCTGGCTCAGACATTTCTCTTAAAAGGTAAGTCACTCCTTACGTAAGATGAACCTAATTGGCTGTCTGAGACATTTCCGTTGAAAGGCAAGCCAAAGGTTTTTAAAGAAGAATAACGTTGGCTGGCTAAGGCATTCCTCTTTATTGGTAAGTTACTTGACACTAAAGAAGAATCTACTTGTAACTGGCTGGTTGGGACATGCCTTTTTCTAAAATAAGTCACATGTTAAATGTATCATAAAAGAATCTGATGAGAAAAAGTCATGGTGTGCATATAGAGTTTAAACCAAAGCATTTACGAAATAAATAAGAGGAAAAAGATGGTTCTTAGAAAGCCATGTGGTGGTATAAAGTGCTATGGAGGAGTAAAATATCTCCAGTTCAATAGTCATATCCACGGTCAGGCTTTGTATGGTCTGACAATTTCTGTGTAAATTTCTATGAAAAATATTTGCTGATGAGGTAAAACGCGTAATAGAACATTCGTTGTAAGAAAGTTCGGGAGACTAACATGTTGAAAACAATATGTACTTGATCCACTTTTGTTAAACATAATTAAATCATCATTGCGTTTAATTATTTGAGTGCCCTTATATCATGACCTTTTAGAAGAGTTAAACGCCTCCATAGCAGTTCAATGTTTTATATGTTCATAAAGATTATGTATGGACTCGTTATGTAGTACAAGAACATCAGCAAGGAAGCACTCTGACATCGAAAACTTGTTCGTCCCTGTTAGTTCCACAGTGGTTTGTTGACACATGCACACATATACCTGAAAGTCATATTTTTTCAAAGGGCATTTGGAAAAATCCTTCAAAAACTTCCAAAAGATTCACAAATTATTTAGCTTTGGTATGTTTTGAATATCTCATGAACAACATGACCATATATTTCAAATTAATATAACTGTTTCCATTAAGAAAGAGGATTTTCTATTCGTGTCCTCTTTTTTTTAATTCAAAATGAAAAATGAAGACAATGCAATTATAGAAATCGACAATTTTTTTTATTCATTTTCGTTATTGAATAAGTTAAGAATTGGTGTGGTCACCAATATTTATGTTAAAACAGATCAATAATGTATCGGTATTCCATATTCACAGTCAAAGGATTGGTGAATCCACCAATTTGAATTATCAAATATCTTCAAGTAAAGATTGATCTTGGTGGTTCCACCAAGAAAACAAGAGTGAATTTGACCATACATAATTCTACAATTCATTAAATGAATTGGTGAACTTACCAACAAAACAACTGAAATATCTTCAAGAAAACTTGGTGATTCTACCAAAAATACAAATAGACAATTCAGCTCAAATTTATAAAAGCAATCTGGTGAAATTCTCAATTACTTTTGATAATGATGATACTTTAAAAACGACGTTGGTGAATCCACCAGTTTTAAGACACTGAAACAACCCATTGAGAGAAACTGAGTGGAGGAACCACCAAAAACTAAAAAAGAAAGTATAACTAAAATTGTCCCTAATACAGAGTCGGTGGACTCACCAAAATGCAAAACATCAACTAACAAGACATTCTCAATTTTACTCACAAATACTTGGTGGATCCACCAAAAATACAAACAGGAATACACAAGAATACTTGAATGATATACTGTCAACATTATCCGTGTAATTATCTATAGTGGGCAGTTTGGTGGATCCACCAAAAGCTAAAAATCAAAAGGCATTCATAATTTTCCTTTACAATTACCTAGTGACACTTCCTTAATACATTTATGTACACAAGGACAAAAAGCTGGTGGATCCACCAGAAAAGTCAAAAATCTACATGTAACCCAAAGTTCAACTAAATTGTCCTTAAATGCAGAGAGGAGTTTGGTGGACTCACCAAACTGTAAAAAAAAAATAATCAAATAACAAGGCATTCTCGATTTCACTTACAAATACTTGGCGGATCCACCAAAATGCAAATAGGAATACTCAAGAATACTTAAATGATATATTGTCAACATTGCCTGTGTATTTATTAAAAGTGGGGAGTTTGGTGGATCCACCAAAAGCATTAAAATCAAAAAGCATTCGTAGTTTTCCTTTACAATGACTAAGTTCGTTTCTATACACAAGGACAGAAAGCTGGTGGATTCACCAGAAAAGACGAAAATTTACATCTTACCTCCTCTTTATGTTGATAGGTTTGCAATTCAACAATAAGTGGACCTATCAACATGTGATCAAAATAAATATGAAATACAATGTCAAAAAAGTGTTTACAATTTCAAAAACAAATGTGCTTCCTCCAATAAGGCACAGTAGTATTTAAACAAAATATAAAAATAACCCTCCATATATTGTTTTATCTCCACCCCAATACACAGCTGAATGAAACACTTTTAACTCATTTTTTCAAACGAAAAATACTTTTCTTTGTTTCTTTCACGTCCCTTTGTAATCGGAGAATTTTTCCTTGCCTGCACCTAGTCTGCATGTCCTGCAGTGGGTGGGAAACCACGACGTAAGGATTAACACTTAACTGCGTGACTCTCGAGCAAACGCTCTAATACTTTGAAATAGGAGCCCCAAAAATCATCTTGAGCTAAACATTTCAATTCATACACTCCCCTGATGAAATCTTTGTGTGAAGCAATCAAAATACATTAACTTAGTATTCTCATATACAGATATAGAAAACATTAGGAATTCATACTGCATATGTAAAAGGGAACAATGAGCTGAGAGGATCATTACCATTTAAATAATGAACACAGCAAACACTTTAAGAATAAAAAAAAATAGATCATGTATTAGTCTTCTATAGATTATGTAGTCATTCCAAATAGAATTAAAATGATACATGCAAGTCTAACACAATCACAATATGCAAGAGTTGATATTATGCATTTTTAACTCCTAAGATTGATGGAAATATATTTGTATCCCTTTTCACAACTTTGACATGCTTTGCGAGAGTCAAGGTCCAAATTACTGACTGTTCCAAATTCTGTTTGTGAGGTGGGTTTCCTAGTTCCAGCTCGTGGGTAACATTGTGGTAAAATCCTAGTGGTTGGGCCTTGATCTGTATCATTTGACATCTGATATGAAATTTCACTTACACGTTTTAGCAATCCTTCCACTTTGAACTGTTGAGTAATTTTCCCTGATGTTTCTTGAATAAAAGAACCACTATTGTTTATATATCCAATTTACTTTAAAAGCGTCCTCAGAATATTATACCGATGATTTCTTGTTTAATACTTTTCTGTGGTCTCTATATAAACGTATCCTTTACACATCTTTGTGTTTTCTGTTTTTACTCCTCAGACATCTTGGTGGTTACGGTCCTGCTGGGTTGTTTACCTCCATCTTATGCCCTGTGATAGAAGTACATGTACAAAGTCTATGAATGGTGCACAAAATTTAAATGACTCTTATTTTCTGTTATATATATATATATATATATATATATATATATTAGGGATGGCAACGAATATTCGAACATTCGAATATTCATTCGATGAGTTGATATTCGAATATGAATTTAAGATTCGAATATTCGGTGTTTTTCAGATTTCATAAAAAGAAGTACTGTGATTAATAAATTTTGGAATTATCCCTGTTTAATTTACTAGCGATAAATTTCGATCGGATTTCTTTCACTACTTTCTTATCTTATAGATCTACTAAATTACATGTATTTTGTTTTGAGTAAGGTGTTAATGAATTGTACAATAATGCTTTATTTATAATACAAAACGTACTTTCATAGTTTTCATAAGTTAAATACGATCGGATCTAGAATAGAGGACAACAAAATGAAAACCTTTGAATGTCTAAAAAGTGAAGAGTATACATACTTACCTAAACAAATTTAATCATTAAATGAATGTCCGATATAGAATTAGTCTGCAATTAATATTGTAAAGGCTCAATTTCAGAATAAATGTGTAAATTACTTGATTATCTCGGGTTGTACAAAATCCTGAGTTTTATATTCATTATCGGGAAATTAGTTAATTACCTAGGAAAATTGTCTATGGAAATATTTGATTATATTTTAAAAACATTGTATCAAAGATTATAATCATATCTCTTATTAGGCAGATAATTGTAATTTATTACACGTATTGAAATCTGAACAGTATACCGTTACGACTATCTTGCCTTTGGTAAGACGACTGGTTCCTCAGTTGTAGCTACTATATATAGACGTTTCATTTGTTGAAATTATACCTTTCTACATTTAAATGAATTGTTTATTTCAAACACTGACGAACATCAAGTGGAATTTTATTGTACCCCTACAAAAGTCTTCATACAATTTTACTTCCAATATAAGTATACCTACGCTAAACCTTTCATGAAAGTAGGATGATGCATATTTAAAATAAAACAGATTTTATTTATTTTTATCGAATATTCGAATATATTCGAATACTTTCATTGAATATTCGAATATGAATTATTGACAAAATTGACATCCCTAATATATATATATATATATATATATATATATATATATATATATATATATATATATATATATATATATATATATATATATATATATATTCTATAGAATCTTAAATTTAAACAAGTAAACAGAATTTAAAATAGAGGCCGATAGGCCACATCGCTAAATCGGTTAATTATTGAAGAGTTTAAATAAAAAAAAAAAAATGTCCCGACATTTAATCTCCACTGCATTGCCCTACCCCCAGGCAGATGCATTGAACACATTTGTATCTACATCACCTGAGGATGCTTCTCAATAAATTTTACTTATTATGGCTTTCTTATTCTTTATTTTTTTAAACTTATCCCTTAAATTCCTTTGCATAACTTTGATCAGCTGTTGTGACCCCACACTACCGGCAGGGGTCATGATTTGATATTACCATGATGAAGTGTCGTGATTTTGATTGTATTAAATGCGTATCCTATATTTGTAAATCTTATATAATTAATATACTAATATACGATAGCTTTTAATTCACGATGACGGAAGATTTTGTAACCAAATACTGTACGTATATACATAAATTAACGCAATCAAATCGTACATATGTGTGTTTGTTGTAGGGGAGAGGGGTAAAAAATTATCTTGACAAAATGACTCTGCTTGACAACACAGTTTTAACAATATTGTTATTTGATTTATTTTGTTTCTTTTTAATATGAGAACATTAAGAAAAAATCTTATAGGACTGTCTGCAACAGGTTTGTTCTCCGATTCTAAAAACCTGAGTTCTGGATTTTAATGTTCTAAAATTTGGGTTATTTAATTTTCACTCCCGAGGACCTGTGAACAAATTGATTTACAATAAATCTTCAATTATTTCAATAGAATAGAAGCCAAATTTTATAGTTTGATGAGAATCACTTGCCAGAATTTTGTCCTAAATTCTAGCAATTACAGATTAAACAACAGTAGACTTTGACTCTCAGTACTCCTGATCTAAAGTGATCGTACTTTGTTTTTTCACATACATGAAATTGAGAGGTTGCCATTCTTATTCCCTATAGCCCCAGTTAAACAAATAAATACTAGTATATCCTATTTCAAAAGCGTTGTTTTTAAAAAGAGCGGGCAAATCTTTGAAAATGATTTTCTCACATGTAAACAACGAAGATTTCGGACACCAATAGACCTTATTTTCTTCAGCATGTTTGGATAATTAACTATTCCTACTTGTTTTACAGTTCAATGACATGTTTCTGTGTTAAATGTGCTCTGTTTTTCTAATAATAATAATAATAATAATAAAAATATACAGACATTTCTATCGGAAATGAAGATTGTTTTAATCATTTTATAAGTGTTTTTGTCACATGTATCAATGCGTTAATTCAAAAAAATATATAGAATGTGTTGTTATGATTCTAAAGTATTCAAATATATAAATTTAAAATAATCAAATGAGCAAAGTAAAGGACGCACGTCGTACTAACATGACAATTGTGTGTACCAACACTAGTAGAGGGAGCACACAAATAAAAAAAAAAAAAGGAAAGTACATGTAGACCTTCATCAAATATAAACCCATTTCGTTTACAAAAAATTCACTTGTTCCATTTGTTATCTTGATATTTTTTAAAATGTTCTTCACTTCTTTATCAACAAAATATCCAACAAGATAGAAACACATTCTTCATATTACGTTTCTAACTTTCCAAATAAATACGACTTACCATTATAACACCAACAAATTCTTCTTTGATTCTTCCAAATGCCTTCATCTTTTTAAACATGTTAAATGAGTCCTTTTCATCTGCATGCATTATGATCCAATGTATACCGTAACTCTGCCATCATTCAGGTAGTTGTCTTTGAGTGTTTTTAGTATATTCCATTCAAAAAGCTTAGATATAAACTTTATCTTCCATGTCTACTATAAACAATGCAATGCGCAGCCTTACTTCCTGTTACATGCGTAATTCCAACTCTCATTCGATTCAAATTATGATGTCGTAACACGTGCGGGCTCTGATGGTCAACAGAGATTGCTTTAAGCTTCATCCCCCTTTCTCCAGTATAAAAACTTTTGTTGGAACATGTAAATAACTTAACTCTTACAATCACTCAATATCTCGCTCATTCTCACTCTCTCTCAAAAAAATTCTTTTTCTATAACTTTTGTACATTTATATTACGTTCTATAAGGTGTATATATGTAAGAATAAAAAATGTTACAAATGATATTTTTTATTTGAAAAATATTAGTATATCTTTTTACTTATCTATTAATTGGATATTTAAGATAACTTTGGGAGAAAAAAAAATCTTCAACAAACTTTCCGGTCAACTGTTACAGTAACTTAGTGTGAAAGATAATCATGAAGAAGACAAGCGACATAGCAGCTGTAAAACATTTTCATACCACTCATAATATAAACAGGAAATCAGATTGGATCAAAGTTGCTAAAAGTTAGATGCGAGTCTTGTTTATTTCACGGTGCATTTTTCGCATAACACAATATTTGAGGTCTTATTATAGAAATTTGAACAATAAAGGCGGTTTATACATTTACCGCTTAGATTGATTGTTTATTTTTTTAACGCCGAGTGGGCAATATTTCAGCCATGTTTCGGTGGATTTACTGCTTAGATAAAACCTTTTTGCGTCTCACACGGGGAGGGGGTAGAAGCAAATAAACTTGAACAAAATAGCTAAAGGAGCCATAGCTGCCTTACCGACGACACGGCCGACTCAAGCATTTAAAAAGAAATCACCTGTTTCTATTTATAGATAAATGTACTTTTTCAATTCAAGACATACATGTATGTAATCATTTATAAAACATAATAAAGAAAAGCATAGAAAAGATGCACAAAGAAAAAAAAAATCAAAACACATAAATAGAAAAAAATGTGGGCTCGAACTTGCAATCACCATTTTTACATTCCAGCAATCATATCACTGCGCGACGAAGTCATTGATGTCGTATGGATAAATTCAGGACCTCTTGATCCCGCTCTCCCTCCGATTTAGGGGTATAGTACTTATCCACCTTATACTACATATGTATATCATACATTGCGTTAAGTGTGGTATTTGAATATTGAATTTTAACTTTTTTCCAATCCATCTTCAAAAATATATAATACGATTTCGCATTCAAAAAGATATTCCCTTCTTCAACACCCCTAACGTTATATTAACTGATCCCTACACAAAATCAGTCTATTTTCTGAACAATAAAAAAAAACATGAATCAGAATTTATTTAAAAGTATTTTAAGAGGTAATATCATGAGCATTTCTTTTCTAGAATACGATACCTCGTGTTCCATCCACTGATTTTTGGTGTGAGTGTAGTAAATGAACTTGTACCTTAAGTTTCAAGTATTCATTATCACAAAAAATAGTCATATGTATTGCGAGGAGCAAGAAGTTGGAACTGCTATAAACTGATGTGGATCTTGTATTTCCTTATTCTCGCTAATTAATGTAAAGTAAACTGGGTTGACTTGGATAAATAGCTAATTAAGCTAGGCTGCCTGTAAGAATAATAAGAATGAAATGTATTTCTAATGTCTTTTATATCACATCTTAAATGGTTTTAAATGAGATATTCAATTCTAAGTCTAATGATATCATAAACACACAATCCGTAGTTTTATTGATCAGGATTTGTTAACATAAGCTTTATAATGATTATTACAAAGCAGGGGGCTTAAGCAAGCACGCCAGGTCATTGCATTAACTCCTTGAGTCTTTGCATTTGAAGAGCTAATAATGATCACATTTAGGATGTTCTGGAATGACGTACAAAAAATCATTTAATTTGTCATATTGGTGATCTAACTATATGTTTTTATAATCGTACAGCAAAAGAAAACACACTTATTGTAATAAATTTCCATTCATCAAGCAAAATAAAGTATACTTATAGAATCCGCCAAAGCTTTAGTACATGCATCAGAGATCGACTTATCTTGATTACGAAGAGGATACATGCTTTTGTGTTTCTCATTCTGAAATGTTGGTTTTAAATGGTTTTAAAATGTAACATAATAACTTTATAAAAAGTAAAATATAACATAAAACACTCCAAAAAATATATTATTAGTGAATACACAATAATGCACAGATACTTTGGAGTGTGTAAAGAAATTTCTTTGAGTTAGGTAACACGCATTTGGTTCTAATTTGTCCGCACATCGGCAACCAGTGAACTCTCCTGTTGGTGAAAAAGACCTAATGACAGCGATAGGATATGGTCTCACAGAAATTATTCTTACAGGTGGTTTTAATGCTCCTAGCTTGAAGCTGGCGTCAGCACTGGAAAAGTCTGCACATTCATTTTATTTCCACACCGACTATATAATTATATAATACAAGCTGTTAATTTCGTCTAAATGACCAGTGTGTTAATTAATCGATGGGCGCAACACATTCCTCGCTTAGATGGAGCATAACATTTTTAGAAAAAGTAATGTACCTGTGTGTTTATAAATGAAATTTTTCACTATTGTGCTTTTCTTTAATTACACCTCCTAGAAACTTAAAAATCAAACTGTGAATCTTAAATATTTATTTTTTTTTCTTAAAATTTCAAGCCTTACCCTAGCTTGAGTTGAAACTGCATTCAACAGAAAAAGCAAAATAGATCATTATATATATATATATATATATATATATATATATATATATATATATATATATATATATATATATATATATATATATATATATATATATATATATATATATATATATATATATATATATATATATATATATATATATATATATATATATATATATTGTGGTTGTAATGATTGTAACGCTGTATTTGATTGGATAAAAAATTTACTTTATATCGTGTAAAATGGGTTGCCTACGCGTACGTCACAATGACTTGCGTCAAAAACGTATCGATCCTCCTGACGTTACATTCAAATTTTGTACAAATTGAAGTCATTTTTTAAGGACAATCATCTTTTTTTCTTACACCAAATGAATGAAAATTAAATTATGAGGAATGAATTCAATAGGTACCCAACTTATACGGTATAAACTGGGTTAGAACAGTTTACGCTTTTTTTTATGAACCGCTTCGCGGTTTTTAAAGCGTAAACAGCCCCAAACCACTTTATACATGTACCATATAAAATGGGTAACTCCTTAAATATATATAATTTCGATATTGATTTTTAATTCGTTTCCTCTTTTTCAAAACATTCAAAAAAAAACAACAACAACAAAAACAAAACAAAAAAAAACAAAACAAAAAAAAAAAAAAAAAAAAACTTACAAAGATATGTTCCAAAGAATTAAATTTGCTAATTACAATGTAATATGCCTTTTAATTTACTTCTTTCCTCGATTTTTATAGCTTATTTATGTTGAAAAGATCTAATGCATCAAAAGTCGTATATTCGGAAAAAAAGTTTATAGGGCAATGACAATAAATTGCAAAAACGACAAATAGCAGCATCCAAAACACAAATTAGTCGATATGCAGGTTCAAATTGGCAGACTTTTTAAGCAGCCAATGAAGCTTGACATTTTGACCCAGTAAAGTTTTCATTTTTGCTAAAGGTAGCTATAGAGAGTGCACGTATTTAATGCGTGGCACGTCAATGTGCATCAATCTGCATCGTTCCGGTAACTTGTGAAACAGAGAATTTCGGTTTTGTCAATGAAAAGTAAATTTGTTCAACATGGTCTAGTTCGTTAAAAAAACCCACTTTACTACATTCTGCGCGGTTATGGTCACTTTGAATTCACTGACCACCCAATGCGCACAGACGACGATACATGACCGATAGTTTGTGTAAATTGTAAGATTGTATGATTAGATCACCAGCGTCGTAGAGTTTCTCCCACGCACGAATGAGTACTTTCATCGTAACTGAATCCAAGCAAGTAGTAGAGGAAATCTCTCTCTCTCTCTCTCTCTCTCTCTCTCTCTCTCTCTCTGATATTAATTTAAGCGCTACTGATGAAACGTCTAATATTTTTCCTTCTTGTTTAATTATTTTCAAAGTCTTCGTGGGTCTTTTTTACGCTTTTAAACAATTGTGAACAACTTATTTCTTAAATCCCGAATCTCCTCGCTCTAAATTGTTAGGGTACATAAAAAAAACTCACAGAAATGTGGTGAAAATATAACAAAAAATGTTTTTTGTTTGAAAATTTTGAACGATTTAATACGTAAATTTTTAACTTTCGATACATACGTGTACATGTACACGTATGTTATACCACAATTTCTGTATCACACTTTATAGGTAATACATGTACATGTACAGATACTAGTAATTAAACATTTTTTTCCTATCGATTAAAAATTTCGAGTTATTCACTATATACCAATATGAGCCTGCCATTTAAAAAAAATAATAAATCATATCAGATTGTCCAATAAATGTGTCAAAAACATTGTGAACATGCATTGACGTTGGAACAACAGTGGGATGAGAAGTCTAGGAGGGGTATGCAGCTCCTAAATCCTCTTATCGCAAAACATTATTTAATAAGGACCTTGCCCCCCCCCCCTTCCCACTTCCCCATCGCCCCTTTGCCACAACGAAGTAATACTCCATATCTCTCACACACAAACACCGCACTTCTATTTTACTTTCGAAGATTGACTGTATTTTTAGTGATTTCAAACGGCCCTTGAAATTGATAGTGATGCATTTAGTTCTAATAAAACAAATATTCTGATGAGAATTGCCTTGAGCATTACTAATCCTCTACCGGAAGATGTAACATAAAATCTTAGAAATCAACGAGGTCATAATTCCGTCAAAAGTCATCCAAGTGGAAAACAATCTAAACCTCATCTTACATGTACGTGTAACTTCGTAAAATAGACAATCACCTTAATATCTGCCTGCGTGTAAGGAAACAGTGCGGAAAACTCAGTGAGACAGACTAACAGACAGACAAAGGGACAGCTAGACAGACTAGACAGACGAACAGACTTGGATGAAACCTACAGTGCCTTCGTTTTAATCGATAGGGGACGAAAAAGTATACATCTATTGTTTTTGGGTTTTTTTTTTTATTCCTCTTTCCATTTTGTTTCTTCTCTTTTCGTAGTTATTTAACATGCAGCTACCGATCTGCACAAACGAAAACACAGCATCAGTTTATTAAGTTATAATGGTCATCTTGTGTAATTTATTCGTCTGTCTATGTAGTTTTCGAAAATAACATTCACAAACTAAATTAAATTGATTATTCATTTGTTTAAATCAACACTTCTAGATTTTAATCATGGAATTTAAATGGAAAGGATAACTTAAAGAACCCATAAAAATTGTACCAATTTATTTAAAATTCCCTGGCTCAAGGGATAGCTGTCAAGACCCCTCCCACCATTCCCTTTCCTAAAAAGTAGAGACCTAGAGACGGTCTGCACTGTACGGTACTTAAACTGTTAAATGTCCTTTCCATAGGCATAGGCTTTAAGTTTATTATTTTTTTTATCATTTAATGTTAACATTTCCAATGTCTTTGTCCGAGATAAAATTACAAATTGTAAAAATACTTTATTTCTACATAAATCTACTGGTTCATCTATAGGCGCGGTTAAAAAAAATCACGTGCGGGGCGGGACAAATACATGTGTAGAGACAGAAGCGGGCTGTTAGCACGGGAATTTGCAGAATCAGGAGCATGTAAATATAAGGAATAAATGTCAGATTTTTTGGATTCATGACGATGATCAATCGATTGGCTTGCGTGATAATTTTATGCATAAACGCCTTCGGCGTTTATGCAAATTATCACGCAAGCCACTCGATTGATCACATCATGAATCCAAAAAATTAGACAGTTATTCCTTAATTCAATCAAACGTTCCATACCTTTGATTTTGCCAGACCGAGTTATATTGGAAGTAAAGAACGAGGGCGCTTTCGTTTGGCATTCGGTAAGAATATAAGCGCACTTAAAAAGTGAAAATTTCATTGATTTGTCAAATGAAATTTTAGTATTCTTTATGTATCGGGTTCCTGTCAAGTAGGAAAGGGAAATATTTTCCCGATATTGAATTTTGAATTGCCAAAAATGAACTTGAAAATTGGGTAGATGAGTCATTTGGTACAAAAAGTTACATTTTTAAACACGTTTTTCTAAAAATTTGCTATCTCTGGGTCATCTCTTCATGATTTTGAAACGTCATATGTTTGCATCTTACTTAAAAAAAAACAACCTAAAATGCATTTGTAAAAAATGCATTATTCCTGCAGATCGCACACCAAATTTACTTAAATACGAAACGTTCTTGAGTATAAGTATGCATCGATATAGACCTACTTGATCTAATCGCACGGCTTTTTCCGTATCTTTTTATTGTAAACATTTTGTTGGTTTAAAGGACACTTGCATTATATCGTGGGTTCTTGCAGTGTCGTTAGGACTACAAATTTCCGCAAAAGTTATTATTTTCTTTAGACCCTGTTACATTGTCACGATTTATGCTACGATTACCCATGATTGCCGTTATTCGCTAGGTCAGTCTTACGATTTTTCCATAGGGTGTGGTATTTTTTGCTGGAGCGTGATACTACGATTCTGTTCCACAAAATACGATAGAAGGACGAACTGATCCGATTTAAGTACCGACTGAGACATTTACTTCGCGAACGGGCTAGATCTTTCTACGATTATGGAGGATTAGCCACAGTTACATTAAGGCACAATACATACACGATATTACTACATCTAATTATAATGATAAATAATATAATATATAATAATATTTTTGACATTTTACTATTTTTCCTTTTTTAACTTGAGACAGCTCCCCCCACCCCACCCCCTCCAAAACGACACTTCGTACCTGAATGCTAGTACAGTAACTGCCAAATGTGAATTCTACGTATTAGCTGTAGGTCTGGCAATAAAGACATGCCATTACACACCACATTTTTTATAGAATTGTTTGTCAGTAAAAAAGATTAGTAAAACTCACTGTATAGCTCGGACAAGTTGAGCATTACGCACATGTATGATAATTCTTGGCAATTACATGTATTATTAGAAGGAGTAATTTATCAAAATTAACATAATTAAGTAAACGTACCTGTATTTATTGTGGATGTTTGTCTGCAAAAGACTTATCATATTTCGTAAATGAAAAAATATGAAGTCCGTAAAGGTCTACGTTCTATAAGATTTTTAGCATCAATACTCATTTCGTCAGTTTCGAAATTAGATAGAACTAAACCACTGAATGAAATATGATGAGACTTTCACAGAATCTTTGTTACATAGTGCCATTGTACACCTCCTGTTTAACTTTTTGATCAGGACACATATTTTGGGTTTCCCATAGCAAAACATGGACACTGCCATTCTTTCTATAATATTGAAGGAGACCAATTTCTTATTTGCAACTCCTCCTATACAACTCATATGGGGGGCGGGGAGTATCATTTAGTGAGCTCGGTGGTCACAGTACCTCTGGTTTGTAGTTAAGTCCATTGTAGGGTGCATATGTCCAAATGATTTTTCTGTATATTCTTTCATACTACAGTTTTATGTTCATATATTTATTACCGAATGGGGTTGAATTTCAGTATGAGGTCCCTCAAGTCCATACCTACTATAGACAAGCCCGTAACATGTCTGAAAATCCTTATGGGGTTAAGTCTATATATTTTTTTTTTAACCTCGCACAGTCATATCAAGCATAAATAACCCTGTTATTGAGGGGTTAACCCAACAATACAGATATAACCCCAGAATACGGGAAAATACGCACAGGCGAACGGACGGACACCACCATCACTATATACCCCCTGCTTTTTAAGCGGGGGGGGGGTTATATATGGTCTGCGATATTCTTTTTTTTTCCAAAAATTAAGTGGCAAACCGGCAATACAAGACTGATACCTCCAAATGAGGGTAAATAAAAGTATTTTTCTTAATTGTTTTTTGCCCTTGCTCAGAATTTAAGGATCATTATTAACACCTGCTATGGGGAAGACCATTTACATGTAATTCTTAAAGTTGTCGGAGCTCCATACTTTTACACAATTTTGCATAGGAATTTTTAACTCTAAAAATCCAGTGGGAGGGGTGGGGCAGCGGTAGTCCGCTGAGAGAGAATAAAGTTATAAATGATACAAATAAAATGTAATCATAAGGTTTAAAAAATAAAAATATAAAAACAGCATTTGAAATTGATCCCGATGCAAATAACTTTACTTCCGTTTCGGACAGCGCTTACTCACTCACAAACGAACACACACGTTTGCGTTACTATATCCCCTCCAACTCCGTTGCGAGGGGATATCAGTTGTTTTAAGATGTAAATCCTCTGATAAGAGAGAAAACTTACCATGGAAATTATTCCAAGCAATCCCCTGAATTTAATAAAGAAGACCAACTCATTCAAGTCTGTTCTATCGTACAGTAATGATTTCTATTTTCTATAGTTGCAGAACTGTAGCTCTCCGCATAAAAAAAAAAAAATCTGCAACTATATTTTTTATTGCCAAAATTTTTATTAATTACTTATTATAGTTTACCTAAAACATTTATACTGTGAAAATTGAGATTTGTCTATCTCTTAACATATTAGTCTTGTAATTGTTACAGAAATTTCAGATGCAGAATTTTTATAATCAAATAACTATCTTTTTTTCACTAAAAATAATAATGGAAAGATAACTTTTGTGGATGGATACATTTTATTTTACAAGCACAGAAAACAATGTGATGTTCTGATTTAAAAAGCAGCGCTTCATTATGTTGCCAGGCCCCCCACCTCCCCCCCCCCCCCCATAATTTTGCCGATATATAGAATACTTAAGGAAGCTCTAAACACTAATCAAAAATGCTTTTTGGACTTTGAGAAAAATATATCACATAAACACGATAAAGGTACACATATTCAGTGTATCTAGTTCATTTTCAACATAGGGTGCCTGTCCTATTTCTGCAGGAAAAATATTCAAAGACAATGAACTATCTGTTGTTTACTTACATCGGAAAAATTAATGTAAATGATGTATTTAATTACTTAATCTTAGTCTAACACAACATTAAGAATACTTTAATTCATAACAATTTGTGTCATAAACTGCAGATTCCCATTTATTCTATTATTCTTCTAAGGGCAGATCACTCTAACTCAATAAAACTACCCTACAAATAGCACTCTTTAGTGTGCAGTGTTTAGAGCTTCCTTAAGCCCCCATTCCCCAACCCAATTATTTTGCCGATATATAGAATACTATAGAAAACATAGCTACCATATGCTTGTGCCCCCTAAATAAAAACGTCTGATGACCTTTTTTTTTGCTCGTCAAGAAATTTTTGGTAGTTGAAAACAGAAAATGTATGTCTGTGCCCCCCCCCCCCAACTGAAATTGCTTCCTACGGGCCTGTTCATTATAGGTGTACACTGTACATACTACAATAAATTAATTTTACCACAGAAAAGACTCAAAACTCTGTCTATCCACTTGCAACATGTACAGGTACTTGTGGACAGGACCCCCCCCCCCCCCTCCCCAACTGAATATACAGTACAGCTCACGAGTTTTTTTCCACCCCACCGTGGAAAACACACGTTGGAAAATACCCCGTGTTACACCGTGTACACGGAGTTCCACCGTGTGCGTATATTGCGATTACACCAAAGACGCACCGTGTCACACCGTGGACATTACCGTTTCATCGGGTGACCCTCCGTGTTCCACCGTGCAAGAAAATTACGGAAGAAAATGGTTTGTTTATAAAAATAATTTTAGAATTGAAATCATAGGTATGTTGATTGCTAGAAAGAAATAGTAAATGAAAAATTATTTAATTCAAACAGCTCACTATCATACATGTAAGGTCGTAACATAACAGCGGCGTTCAGTGTAGACGTTGGTTCACCGTTGACGGTATACATGTATATATCAATTGAATAAATTTATTTTGATTTCTGTTGAATTCATATTTCATATTCATTTGAAAACAAAAACAACTACATGTCGATTGTGCAAATTAATATATATTTCTGACGTACATGCATGCTATAAGTGCGCAGGTACAAATCCAAGTACAGGTACATTGTCTTTGAACTTAATAATTATTCAATGCGAAACATAGATACGGATCGATAATTTTAGCTGTTATTTTCTCTGTGAAATAATATGGTATTAAAGGTATTGACAGTAAAGGCATTTACAAATAAAACCTATGATATCAGATAATTAATTTTGCATCATCTGATCACTACATCGTAAATAATAATAGTGAAAAAAAAATGTCGAGTCAGTATATTATGATATTCATATGGTATATGAATAAAGTTTTATTTTGCAGAAATAAAATAAAAAGTGTAAACCACTTATCAATGAAGATACTAAGTTGCTACATGAGATGAAGAAAAAGTACATGTACATGCAAGAAAAACAAAACAAAACACGTAGCATTCACAAAAAAATCTTACACGCAGTTTGGTAGTCGTACAATCGGCAAATTCACATGAAAATCAAGCAGTTGTATGCATCCATTGATTAAACTTGACATTAAGAGACATAAATGTAAAAAAAAAAAATCAATGTTTGAACGTTTATTTCTGTCGAATATGTAAAGTGTCAGTATTTCTATCTGGGTATTTTTTTTTATTACTACTTAATCTTCTACGATCAGTACGAAAAGTAAAAAAAACTCGCTTGAACTGCCAATGCAGCATTCTAAAAATTCTTTTACAAATTAAATACTATTCACTTTTTTCGTAATAATTAAAAATTATTTTGAATTCCATATTTCATAATGTTAAGATACGAGAGAGAGAGAGAGAGAGAGAGAGAGAGATTTTACTTTCAGGTTCATCCTTCTGTTTTTTTTTTTTTTTTTTTGTTTTTTGTTTTTTTTTCCTCATATACATATAATGTATCTCTCTTATTATTTTTTTTTTTTAAGAAATCATAGTTCACCTCCAGTTTTTATTAATCGAAACGAAATAGAATCGGTGCAATTTAGGTACAAGTTCAACGCATCACACACGGAATCCACGTGCTCTACCTGTCAATCAAATACCGGATATCGATGAATTGCAGAAACTTCTCGTGTATGTATGGAGTCGCTCCTTGGCTAATATATTTCACACCTGTTCAGAAGAAAAATATATTGGGACATTCAGTTGCTGTGGCCCTTGGGACATTACTCACATGTAGAAACTCTAGACGAGTGTATACTATGCACCTCAACTGGCTTCGAAACTTACACGTGTCGGGAAGTTAATTGGAACTTGAAAAATAAACAACTATTTATTTAATTGTTTATAAAATTTTTAGTACAGCAACATATTTTTAAAAAACAAGTTACAGTTACAAACGAATATTATTCGAATATTATTCAACTGTATCTAGATTATATAAAGTCGTATACTGTAACATACATGTAACTTACTGGTGAAATGAAGAGAAAAGAAATCATAACTCTCCATGTCGTAAAATTGTCTCTCTTTCGTTGATTTTATTTATCATTAAAATGCTATTTTTGAAAAGGATTAGAATAAATCCTTAAAAAGGACAGGTAATACAATAAATAGGCATATGTAAATATTGTTCTTTTTTTTAACATGTCCGTGTAGAAATTATCCATAAAACTCATTATGGAAAGGGGGGGGGACTGTAATTACATGAAGGGAGAGCAAATATACAGTATGCTTGCTTTTATTTAATGGTTTGAAAAATCTCCGCTAGGTACTAGTAAAATATAAAATGTTCAATCTAGTTTTTCATATCTCCTATGCATATGCTTAGTTAGGCAGTGAACCTATTAACAATTATAGCAGACTTTTTTTTCATATACGTTACGGAAGAAAACTGTTTGGCTTTTTACATCATTGTTTAACATAGAACATACTGCCGAAATATCATTTTCATTGAATAGTATCATTGAAATTTTTTTCCATTATCGACGTCATTGACAATTGTTGAGCATAATCATAACGTTTTACACCTTATCGTTTACATATTGTGATTATTCTTGGCGACAAGTTTTGTGAAAAATGTCGTGCCCATAATGCTTCGATCTGTACACAAAATGCAAGTTAAATATTAAGGTTTATATTTTACACATAATTCTGAACAATTACAAACAGACAGATGAAAAAGTGGGGCATCTTCAATACCTGAATATCAGCATTCCATATTTTCTGATGGGCTAGCTGGGCAGAGATTTACTCATTACACAGAGACTACATCGGGTCTCATCTCAATATGGGTTCCATTACGGGACGGAAATTTAAGTCAATCTTTTCATAGCTTTTTTTTGTTCATCCGATTCAAATTAAATCAAACAATGTATTTTCTGTGTCGTATTTTGATGTAGTAATTATTTACATATACACCAGTTTCTACAGTATTTTATAATTTAAAAAAAAGTACGTCGGATAAGATAATCAACTGACAATTCCACATGGATTTCCTGAGCATAGTAAAAATGCAGAATATTCCTTTCTTATTTTTTTTTAAATTTAGATTTAGCTTTTGTTTTACAAACAAAATAATCTTTAAGAAGATATCTTCCAAATTACACAAGATTGCTGACTGCATGGTAAAATCCCGTCTTTGTTAAATTCATTGACACGTCAGTACAATATCGAAAGTAGGAAAATGTACGCTGCGGATGATATGCATTTCAATGATTTTTATTCTAAAATCTTCAATGAATTATTTTAAAGTAATTTCAAACCACTTAACGTTGATTAACCAGCACGGAGTTCCACGGAGCAAACGCACCGTGTCCCACCGTGTACACACCGTGTGCCAGCTTAGCGCTGAAAACGAAACATCAAAGACACCGACATTTTTCAAAGTCCACGCAAAAGCGTGGACCAAGGGTCCACCGTGGCCGGTGTTTTCCGGAAGATACTCGTGAGCTGTACTGTACCCCACGGGTCAAAAATATTTTTATGTATTTTTTTCATAAATTATTCTTCTAGTACACATTTACAATGTATTCCATAAGAAAAATCCAAAAAATAACGCAGAATTAACGTTTTAATAAAAAGATCATACCCGCGGTATTATAAAATAGAGAAGGTAAGTCACTTCCATTTGCTTACACTGGACCCCTCTTGGATATCAGGCCCGAAATATCATTTACCTAATACATGTCACCAAAATGTGTCATGATATCTTGTTTCGGTAGATATTTTTGTCTTTAATCGTGCTATTCAATTGCCCAGGCACTCCATAATAATCCGAGTATTCATCGTCAAACGTGAAAAATGCTACAAGATTTGGAAATGTCAAAGTAGAAATTACGGAAGTGATGCAAAAGCGACACCTAGCGTGTAACTCATGAGTTCCGAGTGTTATAGAACTAAGGGAAAAGTCAGAGGTCTACGAAAAAAAAGTTAGGGAAAATTTTGATAAAGAAGTCGAAATTGATTCATTAGAATTAAATTCTGCTTAGGATTTTCGAGATGAGCGAGGGTAGTCGTCAATATTTCCTTTAAAGGATGTTATCACTGATACCAAATAGCGGTTTAAAAATCGCTTAAACATTATCATCTTGACTTGTAACCCCCCCCCCTCCACCTCGGCCACCTTCCCCTTCTACGTGGACATGGAATTTTCATTAAATTGTGTCTGCGGAAAGGTGGATATCCGTTAAATTAATGCGGTAGTAAATATAATATTTAGAATGATAAACTAGTTTTAGAAATAAGTAAAGACAGAAATGTGATTATTTAAAACTGTACAATTTTTTTTTTCATTTGTTATGAATTTGCTACATGTATAATCAATATTGATTAATTTGGGGACGGGGGCTGTGCACGTCATTACAAGTTACAGTGTTGAAGAAAAACAATTGACTGGTTGATGAATGGTTGTACAACTCAGGCAATATTTAGACGTCAAAAGTTACGTACTACAAGTTGCAATTATCTAACTATGACTGTTAGATAAGACGTACCTAAAGAAATTTTTTAAAAGTCTTTATTTTATAGAAGTTAAGCTTCCGTTTGTTCAATTAAAATAATAGCAGCTTGATTGATATATATATATATATATATATATATATATATATATATATATATATATATATATATATATATATATATATATATATATATATATATATAATCAAGGCCAGAAATAAACGCAGTGCGACGCGAGAGTAAAGAAGAGCATGAAAATTATTAAAAATAAAAAAAAAAAAAGGGATTCTGATTTTCATTCTTAAGGATTAATATTGAAAAGACTCACACTTAAATTCCTTGGCAAATGATAATCATCGCATAAGAAGTCGTGGGTTCGAATCCTCTGCGGAACGTGGAGACCAATTCTTCGGAAGAGACTGTATAAACCGAAATCCCTTGTTGCAGTAGTTGTTGGCACAAAAAAAGATCCCTCACTGCTCAATGGCCTTAACGTCGACCATAGGTTAAAATTTGCAGCCCTCCACCGGCAAGTGGTGGCGTCTCCATATGCGTGAAAAATTCTCGAGAAGGACGTTAAACAACAAACAAACCCCCTTCTATACTAAACGTTTAAAATAATATATTCATAATGTACTTACCGCCTGTTATAGGTACTGTTAACTTGAATAATAACTAGAATAATAAATCCAATTAAAACACACACTAAATATCAATAATCCCAGTGGTAATAATGATGTACCTACACCATTTGCAAAACAATAATGATAACGGTAAAAGCAGTGATCACAGTGTGACGTAATTCCACGAACGAGTCTAGAAATTTTCCAAAAAGGTGTACATATGTAAAATATATATTATAATTACATACAATTTTTTTTTTCATAAGTTTGTGCTATCTATTCTAAATATGACAGGAAAACGGGTGAATCGTGGATGGGGTTGATTTTTGACAAAGTTGATTGGGTCAAGATTTGGAAAGGGGTTCTCAGAGTCCTACCCAAATACTGATAAAAATTTGCACAGGTTGTCATTTTGGCATCTATTTTTTTTTAAGTTCATCAAAAAAGCTATGCACTAAAATAATAATAATATTTGTTGTTTTGACAATAAATTCAAGAAGTTCCAACTATGGGTAGAAAATTAACCAGCCCCCTTTTTTTACACAAATCTTGCAAAAATTTTCTCTTTATCAGAATTTACATTATTAAGTAATATCAGACTGGTAATGAAATATTTATATGCGCGGATCTAGAGGGGGGAGGGGTGTCCGGAACCTATATACGAAATCCATCTACGAAAGCAACTAAAAGTGGCCTTGGACCCCCTCCCCCTTAGAAAACACGGACCTCTGTTAAGTTGGTATGAAAAGTTATACATATGAAGCTTAAAAAGTGAGCAGCCAAACCCCCTCCTCCCCCCTCCACCACCATCACCACCATGAAATAGGTTTTCACATATGGGAGAGAAGTTTAAGTGTTTTTTTTTTCATCTATTTATTTTTATTTATTTTTTATTTATTTATTTTTTTGTGCGTGTCAAGAAATTTCTGGGTTGGATCCCCCTGGAAAAAATTCCTGGATCCGCACCTGATTTACATAAGAGGCCCATATGGGCTGCATGTTCACCTGAGCATTAATGTGTACTTCCTCCCTGGTTACCAGAATTTGAAGGAGAGCAGTCAGAGCACATTTCAGGGACGTTGCAACGTTTTTGAAAGGGGGGAGGGGGCAGCCAGAGAAAAAAAATCAACTTACCTGTAAAAACTTGACAAGCCAATTTTTTTTTTTTTTTCAAAACTCAAAAATCCTATTTCGTGGGGTGGGGTGGGTTCCAACTTCTTTCAGTACACCAATTTTATATGTACGCTACTACATTTCCTTTATTTGACTATAATGCAACAAAAAGTGTAGGGTGGGGGGGGGACCACCCTTTCAAGAACATTTTCAATAGTAAAAAGTTATGTTTCGAAAAAAAAGGGGGGGCCACCTCTGAACACCCCCGATGCTACGTGCCTGCATTTAGAGGCAAACACATTAGTGCGGGTATTACTGTCTTATGACAGCATCTAGTTTACATTTTTTTTTTTGCCATGGTTCATCTAGATATCGAATACTTGCCATTCATGTTGATATATTGGTGGTCTTTAATTAAGAATGAGAAGGGCGGAGATATTGAACTGCTACAGTGACCGATCTTTAAAGAATCTATCAACAATACAAAACTGTGAAGAGCCGTTAAACGGACCCCTGGGAATTCCAGAGGTGGGATCAGGTGCGCCTAGGAGGAGTAAGGCAGTAAGCATCACCTGTTGACCGGTCACACCCAAGTTATTGCACTATTCCATATTTTACTACTGTAACAACGACATGTTTCATCTACATTTACATGTAAAGTATACATTTTCTGTATATCTTTTCCAATCCCTATTCTTTGCCTTTGTCAGGGATTTTCGTGCATAAGAGACTGAACTTGACTAAATCAACTTGTATTTAACAATGAAGGATTAAATGTGAAAATCCTTGTATTAGATATACTGTTACATGTATATCGTTTCTGATATAATTTGTGTATTTTAATTGATTTATTCTAAAGTCATATTTTCCGTTTTCCCTTCCGTGCCGTTTTCCGTTCCGCAATATAGCAACACCAATCTTCTTGACTGGAATTGTCTATTCAACACCTACCAAAAACACCTATATTGCGAGTATTTTTTTTTTAAATCACCAATGGGTTTTGGTCAGCTGCAGGTACTAAAATTGTAAAATGGCACCAACATTGCCAGTAAGGAAATGTTTAAGGAAACATCTGTTATAAACATAAACCAAGCTTTTATTGAGTTCATCCGAAATTTAAATCAGACAGGATTTATTGACATGGAATTTCTTTTAACTACCCCATTTTTAAATAAAATAACAGCTTTGTTTTGTACAATTTAATGTAAATTAGACTTGCTGACATTCTTGGATACGCATGCTTCATAATCACTAGAACAGTGTGTCTATTAATTTAACAGAAAAACTAAAACTCGAATAAATACCACATACATGTAAAATTTTCAAGAGAAGAATATCATTTTCAGCTGTAAAAAAAAAGTGGAAAGGGGGGGGGGGGGGTCAGCGTCGCCAGCCGGCGTGACGACACCTGAGACTTTGAGAGAAGGTAAAGGTCGGCCATATCTATATGATTATTATACGGATCAACATTTTTTCGAAAGCATAATTATTCTTAATTTAGGAATAAAATTAATGTGCACGGTTTTAAATAGCATTTTCGGTATTTTTGAGTACATAACTTCAAAAATTCATGGGCTTTAGATCAGAACAAAGTTCGCAAACAATCTATTTACATATTACTCAAATCATTACTCTCTGAACACTCTATTATGAAATTCATTTCATATCTGTTTACTTTCGCATATTTCAAATTATTCATTTCTTGAGTGCAATTCCATCTACCTGTTTTAACAGAAAGATACTGGTTCAAGTAATCTAGATTAAATGCTTGCATTAATACCAGACATGTGCTAGTTTTACAATTAAATTTGTCCGCTGGCGCCTGCAGAGGATACACCCCCTCCCCGTCCTTCACAAAGTTAACACGACACATTTTTTCTTTTCAGTTTTGATTTCCGTCTTTTATTGAGTTTGGTCTTTCAATCATGTCATGTCATATTTGTTGCGAGAATGTACTAGTACCATCATAATATGCAAGTCCGTTTTAATGTGTTTTTTGGGTTTTTTTTCATTTTATACCGGATATTTGGAGTCTACATATACACGAATATTTATCATCATAAATGGCCGTCTATGTACAAGAGAAATGTTTACTAGGGAATTTGCGGGTGAAAACTTATCGGATAGGAACGTTTGGCACATATTAATTGTTGTCATGGGTTTTATTATAAATTTCATTAGGCTAGTGAATGACCTGTAAAAGAGATATATTTTGGGAGAGGGGCTCCGTTTATGAAACATGGATTTAGAATACATAGTTGTTCGTATACTTATTTTATCTATATTTTTACTCACTTTATCGCTAGATATATGCTGAATTCTGATTGGCTTGTACTGTAATGACTGTATCTTTTTTTTTTTTTTTTTTTTTTTTTTTTTTTGAATTTCCACTCATTTTTATGCCGTACTTTTCTTTTTCAGCAATACGGTGTAAATCTTTATTTTTTATTCAGTGTATATACAACTAGTAAAAAAAAAATAAATGACTAATATTTTGAGCAGTATTTGGTATTTTTTGTAGAGCTGTATCATAGGCCTTAATCATGTTAATTACGATAAAACTGTCATCAACATTCAAAATATGAATTTTATTGAAAGGTGAAGAAGATAGAGTGTTGTAAATTGTGTAATTAATTTTATTTACATCTACTTACTTTCTGAATAGAAATATTCATATATGGTCAATATTTGTCATTTTAAAAGCAAATGTGAAGGAAATGGGTAAAAAACAAAAGAAAATGAGGGGGTTGAATGAAATTAATTTAAAACATGGTAGAAACTGATATCATTCAGGAGAAAACACCTTGTGATATAAAACTGGCAAACCAGGTAACAAGGATAATTTTGATTTATTTAAAATATTTTTTTTCGACGGAATTTTTTTTCTAAAATGTAAGATAAAATGTAAAATGTAAAGAGTAATCGCTCCCGACCCGACAGAAAGCACAGGACTATTAATACTTCTACGCAAGTTAAAGTGAAATTTTCAAGGCAGGGAGTCATAAATTTATCTTTTTTGGATAATCAGGACGTGTTGACCTGACCAGCTTCATTCCTGCTGTTTTGCTCGGCATGAAATACATTACCATGGAAAATAATTCACTCGAGATAGAATGGATCAATGTTATGCAATTTGGAAAGGTTGATGCGATTGTAAGTGTTCACATTAATCCTGTCTTAGCCATACTGCAGATGTGAAAGTATCACATAACGCTATGAAACAATGCAAATTCTTTATTAAGCGAAGAATCAAACTTGAATCCAGCGTAATCAAATTAAATCTAGAGAGTCTAGAAAACGTTTAACTCCATTGTCATCAACATTTTAAAACTCAGATATTAATTTATTCTAAATACAGAGTTACTTGTAATTTCTTTTCTCGTGGCCGTAGAAACCGGGCGTGAGAGCGGGAGGGGGATCACCGTGCCCCCCCCCCCCATAATCATGATATAAGATACTTAGTCTAGTATACTACAGAAAACAGCTTATTTAGATTGATATGTCTTCTAAATCTTGTGAATTATAACTTTTTTTGTTTTTGGTTGACATGCAATAATTTTTTTAATAAACTTGTAACTAGTACGTAGATTAACATCTTTCAGTTTGAATTTTAGCACAAAAAAAAATCAACATACATATCTTTCACATGAATATTATAGTTTTGATCATGAATAAATCAAAGGTCTGAAAGATATGACTACTACTATGTGAAGACTTTCAAAAGTCTAAAGCTTAAGTTAAAGAAACGTAGTTTGCATTCAAAAAAGAATTCTTTTAGAGTTATACCGCCAAGTGCTGACCCGACCAGTTTCATTCCTGCTGTTTTGCCGCGGATCTGAATGATGAATGATGGATTCAAAAATGGCCAAATGTTATGTAACTTTTAATATATAATGTGATAATATTGACATCAGGTCTTATGCTCTGTTTCCTTTAGGTCATTAATCCTTATGATCTTCATGCTACTGATTATCGCAATAATTCTATTGAACTAACTGACCAACAAGACCTATTAAGTCTATAATGTCTGACGCCAAGACATTAGATAACAAGTAAATCTCATTAAAAAAAACTTCCAAGGTAAAGATCCATTCATTCATTTATGGATTTGTTTAGACTTTGTTTTTTTTTTTTTTTTGTAATCTTGTTATTCAATCCGTTCTTTGCTCAAATTACATCAAATTGTATTTATTGTTTCAATTTTGTTGCAAAAGTATATGAATATTTTCATACATAAAAGAAATAGGAAAACAGGTGCGGATCTAGGAATTTTTTTCCAAGGAGGTCCCCCCCCCCAAAAAAAAAACACCACAATTCCTTGACAAGTCAAAAAACGTGAACTCCATACGTGAAAAACATATTTCATGGGGGGGGGGATCAAATTTTATGCTTCATATGTATAAGTTTTCTAACCGACTTAACAGGGATCTGCGTTTCTAAGGGAGTGGGGTGTCCAAGGTCACTTTTAGTTGCTTTATAATATACATTTAGTAACTCTGCAGATTCCAGGGGAGATCCCCCTTTAGATCAGCCCATTAAAATGAATTCACATCAATGACGCTGCATTAAACTGAAATTATTCTGTTCCCTGAAAATAAAATATAGATTGAGTAAATATTGAGAATTAGAGAGCTGAAATAGTCACTTAGGTAATGTTGGAATAAGTTCAACACAACTCAATACGGGAAATTTGTGTATGCAATGGCCACATGCTGTGACTGGTGATAGTCTCGACTGGGCTAGGCGTACGAAATGTACACAAGACGGATCTTACAAATGTTCAGCTTTGTCTTCACTTTCTACTAATTATTAAATCCAAGATCAACAAATAACGGTTTATGTGCCCACTGGACCATGCAGAAGGAGAATTGAAATAATTCTAATTTAAAGGTAATTCTTTTAAAAGATGCTAGACTCAATTTATATGTTGAAACAGAAACTTCTAGAAGTAAAACTTTACTGTACTTCTGTTTAATGCGCTATTTTCAGGGAGTGAAAATATTCTATTTAAATCAAAGATGGGAATGCAGAAAAAAACGCAAGAACTTAGGATGGTGAATTTCAAGGAGCACGTACATCCTTTAGTGAACATGTAATTATATTCTTGGATTTACATTTCAAGTGGTGCAACATATAAGTGGTTTGGCTAGAATTTATCTGCGTTTTCTGTGTTGAATCATCACCATCTTATTTGAGGATTTCTATAGCATTGCTTATTCTTCGAAGATGAAACAACTTCTCCGTTATATTTTACTATTTACTAAACATGCTAAAGCACTCTAAAAACTGTAGTCTTTTAGAGTATCAAAAGCTGCTTCTGACAGAGAAGATAGAGGAAAAGTAATTTGAAAAGTTCAAATTTGACCAAATCTACGAGGGGTTATCAAAAAGTTCGTGGACTGAGTCGACAAAATTAGTACTATGCAGTCTGTGCTTTCAAAATTCATAAGGAACATAAAACAACAAAAAATAAAGAAATTTTGAAAATTTTAGCTTGATACGTTCATTATTTGCCAAATTATTAAAAAATGAAAACGACATTATATGATCACCCGGCGCTGTCTCCGTTTAGTTTCATGACGTCCGACAACGTCGTTGTTATTCAATGTCCGATTCTTCTACCTCATACACTTACCTTGATGAGATTCCCTGGAGTTGAGTAAGGACTTAAACCCGTCCTGTTTATATGACTTTACAATGTCATGAACAGCTGCTTTCATAGCATATAATATTGCAAATGGATTTATACATAAGGAGAGTTCCTCGCTTGATTATGCCAGCATATTTTGCTTTTTGAAGTTCATAATTTATCACACATGATCAACTTCATTTTTTGACGTGATTGACTTTTCACACATTGACTACAAATCGACATTAACTGTGCATCCCTTTTCTCGCTGAATCCATTTTGGCATTAAAAAAACAAGTACTCTAGATGCATTTTATTTCTCTGTAGCGAGTTTAAAGATTTCATAGGCCTATACCAGTTTTTTTTAGGGACAAAACTTTGTAGAATGTTGGAAAAAGAAACCCCTCTCCCTTTTCGACGTCATTTTCAAGCCCTTAATTGTTTGGACAGTCCAAACAAAATTTACGATAAAATTTCATAGAAATTACAGAATGAGGTAAAAAAAAAAATGCATATTTTACGGAACAATAGTGTCCCATCACACACTTGAATTAACGGGATTTTTGGATGGTAAATGTTCATAACAAAATAGTTTTTCTCAGTAATGCTTAGGTCGAAAAAACGTCATATTCGAGGTTGCGCCGCCTGGACATACCATTACTTACAAAAACATTACTAATTTATTAAAAAATAAAATTTATGATTTATGGTTTATTCTTTAGATAGAAAAGATGATGCTAACTAAATATTTTATAAAATTCATTAATGTACCTAAAGCGGTTTTAATTTTATGGCGCTAGTCCACGAACTTTTTGATACCCCCTCGTACATGTACAACTAAAGCGGAACGTCAGCAGTACGGAGATAAATGAGACGTTGACGAACTAAAACAGCATTTATCTTCACCAAAGATCCAATCAGAAGTTGTACCTGTTGGTAGGTATCTCTCCTCATTCTAGGACAGAGCAAAGAGTTATTGCTGTATTTTTTTTTTATCTAAAAGTATTAGTTGTTTTTTTCTTCTTTTTAAATGTCGTGATACTCGTCATTGTTAATTAAGACCCTAGAGGAAAAGTGTGCACAGGAGGAAACATAGATAAAATTATTTCATTAAATTAATTGGTCTTATTTTTAGTGACATTTTATAGCGAATCTTAATTTGAATGTTAAACTGTCCTAGAAAAAAAAATGTTTTGAACACCGTATCTGTCTGTTTCTTCATAATCTTCATTTTTCAATATTTGCTTGTCGTAAAGACAGAAATGATACAAAAAAATTGGTAATATTTATGACGTCGACATGTTTTTGCTGTTAATGATTTGAAAAAAAAAATGCTATAATTAAGAAATTGTACAATTTCTACGATGTCCAAAATTCCATTTTCTGCAACCATCCTTATTTTTCTATACAAATTTCTGTCATTTTAAATTAAATTATTTTGAAACTTTGAAAAAATAAAATAAAATTCATTGATTCAATGCGGTTTATATTTTAATCTTAATCATATCATGAATTAAATTTTTGATAAAAGTTTGTATCATCCGTCCTTAAGCTTGACATATTTGGGTACATGTAGGTTGCTAAGGGCTATCAGACACAGTCTGTCTAAATCCACTCATTTATAGACAATTCAGTTAAATGGAATAAGATGAGCGATACTTTGAGAAAAATGACTTGATATACTGTTGAATTTTAAAAATGGCTTTAAATTTGATTGTTTTTTTAATGGAATTTGTTGGCGTTATAATGGTAAGTCGAATTTATTTTGAAACTCAGAAATGTAATAGAAAGAATGTGTGTGGATATTTTGTTGATAAAGAAGTAAAGAACATTTAAAAAATATCAGGATAAATAAAATCGGACAAGTGAAATTTTTGTAAACAAAATGGGTTTATAATTTGATGAAGTCTACATATACTTTCCTTTTTTATTTGTGTGTTCAATCTACTAGTGTTGGTACACACAATTGTCATGTTAATACGCGCGTCCTTTACTTAGCCCATTTGATTTTTTAAAAATTATATTCGAATACTTTTGAATCATAAAAAAACTTTCTGTATAATTTTTTGAATTAACACATCGATACATGTGACAAACACACTCATAAAATGATTAAAACAAACAACATTGTCCAGAGAAATGTCTGTATATTTTATATCAAGCACAAAGATTTCCGGGTTCTAATGTGAAAAAAAAAAAAAACGTTTTCAAAGAAAACAAAGAATTCAGGATATACTAGTATTTATTTGTTTAATTGGGGCTATAGGGAATGGGATTGGAATTTTTTTCATTTTCATGCATTGTGAAAAAAAACAAAACAAAGTACGTTCACATTGATCGTGAGTACTGAGAGTCAAAGCCTACTGTTGTTAAATCTATAATTGCTAGAATTAAAGACAAAATTCTAGGTAGTGATTCTCATCCAACTATAAAATTTGGCTTAGATTCTATTGAAATAATTGATGATTTATTGTAAATCAATTTGTTCCTCGAAAGTGAAAATCAAATAACCGAAATTTCAGAACATTAAAATTCAGAACTCAATTTTTGAAAGCAGAGAACAAACCTGGTGCAGTCAGGCCTAGAAGAATTTTTCGTAGTCATGTTAATGTTCTTATATTAAAAAGAACAAAATAAATCAAATAACAAAATTGTGAAAACTGTGTTCTCAAGCAGAGTCATTTTGTCAAGATAATTTTGTAGCCCTCTCTCCCACAACAGACACACATGTACGATTTGAATGCGTTAATTTATGTATACGTATATGTAATGTATAATAAGTAAAATTTATTGAGAAGCATCCTCAGGTGGTGTAGATACAAATGTGTTCAAATCATCTGCCTGGTGTAGGGCAATGCACTGGAGATCAAATGTCGGGACAACTTTTGTATTTAAACTTTTCAATACTTAATTGATTTCAGCGATGTGGCCTATATGGGACTCTTTTTAAAATTCTGTTTACTGGAAATGAATTTAATTACTTATTCAAAATTTGAAATTCTATAGAATATTAAAAAAAACCCAGAAAATAAGAATCATTTGAATTTTGTGCACCATTCATAGACTTTGTTCATGTACTTCTATCATAGGACATAAGATGGAGGTAAACAACACAGCAGGACCGCAGCCACCAAAATGTCTAAGGAGTAAAAACAGAAAACACATAGATGTCTAAAAGATACATTTATAAAGAGAAAAGAGAACAGTATTAAACAGGAAATCATCGGTATAATAATATTCTGATGACGGGTTTAACGTAAAATGGTTAACAATAGTGGTCCTTTTATTCAAGAAACATCAGGGGATGTACTCAACAGTTCATAGTGGAAGCATTCCTAAAAACGTGTAAATGAAAATTCATATCAGATGTCAAATGATACAGATCAAGGCCCAACCACTAGGATTTTATCACAATGTTACCTACGAACTGGAACAAGGAAACCCACCTCGCAAACAGAATTTGGAACAGTCAGTAATTTGGACCTCGACTCTCGCAAAGCATGTCAAAGTTGTGAAAAGGGATACAAATGTATTTCCATCAATCTTAGGGATAACAAAGACAAAAATGCATAATTTCTACTCTTGCATATTGTGATTGTGTTGAGCTTGCATGTATAATTTTACTTCTATTTGGAATGACTTCATAATCTATAGGAGACTAATACATGGTCTATTTTGTTTTTATTCGTAAAGTGTGTGCGGTGTTCATTATTTAAATTGGTGATGATCCTCACAGCTCATTGCCCCTTTTACATGTGCAGTATTAATTTCTTACGTTTTCAATATATTTATATGAGAATACTAAGTTATTGTATTTTGATTGCTTCACCCACAGATTTCATCAGAGGAGTGTATGAATTGAAATGTTTAGCTCAAGATAATTTTTGAGGCTCCTATAACGAAATGGTAAGAGCGTTTGCTCGAGTATCACGCAGCAAAGTGTTAATCCGTACGTCGTGGGTTCGCACCCCACTGCAGGACGTGCAGTAGGTGCAGGCACGGAAAATTTTCAAATAGCAAGGGAAGTTTAAGAAACAAAAGTATTTTTTCGTTTATAAAAAATGAGATAAAGAAGTGTTTCATTCAGCTATTTACTAGCGTGCAGATAAAACAGTATATGGAGGCATATGGAGGGTTATTTTTATGTATTGTTAATATAATATTGTGCCTTAATTGGAGAATGCACATTTGTTTTTGAACTTTGACATCGTATTTCATATTTATTTTGATCATGTGTTGATAGATCCACTTATTGTTGAATTTCGAATGTATCAACATGAAGTAAAGATGTAGATTTTCGACTTTTCTGGTGAATCCACCAGTTTTTTGTCCTAATGCATAGAAAGGAACTTAGTCATTTGTGAAGGAAAACTACGAATGCTTTTTGATTTTAATGCTTTTGGTGGATCCACCAACCACCCCCCCCCCCCCCCACTTTTAATAAATACAAAGGCAATTTTGACAGTATATCATTCAGGTATCCTTGTGTATTCCTGTTTGTATTTTGGTGGATCCACCAAGTATTTGTAAGTGAAATTGAGAATGCTTTCTTATTCGATTTTTTTTTTACAGTTTGGTGAGTCCACCAAACTCCTCTCTGTATTTAAGGACAATTTAGTCGAACTTTGGGTTACTTGTAGATTTTTGATTTTTCTGGTGGATCCACCAGCTTTTGCCCTTGTTTATATAAACATATTAAGGAAGTGTCACTAAGTCATTGTAAAGGAAACTTATGATTGCCTTTTGATTTTAATGCTTTTGGTGGATCCACCAAACTCCCCACTACTGATAAATACACGCGTAATGTTTACAGTATATCATTCAAGTATTCTTGTGTATTCCTGTTTGTATTTTTGATGGATCCACCAAGTATTTATAAGAGAAAGTATGAATGTCTTGTTAGTTGAATTTTTGCATTTTGGTGAGTCCACCGACTCTGTATTAAGGACAATTTTAGTTTGTTTTTTTTTTTTTTTTTGTTTTTGTTTTTGTTTGTTTGTTTGTTTGTTTTTTTTTTTGGTGGCTTCACCACTCATTTTCTTTCAATGGGTTGTTTCAGTGTCTTAAAACTGGTGGATTCACCAAAGTCGTTTTTAAAAGTATCATCATTATTAAAAGTAATATTGAGAATTTCACCAGATCGCTTTTATAAATTTAAGCCAAATTGTCTTTTTGTAATTTTGGTAGAATCACCAAGTTCTCATGAAGATATTTCAGTTGTTTTGTTGTTAAGTTCATCGATTCTTTGAATGGTCAAATTCACTCTTGTTTTCTTGGTGGAACCACCAAGATCAATCTTTATTTGAAGATATTTGATAATTCAAATTGGTGTATTTACCAATCCTTTGACTGTTTATATAGAATACCGATACATTATTGATCTGTTTTAACATAAAAATTGGTGTTCTCACCAATTCTTAATCTATTCAATCAAGAAAATGAATAAAAAAAATCGTCGATTTCTGAAATTGCACTGTCTTCATTTTTCATTTTAAATATAAAAAAGAGGACACGAATAGAAAATCCTCTTTCTTAATGGAAACAGTTATATGTAGTATGCAGGTATTTATATATACAAAGAATTCTCCATGTTCCGAGTGACATGACGGCCCCTCCACAGTTAAATTCCTTAACGCCACAGTTAAAAAAAAATCAGCGCTGTAGAACCGCCACAGTAAAATATTGGCGCCTCAATGAGATCGATATTGAACAGGAATATAAATAAATAAATTTATAAATTTCAAAAAGAAAGTCTAAATGAAATAAAGCTTTCTAATGCTTAACCGTCAATTGACTCTAATTAGGGCTCACTGTTTGGCGTGCATAATCAATTATCGTTTTTCAATTTGCAAAATGATTTATTCATTTTTTTATATTGAACTAAAGTGATTTAAAAAAGGATTTTTTTTTTTCAAATTATCACGTGGTTTCTTCGCAAATTCGGTCATGAAAGACCTCGAATATTAGCATTTTGCGTAAGTTTTGCGCCACAGTCGAATTTAAAATGACGGAGATTCCTGATGCTATGAATCAGACCAATTTGGAACATTGAAATTTGGTTTAATTTGATAACGTATAAATTTGTAAAGCAATGTTCATTTATTTCAGACACTTGTTCCTCAAATATTTATCGTAGCTGTGTTGTTTGGACTGGAGGAAACGATATAACAGTTGAAGGTAGATACCAATGGGGCCAGTCTAACAAGTCTGTCGCCTTCACTAACTGGTACCAAGTGAACCTAGCCCTCCGCATTATGAGGAAGACTGTATTCTTCTACTCAGAAATGGCGAATGGAACGATGAATATTGTACTCACAATAGTCAAATCATTTGTGAGAAGTCTGATGGCAGCTTAATAAATAGAAGACGTTTTACAATGATATGTGTGTTTTATTATATTCTTTGATATGTTGGTTTTAGATAAGAAGGCGTATTACCAAGGTAAAAATGTGACTTTATTTGCCACTTTACTATTAATAGACGTGGTATCATAATATGGGAGTGATTTTATGATATTTTGTGAGGTTGCCACTTTACTATAAATAGACGTGTTGTCATGATTTAGTTGTGATTTTACTTTATTTTGTGAGTAATCATTTTACTATAAATAGACGTGTTATGATATGGGGGTGATTTTATTATATTTTGTGAGTTGCCACTTTACTATAAATAGACGTGTTATCATGATATGGGGGTGATTTTATTATATTTTGTGAGTTATTACTTTACTATAATTAGACGTGTTATCATGATATGGGAGTGATTTTATTATATTTTGTGAGTTATTACTTTACTATAAATAGACGAGTTGTCATGATATAGTTGTGATTTTATTTTATTTTTGTGAGTTATTACTTTACTACAAATAGACGTATTATCATGATATGGGGGTGATTTTATTATATTTTTTGAGTTACAACTTTACTATAAATAGACGTGTTGTCATGATATAGTTGTGATTTTATTTTATTTTTGTGAATTATTACTTTACTACAAATAGACGTGTTGTCATGTTATGGGGGTGATTTTGTTATATTTTGTGAGTTGGCACTTTTATATGAAAAGGTTTTATTATATTCCTACATTTTTTTTTATTTTGGTATTAGAAGATGCATGATAATATTATAGGTTTGATTCTACGATAATGTCAAAGTTTTTTACATTTAACTAAAGGTTAGAAAATAAGTTGCAATTTTATAGTTTTGGTTTAATCTTATTGTCCTCTATATAAAGGAAAACACTTTAATACCGTAAAATGGGGCCAGTATATACAAAATAAAATTCGATGTTCAAAATAACAAATTGTACAGAAACATTCAAAGGGTTTCCTTTTAATAATATATATTTATTCTATTTGTTACGTAATAAATTTGTAGTCTTTTTAATTGCTTTTATTCTAACCCAGAGAATTATTTCATAAATACATTTGAACGAGGGTTATCCATAAAGTTTGTGGACAGTGACGTTTTGTCAAACTGAATGTTCTTAGATATACTTATTGCATACAAAAATATTTGTTATGGAAATCGAAGCAAGAATTTTGTGGTTTTGGTTGTTTGAATTTAACAATTTTTTTTGGCAAAAATTGCAGTCATTAAAGGTCGCAAATAGTGCGCTCGGCCCAAGGATAAAGTGTTATAAACTTTGAAATAAAGTTTCGGATTTAAATAATTATTTTCTTCTATAAAGAAGCCAAAGTTAAATAAGATCAAATTTGTCTTAACTGGAGTGGTTGTCGTCATTTTCTGATAACTTAAGTACCGCCCGTTTTTTGTACAGATGTTCAAAATATCAAGAAAAGAACGCAAGATTTATATTTAAAATTTTGACAGAAAAAGCGACGTCAACCATCCGCATGGATCAGTGTCAAATCATAAAATAATGTTTTAATATGGCTAAAACGACCTCGGAGACAAATTAATAGCCATTTTCTGTAACCACTTAAACTTTTGTGGCACGCATAGTCACAGATTTTTTTTCAAATTTAGCTAGAATTTACCACCTCATAAACTACTCCAAAAAATATTGTTAGATCATATGAATGTTGAGTAGTTACCATGGAAACGGTGTCTAAAGTTGATTTTTTCTGAAAAAATGCAATTTTTGGGAATGTTATTCAATGAAATGCGGCTACTTCAATTCATGTTACTCACAGAAATAAAAAGTATGACATCTGATTTTAAAATTAATTTAAAAACATTGTTGGTATTCAGTCTATAAATATGAGAAATCTATGATTAAAATAGCAGACATTCATTTAAAAATTGAATGATCTCCCTTTGATAATTGTGAGCTCTTTAGTGTGAGAGATAAAAAAATCATTGGACAAGACTGACTGGAAGTTGTTTACATTGTCAACATATATCCTGGATTTCAAGTAAAATCAAGTGTTTTTTTTCTGTTTATTTAATGTGCATACAAATTTTAACCTCTTTGTTTATTTCCTGGATGCAAAAGAGTAATTTTTATGTGTGAACAATGGGGAAATGTACAAGACCACATTGTACAAGAAATTAGCTCTGTGCACATTGACATGATATTGAAGCCTAAGCCTCAAGGTCTTAGGAGTTTCAGAATGGTGATAAAAAGATAAACTTAAGATATCAGAATTATATTGAATCGGTTGTAAGAAGAGGTTCATTGTCTCAGTCAGAGTACGTGATATATTACAATGAATAACAGCCAGGAAAGCCAGTGTTTCTTTTTAAAAACGAATATGGAAAAAAAAACAAAACTGAATTATAATGTTAGAAAAGTAAGCTTTTGATTTTACCTAAATAATTAAAGTCTAGCTACATTTACATGATCGTACAAAACTGGAAGTTGAAAGTCAGATAAAAAATAGGCTTGGCAACAACAGGTGCATCAAGTTTAATATATTGAATGATGTGATGTAAGTTGATAATGTTGCTGAAGCAAAAATTTTCTTTAAGGGAAAGGTCTTTACCCAATAAAAAAAAATAAAAAAATTGTTAAGGCCAATAATAAAAATGTTTTGTTTGATTCCAGCTATCGACCAGTCAAAATTATACTTTTTTTTTGGGGGGGGGGGGGGGTTGCATAGAAATACAAATTGTCTGAATCAAATTTAAAGTTAACGGTTAATCATATCTCTAGACTAAGATACATTTAGATTGAACCTTGTAGCAGTAAAATTAATATTAAATCAGACTAGCTGTATTTTATGAACAATGAAAACATAAATAAATTTTTGACATCCCCCTTTCTACCAAAAGAAAAAATCTAAAATTAAACAAAAAATAAATCTATACCTCGGAATGGGGGAGGGAAGGGGTTAATCACTTATGAATGAACCACTTCCTTTAATATTTATAAATAATGCTTCTTAACGTTTTACAAGGTATCCATGTTTTTTTTTTTTTTTTTTTTTTTTTTTTGTTGTTGTTGTTTTTTACAAATGTCTCTTACCAATTGATGTGGGTAAGTGCTTTTACATGGTTCCTGGAAGGGGTGGAATAAGTCCTGGTCATTGGTTACTTTACTATATTCATTTTAAAAAAATGAAAACCGTAGGAAGAAGGCAGGGACAGATTATTTATTTTTAACATTTCCAAGGACTAAACTTTAGAAATTATGTTTACATTACACACCATAAGATGTACGATTCCATCAAGCTTACCAATCAACTCAAATTTAGCAAACGACATAAATTCAAGAAAGCACAAAAACAGATTATCCGAACAGGTCCAGCAGATTTTTACAACAGATAATTATTGATTAAATTTTTGGAAATAGCAGATCTACTATGTGTAAACCCATGCATATTTGGGTTGACATATTTATCATCAATGTCTCTAAATTTTCAAGTTTTTAAGAATAATATTGCAAAGTAAAATGGATTTAGCCTTTTTCTGTCAACTTCTCTGAAAAAAGTCACAGGAAAACATAATTTGACTGTCACTGGAAAAGTGCGGGCTGTTGGATAGAGTCAAAAATGTACATTTTAGAACAAGGACTTAGTCTACAGAAACAACAAAAGAGTGTTTTTACATGCATGTAGTAATTCTCTACATACAAGTCACTCAATATGGTAAGTGTATGCGCTTTCAATATTTTGACTTGGCTACATTTTTATCAATAAATGAACTAAAAAAAATATTCTCATAGCATTTTCACATTATGCATCATGCTAAACGTGAGAATGTAATTTAAAAGTATAATAGTAAAATAAATTTTGTATAAAACAGGATACGCTTTCACAATATCCAAGTATAAATGCTATACTAACAAGCTAATTCAGGGAATCTGTGTCCCCTGCTCAAGGAAAAAAGAAGAGCATGTATATGGATCTAGAGGGGTGGTGGTCGGAGGGTGGTGGGGTGGGGGAACAGGACACTTTAAGAGGAGCGGGCAGGACTATAGGGAGTTATGATATAAAATTTCATTGCAAAAGCTTAAAATCTTTTTGAGATATCACTCGGAAATGAAAGTTTTACACACAAATAGAATGTATAATTTTTTTTTTTACATTGACCTTTGACCTCGAAATCAATAGGTGTCTTTTTTAGTTCATAGGAAGTTGTGCTTTAAAATTTCGATGCAAAAGCTTGAAGGCTTCTCGAGATATCGCAAAGAAATAGAGTGTTTAAACAGAATTTATGTATTCATGACCTTGACCTTTGACCTTAAAATCAATGGAAGTCTTTCCTAGGCCACAGGGATTTTTTATGCAAAATTTCATTGCAAAGGCTCAAAGGCTTCTCGAGACATGGCCGAAACAAAAGTGTTACAGAAAGACAGACTGATGGACGGTCAGACAGACCCAAATCAATATCCCCCACTTTCAGTGAAAGCGGGGATAAAAAGGCAATTTTTGTATACCATTGTGTCCTTGAACTTTGACCTTCTGTCCGTATTTACCAATTCATGTGATGCCACATGTAGTTATTGTCCACCAGAACTGTAATTTTGTTTATTCATGCTGTTTAAAAACAAAAGATTAGTATTAGTTAGGGGAAAAAATGTGCTTAGTTTCCTTAAATTTCCATCTAAATCGAGCTATTTTGACCTTGACCTTTGTCATGAATTTTGATTTTTCTCTTTGTTTTTGCTATTGTGTACCACATGACTAAATTTGCTTTTAATCCATTTTAAAATTCAAGTATTTATATGGAAACTGATAGTAGATACCTATTGCCCTTGTCTGGAATTCTTTAAAATAGCTTAAGTTTGTAACCATGGTAACATGAAAACAAAATATGAATGCCAAGTGTTTCTCTGCAGTTTATATTAGAACTATATATGGACTTTCAAACCAATGTATTTATTTTTTACCAATTGTCCGCAAAATTTTATACCAGGCTTTTCAAAAGAGCCTAAAATCTACAATTTTTCCCCAGAAAAATCCTGCCTAAAAACGGGCGATATTTTTTCGATTAGTTAAAGTTACTCAAATACTAGAAATTATCTAAAGAACTACAAAAATGATGTATTTTGGCAAAAAGATGAAGTCATGTAAATATCTTGTTGTATGAAAGACTATTAATTTGTCAAAAATGGTCATTTTTCATCAAAATTTAGCATTTTTTTGGCCATGAAAAATGTATGTTGGTTGCCATGGTAACCACTGACCATAGCGACCATTTTATTATGAATTTTAGTTTCATACAACAATATAGGAATGTGTTCCAAGTTTCATAAAAATCTAAGACATAGCGTGCCACACTCCTATATAAGAGTTTAAATGCTTACAAAGAATGGCTATTAAGTATTCAAACAACTTGAATTTATTGGAATAATTTTTGTTCATTGATTTGTAAATGTTATATGCGGTTTTTCAAGGTTGTGTACATTTTGAAAAACATAGGATATCTTTATTCATGACGTTCCATTAAATCGAGCATAACGTCGCACCGGGCTCTGCAGCTAGTGTATACGAAATGTTTATGCTGAAGAAATTATCGTATATTGTCTTTAATTTCAAACAATTTCTCAATAATCATCTATTTGTAAATATTATCGCAAACATGTAGAAGTATGGCATGATAAAGAAAATATAGTGTGTGTCCACGAATATGTGATGAAAATTCAAAATCCATATTTTTACGATATCATGAAATAAGCTTAACGTCAGACTGGGCCGTGTGGCTTGCATATACTTTCCATGTAAACCTAAAATTTCCGTAATTAATTGTGTATTGTTTTAGTTTCAATACATATAGTCAATCGTGGTCTATATCATAATAATATCGTACAAATTTGGCAGTATGGTCATTATTAAAAAAAAATTATAGCACTTTTCTACAAACTTTATGGACAACCTCCGTACACAAAATGCATACTTCATAAAATATCCTCTTTTTTTGGTAAATCCCTTTTATCCTATGGAAAAAGATAAACGACGAAATATGAAGATAACGAACAGTAATCAAGCTCAAACGTCCACTGGAACAAATAAATTAAAAGCAGAGCAAACAGGGCTATCTGAAAACATCAGAGGTGGGATCAGGTACAATCGAGGAGTAAACATCCCATGTCGACAAGCACAACCACTGTCTGCTCCTTGTCATGATAGGACAAAGGGAAGAATTCATACATAATTCAGCGTGAAAATAATAGCCTATCAATTTGCATGAAAAAATGCTAGTTAACATTCGACTTAACGATAGATTGTATGTGTTAGAAAGATCAGTGTCGAACATAAAATTCGCAAAATGTTTACTTAAAACGGGACTGTTGATACCCTCGTATCATCAACTCATTTGCCTCGTTTTAGATGTTTTTCTTAAGTAGAGCATGCACATGCGATGATATTAAGGAGCTGGTGTACATGATTAATTTAATACAATAACAACTGCCATTTCTTTATGTATTCAAAACCAAGTATTTATGCCAAAGTATTGTTATGCCAAAGTAGTGATATTTGATTTCATTATAATAATCATATTATAATCATTTATTTACTTATTTCTACGTTAAATATGGTTATTTAAAACGTTTGAAAAACGTTTTAATTTTGTTTTTGTTGATTTCATTTAAAGATTCGCCATGATTTTGTATTTAATAAAGCATTTTTAAACATCAAACCAACGGATCCACTCCTCTGGATCACGTGTAATGCGTCAATGGGAGTGATTTTATATTGACAAAAATTTTTATCTAATAACTCGGCAGAATTGTAACCAAATTGTGAATCGTTGCATAGTTTAATAAATATGCTGTATTTTTATTAACTCATCATCTTGCAGTATATTTTACTTTTGTTACTTTGTAAATTGAAATGATGTCACAATGACACTTAAAAGACTTGGGCAAACCAATTAAATAAAATATCAATTTATATTAAAACTGTCCAAATTTCATTTTTACTTCGTTTTAATACATATAAAGTTTTTTTTTTTTTTTTTGCATTATTTAATCATATGACCTGTTCATTATAAATATAAACAAGGATTTCTTGAGAGTCAAACTTAGCAAAGGGGGAGATATCGAATCTTGAATCCGCTTTATGAATGCTCCATTTAGATATTGAATTTCGAAATTTGAATATTAAATCTTGTATTTCGAATTTCCTATTCATAATCTCATAATTGGAATCTGTAGAATGAGCCTTCTAGTGTTTCATGCTATTCCTATATTAAACGTCAAGGATTTCTTTCTGAACAATTAATAATTAATACGATGCTTAAGCATCTATTTCCATAAAATGTATTGTAAGTTTATCATACTTTTGTTTAAGCATCAACATTTGAAAACATTCTTTTAAGTGTTACATAAATAAAATTTAATTTGCTTTCACTAAGAAACAAGGGATGTGTCACCCTCATATCTCTATAGTATTATCATCTTTATCATAATAGATATTAAGAATATGCTTCATGAGAAATTGAATTTACAATAATTTTAGGTACAGGAAACCACAATGGTGTATTTTCAACATTCCTGTGATGTAAAGGAATATATAAAGTAGTTTCTTGATTATTATCAAACAAGAGAGTGAGTGGGGGTATCCCCCCTCCCCCCGGTATTGGATGCATCCTTCCGTTGCTTCCATAGATAAAATGGAAATTTCATATTCGTCCATATTAACTTCAATGTATCAAACTTTAAACTCTTCATCTATTTTAAAATTATTTATCGACAGTGATATATAACTTTTTGTTTTGTTTCGAGGGAATGCAAACCGACACTGTTGACAGTGGCAGAAGGTCGGACAGTTTGCTGCAGTGAGATATTCATGAATTCAGATAATTTCATTAAGCAATTCTTTTCGCGTTCGATACTTACTTTGTATATATTATAGTTTTCAGTTCTCCAGTTCATCAGGTTTGACTTTAAATGTATCTGTTTATTGGTGAAAAAATATAATTGTTTGGAGAACAGAAGGAATAACTCAACTAAAGGATGGGAAAACAAACATCTCCTACATTTTTTTTTTGAGTTGTTCCTCTTTGATCAGTAAGCTTCTGAGAACGACAGAAAAAAAATTAAACAATTTAGTTATCAATAGGATAACTAAATTGTAAAAAAAAAAAATGGGTTTTTTTTTGTAAATTTTTTTTATAAAAGAATTATTATCTGCTGAATGCATAATTATAAGATAGACCGGTAATCGGAATATTTTGTTGCCAATTGTAACGGAAAAAAAGCAATGTAACATAAAAAAAAATCAAATAAAAAAAGCTGTGCTTTTATCGCGGAAAAGGTTTCCAATTGAAATTAAAGAAATTTAAAGGGCAATCGTTCGTTTCTTCCTTTTTATGTAGAGGGAGGGCTTTAAGTCAAAGCATAAAAAAGGATATAATTTGGTACTCATTAAGAAATCACAGTCAAGCCTCTAATCACATTTTTCTTTTATAATTAATATATCGGGATCGCATCGCTTTTCATTTTGACGTTTTATTATTAATGTCAAATTTGACGTCACATTAAACGTTTAATTGAAATTTCAAATGTTACCCCCCCCCCCTCCCCCACTGTGTTGTGCGTCTATAAAATTTTCCAAAAAAGTATCATAATTTTAATTACCAGTTTGAAATATGACTCATTGAAAAAAGGCGACTGCGTTGACACAGGTGAAACACTAGACAGTGATGAAATGTTCTGATCTTAAATTTACTTCTCAAATGTTTGAAATGTCAAATGTTTAGCAAACATGGCAATGTTTCCTGGACTTTGGTATATGAAAATGACTGAAACGGAAAAATGACAATGTGTTATTCTAGTAGAGAAGACAGACGAAAAACTCGTAGAAACATAATTTTTTAAAATTATTTTTTATTTGATATCTGTACATGTAACGTACTATGTTCATATATTTTAATGTTCAATCATATCTTGATAATTAAAATATTTAACATTTTTTCTCTAATCTTTTGTGTTGAATTAAAGAAATTGAATGTGGTGATTAGTGTATTTCCTCAAAAAATCTGAACAGTAACAACATTTTATTTTTTTTCTCTTTTGACGTTGGAAATTGCTCCGGATGTTAGGGAACGATGACACGTCATTTTTTTACTTGCATTGTTGTTGCCTGCGTGGTGCAGTAATTAAAGCGTTTGCTCTAGAGTAGCGGATTAAAGAGTTGATCACGGGGTCAAATCGAACTGCGGGGATGAAAACCGGTCATTTGGATGAAACTGTATAAACCGAGGTCCCCTAATGCAGTAGGTGCTGGCAAAAAAAGTTCTCTCACTGCTCAAAGGCCGTAAGTGCCGAGAACAGGTCTAAATTTGGAGCCCTCCACAGACAAGTGGTTTCGTCTCACACTACTAAGTTAGAAACGTACTGACATTCCCATTTTTTACTGACAAACTTAGATAATTACTGACAATGCGCTGCCTTTACTGCAAAACTTAGACAATAACTGACCTTTTTACTGCCGGTGCTGATAAACTTAGAAAAGTGCTGACAATCTTAGTCGGTGCTGATAAACTTAGACAATTACTGACCCGTATTACTGTCCCTGCTGAAAAACTTAGACAAGTGCTGACATTTACTGATAAGTACTGACCCTATTGTTCTCGCTCTCAGGGAGGCTGCAGCGGTGTGAAAATATTTGGTTGTTACTAACTTTTACTTTAGAAACAGTCTTATCTCAATTTTTTAAATAAAGTTTCAATTCCAAGACAGTTATTTTTTTTAACTAATAGTTTTATAATTGGTATCTGTAAAATAATTTATAACGAATACGATGTACAATTAACTTTGTGTGAATCAAGTTTAAATAAATGTGTTGAATAATTACACCATATCCCTATCCCTATTCAATTTAAAAAAAATAAATTTCATCAATTTATTCCTTCGCAGACGGGTGCTTAATATACCCGTCTTTACGGTATAGTTTGCGTTATTTCCTGTTTTCTTCGATCGGAAATACATGTTTCAATTGTATTTTTTATCAACAGGACAGACACTTCTTGTTGAAAGAAATCTTAATCTACTAAGACTTGAATAATTTACTGATCGGTAATTTCATTTTCTAAATGTTCTTTGACATCGGTACAAGTCATATTCTACTAGCGCTGTTTGGGATATCCGGTTTCAATTGATCATAAGTGAGTTCCCTACTGAACGGGAGTAAATAAAATAAACTGTACCTTGTTAATTTTGTCACTAAAAACATTATATCTAAGAAAACAGTTTATCAATTAAAATATTAGTGAACATGTATCCCAAGTTACACGAAAAACATGAACACTTGGTACAATGTAAGATCGTAATCATTATTATTAGTATTGATATATTTGTTCATATGTTTTAGTTTTGATTAATATTTTATCACTTTTTTCTTTATAAGACTAAGATTTTGCACTGTAGGTCCCCACCATCTCGAGCTGATGTCTCTCTCTCTCCAAAAAAAATCAATATTGATCCAGGCGAAGTGAAAACAATGTTGATAGTTTTAAATATAGTATAACTCTGAAAATTAGTTTTTATTGTTATGATCTTGTCTGTAAATTGTTCTCGAATAATTATTCTATAATTGTTTACTAAATGTTTAGAAAATGTGCCTTGAATTATTCTTAGGTTTTTTATTTGATAAACAAACTTTACATGGATGCAATCGACAACACATTCATTATTGTTCTCTCACTTTACCTTCCCTTAGAATGTACATAGCACACTATCCCGACTTAGCAGAACATATTAGGAAGAAAAACCTGATATCCACATTTTTGCAATATTTTAGGATTTCCGCTTTAATTTCATTTATTTTTTTTTTTGTTTTAAATTGCAGCTAAATCTGAATAGTTTGTGTCTTTCCCGAATTGGATTTTCACATTTTATTTTTAATTAATTATTCATTTAATTTATAAAATATAAATCTAGTATATTTTTTTTTAGAATATTTTACTTTATTCTAAATAGAGGGTGAGAGATTGTAGATTGCGTATGTATTTGTTGAATTGCTCAAAATTGCGAAGAAGAACAGAGAAGTCTTCCCGTTTCCGTAATGTTGCGTAACTAACTTCCTGTGATATCCGGCGAGTGCCCCTCTGTATAATTCAGCAGTGACACCTATTGTCTTATTTTCGCTACTGTACACACTCGGATCGCCTCAGGCGATTTCTTCTACACACGGGTGCTTCACAGAGTTTCCGATTGCGTGTTCAATAATTCTGTAATTCTGTCGGTTATCAGCTAACACATTTTGGACGAATAATTAGCACAGTACAATGTATTACTGTAATATCAAATTGGTTTATATACTGAACAAAGTTCCCGACGACGCTATGAAACGATTTATTTATTTATTGGTGAATTGGCGTTGAGCTTGATAAAGCCTTTGTTGGTAATTCATTAAATAAATCTACGGAAAATAAAATGTTAAATAACTACAATAGATAAAAGAAATTAATTTCTAATACATAAACTTAAAAAGAAATCATACAGATAGAGAGTATGAAGATCATCAGTTACATATGTAAATACGATTTGATTTGAACATTTTGTCATTTAATATAAAATATCTAATTAGAGACATAAATATTTATATGTTTGCGTGATCTAATGCACTATGGATCTTTGTGTAAACTAACAAAATGTGCAGACCTCAGTGCGACATCAAAACCTTACCATTCAATCAAGCGAAAACGTATCAAAATAATGCTATCGATTTTATTGACATATCAACCGTTCGCACAAAATAAAAAATTGCATACTATGATTGTTTCTGGCTCAAAATTTTCACAGATCTCGAAAATTTATGTACTATTTAAACCCAACAGTATTATTTTAACATTCAAGCATGTTTGCTATATCTTAGGAAATCAGTTTCTGTTATATTATGATACGTCTTTATTAAAGATCGCACGTGTCATCCCCCCCCCCCCATTTAAATTTGATAGGAAAATGGGTATGGAGTTCTAGCAACATTCTATTTGATAAGAGGATAGATATGGATTTCTAGCAACATTCTATTTCAAGATGCCGCATCAACAAATAAGCTTTTGAAAATATAAAATTAGCAATTCAAGGAGTATTTTACTTAGCTTGAAAAGCAAGAATTGTCGATAAATATGTATCATTTTGAATCCAAAGTAAGTTAAAATATACGAACTAACGATATTTTATTTCAAACCGCTGAATTTATTTATTTTTTAGATCATAGCTCATTTAGTTATTTTTTAATCACTTAATATCAAATGAATCGCCGTGCATTACAAATCATTACAGTAATAATTAAGCCTAAAAAAAAAAGACACTAACGTGTAGGGATTCAGAAATCCAAGATATGGAAATCAACTAAAAGATTTACATGTATTTTATTCAAATGAATAGAATGGACAGTAACTAACTAATCAATGAATGTCAAGGATCGAAGAATATCAATACAACCCCGTAGCCCCCAAAAAATAAGCTGTCCAAACTTTAAAAAAAATTATATCCTATTTCGGGGGGAGGGGTACCTAATTTTTAGAAAGTTTTCTTTATTTCTTTCTTTCAAATGCTGGAATTTGGGTATGTTTGACTGTAAAGCACACAAATTGGGGGGAGGGGGGGAGCGGCGTCCACATCAAAATTTACATATGAAAACTACACCAAAAGACTATTCTCAGAAAAGCCCCCCCCCCCCCGGCCCCACCGCATACTCTGGGTATGAAATATTATAATTATTCAAAATTAAATGCATATAAAGCATCTACCTAGACAGTTTTATTTTTTAAATACGGAATTATGAACAAAAAAAGGGGGGTTACATGTACATTATAGGGAATATATAATATTATTATACCTCTGTGAATTTTTTCTATATAAAAATATGACGAATAAGCATGCTATTTTCTCAAACAGCCCCTACCGTGGAATAGTTTTTGGGCTATTTGCCCATGGTGAAATAGTCATTATACTATTCACCGGCAGCATTCTGTGTCCCTCGCTTTTTATCTCGGAACTCTTCTGGTTTTATCCAGATTGTGACGTAACAGAAGTAAAGACTGCTTCGGTATAATAAAACACCTATTTACTGACTATTCGGACAATAGCAAGTTTATCGTCCCCCTCGACAGCAACTATTTCCCTCGGCTGCGCCTCGGGAAATAGTTGCTGTCTTGGGGAACGATAAACTTGCTATTGTCCTCATAGCTAGTAAATAGAAGTATAATAATATTTTTTTGTAATCAGGAGGAAAAGATTCATGTAAAACGTCATATTTTCCTAATAAACACCTCTAAAAATAATTTATAAATTGCTTATCTGCTGAAAGGTTTTGAAGTTTTAAATATGTTTTCCTTATGAAATATTTTCAAATAATTCTTCTATAAATTGATCGTAGGAGCTTTTAAAAAATATCATTGGGGCATAGTTTTAAAAATTATTTTTAAAAAATCAAATAAACCCTCTTTAAGATTAAAAAAAAAATCAATTGCACACCTCCGCAGTCTCCCCGAGAGCGAGAACAATAGGGACAGTACTTATCAGTAAATGTCAGCACTTGTCTAAGTTTTTCAGCACCGGCAGTAAAAAGGTCAGTAATTGTCTAAGTTTATCAGCACCGACTAAGATTGTCAGCACTTTTCTAAGTTTATCAGCACCGGCAGTAAAAAGGTCAGTAATTGTCTAAATTTTGCAGTAAAGGCAGCACATTGTCAGTAATTATCTAAGTTTGTCAATAAAAAATGGGAATGTCAGTACGTTTCTGACTTAGTAGTGTCAATATGAGTGAAAATTTCTTGACGAGACGTTTATCAAACAATCAAACAAACAAACCTGAATTGTTTATAAGTAATAATTTTAAAACTTCGTAATTCATCAGCCAACACACTTCATCCAGTCGGAAAATTATAAAAAGATATGTCAATTTCTGTTAAAGATACGAGCTCAGTCTACGGAATTTCGGGACAACCCTCATAAATAGCGAAGAGAGAGTAAAACTAAGTGTTAAAATTAAATAATTATGACAATTAAAACAGTTCTCCGAAGTGATAGGACTTATCTTTTTGTAAGTAAGGACTTACAGGTTTAGATATTTAATATTGAACATATCGTGTTTAAAGGATCATTATTTCATAGGAAAAAAAAATATCTACAATATGTTTTATTATTATTTTAACTTAGCAGCTAGGTTATTTATTAAAAAAAACTCTGAAAAATAAATGTTTTTATAAGCATGTACCTATGTAGAACGATGCTGAAAATTTAAATTTAAATACGGGCAATATACGGATACTTCAAGCATTGCAACATTTTGTTGTTATGCTAAAGATGACAAATCTTTAATGGAGAGATACATGTAATAACCCATATCACATAAATTACCAACTGCAGCAAAGTTCCGAAAATATTTATTTCGAACATGTTTAAATTTTTCAATTACTATAGAAAAACATATTAGAACTAGTTCTGAGAAATTTAAATAGTACTGCGGATATCCAGTTAATTAAAGGCCTTTGGAGCGAATTAAATTGATAGTGTGAATCCCCACGATAAATTAAAGTCCAAGCTTTTTGATATCATTGACAGCTGCTTTTTCAATAAAAATGGAATTCGTAAATTTACTTACCTTGTCAATGGTCATTTGCAAAATCATTTAAAAAAAACATTCTGATTGTACACACAAGTACTCTGAAGATGACATTAAAAAGACTCTTGAGTTTCGGATTGAAAATATCTACGTGATTTTTTGAGACCAGGTCTTCCAACAATCTATTGGAATTCCCATGGGTACCAATTGCACCCGTTAGTAGTAGACCTTTTCTGTATTCATAGGAAGCAGAATTTGTCCAAAATCTTATACGTGAAAAGAAGAAAACACTTGCTGTGGCCTTCAACTCGACATTTAGATATTTCGACGACGTATTGTCAATTAATAATGGTTTTATCCATTCTTATGCCGATATGATATATCCAGGTGAGCTTGAGATAAAAGATACCACAGGGTCTGACACATCTGTTTCATATTTGGATATTTTCCTTGAAAAAGACGTTAATGGTTATCTAACAACCAAACTTTATGATAAACGTGATGACTTTAACTTTTCAATCGTCAACTTCCCTTACTTATGCAGCAATATACCTTTATCACCTGCATACGGGGTTTATATCTCTCAGTTGATTCGATACGCAAGAGCATGCTCTACGTATGTACAATTTCTAAAACTAGGTAAATTATTGACAAACAAGCTGATGAAACAAGAATATCAGCTGTCTCGTTTAAAGCCATCATTTCGTAAGTTCTATAGTCGATACAATGACCTTATTAGCAAATACAGTTTATCTTTGAGTTAAATGCTGACTGACGTTTTTCATACAAATTGTTAGGCCATTATTTACACACTGAATTGTAAACGGATTTTTCCGTTATTTCACCTGATCCCACCTTTGATGTTTTGGAGGTCTGTGTTTGCTCTGCTCCTATTTTGTATTGTTTAATGGACTTTTTAGCTTGAATACAGTTCGTTATCTACATATATTTCATGTATACAATATTAAATTCGCCTCATAGATGATGACAACAGAAATGACGTCACATATTAAACAAAGATTAGCAAGGACTTTTGCTGCCTCTTGTTGATGTGCAAGACATATTTCATGTGTTTAGATATAGGTATGTATTGCATTAATAATACATTTAATAATGAACATTTTTGCACATTAAGTTGAATCAATTAAAAATCCATATATATTCTAAATTTTAACAAGCTATATCTACATACAGGGTGTTTCAGAAAACATGCAAACATTTACTTTCCTCACTTAATTGATATGCAAACAGAATCATATAAAAGTATTATATAAAAATATTCTAAAAAGGCTTACGTTTTTATTAAAAACAAGAAGTTGAGAAATAATTATCATTTAAAATAAATATGACAGCATATATTTGACATGAAAAACAGATGATTTCATTTCTAATATAGAATTTAATAAGAAACAAAGATCAGAAGCTGCTTTATCAAAGCATGTCTCCAGTTCGTGTGATTAGGACAATGAAGATGAGGTATCAAGAATTCGAAGAACCTATTATGATAATTTATTATGGAAGTTGTACAAAGTTGTTAAAAAACTTTTGAAAGTAATAGAACATGTTCAAAGTTGATGATTAAAGAAAAGGAAGAATTGGACGAACAAAGACAAGTAGAACACATGAAAACATTAAGAATGTTTAAAAATACGTTTCAGAGACTGGCATGAAAACCTTAGGCAAAATAAATGAGCTTGTGAACGAATATGACTTAAAATCGAGTAAGTAAGTCAAGTGTATATTGGATGCTGAAATATGATTTGAATCTCACACCTTAGACTGGTTAGAACAATTGTTTGGAGGACGACTCATCTCTTTCAAATTAATCCAAGAACATTTGGCCTCCACACTCACCTGACTAATACCCCCTTAACTTTTATCTGTGGGGGATATTAAAGATAATAGCTATATATATATATATATATATATATAAAAACGACATGAGAACTCAAAATGCTCAAAAAATGGGACCAGGCTCATTACGCAGAGACACTGTGCACTAGTATTGAAAAATTCTTGCATTTGATAGATTTATTGATTTAGCAAAAATGACGCAATTCAGAACATATTTTGTAACTAAGTGAAATTTTACATATTTTCTGTATTCTTTTGTAACTCCTTATCCGGTTGCCAGATTTAATTCATTTTTATATGAATGAATTTTGAAATTGTGCCCTTTAATATAGCATGTTGATGGATGGTATTGGTTGAAACACCATTGTACTGTAATCAATCAAAATGGTTGCATGTTTTCTGAAACATCCTGAATTTAGCTTAAAAATACCTTTAATGTACTAGTTGGAAGAATTGCTTTTCGTTAGTTGTTGTATTATCTGTAATTATATATGTTATATGCTTATGTCCATTGGGTCCTGATTTGGTAATAAATCCTATTCTATTTTATTCTAATCAATACGTCTCTGGATTTAGTAAATACGCATCGACGCAGTTGATATTTCTAATGTGTTTTATCCATAAATTGATTTGTTTTACAGAAATAAACATGTTCATACCTGTTAATCTGTTGACAAAGAGTGCAATCCATTTGTGGAATGCCTTAGTGAAGGTTCCAGTAACGCGACAAATTTCAAATATCCAGTAATTTCTTATCGTTTCAGAATTTCTTTATCGTCCACAAGACTGCCTTTTCTCCGTCTGCCCAGCAGGCAAAATATAAGGCTGGTCGCCACACTTAATAACCATTTAATGAAGCTCCCTTACATTCATTAAAGTCGAGGAGTTTAATGAAGCTTTCATGCACAGATTCGTTCATTAAAAGATTGATACAACGGAATTTAATAACACATTAAAAATAATCAGTTTAATGAGGCTTTTATCATTCATTAAATATTGATACAACCGAATCCAGATGTTTCCTTTTTATGTTTATGATTTTTATTTGCTTTCCTTCCTGGACCTCCTTATGTTGTTACCTTTAATGAACCTTCAGTTTTTGAATTTGCAGGCATTGGTCAGTTATGCCCTATAGTATCAAGGGTATTTAAATCGCTGCATTGCTGACCACGTAGACGGGGTCCACGCTTTGATACTTTGATCAATTCTCAAATTTGATCATTCTGAAAGCATTAATTGGCCTCTAAACTTTTTTAAGTTGATCAAAAACGCTATGTAATGAAATAATATTATTTGTTGTTTTCAAAATGAATTAAAAAAGTTCGAATAATGGGCCGAAAATTTACAACCCTCCCTCATTTTTTTTTAAAAAAAATATCATTTACATTATTTATTAATTTCAAACTGGTAATGATTGATTCTTTGATTGTATGTTGTTTTACGTCATTCATATAGAGACGTCACCATATACCGGTAAAGGGCTTCAAATTTTGACGTATACTCGGCACTCAGCCATTCAGCAGTGAGTGATCTTTATCGTGTCAATGCCTGCCGTGACAGGGGGCCTCGGTTTTTAAGGTCGCATCCGAAGGACCCGTAACTTTCACTTCAACGTTCCGAGCGCATGGCAAAGGATCAGTTGCTACCCATTCTTTATCGACTTAGGTAAGTCGCGGCCGAGATTCGAACTCACGACCTCCCGATCACGGATCGAGCGCTCTACCGACTGAGCTACCGTGAACGGTCAAAATGGTAATGAATTAAGTATATGAAATACTTCATAATTTTTGTACTGTGTAAACTATAGAAAAATTGTGGATTTTTCCTTGGTTATCAATATATGAAGGAGTGTGCAGTTGGAGGCAATCACCTTTGTGCGGCTATTAATATCATATGACAGCATCTAGTTGTTTTTCATATTTTTTTCCTAAAGGGAAGGTATGGGCACATAGATGTGCCTTAAGTCCTTAACTGATGTTACGTCCCTAGAGACATGCGCATTCTAATCGTTTTAGCAATTACAGCAATTATATCCTTTAAGCAAGACCTTCAAAATGAGTTAGATTTTTCCATCAATGTAATTTATTTTGTTTCTGCCTTATTTTAATTTTCATACATTTTCCCACTTAAAATACTTATTCTGTCCTTTATCATCTTCAATTTCTGTTTTACATATAAGGAAAAGTCAGCGCAAATGTGAGCTTGTAATCTGATAGTAACTTATAATCTCACCATTATGAAAATATCACGAATGACTAATATAAAGTGCTCAAATTTTAATGAAATGAAAGTAATCTCTCTCTCTCTCTCTCTCTCTCTCTCTCTCTCTCTCTCTCTCTCTCTCTCTCTCTCTCTCAAAACAGGGGTCAAGATGTGAAATCATAACCCCCTGTATACAAACTACGGGGGCAGTGCTGAACCAAAGCAATATGGATCGATTAAATTTCTGAGCTGTAATTGAAAATTGTTAAGAACGCCCATGATATATAAGCCTTAATTTATTCAGAGAAAATGAATACCATTTTAATATTTTTTCAACAGCATTAGTTTTTTTAATGTGAATTGTGGTGTTTGCACTTGTATATGTGGGGCCTCTGCTGAATTCGGACAAAGCAATTGTCCGTTTGTTTGTCACGTGACAGGTTAAACATTTAGAATATATATGTACACTACAAAGATCGTAAAAGTTCAACGATATACGGGTATATTTCCTCTATAAAATTTATTCTGTTTTGTTTGAGATAAATTCCTTAACATGAAAAGTGCTAGGAGCAACTTCCTCATGGTTGGGAATTGTGTAAAATTTAACTTTTTTTCTATAAACTCCAGATATATATGAAATGCGCACTGGAATTATGTTACAATACCCAATAAATAAACAATGCACAACCAGCTCCCAGCACTTTTCAGAATAGTAGGAATAAGAGCTACAAGTGTTTAAAAATTCAGAATTTATAGTGAAGCGGATATCGTTGAATTGAATTTGCTCCAAAATGTTTGAATGGACATTTGGAGTTAGACAAGGGGGATTTTACTCCATTCTTTCTTTATTATACTTAATATATGATCTTGGGGAATTTTGACCTGTACACAATGTTCAAGGTTTATCTTGTCTGTCTGAGAGAATAAAGTGAGAACCTCATCTTTATTTACATCGTTTTGTTTTATTGCATTCATATAATACTATTTTGCTGTAAGAAACCCAGGAGATTCTCTGTACTTACTCAATAAGGCTCATTGAAAGAACTGAAACACATATTTGATGTTTTATTATTTTCAGTATAATATCATAACTTATATGTTGCAAAAACATTTCAGGCAAAATTATTATACATGCTAGTTGAGAAACTTTTTTTTCTGGACATTATCAAAACTACGAATTTCGGTACGCGTTCGATTTACACGCATCGTTGTATTTCAAAAAAGTTATCCTTTTCATATGCTCGTATTTTGTATTGTATAATGGACTTTTGAGCTTGAATACTGTTCATTATCTCCATATATTTCATGAAAAAGTAGACATTAGGTTTATATAACTGAACAACAACAAACCCTAATCAAGAAAATTCAGAGTTGATACGTGAGGAAGCAACTACAACTCTCTTAAATTGTCAGACCGTGCTCAGTTATATGTGTAGAGTAAGTAAATTGAACACACACCCGGTAAAACGTACATAAACAATAACAGAGCTCGTACCCTGTTTACACACTACTAAGTCAGAAACGTACTGACATTCCCATTTTTTACTGACAAACTTAGATAATTACTGACAATGTGCTGCCTTTACTGCAAAACTTAGACAATTACTGACTTTATTTATTGCCGGTGCTGATAAACTTAGAAAAGTGCTGACAATCTAAGTCGGTGCTGTTAAACTTAGACAATTACTGACCCGTTTTACTGTCCCTGCTGAAAAACTTAGACAAGTGCTGACATTTACTGATAATTACTGTCCCTATTGTTCTCGCTCTCGGGGAGGTGCATAGGTATGGGATTGATTTTTTTTTTCATCTTAAAGAGGGTTTATTTCATTTTTTTTTTTAAATAATTTTTATAACTATGCCCCAGTGATATTTTTAAAAGCTCTTACGGTCAATTTATAGAAGAATTATTTGAAAATCTTTCATAAGGAAAACATATAAAACTTGTGAACCTTTCAGCAGATAAGCAATTTATAAATTATTTTTAGAGGCGTTTATTAGGAAAATATGGCGTTTTACAGGGATCTTTTCCTCCTGATTATAAAAAAATGATTATTATTATATATTCCCTATAATGTACATGTAACCCCCCTTTTTGTTTATAATTACATATTTAAAAAATAAAACTGTCTGGGTAGATGCTTTATATGCAATTAATTTTGAATAATTATGATATTTCATACTCAGAGTATGCGGTGGTGCCGGGGGGCCCTTTCTGAGAATAGTCTTTTGGTGTAGTTTTCATATGTAAATTTTGATTTGGACGCTGCCCCCCCCCCCATTTGTGTGCTGTACAGTCAAACATACCCAAATTCCAGCATTTGAAAGAAAGAAATAAAACATTCTAAAAAATTAGGTACCCCTCCCCCCGAAATAGGATATAATTTTTTTTTTTTTAGTTTTTTTTTAAAGTTTGGACAGTTTACATTTTTTGGCTACGGGGTTGCATTGATATTCTTCGATCCTTGATATTCTTTGATTAGTTAGTTACTGTCCTTTCTATTCTTTTGAATAAAATGCATGTACATCTTATAGTTGATTTCCATATCTGGGATTTCTGGATCCCTACATGAGAGTATTTTTTAGGGTTAATTATTACTGTAATGATTTGTAATGCACGGCAATTCATTTGATATTAAGTGATAAAAAAAAATAAATAAATGAGCTATTAAAAAATAAATAAATTCAGCGGTTTGAGACAAAATATCGTTAGTTCGTATATGTTAACTTAATTTGGATTCAAAATGATTCATATGTATTGACAATTCTTGCTTTCAAGTTAAGTAAGATACTCCTTGAATTGCTAATTTTATATTTTCAAAAGTTTTATTTGTTGATGCGGCATCTTTAAACAGAATGTTGCTAGAAATCCATATACATCCATCCTCTTATCAAATAGAATGTTGCTAGAACTTCATACCCATTTTCCTATCAAATTTAAATAGATTAGGGAGGACGTCACGTGCGATCTTTAATAAAGACCTATTATAATATAACAGTAGCCGATTTAAGATAATAGCAAACATGTTTGAAGTTAAAATAATACTGTTGGGTTTAATTAGTACTTAAATATTCGAGATCTGTGAAAATTTTGAGCCAGAAACAATCACAGTATGTAATTTTTTTTTATTTTGTGCGAACGATTGATATGTCAATAAAATTGATAGCATTATTTTGATACGTTCTCGCTTGATTGAATGGTAAGGTTTTCATGTCGCACTGAGGTGTGCACATTTTGTTAGTTTACACAGAGATGCATGGTGCATTAGATCATGCAAATATAAATATTTATGTCTCTAATTAGATATAATTGTATATTAAATGACAAAGTGTTCAAATCAAATCGTATTTACATATGTTCAGATGATCTTCATACCCTCTATCTGTATGATTTTTTTTTTTAAAGTTTATGTATTAGAAATTAATTTCTTTTATCTATTATAGTGATTTAAAATGTTATTTTCCGTAGATTTATTTAATGAATTACCAGCAAAGGTTTTATCAAGCTCAACGCCAATTCATCAAAATAAATAAATAAATCGTTTCATAGTCGGGAACTTTGTTCAGATATAAACAAATTTGATGTTACAGTAATACTGTGCTAATCATTCGTCCAAAATGATTAAAGTGTGTTAGCTGATAACCGGGAGAATTACAGAATTATTGAACACACAATCGGAAACTCAGTGAAGCACCCGTGTGTAGAAGAAATCGCCTGAGGCGATCCGAGTGTGTACGGTAGCGAAAATAAGACAATAGGTGTCACTGCTGAATTATACAGAGGGGCACTCGCCGGACATCACAGGAAGTTAGTTACGCAACATTACGGAAACCGGTAGACTTCTCTGTTCTTCAACACAATTTTGAGCAATTTAACAAATACATACGCAATCTACAATCTCCCACCCTTTATTTAGGATAAAATAAAATATTCTAATATATATATATATATATATATATATATAAGATACAAGATACAAGATTTATTAGTCCAATTTGGGCCCCCGGAGGAGCAAAAAAGATTTACAAACATGAAACAAAGAAGGAGGAAGATCCAAATGATAGAACAAACATGATCTTAAATATAATGAGCAGTGCTTAATTGTATAATCATTGATAAATGCATCTACAAGAGATGTATACAAGTATACATATTGTAATATAATAATAACATATAGTCAAGTAGCTGGAAAGATACATATATGCATATTAAAGAACAGAAGAGATGATATATTGCCATTCCTACATGTATATACATCCCCAAATATATTTAATTTTTTCAGTTAAGGTAGATTATCAAGGAATCTAGCAAGTGATCTTAGGATCTCAGGGTCTTCATTAGTCATGAGCCAAAGAAATTGATTATCATATGATAGGGACTGAAAATTTTTACATTTATTATTACAAATATTTATAAGTTCAAGTCTTTGTACACTAAAATGAGAACATACAAGGAGAAAATGAATTTCATCCTGAATCTCCTTGAGATCACAAAGGGAACAAAATCGTTCATCTTTAGGTATTTTTTGATATCGTCCAATTTCAATTTTAAGCCTGTGAGCTGATATTCGTAACCTAGTTATGACTGATCTATGTTGATTGTTTGTTAAAATATCTAGATAGGGTTCAAAACAAAATTTAGTCTTTAGGCATGTGAAGGTAGATAATTTACCTTCTTTATGCAAATTCCTGTCTTTTTCCCATGTAATTTTATAGAAGTTAAGTAATATTCTTTTCAAGTTTATTTTAAACCGTGGGAGTGACATACCTAAAACATCACTAAGTTTAATATCAATATGGTTAAGTAAGAAGTTAATACAAGAATACCATGAAGTAACTCCATTTTGGTGTAGTGTTTTGGAACATTTATAAGCCTCACTAAGTAAGGGAAATTCCCCATCTAGATTCTCTAATCTATGCCAATATAACAACATATTTTTAATGACATCAAAGTGTACATTCAATCGTCCTAGCTCAGATCTTACAGCAAAGTTGCTGCTTTTACTATGAACCACTAATAAATGTTTGTAAAATTTAAGATGCAAACTTTCGCCTTCTAAAGTTTGGTATATTTTATCTAATGTTATATTTGGATTTCTCTTAAATTTGGAAGTTGATGGGTCAAAAAAAACCCATAACTCTGAACCGTACAGGATAATGGGTTTAATAGTGTGGTCAAATACATTTAAAGCAGTTTTAACTGATGGATTAAATGTGAGAAAGTCTTTTTGAAGTTTGAAATAGGCTTTCTTTGCTTTATTACAACAATCACTTTTAGCGCTAGTTAGTGTTCCAGATGCATTAACTGTCAGACCCAAATACTTGTACTGTTTAACACATTCGATATTGTTGTTATTCAGATGGAAGGGGATTTTGATGTGCTTGCCAGAGGAATTGAAGACTATAATTTTTGTTTTCTGTGTATTAACTTTGAGACACCAGTCCTTGCAGTATGTATTTAGTATATTGAGTTTTTCTTGTAGACCTTCAGCAGTGGGGGAGAGAAGCACCATGTCATCAGCATACATGAGACAATGAATAGATGTAGATGAATCATTGTTTAATTTTACAAAACTTTCAGAATTTGATAGATAATTAGGTAGATCATTAAGGTAAATCTTGAATAAGTTTGGACTTAAGTTATCGCCTTGTCTAACCCCATTGTATGTGTGAAAGTGACCAATTAATTTGTTACCCAGTTTAATAGACGAATAGCTTTTAGAATACATTTCCTTAACAACTGAGTAAAATTTTGTGCTGATACCTGCTTTTAATAGTTTAAATTTCAAACCAGCATGGTTTATACTATCAAAGGCCTTATGAAAGTCAACAAAGCAAGCATATAGTTTCCCTTGTTTTGATTTGCAATATTTTTCAATAAGTGTTTTCAAAACAAAAACATGATCTGAAGTTCTAGCTTGTTTTGTAAATCCTATCTGACATGGATTGATTTTTTTATTACATTGTAAATATTTATCTAGTCTTGAGTTAAGAATATAATTAAAAAGTTTGCCAATTGTGCTGGTAATTGTGATTCCTCTATAATTGTTGGGATCATTAGTGTTATTAGATTTGTATACTGGAGTAATGTATCCTTCACACCATGAAGAAGGATAATAGCCAAGAGATAAGCAAGCATTAAAGATTTTCAGTAAGACTGGTATAAGAAACATTTGGCCATGTTTCAGCATTTCATTACAAATTCTGTCAGGCCCAGCTGCCTTACCATTTTTTAGTTTGCTGATTGCTTTATTTATTTCATTCAAAGATATTTTGTAGTCAAGTTCATTAAAAATGGGCGTAGATGTTTCCTCAGTTTGTTTTAGTTGGTCTTTGAGAAACTGATCTTGATCATGGAAATCCTCATGAGTTTTATTCAATTTTTTGAAGTGGTTTATCCAATCATTATTAGAGATTGATGTATCAATTGTGCCTTTGTTTCCATTTCTTAATTCCCCTACAAGTTTCCAATATTTTTTTGGATCAGTTGAACCTAAAGTATTTAGCTTGTTAATAATATTACAATGATATGTTCTAAATTTTTGTTTTCGTAGTTTGTTATAAATTCTATATGCTCTATAATACTGATTCTTAACATAAATATTTCTAGGGTTGTGGCCAAATAAATGTCCCTTCCTTACTAGTTTTGAACGCATATGTATCAACTCATTATCGAACCATTTGTTTTTATGTTTAGCAGGGCTTTTATTACTTTTACATGTTTTATTTTTAGGTAAATTTGGTTTTAATGACATAATGGCTGCAGCTTCCAGGGAATCTTTTAAACATTTTACCCTTGATTCTATAGACTCTATGTCATTGATGCTCATGGAGTTATCAAATTTGTCTTTTATTTTTTGGGACTGTAATGCTTCTATAAATTTTATAGCAGAGTCTTCTCCCCATTTAAAGGATGAATGGGTCTTGCATTGATTATTATCTATACTATTTTCTCTATTAGTAGAACTATATTGAGAAAAAATATTCCATGACAACATACAGTGGCAGTCAGATAATGTGGAAATAAAATCTGATACTTCAAAAAACAAAATATGTTGTACAGTTTCTTCATCAGTTAAAAGATAATCAACAACACTACTGCCATGATAATTGTGGCAAGTGAAATTTCCAAAGATGTCACCAAAACATCTTCCATTCATAATACGGAGTTGGTTTGCAATACAAAAATCTACTAGTTCTTTTCCTCTTTTATCCATGCAAGTGTCCCTATTAACTCTGTTGGAAATATCATTATCAATTTTATATGTTTCAAATAAAGGTAAATATTGAATGTTATCATCAAATATATAGTCAACTGCGCTTCCTGTTCTAGCATTAAAATCTCCACAAAGCATTATATTTCCAAAATCTTTAAAATGAAAAATATCTTTCTGTACAAGCTCCAAAATATTAATATTATTTTTTGTAATTGCAGGTGATCCTTCAGGGGGATTGTATACAGTACATATATACAAATCTCTATCAAAATTGAAAAAAGTTTTCTCTAATTTGATCCACTGGTATTCACTACATGTATTTTTAACTATAGAGACATGCTCTTTAATCTCATGCTTAATTAATATTGATATTCCTCCATAGTATCTGCCATTATTAGATCTACTTCTACATATTGTATGGCAGTAAAAATCATCATGTATAACAATTGTATCAGGTCCAATGTGTGTTTCCACAAGGAATACTAAATCTTTATCTATAATTCTTGATAGAAAAAGCTCATCATCCATTTTGTTCATACCTTTTGATATCAATCCTCCAATATTCCAAAAAGCACATTTAACATTTGTCTTGCTGTACATCTGATACATTCTAAATAAAAACTACCAAATTTCCAAACCCAAATCAAGAGAAGAGGTACAACATCCTTCAACACATATAAAACAGAATATATTCTAACAACATTATGTGAGAAAAAAAAGGGAGTTGCAAATAAACATGATGGTCATGAGTACAGGTGCACCGATAAGTGAAGGTGGTGCAGTATTCAAGTGAATTACTACAATTCATATACTGGAGTAGAACACATTGTTTATATATATCATCTGTGTAACTGATAGGTAAAACCTAAAAAGATGATTAAAAAAAAGTTAGTAATTATAGTTAAAGCCATAGCTGGCAGGTTGGTAAGATCTCCTTTCCCATGGTCCAGATTGTGCGAACTGGTAGTTTCGCGATCTCCGATGGTACGTGTACATCTTCTTTGGTGAAGCACGGCGAGAGTCTTGGTCTTTTTCCATCTGAATTGGAGACTGCTCAATTCCTAGTGCTAGAAGGGTTGATCTTTTTATGTTGGAGGCTAACATGGCAACACCATCTTGTGTAAGATGGACATTGTCTCTTTCTAGGACTTTGGCATGCCTAGTAGACATGTTTATGTTATCACTAATATACACAAATGATTCATCTTTGTATTTTTTCTTTAGAAGGGCATTGATCAGAGCACTATTTGCACTGTGTAATTCATCATCTTTACGAGGAGTACATAGCGACAGAACCACTTTGGCTGACCATTTTTGAGTGATGGTGCTGACAATTTCTTCTGTCTCGTTAACACAAATCTCAGGACTTTTTGTCTTTACATCATTAGTGAGGTGATGAAGAACAACAACATCTGGTGCTGCTTCCTCATATCTTAATATGGTATCCCTAGTTTCTTCAATTGTATAAGCAAGTATTTTTGTCGTTTTGAATGATGAACTAAGAATGTCTGGATTAATCTTCTTCGTGTTAGAAGTCCCCACCAACAGGACTTTGGGTTTAGGGGGTTTTGTCTTAGAAGAAGTTTGATTTCCCTTATGAAGCTCATATGGTGAAGAGTGATTTTCTTCAATTTTCTTATCTCCTACCTGTGTAAACTTCGCATTGTTGGATTCCATACTGGAAATATGCATCTTCAAACCTAGAATCTCCTTAAAAAGTGCCTCATTTTTTTCTTTGAGATGTTTGTTTTCATTTTCCATGTTAAGTAACTCCTCATTTTTGCTTTTCAGTTTTTCCACTAATGTAGAGCTTTCTGACTTGTTTGCTTCTAGCATGTCAAGGAGTTGGTGTTTGCATGTATTATGCATGATTTTTTCATTTTTAAGTTGTGCCTCCTTGTTTTCTAATTCAAGTTGTTGATTTGCAACTTTTATTTGAAGGTCATTCCTGATTTCATCTGACTTCTTAAGCTTATTTTTTATCGAGTTAATTTCATTTTCAGGGTTTTTCGATTTACTCGGTGTTGTTGACATTTTATTGTTCTGGCTGTTCAAGTTTTCAACGGCTGAAGTAAGAGTACTAACTGTAGTTTGAAGCGATTCCAGGCCTTTTAAGAGTCTTGTTTCTAACGTTTTCACAAGTCCAGAGTGTGATTTGCTTAATTCCTCTAAAGCCAGGACCATACTTTCTTGAAATCTCTCAAAGTCATGCATTGAGGCTGATACAATTTGCTTTTGTTCACTGTTTAGCAATTGTTCTTGGTTCGAGTAACTGACAGAGTTTGGGCCTTGTAGATTTTCAGTTACAGATTTTGGAAAGGTTTCTTCTTTTTCGATTGAATCACTAATTCTATTCACTAATTCTTTCAGCAGAGGAAAGAACTTGGTAACAAATGTATCTTTTTCATTTCCTTGGACTTGGATAGTACCAGTTGAAACAAAGAATGTTATCTTGTAGTGTAGGCTAGAGTCATTCCCAATATCTATGCAAATAGAGTTTGTTGCTAGGGTATTGTTACTATCCCACTTTTCTGGGTTGTTATACCATTTGACTTCGACAGAGTTACACATTTGCAGCTTTTCTATGTAGATAATTTGTAAAGCTCTTATCCACGGAAATACACGTTCCCGTTTTGTTCGAAATGCTACCATTCTGGCTTGTTCTTCATAAAGGTGTGGATTAATTTCTTCGTATGCCGCCTGTCTTGCTTTAGAGCCTGTAGGCGGGCGGAGCTTATTAGGAATACAGTTCTCTGGGTATTCATTATAAAGGTTTGATATTGATAAATCAACATTAGATAAGTCTTTAAGAGACTCAAGTTCTTCTTTAGTTATACTCGACATTGTATATGTAGTCGAGGAAATTCGAGCTAGGTAGCACGTGTTTTTAAAAATGCAAATTTCTGAGAAAAAATAGTTGATACCTAGATAATATCAATGTCAAATGGATAGTTTTATCACCTCCAGTTGGTATTGCTAAAATGTGAAAATCCATTTCGCGAAAGACTCAAACTTTTCAGATTTAGCTGCAATTTAAAACGAAAAAATTAAATTAATTAAAAGGGGAAATCTGAAAATATTGCAAAAATATGGATATCAGTTTTTTCTTCCTAATATGTTCTGTTAAGACGGGATAGTGTGCGATGTACATTTTAAGGGAAGGTAAAGTAAGAGAACAATAATGAATGTGTTGTACGATTGCACCCATGTAATGTTTGTTTATCAAATAAAAAAAAAAGAGCTAAGAATAATTATAGGCACATTTTCTAAACATTTAGTAAACAATTATAGAATAATTATTCGAGAACAATTTACAGGCAACAAGATCATAACAATAAAAACTAATTTCAGAGTTATACTATATTTAAAACTATCTACATTGTTTTCACTTCGCCTGGATCAATATTGATTTTTTTTTGGAGAGAGAGAGAGAGAGAGAAACCTACAGTGCTAAATCTTAGTCTTATAAAGAAGAAAGTGATAAAATGTTAATCAAAACTGAAACAAATGAACAAATAAATAAATATATAAATACTAATAATAATGATTACGATCTTACATTGTGCCAAGTGGTCATATTTTTCGTGTAACTTGGGATACATGTTCACTAATAATTTAATTGATAAACCGTTTTCTTTGATATAATGTTTTCAGTGTCTAAATTAAGAAGGCACAGTTTATATTTTGAAGTTCTAGATATTTACTCTCGTTCAGTAGGGAACTCACTTATGATCAATTGAAACCGGATATCCGAAACAGCGCTAATAGAATATGACTTGTACAGATGTCAAAGAACATTTAGAAAATGAAATTACCTATCAGTAAATTATTCAAGTCTTAGTAGATTAAAATTTCTTTCAACAAGAGGTGTCTGTCCTGTTGAAAAAAAAAAATACAGCTGAAACATGTATTTCCGATCGAAGAAAACAGGAAATAATGCAAACTATACCGTAAAGACGGGTATATTTAGCACCCGTCTGCGAAGGAATAAATTGATGAAATTTATTTCTTTAGATTGAACAGGGATAAGGATAAGGTGTAATTATTCAACATATTTATTTAAACTTGATTCACACAAAGTTAATTGCACATCGTATTCGTTATGAATTATTTTACAGATACCAATTATAAAATTCTTAATCAAAAAAAAAAAATAACTGTCTGGGAATTGAAACTTTATTTCAAAAATTCTAATAAGACTGTTTCTAAAGTAAAAGTTATTAACACACAAATATTTTCACGCCACTGCAGCCTCCCCGAGAGCGAGAACAATAGGGACAGTAATTATCAGTAAATGTCAGCACTTGTCTAACTTTTTCAGCAGGGACAGTAAAACGGGTCAGTAATTGTCTAAGTTTAACAGCACCGACTAAGATTGTCAGCACTTTTCTAAGTTTATCAGCACCGGCAGTAAAAAGGTCAGTAATTGTCTAAGATTTGCAGTAAAGGCAGCACATTGTCAGTAATTATCTAAGTTTGTCAGTAAAAAATGGGAATGTCAGTACGTTTCTGACTTAGTAGTGACAACTACAGATGTTTCAACTGTTGCTCAGGAGAATGTCCTTGTGGGTGAATATTAACATTTTTCATGTAATTTCAATTTATTCAATTTTTTTAAACAAAAATAGGAATTTAAATATTTAAACAGAAAAAATTAGAAGCCCGAGTAAAGAAAATTCCTTTCTGTACCCTAATATCGGGGAAGGGGTGGGTTAAAGATTATTGTCTTTTCCAACGCATCACGTATGTTGACAAAATATATATAAATAAGTGTTTATAGTGGGTCTGTCATGTATTTTCGGTACAATTGTTGCATAATCTCGGTAGTCCTTTTTCAGCATGTATTGTTTTTTGTGTAGATATTTATTGTCATATTGTGTAAAATAGGGGGTCATGATTGCACTCGGCATCACATGTATTATTACTTCTGTAGCATGTTTATGAATGACCTTCTGCTTTGTATATGTATGTTTTCATCATTTACAAAATAAAGGACAATATTCATTCTTATACAAGTGTTCTATTATCGCCTGCTTTGAGCCAAAAACGAAATCAGTCTCCTTGGAAAAGTTATACAACAAAGAAACATAAATATGTGTGCGTGACACACAGCCTATCCCGGTTCCTGTTTCAAAATAATACAAACCACAAAATGTGTTCATTGTATCAGAAGGAAGGATTTTACTTGCGACGGTATAAAATTATGTACAAATTCAACGAATTTTGAGAAACCTTTGAAAGCCGAATTTCAAACACCTTTTTATTCGATATTTAATCAGAAAAAAATAATTACAAACATCATGGTCTTGAATTTGTTCTTGTCGCTCTTCAGGTCGAGTATTTTGTATAATATTACTCTTGTCATAATAATACCACTATGCTAGAGCTGGATCTCTTGGAGCCCTCCATACTCTTATTATAAGTATTTTAGTACGTGTATGGAATTTTTCATTGAAAGGCTGGTAGTGCTCTATTCTTCAGTTTTTGTTGCAATACGTCCAAGCAACCAAATCCCCGCTCTCACTTCATTTATTTCAAACTGAAAAACGGTGCATTGTTTGTGTTTTACATGCAACCAATCTTGCCGGCAAAATCCCTTTAATCTGAACCGAATCAGTCTTAATTGTATAAAATTTTGTTTTCCGCATTAATACAGTACTACCATCAAATCTATCAATCTCCCAGAGGACGATTTCTGTAAAAGGTTTACTATGAAGCTTACCCACTCTGAATCTTACTTTGCAATAATCATTCTGAGCTAGTAGGTAAGTCAAACTTTCAGCGGTGTTTTTATGGCCATACTCTATTGGTCTGAGACCTTTGAAATCGATATTTTCAGTGTTGTGACGCCAGAACAATGGCATGGATAAGTCGTCCGGCTATAATTCCAGCATACCGTAGTCAATTGCTAATGGACTTGCTTGATATTTTGTAAAGTTTTAGGATAGCTTATGGTAAAACACTGATGAAAATTCTGCAAGCCACTGAAGTGATATCGATCCTGTGTTGCATGATACAAGAAATAATCACAACAAAAATATGGACACCACGCCCCGGGATCATGAAACATTTTAAGCTTGAGTCAAAATTTTTATGTTATACTTAAATGTAATTGAAGTCAAACTGTCCAGAATTAAAATAGTTTTCAATATTGCTTCACAAAAATGGATACACGTGGCCCCAGGATCATGAAGCAGACTTAGTCCTAAGTCAATTCAATTCAATTCACTTTATTACGTAATACATACATCTTATTGTATACAATATAAATTTATAACATATAAACAGTAAGGCATAGCGCAGGGTTTTTTTTAACAGCATAATAATTATACAATCAGTTTAATGGTAGAGAATGTACAAACCATTTTATTTAATTTGTTTATAAGACAGTGAGACATTCATTACGTAAGTTAAAAGCATGGTACAGAAACTTTCCCAAATTACAAAGGTCCTTAACATTGTGTGCCCATAACAACTGTATGAATTTGAACATAGATGGTTTTTCCCAGTAAAATTTTTAATATATTTTACTCGTAAATCCCTATATCGTGGACATTTTAAAACAAAATGGAATTCGTTTTCAATTTCACATCTACATCATTCGCATATTCGATTTTCGCGTAATATATTTTTATGGCGTCCACTTTCTATAGCTAAATTATGTGATGACAGTTTTATCTTGCTAATTTGCTTTTTAGAAATGGAAGGAATCGGTTTTTTTCTGAATAATATTCTGAAATAACATACATCTCAAAATATGTCATGGCCGTGTTTGTGTTTTTTTCTAACATATAAAACATTCTTAATGAATTCCAGATGTATCTTTTCAAAACCACATGCATTGTGGTTTCCCCAAACTTCAGAGCCGTAGTCTAGTATGCTACTGACATATGTATCAAAAAGTGAGAACATAGTGTCAGTATTTAAACTCAATTGACTAACCTTAGATTTTAGACAAAACATTGCTTTTCTTCCTTGGCATGCCAATTGTTTTTGAGTTACGTTAAAATTTCCATTGTAGGTCAATAAAACACCGATATACATAAAATTATCTACAACTTCTATTTGCTCATTATGTATATGTCACTTTTCAATATCATGAACCTTTCCCTTGTTTTCAAAAACAACAGTTTTAGTTTTCTCAACATTAATGGTCAGATCCCATTTCGAGTCGTAATCATACAAAGTATTTAACATTTGTTATAGATCTTGTACGGATTCCGCAAAACAGACCATATCTTCTGCATACATCAAAGTAAAAAGATTCAATTCTTGAAGTTCAAGAGGAACATTACCATTTTTTATAAACTCAATTTCAAAATCATTTACATACATTGAAAAAAGGATAGGGGACAGAACTTCTCCTTGTAAGAGACCAAGAGAATTTTCCAAAACCTCTGATAGCATTCTTGCCGATTTCACACAGGATTTCATATTCTCGTACATAGCGCGTGTAACATTTAGTAATTTGCCTTTAATTCCGTATATACTTAGTTTTTTTCCAAAGCTTTAAACGTTCTACTGTGTCAAATGCTTTTTTAAAATCTATAAAGCAACAATATAATCGTTCTTTTCTTACGTAAAGACATGCTGATAATTGTCGACAAACTAAAAATTGCTTCGGCAGTGCCCACCCTTGGTTGAAACCCGAATTGAGCATCTGTAATGATATCATTAAACTTAGTCCATTCGATGAGTCTATTATTTAGAATCGTAGTAAAAAGTTTGCAAAAACAACTAATTAAGCTGATGCCTCTATAATCATTTGGATCTAACCTATCACCTTTTTTCAATACAGGAACAATTACCGACTTAGCCCACATATGGGGGAAAATACCTGATGACAAAATTCTATTAAACAAATTATGTACAATAGGGAGAAGACATTGTTTAAACTCAATAAAGTATTCATTAATCAACAAGTCTGTTCCATGAGATTTATCTTTTTTAAGTTTAGATATGGCGTCCTGTATTTCTTTTTCGGATACTTCAAACACAGTCATATTGTCACCGTTCACAGTCTCATTCGTCGTCGCGTTTTGGTTTGATGCCAGGTCCTTGAAGTGTTCATAAAATATTTTCGGATCAACATTCGCTTGATGTGGTTTTCTTTTTTGGAAATAATTATAAAAAAAACTTGGCATTTTTTCTACGAATATGGTCGAGCATATTTCCCTCCGCACGTAAATATTGTCGTTTAAGCTTTGCAGCAAGGGCTTTGTATTATTTCTTCGACTGGAGTAGGTTATTATGTGTAGCGATGCTTTTGTTTTGATTGAATATTCTAAGATTATATCTATATTTTTGTATTTTCCTTTCAGTTCTGAGGTTACCCAAGGTTTGTCTACAGGCGTTCTGATTGAGTAGTCTGTTTACGCTCGCAGCACAGTTAAGGCTGCAGTAAGGAGGCGGGGCCTAATTTATACGGGAAATGCTTACTATGACATCACACAAAAATATAAGTTCTTCAAATTGCCACAAAATGAAATGATTTGCTATTTTAAACTGATGAATAGCTTTAAACTACATCAATACTAACTAGTGCATGTATTATTGTCGTTGGTTAAGTCCCACACAGCAATATATAAACAATTCACTGATCGGAATGCACTTGTCAATATGACGTCATATCGTAAAATTTGACGCAGTTTGTATGCAGTGAGAGGCGGATCAAGTTATATTTATACAATGAAAAATGTATTTCGTAATTAAATAAAATATGAATTGTAGATATATAAAAGGCCATTAACTTAGATGCGATGTCTATTTTATGATTTTATTCATATACTTCCCGTACATTCCCTAAGACAAGCGATACTGTCGTACATTTGTATGCAGATTCATTGAAGGGTAATAGAAGGGTCGTAATAAATCAATATATTGCAAAGGCATACCCTCAATGAATTATGACAAGCTTTTACACATAAACTCAAGAAGTATGAAGATATTTGAAAAGTGCTGCGAAGTAGTTGAAATCTTGCAAATGAATTAATTATATCTGTATTTAATGTACTTGACAAGCAAAATATTCAACATACAGTCTAACAAATGTAATTTTATCAATTAGATAGTAGAATCTATAAAAGTTTCTTAGCACTTTTCACAAACTACAAAGAGTGTTGAAAATAATTATATGTTTAACTTAGATTTTTAACTTGGTTATGCCCTTGCAATATTAGAATTTATAGATGATCTCAATACATCAGGTATATTTGCTAAAATCACGTGACTGCCACATCACGTGACAAGTCTAAATAAGAATCTAATCGTTCTCAACATGTAGTTTTCATCCACAATGCATTTATCCGATAATAGTAAAGTCCTAAAAAAAAGCCCATCCTTGTAAAGAATGTATTTTCTATCTAAAAAATTCGCCGATATTTCCATTTGGCACTTTAACTGTACTGCGCTGTGTTGATAGTGAATGATGTTCGACTTCAAAGAAAGGCTGCATGGCTTTTGTTAGCTCTGATGTAAATAGGTCAATGGACGAATCAATGGACTCCTGAGTCTCACATTCCGGCTTTTCAGTGGCTGACATAAGTCTATCATAACTTAAAAAATAAGACAGCTTGTGCTTCATTTAGGTATTCTGGATTCCACTTAAACGATCTTGATAAGTTAAAACTGTCGTCAGAGGTGGTTTCACTTATGTCACTAACTACAGGAGAGGTGGAGAGATGTAGGTGTAACGGTGCATGATCAGAATAAGTAGTAAATTTGATACTTAGAATTTTTTCAATAAAGCAGAAGAATCTGGTGTAGAAAGACAGTAGTCTATAACACTTAACCCCTTGGAGCCCATGAATGTAAAATCCCTGTCCATATTACTTTTATGCTGACCATTTAGTACCCTCATCCCAGATGATTTGCACATTGCCAATAGTTTCGAACCATTGTCATTTATACTTTTATCCGGGTTCACCCGTAATGGTAAATCGTAGTCCATCTCATAACCAATAGTTTCAATATGACTCAGATTATTCTCATTAAGAACATCATCAATTATAAAGTCTTCCCTAGATGAAGTCCGTGCATTCATATCTCCTAATATTATAACTTTTCCTTTGCTCTTATATGAAGTTATTTGTGTTTCCAGATCATTGAGTAGGTCACAATCATAAAGGCGATAAAATGTAGAATTGCTTGGAGGTATATATACACATCCTATGTACAAGTCTTTGTCTATATTTCTTAGAAGACGGTGTATTTTTAGCCATACAATAGTATTATGCAGGTTTTTTACAACTGATATATAATTGTGAAATGTTTTACAAATCAATATTACAATTCCACCGCCTTGGGTGTTTCTGCTTTTCTGTCTTGGGAAAACATAAGAATCAAAATTTTCGACATGCACATAAATATCTTTTTGAAGCCAACATTCAGTTCAAAGAATAACATCATAAGACAGTAAGAACTTTTGAAAACTTAATTCTTTAATTTTAGTAGCAAAACCACCATTGATATTCAAACAGATGAATTTCAATACTTCAGTCCGAACTGTTTTTGTATGTTTGCCATTCTCCTGAGAACCCAATCCTTCTATAACCTCATCATCCCTTGTGCTTGCAACCATAGTTTCCTGTATTTCCGGTCCTCTGTACTCCTCACCTTCAGTATAAAGTCTGTTAACAACCATTGTTGGCCTTTTACCACTTCTTCTTGCTTCTTTTAGAATTGGGTAAAGTTGTTTTCTTTGCTCCTGTATTGATCTTGGAAATTGCTCGGAAATTGCATATCTCGTGTTCACTAGCCTGCTGGCGTTCGCGCGGACTTTCTCTCTCACCATTTAAGATGAAAATTTCACTACCACTGGTCTGCATTCTCCATCCCTCCTTCTTCCTATCCTACAGTCCCTGAAACGTTTTACTTTCCCATTTTTCCGTTCGCTCACCGTTCGTTCACCGCTCGTTCACAGTTTGTTCAGCGTGCGTTCACCGTTCGCTCTCCGTTCACAGTTTTGCTTTCAGCGTTCACCGTGCGCTCGCGGTCACCGTGCACAAAGCGTTCAGCGTTCGCTCTCCGTTCGTTCACTTTGCCTTCACCTTGCGCTCAGCGTTCACTTATCGTTCAGTCTTCACTGTCATTCGGAACTCCGAAGTGTTAGGACTTATCTTTTTGTAAGTAAGGACTTACAAGTTTAGATATTTAATAATGAACATATCGTGTTTAAAGGATCATTATTTCATAGGAAAAAAATAATCTACAATATGTTTTATTATTATTTTAACTTAGCTGCTAGGTTATTTATTAAAATACTCTGAAAAATAAATGTTGTTATAAGCATGTACCTATGTAGAACGATGCTGAAAAATTAAATTTGAATACGGGCAATATACGGATACTTCAAGCATTGCAACATTTTGTTGTTATGTTTAAGATGACAAATCGTTAATGGAGAGATACATGTAATAATCCATGTCAAATAAATTACCAACTGCAGCAAAGTTCCGAAAATATTTATTTCGAACATGTTTAAATTATTCAATTACTATAGAAATACATATTAGAACTCGTTTTGAGAAATTTTAATAGTACTGCGGATATCCAGTTAATTAAATGCCTTTGGAGCGAATTAAATTGATAGTGTGAATCTCCACGATAAATTAACGAGGTTCGCTCCTGAGCTTTTGAGCAAATATTAATCTTAACCTATATTTCAAAAATTCTGCATAATGTTTTAATTCTTACAATAAATTTGAATTCTACAATGCCACTTTAACTATATTCAGTTAAAACCCCATGATTAAATTCCATACTAAAAGCATTAAGTGAGGAACTATATTTTGTGGCGGAAGGTTTTTTAGAAGAAAATGATCATTTTTTCTCTTTCGAAGTATTTAAAGTATGCTAAGTTTGGATTCCTATTTTTACATGCAGTCTGCACACAGAGTTATTTTGTGCATTGGACTGTTTTATATTGGTCCTAAATTATCTATTAAATAAACTGTCATGAATTCTATCATCATATATGATAAATATAGCAAATATATTGTGAACATGAAGAAAAAAATAGCCCTAATTTAAGCTTAAAATTAGCACTGTTTTAGTAATATCTAAAAATTAACATCACAGACCCCCACTTTTGATTTTCTTTTCTGAATATATACGATACTTTTAACCATTCTTCTTAAATTCAGTAAAATGTCATTACTTTCAAATGATTTTTTTGCTTGTTAAATTTTTAATCCCAGAAAAATGAAAATGTTTGAGTGCAAAAAGGTCAAATAATTGAACATGCGGAGTAATTTGAAAATTTCTTCATTGTCACAAATTTTAATGTGTCTATTTAAGATGAAATAAGACCGTTTTTGTCCCCATTATTTATTTGAACAAAAATTATTGGAGTAGAAACTTTAAAAATTGATTTATGTGTAAGACGTATTTACCGTGCAAAAAGGTCAAACTAAATGCTCTGTAGCGCCAAAAGAAGCGCATTGACCCCCATTTTTTGTTTTGATTTTTAATAAAGCTATGTGTATAATTTCTAAAAATATACTTGATAAAAAATTCTCATTACTTTTGATGGCAGGATCCAACCTCCTTAAAGTCCAAGCTTTTTGATATCATTGACAGCTGCTTTTTCAATAAAAATGGAAAATTCGTAAATTTACTTACCTTGTCAATGGTCATTTGCAAAATTATTTTGTTAAAAACATTCTGATTGTACACACAAGTACTCTGAAGATGACATCAAAAAGACTCTTGAGTTTCTGATTGAAAATACCTGCGTGATTCTACGAGACCAGGTCTTCCAACAATCTATTGGAATTCCCATGGGTACCAATTGCGCCCCGTTATTAGTAGACCTTTTCTGTATTCATATGAAACAGAATTTGTCCAAAATCTTATACGTGAAAAGAAGAAAACACTTGCTGTGGCCTTCAACTCGGCATTTAGATATATCGACGACGCATTGTCAATTAACAATGGCATATCCATTCTTATCGATATGATATATCCAGGTGAGCTTGAGATAAAAGATGCCACAGGGTCTGACACATCTGTTTCATATTTGGATATTTTGCTTGAAAAAGACGTTAATTGTAATCTAACAACCAAGCTTTATGATAAACTTGATGACTAACTTTTCAATCGTCAACTTCCCTTACTTATGTAGCAATATACCTTCATCACCTGCATACGGGGTTTATATCTCTCAGTTGATTCGATACGCAAGAGCATGCTCTACGTATGTACAATTTCTTAAACTAGGTAATTTATTGACAAACAAGTTGATGAAACAAGAATATCAGCTGTCTCGTTTAAAGCCATCATTTCGTACGTTCTATGGCCGATACAATGACCTTGTCAGCAAATACAATTTATCATTGAGTCAAATGCTGACTGACGTTTTTCATACTCATTGTTAGGCCATTATTTACACACTGAATTGTCGACGGATTTTTCCGTTATTTCCCGATCATGATAAGGAGCACACGGCGGGTGTGACCGGTCGGCAGGGGATGCTCATTCCTTTATGGCACCTGATCCCACCTTTGATGTTTTGGAGGTCTGTGTTTGTTCTGCTCCTATTTTGTATTGTTTAATGGTCTTTTTAACTTGAATACAGTTCGTTATCTACATATGTTTCATGTATACAATATTAAATTCGCCTCATAGATGATGACGACAGAAATGATGTCGCATATTAAACAAAGATTAGCAAGGACTTTTGCTGCCTCTTGTTGATGTGCAAGACATATTTCATGTGTTAAGATATAGGTATGTATTGCATTAATAATACATTTAATAATGCACATTTTTGCACATTAAGTTGAATCAATCAAAAATCCATATATATTCTAAATTATAACAAGCTATATCTACTTACAGAATGTTTCAGAAAACATGCAAACATTTACTTTCCTCACTTAATTGATATGCAAACAGAATCATATAAAAGTATTATATAAAAATATTCTAAAAAGGCTTACGTTTTTATTAAAAACAAGAAGTTGAGAAATAATTATCATTTGAAATAATGATGACATCATATATTTGACATGAAAAACAGATGATTTCATTTCTAATATGGAAATTAATAAGAAACAAAGATCAGAAGTTCTGAAACTGCTTTATCAAAGCATGTCTCCAGTTCGTGTGATTAGGACAATGAAGATGAGGTATCAAGAATTCGAAGAATCTATTATGATAATGTATTATGGAAGTTGTACAAAGTTGTTAAAAACTTTTGAAAGTAATAGAACATGTTCAAAGTTGATGATTAAAGAAAAGGAAGAATTGGACGAACAAAGACAAGTAGAACACATGAAAACATTAAGAATGTTTAAAAATACGTTTCAGAGACTGGCATGAAAACCTTAGGCAAAATAAATGAGCTTGTGAACGAATATGACTTAAAATCGAGTAAGTAAGTCAAGTGTATATTGGATGCTGAAATATGATTTGAATCTCACACCTTAGACTGGTTAGAACAATTGTTTGGAGGACGACTCATCTCTTTCAAATTAATCCAAGAACAATTGGCCTCCACACTAACCTGACTAATACCCCCTTAACTTTTATTTGTGGGGGCATATTAAAGGTAATAGTTGATAAAAAATAAAAGATAAAAAATAAAAACCACCCCAAACGACACGAGAACTCAAAATGCTCAAAAATGGGACCAGGCTCATTACGCAGAGACACTGTGCACTAGTATTGAAAAATTCTTGCATTTGATAGATTTATTGATTTAGCAAAAATGACGCAATTCAGAACATATTTTGTAACTAAGTGAAATTTACATATTTTCTGTATTCTTTTGTAACTCCTTATCTGATTGCCAGATTAAATTCATTTTTATATGAATGAATTTTGAAATTGTGCCCTTTAATATAGCATGTTGATGGATGGTATTGGTTGAAACACCATTGTATTGTAATCAATCAAAATGGTTGCATGTTTTCTGAAACATCCTGTATTTAGCTTAAAAATAACTTCAATGTACTAGATGGAAGAACCGCTTTTCGTTATTTGTTGTATTATCTGTAATTATATATGTTATATGCTTATGTCCATTGGGTCCTGATTTGGTAATAAATCCTATTCTATTCTATTCTATTCAATACGTCTCTGGATTTACTAAATACACATCGACGCAGTGGAGATTTCTAATGTGTTTTATCCATGAATTGATTTGTTTTACAGAAATAAACATGTTCATACCTGTAATTCTGTTGACAAAGAGTGCAATCCATTTGTGAAATGCCTTAGTTCCAGTAACGCGACAAATTTCAAATATCCAGTAATTTCTTAACGGAAACGGTATCGTTTCAGAATTTCCTCATGGTCCATAATGTGCAGTGAAAATCGCTCACGAAAGACTGCCTTTTCTCCGTCTGCCTAGCAGGCAAAATATAAGGCTGGTCGCCACACTTAATAACCATTTAATGAAGCTCCCTTTCTTTCATTAAAGTCGAGGAGTTTAATGAATCATGCACCGATTCGTTCATTAAAAGATTGATAGAACGGGATTTAATAAAATATTAAAAATGATCAGTTTAATGAGGCTTTTATCATTCATTAAATATTGATACAACCGAATCCAGATGTTTCCTTTCTTTGTTTATGAATTTTATTTGCTTTCCTTCCTGGACCTCCTTATGTTGTTACCTTTAATGAACCTCCAGTTTAGAATTTGCAGGTATTGGCCAGTTATGGCCTATAGTACCAAGGGTATTTTAATCGCTGCACTGCTGACCACGTAGAAGGGGTCCACGTTTTGATACGTTGATCAATTCTGAAATTTGATCATTCTGAAAGCATTAATTGGCCTCTAAACTTTTTTAAGTTGATCAAAAACGCTATGTACTGAAATAATATTATTTGTTGTTTTCAAAATGAATTAAAAAAGTTCCAATAATGGGCCAAAAATTTACAACCCTCCCTCTTTTTTCAAAAAAAAAAAATAATTTACATTTTTTATTAATTTCTGTTATTTCAAACTGGTAATGATTGATTCATTGATTGTATGTTGTTTTACGTCGTTCATATAGAGACGTCACCATATACCGGTGAAGGGCTTCAAATTTTGACGTATTACTCGGCACTCAGCCATTGAGCAGTGAGGGATCTTTATCATGCTAATGCCTGCCATGACACGGGGCCTCGGTTTTTAAGGTCGCATCCGAAGGACCCGTAACTTTCACTTCAATGTTCCGAGCACATGGCGAAGGATAAGTTGCTACCCATTTTTTATCGACTTAGGTCAGTCGCAGCCAAGATTCGAACTCACGACCTCCCGATCACGGATCAGCGCTCTACCGACTGAGCTACCGTGGACGGTCAAACTGGTAATGAATTAAGTATATGAAATACTTCATAAGAGGTCCATGGGCCGCATGTTATTCTCAGTTTGACTAATTTTTGTACTGTGTAAACTATAGAAACATTGTGGCTTTTTCCTTGGTTATCCATATATGAAGGAGTGTGCAGTTGGAGACAATCACCTTTGTGCGGCTATTAATGTCATATGACAGCATCTAGTTGTTTTTCATAATTTTTTCCTAAAGAGAAGGTAAAGGCACTCTGATGTGCCTTAAGTCCTTAACTGAAGTTACGTCCCTAGAGTCATGAGCATTCAAATCGTTTTAACAATTACAGTAATTATATCGTTTAAGCAAGATCTTCAAAATGAGTTAGATTTTTCCATCAATGTACTTTATTTTGTTCCTGCCTTATTTTAATTTTCATACATTTTCCCACTTAAGATACTTATTCTGTCCTTCATCATCTTCAATTTCTGTTTTACATATAAGGAAAAGTTAGTGCATATGTAAGCTTGTAATCTGATAGTAACTTATAATCTCACCCTTATTCAAAATCATGACTCTCACCTTTATGAAAATTATCACTAATGACTAATATAAAGTGATCAAATTTTAATGAAATGAAAGTAATTTCTCTCTCTCTTTCTCTCTCAAAACAGGGGTCAAGATGTGAAATCATAACCCCCTGTATACAAACTACGGGGGCAGTGCTGAACCAAAGCAATATGGACCGATTAAATTTCTGAGCTGTATTTGAAAATTGTTAATGAAACAAAAATTTAAAAAAATAGATAACTGATAATGTACAACTAATTTTAGAATACCAAGCAAGTTTTCGCAGAGATATGAGTACCATGACCCTATATTTTCGCTATACTATTTCAAAGAACTTTTTAAACGTACCAAATGGATTATATTGTGCGTTCAAAGACCAAGGGAAAGCATTTGACTCGGTTCAGCATGTTTGTCTATGAAATAAAGTTTTACTATAACGCAGCTAGGTTAAGAACGCCCTTGATATATAAGCCTTAATATATTCAGAGAAAATGAATACAATTTTAATATTTTTTCAACAGCATTAGTTTTTATGAATGTGAATTGTGGTGTTTGCACTTGTATATGTGGGGCCTCTGCTGAATTCGGACAAAGCGATTGTCCGTTTGTTTGTCACATGACAGGTTAAACATTTAGAATATATATGTAGATCGTAAAAGTTCAACGATATACGGATATCTTTCCGCTATAAAATTTATTCTGTTTCGTTTGAGATAAATTCCTTAACATGAAAAGTGCAAGGAGCAACTTCCTCATAGTCGGGAATTGTGTAAAATTTAGCCTTTTTTTCTATGAACTCCAGACATATATGTAATGCGCACTGGTTACATTACCTAATAAATAAACAATGCACAACCAGCTCCCAGCACTTTTCAGAATAGTAGGAATAAGAGCTACATTTGTTTAAAAATTCAGAATTCATAGTGAAGAGGGTATCGTTGAATTGAATTTGCTCCGAAATGTTTGATAGGACATTTGGAGTTAGACAAGGGGGATTTTTCTCCATTCTTTCTTTCTTATACTTAATATATGATCTTGGGGAATTTTGACCTGTACACAATGTTCAAGGTTTATCTTGTCTGTCTGAGAAAATAAAGTGAGAACCTCATCTTTATTTACATCGTTTTGTTTTATTGCATTCATATAAAACTATTTTGCTGTAAGAAACCCAGAAGATTCTCTGTACTTACTCAATAAGGCTCATTAAAGGAGTTGGAACACATATTTAATGTTTTATAATTTTCAGTATAATATCATAACTTATATGTTGCTAGAACATTTCAGGCAAAATTATTATATATGCTAGTTGAGAAACTTTTTTTCTCTACATTATCAAAACTATGAATTTCGGTACGCGTTTGATTTTCACGCATCGTTGTTCTTCAAAAAAGTTATCCTTATTATATGAAAAAGTAGAAATTAGGTTTATATAACTGAACAACAACAAACCCTAATCAAGAAAATTCAGAGTTGATACGTGAGGAAGCAACTACAACTCTCTTAAATTGTCAGACCGTGCTCAGTTATATGTGTAGAGTAAGTAAATTGAACACACACCCGGTAAAATGTACACAAACAATAACGGAGCTCGTACCCTGTTTACAACTACAGATGTTTCAAGTGATGCTAAGGAGAATGTCCTTGTCGGTGAATATTAACATTTTTCATGTAATTTCAATTTATTCAAATGGAATTTTTTTTTAATAAAAATAGGAATTTAAATATTTAAACAGAACAAATTAGAAGCCCGAGTAAAGACAATTCCTTTGTGTACCCTAATATCGGGGAAGGGGTGGATTAAAGATTATTGTCTTTTCCAACGCATCAAGTTTGTTCACAAAATATATATAAATAAGTTTTTATAGTGGGTATGTCATGTATTTTCGGTACATGTGTTGCATAATCTCTGTAGTCCCTTTTCACCATGCATTGTGTTTTGTGTAGATATTTATTGTCTTATTGTGTAAAATAGGGGTCATGATTGCACTCGGCATCACATGTATTATTACTTCAGTAGCATTTTTATGAATGACCCTCTGTTTTGTATATATATCTTTTCATCATTTACAAAATAAAGGACAATATTCATTCTTATACAAGTGTTCTATTATCGCCTGCTTTGAGCCAAAAACGAAATCAGTCTTCTTGGAAAAGTTATACAACAAAGAAACATAAATTTGTGTTCGTGACACACGGCCTATCCCGGTTCCTGTTTTATAATGATACAAACCACAAAATGTGTTCATTGTATCAGAAGGACGGATTTTACATACGACGGTATAAAATTATGTACAGATCCAACGAATTTTGAGAAACCTTTGAAAGCCGAATTATTCGATATTTAATCAGAAAAAAATAATTACAAACATTATGGTCTTGAATTTGTTCTCGTGGCTCTTCAGGTCGAGTATTTTGTATAATATTACTCTTGTCATAATAATACCACTATGCTAGAGCTGGATCTCTTGGACCCCTCCATACTCTTATTATAAATATTTTAGTACGTGTATGGAATTTTTCATTGAAACTTACATGCTTTTATTCTTCTTGACCTATACGCATGTGACATATCCTTTCAATAGATTTTATCTGTTTTGTGTGTTCTTTTAATTCAATTTTATGAGTTTAATAAAACATATATATATATATATATATATATATATATATATATATATATATATATATATATATATATATATATATATATATATATATATATATATATATATAATTCACCCAGCCTTTAAAAAAATATGGCATTCATAAAAAATATATTCTTGTGATTAAATATTACATCTATGATACAGTCGTTTTCCTGCATAGTTTTAAGGGACAACTTGGGATTTTAATTTCGGTTGGGAACTTTATCATCTTCTTTAAATGTCCAAATTATAGATATTTCGTAGCCGTCTTATAAATGTAACCTTATTAATAAAAACACATATTCATAATTAATGATAAGATCTTATTTATAAAATTCAAACACTTTAGTTTCTTTCTAGCCAAGGAATAAAAAAGTAAGTAAATCTTGATGTATAATGTTTTTGTGAATAGGCTACATTTGTGTTACTTTTTGCAATAAACAACATCGAACATTGAAATTTGTTTATCCATACGTCAGAGGAAAATCCATTTTCTTAATTATTATTTACGAAGGACCACTTTCATTTTTTTATCTACCTTAAGTTCTCTTCCTAAAATGGACAAGAAATACAGATTTCGCTTCTGATTTTTCTGTTTTCGTATTTTCAATTTTTCATACATTTTTCTTTAACATAAATTTTCTGTCATTTATCAAACTTTTTAAAATTTTAATAAAAAATGTCATATGTAAGCTTGTACTATTATAGTCTCAAATCTGCGCCCACTTTATATTTTTCCAGTTACGAAAGTCTTGAGCACTTTTTTGTATAGTCTGAGGCTTATTATATATATACTAATTTTCTTGTTAAGGATGTATAAATTATGCAAAACGTCGGGACGTAGTTTTGAAAATCTGACAGCGAGTCCTTGCTATATATGTAGTTTCAAATCTATTTTCATGATTGTATTCACTTGGTAAACGAAATGCAGCATATTCTCTTCCCATAAGAAACTACATATTTAAAATTGAAGTCAAATATTGTGATTTCTTCCTTCTTCCTGAACTGACAAACATGACATATCCTTAAATTGCCGTGATCATGGACACAACATATTTATACCGAGTCTTAATTTTGGTCTTAATTTAGAATTACGTTTCTATACCGAGTCTCTTTAATTCAGAATTTCATCCCTTTATCGAGTCTCCTTAATTCATAATTACGTATCCATACCGAATTTCCTTAATTAAGAAAGATTTATTTGAATAGTACTGTTTTAATACTTTTTAGCTTTTATTTGACATGGTGTTCATACCTAAAAAATCACCAAGGGTTTCAATTCTTGTGCACTTATAAAAAAAAGTTTACTTATAATTTAATTTCACAGAACGTTAAATGAAACATACGTCCTCCTAAATAGACGTGATGGAGAGTTTTGGATTCTGTTTTGCATGGAAATCCTAATCATCTTACTGAAAATATCAAAGTTTTGTATATATTTTACCCGTCTCAAAAATGGAAGCTAATTAAAAAAAAATCATTTTGTCCTTATTTTACAATTCAATGATATATAAGATTAATTCTTATTTGTAGATAAGATAACTTAATGCATAATGTTTCGATAAATTTCATATAATTTATGTTAATTTTGGTTAAAAACAACAGTAAACGTTAAAAATAGGTCAATCCTTATGTCAGTTATTTTTTTTTTCTCTTATCTCAGTTTACAAACGACGTTTTTTTCTGTCTTGGTTCTCTTCTACGATGGGACTGTCCTAAGAAAATAAAGATATTGCTGATTATTTTTCTATTTTCGCATTTTTTTTTCTTCCAACTAATTTTTTTATCTCTATACCTTTCCTCCGCATCTTCTGACCTTGTCTTTAAGACGTCAGCCCTTCAAGTTGTGGTAGATTTTTTTTTTCTATTAATATAAGTAAGTAAGTAAGTAAATGGTTTATTATAGTGACATGTGTTATGTACAATTACAACAACTGTCAACAAATATACATATAAAAGGAATTAAAACACCCGGCCCATCGTGCCTATATGTCACTTTTAACAATGTAACATTCAATAACAGTACTGTGATATTATGCATTGCGTTTATTATAAATAATAGACTGTCTGTAAGTATATGCTGAGTATATGAATTTTTCGATTTGTCTTGGGAAATTTACTATAAGAAATTTGGTTTTGTCTAAATCTGACATATTAATATCAAATGAAGTTGGTTTAAATCCAATACTGGTAAAAAAGATTGCTCTAAAATTTGAATATGATGTACAGTGAAGCAAAAAGTGGCATTCATCTTCTACACTATTTGAAGAACATAGGGTACAGAGTCTATCAGATAAAGCCCCCCCCCCCCCCTTATACCGTCCTGTTTCTATTCTTATAGGTAACATACCACATCTAAATTGAGCAAGTATAGAACGATGACACTTTGGAATGTCCATTGTTACATATTTCTCAGTTTGAAAATCAATCTTTACGGCTCGGTAGGTTCTAAGTTTTGGGACGATTTGGAGATCTTCATTCCATGCATTTAAAAATTTCCGACGAAGTTTTTCTTCCACTATGGTTAAGTTACAGACAATGTGATTTTGGAAATAAATAGACATATCAAGAGATTCAAATAGGAGTTTTACTATATGCGACCAATTTCTGTTGTTTGATAAAGATTGTTCCAGGTCCCACAAGAATTTTTTTTTCGTAAGTCTGTCGTCCGGCATTGTAACGAGTCGATTCCAGAGACGTATAATATACACCTGAGGACGATAAAATGAAGGGAGCCAACCAACTTCTCCTTGAATAGCTAATATTGGAGTAAACCGATGCACACCAAGAAAGTACCGCAACGCACGATGTTGTACAGATTTAAATTATGATGTTTATCCTAATATAACTGCTTTTTTCCGTTTTGGAATTTCTTCCTTATTTCTTAAAAAGAAAAACAATATTCATATTTGTAATAATATAAAATAAGATACAGAACTGAATTATAACCGTATTTTCTATTAATGTAGCTTTTTTTTGTTTGTTTGTTTGTTTGTTTGTTTGTTTGTTTTTGTGTTATAAATCCTTCCTTAATCTTAAACAAAAAACCCAATATTTATATTGAAAAATCTACAAAATAAAGTAAACAATCATTTTATGAGTATTGCATTAGCAATACTAGTCCCCTACCGGCAAGTGTAATCTGGTTCCCAGAAAAAGATGAAAATGCCTTATTCCATTAAATATCATTGAAGTGGAATAAAATTCAAACTTTATCGATAACTCATCAAGGTCATATAACATACCAAAAATCAGCTCAATATCTGCAAGCGTTTAGAAAAAAAATAGCAGAAAACTCTTTAAAAAAAGAAAAAAAAATAAATAAATAAAAAGGCCGTAATTCCGTCAAAAATCATTGAAGGGTAAAGAAATGCAAACGTGGTCTGTAACTCATCAAGATACACTTACCTACCAAAAATCAGCTCAATATCCACAAGTGTTTAGAAAAAAAAGTCTGGAAAACCAAGTGAGACAGACTGACAAACAGACAGAGGGACAGCTAGACGGACGCACGGGCGGACAGACGCAGAGAAAGCCTATAGTCTCCTCCAGTTTCACCGGTACGGGACTAATAAAGTATAATTATTACAGCTACAAACCAAAACCTTTACCATGATTAAATACATGTACTTTAATATTTTATTAAATTTATTAAAAAAAAAAAAAATATTTTTCCAAAGTTTCGCTTCATATACTTTCTAACTCATATTTAAGAAATACAGTTACCTTAGCATTTTTCTGAGCTTTTTAAATTAAGATTTCGAGATTGTAATATTTCATAGTTCAACGATAAAATAAGAGGATATGTCTACCTATATGATATAAAGTTCTCATGAATTCAAAGTTATAAGCCGTTTTTTTATGTTACATGGATAAACTTGGATAACACACATTTTAAAACATTTGACCCCCGGGGGCTATAAGAGTCAATTACTTTGAGTGTTTCTATCATTTGTCTGTCTAAGTTATATAAAAACTCCGAGATCTTAATTAATTGATTATCAGTAAGCCACTCTGGAAATTATAAAATTAGTAAAATTAAGAAAATAACGATTGTCATTAATTGTAATTTATACACTATAACAAAGATTGCTAAAAATATACTTTTACACTGGGAACGTTTATTAAGGTATGTCACACGTCAGCTTTTAAGAAAAGTTCAGTCAGAACCTCTAACTTCAAATCTAATCTTTACAATTCAATTTCTATAACATATTTGAATTAAACAATGCAAATTATACAATATTCAATTTATAAACTGCTCAAGAATAAAGAACATAAAGAATAAAGTCATAAAGGAACAAGATTTATGTGGGTTTATTTCTTGTGGTGGAAAGATATTTACAAGAACATTTTTCTTTAAATATATACATTTGTTACATTAAATATCTCGTAAATTTTGACACATATATTTTTATTCAGAGAATATTTCTCATTATTATTTGCAAGGAATATGAAATATTGATTTCAGTGTATATTTTAAAAACAAATTTTATACATTCACTCTACACACTTCGTCAAGAAAAGGAAATATATTAAAGAAGTCTATAAAAAATCGCTCTTTTTATGCCTGAATATAGCACATTTTGACCAATATCTCAAAATTTACATCACTCATTCCAACTTTTTCTTTCATTATTTTAAACTCCAGGGTACTTCCAACCGATTAGCACCTGGGTCATAAAAAGTCTGATAAAATGAAATATTTCATTACCTTTTTAAACATTTAATACCCCAAATATGACACTTTTTAGTGCAAAGAGGTCATAAAATTATTCATGCGAATTGATGTGTATGCTTTGTTCAAAGAGACTTATTATTCATACTAATATACGTAAAATAAAACGATATGTATTGCCATGGTTATATCTGATAGAATATTATAAAGACTACAGTGATTAACCTAAGAATTACAAGGGCTGAACATTTTACATAAATTTGATAAGTAAGATTGTCAATATTTAAATCAGAAAATCCTATAGGTATAAAGTCACACAGACATAAAATCAAACAGGTTAATATCCACATAGGTACATGTGTAAAGTCACATAGATACAAAGTCTAACAGGTAAATAGTCAGGATGAAGAAAGGATACTAAAACCATTTAATGAACCCTTCAAGAATGTAAAAAAGAAAATGTTGTTTACTCAGATTTAGCATTAAATCAAATCCTGTAAGAATATTGAACAATTTCTGGTGTGCACTAATTTTCCTGCAAGGGCTTACTTGAACTCTGTTTGGCATTGACAATAATACATCCTCCGGTATTACTTTTATTTCCAACTTGAAATGCTTCAAAGCCTTTTATGGTCTTTAGTTGAAATAAGTACTTTACTGTATCTATTATTTGAATTCTTCAGGAACACTTCCGAGTGGTACGTGCATAATGTCTGAATGTCAAGCATTTGTGTTTTGCATCTTACAGTTGTGTGTTTATTGCATTTTTTCTATTTAAAATATTTTGGAGTTTAAAAATTTCCTCAGATTCGCTGTGTCTTCTTGTGTGTGCAATAAAACCAAATTTTTTTTATGATTGAAATAGAACAAACACAATAAAGCAATACAGTATATATATTGTTTCACTTTCTTAAGATAAAAAAGAAAACAATAACCATTCCTAAGGATTATGAAATAGATTATGTCTTCCTTGCAACCTTGGTAGCTAAACAATTAAATGCTTTCTTTAGTTGTTAGGTTTTTTCAGTGGTATTCATTCACTGTATGGCAGATGAACTATTAGTTAAGTTTCGGGCACAATACAGACACATTGTAGTCTCCATTCATGGAACATATTTCAGTTATCTTTCAGTGTCCTTTCCGTCGTCTTTTATTCGTTTTTCAATGCCCTCTCAACTATATTTCAGTTCATTTCTGTCATCATTAAAGAACGTTTTATAAGTATATCAGTATTCATTTCTTAACAATTTAGAAAATAATATCAGTATCTTAAAATGTCTTTCTTTTTTATTGTGGTAAGAAAGTAAAAATAACTTTTGACTTGTAGTCGCTAAATGTTCAACTATCTATATTTTTTTTTATAATAAATGAAAACATATACGGTAAAATATACGTCTAAATATTATTTAAAGTACGTTAAAGATTATATTTCAATTATGTACTCATAAAAAGTTTAGAATTTCTTATTCTTTGCACACAAAAAAACCATTCAGAAATATATTATTTAAACGATAAATAAAATGATCCAATATTCATATCAAAATTAGATCAATTGATAATGAATTTGCTTTTTCCCTTCAAAATTGATAAATCCTCGATGAATATTTTACATGGTAGCAATTAAATGCATAAACAATCAGTCAAACATAAAAAAAATAAATCGAGGATATCGGCGAAATTGGTTTAAATCAGGAAAAAAAATCTTTAATTTTTCGAACTTCTTTTCAAAAATTTTCTGCACTTCATGTCTATCTAATGTATTGTTTTACAGTGTGTAAAAGGAAGATTCCAAATATTTTCATTAGTTGGCCCGTTGAAGGGTAGATCTTATCAGAGATAGGAGTTCAGGTTGCCGGACACAATTACTTGATACGCTAAGGTAGATCAATATATTTCAGTCACATTGGAAATGGCTTCGAAACTATCTTGATAGCGTCGACAGAACTAAATGATTTCTTTAAAAAATACAGACATGTTTTCTAATCAGCAAATGTTATTTTTTCACTCAGATACGAGGATAAATTTGAATGATGTCGTTAACCTTTGCGTCAACGTGCATACCATTTTAACTTCAAATTCGTATGTATATATTAAAACCAAATCTGCCGTTTCTTGCTGAAATACCGACTTCATATTTCGTGATATTTTTTAATCAGGTGAGCGTTATGGCCCATGGGCCTCGTATTGTACATAATGTGGACATATATGCTGTATCTGCTGTGATTTGGCTTCAATTTCTCCAAAATTGATCTCCTTGAAAAATTTCTGACTCAGAGATTATATTGCCCAGACAAAGTGCTTTTTTCTTACATTTAGAGAACATACATATTTACCTGATCTCAACAATTAAATCTTTCCGATGGGAGAACCAAAAGCAAATTAGAGAAAGTTTAAGGATGTTATATCCTACGCTTTGCAGCAGATTTTTGTCTGGACTTCTATTTCTAAAATTCTGAATCATATTTTAGTTTACAATAAATCTTAATTCTCAATGTTTCGCATGAGCATTGCTGAAGAGACATAATTTGTCGAAATGCGCCTGTCCAACAATTGGAATTTTTAGTCGTCCGTGTTTCTGCCCTTTTTACAGATTTGTTTTATTAGAGTTTTTCATGAGATTGATCACTGTTCGTTATTTTTACCTTTTTCATTATTGCATTAAAATGTAATGCGGCACATCTTATCTCACCATAGCTCATACATGTATCTGGTATTTAACTTACATGTTTTTATTCCCACTGAACTACTGAACTATACGTCTGTTACATGTCCTTAAAATGAAATGATTCCATCTGTTCATGCTGTGTTTCTTTAATTTAATTTTATGAGTTTAATAAAACATGTTATCTATATATGCAAAATTCACCCGGTGTTTAATCACATTATGGCATTCATAAAAAAATGTATTCTTTTGATTAAATGTAATATTTATGAAACAATTCTTTTCCTAAATATGCCAAAGGGAAAGCTTGGGATTTTAATTTTGAAGGGGATCTTTATCACCTACTAAGAATGCGCAAATTTTGGATATATCTTAGCCGTCTGATAAATGAAAGCTTATTTAAAAAAAAAACAAATATACAAAATTAATAATCTGATTTATTAAATTTAAAAGAAAAATAGTTTTTTTTTTCTAACCCAATTTTAAAACTAAATAAATACTGATGCATGATGTTTTTGTGTATATGCTAAATTTGAGTTAATTTTCCTTAAAAAAAAAACACCATAAAATTTGCTTATCCTTTACTCAGAGGAGATTTTATTTCCTAATTCATCAGTTTTGGTCTACTATACTTTTATCAATCTCTTGTTCTCTTCAACGATGGGACGACAGTCATCAGAGAATTTGAGCCCATATATATCTTAGCCGTCTTATAAATGAAAGCTTATTAAAAAAACAAACATACAAAATTAATAATCTTATTTATAACATTTAAAAGAAAAATAGTTTTTTTCTAACCCAAATTTTAAAAATTATATAAAGAATTTATGCATACTTTTTGTGTGTGTGTGTGTGTGTGTGTGTGTATATGCTAAATTTGTGTTAATTTTCATAATATAAACACCATAAAATTTGTATATAGTTAACTCAGAGGAGATTATATTTCCTAAATCATCAGTTTTGGTCTACTGTCCTTTTATCTATATTTGGTTCTCTTCAACGATGGGACGACCGTCAGGAAATACAGCCTTTGCTGATGATTTTTTTTTCGCATTTTTTCTTCCGTTTAGACCTCTTTATCTTAATTATTTTCCTTTGCAAATCCCAATCTTGGTTGGTTTTTGGACTCTTAGACCTTCAAGATATGACATTTTTCCCGGTTATTCCAATCCTTTTCCTTATATTTTTCTCTAGTATAAATTGTCTGACATTCATCATCTTAAAACATTTAACATTTAAAAAAAATATCGTGATATGTGTGCATATACACCTTAAGTCTCATATCTGATCCCAATTTATTTTGTTTAATTGCGAAAGATTTGAGCCCATATATTTATTCTTGTTAAGGCTGTGTAGACTACGCAATACGTCGGATCCTTGATTTGAAAATAGGATAGCTAGTCCTTGAAAAAAAAAAAAACATGTAGTTTTAAACATATTAACTTGGTTAATGAAAATCAGCACATTCTCTTCCCATCAGAAACTATATTAAAAATTGAAGTCAAATATTTTAATTTCTTCTTTCTTCCTGAACTAACTAAAGTGACACATCCTTAAATTGCCGTGATCATGGACACAATGTATCTATACTGAGTCTTCTTAATTTAGAATTACATCCCTATACCAAGTCCCCAATTCAGAATTACATCCCTTTACCAAGTCCCCAATTCAGAATTACATCCCTTTACCAAGTCCCCAATTCAGAATTACATCCCTTTACCAAGTCCCCAATTCAGAATTACATCCCTATACCAAGTCCCCAATTCAGAATTACATCCCTTTACCAAGTCCCCAATTCAGAATTACATCCCTATACCAAGTCCCCAATTCAGAATTACATCCCTATACCAAGTCCCCAATTCAGAATTACATCCCTTTACCAAGTCCCCAATTCAGAATTACATCCCTATACCAAGTCCCCAATTCAGAATTACATCCCTTTACCAAGTCCCCAATTCAGAATTACATCCCTATACCAAGTCCCCAATTCAGAATTACATCCCTATACCAAGTCCCCAATTCAGAATTACATCCCTATACCAAGTCCCCAATTCAGAATTACATCCCTTTACCAAGTCCCCAATTCAGAATTACATCCCTATACCAAGTCCCCAATTCAGAATTACATCCCTTTACCAAGTCCCCAATTCAGAATTACATCCCTATACCAAGTCCCCAATTCAGAATTACATCCCTATACCAAGTCCCCAATTCAGAATTACATCCCTATACCAAGTCCCCAATTCAGAATTACATCCCTATACCAAGTCCCCAATTCAGAATTACATCCCTTTACCAAGTCCCCAATTCAGAATTACATCCCTATACCAAGTCCCCAATTCAGAATTACATCCCTTTACCAAGTCCCCAATTCAGAATTACATCCCTTTACCAAGTCCCCAATTCAGAATTACATCCCTATACCAAGTCCCCAATTCAGAATTACATCCCTTTACCAAGTCCCCAATTCAGAATTACATCCCTATACCAAGTCCCCAATTCAGAATTACATCCCTATACCAAGTCCCCAATTCAGAATTACATCCTTTTACCAAGTCCCCAATTCAGAATTACATCCCTATACCAAGTCCCCAATTCAGAATTACATCCCTATACCAAGTCCCCAATTCAGAATTACATCCCTATACCAAGTCCCCAATTCAGAATTACATCCCTATACCAAGTCCCCAATTCAGAATTACATCCCTATACCAAGTCCCCAATTCAGAATTACATCCCTATACCAAGTCCCCAATTCAGAATTACATCCCTATACCAAGTCCCCAATTCAGAATTACATCCCTATACCAAGTCCCCAATTCAGAATTACATCCCTATACCAAGTCCCCAATTCAGAATTACATCCCTATACCAAGTCCCCAATTCAGAATTACATCCCTATACCAAGTCCCCAATTCAGAATTACATCCCTATACCAAGTCCCCAATTCAGAATTACATCCCTATACCAAGTCCCCAATTCAGAATCATGTATCTATGCATAGTCTCCTTAATTCAGAATTACATATCTTTGTCGAATCTCTTTATTCAGAATTTAATCTCTTTATCGAGTCTCCTTACTTCAGAATTACGTATTTATGCCGGGTCTCCTTAATTAAGAAAGATTAATTTAAATAGTACTGATTTATTGCTTTTTAGCATTTTATAGCATGATGTTTATAGATAAAAGAAAATCACCAAGTAGTTGCACATTTTTTTTGTTTTTGTTTTTTGCATTGATAAAATAAATTGTACTTGTCATTTATTATCACATTATTGAACCAGACGTCTTCATAAATAGACATGAGGGAGAGCTTTGGATTGTTTTCTGTGGAAATCTTAATCATTTTACTTGAAATGTCAAAATTTTGGATATATTTTAGCCGTCTCAAAAATGGAAGCTAATTTAGAAAAAAAAAAAACAAAATGGATTTTGCCTTTCATTTACAATCTAATGTAATATAAGACTACGTCTTATCTATAACAAAAAACTACGTCTTATCTATAACAAAAAACAACGTCTTATCTATAACAGAAAACTACGTTTTGTCTATAGCAAAAAAACTACTTCTTATCTATAACAAAAACTACGTCTTATCTGTAACAAACACTACGTCTTATCTGTAGCAAAAAACTACGTCTTATCTATAACAAAAAACTACGTCTTATCTGTAACAAAAAACTACGTCTTATCTGTAACAAAAACTACGTCTTATCTATAACAAAAAACTACGTCTTATCTGTAACAAAAACTACGTCTTATCTGTAACAAAAACTACGTCTTATCTATAACAAAAAACTACGTCTTATCTGTAACAAAAAACTACGTCTTATCTGTAACAAAAACTACGTCTTATCTAAAACAAAAACTACGTCTTATCTGTAATAAAAACTACGTCTTATCTATTACAAAAAACTACGTCTTATCTGTAACAAAAACTACGTCTTATCTATAACAAACACTACGTCTTATCTGTAGCAAAAAACTACGTCTTGTCTATAACAAAAAAACTACGTCTTATCTGTAACAAAAAACTTCGTCTTATCTGTAACAAAAACTACGTCTTATCTATAACAAAAAACTACGTCTTATCTATAACAAAAACTACGTCTTATCTGTAACAAAAACTACGTCTTATCTATAACAAAAAACTACGTCTTATCTATAACAAAAAACTAAGTCTTATCTATAACAAAAAACTACGTCTTATCTGTAACAAAAACTACGTCTTATCTGTAACAAAAAACTACGTCTTATCTATAACAAAAACTACGTCTTATCTGTAACAAAAAACTACGTCTTATCTATAACAAAAACTACGTCTTATCTAAAACAAAAACTACGTCTTATCTGTAACAAAAAACTACGTCTTATCTATAACAAAAAAACTACGTCTTATCTATAACAAAAAAACTACGTCTTATCTATAACAAAAACTACGTCTTATCTATAACAAAAAAACTACGTCTTATCTGTAAGAAAAACAAAACGCCTTATACTAGTACATAGTTTTTTTTCTTATCCAAATTTAAAAACAAAATTGAAATATAATGTTGTTTTTTTTTTTTTTGTTTTTTTTTTTTTTTTTTTTTTTTTTTTTAATTTCATAAGAAATTATGTTTTGGCAATAAACAACAACAGACGTTTAAGATAAGCAAATCATTCTTTCATTATTTCTTGATTGTCGATTAAAATTCAATGCAAAACATTTAAGTGATGCGGTAGGGGAAGATGATTGAAATATTTTCAGGGAAATTTTTAACTTCCTGTTTAAGGATATATAAAGTACGGAATTTTTAGAGAAGCTTTAGTTTAGACAACGTGCAAGTAAAACCATGGCAATGGTGTTGGCAGCTTTCTTCGTGTCCGGCTTGTTCATTTGTACAAGTTCTCAGCAAATTTATTGTAATGAGAAAAATAACTGCATCAGTAATGAGCACACGACAGAAATATTGAAAAGGCAGATTGATTCTTTAATACAGGAAAACGCTAGGATTACAAAGAATCAACATAGGATTAAGGAAGAATTTGATCAGATGTTTAAGATTATCAAGGAAAATATAACCGATATCGTAGAAGATTTAAAAAGCGATCTGTTGCAAATCAAGAAAGGTAACTCTCTCTCTCTCTTTCTCTCTCTCTCTCTCTCTCTCTCTCTCTCTCTCTCTGAGTAAATCTTTTATGAGGAGTATTTTCATTTCATATATTTATTCTTTTTCTTTCAGATTTAAAAAATTATAATAAAGATTGTAAAGAACTTTACATTGACGAACATACAAAATCTGGTGTATATGAAATAAATCCTTTCCTTAATGAGAGCCGGGTTAGCGTGTATTGTGATATGGATACAGAAGATGGAGGATGGACTGTAAGATCTCTCTCTCTCTCTCTCTCTCTCTCTCTCTCTCTCTCTCTCTCTCTCTCTCTCTCTCTCTCTCTCTCTCTCACATCAATTTCAAGTACTATTAATTTTTTTAATAGTTTATTTGCCTTTGATTTTAAAACTGATTTTTAAAAAAGTCTTTATACTTCAAACAAACTAGCAATGAATAAACATGGAATAACTATCTTTTCTAGCCTATCTTACATGTAGATAATAAAATTATGAGAGTAAATATTTTTAATAATAGAGTAAAATAGCATATAAATATCATGAATTTAAAAACATAGATTTTTACCTTAAGTATTTGTTAAGAAAAGTATAATTTTCGTGGATTTTTGTATGAAGCAAAAATTATTTTTAAAAAATCATCAAAAAATATAGCATGTAATTTAGCTAATTTAGGTAATTTAGATAGTTTGAAACATTGTTCACAGTACAAAGTAGCTAACAAGGTTTCACGATTTTCATTAATACCACGTAATCCCTAGGCAATCCAGAGACGATTGAGCGGGTCAGTAAGATTTAACAGAACGTGGGCCGAGTACAGGAATGGTTTCGGGAACCTTTCTGACTCTTACTGGCTTGGTAAATAATCATTTATATCCCCTAATATCTTAAAAAATAATCATTTGCCTTACTATTAACATTTTAATTTATATTTTGTTCTTTCAGTTTAAACGAAGTTTATGACAATTTCTGTTATATATAAAAATTTCCTCAGGTTGATGCCAAACATTTACGGATATTGCTAATATGGTTTATCGCACAACTCTATGTGATTGTATTATACTATAACAATCCTGAAATTAACATATTTTGCTATATTAATGCTTTATATAAGCCGACAATAACATATTGAAGGAAATGATGTAATACATCAGCTTACCAAGGGAAGGAACTCATCCCTCTACGTGTCCATCACATTGCGTAATGGGACAAAACTCTATGAATTATACAACCAGTTTTCTGTTGCTGATGAGATGCACAATTACAGACTTTTTCTTGGAGGACCAGCTACCGGGACATTGGGTAGGTAAAAGGAATAAAAAATGTCTGACGGGAACCCTAGGTGAGAGAGAGAGAGAGAGAGAGAGAGAGAGAGAGAGAGATTTCTATTGCTGGTGACAGGTAGACAATTACAATCTCTTTCTCTAAGGGCCAGCAACCGGAACGTTAGGTAAGAATTGGGAAGAATGTTTGACTATCAATATTCCGCATGTGAGATTTTCCGCGTAACTATAAAAATAATAGTTCATGCAGTGCGAGCCAATCAATTATATATATTGAAGAACAATATATATTTTGATCAAGACTTTTTTATTTCATTAATCCGGCTACGTTTTTTGAATTAATATTTTAATCAGTAAACTTATTTCTAAAAAAATCATCAAAATATTACATTGACATTGATATAAAAGGACAGGATATATTTTATATTAAGCTCAATAAGCGCTGGTAATCATAAAGTAACTAAGTGGTTATGTTGAAGATATAATTAACAGATTATACAAAAGCAACAGTGAAAAAGAAGTTAATTACCTAAATTTGAAAAATTCCTAATGATTAATGTGTTGACAAAGTGGAAAAATGTATTGCTTCCAGTACAATAAACGTTATAAGAGATACAAAAAACAAAAATCAGAATATCATTTAATAATATTTCATCATCTTATCAGTTAATGTATAAGTATTTATTGTTTGAATACCCTTTCTTTTTATATATAAGTAGATAAGTTAAATGTTAACAATAAGATTGATATGGATGAATTAAAAGGTTTTATAATGCTAAATACTGGTGTGTGATTTTCTTTAGCTTTAAAGTAAGTAAATAATAATGCTCTAATTTGAAAGAGGTGTCTGTGTAATATATTTTTCTTTGATTATTTTTCAGGTGACAGTATGTTATACACTGGGAATCCTGCCGCTAACCTGTCTGGGATGTCATTTAGTACACCAGACAGGGACAACGACGGGGTTAGTGGATATCACTGTGCTGCTTCCAGTAGCAGAAGAGGAGGCTGGTGGTTTTACTACTGTAACAACGCCTTCCTCAACGGTCAATGGTCCCCGGGAGACTGGAACAGGCCTTGGTATCCGTTAATTAGTAATGGTAGAGAAATAAAGGAGACTGCCATGATGATAAAACCTCACTGAATGCGTTACATGATTTGTTTATGATGTGTTACATGTTTATTTAAAATTGTTAATTTAAGTTACGACATTCAGTCCATTGTGAGGTTACTTAAATATGTACATACAAAGTCAAACATATAATAATTTATGATGATGTTATTATTCTAGTTACAATGGTGTTACGACATTCAGTTCATTGTGAGGTTACTTATATATGTACATACAAAGTCAAACATATAATAATTAATGATGATGGTATTATTCTAGTTATAACGGTGTTATCGATGTGATATCATGAAGTAACAAAGTTATTGTTTAACTAATATTATTATATGTAATGGATTTCTTCAAAAAATTAAAATAATATGCAACAATAAAAAATATAAATTTATAATTTTTAGATTGTTAAACAATTTACCTTTACAGTTCAATATGATTTTTTTAAGTTGGAGATATGAACATGTGTTAAATACGTTTTTTTAAAATTGGTAGTTTTGTATATAGTCACATAGCGTAATAAATAACGTAAAATGACAGGGATAACGACATGTGGAGTGGAGGTAACTGTGCTGCTCACAGTAACAAATGAGGAGGCTGATGGTTTAACTGGTGCCACTGCGCCTTCCTTAACGGTCCCTGGTACCCGGCAAACTGGGTCACTCCTTGGTATCCGTTAATTAGGAATGGTAGAGATATAACGGAGACGCTCATGATGATAAAACCTCACTGAATGCGTTACATGATTTGTTTATGATGTGTTACATGTATATTTAAAATTGTTAATTTAAGTTACGACATTCAGTCCATTGTGAGGTTACTTAAATATGTACATACAAATATATAATAATTTATGATGATGGTATTATTCTAGTTATAACGGTGTTATCGATGTGATATCATGAAGTAACAAAGTTAGTGTTTAACTAATATTATTCTTTGTAATGGATTTCTTACTATAGTCCTATTATGTTCTGAAAATGTTGTTATAATAAAACAATTGCTTTAATCTTTGTGTATAATAAACTTTCTGTTTTAGTCTTATTATGTGTTATTTGATTATTAATCTTATGGTATAAAGTAAATGAATAACAATAAAACTGCTTATTTCTGATACATGCCATGGATTTTAAATGCAGGCCCTGTGAATAGTCAAAAATCTGGGAGAAGGAACTAATTTTATTAGTCAATCTCTAAATTTAAATTTATTATCATATACATACATTTCACATGACATACACATGTATTTTGTTGATAAAAATTGTGGAAAGCTACGGCATTCAAAAAGTCATATCCAGGAATGGGAAGTTAAAAGATTATTTACTTTTACTTTGAAGTCATAAACGTTGAAGGACGTGCAAGTGCAACTTCATCAACGAAAATTAAAATTCGCTCTCACATTGAGCAGTTTGTGCGTCAGTAGCTGTTACAATGGCTTTTCCTTTAATTGTAACTTTCACAAAGAATAATACAGGGATTTTCAAAGACTTATCACATTTGTAGACCAAGAAGGGGTTAAAAATATAACTATAAGCTTTGAATTACATGTATTATTTTTATGAAAAAAATGTAATATCATAAAGTTCTGTGTGACCGTGTGTAAAAAAGAAACTGTAACGCGCGTTACACCTTTGCAGTTAATAACACTGTTATGACATGGCCGTAGGAACCGGGGGGGGGGGGCACGGGGGGGGCCGTGCCCCCCCCCCCAATAATTTTGCCGATAAATAGATTACTATAGAAAGCATAGATACTATATGCTTGTGCCCCCTCAATGAAAACGTCTGATGAGTTTTTTTTTTTTTTTTTTTTTTTTTTTTTTTTGCTTGTCAAGAAATTTTGGTAGTTGATAGTGCCCCCTCAACTGAAAATGTGTGGCTGTGCCCCCCCCCCCCCCCAAACTGAAATTGCTTCCTACGGGCCTGTATGATACTATGTATCTTTCAAAAAATAAAAATTCAATATTAACGTATTAGTCATCTTAAAAATATTAATGCCCTGTTCACACGGAGAGTTTAATTCGAATTAAACCTAAGTTACTTAGAATTAAATTTGAACCAGGTTCACACGGGCGATTTAATGCGAATGAGTTTAATTCGAATTTATTTACTGCGAATTAAATTACTTTGCATAAGCTCCACATGTCGGGGGTCAGATATGGGTAATTATGCTTTTTTGTAGTGCAAAAACAAAGGAAAATGTTGTTTATCATTGAAATGTGTACAGACATATATGGCATTATGTCAAATGGATCTGTTCTGCATAAGGTGACGTGAATTGGAAATGACGTCATAATAGCCTTATTGAATAGCTTTACTGTAGAAATAGAACTTTAAAGACGTACAACACACTGGGGGAGATAACTCTTGCGATTTCAGTAAAACGTTTAACGTAAGTTAAATTTGACGTTAATTACGGAGCGCCAAAATGACGAGCGATACGATCCCGATGTAATTAATGTAAAAAAAAAAAAATAGAATAGAGATTTTTATTGTGGTTTCTTTTGGAATACCAAATCCTATACTTTATCATTTGCGCAATTGCAATAAATCCCCCCTCCATAAAAAAGACAGGTTCCTTAAACTTCTTTAATCTAAATTTAGTTCATTAATTCTGTAATATTGTATTTATGATATACACAAAGGCATTTTTTTAATCTAAAAATGTTAATGCTACTCTACATTGCTTTTTCCCGTTACAATCGGCCGCATAACATTGAGAATAAATATTACCTGTATGTCTAAACAAGCGGAGAATGGAGACAATATAATTTCAAGAACCACCAAAACACAAGTGAACGAAAGCACCAGAATAAACATCTTGAACGAAATCAACCACAAAAAACACAGGGGAACCAAAATGTCCAAGAGCCAATAACGAAGGAGTCTCAAATGAGAGAACTTCTAGAACAGATGTTGAAATTTTTGTAGATACATGGAAGACCAGCATGATACCAATCATTCAATCTAGTCATTATCTAAGTCATAATACTCTCTTGTTATTATTATTTCTCTTTTCCTCAGGTTGTGTGTTGTAAAACTGAAGTAAGAGTAGTCAATATATACCTGGTTGTGTTTTAAATGGTTGTTCTAAACTTGATATATGTATCTGCCATTTATATTTTTATGTCACTGTCAGAATGTTAGCTTGATTTTTCTTATAATTTTGAAATGTCATCGCTAAATATTGCATACTGGAATGTACATGGTCTCAGTGATGAAAAGTTAAATGATGATCTTTTAAGAAACTTTTGTACAAAATATTATATTGTTTGTTTAGCTGAAACAATGCTGAAGGATTCAACAAGAAATCTTCCAGGATTTTCTCCACCATTTGTATTGAACTCAAAAAAGACAAAGAAAAGGGGTAGACCATCAGGTGGATTACATGTATATATTAAACCTACAATATACAAACACTTCAAAAAAGTATTTCAAAGTGAAAATAGCATTTGGCTTGAAATTAACACTCGAAATACAAAATCACAACAGAATATTGATTTATATTATTTTTGCTTCTGTTATATAAAACCATACGTAAGTAAGGCAAAATCGGAAGAAATATTTTCTAATTTAGAAAATGAAATTGCAAACTATAGAAGCAAAGGAGAAATTTTTGTTTGTGGAGATTTTAATGCTCGTACAGGAGGGCTGCAAGATTTTATACAACATGACACACTGAATGATACATTTTTGGATTGCCCTCTACCAGAATACATATATGAACCTGACATTTCAGTGAACAGAAACCAACTTGATAAGACATCAAATTTACATGGACACCTAATTACAGATATTTGCAAATCATATAGATTATCCATCCTGAATGGAAGATTTCTTGGTGACTCACTTGGCTATTTTACATTTTTTAATTCTAATGGTTCAAGCACTGTTGACTATATGTTGGCATCAAGTCAGTTGTATCATAAAATTGAACATTTTAATGTATTACCTCCTACAGAAATATCAGATCATTGCCTTATAACTGCAAGTATTAATATGAACACAAATGTGTTTTGCAATGAAAAATATAAAATGCACTCTTTGAAGGGGAAATATCTCTGGTCAAGCACTTGTAAAAACCAATATGCAGAAGCTATTAATGAGGAAGAAACTAAAAATCAAATACTAATGTTGGATAATTTAATTACTTGACCAAATATATGATGATAACACATATGATTCAAATGATCTTGTTTATAAACTATCAAGTATTATAATTAATGCAGCTAATAAAAGTGTTCCATTTAAACCTGCAAAATTTACAAAATCACAACGAAAAAATAAACAAAGACCAAAATGGATGACTACAGATTGCTTACTCCTACGAAAAGAAGTTAGAAATTTAGGGAAGAAAGTACACAAATATCCAAACAACTGTGAACTAAAACATGCCTTTGCAAAATGTAGAAAAGATTATAATAAACTAAGAAAAAGTCTTAAATCTAATTTTTACAATAGTATTGCAGAACAAATTAACACACTTTCGCCACAAAACTCCAGTAAATTTTGGAATAAGATAAAAGAAAATAAATCAAAGAAAACTAATGCAGAAACAATTGGAATTTCAGAATTCGTTGACCACTACAAATCCTTACTGAACATTCAATATACTGATGAAGAGAGCTTGAAATACAAGTACACTGAACTAAATACTGAACCAAATCCATTAGACTTTTTGTTTACTCAAGATGAAATAGAACAAAGCATTTTAAAGCTGAAAAATGGTAAAAGTGCTGGGCCTGACTTAATTTTAAATGAGTTTATTAAAACAAACAATACTACCCTTTTACCTGTCCTTACAAAACTGTTTAATATTCTACTTAAAAATGGAAAAATGCCCAAAGAATGGAACCTTTCACTTATAACATCATTATACAAAAATGGTGATCCTAATAATACAAACAATTATAGGGGTCTCAGTGTTACAAGTTGTTTAGGAAAACTTTTTACAGGCCTTCTACAGAAACGCTTAGATAATTATCTTGAGTCAAATAACCTACTAAGTCAATATCAATCTGGATTTAGAAAAGGTCATAGGACCACTGACAATATATTTGTACTAAACACACTTGTAAACAAATATCTTTATACAAAGAAACAGAATTTATATGTGTGCTTTGTAGATTTTTCAAAAGCATTTGATACTGTGTGGAGATCTGCACTTTTATACAAATTGAATAAAAAGGGTATTGGTGGTAACTTTCTCAAACTTTTGACGGACATGTATACAAATACATACTATTCTTGTAAAAAGGACAATCAAATGAGTGAAAAATTTAAAGCTAATAGAGGAGTCAAACAAGGTGATAATTTAAGTCCAACACTTTTCAATATCTTTGTTGATGATTTTGTGAATTATCTTAAAAATGTAAGCACAAATCCTGCATATCTAGATACTATGCCAATAAATCATATGTTTTTTGCTGATAATCTGGTCCTTGTATCAGAATCAGAAGTTGGTCTACAAAACTGTATAGATGTTTTAGGAAAATATTGTTCAGACTGGAAATTGTGTGTTAATATGGATAAAACAGATGTTATGATTTTTTCAAGAAAAACAGATGATGAAACATCATTTAGATTTTATTACAATCACCAAATGATTAACATAACGAATGAATATAAATATTTGGGTGTTGTGTTCAGATCTGATGGAAAAATGAAATTTGCAGCTGAACAACTATCAGAACGTGCTAGGAAAGCATATTATGCTATTAAATCAAATTTTCCTGCAAACATTAATTTTTCAGCTGAAATTATGTTAAAATTATACCAGTCAATGATAATACCAATTATTACATATGGATCTGAAGAATGGATAACTGACTTCAAATGTGATTTAATGTCTTCAGACCAATTTCCTTTTGAAAAAACACAACACTTAATATTTAAAGACATACTAGGGGTACATAGAAAGGCATCAAATCTTGCTGTTTTATGTGAATTGGGTCGTTTTCCTTTGTACTATTTATGTTATGAATATATGTTTAAATATTTTAAGAGACTTAAGGAAATGGAAAACAAACATGATTATAATAATTATTTAGTGATTTCTGCATTTAAAGAAGACAAAAAACTTGTATCTAGAATATCTTGGCAAAGAAAACTGTCTTCATTACTACAAAAATTAAATATCACTTCTTTGGATATTTCCCACACAACCTTGAAAAACAAATTACAAGAGCATTACCAAAACAAGATACATGAACAACTGAAAAATATAAGCAAATCAAACTCTGGAAAGTTAGCTTTTTATAGTAAAATTGTAATTCAAAATGAATACAAATTGCAAAGTTATTTAAAGCTGCCTTTAAAGAAAAGTTTTAGATCTGTATTAACAAAATTAAGGATCAGTGCCCATCCATTGTATATTGAAACGGGCAGATACTGTAAACCCCCTATTCCTAGAGAAAAACGTTTATGCTATTCATGTAAATTATTTATTGAAGATGAAAAACATTTTGTTCTATACTGTTCAAAGCATGACCAATTTAGATGCAATTATACTGATATATTTAATGTAAACACATATACTAGTGATAATCCCATTAGAAAAATTGTCAACCCTACAAATATTACAACTGCTAGAAGGATATGTTGTTTTTTGAAAAAGTGCTTTGACACCAGAAAAGAAAGTCAGCAATGAATACTTAGAAATATGTGAATATACTCTACATTATTTTGTTCAACTCACATTTGTCACTTTGTATATGTATGTATTATTCTTGTTAATTCGTTTTATGTCATGACTGTATGCCGACATGGTAATTGTCAATAAAGTGAATTGAATTGAAATATTATCATATTACGAAAATAAACATTTTCTTGCTTTTCTTTGAAAAAAAAAATTAAAAGAGTAACCGTTTTCAGAAGGTCACTGATGAAAGAGAAACAACTCTAGATCTAAAAATGTAGAGGTATATGTCTTTCCTCCCCTTAGCAGAGTTATTCCTCCTGTTTTCCGAAGAATTATGGGGTTTTTTTCCTCACAAATACACAGATACATTTACAGTGTGTTGCAAGAAACACAAGAACTGAAAGACAAAGTTTAAACAAATTAAAGTAAGTATCAACAGTGAAAATTTATTTACTGAAATTAATACAACGGTTGCACCCCACTGAGAAAATGTTTTACTGTAAAAAGTTTCAGTTCGCATTTCCTCGAATAAAAACAAAACGATTGATACAATACCAATGTAGATGATACCATTGTAGATGATTCAGGCACATGAATAATTTTAATATTGATAAATAATTTACAATTTGGTACTTTTGAAGTTAATATGGAGGAATACATCATTTCCATATATTGAAACAACAGGAGGATACAATATCCGGGGGGTAGGTGTGGGGGGGGGGGGGCCTCTCGTTTGAAAACAGAAATAATTTAAAATCTATATGTACATAAATTCCATTTTCATCACAAAAGAGTTGTACATACACCACTGTTGATTCACTTAAAAAATAATATTCGATGCAAGTAGAAGTCATAATAAAGGTTTGAAACTGCACCTGTGTGCATGAACTCCAAACCAGACACGTGGTCATAAAATCCTTAGAAAAATAGTTTTACTAAATATAAATATATAAAAAAAATTTTTTTAGAAAACAAAAAAACATTAGTAGTCAATATTTAATATGTATACACGAATGAAGGACATTACTTTAGGAGTTCAATATGCCAATTATATATTATATTATGCAGACGTAACCAATGTTTTTTTTTTCAAGCTCGAATGTCCTGGTTTGCAGAGAAGAATGGAGGGGGGGGGGTTCTTAAAATTTCAGAAATTGCTTATTCATCTTCATTTAAATGCAGATGTAAAGTTTTATATTTGTGATAAATATAATGTACATTACATTTTTTAAGTAAGATATTTCCCAGCTAGGGATTTTTATTTGTATTTGTAGAATCATAGCATTCCTTTCGTCCCAAGTCTGAAAGACGCTGTGAGAAACTTAACTTACGGACAGATGTGGAGGGGAGATTTTCCGCTATAAATTCAAAACGCGTCGTTTAAAAAATTTTCAATAAATTACCAAGAACATTTTGATCATCAGTTACAAGAAGTAATAATTTTTTTCAAAATTAAACGACAGATTTTTTCATAAAAAATTATTTCATTTGAAAATGACGCATTTTTCAATGCAAAAATGAACCATAGTTTTTCAGTTTAAATTCTTCAAAATCGTTTTTCTCGAAGTGTACCTCTATAAAATCACTTTGTTTGTGTGTTTAATGTTAAACAAACGATTCAGCAAATTTTGACAGCCAGGCTAACCTTAAATATTTTAAAATAAGGGATTTTATAGTTAGTTGGTTGAATTTTTTTTTTGTACTCGTGATCAGCCAAAGGCGGGTAACTTTAGGAACTTCCTGTCCAAATTCGGCTCGAACGATTTTGACGAAAATGTACATACTCATAGTAGATTATGTCATGTATAAGATATACAAAAATAGCGAAAATTAAACGACAGGAAATTTTTTGGGTAGGTGTGTTGTACATCCTTAATTCACATTAGTTTACTTCGCATTGGCTGTACTGTGACCGTATTAAATGAATTCGCATTATTTTACTTCGCATAAATTTACTGTTATTGACCTCTCCGTGGGAACAGGACATAAGACACCCCCCCCCCCTTTTCAAAAAAGAAAGGAATTAAAAATAATAAAGAGTATAAATATTTGGAAATCTTACAATAAACTCTATTTCTACTCTGACTGAGAAAAAATACATAACTCCAGTCAATGAAGCTGGAACTTCTCTGAAAACATCGTAATTACAGGCTGAGGAAAGAAAGAAAAAAATAAATATTGCTAAGAACTGAAACCATTGTAGACAGGTTGGATATAAAATACGATCCTCTATTGTCCCGCCCTACTTCCAGGGACCATGAATTGAAAAAAAAAAAAAAAAAAAAAAAAAAAAAAAAACTCTATTTACCTGAAATGGTTGCAAATTGGTTTTCCTTTTCATGCCACTGGGGTTTTCCATCGTAAATAATTTTTCATTTAAACGTTGATCTCCTTTTAGGCTAAACCTTACCCCGGTACCAAGATTTGGTTTGAAGAAACCTGGATCTACATTGTGTTAGGATGCTTTCAGTTGAGAAATTATCTTCGATATACAAGTATTATGTAGTACACTATTAAATTTCTGCACTCGGGTAGAATAAATCTGATTGGTCGAACTGTCATGTTGTAAATTATGAATTTACCGGATGGCAGTAAATACAACATTTACAACAGTTTGTCATGTAGTAAATTTTGTATTTACTGCCACCCGGTAAATTCAAAATTAATACATGTAACATGACAGAACCAGATCTTTTGAATGTACATGAAAGGGGGATACTGGATGATAAAATGAAAGACACTTTTTGCTGAGATTGCAACTTTTCCTTTTAAAAATACGGTTTTATTTAATTTTTAATTTTATTTAACGATTTTATTGATTTTAATTAAAATCAGTGCCGAATATTTACTTCCACTGAATATTATCTAGTATTATTGAGGAAAATTTGTGGTTGTGTTAAAAATGCTCATGCACAACGTCAAGGAGAAAAGAAGCGTTGTACACATATTTTTTTTTTAAATTATTTTGTCATTTTTGTGGAATAATTCCTTATTGATAACATGTATCAATTTAAAGTCATTAAAAAAGTTTTTAAAACTTTCTTAATACTGAGCCTACATGTAAATTATGGCTGTATCTACGTTTTTTTTCTTCATTTCTCATCATTTGTTACATCAATTAATGTTTATTCACCAATCAAGGGTCCTCTGGGGGCATATACAATTATTTCAGAGTGATTACATATAAGTAATATTAAAGTATATTGTAATATGAAAGAATATAAATCATATCTATCATGAAGGTACAAATGAAAGATGTACAATACCACAAGTAAGATACTCGTGAAAATGCAAGATTTCCAACATAATCAGTACTCCCCAACATGGTAGTCTGTAAGATATAACATGCCCGTAGAAGCAATTTCGGTTGGGGGGGGGGGGGGGGCACAACCATACATTTTTCAGTTGACAGTTGAGGAGGCAATACCAACAATTTCCTGACATGCAAAAAAGAAAAAAAGGGGCACCAGACATTTTTATTGAGGGGGCACAAGCATATAGTATCTATGTTTACTATAGTAATCTATATATATATATATATATATATATATATATATATATATATATATATATATATATATATATATATATATATATATCGGCAAAATTATTCGGGGGGGGGGGGGGAGCACCCGTTCCTACGGCCACGTATAATACATTGTAATAAAAAAAAATAAAAAATTAAAAAAAAAACCGTACTGTGTTCCCGGATAAAATGATCAATAAATATGTAATTGATTTTTTTTTAAAAGTAAAATTCGTTTTGAATATACCACTCTTCAAAAGGCACTGGTCCTCTTTGGTCGATTTTACTCTTTGCATCATTTTCACTTTAAATAGTTCGGGAATTATCGTTAAGGTATATATAACCCGCTTGCGCTGGTATCATATGTGCTGATCTAGAGGCGAGTCGGGGGGTCCGGACTGAACCCCCCCTCCCGGACTTTGCAGAGCTTTTAAATGAATATAGCCTAGTGAAGCAAATATAAATGACTTTAGTTTGAACCCCCACACCCCCATCCCCGAAAATGTGGACCCCCGAGACCACCACCACCCACAGGTAGTTGGGTCTTGGTTTATAAATATGTATGTACCTAATTGATACGTAAAAAAAGTACTTTTTTTTACATATCAATAAGGTACAAACATATTTATAAACCAAGACCCAAGTACCTGTGCCACCACCGCCAAGAAATAGTGTTATTACACGTTTGAGAGTGGACTTTTTTTTTTGCTTGTCATCTGATTTGGAAATATTTTGACTGGGGTGGAACTTCCCCCCCCCCCCTCCCCGAACAGCTTTGGAAAAGATTTCTGGATCCACTACTGGGTAAGAATGTTTTCTGAAACATGTAGCTGCGAAGTCAATACTTCCGTACTAATTTTCAATAAAGGTTCACTTCTATATAAATAGGGATCTGACCTATAGGGCCGGGCTTGGTTTTTTTCCCTACAAAAAGCTTGTCGATTTCCGTTCCGATTAATGACATTAGGCTGAATACATGTAACAATTTGTTTTTCATAAATCTTTATTTCAGTGAGTAGAGGTAGGAGGAACACTTTCATTGATATTCTGAGTTTGTTATCTCCAAATGTAATAATTGATATTTTTCTTTACTTCTCATTGTACATAATGGTAATGTATATTGTCTCTGGAATTCTATTTTTTATGTCTAGGCTATTTATTTTACAACACATTTCCGTTGGATAAAATAAAAGCATGCCATTAATGTGTGCAAATCATATAGGCCTAAATGAAATCCAGTGGAGTACAGTTACTGATATGTGTAGCCCTACTTTTTCAAAACTTAAGATCTTAAAACATTGACTGAAAACAAAAGTACATGTATGTTATTCTAAATATATTAAGCTCAAATAATTCAAGCAATACGTAACATACTACATGTAACCCAGACAAGCACTAGTAGCACTGACAGAATAAAAGCAATGTGATTAAGTTCTAAGGAATATATACAATTGAAATTCATCGCAGCTCAATGCTGCCGAGAATACCTGTATCGAGTAACACAGAGTGAGTTATTCTTGTCCTCGGAGAAAGTGTGCTTATACTGAGATTTGTTCCGCCTGACTGACAACTGTGCATTGGATTGTTACGATTTGATCTCTCTCTAGTGTTTCTTATATCAAGAATGGGAATGCATAAAGGATAGATAATTGAAGAAAAATACACAAGCCTATAAAAAAAAATAAAATATTCTTTGAAAAGGCGAAAATTTAAAACTATAAAAGTGTGGCACCAGGTGGATTCGAACCCCCGACTTTAAAAAAGAAAGTACACACGATATTAAAGACAGCGCATATATCAAATGAGCTATTCTGACAAAAAGATTGAATGGTATAAATTTGAAGCAGATTGTCAAAATCAAGTTTACTTATTTTTTGTAGGTTTTTTGAAAATTTCAACCCTAGGGCAGGGGTGCCCCTAAAAAAAATCCTATCTTAAATTATTCCTTACATCCCGACCTATCAAAATATCACAATTTTATTTAGGGGCAGGCCTGCCCTGAAGGACTTCTAGGCCAAAATTCATGCAAAAATTAACGCTTTCACGGACAAAATGGTGTTTCGGCCAACTTTGGAGGTTTATTGTAAAGTTGTAAATAATAAATTTTAGTTCTAAAATACAAATTTGAAAGATTTAGACATACATACGATAGAAAACAACAAATAAAGATTGATTTTTAAATGTCACTTTTTCGGGGAAATTGTTCTCTCCTATAGGTCAATTCTTTTGTAATAGTGAATACATCCTTTCAAAAAGAGTAAAGGTACATTCTGAAAAAAAAAATCTGTCATTCCCTTGAAGTTTAAGTAAGATCTGTCTATGCTATGTTCAAATCTTTGTGAATGTAAATGAAATTAAAAAAAAAAAAGTACTATGAAAGTGTTCTGAAAAAATGTCTTCCATGCTGCCACAAAATTATCAGCCCATTATTCCGGATTTATTTTGATTATACCGGATATCGAATTTGGTTTTCTTGTTTAGTCAAATTTTCAACGTCCCTTGCGTAAGCCACATTTTCTCGGGTGTTCTTTTTTGCGTAACTGTTCTCCGATTGTCTTTCTAAAGTAGTTCTCTATTAAAGAGGGAAAGTTTTACCGGGATCATGTTTTCTCCGTCAGCTTTACAGCCACAGGTAAGATTGAAATCGTTTTCTAAACACACAGAAAGGATACAGATGTGAACATGGTGAACAGATCTGGCACAATCTCTTTATTAAGCTTTATAGCTTGAAATAGCTATATAGCTTTATTAAGCTATTCAAAATAGCTTGATAAAGCTATTTATATGCAGGTTTTCATAAAAATGTTATTTGTACAAAATAGACAATAAGTCGCAAGTTTTTGACTATTCATATATGTAATATCCTAATGGGTTATCAAATCAACAACCCAAATCAAAGATAGTTCTAATATTGCAGCATTTGAATACTTTTAAGCAAAAGATGAATTTCCATTGTTTGGGTAACTGTACACTACCTTGTGTGAGTTGAGGCATGGATAAGTATGATTGCTTCTCATTGTACTGAATTATTCCAATCAATTATCTTGTTGACCATAATTGGCCTCCTTTATAATTTCATTGAAGAGGTAACTGTATCAATTGCTTTATATAGCCCCCAAAACTTTTAGAACTTTGAGTACAAAGTCTCTTAAGGAGACGCAATTTGATGAGTGATTTTTACATGCATTATTTTCATAAGAGTTCAAGGTTGAATATCATCACTGCACCAAGGTGCGACTTTTTGTACGTACTTGGAAAATAACACATTTGAGAAAAAAGTGTGATAAAATAGCTAAATCAAGCTATTCTGGATAGCTTAATAAAGCTGTATAGCTAGATCAAGCTATATAGCTTAATCAGGAGATTGTGCCGGACCTGGTGAATGGCCGGATGCCTTCTACCAGCAACATAAAACGCTGCTTGTCGTGCACACATCTGTTCTACAATAAATGGAACTTTGTGCGAAAAAAAGTGAATAATTTTGAGATATAGCATTTTGTCTGCTGCATGTTTTTGTTAGTATTTTGGGATTATGCACTCATTAATTAGACTTCTTGTTTTCGTAATTAGTACATGTATCTTATGTAACCTAGAAATGAACTCTTGATATACATAGCTGGGCACGTCGATTTACCCAAAAGGACCCAAAAGAACCGAAAAGGACCCAAAAGGAACCCAAAAGGACCCAAAAGGAACCCAAAAGGACTCAAAATGAATATATTATGATATACTGAAAATTAATAATTTGAATTAAATAATGAATATTACATTATAAGTTTACATAAAATTTGACAAAAACATAAATTTATACTGTACAGTTGCAACTTTTCTTTGAGAAATAACATAACGCCTTATATAACACGTCAAACACTAAATCTGGTTAGATATGCTTTGTTTTATTTGAGCTGAAAATAACAAAGTATTATTATATTTCCCCTTCTATTTGACCATATCTTACTATATGATATATAATGAAGCAGTAAGTTTTATTTTATGACTTGTTCTAGGCATATGGTATCGGGGGTGGGGTGGGGGAAGGGACACCCCCACCCCAACCATACACTTTTCCCCCACAACTACTGTTTTATTTTCAATAAAGTATGAAAGCGTTCATTGAATATCCAGTTATCCCCTTTATTTCTAGTCCTTTTGGGTTGCTTTTAATTTCCTTTTGGGTTCATTTTGGGTCCTTTTGGGTTCCTTAACTTCCTTTAGGGTTCTTTTGGGTCCTTTTGGGTAAATCGACGCACCGTACATAGCCTGGTATCTCATACCATTACCTACTCCGGACAAAGGTACTTCTGCTTGGTTTATAAATACATGTATGTACCTATTGATATGTATTAAAAAAGTAAAGGTATGGCCAATGCAGGCTCCATAATAGCATCTGCTCATCTCGCTTGTTTGCATGGTTTGTTCTTTGAAAACAATAAGTGCACCTGCCAGACTTAATGCACTGGGTGTCTCTGAACATTGATAACTTATTGTATTATTTTTTAAATGTTAATTCCTGTACTAACACACAAGGAAAGTACAGAGTTTAACAAATTGAATACACCCGTGAAACGTAAAATGTTTTCGTAAACAGGGCACAAGCTCTGTTATTGTTAATGTTTACGATTCACTGGGTGTGTTCAATTGTTAAAGTCTGTACACACCACTGAGCACGTACTGACAATACTGTGAGTGGGTTTTGCTTTCGAACATTTCTACTCTGAATTTTCTGGATTATAGTTTTAATATTTTTCATTAATACACAACAAAATTGCCAGTTTTCTTAAGTTTAAGAATAAATTAAAATTTGTGAAAGTGCAAGGATGTGTCAATCAAACGCGTCCAGAAATTTGAAGTTTCAATAACTTTGAGATGAAATAAGATTTTTGTTTTATTTTAGTATGAAATGCTATAGCAACATATAAGTCATGAAATTATACAGAAAATTTGAGAAAATATTAACTTCAAATCTGTTCCAAGCACCTTTAAATGAAGTTCCGTTTTATTGTTTATGCAGGTTGTGACGGCACTGACTCAGTTTTCATCTCTTCTGAATGGAGCCCGCATTTCCTCAACAGAAACTTGGATTGGTAACAATCACCGCAAAAGTCACCCAAGGAAAAACAGGACACAAGATGATAAACATTTAGAGGCAGATATACGACAGGTCTGTATCCACTGTTTGACATATATATATATAGATAGATATAGATATAGATATAGATATATAGATATTTTCTGATATCCCACAGTTGTGATGTCACAATGGGTTTTGTGTGAGAGTTATGAAATGAAATAAAGTGGATTTCTATATAAGAACAGTGTAAAACATTAATAATGATGTGTAAAACATGGGATAAAAAGAAGCTCCCATGATTTGTGGTTGGATATGATTTTTATCCAACTCATTGTGTGTTTTTATCCCCTCGCCAAGACTCGGGGATTAAAAAAAAAAAAAAAAAAACTCATCGGATAAAAAATATTTAAATCATGGGAGATCTTATATTCATACATTTTAGGGAGAGGGCGAAATATTTAAGGTTTAAGAAACTTGTTCCCAATCCCATTGTATATGTATTACAATAAAATATGTTCACTGTTTGACGTGTGTGCATTCCAGGGTTTGATTAAGTTAAACAAGTGCCAAGAACACTACATTTGTTTTGTTGTTTTATAGGGGCATGGACACAGATTCAAAGTTTATTACCTAAACAAGTACTTTCTTTTAACTGAACCATATATTTAACCAGTACACTCATTGATTGTGAACTCGTGTGAATTTTTAAGGTGTATAACATGCACATCATCACTGCCCCAAAACACTACATTTGTTTTGTTGTCTTATAGGGCATGGACACAGATTCAAAGTTTATTACCTTCAAATTTTTTTTTATTGGAATTTTACAACTTTCATATTGCCAGTCGAGAGCTTTTCAGCATGTTCAGACCAATATATTATCTGATAACAGCGATTTTTTTTCACCCACTGGGAAAGGGTCCGGTACCGGTTCAATTGGGAAATATAGAATCGAAGTAGAAAAAAGGAGAGTTTTCTGTCATTTAAACTAATTAAACGTATTTTGCGTTTATTCCAACCTCATTACCTAGTGCTCTGTGTTTCAAAGAATAAACTACAAGTATTATAATTGTTTTCAATATCAATGTCCCTTGTTTTCGCATTTACATCACAGGCCCCCCCCCCCCCCCCCCCCCCCCCCCCCCCCGATATTCAACCCGGGGCTTGTTGGACATTTTTTCACAAATTATGTTTATTGCGCTTATTCACCATGTGTACCATAGGAAAAAGTCGTGAAAACCCTCCAAATAATCGTTCCACACACAAGAAAAACCCACTATACATTATAAGAGAGAAAGGTATGCCACTCCGAATTGTTTACGTTGTACCCCACTGGTCTTTCTGGGTTTAAAAACATGTATTTATTTTATTTTAACCTAAAATGTCGGTTCACATTGTCTCTACATATATTTCTGTCTTAGTTCATGCTATCAGATTGACTCTGCATCTCGTAAGAATCCCACAATATCTCTTTAAACAGCATTGCAGTCAGTGCGTTGAAAAAATCCTTAGGTAAACGCAATGGAACTGCATAGAGAATATATCACCTATTATGATAACACCCGAGAGAGATTATTATGTCAGGCCACAACTCTCTCAGACGTTATTGTAATAAGTGATACATTCTTGGTTTACTTCCGTTGCGTTTACCTAAGGATTTTTCAACGCACTGACTGCAATGCTGTTTAAGGATTAATTGTGGGATTCTTACGAGATGCAGAGTCAATCCAATAGCATGAACTAAGACAGAAATATATGTAAGAGACAGTGTGAACGGACATTTTAGGTTAAAATAAAATAAATTCCTGTTTTTAAACCCAGAAAGATCAGTGGGGGTACAACATAAACAAACTGGAGTGGCATACCTTTCTCTCTTATAATGAAATAGTGGGGGTTTTTTTGTGTGGAACGATTATTTGGGGGTTTTCATGACTTTTTCCTATGGTACACATGATGAATAAGTGCAATAAATATAATTTGTGAAAAAATGTCCAACAAGCCCCGGGGTTGAATATCAGGGGGGGGGGGGGGGGGGGGGGGGCTGTCCACAAGTACCTGTGATTTTCATGCTTTCAATTTGTCAAAATGTATGACACTACACTGTTTACACCACAGGTCCCGCCATATAACAACTAATCTCTACTTTCGATTTCAGCGGAAGTGAAACTATTAGTCAACTTATACAATGTTTCATTTAAAAAGAAGTACGATGTCATTGTGGTCTGTTGCTTGGCAGTTCAATTTGTCAAAATGTATGACACTACACTGTTTACACCACAGGTCCCGCTATATTACGACTAATCTCTACTTTCGATTTCAGCGGAAGTGAAACTATTAGTCAACTTGTACAATGTTTCATTTTAAAAGAAGTACGATGTCATTGTGGTCTGTTGCATGGCAGTTGAATTGGGAAATTTTAGTCTTAAAATTGGGAATAATTACCGTTTTTTGGCATTGGGAATGGTACTGTTTATCGGTACCAGGTATATAAGGGAAAAAAAACGCTGGATAAAATATTATAAAAACAGCCTAGAAACTTCTTTTATATGAATATTATCAAAACTATGAATTTAGAGTATTATTGTCAAACATTCTTTCACATTCGTTTAACTAATTTAGTTTATTCTTAGTATTCAAAGGAAGTGGGAAATCTAAGGAGTAATAATAAAAGATATTTAAACTATAATCAAGAGATTCATCCTTTTAAAGGAAGTGATTTGGAAGTGTAATATTTTATTATCAAAATAGCTTCAGTTAAGTGATTTGAATACACATGACACTGGCATTGTTTTGGCATTTGGAATCCCTTGATTGCATTTCTAAATTATACTGTTCTGTCGGTTCATTTTAGAAAGGCTGATCCATAATAACAACAGCATTGCTTATTTGTTTTATTTGTAACAGATGGAACAGTTAATCAGTTTTCTAAATCTGGAGCACCTGCCGAAGAATTTATCATCTATAGAGTTATCTCCCCTGAGAAGCCACCTTAAGCCAGAGAGACAAACAATACAGAGTTATGCATCCTCTCCAACTTTTTTTGAAAATAAATATGGTAAGGTTATTTAAACTAATACCTTTCAATTTGATGCGGTTGGATGGGGGTTAATGGCCAGTTTTATTTTAACAGAGCCCATCTAGCAAGACCCAAAAATTCCTAGGTATTATGAAAAGAATTTTTTATGCTGTTAAAAAAAAGGTACTTGGCATAAGAATTAGATTTAGAAATTGAGATCTTTGATGATGGAAATACTTCCTCTTAGTTTAAAGCTTTTGTACATGTTGTAGATTTGATTCCAGAAAGCGAACTTGGTGATGAGTAATTAAATCCTTTCAAATTATATGATTTGTTCTTCAACATGTTCAAAATCCTCTTGCTCATGGAAAATGTTATGTGATTTCCATCTACTGTATACAGGGAAATTTTCACCCCCGTTTTATTTTTGCCCCTTTTGCCCTACTTGCAAGTGGGAGAATTTAAAACGGGGCGAATTAAAAAAATGCAGTGTACTGTATGTGTACTTAAAAAAGCGGTCTTCACATTAAAGTGGCTCTGGTGCAGACATCAATGTGATAATTCATTTATATGGCTAAGAAATTATTTATAAATACAATACACAGCATGGACATGTATAGCACTAATTCATGATTGCACCAACAACTCCAATGATTGCGCTTAATTTTGATTACGCTAAATCAGGTACACGTACAGTTATTCTTAAACAGAACTATGACTTCAAATTTAAAATGGGGCAAAATTGTTTGGAAGTGTAAAAGGGTGAAATCAATGCAGGGCGAAAAGAACCCTGTATACAGTATTAAATAAACATGTATTGTAATATTAATTTAATACACATGAATTATGAATTGTTTCAGGGTTTGAAGAAGCAAGTTTTGAGAGACCTGTGCATTCTTGTAGGATTTGGGAACAAAAACTTCTACTAAGACCTCAGGAATTAAGTAAGATAAGAAAAGTGCAAGAACTCTTAGAAATTAATTTCAGCTTCAATTGTTTTCACCCATTTCTCATAATGTTGACAAGAAACTGTGCAGACTGATATATTATGAGCTTACTCTTATCTAAATAAATTTCAATGACAACCTTGAACACAAACCATGTTTGTCAGCTAACTCATCAGTGAAAAATCTGTGTACTTATTAAAGAATTATTTAATAAATTTCATTACATGGCATGGATGTATTGTAGTGCTTAAACAATTCCATTGCGCCAAATTTTAAATGTGCCAATTTATGTACACGTAAAGATATCTCTATAGATTTCTTGCATTTATAATATTTTTCTCTCAAAATCTGTGTTAGATTTTCAGCTTACTGAAGCTTAGCAGCTGTTGTATTCTATAACAAAAAATATTTCATTTTTTTTTACTTTTTAGCTCACCTGAGCTGAAAGCTCAAGTGAGCTTTTCTGATCACCCGTTGTCCGTCGTCCGTCCGTCTCTCCGTCCGTCTGTAAACTTTTCACATTTTCAACTTCTTCTCAAGAACCACTGGGCCAATTTCAACCAAACTTGGTACAAAGTATCTTTGGGGGAAGGGGAGTTTAAATTGTTAAAATAAAGGGCCAAGTCCCCTTACAAGGGGAGATAATCAAGAAAAGACAAAAATAGGGTGGGGTCATAAAAAAATCTTCTTCTCAAGAACCACTGGGCCAGAAAAGCTGAAACTTATGTGGAAGCATCCTGGGGTAGTGTAGATTCTAAATTGTTCAAATCAGGACCCCCGGGGGTAGGGCGGGGCCACAATAGGAAATACAAGTTTTACATTGAAATATATAGGAAAAATCTTTAAAAATCTTCCTCTCAAGAACCACTGAGCCAGAAAAGCTGAAACTTATGTGGAAGCATCCTGGGGTAGTGCAGATGCTAAATTGTTCAAATCATGACCCCCGGGGGTAGGGCGAGGCCACAATAGGGAATCCAAGTTTTACATTGAAATATATAGGAAAAATCTTTAAAAATCTTCTTCTCAAGAACCACTGAGCCAGAAAAGCTGAAACTTATGTGGAAGCATCCTGGTGTAGTGTTGATTCTAAATTGTTAAAATCATGACCCCCGGGGATAGGTCGGGGCCACAATAGGGAATCCAAGTTTTACATTGAAATGTATGGGAAAAATCTTAAAAAATCTTCTTCTCAGGAACCACTGAGTCAGAAAAACTGAAATTTATGTGGAAGCATCCTGGGGTAGTGTAGATTCTAAATTGTTAAAATCATGACCCCCAGGGGTAGGGCGGGGCCACAATAGGGAATACAAGTTTTACATTGAAATATATAGGAAAAATCTTGAAAAATCTTCTTTTCAAGAACCACTGTGCCAGAAAAGCTGAAACTTATGTGGAAGCATCCTCAAGTAGTATACACTCTAAAATGTTCAAATCATGACCCCAGGGATGGGGGGGGGGGGGGGGCACAATAGGGATTTCCAAGTTTTACATTGAAATATATAGGAAAAATCTTTAAAAATCTTCTCAAGAACCACTGGACCAGAAAAACTGAAACTTATGTGGAAGCATCCTGGGGTAGTGTAGATTCTAAATTGTTCAAATCATGGCCCCTGGGGGTAGGGCGGGGCCACAATAGGTAATACAAGGGGGGAAGTCTGGTAATGAACAGCATGGCCAAAGTTACTCAGGTGAGCGATGTGGCCCATGGGCCTCTTGTTTTTAATATTAAGAGAGAGTATTAAACTATATGAAGGGTAGCTTGGTATAAATTCTTAAGAAACATAGTATTAATTGTGAAAATTGCAGTAAATCACTTCTTCATTCATGACATTTATTTCCGTATAATTATACAAGATGGTACGGCGAAAAGAAAAATTGAATTTTGCATATATTATAAAAATTTATTATCATAAATAATGTACAACAAAAACCTGAATTCTTAAAAAAAAATGTCTCACTTATAAATACCAAATCCCTATTTCACAAAAATAAGTTGTTGCAAAAATTTAATTATCTACAGTATTCAAAAGATAAAGAATTTTTTTTTTAATCAGGACACACACAAATTCGAGGATTTCACATCCGACGAGACACGGGGATGGAGACAGGAAGGCAGGACTTGAGTGACGTAAGAATATTCCTGAAATAGTGTTATCCTTTACCACTGATTAGATGTACTGATTGTCCATTATAAATGTGACTGACTGGTCTCAAGTCCCTTATCACTGATTGGCTATTGTAATGTTTGTTACTTAGCATTGATTGGCTGATGTATAGTCCCTAATCACTGATTGGCTATTGTAATGTTTGTTACTTAGCACTGATTGGCTGATGTACAGTCCTTTATCACTGATTGGCTATTGTTATGTTTGTTACTTAGCATTGATTGGCTGATGTACAGTCCTGTTTCACTGATTGGCTATATTAATGTTTGTTACTTAGCATTGATTGGTTGATGTACAGTCCCTAATCACTGATTGGTTATTGTAATGTTGTTACTTAGCATTGATTGGCTGATTTGCTGATTGTCCCTTAGCATAGACTAGATCATTGTGTTTGGTTGATTTAATGGTGTCTATTATTTTTTTTTTTTTCCAGATCAAAAAGATCTTAACAAATTTTGAATCAAGAGTGCAAGCAACATTGAAGGTAATTCATGGATAACAAACATCCCTTATATGTACCAAATTAAAAAAAATATTAATGTACATGTTAAATCTTGGTGTATAAAGTGTTTAAAAAGGAAAGAATGATAAACATGAAAGCTTTGATCAAAATAACATGAAAATTAAGAGGATTTAAGCAGAGTTGAGGTTGAAACTAATATAAATACAGTGTAAAAGTTGATATCTCTTGAGTAATAGATGGAGAGAAATGAAAGATAGACAACTTTAAAACCTGAATATTTATTTATTTATTTTTTCATCTCTGGGTTGTTAACAAAATTTTGACAGTTTATCTACAGAGTAGATAAACTTCACTATAGTTAACCTCTCATTGTTATTTTTAACAGGACTTTGCCAGCTCCAAGACAAACACAAATGCTGACCTCCTGAAGTCACAACAGATGAAGCGTCTAGAGGAGAAGTACCTGACCCTTATAGAACAGATCAAGGAGGAGAAGAAGAAAAAGTCCATGTCTCAGGTCCTCAACACGTTCACTAGCTATCTCCTCAGAGTGCTGCTCCTCGGCTTTGTCATCACATTCCTCTACCGCTCCAGTAAGTGTTTTCATCTAAATCATCATCACATTCCTCTACCGCTCCAGTAAGTGTATTCATCTAAATCATCATCAAATTCCTCTACCGCTTCAGTTAGTGTTATCATCAAAATCATCACATTCTTCTCCTGCTGTAGTAAGTGTAATCATCTATATTGTTGTAACATTTTTCCAGTAAATGTGTACATTTATATTTTCATCTACCTTGTCATCACATTCCTCTACCACTCCAGTAGGAGTTTACATCTATAATATCATCTACATTGCTATCACATTCCTTCATTATGATCATAATTCCTGTTAATTTAAATATTTACCATGTAGATTGGCATCTACATTTTTATCACACTTTTACCAATAGTTTTAATTTGCACATCTAAATAGTGAACTACTGTTTTGTTAACATTTACAATTTTCATCAGGTTTTATCAATACTATAACTTGTGCTGACAGTCTCTGAAAAGGTCAGCTATGCTATTTTTGTGCTCGGTCACCATTCATGACAAAAAGTCTAACTATCCTAAATGTCTTCATGGATTACATATTAAAATAACAGCCTTACATTCATGTAACATGAAAAACTTTTCTTTTGTTTGTAGCAAAGCTGTTGAACAACACAAAGACGTTCACCATTGTTGACAAAGAAAGTATAAAAGAAAAATTTGAAGACGTACAGGGAGTAAGTTGATATGTTTACATAACTTACAGATATGCCAACTCTTACCAATTTGGTGTAAGATTAACATTTGAATGTCAAAGATAAACCTTAGGATTTCTCTGTTTATTCTTCCAATTTCTGTATTTCCCCATTAAAAGTTGGAAATGCTGGCATTTTAAATCTGCCCTCCACGAGGATTCATTATTATACCAGTTACAGGTAACTCGAGATACCTCGAAGTCCGCGGGACCGATGAAAAACTTCAAGAGATCAAGAGTTTGAGTTTTCAATAGTCCGGAATTTTCCAAGTTTGTTGACAGGTTTTAAAATTAGTCTTACCAGGTGTAATGATTTTCATGCAGTGCTAACCTTTTACACATGTTTTTTTTTTTTTTTTTTTTTTTTTTTTTTTATAAAACAACGTTATTTTTATGTAATTTAGATGAATATCAAACTGTGTAAAGCAAAAAATGCATTATCGTCATTTCATGTTTATTTATTCATTCTTTGTAATACGGACATCATACTTCGCATTCGTTACATGAAAACAACATTTTACAGTGTCGTACATGACATTAACTATTCCAAACATGATCATTGAATGCAGTTCTGTTTTTAAGTATTTGACCAATAATAGTCGTCATATTGACAACCCTTAGACTTCACCTTGTGAATTTTCATTTCCTTTTGTTGGTAGCTCTGAAACTGTGGATGTGCTGATATTTGTTATATTCATGCTCTCAATCCAGTGGTGAATTTAAGAAAAAGTGAATTAAGTACTAATACTGAGGTTTTAATGTGACCTTGTATTTTTCTGGGAGAATAAGTTGTCAGGTTTGCTAAGCTTTAAGTACTGAGGATTGATTATGTATTTGTATAGGAGTACAGTTCAATTTTGCAAAGTTCGAGTCACTGGGTTTTGGTTGGATTTTATGGGAAAATAATGACTGCCTTCTTATAGAGATAACTTCAAAATTGATAGATAACTGATCTTAATCTTAAATCTGAAATATTAAATATCTTTAGTTAATCTTAAATACATTTATAATCTTAAATCCAAGGGTAAAAAACCTTATTTGCAAAAATTCCCATAAATTCTGCATAAATTACCTAAAATTGTACAGATGGATGAAGCCAAAGAAGACATGATGGACGTTGTTAAGTTCTTGCAGAATCCAAGAAGTTTTACAGAAGTTGGTGCCAAGATACCTAAAGGTAAACATTTGTGTGGTCCATAATACTTATCATGGAAAAAAATGAGGTGAAAATAATGAACAGGGATTAATCTAAGAAATTAAAAAAAAACATAAAAGCAATACAAATTTGTGAACAGAGAAGTAATGAGTAGAATTGAAAACCTTTTAGCTCAACTGAGCCAAAGCTATATATGTTGTTTTTTTTTTTTGCATACTTAGTCTGTCATTATTGTCATTTTAGTTGTCTTCAACTTTTCATATTTTCATCTTTCTTCTCCAGAACCACATGGCCAGTTTCAACCAAACTTGGCACAGAGTATCCTTTTGTGAAGGAATTAAAGTTTGTTCAAATGAAAGGCCATACCTTCTTCCAGAAGGGGGGGAGGGGAGGGGGGAGTATCGGTAATTAAGAAATAGTGAAAATTGGGTGGGGTCATTTAAAAATCTTTTCAAGAACCACTGGGCCTGAAAAGAGGAAACTTATATGAAAGCTTCCTGACATAGTGTATATTCATAATTGTTCAAATAATTAACCCAGGGGCAGGGTGGGGCCTGAATGGGTGATCAATGTTTTACATAGGAATACAAAAAAAAACCCTCAAAAATTGCATAATAGTACAAAAAAGACATATGAAGTGAGTTTTAGATAAACAGATACGTGATGCATTCTTGTCTTTGAAGTGTTGCTCTAGAGGACATTGTATTTTTTGTAGGAATTTTATTGGATGGGCCTCCAGGAGTGGGAAAGACACTATTAGCCAGAGCTGTAGCGGGTAATGATGACATCATTGAATTTAATATAGTCAAACTTCATTATATCAAACTCTATGAGACCAAAAAAAAAACTTTGAGAATGCGGAGATTCGAGATATTTAGGGCAAAATACTGATGGATTGAGTGGTTAGAACTTTCAAATCACTTTGACTAATCCTTAATATTCTAGATATCAGTTTTTGAGATACCAGAGTCCAACTGTATTAACAATATAGGAACTGTCCATTTAAAACCTTACTTTTTTTCTTATGTGAATCACGTTTACTTATTTTACAAAAGTGTCAGGGGAAATAGTAATTTTTTATTTTATGTTTCCTTTTCAGGAGAGGCCGGAGTGCCATTTATTTTTGCCGCGGGGTCAGAGTTTGAGGAAGTTTTTGTGGGTGTAGGAGCTAAGAGAGTGAGAGAGTTATTTGGTAAGCTGGCAGCCCTTACTTTGTCAAGTTGACTGCCCTTTCTTTGTCAAGCTGGCCACCCTTACTTTGCCAAGATGCTGTATTTCTGGTTATGTTCTGTATAATGTTTAAAAATACTAGTATATGTGAGAATGAAATTTTCATGAGCAGGGTGCTAATGTTTTTATTGGGAAATAAAGTTCTCACAAATAAAAGTGATTAACAGTACCATGATGCAAAATAATTAGACTTGACCAATCTTTTACTATTCAGAGTCTTTGGGATGTGCCTTAATGCTGTGCCCTGATTTTTTTTTTTATACATTTGGGAAAAAAAATAAATTTTATTTATCATTGCAAATTAACAAGGGGGGGGGGGGGGGCAGATTCACCATGAATTTATTGTGAACAACATTAAGTATCACAAGGGACAATTTTCATTGATAAAGAATCAATAATGACATATCTGGTTTGATTTCAGTTACAGCAAAGAGAAACGCCCCCTGTATTGTGTTTATTGATGAGATTGACAGTTTAGCTGCAAAGCGAACATCTAGTCCTTTTGTGCACCCCGCAGCCAATCAGTGTATTAACCAGCTATTGACAGAATTAGACGGGTATGGACCATTCATAGTGCAGATTTCTTATTTTACTTAATAGCGCAAAATAGCCCTTAGATATCATGTAACAAAAGCAATAATTCACGAGTGGATGGTTGATCTAGAGATTTTACATGGATTTCAGAACCATAAAAAATTAAAGCGAGTAATTTTATTTCGTGGCTGATGTTTCTCAGAAAATTTCAAGATAATTAATTTCTTATAATAGGTATTTAGGAATCTACAGTAGTTTGAATTTCAAGATATAGTAGGCGTACTTGATGTAAGATCTGAAATACTTTGGGTTCCATACTTTTAATTGCATCATTGTTTATTTTTAGATTTGAGCAGTCATCGGGGATCATTTTGATTGGAGCAACAAACAGAAAAGATGTTATTGATCCGTAAGTTTATGTCACGTAAAATGTTATAATCAATCAGAGGTCATAATGTTAAGTGTTGTAACCAACAATCAGAAGTCATATTGTTAATTGTTTTAACCAATCAGAGATCACTTAGTCTTTGTTGTGCTTCTCTTTCAAGAATAGAATTTGTTAAAGGAAACAGATTTCAACATTTTTAAAAATTTACTTTAGGGATTTTGTTTGGTATGCAACATGTAAAAAGTTTAATGAGAGAATTTGAGAAACAGAATATTTACAGCTTGTTTTTATTCATTGTTTGTATTCATCACAGAGCTATGCTGCGTCCTGGACGTTTTGACATGCACATTTACCTTGTTTTTATTCATTGTTTGTATTCATCACAGAGCCATGCTGCGTCCTGAACGTTTTGACATGCACATTTACCTTGTTTTTATTCATTGTTTGTATTCATCACAGAGCCATGCTGCGTCCTGGATGTTTTGACATGCACATTTACCTTGTTTTTATTCATTGTTTGTATTCATCACTGAGCCATGCTGCGTCCTGGATGTTTTGACATGCAAATTTACCTTGTTTTTATTCATTGTTTGTATTCATCACAGTGCTATGCTGCGTCCTGGACGTTTTGACATGCACATTTACCTTGTTTTTATTCATTGTTTGTATTCATCACAGTGCCATGCTGCGTCCTGGACGTTTTGACATGCACATTTACCTTGTTTTTATTCATTGTTTGTATTCATCACAGTGCTATGCTGCGTCCTGGACGTTTTGACATGCACATTTACCTTGTTCTTGTTCTTATTCATTGTTTGTGTTTATCACAGAGCTATGCTGCGTCCTGGACGTTTTGACATGCACATTTCTGTAGAAGGACCAGACCAAAAAGGAAGGGAAAAACTGTTCAAACTTTACCTGGGAAAGGTCAAGAGTGACCCATGTAAGTATGAACTGACAAAACTGTTCAAATTTTACCTGGGCAAGGCCAAGAGTTACCCAAGTAAGAATGAACTGACAAAACTGTTCAAACTTCACCTGGGCAAGCTCAAGAGTGACCAAAGTAAGTATGAACTGACAAAACTTTTCAAACTTTACCTGGGAAAGTGAAAAGGAGGTCTGGCACAGTACATTTATATACAGTCAAACTTCATTATCTCGAACTCCATTGGACCGAGAAAAAATGAGATATCCAGGGTATTAAGGGTTAAATACATGTATGTAAAGAAAAAGAATTTCGGACTCCAAGGTGTCCATGGTGTTCGAGATATCCATGTTCGAGATACCAAAGTTCAACTGTATATGAAATAAATCATATCAAAATTTTTAAAGGTCAGTTTTGCAAGACTGGTTTTATACATGTATGTACTGTATACAATATATCTCATAATTTTATACATTGTTTTTTTTTTCCATTTCCAGCTATCAATGTGGAGAATTTGGCAAAAGGTGTTGTTGGTTTGACAGGTAATACTTAAGAAATGTTTTATTTTAAAACTTCCTGGTTTCATTTTATCAGTAAAAGATTATGATTTGATTTTCATTTTTGTAATGATGCTTCATCCTTCATAAATTAAATCAGTATGAAAACAAGGCTATATATTCTGAGACTTGATGAATTGCATCTGAGAGCTGTGCATAAGATTGCAATTATCGTTAATTTTTGAGGCATTTAGACTTTGTTTATTTAATCAGGTGCAGATATCAGTAACTTGGTGAATCAGGCTGCACTTAAGGCGGCTAAAGACGGAGCCAACATTGTATGTATGAGTCACCTCGAGTGGGCCAAGGATAAGATACTCATGGGTAAGTCAGAGTGGGCCAAGGATAAGAGATCATAGGCAAGTCAGAGTGGACCAAGGATAAGATACTCATGGGTAAGTCTAAATGGGCCAGGGATAAGAACTTATGGGTAAGTCAGAGTGGGCCAGGCATAAGAACTCATTGGTAAGTTAGAGTGGGCCAAGGATAAGATACTCATGGGGAAGTCAGAGTGGGCCAAGGATAAGACTCATGGGGAAGTCAGAGTGGGCAAAGGATTAAATACTCATTGATAAGTCAGAGTGGGCAAAGGATAAGATTTTCATGAGTAAGTCTCTCTTCTAAGCTACAGGAATATATCTGTGACTGTCAAGATTTTGTGGACTTATTAGAAATAATGGGTTGTGTCATTTATAGACAAATATTGAATTTAGAATGGTCACCATCTCTTTAAGTTACACTGTCAAGACTCAATGATTATATTTGTTACTGTTATGGACTAAATTTACTCAGAAGTAAAGGAAGTGACTAGAAATCATATCATTGAACCTTGATCTCACATTGTGTATGTGATGAGATAGTTGGATTATTTGCATTGAATGGATCTCATTGAAACCAGTCACTTCTGTGTTGAGAAGATGAAGGATATTTACATTTTTTGTACGAATTCTCTGTACAGGTGCAGAAAAAAAGACCCGAACCCCAGATGAGGAGGCCAACTGGGTGACAGCAATTCACGAGGCGGGTCATGCGATAGTGGGGCTGGAGTCCAAGAGCTCATCCTCTCTAGTTTATAAAGCTACAATAATGAAACGTGGACAGGCGCTGGGTCATGTAAGTTATCCCCCTTCCCCAAATCTATATAACCAAAATGATGAAACGTGATCATGTAAGTTAATCCCTCCTCCCCCAGTCTGTAATCAGAGCTGCCTACATGTACAATTTTGGCATAAAGCTTACAGTTTGAGCATCTAAAATATGCCTTGCCACATCTCTGTTTATTCTCTTGATTCCTAATTTTCTCTGTCATTAGTTTGAAGTACAGGTATTTTCATAGCTATCCACCTTCAGTTTTCACTATATTGTGAAAAACAGTCATAGTCCTTACAGCTCTTGCTTATATTGTCATTATCTGATTCATTGCCAGCTAGCTATCTAAATCATTTTACAGGAAACAAACTGGGAAAAAAAATCTCAGGGCCTGAGGCCAAGGCAGCCCCTGGACCCCATCCTTATCATTGTATGATATTGGCAGCTCTCTTTAAAACAAATTTCAATTGATAACAGCCTCAGCACTATAGTCTATAAATTCATGATATTGTCAAACACAGGGTCAGGTTCATGTTAAATCCATCCCCTGGTAAAAAAAAAAAAAAAGACACAGCATTTTAGTTGAGTTTTCTGATTATAAAGTAGATTCAGTATGCAGGAGCACTTTGTGATGTGAGCCCCCCCCCCCCCCCCCCAACTGTTCCAATTCAAATCCTCTTTGAGATAGAGATTGACACAGTCAGGATTATAATTTTTTAACTCACCTGAGCCGAAGGCTCAAGTGAGCTTTTCTGATCACATTTTGTCCGTCGTCCGTCCGTCTGTCCGTCTGTCTGTCTGTCTGTCCGTCCGTCTGTAAACTTTTCACATTTTTGACTTCTTCTCAAGAACCACCGGGCCAATTTTGACCAAACTTGGTACAAAGCATCCTTGGGTGAAGGGGAATTTAAATTGTTAAAATGAAGGGCCAAGTCCCCTCACAAGGGGAGATAATCAAGAGAAGACAAAAATAGGGTGGGGTCATTAAAAAATCTTCTTCTCAAGAACCACAGGGCCAGTAAAGCTGAAACTTATATGGAAGCATCCTGGGGTAGTGTAGATTCTAAATTGTTCGAATCATGACCCCCGGGGGTAGGACGGGGCCACAATGTGGAATCAATGTTTTACATAGAAATATATAGGAAAAATCTTTAAAAATCTTCTTCTCAAGAACCACTGGGCCAGAAAAGCTGAAACTTATGTGGAAGCATCCTGGGGTAGTGTAGATTCTAAATTGTAAAAATCATGACCCCCAGGGGTAGGGCGGGGCCACAATAGGGAATCCAAGTTTTACATTGAAATATATAGGAAAAATCTTTAAAAATCTTCTTCTCAAGACCCACTGAGCCAGAAAAGCTGAAACTTACGTGGAAGCATCCTGGGATAGTGTAGATTCTAAATTGTTCAAATCATGACCCCCGGGGGTAGGGCAGGGCCACAATAGGGAATACAAGTTTTGCATTGAAATATATAGGAAAAATCTTTAAAAATCTTCTTCTCAAGAACCACAGAGCCAGAAAAGCTGAAACTTACGTGGAAGCATCCTGGGATAGTGTAGATTCTAAATTGTTCAAATCATGACCCCCGGGGATAGGGCGGGGCCACAATAGGGAATCCAAGTTTTACATTGAAATATATAGGAAGAATCTTTAAAAATCTTCTTCTCAAGAACCACTGAGCCAAAAAAGCTGAAACTTATGTGGAAGCATCCTGGGATAGTGTAGATTCTAAATTGTTCAAATCATGACCCCGGGGGTAGGGCGGGGCCACAATAGGGAAACATTGAAATATATAGGAAAAATCTTTAAAAATCTTCTCAAGAACTACTGGACCAGAAAAACTGAAACTTATGTGGAAGCATCCTGGGATAGTGTTGATTCTAAATTGTTAAAATCATGACCCCCGGGGGTAGGGCGGGGCCACAATAGGTATTACAAGGGGGGAAGTCTAGTAATGAACAGCATGGCCAAAGTTACTCAGGTGAGCGATGTGGCCCATGGGCCTCTTGTTGATTTTCCAGACCCAGTTTCTGCCGGAGAAGGAGGAGTACACACACAGCAGGGCCCAGCTGATGGCTCAGATGGACATTGCGATGGGGGGACGGGTAGCAGAGGAAATCATGTTTGGAACTGATAAAGTCACAACAGGTCAGAGTCATATCTTAACTCCCACTAACAAAACAAAGTTTAGGAGTAAGATTTTATACTGGAATCTAATATAGAATTCTAAGTAGTGAAATTTACAAAATTAGGTCAAAGAAAATTAAGATTTTGTTTCTCATACATTTCCACATTATACCAAGTGCTACTGCATTAATCAATTTTATTGATGTGCTGGAAAGGGAAATGCCTACATTTTGTTTTGGAATTTACCCTTTTCAATATAAAATATGGTGATAAGTAAAAAGAAAGATAACTCTTGCAATAAAAGTATAAGCCCTACCTCCTATATTTTACATGTGCATTTAAAAAATTTTGACAATAAAGAAAGGCAATATTTTTGTTTCTTTTGCTTTGCCTTAGAGATATAAATTTTTTCAAACAGTTTGACAACTTTCCAAATATCTATCTACAGATTTTGTTATCATAATTTCTGCTCCCAGTTGAAATTGTTCAGTATTTCGAAGAGAAAAAAAAAAAAAGTCTTGTGTTCATTGAAATAGAATTGTCCTGGCCCCAGAATCTGAAGCAGTTTAGACAAGACAAAATTTCAGTCACTCACAAATTTAATGAAATTTACCATAAATTCTTGAAAATTAAAATTAAAACTTTGAAAGAGAAACAAATCTAATTAACATTTCAGATTGTTTTCTATAATTATTATAAAACTCTGAGACAGTGAACAAATTCTGACTTAAATCTGAAATGTATTTGATGATCCTGAGGCCTGGTTATGGCAATTTTTTTTCTAATAGAGAAGGACGAAGTAACATTAAGGAAAATGCATTAAAAGGGAAAGTCATCATTGAAGATGAAATTATTTTTTTAATGCTAAAATTGGCTGTCATCAGTGAAGAATAGCAGAGGTTTTTATGTTGTCCATCTTTATTTGACAGTTTTATTTTCTGTCCTACAGGAGCAGCCTCCGACTTCAGTCAGGCAACAAAAATAGCCAAGAGTATGGTGATGATGTATGGAATGTCAGAGTCGGTAAGTGATTACTGGTTTTGTAAAGGATAAAATAATATAATAATTATTGTAAGCCAACTTATCCACGATTTGTCAGTTTAAAATCTATTCATGACGACTAATTTTTCATGATTAAGTAAGAATTTGACTTAAATGCGCAATGAAATAAATAGTTTGTGGCAAAAATAAAAGAAGTTCACAGAACTTGTGGATATTTCTCACACACAGATAAAAGTTGTTATACCGTATTGTGTTACAACAGGTGGGCTCAATGGACAATGCCTTCAGATGGAGTGCAATATTTCCTTATATTTACTCAGACAGTCACTATGTCTGCATGTTCTGAATAAATTTAATGCTTTAATTTACTTCAAAAATCTTAATTTACCTGTACATGTTAATCTGTAAGGAAATTATGAAATTTTTATCTACAGTGCTATAAGGCTTGATTATCTTATAATTTTGTATAAAAATGATGTTACTTTTCTCTTAATTTCTATAGTTTACAATTCTAACTTCTACAAAAATGGAAATAGTCAGTGGTATTGGTAACTTGTATCTGTATTGTAGCTTGGAGCTCGTGTCTACAGCGAGGAAGACCTACAGTTACTGAGTTCTCACATGAGGAAAGAAATCGACGACGAAGTCAATCAACTTCTACAGGTAAGACAGCAAAATTAATCAATTACTTCAGGTAAGAGAAAAAAATCAATCAATTACTTCAGCAAGTTCAGGTAAGACAAAGAAATCAATCAACTTCTATAGGTAAGACATCAAGTCAATCAACTTCTATAGGTAAGACATCAAGTCAATCAACTTCTATAGGTAAGACATCAAAGTCAATCAACTTCTTCAGGTAAGACATCAAAGTCAATCAACTTCTTCAGGTAAGACAACTTTGTCAATCACAATTCCTGTTAACAGGTACAGAGTCCTTATAATCTAGGATTAATTGTAAAAAGGTGGTAAATGGAAAATAACCTTTATTATCAGTCCATGCTTACCTTTCAGGTAAAATACCATTATTCTTTAATATGTATATAAACAGATAAATTAAGATGTTTCCAATTTGCATTTAAAGCTCATTATCTCGAATGCAATGGGACAGAGGAAAATTTTTTGAGATATCTATGGGTTCAATATATTGAAGGTTAAATACATAAAAAAAGTGGTTGGGACTCTAAAATGACTTTGAGATCTCTGTGGTATTTGGGATATCTTTGTTTGAGATACAGAAGTTCATCTGTACATGTGATATAGGAATGTACAGGTTAAAATGAAATGTTAAAAAGTAAATCAGAGTTTATTTACAGTTAGCCATTAGGGACATGTAGTTCAATTAAAGTTACCATCAATTACCAGTAATATGCCTTGTCTTTTTAAGTTACAGAAAAATGAGTTTAGTGTCAATCATCTTTATTTTTACAGGAGTCTTATTGTCGAGCCAAAACAGTACTGACAAATAAAAAAGACAAACTGAAGAAACTCGCAGAAAACTTAATGAAGTACGAGACTCTAGATATGGAGGAGATAAAACAGGTCATGGCCGGGAAGGAAGTGGTCAGGACGTGACTGTAGCATCCTGGGATATGTTGCTGTAGCATCATGGGATTTCATGACATTATAATTTGTGGAGTGAGGGTGTGAACGATCATTTTTCATGGGCTGAATGCTGTTATGTGAATATCTGTGAACTTTGATTGGATGACAGAACTTTTTAATTATTCAGAGATATTCATGTTATCATCATGTTTGTACGATTCATATGAAATTTCAAATGAAAGCATTCTGAAGCTTTGGTGATGATATCAATGTGCACTTCTCACTTTTTAAAGTTTTCACTGAAATTCTCTGCTTGAATTGGAAGAAGCATGTCCAACACTGTGTTAATTGCCAGATCGAGTTGATCCTCTCTTATTGTGATTAAAACACTTTTGCAAATGTCCTCAATTTGCTTTTAAAACCTGTATTTCACACGTTGTTCATCATTGCGTAAAGTTGTACATTTGTTTATTGAACATCAGTTTTTCCCAACACCAGGGACATGGCAAAGGAAGTCAATGGTGAAGATGTTATTATTCCTTCAAGGTTCATTATGAATATGTAGAACACTCAGATACTGTAAATACACTTTTTTTTCAGCTTAGGATTAATTTACCGTATGTAGGTGGTTCACAAATTTTCTGCAGAAATTTGTTGCAGCATTCTGAGAGTGCTTCTAAGATATACAATAGCAATCCAAGACATCCGCAGAATTTTCTATCCTGGTATTAAACAGAAATTGTGATTCCATGGCATTATGACCCAGTGAAAAAAAAGTACATTTACAGTAGTTCAAAGTTATGAACAGTCTTACCATCTTTGAGATGTTGAGGTTCCACTGTATGAGTATCTCATATTCTCCTTGTTGAGTACGTTCTTCTCGGATTGTTCTTGTGATTGAGTTCCATAATTTAGTCCAGTTCTAAGATTGTAATTTTGACAGTATAAATTTTATGTACGTTACTCAATATTGATATTCAAAGTATAATCTACTCGGTGCAGTATTTCTTACATGTAAAAAATGTCTGCTTTATGTTGTAGCAGTATTCCTCGCATACATAAAAAAATGTCTGCTTTATGTTGTATTGTACATGTACCTTAATATGGTACAGTGTATTTTGTTGGATCACCCTGTCATAACTAGAAGCTTTGCTTTTCTGTGGCTACAAAATGATCTTTATTTTATAGGCAAGGAACATTTGTATCATTTTAAGTCAATGTCCTTGTACATTTACATGTATGTTCATCTTATAATTACTCCAACACAGCTAATCATTCAGCATAATAAGATTTATGAATAATGCATTTTGGATTCCCTGTAAAATCTTTTATACACCAATTCTTATCAATGCTGTTCATTTATCATCATAGATGGACACTATAATTAATGATATACCGGTACTTCATTATTTAGGTACGGAAGGAGGTTTTTTTTTTTTTTTTTTGTTATAAGGTATCAAGTAAATGTTCAACATTCGACTTACTTACCAGTCAGGGGTATAACTCAAACAAGTTATCAGAAAAATAACTTAAATAAGTTATTTTACACACACAAAATTTTTTTTAATAATAACTTAAATAAGTTATTTTTATATCCTACTTGGACATTGATTTCTTGGGAGTTTTATATTTCCTGCCAATATGCATTGCATTTTGGGATTTCATTATGTAATACTAGATGGAGTGCACCGACTCCAATAGAGAATTGGTGAGGAGGTGGAGATAAACAGCAGTTTAATCCTTATTTTGTGGTTTTATTTACATGGTTTATATGTCCAATTTTTTATATCAAACATATCAAATGTTTTTTCAAACATTTGTTTTTGTCTTGGTGCACAAGCAAAAACCTTTGGTGCACAGGGTGTGAAGTTAGGGAGGAATGACACAAAATAACTTAAACAAGTTATTAATTTATTGAAACTATTTTGGAAAGATAACGTGTTTGAGTTACTAATGCTGGGAAAAAGTAGGTCATAGCAAAGAGAGGTAACTCACTGTGACAAAAAAATAACTTATTTGAGTTATTTTTGACAATAACTTGTTTGCATTATGCCCCTGACTGCTTACGTATATTAATTAATGTACAGCGTTTTTTTTTGTTTTTTTTTTTTTTGTTTTGTTTTGTTTTGTTTTGTTTTTTTTTTTTGTACGTTTTAAAGTGGTCCAGATAAAGACATAAGAATTTGGATCACTTTTGTCTCTTTCCTGTAAATCTAATATACGATTATGTATATGTACGACAAACATGTTCATAGATGACAGATTTTATTTTAATTTGATATTACATGTAATAAGTCTGTAACCAGTCGTATCAATTTTTCATAATGTTTGCACCGACATATGACGGAGAAATTTTTAGAGAAGTTGGAATTTTGTTTTTGTCTCTTTAAGAACTTAAAATATGGAACAGACACATTATAAGGAGTATGAATGTATGATTAAAATAAAGATGCTGGGAATCACTTATCTGTTTTTGTTAAGTAAATCAGTTAAAGGATATATATCGGTTTACATTATTAAGTCAAATGAATATGAATGTCTCCCTAATCTGAAGTTTAGGCGTGGTAGTGTAGTGGTAGAGCGCTCGCTTCTTCTGGGCACTGGGTTCCATTTTCGTTCTAGTTCCGTTAGACATATAAAATAGGTACCGTGGTAACTTTTCCTCCGCCAAGGATCAGAAGTGAAAGTCGGGTCTTTAGAGACCGTTAAAAAAACGAGGTCCCTCGTCACGATAGGCTCTGGCACGATAAAGAATCCTCACTGCTTAATTGCTCTGAGTGCTGACTATAGGTCTAAATTTGAAGCCCTTTAAAGGTATAAGATGACGTCTCATATGAGTGAAAAATTCTCGTAGTGGACGTAAAACAACACGAACAAAAAAAACTTTCTGCAATAAGTATGAGACGAAAGGTAAAGTAGTTTTCTAAATACTGGTACCTTATTTGTTTAGACTACAATGATTCAATTAACAGTTTTCTTTATTGCCTGATTTGGCTTTTATAATCTTTTTTCTAATTTTGCATTCAGTCAGATCACGGTTTATGGTTTGAAGACAAGGAGGGTTGCATCAAAAATACCTCGATTATATATGCCATGAAATGGACATACGTGCATGTACCTATATAATCTTGAGTTTTTGAGAAAAAAAATTCTTATGGAGCAGTGTGCTTTCTACACCCCTAAAGAAAGACATAAATAAAAGATTATTTTTTAATTCATTAATATGAAAGATTACTTGGGTTTGCCGATGAAATGCGAGTCTTAAGGAGATGGGCGAACATAGCATGCAGAAAGCCTATAGCTTCATATATATAAAAATCATGTTCAATTTGTGAATTTAGTATTTAGAGTAAAGTTCTCATTATTGAAATTTATAAAATTATGATAAACAAAAATTTTCTGAGGAAAATTTTCTCGGCAAAATTTATTCTTATATTAAAAAATAATGTGGTATTTGAACCCGAGCAATAAAAATCCTGAGTATCATTTTCTTTCGAGACTAGCACGCTAACCACTAGTCTACACAAGTCCTGATGAATAGTGGCATTTAAATCATGTTTGTGATATGACCCTTGACTTAATGGACTTCAAGTATTTCTCGAAAAGATGCGAATGTTATGTCATTTAAGTATATTTTTAAGGTATAATGGGTCTTTGCTCCATATTTTTCGTAACCAAAAAATGTATATTTTTATGTAAACTTTGAGGATTAACTTTCAAAAAAATGGAGCGAATTAAGACCCACTCATATCGAAAAATAGTGTTCTAGTATGAGAAAATGACTCTTTTTGTCCTCTTTAGTGTGTGTATAATATTTCATAAGCAAATAATTTTAATTTTCATAAGATTTTTGCCAATTGTAGAGATTTTACATAAAGCATATTTTAATGTTAAATGTAATATCTTGGAAAATTTTGATATAATTGAAATTTAATTTTTCACCTTCATGTTCACCCATCTTCTTTAGAGTTATATATAAAATGTCATGCCTTTCAATGAAAAAAAGATATAATTTGATTTCAAAATAGTCATCCGTAAAGATGAGGTTTAAATTATATAAGGATGGTTAAGACAACGCAATGTCTATCTTTAATATATTGCCTCTCACTAACTTAGACATGCTGCTGAATATATAAAGAATTAACATTTGGAGCATATCGATAGTCCTAGAGTTTATAACAATGGATGTAGACAATATTCTCAGGTCCTTAGGAAATTATGGGCGATACCAAGTGCTACAGTATGCTTATAATCTGATTTGTTTGCCGATCGTTACATATCCTGTTGTAATCTATGTATTTGTGGGTGAGTACATGTAAATGTGATCATTCTAATAGCTGTTGCCTCAAATCATAAACACTTGTTTCTGTACTACAATTTTTACCCCATAGTATTATAATAACATACGGTATCTAACTCCGAATTACATGTAGTACCCCTCCCCAGAATCGCATGCATTATTGTTTCAGAGAGAATGCACTAGCAAACTGTTCATTACCATTTTCTAATACAAGCTATATATGACATGATTGTCGATGTCTTTATTTCTTTATTATTTTTTTTTATCTCCGAGAAAAGTATCCAATCAATGATTGTTGACTGGAAATCTCTTGTCTCAAATACATTATACTAGATGAAATCCCGCACAAGCGCGGGGAATTGAATTTATACCACTACCGACTGAAAATATTTTATAGTTTCTACTGACAGCCTACAGACTTATAGCAGGAAGAAATATTTTGTTCAAAATCCCGCATGAAGTAGATGTACGTCTCCACCCCAACCAACCACCCCCCCCCCCCTTTTTTAAAAACTTAATAAAAAATAACAATTTCATTAATTGACGTTTATTGTGAAACCTGTGTTATGGACATTGAACTTCAGATGCTCTTACTTCATTTCCGTCAAGGATAAAAGCAGCGAGTACGCACATTTTACTGATTAATTGAGTTTTTTAGGGGGGGGGGGTTAACAGGTACTTGGGTCTTGGCTTATAAACATGTTTGTACCTTATTGATACGTAAAAAAATGTACTTTACTTACTTTTCCTTTTTTACATATCAATAAGGTACATACATATTTATAAACCAAGACCCAAGTACCTGTGTAAAAATGAGCTTTTAACGCCCTATTAATAGGCCGAGTGTTTGATACAAAAGACTGTATTCAGAAAAAAAAACTGGAATGTATTGATTAAAGCACAAAATTTTACATCTTTAATTGTATTTGAACAATATCTTATTCATTATTTTTTTTCTTTTCATGTAAGCAAGTTTATTACGAAGTGCAAATTGTACTTCGGGTTCGTTGCCATGATGCCCTCATTAAGGAATATAGCCTATACAAATTTTACCGATAAATTTATTAGGAAAACCTACTACATACATGTATATATAATAGTCTTTCGATATATAAATATATTCACAACTAATAGTGTTATGATTTACCATTATTTCAATGACTATTCACACAAAAGCTTTTTTAGTTATGCAGTAGTAATCGCCTCGTTTTTCTTTTTAACATCGGGCTCGATGCTATATGATGTTCTAGAAGCTTCCGTCAATATTAAGATCGGTGAATGACGAAAATAATTTGCACGTTTCCCTTTTTAATCGGTTATCACAACTTATTTCTTTTATATCATTTAAATCAAGTTTTGATAGAATAATTCAGTGATGACGTTTTATGAAATAAATAAACGATTGCTTGTTGTAAGTGTCATTAAAAATTGCCAGTAACTTAGATCCGCCAACCGGAAACGCCACCGTACTCACGTTTTTGCTATTTCATGGCTGTTTATAGAAATTGAAAGTAGACTTTTGATTTAATGTACGATACTTACTATGCGAATGAAATCTAAATATAGTTTACGGACATCATCTTGTATCTAGTTTATTGTTCGAGGGGTAAGTAAAAACTCTGGTACACCCGTTTCGGAGTTTATTTGCAAAATTTATTAATTTATAAGATAGATTTACAATTACAAAATCTTCTCAGTATTTGTTGCAATGTCTGTTGATGCATGTTTGGTAGCATCTTCGCTAGCCAAGGGTTTCTGATACGCTACTCTCCTAATAAGCCCTTGGCATACGGTGTTAAAAAAAGTTGGGATTTTTTTCTCAAGTTATGATTGGAGTTGATCGACATCGTTCGACCAATCAGCAATTGTTTTTTGTAAGTGACGATATTTGCGTTCGGGATATATCTTGACTCTTTAACATCGGTAATGTAAAACGCAAGTACATAATGATCCGTAAGATATCTAAAGCAACGTGCAAATTTGAAAATATGTGATAAAGAATCTATACTGTAGATGTAGATTTGCATTTTTACATGTTTAAATAACAAATTAACATATTGTTAATTATTCTTTAAAAACAAAATTTTTTTAAATACGCTTTTTATTTCTGTCGATGACGCAATCTGTGGGTAAGAATCATGATCACGTGACAAAAACAATCCCGTCTTTTGTCAGCACCGTATGCCAAGGGTTTATGAGGAGAGTAGCGTATCAGAAACTCTTGGCTAGCGAAGATGGTTTGTTAGATGACCAGTTCTTTTTTCATGACGGCAGTCGTATATATTAAAGTGTCAGTAGGTTGGAAAAATTGCTTTCGCTTTCGGTGCAACAGAACCAGAATTTATCTATTTGAAAATAAATCAGTACATAAAATTAAACTGACAAAAGAATTGATTGTTTGTACTAAAAAACAAAATATTAACGCTCCATGCGAGGATCGAACCAAAAATATTTTGCACTGGACGGGTAACGCATACTACTGAGCTATCACCGCTCCACACACTTTATGATTTTTAAAGCGACAATGAAGCACCGCATTTACACGTTGGAATTTTTTTGGAAAAAGTTCATTTTTAATTGTCTCTGGGTCTTCTCTCCATTTTTTACAAATGTTTATTCGTTTCTTTGAATTAAAATGCACACAAATAACGTTTCAAAATCATGGAGAGATGACCCAGAGGTAGCAAATTTTTAGAAAAACGTGTTTGAAAATGTAACATTTTGTACCAAATGACTCATCCAGCCAATTTTCAAGTTATTTTTTAGCAAATCAAAATACAATATCGGGAAAATATTTCCATTTCCTATTTCACAGGAACCCAATACAGCAAAAGAATGCTAAAATTTTATGTGACAGATTAATGAAATTTTCACTTTTTAAGTGCGCCCAGATTCCTGCCGAATGCCATTCAAAAGCGCCCTCGTTCTTTTAACCCAAAAATATATTTATAAAGTTGAATATACGTTGATCCATTATGATATAGCTGAGAATTTACGTCCACTGTTTATAACATCACAATGAATTTTGGTCATGTGACTAACCTGTAATTATACAGATATAAGTAAGTAAAGTACAGATATAGATAGGCATTGCTCAAGTAGTGTTATATAAGGAAAAACCTTTTGCAAATTTAAATATTCCAAGGTACACGTATAAGAAAAATGTTCTGGTTTTATATATTTTTTTATGTGTAGAAAATGAAATAGGTGCATGTGTAAATAACGGGATATCAAAAACAATCTTGCTCGAATATTCGTATACTTCCAAAACAAAAGCATTACTTTCAGACAAGTGTTATTTCTCTGAATTTGTGAATAATAAAGTTATTTTAGGAATGACTCTAATTCTTGGCCAAATTATTCGAGTATAACCTGGTTTGGGTCAGTTTACGCTTTATAATCCGCGAAGCGGATTATAAAACAGCGTAAACTGACCCAAACCAGGTTATACTCGAATAATTTGGCCAAGAATTAGAGTCATTCCTTATAATTTAATTTTAAAATCATTAAATAACTATGGGTGTAAAATTTCGTTGCTTTTTATTAGTTTAAATTTGCCGCTCAATAATACAACCATAGTAACGGAAGTGATGGGAAGCGAGGGGAGGTAAAAACTGATACATAGGCCTAGCAGCCATGTTGTTCGTTTACATGTGGTAAGATCGAATTATTGTTTGAAGTTAAAGGTACATTTATTAAATCTGGAGTTTTCCATGAATCCCGAGGACTGTTAATGAGAGGACTGTATGGATACAGATGATTCAGCTGCTTGTCAGGGGGGTGTGTCCCCATACCAAACCAGGTTATACAGAAATAATTTGTGTTCCTTTTTGGATATTAACCAATCAGAGGCTAGAATACAAACAAAATTAAATTATTTGTTCATGTTGTTATCTGTACTCCTATATATATCACCCCAACACTATAGAACAAATAAAGTCATTTCTTATATCATGTATACATCTACCATTCCAAATTATTATTTGATATCTCAGTAAGCAATGGAATAGTGCATTGAAATTGATGTCAGACATTTTAAATCTTTAAAGGAACTTTTAAGCGTTATATTGAAATTGTTTTTCCTGTAGAGTTAATTTGAATAAATGAGCATCTGTTTAGTGGAATAAAAATATGTAATTCAACAACGAAATATTAATTTTTACCACATTTCAGGTTACATTCCAGACTTTAAATGTAAGTTTCCTGGTGATCACGTGACAAAATACTACGCCGACACCAATGTGTCATACAACGTTACAATCCATTCGCGTCAATGTGACGTCATCGTCGAAACAAACAGGTCCGGTATTCTTACCCAGGACTTTTTGCCATGCCGAGATGGATATGAATTTTCTGGCCAGGAAACCACTGTATCAGAGGTAAAATATTCAGTAAACATGAAATTCCAGGAAAGGTTTAGAGATTCCTTTCAGTTTAAGTTCCAAGAAGATTATAAGTTTAATTCTGCAAGTGAAAAGTATGCAAGTAGGAAAAGGACTATGTATGAGAAGAGTCAATTTTGACCCCTTCAACATTGTTATATGTGATTCAGGTATTAGCATAAACTCATTACAGTTTTCTCATATATATGCACTCACTGACTTTAAATGACATAAGAAATTATGCCATTTTCGCAATTCAATCGAACTATGACAAAAATATGCCTTTTGTGACGTTTTTCGTATTGGAAATATAGAGTGCAGCTTTGAACAAGCAAAGCTTCTGTCATTAATTAGTCTTGGATAGATACACCTGAATATTTTCAAGTAAGGAATGGAACTTAAGCCATACACTTTGTTTTTTCCCCCTGGAAATATAACATTCCTAATTCGGAACGACTTTACCGGTCCCCAGGAAACGCGCTAAAATATAGTGTCGCCGTAGGCGACTTTAATACATATGAGATCGCGTGAGGTTTTAAGCCTTTTTGAGCCCAAAATCGAATTCCATGGCTAAAAGTTTAGTTTAAAACTCCTTTTTTTTAAACGAAGTTTTTAACCTCATTCTTTGGAAAAAAGCAATAAATTTTCAATAAATATTGTTTATTCAGTGAAAAGGAGACAAAAAATAAATGTCAAGGAAGCGCGTGCGGCTCATGCTTAGTGCCGTTTCTTTCGTATTTAAACAAACCAATGAGATGTCGTTGAAGCTAAATTAAGATCTTGCGAAAAATACAGAAGCAACTGAATTCTTGATTTATCTAAAAGAACACTATCCCTAATCTCTCGAATGGTACATGTATGCAAGGACTAACCCAAATCTCCCGAGCGGATGCTAGACTAACCCATGTGCGAGGACTAGCCCTAATCTCTCGGATAGATGCTAGACTAACCCTAATCAGTCGAAAACTTGTGCAAGGACAAGTTCCCAAATCTTTCAAGTGGGTGCAAGACTTACCCTTATCGGTTACGTGACGTAAATCTTACGTCATAGTGCAAAGAGCGCGCATATCTTGCGGATCTGGGGACCGGTAAAGTAAAGTCTACCCCCTAATTCTACTACATGTAACTAGATTTTCGAAATCTAACTTTGAACGCTATTACAAAAAAGTAATGATGCATGGCAAATAATAGACTCTAGATCTTCTGAAAGTACACAAGACAGAAGTTCACATTATCAATATAACATTAACAACATACTTCAGTGGAATCTTGTATGCGGAGCTGAAGGCCTGGGGAGTCTGTCCACTACAGTGACGGTGATTGGTCAGATGATAGGAGCTGCACTGTTTCCCGCCCTGGCAGATAAATACGGTCGTCTGCTGATCTCCTACACGAACTTTATCGCTATGGCTTTGTGTTACGTATTAGCTGCTTTTGTTCCATGGTTCAGTGCCTTTGTTATCCTTAGATTACTAATGGGAGCCTTTGGTCAGGTACTTCTCTAAAAAAGCCGGTATGCTTATTACAGAAATAGTAAAAACACATTAATCAGACGGTCTTATATAACATCAGTCCTATCCTATTATTAGAAACTGAAATATACGCAATAAAAAACTGGACCAATGAGGCCAAATAATACATCTCTTGCAATGACCCCTCTCTTTATTTACAAAACAAAAAGAAATTTTTGTAATATGTTGAAATATTCCTTAAAAAGACATTTTTAGCCTGAAAACAAAGATAAAGTTCCAGTCAATAAATATGCATCTGTGAAATAACCCTATTCTCTGACTTCAGTTGTTCAGACAAAAGTATAGGGAGAAGCAATAAAGAGAGTTCCTCTGAGAGTAATTCATATAAGTACATGTATTGAGTTCTTGTTTTTGGATGTCGTCTGTTGTGTAACAGAACCTGGCCATGTCGACAAATTAAATACCACGTGTAGCATATGTGTAGTGCAGTATGATGTGTACTATACCTCGCCATAACTAGGATTCATGTATGTTATTGGGGGTCAAATGTTGTAGATTTCCAATGGATTTAATAACGAAAATAACACTGAATGTTAACATAAATATCGTTAATAAAATAGAGATATCACGTTTTGAATGTTGAAGTTTATAATTTCCTGAAACAAAAGTCTTTTTTTTTAATCCTGCATTGACATATCTCAAGTTCCTGTAAATCTTATTGATTCTCCTTTGGCCAATAGCACTTTCCTTTACAAATTGAAACTCTGAAAATATTTGGAGATATAAAACAAAACAGTGGGCAAAGATTCAAAAGAAAATTGAGAAACAATATGTATCCGGAACTTAAACCATATCCCCTTCAACTCACTGATTTTTTTTTCAAAGACACCTTTCTATAAAATTTCATTGAAACCCATTTAAAACTATCTGAGAAATTCGTGGAACACTGAGACTCATTGGCACACAGATAGACACGGGTTTAAAAAGTAAACTCTTTCCAAATTTGATTTTAAACTACATTCTCGTTGTTAGAATAATAATGATTCTTCTTCCATTTTAGGGAGCCGGAATGACCTTGGCAACACTGGCTTTGGAGATTTTCCCTGCTGAGTCACGTGGCTTTATTGTCTCTGTAGGAAGCATAGCCTGGGCTCTCTCAATCACGTCGATATCTCTTGTGGCTTACCTTCTTCGTAACGTATCGTGGAGATATACCATGCTGGCTGCCGGTATAATAGGGTCCCACAGCCTTGGTACACGGTGGTATGTACCTTTACTGTCTCTGAATCTGCCGGTATAATAGGGTCCCACAGCCTTGGTACACGGTGGTATGTACCTTTACTGTCTACCTGTATTTCAGCCTTGCTACAGGGTGGTATGTGCCTTTATTGTCTGTATCTGCGGTATAATCGGCGCTCATAGCATTGTTAAACGGTTATATGTTCCTTCATTGTCTGTGTGTCTTTGGGAATAATAGACTCCCACAGCCTTGCTACTCAGTGACATGTTCCTTAATTGATTCTCTCTATCAGTATAAGAAGAGCTCACAGTCTTACTACATAATGACATGTTCCTTTTTTTATATCTGCTTTCTGCAGTGACATGGCCTTTTGTCTCCCAAAGACATGCTGCATCTTGATATGCGCCTTCATTGTCTTCCACAGCCTTGCAAACGCCGTTATAATCCTTTATTGTCTTCCACAACCTTGGCCTGTTTCTTTATTGTCTGTGTGACAGCTGGTGTAATCTAGCGCCCACAGCGCCTTGCTACACGGCGATATTTTTTTTAATTATCTCTGTGACTTCAGGTATAAATTAGCACCCACAAACTAGTTATAAGGTAGTATGCTTCTAGAAAAGCTAACTGCTATTCCTTTGTCAAACATGTTTCAATAATTTTTGACTGAATCAATTTTTTTATATGTATGGCTTCTTAAATTTTATTGCGAATATATATGTATAAATTGGGTACATGAGTCATACGAGGTAAACGTAGAATGCACGTATTCCCTCTTCTATGAATGAAAATTTCTTGATATTTCTATATATAAACTTTAAAGATATTTAATTTGAATGACTCTATCAAACATTTCTTTAAACATTTCTAACAAATTTTTCTCGTCTTTCAACCTTCACCCACTACTAAATTTCTCTAATTTTTCTTTAGGATTCTCCAGGAATCTCCTCGATGGCTTGTTGCAAATGGCAGATATGAAGAGACAAAGCAGTGGATAAAACGTGCTGCCAAATGGAACAAGATAGATCCTTCCAATCTAATAGAGGAGTTTGACTCTGAATTACAGAGTAGTGAGCTACAGGTGCTTGTAGATGGAAATACTGAATTAACCAAACCAGAGGTTAATGGTGAAGAGGCCGGAAAAAGGAGGATGGATTCATATAGGAAGGAAGAGAAGTTGTCTGTGTTGGATATTTTCAGGCATAAACACATATTACTGACTTCCATGATTGTCTGGGTAGTGTGGTAATAATCCTTTTTAAACTCCACAAAATTAATGAGCACAAGTAGTGATAAAGGGTTCCATATTAAATCATCTCCCTTGATATAACAAGTAAATGAAAGAATCCAGACATTTCTATGAATATATCTTTCTATTTAGGTTTGTTAACAGTCTCACATATTATGGACTATTTCTTACCTCTGGGACTATGAGTGGAAATATGTACCTGAATTTTTTCTTAAATGGCATCGTTGAGATACCATGCATATTTCTCTATTTGTTTACAATCAACAGGTATTCTGTTTTATTACAAGCCATATATGAATTAAGATTTTAAAATAAAAGCTGACAGAGCAGTTAGCAAAAAATAATAGGTTAAAATTTTCTGTTTAGATATGGAAGGAAGAAGACCTGCGTCATGTTTCATGCCATCGCTGGTGTGAGTCTCACTCTGACTGCTATTCTTAACTTTACTGCAGGTAAATATTACCTTTAAGGTAGGTACAGGTAAATATTACCTTTATGGTAAGTACAGGTAAATATTACCTTCATGGTAGATACAGGTAAATATTACCTTATGGTAGGTAGGTAATATTACCTTTATGGTAGGTACAGGTAAATATTACCTTTATAGTAGGTACAGGTAAATGTTACCTTTAGTAGGTACAGGTTAAAATTACCTTTATGCTAGGTACAGATAAATATTACCTTTATGGTAGGTACAGGTAAATATTACCTTTATGGTAGGTACAGGTAAATATTACCATGAGTAGATACAGGTTAAAATTACCTTTATGGTAGGTACAGGTAAATATTACCTTTATGGTAGGTACAGGTAAATATTACCCTTATGGTAGGTACAGATAAATATTACCTTTATTGTAGGTACAGGTAAATATTACCATGAGTAGATACAGGTTAAAATTACCTTTATGGTAGGTACAGGTAAATATTACCTTTATGGTAGGTACAGGTAGATATTACCCTTATGGTAGGTACAGATAAATATTACCTTTATTGTAGGTACAGTTCAGCTGATTTTACAGGTGGAAAAAGTATTAAACTTTAAAATTCTGTGTTTATTTGTAAATAAACTTATTTTATATATATCTAATAAGACCACAATAATAACAGTAATATTGTATTGTTAATAGTATTATTAATAAAAAAAAAAATTCAAATAAGACCACAAATGTGCTGTTTTCTGCAATAATTTACTCAATAAACATCACGTGCTACTGAAGAGTGTCAATCAGAATTAGTTGTTTCCTCCGTTCTCTGCCACTTCTTTTTTCTCTTCTATATTTTAAACATAAGATACATCTGCGATGAAGGGATTTGCTTCAGCCATGAGTTTCGCCGGAAAGTTTGGAATATCTGGATCATTCATGACAATCTTCTTATACACACCAGAGATTTATCCTACAAATTTAAGGTACAGTATTCAAATCCTTTATGTAAATATGAAGTTAATATTTCGGAAATATTTCAATGAAATTTATTTTATATGAAAGCTTTTGCTTAAGCAAAGGATCTTTTGCAAAGTATCACTTTATTCGAAATTAATGAAACATGTGGAGATAACGAACTGTATTCGAGCTCAGAAGTCCATTAAACATTACAAAACAGGAGCAGAGAAAACACAGGCCTCTAAGACATCAGAGGTGGGATCAGGTGCCATGGAGGAGTGAGCATCCCCTGCCGACCGGTTAATAAAAAAATCAAGAAGTATAAACGAAGATAAGCATGATTTCCAATGTAAAGCCGCTCAATAGATATATATCAATACTATTAACTTAGAAATAAATCAAATGTTTTTTAAAGTGACTTTTCTGCTAATTTACTTTCCCTTGTTTTTAGGGCGTTGGGTATGGGACTGGCCTCTGCTGCTGCTAGAATAGGAGGAATGATATCACCATATGCAGCCCTGTTTGTAAGTGTTTCTAACTAGTTGTAATTGATAGTCCATTGTTGAACTTTATTTATATATATCTATGGCATATTTTTTGTATTATAAAATCATATTTAGTGACCATTAAAATACCTGTGTTCTATTGTATTCTGCTTAAGGTGAAGGAATTCTTAATTTTATTTCATTGGTTGCCATGTGGGGATGAAAACTCGACAAGAGGTTTCTTCCAAGTCAAAAAAAAATTGTACACTTCAGTTTATTTATCCCCCCTCGACTTAATTAAAATTCAAAGAGAAAGATGTTATATTTTATAAACCTGAAAGGAAACAAAAAGTGCTTATTTTGATACACAACATACGACGGTGATATATTAAAATCTTGTTATTCCTGATTCCTAAAGTAGTTTTCAATTCGATAAGAAAATATACGTACAAATTGTTAGGCCATTATTTTCACACTGAATTATCTATGGATTTTCTGTTTCCCGATCAAGACAAGGAGCACACGGCGGGTGTAACCGGTCGTCGGTGGATGCTTACTCCTCCATGGCACCTGATCCCACCTCTGATGATTTTTAGAGGTTCATGTTTGCTCTGCTGCTAATTTGTATTGCTTCAATGGACTTTTGAACTTGATTACTGTTCGCTATCTCCATAGTTCATACATTAACTATTGCGCCATCTCTGATTCTTAAATAAAAAGCCTTGACACTAATACATAAAATATATAAATATGTTTCCAGTAACACGTGAATTTGGAAATTGAGATAATTGACAATTAATTTGAGAAGTATAAGCTGTAAGACAAAATTTCATGCTTTGAATCACTCAGGTGGTGCTTGCTTCCCAGTAAATGAAAATTACTTTTATAAAAAGACACCAGTTTCTTTCTGAGTTTTAGCTAGGCATCTATATTTTTTGACCTTATTAAATGATGTACTTACTGTGTCTTTCCTATAGGGTTCCTACATCCCTTGGGGACCAGGTGTCGTGTTCGGTTCTCTGTCACTTGTTGTAACGATTTTGTTCCTATGGTTACCCGAAACAACTGGGAAGGAGCTGCCAAATACTCTCGAAGAAGTCAAGAATTTCTATGTCTTGAAAGACAATAAGAAAAAGACAAAAACGAACTCTTTAAATGGAGATTCCTAGCAAAATGGACAAAACAATTTACATTTCTTGTTGTAACCAACAAAAGAGAACACATAATAAAAGAGAACATGGACATCATTCTGTATTTAACTTTTAAAAACACCTACGTCATTGTATATATACATTACTGATGAAAGGAGAAGGGAATCTGGCATGTTTTGATTGTTTGTTGCAGAGTGTAAAGCGTAAAATCATTACACCAAACTCATTGGGATAAATGTGTAGTTTGTTTGTTCATTTAACGTCTCTTTCGAGAATTTTTCACTCATATTGAGACGCCATCACTTGCCATGGCTGAAAATATAGACCTGTATTCGGCACTTAAAGCCTCTGACCAATGAAGGGTCGTTTTTGTGCTAACATCCTCTGCGACACGGGACCTCGGTTTATCCGGTCTCATCCGAAGAACCGGTCTCCATTTCCCGCAGTGGGATTCGAACCCGCGACGTAAGGATCAACTCCTTACTCCGTGGCTCTAGAGCAAATGCTCTAACTACTGCACCACGCGAGCGACGGTTAATGTTTTGTAACGAATGACATAAACGTTAAAAATCGTATATATTTTTTTAAATCTAATTTTTAGAGAAATATTGAAAAAAAAAATCAATTATCTTCACGGAATTTGCCTTGCATTGTCTGTCCCACTATCCCGTAATTTCTTTTTGCAGTTTATCTCAAATTACATAAATACCCTTGACTTTAAAGTAGATGACCGGTCCCTGTGGCGTAGTGGCAAGACACTCGCTACGTGATTGTAGATCCAGGTTCGTTTCTTCTTTCCAGTGCCGCGTCAAACCTAAGACGCAAAACATAGGTAGTTACATTTCCATCGCCAAGCGCCCGGCAATCGAAGTGGAAGTCACTGGTGTTTCGGATATGACCTTAAAAAATAGTTTCAATGTCACGGTTGGCGTTGGCACGATAAAAAAGCTCTCACTGTTCAATGTTCCTAAGTACACAGTATAGGTATAAATTTGAAAAGCCTGACCGCTATTTTTTGTGAGTGAAAAATCTGTTTAAGGGACTTGAAACAACAAACAACATATCAATCAAAGTTGACTTTTTTGTTTTGAGGCGATCATCCGGAAAGAAGTTGTATATGTAAAAAAAAAATGATTCAAAGTCTAAGAGGCTTAAACATTAACAAAATAGCATCCCCTATAGATCCATTGCATGTCATTATTTATATTATGACATGCACTCGGAATCTATCTGGAGGTTTCACCTGGACTATGTCTTGAAATAACCATCTCTCCCTCCAATACTCTAAAGCAATGGCCGAAGTAACATTGTATATTTCCATAGGCTTTAAAAAATCGTGTTATTTGTATACAGAAGATGTATACAGGATTCAATTTAAATGACAAAATTTCCTTCAATACGAAGTCGTTTATGTTGTCATGATTTACAGCTTCTAATACTTTCAAAACAAGTGGATGGTGACTTTTCCAGGGAATACTATAAACAGTTGGAAGTTAACATATTAAAAATACTATTGACGGCAACTTGCAGTGGAATTATAATCATTATTAATATCATCTGGTAGCCAATTGAAATTTAAAATTTATGGATTATGGTAGCGAAAGTAAATTTATTACTGGTGGTTTCGAGTAGCGAAAATAAATTTATTATTCATGGCATCTGGTAGCGAAAGTAAACTTATTATTTGCATCTGGTAATGAATGTTACTTAATTTGTCATTGATGGCATCTTGTATGAAAAAAAATCATTACTGATATCAATTGGTTGTGAAAGCAAATACTTCATTGATGGCACCTGGATTGATTGATTGTTTGTTTTACGTCCATTCGAGAATTTTTCATATAGAGACGTCACCATATACCGGTGAAGGACTTAAAATTTAGACCTTTACTCGGTACTCAAGGTCATTGAGCAGTGAGGGATCTTTATCGTGTTAACACCTGCACTAATACGGTGCCTCGGTTTTTTAAGGTCTCATCCGAAAGACCCGTAACTTTCACTTCAACGTACCGAGTGCTTGGAGAAGGAACGGTTTGCTACAAATTTGTTTATCGTTTCATCAAATACCATGCAGTAAAAGGCTTCAGATTTTGATCTTTACTCCAACCTCAGGGCTATTAAAAATTGAGAGTTCTTTAGCGTGCCATAGCCTACGTGATTATTAAGGTCTCATCTGAAAGACCTGCAACTCACTTGAACAGCACTGCTTATGTTGGCGAAGCAACAGTTGCTACCTATTTTTATCGACTTATATTTCTCGCTGCGGGGCTTAAGGTATCCGATCCATAAAAGGACCTAATTTTCTAACCTTAAATATCCATCCTGTATAAAATACTCGGAAATTAAATCAAAGCATTTTAGAGTAGAAAAGGATTTACCAGGAGAAATTTTCAAAATTATAATTACCTAAGCAGTAATTAATAAATGAAGAATGCATTGAGGTCTATGGGGACAAGCAAATTTTTTATTAAAATAAAAATTTATATACTAAGAATATCAAAAAATGCTTTGGTGGAAAGATGTATTTAATTATTAGGAATCGAAAAACGATTGAAAACTAATTATTTACCAGATAGATTTTTTTTAGAATTGAATTTTATTGATTAAAAGCAAAGGGATATAACTCTTCAAGGACAGGACAAGGTCAAAAATTAGGACACATTCCACCTTCACATATTGATACTAAAACATGAAGATTATGTCTACATATAGTGAGTACTCAGCCAGTATATATCTGTTATACATTCAGATTCATTGAATCTGAGGCTATTATGGATCGGATACCTTAAATCCATTTTCTCTCAACTACGAAGTGGGAGCTATACCGTGCGGGTCGAAGTAAAAAACACACAAGGCACTAAAAATTGTCACAATTGTTCAAAGATGAAAGATTAAGAGATAAAGAAATGAATTATCTTCGTGTATTTTGTCTCAAAATCGATGAAATTTTAAGAGATCCAGAAAAAAGGACCAAAATCTTTATCAGCATAAAAAATGAGATAAACTTCCGATATGAACCATGGAGTTTCATTAAGACGATAAAATAAAAGGTAAATATAGCATCAGGTAAACATTAGCATGTAATAAAATACGTTTTATCTCTTGCAATAAAATACAGAAATAACATTTAATAATGTTTATTGCAACAAATGCATTGACAACAGATGTAAAGGATACATTTCTGTACACTTGCACTATTGTTGCCATCAGCTCATATCTAAGCTTCAACTAAATCGTAAGCATATCTATTCTCCTATGGTTGGTAACAAAATGGATGAAGATAATATTCCCCGGTCCTTAGGAAAATACGGCAGATATCAAGTATCACAGCTGACTTATAATCTGTTCTATGTACCAATCATGACATATTGCGTGGTTACTTCTGTATTTGTGGGAGAGTACTTATAATCTGTTCTGTTTACTGATCTCGATATATAATGCTATCTTCGTATTTTTGGGTGAATACTTATTATATATTATGTATGCTTCTATTGACCTATTCTGTTGTTATCTATGTATTGCTAGCTGGCCCACTCACCACTCCTGGAGCACTGCCAGAGTAACCCGTCTTGCCCCGGGCCAAGATGGGGCATCTGCAGAACAACACCAATGTTAGCTACCCGGGGTTCCATCATACCATCTGGGCAGATGTACTGGTCCAGGGAGGAAGCCTCCTCTGAAGTTATCCCCACACAAACCCCGTGGAACCAACTGTCACACTAGTCGCATTGAATCATTAGCCCCCCATCGTCCACTCTATGACAGAAACAATAGAGCTCAGAGTCCGTATCCCTATCTGACGACTATGCGGACTCAGTAGAGGGCGACCGCACTTTAAGTGGGCACCCCCGTTTTCTCGGTACACAGGGAGAGCTGTCTGAGGACAAGCGCAACTGGGAAGGTCCAGGGACCTCACTCTAGGGAGCTTTCTCCCCTGGGGGCAATGGAGCACTGCTTAACTCACCACCTTCCTGGGACTGGGCTCTGAACTTCTCTTGATACCGGGACAGTCATAATGGTATGTCCCGATCTACACACCTTTTAAGGCGATCATTGTTGACAACCATCACCGTGAGCTTGGTCTTCACTCGGTAAAGGTGGGAGCTTAACTTCTTCAAGATAATACTGGGTCCCTTCCAGGTAGGGCTCAACTTCCTGCATTTCCCCATGACAGTTGCCGTGTCAAGGACGTAAACTAGGTCACCTTCATTGTAAGTTCGGGCACAGACCTTCAGGTCATAATCCCTCTTCATTCATTCGCTCCACTGAGGTCCGGAGACGTCTCCAGACTGTCTCTTGAGCTGACTGGATTGCCTTCTCCAAATTCACTACATAACCTTCAAGGTCAACAGCTGGATCCCTCTGGGGTGGGGCATATATCAGATCAGCAGGGATATTCACTTCCCTGCCCAACATCTGCTTGTTCGCAGTAAAGCACGTGTTCCAGTTGACTGTAGAGCGCAGGACATCTGCTATCTGGACAAGATATTCATTTCAGCAGTACTGGGCCTTATCTATATAACAACGCACCGCATCCATCAAGGTTCTATTATACCTTTCTACCTGGCCATTGGCCGAGGGGCCTTAAGGAGTGGTGCGGGCCTTATGGATCTGCAACAAGTCGCACACTGCTGTAAAGAGCTTACTTTAAAAGTTTCTACCCTGGTCGGTGAAGATCTGGAAGGGACAGCCAACGCGAGCATAGAGCTTATCGACCGCAGCAGTAGCTGTTGCCTCAGCAGTCTGAGTGGGAAGGGTAACGCACTCCATCCACTTGGTGAACTGATCCACCATGACAAGTACATTCATTACCCTGTTTAGTCCGGGGTACGGGCCCCAGAAAATCAAGATGGACTCTCTCCATAGGGGCGCCAGCATGGTAAATAATCATCTCTGCCCGGGCATGGCGCTGAGGATGCTTATTCCTGCTGCAAGGACCACAGGTGCTCACGAACTGTTCTGCCTCCATACCAGAAGAATCTATCACGCAGGTGTGCCTTGGTTCTATCAATGCCCTGGTGGCCTGATGCTGGGATGTCATGGCACATGCGTAGAACCTCCTTCCTCAACTCCTCAGGGACGACTAAAAGTCTTGACTTCACACTCCCCTCCCCAACTATTTCCAAAGGACCTTGTCCTGATCCAAGGTGAAGGCCGTCCTATGGAGCCAGTAATTTTTAAACTGCGGGAATCGCAAGGAACATCACACCTTACTGGAGCTACACAACCGTCTAGCCAGTCAAGAAATTGGCTGATTTCCGAGTCCCTTAACTGGCATAGGCTCATTTCCACTGGGGTCAAACCCACGAATGACAAGGGGCTGCCAGAATCATCAGAGGAAGCCCCCACTACTGCCACAAAGTGGGGGTGCTTAGCGAGGCGAATCTGGGTCCGGAAGGACCCATCTACAAAGTCAACTTCCGGGGGAGAGTAACTGTCAATGCGACCTAACAATCCCCCAGAAACATAACCATAGGCCACTTCACTAACTGAAGGTTGGGCTGGACCAGGGGAAAGGGGCAGGTCACTGGCTTCCTCCGTATTGCCCTCAGACTCTAAAACTAATTTCTCCACAGTTTCAACCACCGATCTAGGTGTACATATCCAGTTTCGAGTCTCCAATCTGGCGAGTTGATCCTGGGGGTTTCTAAAGTTAAGCAGCCAAATAAGCCTATGATGGTCTGTCCTAACAATAAATCTTCTCCCATGCAAGTAATGGCGAAACAGGCGAGTAAAGCGGATAACTGCCAGCAGTTCCTTCCGGATTGTGCATTACTTGCGCTGCTATGGGGATAGACTGAGGCTTCCATAAGATATGGGTCTCTCCTGACCACCCTGTATCTGGGAGAGTTCGGCCCCTATGGCTTCATTAGAAGCATCACTGTCAAGTATAAACTCTCCATCGGGAATGGGGAGGGCCAGGACAGGCGGAGATGTAAAGAGCCCTCTATAAACCATCAAAAGCTGCTTGTTGCTCCGAGTCCCATACAAAGGGCTTCTTGCCTGTGATCTTGTAGAGGGGCAGTGCCTACTTAGCATAACCCGCAAATCCCCGTTGGTAGTTTGCAAACCCGAGGAACCTCTCTACCTCCATAGTGTTGCTGGGAACGAACCAGTCCCTGACTTCAGCAATGTAATCATCTCCCATCTCAATGCCTTCCTTGCCTACCCGGCGTCCCAGAAATTCAACCTTGGTTTGGAATAGTTCGCATTTCTTTGGCTTGAACTTTAAGTCGTACTCCCGGAAACGCATGAACACAGATCGCAAGTTGCCCAGGAGATCCAGGAAATCTCGACCTAAAACCTGGGCGTCGTCTTAGAAAGCCAAAACAATACTCCAAGTAAGGCCTCTGAGTACAACGTTCATAGCCCTAGAAAAAGTAGCCGGGGCGTTGCATAAACCAAACCCCATGAGCACAAACAGACTACACTTCGTCAAAAAGGCTGTCTTCTTCATGTCCTGGGGACGAATCTTTATCTGATGGAAGGCAGAGTTGGCGTCGAGCTTAGAAAACCACACATTCCCTGTAAGGGTGTCCAAGCACTCGTCTATCAAAGGCAGGGGAATACATCCTTCCGAGTCACCTTGTTCAAACGGCGATAGTCCAGGCACCATCTGACCTGACCGTCTTTCTTCCTAATCAGAACCGGAACTGAGGCACATTCGGACATAGAGGGCTGTTTCATGCCAGCCTCCAGCATTTTTTTAAGGTTGGATTCCTCCTCACCAGCAAAGAACATAGGAGTACGTCTCATCCACTCCTTTACAGGGGGTGCGTCTCCGGTATCTATCTCGTGTTCTAATGCGGTGAATTTCCCAAAGTCGAACTTGCTCCGAGCAAATACATATGCAGATAATTGCAGTGTCCCCTCCCACATGATATGTGTTGGGCATAAGAAGCAAATCAGACAAAGTAGTGATGCTAGGAACCACCAAAAAGTCAGCCAGCTTCTGATCTACACGGCAGGAGCACAAACAGCAGAGCAAGCAGGAACTCGCACCTTCCGGGCCAAAGTCACCCTGGCCTCCGGAATCTCCCCACGCAGCAATGTTAAGGCTTCACGAAGCTTCAAATGCGTTCAAAACATATCACTGCATTGCAAGGTCGATTTTTATTTGTAAATTATGTACAATGTACTTAAATTAAATACGGCCAATTTATATGGACAGTTCTCTAAGCTATATATAAACGTATTTGTTACAATATCTCATGACCTCGTTGATCTTGTGACGGTCATTTCTACTTTTTTGAAGTGTTTCACATAAATCACTTCGGCGCAGCTGATTAACACAATTATTATTAACTTTCTGTCACATAAATAAACTCGTTGCACCCCTGTGAGCCCGAAATATGCTTGTGAAAAGTTATACTATTACTCTGGTACAAAATACATCACAATAAATTCAACTTACCGACAAATATGAGGGTATTTTCCACTGAATATCGTCATCTGTATTAAAACAACGCCATCACACATTTTTCCCAAGCAAGATTCATTTAGATGGGAAAACTCCTCTTACAGATTTCCACAAAAGATCTCAAATAAATCCTCATTAATCACCTGCGCCAGGCTCTTTTATACACATATTATAAATTCTACTTCTATCCTCGGGTATAAAGAAGGGTAAATGTCAAAGTTATATTTTCGAATATATTCTGAACACGCCTACGTTTAAACAAGAGTAATAAAGCAAAGATATCTAAAGTGTTCGGATATATAAGATATTATTATTATTATTATTATTTTTTTTTTTAAAAAGAAGATTAAAACGCGTTTATTTTACACTACCTTTCTGACAGTTTATGACACCCTCCCTATCATAACAACGCAGGTTGGCAGTGACTTGACGTCATTTTCAATTATGACGTCATACATTTGTAGTTCAGAGAAGTGAAAGCACAGAGTACACTGCGATATTCTCTGGGAAGCCTTAACGTAACTGCGCAGCTCGGCCTAAGTTCATTTTAATAGTCTCCTCTCCCAAAGTCAAAGTCCCATGCTTTAAATCTAATCGAGCCTTCCGGGCATGAAGAAACTCCATGCCCAGCAACATGGGGTCCTGCAAAGGGGCGACATAAAGATCAACCTAATGAGTCTGTGTACCTATGCTCACTGCTACGGGTCCCACTATGAAACCTTTCAACTTGGTGTTCTTACGCGCCTGAGTCATAGTAACATGTCTCTGGATTGGGGGCTTAGGCTCCAGCTGGTCATAAACCTGATTCGACAAAACACTGACCTCAGCCCCTGTGTCAACCACAGCACTCACCCGTATGCCTTGCACACGTAAACTAACAGAAAACTCTGTAGATGGGCGTAGCTGTCCAATAGGTATAGTGGGCTCATTCCCCTCATCCTCTGTCGACCTCTGACCAGAACTACCAGGCTTGGTCCTCCTAAAGCCCTGGAACTTCTTAGTCCTATCTGGTCCAAGTGGCTCCGGAGTGGAATGGGGGACCACAAGCTTCCCCACTTCCATGTCCAAGTATGCCTCTTCCTCCTCAGCTGAGAATAGTTCTGGCGATTGCGGCGTCTCAAAGCGGACCCTTAGCCTGCGCCGCTTGCGCCTATGCCGCATACAGAAGGGGTTAGACTAGCCCCCTGCTCCTTACTCTCCGAGTCCGTCCTCTCTGGGGACTGCTCTGGGTTCATAAATCGAACCCCTTGGGAGTGCCCTCCCTGGGATCTAGGCCTTCCACTCCTCGGTCCCCTCTCCTTGGACTCTGGCCTACGAAATCTCTCACCAAGGGGTCCCTTCATCCGGGCTCCGCCCCGTGGCCCATCAGTAGCTACTGTCTTTCCGGCAGCTTGGGTGGGGCAATCTCTAAGGAAATGCTCCACCTCTCCACACTTAAAATACACAGTGGGCTTCTGGTCTCGCTCTGCCAATCAGGGTGGCGGGGCACCAGTCCTCTGGGGTTTTGGGAGGGGGGCAGATACTTTCTGCTCAATGCCTTGTTCCAGCTTTTCCATTCTTAGGGCTTCCAGCTCCTCCCCAGCAGCGTCAATTCCAGTCCCGGGATCGTCCTATTCAGTGTCCTCACCGGAGATCAACTTCCGCAGCTCCTTCTTGGCTTTAGGTCTATGTATCCGGGAGTTCTGGAAGTATTGCATTCGCTCCATGGCGTCCTCTACAGTCCGGGGATGCCCGTCGAGCGCATAGATGCCAGCGTCACGGTCCTCAGCCCCATAACACAGCCGAAGTATGGCATGCGTGTGTACATCCGGCACACAAGGGAAGGCTTGCGTCGCCAAGGTCAGCACCCTGTCTGCCCACTGGCGAAATGACTCTCCTGGATTCTGACTGGCAGTCTGGAAGCTTAGTTGATGCGTGAGATCGGGGGCAGAGGAGCAAAAACGCTTTTCAAATCTCTGCAAGAACTCACCTAGGCGGAGCTGGCTACTGGTTTCTTACAGCAAGGTATAGTACTCACTTCCTGCCCCTTCAAGGGAAAAACAGAACTGGTCGTGCTGCTCCTCCTCGGTCCACAGCTGGCTGCGAGACAACCTAACGAACTTGTGCAAAAATGCCTTCCAGCTGGTCTTACTATCATACGTAAGGTCCTTATACCGGGGCTTACTCCCAGTGGCTGTCCTACCTGGGTATGGTGTGGTGCCCTGGTAACCAGGTGAGCCATAATGTATTGGTGTACTAAAGTTGCGATTCTGGTTAGCCGGGACTGACTGACTAGCAAGGTATCCAGGATGGGTTGCCCCATACATGTTTGGCTGCACATGTGCTATCCTCTCCCCCTCCCTTCCAAAATGGCAGGCTGGGGAATCGGGATAGGCAGGACTACAAGTCATTGACACAGGAACACTATGGTGCTGCAGTGCACTGGGCATAGCCATACCATGGAGTGTGGCTGGAGCACTCTCGCCTCGGTACAACACAGACTGGACGTGGTCGGGTACCGGGGGTTGGGCATGCCTATCCCCAGGATTGATGTACGCTGATGGGGGCGCATGGTAAGGTGTGCTTGTGGAACTAGCATATAATGATATAGGTTGAGGTCTGGCAGCAGTCACACCAGTGTCTAAAGGCCAAGAGACTAGGTTACTATTTGCTTGTGACTGAACCAGTTCTGGGGACACTTCAACATTTACAGCGGCTGGGTAGATACAGTGTGTGACATTGAGCTCCGGGGTTGCAAATCATCCCCAGGGAAAGAGGGCGCACCAAAATCTGCTCGTCTAGGTTGGCTCTGTATGGGTACAGGGTCCCAGGTGAGCCCTACAGGATCTACGGGCCTCACATGATTACGATCATACTCGGAGGTGAGCTGTGCAGGCCTCACAGGCCTCTCGGGTTGCTGACTAACGCACGGTGTATGGGACGGAAGGGCGGGGTGAAGTGGGTGTGGTACAACCTCACCCAAGCAGCTTGGTCTATAACCCATGGAAGCAGGGCCCCCCAGGTTAGCTGTGTCTCCCACAAGGACAGGGTGGCTACTACTAGCTGGTCACACATGGCCTAAGGAATAAGGATGGTTTAAACCCAAATTCAAGGGAGCTTAACTATATTCATATTTAGGTGGGCTACAACCCACAGTGCTACCGGGTGAGCTACACCTACACAGGCTACCTAAACAGGACTCCAGGGAATCACTGGTCATCATCCCTGGTGAGTTAAATTGAGGCTGAGCAAACTTGACCTCTTTTCTTGACATACCATGTAACACACTACCTTCCCCACAAGGGATGCCCGAGTGCAGGCCGGGCGTATGTGTAGAGGGACACCCCAGGGGCAACCCCCTCCCATGTGGCCTGACATTGACTGAGCAAAAGGTGTGTGACGGGAGACAAAATGCTCACTCCCGCTATAAGCGTATGGTGAATAACCTCCTTCCCCGGGGTATCCTCTCACCTTACCCGGAGTGTAAGGGGTGAAATTGTCTGACCGCGTGACAGCCGGGTCACTACCCAGGCCTAAAGCCGACACGGCTTCCTCCAGGGATAAATCCATAATAAAATTGCACAAAATAAATCTCAAATAATCAAAATCTACAAAATCACTTACAATAAATATATACACAAATTGATTCCAGTTAATTCAAAAAAAATTATTGCATCAGAAAAATACTGCAAATACCACTCGTGCTCTCAGCACCAAAAATGGGGGCTAAAAACAATGCTGAGAAAAAATTTCCAAACTGACAGCAGTACGGGAATCTTCCGGGCCTTGCGAGTTGGGCGCCAGTAAAGTAACAACCGGGGGTGTACTTATATAATATATTTGTTAACACAATATATACAAACTACACAGGTTCTGGCCCTGGTCGACTCACCGTCTGTAACTGCTGCTGAGTGCGTCTGGTCTCTTCAACATCTCGGCGCAGAAGGAGGTCCACGCGACTGTCCCACCATCTGACGTAATGTCGTCAGTAGGTCGTACCACGGGACAGTCGCACAGATACTACAATACCTTTACTTTTTCTTACATATCAATAAGGTACATACATATTTATAAACCAAGACTTACGTACCTGTGTTTTTTCATTTGACTTCAGAATCTTTGGACTTCTGAATATTAATTTTGAGTGCGTAAAAAATGCCAACTATGTCTTAATCATGTTTTACGCACTTTTTTTACCTGCTGATAATTTTCAAATGTTCAGTGTTTGACTGCTCCTATCTCTCTATCCTACAACTTTCTGTCATTACCATCAAATATCAAGATACCAACAGATTTATTTGCCATGTCAGGACCCCAAACTTCTCAAAAGCAGTTTGCTTGGGGTCTCAAGTTCATCGATGTACGACCTCGCAAATCGGGGGTCATGGCTGTAAACAAAGGATACTTTGACCTCAAAATTAAAAATTCTACACAAGCTGTGGTGTCCTTGAACTATCGAATTCCAGGCCCACAGGACGTGGAGCTAGAACTAACCATGCAGATCACTGATATCAGGTCACGCTACACAGGAACCACCGTATCCAAAATATTCCTGTATGTTACTGGTGACAGTGTGGTGTAGACAAAGGGAGATAAGGGTGAATTCAAAAAAATGACCACCAAACTGAATTTTTTTGGCAAAATTCAACTACTTATAACATATTTTTCACTTATATCATCATATTGCAAATGCATTCTAGTTTAAAATCCTGAAGTGGCAATAGAATAGACAGTTGGATTAAAAAGTTTCAGAATTTTTATTAGAAAAATTTCTTTTGAAAAAAGAAAATATCATTACACCTTAAAAGACTTTCTAAAATACATAATCACAAGAAATTATAGTTTTTTATGCTTTAAAATGGTAAAAGGGGTATAAATAATTAAAGCTAGACCTTGAATGAGTATCTTCTCATGCACATGTGACAAAAAATTGGCTTTTTGATTGTTATTTTACATTATTTTTTCAATTCTGGTTTGAAAAGTTTTTATATGAAAAAAATATGAAGCAATAAAATTCCCCAAAATTTACTTTCTTGTCCGTTCAAGTCAATTCTTTAAATCTAAGCCAAAAAAGAATTGTTATATACGAGTTCTCTTACGAAAATTACTAGATTTTGAAGTGACCCTCTGTTACATTATTGTGTTGCACTCCTGACATCTGATATGTATTTTATTTAACATTGTTTTAAAAATTATAACACACAATAACCCATTTTTACTTTGTAAATCAATTTGTCGTGTTGATATTTTTCATCGTTTACAGCAGGTTTCTCATATTTTGAAGACCTTAAAACATGATTATTTGCAAAGTGTAATATATATAAATTGTATTTAAAATATATGTGAAATGATGAAAACTATTCCCTGAATTGACTGTAAAATTCCTGTAATTTGTTGATAGACATAGTGTTTTGAACATCAAACAGTATCAAGCATTTTTTTTCAACTTAATTTTTAGTAAAGATAGTTAAAAAGCATCGGTAATTATGAAGCAGTTTTGTTGCACTCCTGACTGCAGTAAAGTTTAAAATTAAAACCACAGAACACAAAAATTCATAAAGTGTTGGCAACATCAAGTGGTAATGAAATTGTGCAATACTTATAGTCCAATACTTCATAATTAAAACAGATGAAAGTATTTAAAATTCGCATTTTATCTGGAATTATACCCTATTTTATGCCAAAAAACTAGCTTAAATGTATATTTAGAAGATAAAATATATTTTAAAGCATATTTTCCTTTAGAAGACAAACACAGTAACCCACCAGAAAAATTCTACTCATCATTTTTTCTTTCTTTTTATTCTTATTGGATGATTTATAGTTCTAACATATTTGTTGCACTCCTGACCAAAAGCACTGGGGCCTTTAAAGTAGAATTGTGAAGTGAAAATTACATAAGAACTTGTTCTGTTGTTTTCAGTGAAGTTGAGGAGGAATTACTCGAATTTTATGACAATGTTTTAGTGTGTTTATTTTTAATGTTCATTAAAAAAATCACAAAAAAGATAAAAACACATCTGAATTGATAAAATTGAAAAAGGAAGTATTTTGATAATAAAACTGTCAATAATTTAGCATTAAATTATACAAAAAGATCATTATTAATGAATGAATACTTCTAAGCATGAATAGAAGTCTTTTCGTCACACAACTTGAATCTTTAAAAAAATGTGTTGCACTCCTGACCATAGAAATATGGATCTGAAGCACAGACAGATCCTGTAATTGATAAATCTATTTGGTAAAAATGTTCTTTGTGTCTCTATTTTCCAAAATAAAAATCAGAAAATCATATGATGATAATAGTTTTTTCCTGCTTGGGAGCAAAATATCAAATGTTGCACTCCTGACATTTTGGGGTATGCACATATACTTGACTCTCATTAATGCTGCTTGTGATTTATATAACATTTTTAAGTTTTAAAATGTATATCAGTTATTATTTTACACTTCCAAAATTCTTTTTTGTCTTAATTTTCTATCAGAATTTTACAATTGATGTTTTTTTGGCAACACTACATTTTTTCTGTTGCACTCCTGACATGGTATAACATTTTTTTAAACATCAGCCATGACCACAACCTGATTAAACAAAAGTTACTACAGTCCACATTTAAAGCTCAATGCTTTGAATATTATCAGGAAAGTCTTTATTTTCAACATGAAGCATTATTTTTTATTTCACAGATCTCCAAAAAATTTTGAAATTTCAAAATGTCACAAAAAGGTGTTGCACTCCTGACAATTTTAGCATCATTTTTGGGCATAACTTTTTTGTTAATTGAGATATCAACGAGATATTTTGCAGGTATTTAGACACTATCTAAAGACATATGCTGAGACATAGAAATCTATTTTCATTGCCTGTATTTTTAGTGTGGGTTGATAAATATGCGTTTGGTCATTTTTTTTGAATTCACCCATAATTGTATGATCACTGTATACTTCATTTCAGAAATAATTTGCATGATTGTTGATTTTCACGATTGTTTGTACATTTACCCATGTTAAAATGGCATCAATTGAATTTCTGTTGTATGTATCCAAAGAGGTTTAGCAATCTGGTAGAGAGTAAAGTGCTCATTTAACCAATGTGACAAGCTATGTATAAATTTTTGTTCAGTTTTTCTCATACAGAATCTGCACTACTCTCTATTTTGCCTACCTGAATCAGTTATTTTTATTATATAATGTGTGCAATTCTGTGCTCATCAACTACATCTTCATGCATGCATGACTTGTTAAGAAATAATATCTGTTTGCATTTTCTTTTTCTTTTTTAGAAAGTTTTAAATAAAAATTACCAACTGGTACAGAGAACTTCTTGATTTTACGAACAATCTACTTTTATATGAATCTATCATAACATTTTCCTTGTCAGAGTCTGAATTGAGACTGAGACCTAATGAATATTTATTACTCATTTTATTTCTTTTAAGGAAGTAATTCAATTAGTTCGCGAACTTTTTGATCACCCCATTATACGATTGTATATATTTCAGACATGCAGAAATTTTATGTCCTTTTTATGTTTGCCGCGTCTGCTTCATATATTGATGTCCTACTGACTATAGACGATAAAGACCAACTTACAACCAAATTGTCTGACAAGCGGGATGACATCAGCTTTTTCCATCGTCAACTTTCTTTATTTATGTAGTAATATTCCGCTATCATTTGCATACGATGTTAACGTCTACCAAATTATTCGATACGCAAGAACACGATTAATTTTTAAATCCAGGCAGGCTTCTGACAGATACATGTAAGATGATGTTACCGGGTTTTCAGCAACCTCATTTAAAGTCAGCATTTCGTAAATTCAATGGTCGTATCAATGACCCTGTAAACAAATATAACCTATAATTGGGTCAATTGTTTGTTTTTTTTCTTTACTAAATCCGACATCGGAATGTCCCCTGATTTATTCATAGGGCTCTCGGCAGATGTGACGGGTCAACAGGGGATGCTTACTCTTTCTAGGCACCTGATCCTACCCCTGCAATTTTCAGGGGTCCTTTTGTATGCCCTGTTAACAGAATTGTATTGTTTGTGGATATTTCAAAATCAACACTGTTCGTTATCTTCACCTTTTTTTACATTAGGAAATATTTCCACAGTTTGTCGTCCGCACGAGATATTATGTCATTTGCGATTTATTCTACCTCATTTGCACAACTTTTTATGTCATTCAAATATATATATATATATATATATATATATATATATATATATATATATATATATATATATATATATATATATATATATATATATATATATATTACATTGCATAACTTTCCGTATTTATTTCCGAAAACATATCTCATTCACTATTTTCATCCACTTTCTTAAAAAAAAAGTTGATCGTACTCAAAGCAGGCAGAATACTTTTAGAGATATGTTTACCATTGAAACGCCAGAACACCCCGCTTTGTTATTTAGCAATGAATGTCTATAATCAGTCTAATATCCAAATATGAAACAAATGGAAGACAGTCATAAAGGTGGATTACGTTAAGAGTTATTACCAATAGTATCCATTTTGCGAATTTTAATATGTGCTGAGAACACAATAGGCTTATAAGAGAGAAATATGCATGTAAATGTAATGCAGTTTTATTGCATTTTAATTGCGCTTTCGTCCAGTTTCGATCAAAAAAAGGGCATAACGTTAGAAGAATTAAACATTGAGGTTCAAACCTTGGCATCAATCACCTGTTATAAATTGTTTATCACTCTTTTGGAAAAGGGGTCATTTTCCAACTGGGATCAATTTTTTATAGGATGCACATATAAAAATAGGTTTCCTAGGGCTCTTTTTCTAAAAAAAAAAAAAAAAAAAAAATTCTACGCCTGGGGGTCCATTAGGAAATGCGCTTTGTATCCTAATTTTTGGAAAATACCACGATACAATGTAATGAGAATTATTTATAAATAGAAGGTAATAAACACTGATAAATTCTTATCAAATTCTGCATTGGGAAAGCAGTTCGTAAAAAATGTAAACTTTTCCAACCCAATTTATACTGTATAATTTAGGTAGCTATTAAATATATTCCTTGTAGTTTAATTTTTATTTAATTAGTATAAGAAATTAAGATGATTACAGAATGACTTTAAATTTGAAAAAAAATAAATGTAATGTCAGGCGGATCAATAAGTTTTTGACGCAAGTCATTGTGACGTAGGCAACACAGTTTATACGATATAAAGTATTTTTTTATTTAATGAAATGGTGCGTCATAACCAAAATTAAATTATATAGATATACATCTTCCTTATTTATGAAAAGCGAGACCATTGTGACGTCACAAAAGCTAATTTATGTTAGAGTTTGGGTTTATCTTGTTATATGTACAAAATTACAACGTATTTGCCCCCAACATCTGCCCAATAGGACATCTTATGTATGATTTATATGCCCTAGACTTCCAACGCCCTGCTTCCATTATGACATCTTGTGAGCAACCAGCTTCAAATGCTGCAGTGGCTGCCCCAGTACGAAATGAATGAGCCCTTTAATGTCCCTGGACCCCAAGAACACGAGGCGATTTTTTTCAAAACTGATGAGAACTGATACCTAGTAAGGGGATTTTTTTCATAATGGATAAATAATGGCCCTTTAATTTTTGGTCTAACTGCAAGATAATCTATCAAACTTGCTACTGGACACAGAATTTCCTCTTTTATCAATGGCTAGAGAAGCCCCCTTCCTATCCTGATCGCATTTTGACATTCTTATGTGTACAAATACCTTGGAGTAATCTGCTTGAAACTGAACGTCAGTCACTTGTAAAATTGCATGAACACTACTACCAGTAGACAATGAGAATTCCCCTTCCCTGAGAAAACCAAAGAAAGCTAATAAATAGGCAGCTTTGAACAATTTTGTTTCATAACTATCACGACAAATTCCCGGTAAAATCTCAACAACTTTTGTAAGCAACTGCAAGGTTATAGGTAGCCTTGCATCAGCAGACCTACCCATTCTTCTCATACCCTCAAGAACCTTGACAACAAGAAAGTTCTTTGTTTCATCAACCCAATTATGAATTTTGGATTGAAAACTGATAGATGACAAGTAAGATTTAGCCGTAGCGTAAGAACACTTCTGAAGTGACAGATAAGCAACAAATTGAACAACATCCTTAAGAGGTGGGGGACATGAAATTTCGTACCCAAATTCTTTCCCGAAATTATAAAATGAATTTTGCCCTGTTTCGTATGCTGTCTTAGTGTTGTAAGAGATTGAAGCATCTAGCAATTTATTCATATGAATTTGTAAATCATGTGGACTAATTCTACTGGAAGAGGGTCTGGTCTGGTGTTTGCCTCTGGTGCCAATATCTTGAAGCGGTACCACTGTTTGCGAGAAATAGAATCTGCAATTTTGTTATCCAACTACCAATGTGTTTTGCTCTAAATATAACATTGTTGATCATAAGGTTAAGAACCAAATGTTTTACCAATTCCATAACTCTTTTGGATTTGGAAGATTGTGTATTGATGACACTAACTAGTGAAAGGTTATCGACATGAAACTAGCCTACCTAGGTCCCCATATCTCTATTGCTAAAACTACAGGTATGAGCTCAAGAAAAGTCATGTCTCTCAAAATGTCTTGGTTGTTCCAGTGTTTTGGCCATTGTAGAAAAAACCAGCTTCCACTAAAGTAACCCCCACAACCTAAATGACCCGAGCCTGCACTCTCTGTAAATAACTGTAAAATGCTTAAATCTTCCCATACAGTATCGGGAAAATATGCTACCCCATTGAAATGGTTCAAGAACACCAGCCACATTTTTAGGTCACTCTTAATTCCAACTGATAATCGTATATCATGATGTGGCTTAAAAACTCCACTAAATGCATCATACATTCTTCGAATAAAAGCTCTACTAGATCTTATTGCCTTTGAGAAAAAATTGAGCATTCCAACCAGTGACTGCATTTCTTGCAGTGTAACTTTTTCCCTATCTAAAAAAATTTCAATCAGACTCTTCAGAATATCTAACTTTGCTTCTGGGATCTTAATTATCATCTCAAGTGTATTTATTTCAAAACCTAGAAATATTAACTTAGTCGTTGGACCTGAAGTTTTCCCGTGAGCTAGTGGTACTCCTAACTCCCAAACTAAGTTACTAAAAGTAGACATTAGAATTTCACATTCTTCACTTCCAGATCTACCTGCAAAAAGGAAATCATCTAAATAATGATCTAATGTACTAAGCCCAGACTTGAACTGAGTAAGCCAATGTAGAAAAATTGCAAATGTTTCCCAAATTTTGCAGCTAATGGAACAACCCATAGGAAGGCATTTATCTATGTAATATTTCCATCTACAGAGAAACCTAACAAGTCAAAATCCCCTGGATTGATAGGAACTAGACGAAAAAGCACATTTAATATCCATCTTACCTATCAGGGCCCCTCTTCCCATTGGCAATCATATCAAATACACCATCAAAAGACACATACTGTACTGTACAAAAAGATGTGTCAATAAAGTCGTTGATCCCAAGGAACTAGGATAGGATAAATGGGTAATCATTCGCCATCCTCAATCAGATTTAGGGACAATGCCAACTGGCAAAATGTGGAGGTTAGAAATTGGAAGTTGATCAAAAGGACCTGCATGATTAGAAAGGGGCACAGATATTGTGGATAAACCCCAGAACATCTAATACACTTGTACATGTACATACCCTTCCCGTATTGTGGCACAACAGGGATAAATTTTGAAGAGAAAAAGATAAAAATCTTCATCAATATCAAGAACGAGGTAAAATTTCGAAGTGAACGGTGAAGTTTCATGAAGACGATGCTAAATATGATAGTTAAAACATTAGCATGTAATAAGATCCCTTTTATCTATTGCAATAAACTACAGAAATAAAACAAATTTGCATATTTATTGCACCATATGTAAACGATACATTTCTGTACATGTTGCACTATCGAAGCCATCACCTCAAAACTAACATTCAACCAAATCACAAGGACATTTATTTTTCTGTGGTTGTTGACAAAATGGATGTAGATAATATTCTCCGGTCCTTAGGAAAATACGGCAGATACCAAGTATTACAGCTGACTTATAATTTGTTCTGTATGCCACTAATGACCTATTCTATTGTTATCTACGTATTTGTTGGTGAGTATATATAATCTGTTCTGTTTACTGATAATATGTAATGTATGCCTCTACTGACCTATTCTGTAGTTATCTATGTATTTGTGGGTTAGTACATATAATATGTAATGTATGCTCCTACTGACCTATTTTGTTGTTATCTATGTAGTTTTTGGTGAGTACACATAATCTGTTCTGTTTACTGATCTCTACATATGATGTTGTTATCAATGTATTTGTGGGTGAGTACATATATTATGTTCTGTTTATTGATCTCTGTATATAATGCTGTTATCAAAGTGTTTGTGGGTGAGTACATATAATCTGTTCTGTTTACTGATCTCTACATATAATGTTATCTATGTAACTGTGGGTGGGTACCTATGTAATGTATGCCTTTACTGACCTATTCTGTCGTTATCAATCTATTTGTCGGTGAGTACTTATAGTATGTTCGCAGGTAGGTTAAGGCTTCCTATAGAATATTACAGTGAACGCTGTGTCTTCAATTCTCTGAACTACCAAAATGTAATGTCATAATGAAAAATTACGTCAAACCACTGCCAGCTTGAGCTGTTATGACGGAAAGTTGTCATGATCTTTATAACTTATTTCAAACTTCCTATAAAATGCTAGAGTGCGATTGCAAAAATTCACGGGTCCTTATAGTATTTTCAAATCTTAAGGATATCCGATCCTCAGTCAGGAAGGATAACTCTTTAATTTATTATTTAATTCAAAAAGTCTCAAAATGAAGCTTAAATATGAAATCTTTTCATGCAACAATTTTCATTTTATGCATCTAAATTTGATTCAAGGTTCTTTGAAGTTTTAGAAACAGTCTTTTAAAACGTTGATATTTTTACCATACAAAGGTATGTTAAAAATACAGATTTAAAGAAATCAATTTTTCCTTTAAGTTAGCCTTAGATACCAATGCTAATTAGCATGATATGAAATTAGAAATGATTTAAGGTGTTTTGTAATGATAGGAAACACTTTATAAAATATACATTATAAAAAAAATGAAGTACACAGAAGAAACTAAAGTACTGTACATGTATAAAAATCATGCAATTTTCTTCAAATACCAGGATACCTATATTTTTTTATCCTAAAATGTTTTTGTTGATCAATTTCCAATTAGAAAATGTATAGTAGGTGTCTTTATTCGCATTTTCTGAAAATTTATTTGAGATTTACTAATTTTTCCTATATAATATGATTAACTTTAATGATGAAGTTTGAACAATTTCCGTGGGTAAATTCACATTACTTTTAGAATTCAATGACATTTTTGTGAGCATTTTCAATTATTCAATGCCTGATTTTCAAAACCTGAGGATCGGACAACCTTAAATATCCGACTATTTTATTGATACATCGCTTACGTACCCTTGATTGAAATTCATTGTTCAGAATGCTTACCAAAAATATACTTTTGAAATGTACTCTTTTTTATACCCGTGTTGGAGGTAGAATTTATTTTGTGTGTATAAAAGAGTCTTTCACAGGCGATTGATGAAGATTATTCTGTTTTTGGTTGAAATCTGTAAGAAGAGGTTTTTCTCTAACTGAATCTTGCTTGGGAAAAATGAGTGATGAGTTTGTTCTAATACAGATTACGATATTGAGATTACGAATTTACCGTCAAATTTGTCTGTAAGTTGAACTTCTCAGGAAATATATTGTACCCAAGGAATACTATGACTTTTCATAAGCACATTACGGGTACACAACGATACCATGAGTTTATGTATATAACAAAATGTTAATTATTATTGTGTTCATCGGCTTCACTAAAGTAATTTATGTGAAACATTTCAAAAAATTATAAATGATCGACACGTGGTCAAAAAAGTCATGTGACATGATAACAATTATGTTAAAGGTCATACGAAACGATGTCCTGAGCATTTTGAGTTCTATACGGAAATGAGTTCATCTGAGGTATTTTAATAAGCCTGAAAATATATTTTGGAATTTTTATGCAAGATAGCGGCAGCAGAGTCGATCAAATTTACTAGATCACGAAAATTATCTTCAACTGATGCGGCTTTTCTCACTTTGCTTATGACGTCAGTAGGACTCAGTCGCTGTTTAGCGCTATGCAGAGTACTTACATGTACAAAAGATAATGTCATTTTACAACGTAAGTTTAACAAATATCATAATCATGGCTACTACCTTTTATAAGTATACGATGTTCAAACAAATTAGAATTTCTTTCTTTGAATTCTATTGCATATTTGCAAGATTTTCATATGATATTTTTTTCTGTGTGATTTCAATTGGATTACTGGGATATTGTCATCCTTCGACACTTTGAATAATCTCTCTCTCTCTTATTTTCCTTTTTGAGAGAGTCCTTGAATAATCTCTTTATTTTAAAAATACTCGTAGATAGTTTTCCTTTTTAAATCAATAACTCAGACAAAGCGTGCACATATAATGATAATACGGTTAGTAGAAACGACATCAAATATTTTCATGTAGTACAGTGTAAATGTAATAAAAAGTAACTTAGGGTTTAAAAATAGAGGAAATCTTTGTTTCATTTTAGTGAATACATACAAATATTTTTCCTTATTTTTGTCTTATCAAAAAATAAATAAATAAATAAATAAATAATAAAAAAAAAAATTGCTGTAATAATTTATAGAACCCGACTTTAAACGCGGTTCTATCAATGTAAACCTGCTTATTTTTTCTGTATCTATATTTTTACAAACTATATTATTTGAATTTGTATAAGTTTTTTATCACAGAGGTCACAAGATCTGATTTTAAACTTTTGTTTAACTATAAAAACATTTAAAATTGATCAGAATCAGGCTCGCAACAATCGAGCTATGGATTTTTTTTTAACTGATCCAATTTTTGCACAAATTGTGCAAGTGTTTTCAAACTGCAATTGCTGAGCCAAACTGTTACATGTATCTGCACTGTACAATGCATGTATATACATATTCGTAATGCCGGTATGTTTTAACCATATATATTTGTACCCCCCGCTTGAAAAGTGGGAGGGTATATAGTGATCGGGGTGTCCATCCGTCCGTCTATTACGCTTTGGGGTTCTTATCTCTTATCCGCAACTCCTCGTATACCACCGAATGAAATTTAATGAGACTTTCACAGAATCTTTGTTACATAGTGCCATTGTGCACCTCATATTTTAATTGTTGATCTGACATTTATTTTGGGTCTCTCAGGGCAAAACATGGACTTTGCCATTATAATCATATGGGAGGCGGGGGTATCATTTAGTAAGCTCAGTGTTCACAGTACCTCTAGTTTTTAAATAGTTTTTTTGTTATAGCAGAATGATATCGTCATTAGCTCGGGTAGTTCATTTCTATATCGTTTTCAGTCCTCGGGTTTCAAATTACAGAAAGCTCGCATTCAAAGACGCCATTTTTCAATATTTACAATTCCAAATATTTTCCCTTAAGATTCTTTGCAAATTAGAATACTGTTCATTTTCTCATGAACTACCATGGATGAGCATGAATATCTCCACTGTTACGTGATAATACCGTATTAATCGTCAAAACTATCGTGCAAACGTTTTGCTTGAGAATGACAGTTGAATGGTGTAATTTGTGACCACTCATCAGAAAAATATGAATATAAGAAGCAAATTTAATTTTTGAAGATTCATGAGGTACATGAACTACAACGCTTCACGCCGGCATATTTATCATGAAGCGCTGACAAAAATTTAATTCATTTCTTAATCAAACCACGTTTATCATGAACTTCAATACCCCAATGTTAATTTGAAGGGGGAGGGGGCTCCTGAGCTGGCTGGGTATTTTACCATATCTTTATTTTATAGAATTTTATAGGCCTATAAAAAATTTTATTGAATGAAGCTTCAGGCCAATGTTAATGAATTACGCTAGTCTTAGTTGTAAATTATACTTCAAATACTTCAAATGAAAACCACGTTTTCATATAGCACATCAAAAAGATCATGTATCTTAATCCTTTTGTGCGTATCATATGTATTAAACAAGAATTAGAGGTTTTTATTTCTTCGGTATTAATTTTAAATAAGTGATAAAGTTGGAGAGTTTTCTCTTGATTTCTATGGGATATTCATCAGGTATTCATCCAATGTTGAAAAACTCTCGCTTTCGGTTGCTATGTCTAATTAACGACTAGTTCAAACAGAGCCGACTGCACTTCAGAATCAGATAGTTCATCTGAAAACATAATCATATTTATATCTGTAATGAATGGCTAAAATTATCTCAATAAACTACGGCATAATAACACTAGGTCTAATACCTTCTTTATATCAATGAGTCTTTGTGACATCATCATACCACAAAATCAAGAACGATAAGCAGGTAACAAATTTATCAAGTACACAAGTTTACACATTCATTTCTCAGTTAAACAAAAAAATGTACTAAATTTGAGATTCTTTCATAGCAATCTTTATGTTTAAAAAGTAAAATACTATGGTTAAAAACAGTTTCGTATGACTATATAGCCGAGGGAACTCTCTCTTTCTCTCTCTCTCTCTCTATATATAATCCAATAAAAAGTCTCAGTGGTGCGGAATAAAATACTAAAATAAGGAAGAAATACACGAAAAACCTCAGTTAAGCTTTACTGGTGTTTTTCGTGTTTTTTTCTTTATTTTAGTGCATTATATATATACTTATTTACATTTGCAAATATTTTTCTTAGATGGACCTATTGAAGAGAAAAATTATGTTCAATTCTGTATGAACTTATTAGGGGGTCAGAGGTCATGGCGTGACCAAATCACACAGCGAGATGATATATCTTGTCTTCATATTTCTGTCACGGTGACACTGGTTTCGGAACTTCTATGCTGTTAAAGCGATGAAAAAGATAAGATTATTGAAACATATATGGTTTTTTTTTTCGTTCAAAAAAATGATCATTAGTTCTTTCTTCGGTGTTAAGAATGTTTTTGATTAGCCTAAAATTACACTTACCTTTTTAACCCGAAATTCTTTAGAAGGTATGTAAACTGAAGACGATACCACCGCTTTTGACTTCATGTATAAAGAACTCATACAATAATAGTAAGATTATTCTCAGTAGCGATCATTGTCTTTTTCATTATGAACAGATATTTCCTGAACTGGACTGCTGAACATCAATGTAAGTATTCAAATGTTGGAGCGAGGCGAACTCTCAAGACCAAACAGCTTCTAGGTCATTGCGCGTCACAAAATAGCAATACTGCGGACCGTTCGTGTAATAAATGCAGTTCTTTTCAGAATATTCGTCTCAAATGTAAATAAAAGTAATAAACGTTAACAACAATGTTAAAAAGTTCACTGGGAAATGAACTTGGTTGGTACGTGAACTAGCCCTGCGGGCTTCACAGGATTTGATCACGTGACCAACCAAATTCATTTCCCAGAGAACTTTTTTACATTGTTATTTACTTCTTAAATAATCATTGTTACTATGTTACCGTTGTGTATACATTTTTGTAATGTAAAGCTTTATACGGAGGATTTTTGTGTTTTCTCTTTATATAATAATTATTATAATAAACTAGACTCTTGTTGCCATGGCAACAAAAAAGTCTTCCGTTCTTCTAAATCTGTAAGAATTTGCTTTTTTCTGTGTAAAAAACATACATATCATATTTACTGTGAAAGAAAAAAGTCCTGTCAGTACTTAAGGTACTTTGATTTTCATTATCAATCTTGTATAATACATTTGGCACCTATAAGAGATATACGTATATCATTAGCAATTTAACAAAAAATTGTTTGCAATCATTTCTAAGACAAACAAACAGACGAACGAACACCGTTCTATCATAAACTTCACAGTGTGTATGTTTAGGCATAATTGTGATGGTGGTATAAAAAAAATATAATGAATTAAGTTAGTATCACATTAAACGTAAAGTCACTGAGTTTTGTAAAGTTATAATAACAAGATTTGACAGCATACCTATAAGACAGATTATTCAATTACAGTAATTCTTCAGCAATCGATTGATTGATTATACGTATGTTGTTTAACGTCCCTCTCCAGAATTTTTCACTCACATGGAGACGCCACCACTCGCCGGTGGAGACTGCAAATTTTTGTCCTATACTTTGGCATTTATCGCAATTGAGCAGTGGGGAATCTTTTTTATGCCAGCACCTTCTGCGACAAGGGACCTCGATTTATACGATCTCATCCAAAGGACCGGTCTCCACGTCCCACAATCGAAGTTCATAATACCGAGATATTTTATTTTTTATTTTATTGTATTTTTTCACAAGTTTGTTGCATAAGATTTACTTAGAGATCATACTTCAAGAGCATTTCGAACTCAGGCTACTTAATTGCAGTGCATACAGCGTCAAGTGATTTTGATTGACAGGTCAACACACGTGCACTTTAAGCTGAAAAATATACAGGATGTGACCATGACTGACTATGAAATCAGAAAACATTTAATAAAGAATGGGTGTGACCGATATAGAACTTATTTTTGGTCTATGTAAATGGATAGGAGGATCGGGATTATGAGGGAATCTCTCTCTCTCTCCCCCCACCCCTCTCTTTCTCTCCCAGACGTAAATTGAACATTTCATAATGACAAATCTACCATTATAGAATATGAAATTCTGTATACATGTAAATGGTAATTATATTCACATGTTCCAGATTTAAATCTAAAACGAATATATAATTCAAATGCCTAGCTGCACGAACGTCTCCAAATATTAATCAAGATGGGGGGGGGGGGGGCTTTAAAGGAATTAGATAGTTTTATGTTTTATGAATTATAAGGAAAAGTACGGACGTCAGTTGCATGTACATAATTATATATCATTGCATAAAATTGTGTTCATTCAGGTATACTTATCCCACATATCAACAGACCTGTGCAATTTTTTTTTCATGTTTTTTTTTTTTTTCAAAAGAAACATATAGCGTACCATTATTTCACTCAGAATCGCGTTTTCACATATTTTTTTTTAACTCTTTGAGTATTTCACAAGAATCCAAGAATCGTCTTTTCACATATTTTATAATTCCTTGGGTATATAGAGTATAGATCATGTGTCATAAATAATTTAACTTTTTATCAAATATACATGTAATAACCAAATCTAATCTATAGATTGATTTTCTTTTTTTTAAGTGGCAGATATCAATTTATTTATAAAGGCTTTAAAACAGTACTGTATTACAATTTTCTATCGCTCAATTCCTTTTTGAGTGTATGTAATATTTTTCTAATATCGAAAATAAAACTCGGAAATCGGGATAATTTTGCATTCAAATCATAGAGAATAATAAATCGTCTGCATTATAGAAGGCTTATAACTATCGTATTCTGAAATTACTATACGAGATAGATAAAATTGCATGCCTGTCCATCACTATAAATGTATATTCAGTGCTTATAATATATTTACTTGAATTAGGTACCTAGCATATATATTAATTTTTTTTTTTAGATATATTCATGTGTAAATCAATTAAACTGTCAATACAGACTTACACTACATCAATACAGACTTACACTACACTGGCAACTTTAAACTATACATGCACTGGAAGCGGTAACCAACGTACTCTTACATTTAGAAGAGTGAATATGGAACGTCTAAATATTTTGATATGGAGAGTGGAGAGTATATATGTCTCTGACGTCATCGATACTATTTCCGCCTTTATCTCGAAAGTTCTATTCTCACTTACAAGTCAGAGTTATCTTTCTTTGCCCATTGTTTACACACTAGGTAAATAGGGAAAATGACGGTACCGAAAATCTGCAAAATGTGGAATCTGATTTCAAAACAAATTATATATTTAGTATTTGTAGAAGAACCTTTGTTATACATAATAATATCTTGAAAAAATATTAAAAAACAAAAAAGTTGAAAATTGACCAAACGCAAGTTCACTTCCGGTTCGGACAGGAAGTACCGGAAACACACAAAAACAACTTCGAAACAAAGAGAATGTCATGATCTAATACTCCTGTAAATTTCACATCTTTACCTCAAACCGTTTCCGAGAAAAATTCCGGACAAAAGTCCATTTAAAAAATTGGAAATTCGGCCGTAACTTCGGACCGGAAGTGAATTTTTCAAAAAACGGAATTTTATATAAACTTCATATATCGGCCTACTATCATGTGAAAAATTGTGAAAATCTATCCAACCTTCTCTGAGTAATCGCGCTCACAAAATTTGGGAGGAATAATAATAATAATAATAATAAAAAGAAACAATACAATCACTATAAGTCTTCCGTTGTGAACGGAAGACTTAATAAAACATTTGTAGAGCGACCTATTTAATAAATTTTTTTTCTAAGGCGCTTAACAATAAGATTTTAGTAAAATAAATGTACAAGATAGTAATTAAAGCTTTAAAAAGAATAAAAAAAATGAAGAAACATACAAGAAAAAGAAGAGATAAATAAAAACAGGGAAATCAGATGATTTGCATTTGAGACATTTAAAAAAATTAAAATTCTAGGGGTTTAAAACTTAGGAAAAGCAGACTTAAAAAGGGTGTTTAAGCAATTTTAAAAACATCCACACGTTGTGCAAATTTTAGGCGTGTTGGAAGTTCATTCCATTAACTGGCAGCAGCCCAGCTAAAAGTCCGTTCTCCAAAATTCTTAGTTCGAACTTTTGGAACTACAAGTCTAATTGATGTTTTCGACCTTAGTGATCGAGCTGGCTTATAAACTTCAACAAGTCCTTGCAGATATGAAGAAGCACGTCCAAACAGGGTGCAGTAGGTAAGCACCAGTATCATAAATCGTAGTCGATGCTGGACCGGAAGCCAGTGCAGCTCCGCAAGGACGGGAGAAATATGATTCCGTTTTTATGTCTCGGGACAAGTTTTGCCGCAGTATTCTGCACCTTCTGTAAGCGGTCCAAGGTGGTCCTGTTGATTCCAAACAGAAGAGAGTTGGCATAATCGAGCCTTGATGTAACTAGTCCATTGACAAGAGTCTTACATGCTTCCGTTGTTATGAGATGGCGAATTCGTCCAATATTACTGATATGAAAGAAACATGTCTTCACAATAGATGACACATGACTCTCAAATGTCAGATAAGAATCGAAATAAACACCAAGGTTCCTGACGAGCGATGCAACACATCTAAACACACTTCTAATCTTGAAAAATAGTTAACCAACCCTTCCATTGGTCTTATAAAGAGGTAAATTTGCGAATCGTCTGCATAACAGTGGTATAACATTCCATGTTGTCGACAGATGGCCCCAATGGGTTTGGAAAACAAACAGTAGCGTTCAGGTCCAAGAACAGACCTTTGAGGGACGTCACGTGATAATGATCTCTCTCTCTCTCTCTCTCTCTCTCTCTCTCTCTCTTTTAAAATTGAAAATTTCTGTTGCTAGTAAAGAGATCAAGTGTTGCTCAATTGTCATACTTCCAAAAACTAGAAGCAGATGCCGGTTAAAACTGAAATTTGATTTTATCGCTTAGTTGTTTATATCTCATAAAAGTCTAGATTTAGTAAAAGAACTTTGATTTATCATTATGTTTAGACAGGTGTTATCTATCATAATTTTTAATCTTTATTGGAGTTACAACAAAAGGCTCATAAAGAACTTGACAGTGAGCCTTATGTGTGTATCTGTAAGCCAACATACTAGTTACTGGCTTTTTTTAGGTCACCTGAGTCACTCAGGTGTCCTATTGCTATCGGTTTTCGTCCGTCGACGTGCGTCATGCATTACCATTTGAACATTTTTAGCTTCTCTGAAACCGCTTGACCAATTTCAACCAAATTTTGCATATAGCTTCTATGGGTAAGGTGAACAAAAATTGTGAATTTCATGGTCCCTGCCCCCCTGTGGACTGAGGGATGGGGCTAAAACCATCAAAATTAATGCAATCTTTAAAAATCTTCTTCTTTACTCCTGGATATAAAGCAGTTAAACTTCTGGCATGATTGTAATAAGCATTGAACCCTCTACCAAAATTGTGAAATTCATGGCCGCAGGGTCAGAGGTTCTGATGCTAGGGTGGGGCTATATAGATCATATAGTGAAAATGTATTATTCCTTTGAAAATCTTCTCTGCTCCTTGATATTAAATAAACTAACTAAGTACATAGTTATGATGAGCAAGAGTGCCTCTTCCAAAATTGTGAAATTCATGGCCACTGGGTCAGGGGTTCTGGTGAAGAGGGGGGACTCTACTGATTATATAGTAAAAATGCATGATTTCTTTCAATTTTTTTTTCTACTACTGGTTATAAAACAGAGAAACAAATGTATAAGTATGATGAGCAAGGGTGCTTCTTCCAGAATTTTGAGTTTATGGCCCCTGTGTCAGATGTTCTGGTGTAAGTGGGGGCTTTATTTATTTAATAATAAAGTGAAAATGCATTTCTTTGAAAATCGTCTATGCTTCTGGGCATATTCGAGGCAAACAGAGTGAAATTTTTAATATGAAAAGGTATTTTTTACCAGAATTTTGAACACCTGAAACATTTAGTCAAGTGGTCTGGTCCTGGCAGGGGCTCTGTTATTAACTTGTGTTCTGCTGCGCAAAGTTATTCCCCTTTGCCATTCACCTTTGATAATTAATCTCTGTAAACAATGTTTTTGAAAAGATTAATGGAATAAGAGAATACGGCAAGAATATTTATTGTATAATACAAAAAGTACTTTCATAGTTTTTATGATAAGGTAGCCTTGGAAATAATAGATGAATAAAAATGAGACAAAAATAACATCTTTTTAAATGTTCTTCAAAGGCCTAGAGAGGCCAATGTGAGAAGTAATTATAATACGAGGTTAAAAAATAGACATTTTGTTAATAGTCTGCATGGTAATAGTGATAAATGGGGAACAGATAGATACTAGACCAATTATTTTGTTGATGATAATCATACTATTTTTCTTGCTTTTGGACAACAAAGCTTCATTTATCAGTTTATGGATTATCGAAATTGTTGTATTGTACTCAGGTGACCGTAAAGGCCCTTGGACCTCTTGTTTTGAAAAAAAAAAATCTCGCAAAAATATCTTACGTGTTAGAGGAATAATTTATAACCTTGATAAAGATTTTAGTCCACAATCATATTGCTACTCGTCAGAAATATATTGACCAAAAATGCTTTTGAGAAACTATATGAATGATCTGTTTGTCGGAAGAAATATTTGTTTATCTAGAAAAATTAAAGACCATTTAAAACAAGATTATAAATATAAGACTTGTAAACTTTGTTTATTCGCTAAGGTGTGTTAAAGAATTCTGAAACACACTTCAGTCAAGAAAAAATACTTTTCTATGTTACAATACGCCCTTGTTTACAGTTTATGTGAATTTAGACGTGCTAATCAGAGATTTGCTGTTAAATGTGGCAGATTTTAAATATAGACACACGTATCTCAGAAAGACTATAGGTCTTTTGAGATAAATTTCACTGTATTTTTAAATTTTAATTTTTCAATAATAAGGGAATGATAAACAGTCAAACATAGTTATCTCGAAGGCAGATTAAACTTCGAGACAAACATGTACACATCAAATATGTGTGTATAGTTACGGATATGGGAAAATAGAGATATATGTTTATAGTGGCAAATTTGGGCAGACATTCTTCCTATTTTTTTCTCTAATTTATCTTATTTTTAAAGGATATTAACTTGTCACAATATCCTATGCTTGATCAGTGATCATAACAAGATTTTATCTATTTACAATTATATATATATATTCGATACGCAAGAGCATGCTCTACGTATGTACAATTTCTAAAACGAGGTAAATTATTGACAAATAAGTTGATGAAACAAGAATATCAGCTGTCTCGTTTAAAGTCATCATTTCGTAAGTTCTATGGTCGATACAATGACCTTGTCAGCAAATACAATTTATCATTGAGTCAAATGCTGACTGACGTTTTTCATACTAATTGTTAGGCCATTATATACACACTGAATTGTCAGCGGATTTTTCCGTTATTTCCCGATCATGACAAGGAGCAAGGCGGGTGTGACCGGTCGGCAGGGGATGCTCATTCCTCCATGGCACCTGATCCCACCTCTGATGTTTGGAGGTCCGTGTTTGCTCTGCTCCTATTTTGTATTGTATAATGGACTTTTGAGCTTGAATACTGTTCGTTATCTCCATATATTTCATATACAGGGTGTTTCAGAAAAAATGCAACCATTTTGATCGACTATATTTTACTTGGGTTTCATCCAGTGCAGTGCACCAATATATTAAATTAAAAGACACAATTTCAAGATTTATTCTTTAAAAAATAAAATAAATATGGCAAATAGATTACGAGTTTCAAAAGAATTTGGAAATTTTGAAAATTTTCATTTATTTACAAAATATGTTCTAAATGGCATTCATTTCGCTGAATCAGTAAATCTATCCTATGTGAGAAATTTCTCATGACTAGTTCACAAGTTTCCCGTGTAATGAGTCTGATTTCATTTTTATGGCCATTTTGAGTTCATGTATTGTTTTGGATGTCCTTTATAAACAATGTCCTTTAAATGTCCCTAAAGGTAAAAGTCATGAGGGTTCAAGTCAGGTGAGTGTGGAGGCCAAATGTTCTTTGATTTGAATGAGATGAATCGTCCTCCAAACATTTGTTCTAACCAGTCCAAGACAGATTGTGCAGTATGAGGGGCTGCTCCATCTTGTTGAAACCATGCATTTTCCACATTCTCAGTTTTCTTCTGCAATGAAGGTAAAGATTTCTTTTGTAACAATTTAAGATATCGTTCTGAGTTGACAGATTCAACTCTTCCGTTTGCATCTTCGAAGAAAAACGTACCAATAATTCAACTTGCAATAAGGGCCGTCCAAGCTTGTAACTTTTTCACTGTGGAGAGGTTTTTCTACATAGAAATCAGGATTTTCTGTTCCCCAAAAGCGGATGTTCTGTTTATTTACATCAGAGTTCAAGTAAAAATGTGCCTCATTTTCGAGTCACAATCGTTTACAAGCTCGGTTATTTTACCTAAAGAATTTGTAGGAGTTTCTGAAACATCGTCTCTAGCCTTCTCAATGTTTTCATGTGTTCTAGTTGTCTTTGCTCTTCCACTTTTTCCCTTTCTTTCATCATCAACTGTTCCACTGGCTCTAAAGTTTTCAACAATTCTGTATAATTTCCATTTATTAAGCTCTTTGCATCCTGGATACCTTTTCCTCATTGTCCTCATAACTAGAACTGGTAACATGCTTTGACAAAATAGTTTCACAATTTCTGCTAATTGCTCCTTAGTAAATTCCATATTGCAAATTCAAGTTGTCTGTTTTCAATGATATCATATATGACGTCATAATTAATTAAAATGATAATTATTTCCCGTATTTTTGTTATCAATAAAATTTCCTACATTTTTAAAATAATTTGGCATAAAATTTTAGCATGATCATATTGCATATAAATAAAATGAGGAAAGGAAATAGTTGCATGTTTTCTGAAACACTGAATATGTACAAATATACAAAATGAAAATTAAAGAATTTCAAAATGTCTAATAGCGTTCATCTTGGAACCACGTTCCGATAGCTGTCTACGTCCATTCCTTGTGTTTACGGTCCATGACCTACGGATACCACACCCTTGCGCTTGCCACAACGTCCTCGACGCCCCTCGTCGATCCAAAGCGCCTTAAGAGTCCACAGTGCTGACGAAAAACCAGGAAACCACGTTTCCCCATCCGGCCTCGGCCTAGCGTACAACGCCCTCGCGTGGTCGCCCAGGTTGCCACCGTCGACAGCACCAAAGCATCGTGTAACCACACTTATGTACATGTATCTACAGGACCCTTCAACAAATGTTTGTGGACATATGTATATATATCAGCTTGACCCCAAACGGGCTGCCTTACAACACATAAATGCTTACACATACACTTGTTGAAACATAAAGTTTTAACTAATATGAATCACACCGTTTCATACGGCAAAGCAAAATAATGTATAATATAACATTACACTCTAAGTAACGGACTAATATAATTCTTTTACGCTTAAACTCACGGCATGTGCACGTGGTAACATTTCCCGTATACAATCTCGTGGATAAAAATATAGTAAGCTGTATTAATATAAATACAGTGCATTACTTTTCATTATAATAATTGTAATTAAATAGCACTTACCCTGATTGGAGATTCAGTCACCACGAATAAACCTAACTATTCTTCCATGGACATGAATGTGGAACTACTCTCACTGGTCAAGGAAAACGTGCGCTACCCAAGAAAACCCTGACATCACCTTATATAGCGACTGGCCAAATATTTAATTCAACTGAGCGTCAAAATGGGCTCCTTGCAGGATAAAACATTATAATACAAACAAGAGTCGCCATTGGATAATACTAATAAAATAGAAATGAATGTAAATGTAATAAAATCGACATTGATTGTGACATAATTATTTTATGAATTAGTGTATGATTTGTAAATTTTTAAAACTCTACATCGCTTCCTAATAGCAAGCTAAAGACATATGAAGAATTAATGTTTATTCTGCTTAACTGCATTTTGGAATGATTGGAGCTTTAATGTCGGCAGATTCCATACAGAAAACCAATTGTTTACTATTTTGGATAACATTCTTCCGCCATTGGTTTAATTTTTCTTATGTTCCGACGGAAATAATAATAATAAAAAAAAATGATAAGTTGCGATCGCCTTTTGGTTGTGAAATTTCAAAGCGATGGTACGTTCTAAAAATGAATAAAAGGGCATTATCTGGCGTATTTATAATTTCTTCCACTAATTAATGGGTACAAGGGAAAACCTTTTTTTTTAATGAAATATACGTGATTGTATCATTTTGTGGATAATTACGACGATACTTCACTTTACATAAGACAATTTCGTCCATTATCGATGCATACATATTGCTGTAAAATCCGGGATCAAGAGTTATCAACTGCTGATGACATCAAAATATACCCATATACCCCTGACAGAGACTGAAACAAAAAAAAAAATGAATGGGGATCTCCTTTTAGCATCAAAATAAAAAAGAAGGGATTTATCGATCGCGAGTTTGTGCAGGGTCTTAAGAATATTAATGAAAAATAAATGAACATGAATTAATCTCATGAATAACCTGTACACCATTTTTCCAAATGAGTTCAGCGTCGAAAGGCGAAATGTTGGATATATGGCCAATCAATGATTTTCAGTTGCTTTTTGTCTTCCACTGTTTATTTATCAAATAATAAAAGAAGTTCACAAATAACATTCCGGATAATTGGCATATATAATTAAAACGGTTTTACTTCGTATACCTCGAACACTTTGACGTAATCAACACGAGATTTAGAACAAAGGAAAAAATAGGGCGGATATTTGTTACCTATTTATATTTCTACCATATCAATTAACTTTTTTTATCTACGCAAAAAATGCATTTGTGATCAAAAAATTAAATACCTCTCAGTATTTTTTTTTCAGATACTATCAGTAAAATTGAAACTGACTAATTTTGGGATTGGAATAAATGAGACATGTTAGTTGACGAACAAAAACATCAAAGCATTTTTTTGGCAATACAGTGGAATATTGTCAATACATTACAGTGCAATGGTTTTTTGGGGGTTTTTTTCAGGTCACACTCCTGAGTTCTTGTGCAAGATTTCCGGCGAAAACGTTTCGAGGTATTTCAATGAGACCCATCGGTCATATAACGTCACAATGCATTCGAGACAATGTGACGTTATCCTCGAAACAAACATATCCAGTAATCTTATACAGGAGACTATTCCATGTCAAGATGGACACGAATTTTTTGGACAGGAAACCACTGCATCAGAGGTAAAAAAAAAAAAGAGTAAAGATTTCATGGGAAATATAATGATATCAAGCAAATTGTCATTAAAACTGAAACATTTTTATAATTTATTTCAGTGGAATCTTGTGTGTGGAGCTGAAAGTCTAGGAGGTATGTCCACCACCATGGCGGTCATTGGTCAGATGATAGGAGCTGCATTGATTCCCGCCCTGGCAGATAAATATGGTCGCCTGTTGATCTCCTACACAAACTTTATCGCGTTGGCTTTGTGTTACATTATAGCTGCTGGTGTTCCTTGGTTTAGTGCCTTCGTCATCCTTAGATTACTAATTGGAGCTTTTTCTGAGGTTATTCTAAATACACTTTATTTATGCCTGTAACAGAAACTGCAAAATCAAAGTGAGTAGAACGTGGCAAAGATGAAGGTAACAAACAGTGATCGATCTCAACAAAACCATCAAAATTAAAATCTGAAAACAGGGTATAGAACAAAAGCCAAGGATTTTTTTTTTAGTTGCAATCAGGTGCCTAGGGGGACTAAGCATCCTCTGTTGGCAGGTCACACCCGCTGTGAGCCCTATGTATTGATCAGGTAGACGGAAAATTCCGTAGTCAAATTTAATATAAAAACAAAGACTTAACAATTTTTATAAAAGTCAGCAAAAATACGACGCAATATTAGGTTATTTTAGCTAACAATATTATTATAAAGAATTTACAAAATGCTGACTTCAAATGAAGTTGCTGAAATCCCTGTTACATCAACTAATCTGTCAATACCCTACCTCGGTTTAAAAATTGATCGTACTCATAACATGCTATTAAGTAACAAATAAGCTGATGATAGAAGGACTTACTACATAATTTAGGAAAGATGACGATGGAAAAGCTGAAGTCATCTTGTTTGTCATATAATTTAGTTGTTAATTGTCCCTTATTGTCTATAGTTAGTAAAACATCCAAATATGACACAGATGTGACAGACTCTGTGGTGTCTTTTATTTGTTGGAAGACCTGGACTCCGAAGACTACATAAATTTTCCAGCATCCTTTTCAAATCAACTTCAGATTCGTTGTGTTTAGAATCATAATGATGTCTAACAGTAATTTTGTTGAAAACAATCTTAAAAATAAGAACATTTCCGAGTTTCATTTTTTTTTTATTAGCTCACCTGAGCTGAAAGCTCAAGTGAGCTTTTCTGATCACCCGTTGTCCGTCGTCCGTCCGTCTGTCCGTCTGTCCGTCCGTCTGTAAACTTTTCATATTTTGGACTTCTTCTCAAGAACCACTGGGCCAATTTTAACCAAACTTGGTACAAAGCAACCTTGGGTGAAGGGGAGTTTAAATTGTTAAAATGAAGGGCCAAGTCCCCTTCAAAGGGGAGATAATCAAGAAAATACAAAAATTGGGCGGGGTCATTAAAAAATCTTCTTCTCAAGAACCACTGGGCCAGAAAAGCTGAAACTTATCTGGAAGCATCCTAAGGTAGTGTAGATTCTAAATTGTTCAAATCATGACCCCCGGGGGTAGGGCAGGGCCACAATAGGGAATCCAAGTTTTACATTGAAATATATAGGAAAAATCTTTAAAAATCTTCTTCTCAAGAACCACTGGACCTGAAAAGCTGAAACTTATGTGGAAGCATGCTGGGGTAGTGTAGATTCTAAATTGTTCAAATCATGACCCCCGGGGGTAGGGCGGGGCCACAATAGGGAATCCAAGTTTTACATTGAAATATATAGGAAAAATCTTTAAAAATCTTCTTCTCAAGAACCACTGGGCCAGAAAAGCTGAAACTTATGTGGAAGCATGCTGGGGTAGTGTAGATTCTAAATTGTTCAAATCATGACCCCGGGGGGTAGGGCGGGGCCACAATAGGGAATCCAAGTTTAACATTGAAATATATAGGAAAAATCTTTAAAAATCTTCTTCTCAAGAACCACTGGACCTGAAAAGCTGAAACTTATGTGGAAGCATGCTGGGGTAGTGTAGATTCTAAATTGTTCAAATCATGACCCCCGGGGGTAGGGTGGGGCCACAATAGGGAATCCAAGTTTTACATTGAAATATATAGGAAAAATCTTTAAAAATCTTCTTCTCAAGAACCACTGGGCCAGATAAGCTGAAACTTACTTGGAAGCATCCTGGGGTAGTGTAGATTCCAATTTTTCAAATCGTGACCCCTGGGGATAGGGCGGGGCCACAATAAGTACTACGGGGGGGGAGAAATCAGGTGAAAAACAGCAAGGCCAAAGTTACTCAGGTGAGCACTGTGGCCCATGGGCCTCTTGTTGAAGAAGCAGATGATCATATTTTCGTGAGGAATAGTTGTACAAAGAGTTAAAAAAAAGTCGTGTGTTCTGATGTGATTAATGTAGAAAAAAGATTTTAAATTTTCTAAAAGTTCTTTGGAGTTTTGAGAATCCACATCTGATTTACACCACTTCTAGAATATGCTGTTGAAGTGTGTGATTGGAGAAAAGATAGGGACTTTGTAGAGCATTTGCTGGATCCGGAAATGTATCTTTATTTTTAAGGATTTTTTTTCAAGATTAGGTAGGGTAGATTGAACTTGGTTGACTGGAATGTTAAACGAATTCAACATTGAAATGTGATTCTGAACAATTTCACCCTTATAAAGTGAATTGCGTGTATAAATCGTGACTTAAACAAACAAAGAGGTATTTTAGTGAATAATTACTACGGATATGAAATGAAACATGCTATAATGGACCCCTATGACGGTAGATATTGTCGTTTTGTACATATTGTCGTCGGCGACAATATGTACCTACCCTCACTGCACATATTGTCGTCCATAGGTACATATTGTCGCCGGCGACAATATGTACCGAGACGAGCCTTATTTTCCTCCTGCATTATGGAGGACAAAATGTACAGTCAAGCACCAGCACATATTGTAGTCGGCGACAATATGTACAGTCAAGGTCGGTATATATTGTCGTCGATATATTGTTTTGACGAATATTTACTTGAGAAAAGAAAGAATAATTGACAAACACACACACACACGGAGGGAGACAGACAGCATTACTCGCAATACTGTAGGGAGAAAACTTTTTGGTCAGAAAATTGTGTCCAGGATTGATGTACATTACTATGATTTGTCAAGATACCGTAATTCTTGAGATGTCTGATAAATCAGCTAATCTTTTTTTCTTGTAATATATACTTGGTATTTTTTTTGTTCAGTAGTGATGATTATTTGGAAATTATTCTTATATACGATCATGTGCAGATATAATGTTATAAATATATTTTATTGTTAATAATAATACAAGAATAACGCAAAAAATAACATTTTTAGATCACCTGAACTGGAAGTTCAAGTGAGCTTTACTGATCACATTTTGTCTGACCGTCCGTCTGCCTGTAAACTATTCATAATTTCAGCTTCTTTTCAAGAACTACTGGGTCAATTTCAACACATTTTTTGCAACAAACAAAAACAAAATCAATTTTGTTCAAGTCATGACTCCAGGGGTAATGTGGGGCTACAATGGGTGAAGTTTTACATAGGAATATATACAGAAAATCTTTAAAAATCTTCTCAAACACCAAAGAAAGATGTAGCACACCCCCCCCCCCCTCGCTTGGTGGTTTGATTTTTTATTTTTTTATTTTTTATTTTTTTTTTTTTTTTTGCTTTTTTAAATTCTGTTTTTTTTAACTTGTATATACTTAGTCCACAGGTAAAATTTCATAATTCAATAATTAACTTAATATATACAATAACACTGATGGACGACAATATGCGCAGTGAGGGAAGGTACACATTGTCGCCGGCGACAATATGAACAGGACGACAAAATGTACCGTCACAATCACGCTGCAAGAAATAACATACGAGACACGTCAGTGTGATTCTCACACCAATTACATTCACAAAAGTACCGAAAAACAGCAAAAGACAGCTTTAAACAACAATATCTGTTGGGCGACAATATGTACAGTGAGGGTGAGGCACATAATGTCGCCAGCGACAATATGTACATATGTAACTTTTCAGTCGGCGACAATATGTACAGATGGACGTCAATATGTGCAGTGAGGGTAGGTACATTTTGTCGCCGACGACAATATGTACAAAACGACAATATGTACCGTCACAACCCCTCTATTTACAGAATTTAAGGCAATTTTGATAAGTAAAGGAACGGGCACTACTAGAAAAAAAATAAAAATAAGAAGATAATATATGGTTATTTAAAAATATTACGCCACTTAACTAATGCTTTGAATACTTACTTTACTTAGTCCTCTTCGTGCTGGTCAGCACATAAGGCCGTCACCAAAGACTTCCATGTTGGTCTATCTTGTGTCCATCTCTGGACCTGTCCCCATGTCCAGTTGTTTTCTTTTATTTCCTTCACCACTGATCTTCTCCAGGTCTCTTTTGGTCTTCCTCTCTTTCTCTTACCGATTGATGTCCATCTCAATGCAACCCTTGGGATGGAAGTTGGGTGCATTCGACATATGTGTCCTATCCACAGCCATTTTCTTTTCTTCATAACTTGGGATTGAGTTGGTGTTAGTCCTTATATACAGCTCTTCATTTGAGAAGGTTTTTGGCCAGAAAATACTTAATATTCTGCAATGGCAACAGGTCTGAAAGGTATCTAGCTTGTTTGAAATGGCTTTCGTAACTTTCCATGATTCAGCAGCATACAGGAGCATCCCAAGCACATTACTCTTGAAAATCATAATTTTGGTAATAATGCTGATCTTTGTTGACCTCCAGATGCTTTGCAGTGCAACATACGCTCCTGTGGCTTTTGAAATCCGAGCTAGTACATCTACTTCTGAGTTCCCATCTGTGGTGATCTTGCCTCCTAGATAGACAAAGTCTGTGACCTCTTCTATTTTTATATTATTTAAGGTGATGGGTTCATCTAATTTAGTGTTGACCTTCATGATCTTAGTCTTGGTGTTGTTAATTTTCAGACCAATCTTTCCTGCTGTTTTTGCTAGCTGGTTGGTTTTTTCTTGCATATCACGATGTCGGTGAGCTAGCAATGCTATATCATCTGCAAAATCTAGGTCTTCAAGCATTTCTGACATTGCCCAACTGATTCCCGTTCGCTTATTCTTGGTGGTTTCTCGTATGATCCAGTCAATGCAGAATGTGAAGAGAATACGGGAGAGCAGACATCCTTGTTTTACTCCAGTCTTCAATTTAAACTCCTCTGATAGGTTTGATCAACAGATAACTCTGGCATTTATGTCTGTATATAGCATCTTAGTGATGGAGATGATTTTATCTGGGATCCAATAATGACTGAGAATTTTTTCTAAGGCAAGGCAATTTACACCGTCAAAAGCTTTTGTAAAGTCAAAGAAGTTGATGTAAAGTGGAGAGTTCCATTCATTGCTCTGTTACAATATTTGTCTGAGAGTGAATATCTGGACGGCACGTGACCTTCCCTTTCTAAAACCTGCTTGTTCTCTCCGCAGTAGGGGATCTGCTTTGAATGCTTTGAATACAGACACATAATTTCCACAAATGTTGCACAAATTACTCTGAATTATATTCTTTGATTTAATTTCTCCCATCTAAGGTCGCCGTCGCGGTAGCTGAGTCGGTAGAGCGCTCTCTCCGTGATCGGAAGGCCGTGAGTTCCAATCTTGGCCGCGACTGACCTGAATCGATAAAAAGTGGTTAGCAACTGTTTCTTCGCAAAGCGCTTGGCACTGTGAAGTGAAAGTTGTGGGTCCTTCGGATGAGATCTTAAAAACCTAAGCCCCGTGTCACGACAGGCGTTGGAACGATAAAGATCCCTCAATGCTCAATGGCCCTGAGTGCCGAGTAAAGGTCAAAATTTGAAGCCCTTCACCGGTTTATGGTGACGCCTCTACATGAGTGAAAAATTCTAGAATGGGACGTAAAACTACATACAATCAATCCATCTTAGGTTAGTGAGTGACAAAGATCAAATGGAAAATTACAAATATTGGCCATTCTCACAAATCAATTGAAAAAATACCAATTATGAATAGAGACAACCTGGTCCTCTGAAAATAGAAAGGGGATCAAATGCCTTGGAGGTGTAAGCATTCTCTGTCGACAGGTCAGACCCGCCCTGTGCTCCTTATGATCAGGTCAACGGAAAAATCGAAAGTAAATTCAGTGCCAAATTAATTGATAAACAATTTATGTGAAGAATGTTTTACAATATTCGACTCAACGACAGTTATATTTGCAGACAAGGTCATCGTATCGACCATTGAATTTGCAATATATTGACTTTGAACGAGATTGTTGACATTCTTGTATCATCAGCTTATATGTCAATAGCTGTCTCATTTTCCTGCGTATCGAACAAACTGGAGACAAATTCCGTATGCAAGTAATGCTGCTCTGTTGTTACGGAATAGGGGAAGCTGACAATAGAAAAGTTAAATTCACCAAGGTAACTATATAGTTAAGTTTTCAGTTACCCATCAATGTTTTTTTTTCGAGTGAAACAAACAAACATAAACAAGTTAGGTCATTAATAAATTAAACTCTGCACTGTTTTAATGTTAAATTTTGATCTTAAATAAAACAACAGTATAGTAAAAAAAAACTTCTCTCATCGAATGATCTTGCAAAACCTCAGGCTTCCTCTCTTCCTAAAGAACATTCTTCTCAAATCTTGAAAACTTTAATTTAGATGTCTTCTTATTTTACAAGAAAACTTAACTAAAGTTTGGAAAGGCCAAAATTATTAATTCATTTATAAATAAACTTTCAGTTAGAAAAAAAATCCTCATCTGCACCTAATCCACCCATTCTCATCTAAAGATACCTTTAGTAAAAGGTTTATTGAAATCCGTTTAAACTTTTTGAGGCGTCTTCCAACAGTAAACAGACAGATAAAAATCTATATTGTTGTCGGAAGTAAATGTATTACTAGTAGTAATTTAATCTTTCTATTCTTCTTACTTTCGCTTTAGGGAGCTTTAATGACGATGGCAACACTGGCTTTAGAGATGTTCCCTGCTGAGTCACGTGGTTTTCTCCTCTTTGTGGCTAGTATTGCCTTTACTTTCTCTATCACATCAATATCTCTCGTAGCCTACCTCCTCAGAAACCTATCCTGGAGGTACACCATGCTGGCAGCCGGTATAATTGGCGGTCACAGCTTTGCTACACGGTGGTATGTACCTTTATTTCAATATCAATATGATATATATATTTACGGGTACCTTATCAAATTAGATGTTCATGAACTTTTTTTTTCTTTAATTGCATTATAATAATTTGATTTAGCTATGTGATGTTGTTGGAAAGATGTAAGCAGATATTGCATAACTTTAAAAAAAAATCGACATTTCCTTCTCTTGTAGCAGGTTTATTTAAATTTCTTAACGTTTCTCTGTATGATTATATTTACTTTCATTACGGTCGCCCGCGTGGCGCAGTTGTTAGAGCGTCTGCTCTAGAGTCGCGGAATAAGGAGTTGATCCTTACGTCGCGGGATCGAATCCCACTGTGGGACGTGGAGACCGGTCGTTCGGATGAGGTCCCGTGTCGCAGTAGGTGCTGGCGCGAAAAAGATCCCTCACTGCTCAATGGCCGTAAGTGCCGAGTATAGGACAAAATTTGCAGCTCTCCACCGGCAAGTGATGGCGTCTCCATATGAGTGAAAATTCTCGAGAGGGACGTTAAACAACATACAAACAAACTTTTTTTACGTCAGGAATGATTTTAAAATATTTTCCTACAGCTTTCAAAGATTTTTACTTCGTCTTTCAAATTATATCATTTATTGAATTAAAATTATGTTTTAGGATACTACAAGAATCTCCTCGTTGGCTTATCGTGAATGGCAGATATGAGGAGGCAAAGCAGTGGATAAAACGAGCTTCCAGATGGAACAAGATGGATCCTTCCAGAATTCTGGCAAAGTTTGACTCTGAATTACAGAGCAGGGAACAGACGATGCTAGTGGATGAAAACACTGAGCTTACTAAACCAGAGGTTAATGGTGAACACACCGGAACTGTGAGGTTTCATTCGTATAAGATGGAAGAGAAGTTGTCTGTGTTGGATATTTTCAGGAATAAACATATGCTACTGACTTCTTTGATTCTCTGGGTAGTATGGTAATAATCAATTTTCAACATTATTGATTATCTGCAATTCACGTTTTTTTATTTATTTGCATATTTATTTAAAATATATATAAATATATATATATTGATTTATTTATTTATTGAGGTCTTTCGTTTTCTACGGAATACCTTGTCTCAAGTTGCTTTTTCGCTTTTACTTTTTTTCCTACCGTTTTGTGCAAGCGGTTTCTTAAAATAAGGCGGAATGGATTTACAATAATTTATCAGGATTTACGCAACATCTCTTGAACCTTATGCATTTTTGTGTGTATGTGTGTTTTGTTGACTTCACTACTAATCCTAAGATATCGCTGATTGTGTGACTTCTAATTTTCAAAATTTGTACCGTTTATGATTTACATTATGACCCCTGGGTCGAGGCCTCTTCTGGTGGACTGTTAATCCCCGAGGATCTCTACAGCCCAATAGCTATGTAATTCGGTACTAGCTTGAAAATGCGGGTATATATTTAATTGCTGTGGAACAATTCAAAAATTATTTCAGAAATTAAGGATTATCTCCCTCAAGCATAGCTCTGATCATTCGATGTATTTGGCTCCAGTCTTCGGCATCACTGAAGAGACATTATTTGTCAAAATGTGCATCTGGTGCATCAAAATTTGTACCGTGTATGATCTATGACGTATTATCAATAAACACTTGCTACTTTCATTCATATGTCGACTCCATATATCCCAGTGAGTTGAAATAAAAGATACAACAGATTCTAACACATCTGTTTCAAATCTAGATATTTTACTTGAAAAAAGACGTTAATGGTAACCTAACAACAAAGCTTTATGATAACCATGATGACTTCAACTTTTCAATCGTCAATTTCCCTTACTTATGTAGAAATATATCCTTATAACCTGCATATGGTGTTTACAGAACCGACCAGACACAACCTAACAGAAAGCGAACCCAGAGCCCACCCCGGGTTTGCTCTCTGGGTTTGCTTCGGGTTCGCTTGAGGTCCGCCAGTGCTGACCCCGGGCGAACCCGGAGCGCACCCGTAGCGAACACGCAGCGAACCCAGAGCGAACGCTGAAAGCGAACCCCAAATTCAGTAGCGGTCCCAGAAATCGAACGCGCGTTCTGTGTTGCGTAACAGAGCTGTCAATCAGGATTAGCGATTAACAATCAACATGCCGAACAGGTCTGTCAATCAGGATAAGTGATAAAATGCGTTGACCATCAGCGCATCGACCAGTCAACATGCCAGTTTGTAAACTAAACATTGTACAAGCAAAGCGTGTGAATGTACAGTGTAAAAATATTATTAATATGATTTTTAAACATTATTTTACATTTATATATTTTAATTCTCCAGACAACATGCAATATTTACACATTATTATTATTAATTATTTTCATTATTTTTTATTTTTAAAATCTATTAATACATTATATATTTTTATTATCCATGTAGCATGTTATATGTATAGTTAAATATTTATTTTCTTTATGTTTTTAAAATCCATTAATATATAAATATACATTGCGTAAATTTATCAGACAATAAGTTCTTTAATTCATCATAGAAAAAAAGAAGATAATAATGGTTATAACAATTGTTACTAAAAAAAAAAGAATTAAAAAAAACTGGTCTTCGATAAATTATAGAATTTTATTACCTCAAGATACAGTATAAGAACACGAACGTGCTTCAATTTAATTATTTTTTATTATTTCAATTTACATGCACGTTTTAATTTATCCAGACCAATATTGAAATTATCGATCTTAATAATTGACCATGAAAAAAATTAAATGTACATTGTACAGTATAAATGTGCATTATGTCAATACGTAAATTGGAGAAAAAAAATCTCATTTTTTTAACTACTATGATATATTTTTTTTAATTAATATTTTACCAAAATTTAATAAATAGCTTGATTAAAATACATGTATGTAGGGAAAGATTATTTTGTCAATTTTGATTATCCTACATGTAGACCTTACATTGTATCCTTTTGAATTTTTGTAACTACTTGCAAGTCAGTCAAATAAAAAAAAAACAATGCAAAAATGATTTTCACTTTCCTTCGCGTCGATATATATAATTATACAGGTTTACATGTTCACGAACCTCTTGCATGTTATTGTACTACATGTAATTTTCGAAATACTTTATATGGATATTAAAAAATACTACACGGGTACGTTTTGTACTTGTGCTGGAATAGTACACGTAATTCCAACATTAGTAAATTGAACTTGCAAAATACCTTAATACGAAAACGTACATATATTTCTTCATTACATAGGTACCTGTATTTGAACTTTGTAATTGTCATAATGATTTAATTTTAACACTTTAATAATTATATAGTTTCAAAGTGAAGCCAAGGTCATCACCTGTCAGTAATCATCCACCTGTTTCGAAGATATTGAGGGTGCTAAAAGCAATTGCGGTGGGTTTTTTAATTAACACTTGCTAGCTGGATGTATACTGTCTCCATGGTCACGGTATACCTGAGTATACACTCCCCCTACATTCGATGCCCCTTAAGTTACATGTATTTCGTCTGGGCACGTTATCAATGAGAAATTCAATTCTTCTTCTTCTTCTTCTTATTATTATTATTATTTTTATTTTTGATTTTTGAATTTCGAAACGTCATAGTTCTTTCGTACGTTGCATGAAGAGTACATGTTCATGTAATTTGCTGCCACCTGAATGCTAAAAATCAGTAAAATAGCTTTACGAAAGAGAGAGAGAGAGAGAGAGAGAGAGAGAGAGAGAGAGAGAGAGAGAGAGAGAACACTGTATATTATTTGAAATAAAAATCGCTACAACGGGCCCATAGAAAACAATTCGGGTACGGAGAGGGGTGGGGGACTCATCGAAATAAAACAATAATAATAAAACTAGACGAGCTTGTTGCAAAGCAACAAATAAGTCTTCCGTCTAAATTTCAAGGAGATGGGATCGAGATCGAGAGACATCTACGGTCATATGAGCAAGAATGAGCCATTTACCATTACTTCCGGTTTGACCGGAAGTGACGTCATTTTGACGACTTTTAATGATATCCTTAGCTGCTTTTTGTCATTTTGAACAACTTTGCTTCCATGATGCTTTACAAATTCTCAATACTTTTTGAGATATCTGGAAAACACTTTTGGCCCCTCTAGCTCCCTAATTTTAGGGACCAGCCCCTTATTGTTGATATTCTTTGAAAGATCGTAACATTCTACACAACTTTTGTTCTATATGTTTTAACAAAATATTTACAGGTAAAAAGATATTGTAGAAAAGGTGTAAGAAATTTTGAAGTTTTCAATAATACTATTTTCGAGCAATAGCCAGCGTCGGCGCTTCGTACTTCCGGTGGTTATGATATACACAATTCAATTCTCCATAGTTTGCTCTATCATCACTGAAAATCTCATACGTCTATGTTTAGTTGTTTTTTTTTGTTTTTTTGAGAACATTGCCGGACAAAGTGACCCTCTAAAAATCGCAAAATCGCAGAAATCTCCGAACCGGAAGTGACGTCATCAAAATAAAAAAAATATATGTCTAGATTTTTTGATGTTCTATCAGACCTGAAAGTTTCATGAAAATCCATCGAGCCGTTTCCGAAACTCGCGTGCACAAAATCAAAAAAAAAATAATAATAATAAAAATAGTGGAAAAGAAACCTAAGAATAACAAGAAGGTCTTCCGCTGAAGACGGAAGACCTTAAAAACATCGGGCGTTATTATCTTAATTTCTCTAATTATGCGAGTTTACAGTTATTGAATTCTTGTTTTGTTTGTTTTCTTTCTTGTTTTTATTTATTTTTAAACGTTTAGAATTTTGTTTGATAACATACCGCTCCAGTATGTACATGTACATGTATGTAGTGGGGCGGGGGTGGAGGAGGGGGGGGGGGTTCATGAAGCAGTAAGTAACACAAACTACTCAAATGATCATTTACATGTATTTGAAAACAACTTAAAAAAAATATATTCTTCTCAGTGGACCAGTTATTAGTTTTTGTTTGTTTGTTTTGGTTTTTTGATTGTTATTGTTGTTTTTTTTTTTATGTCTTCCGTTAAACTTGCCTTATAAAACAATGATTTATAGCATGGAAGTAAATTATAAATGATCTTTAAAACGAAACTCAAGTTACACTGTATGAGAATTTTTAGTGATTATCACGACCTACATATACATGTAATGGACGACAACCTAGCTTAAATATATAAACTGCTTAATATGAAAACTTAGCATTTTACGTGTACAGTATGTCTCAGCTATTTCATAGATAAGATCATAATTCAGTTGTGGGTCTTTCAAACATTTAAATTACGATTTAGCAATTGCAATTACAGTTGGAAGATCCAACTTATTTTAAAACACATGAATGATATAAACAAATGAATTTGAAAGCTTTTTTTAAATAAGATAATCTTATCAATTTCACTCCATCCGATACATCGAAAATAAATTTAACAGCTTTTCTTCTTTTTCTTTCGAGATATACTTAGCTTGTAAGGTAAGAAAAATAAAAGTGATAATTCTACGTCGAATGTGAAATTCTTGAAAATTTATCAACGTTCTCCATATTGTCACTTACATGTACATGTTTCGATCGCCATAAAAATAGTAATGATCGATTTCACAACTGTATTTGGAATATACAAGGGGCGGGGCTTACTGGCGGCAAGATTAAAGCGGGGTCCCCTTTACGCATGAGTGCGTAAAGCGAACCCAGAAAGCGAACGCCGCGTTCGCTCTAGCGGACCCAGAGCTGACCCAGAGCGAACGCAGAGCGAACCCGAAGCGCACCCAGAGCGGTCCCAAATTTTCTAAAAGCGGACCCGCAGCGGAGCCCGAGCGAACCCAGGAAGCGAACCCGGGGTGCGCTTTGGGTTCGCTCTGATGTTAGGTTGTGTTCGGTCGGTACTGTCTCTGAGTTGATTCGATACGCAAGAGCATGCTCTATGTGTGAACAATTTCTAAAACGATGCAAGGTATTGACAAACAAGTTCATGAAACAAGGAATTATCTTCTTTTTGAACGTTTTACCGTACAATTACCTTGTCAGCACATAGAACCTATCATTATGTCAAATGCTAACTGATGTTTTTCATACTAATTGTTAGGCCATTATTTATACAATGAATTTCTCGACGGTTTTTCCGTTTTTTCCCGATCATGACAAGGAGCACACAGTGGGTGTGACAGGTCGACAGGGGATGTTCAGGAGATTAAAGATGCACAGTTAATGTCGACTTGTAGCAAGGGTGTCTTAAGTCAGTCACATCGAAAGGTTACGCTGAACATGTGTGGTAGAAAATGAATTGCAACAAGCTAAGTACAAGGGTTGTCCCAAAATTCCGAAGACAAGCGTCCTTTTGTAGTATCCCAGTGTCATAAACTAATGAAACCTTGAAAATAAATAAATCTATCAAGAACTAATATTTGTAGTGAAAACATTGAGTAATTACACAGATTTATCCAATTTAAATGAAATAATTCAATGTCTGATGTAAAGAGACGGCGCAGTCCCAAAATTTGCTATTAGAAAATTGGTAAATGATATTTTAAATCACGCAAAAAAGTAATTTCTAGTCAAATTTTCTTGGTATAAAAAAATAGTATCTCAAATGAAATAGATAACTACCTTTATTCCAATTGTTTTGCATATGCCTTCATTAATAAAGATTTTATAACGTTTATTTGCACCAGTTTGCCACTTGACTAGTTAAAGAAAATGACGCCGCATTGACACAGGCGGCGTACTGGAATATAATAAAATGTAGTTCGGAACTTTAATTCACCCCAACAGAGACGCATTCGAAGACAGAATGTCTGGAACACATAGATATATTCAAGTTCGTAGTGTTGGAATAACATAAGCAGTTTTCCGAGCTATAAGCTAGGAAGGAGATCAGCCGAAAGAAATAGACGAAGAAATCGTCGTCACAGCCACACAGTGCAACTGCATTCGGAAAGACGGACAAAAAATCCCTCAGAAATACAGGAGATTTTTTTTAATTATTAATGGATGCATGTATTTTTTTTAACATTTTAATGCTTATCATAACAATTATGATATTTTATATTTATAACTTAAATCTGTATGATAAAGAAAATACATTTCTGATAATTAGTGCATTTCCTCACAATAATCCGTACCAGTGACGTTCACGTATTTTTTGACGTCGGAGATTGCGCTGGGTGGTAGGACATGCTAACACTTAAATTCTAATTTCTCGTACGTTTTTCAAGTAATCATGTTAAAACTTCGTAATTTATCAGCTAAAAACACACTTTATACACTAACAAAATTATATAAAAATACGTTGATTTCGGCAATAGATATGAGCTCAGTCTACGGAATTTTGGGACAACCCTCGTATTCTGGCAAAAATAAATGATGATCTTTCCCTATGTACAGATGCATTTACAATATTATATGCATTGAAATCAGCTGCTTGTGGCTTTGTAAGGTCATGTAAACAAGACGAACTTAGGACCTTACTTAACTCCAGGTAATTTCATCAAGATAAGTTTATGAGGTAGAGACAACGGACATTGAGAAACAATGACGTTGTCGGAAGTCAAGAAATTAAACGGCGACAGCGCCGGTTGATCATATAATGTCTTCTTTGTTTTAAAATAATTTTGCAAATTATCAACGTATCAAGCTAAATTTCTAAACTTTTGTTGATTTAGGTTCCTTATAAATTTTGTAGGCACAGGCAACATAGCATTAATTTGATCGCAACGTCCACGAAACTTTTGATAACCCCTCGTATATATGATCATATGCTGCGTTAAAGAGGGTTAAAATTTTAAGTTTTGTCATTTTGTATCTCAAACAGAAAAAATATTTTTGAATGAAAGAATTACGAATAATGTTCAGAATATTATGCAACCTTTCGTTTTTAGTGCTAAAACGTTCCTATTGAGAACTTGAACGGCTGGCACCATTTTCTTTCTTTCTTTCTTTCCTTTTTTTCCTTTTTTTGTTGAACGTACATCTGACATAATACTTAAATCTAATAAAGAATATTTAAAATTATAAGATATTTCTTTTGATATGAGTTCTTTGCCTTTCAATTTATTGACCCAGCTGGACTGAAAGTCTTTAATCTATAGTTCTATAACGTTCAATACTTTGTTAAAAATTACTTGAGCAAGCATATTTATCAGCACATTCTGCAACGACAGGTTATGGTTTTACAATCATATGTTCAGTAATAGGAGGGTCTTCAGGGACAAGAAAGTTAAATTTCTAATATTTTTTTATCAACTCGTAACCCATTTCAATACTTACTTTGAACAACATATGTTTAGGATAATGTTATAAAAGGACAAAAATGAAATTAAAGGAAGGAAATTCTTTGTATCAATATTATTTTCAAATAACTTTGTTAAAACCCATCTCATTTGATCAAAAATATTAATTGGACGGAAAACCTATAAGTTCCTCGCAACGAGATCTTATCTGATTATAATTAGAATATTTGAAGTTTCCATCTCATAGAAAAACTTCCTCTTATACTGTAAGTTCTTTTCTCTTATTCAGTATTTATTTGTCTATCATTTTAATCATCATAATCTTCTTTATTATTTTTACGTAAGTCTTCAGTCTCAAAGAAAGACTTCTTTTTACTGTGTTTTGTCTTTTCCCTCTTTTATTAAGGTCTCCTCATTCATTCGAAAGACTTTATAGCGATACTACTGTTTATTAATATTCAAATGATGTGTCCTTGACTGGTTTTAGATTTGTTGCTGTCACTTCTGCGCAGGTATGTTAAGGCAGTATCCAGATCATATTTCGGCGAATTTAGACTTTTTTCGTAAAATGTAACATTGATAAATCGGAAAAGTCATAGATAAAACATTTACTATTATTATCCATTGTATAGATGTCATTGAGTCTTAAGCTAAAAGAAGCACTCCACTACGACGTCATCACGTGACGTCTATAAATAGAAAAATTGCCTTAATGAAAAAGTGAAAAGTTCAACACTACCCAGAGCTAATTCATTTTTTTTCAGTGAAAATAATTATGTAAAAACATCACTGGGCCATGAAAAGTGCTGCTAGAATCCCACTCTCCCGACACAGAAAAAAATATTCCAAAGTTTCACATGAAACCTTACCAAATTTTTTACATTTTATACATACGATCAAGGAATTGTTATCAATTCATGTTAACCACACGATTCTAGCAGCGCTTTCCAAGTACTATAGAATACTTGCCTTTACAATATGGTTGCTTTCGATACAAACAAAAATTTTGTTTCAAAGTATGCGGCGTAGTGTTGAACTTTTGCATCTTTGTTGTTATAGAACGACAGAGGAAAGGCTGATCGGGATTTCAAAGCACTGCCTGTGTTCATTATAAGAAAACATGATAAGAATTTATCAGCGTACCTGATTCTTAATCTTTAATTCCATATGAATCACGCATAACATTCATGGTATATGCTTTAAACTCCCATTTCATCTATTTGTTTACATGAATTCTCGTCACGTTTAATTTCATTCGGCAAATATTTGATCAATAGCTATGACGTCATGGGTTTGGTATTTAACCCCCGTGCTAAATACTTAGCTATTTATACCACCCAAAAACGACAAGATTTAATTTATATTATGTTTTGAATGATTCCATTCATTTCTTTGACCTGAAATTAAACTTTAAATATAGATATTAAGAAATCATTATTTCTAAAGTTCACGTCATACAGCTTACTCTGACGTCATATTGTAAAGGCAAGTAGGATATCTCTGGGTGTAGCCTTAGCATACCCGCGTGTTGTCCACCGGAAGATTATAAAAACTAGAAATTTCTCATTTTTTCCCATTTTTAAATGTTCATAATAATGTATAATACTGTATTTCAAGTCATGCCATTTCCAAACCGAAATTTATCAAAAAGGGATATTTTTCATCGAAACTTTCAGAGATTTTTACCCTCAACGTAGCACTTCCGGTCATACCAGAAGTGAATAAAAATGAACCGGAAGTATTCGTAGGCCTACTTCGTTCTTCTTCCTTCTCTTATTAATTAAATTATCTCAATCAAGATCTTACCTCATCAGAAATCGAACGGAAGATCTCGTTGCCTGCAATGAAATGTCATCTAGTTATGATGATAATTATTATTGCTGTTGTTTGTTGTTTTTGTACCCTATGAGATGAACTTGATAAAAAGACAACATATTTTCTATTGCATATTTGGATTTTGGGCAAAATATTATTTGTCGTATGCTCTTTTTAAATGAGAAAATTGTATAATATAATAATATAATAATAAACTATCTCTGTTGATGAATAAAATAGAAAGAATCTAGATCTCTGTTGCAGTATATTTAAATTAAACGTGTATTTCTTGATAGGTTTGTAAACAGTATGACGTATTATGGACTGTTTCTTCTTTCCGGTACTATGAGTGGAAATTTGTACCTGAATTTCTTCTTAAACGGCATCGTAGAAATACCGGGTATATTTATCTATTGGTTCACCATCAACAGGTATCTTGTTTTATGACCAGCCATGTAAAATTGACAGAGGTAATAATATAAATGTTTTCCAAAACAATTTGCATTTTAAAAATGAAAACAAATCTGTCCTCAGATATGGAAGAAGGAAAACTGGTGCCTTGTTTCATGCTATAGCTGGTGTGAGTCTTATTTTGGCCGCAGTTCTTAACTTTGTTGGAGGTAAAATTTTCTTAACTTTACTGAAGGTAAAATTTCTTATCTTTGCTTGAGATATAATTTTTGACTACAGAAGAAACAAAATCTGCTTATAAGTAAGGTATATACACATTAAAGAAGATTAATTCATTCATATTAATCATTAACATCCAGTGTTATTTACATAAAGCTTTACAGTCAAATGCTGACTGATGTTTTCATACTAATTGCTAGGTCATTAATTATACACTGAACTGCCTACGGATTTTCAATTTTTTTCTGATCATGACAAGGAGCACACAGTGGTTGGAACCGGTCGGCAAGGGGATGCTCACTCCACCATTGCACCTGATCCCACCTCTAAATTTTGAGGTCCGTGTTTGCTCTGTTCCAAATTTGTACCGTTTAGTTGGACTTTCGAGATTGAATACTGTTTGTTATCTTCATCATTCATCTCTCTCTTTCTCTCTCAAATTTGTGTTTTCTTTATCATAAGATACACCAGTACTGAAACGGTTGGCCTCCGCCATGATTTTTATCGGAAAGTCTATGATAACAGGCTCCTTTTCGACGATCTTTGTATATACTCCAGAGATGTATCCTACCAATCTAAGGTATGGTATCTTTATATACACGCCAGAGATCTACCCTACCAATCTGAGGTACGGTATCTTTATATACCCTCCAGAGATTTATCCCACTAATCTAAGGTATGGTATCTTTATATATACTCCAGAGATCTACCCTACCAATCTAAGGTATGGTATCTTTATATACACTCCAGAGATCTAACCTATCAATCTAAGGTATGGTATCTTTATATACACTCCAGAGATCTAGCCTACCAATCTAAGATATGGTATCTATATATACAATCCAGAGATCTATCCTACCATTCTAAGGTATGGTATCTTTATATACAATCCAGAGATGTATCCTACCAATCTAAGGTATGGTATCTTTATATACAATCCAGAGATTTATCCTACCAATCTAAGGTATGGTATCTTTATATACAATCCAGAGATTTATCCTACCAATCTAAGGTATGCTATCTTTATATACACTCCAGAGATGTATCCTACCAGTCTAAGATATGCTATCTTTATATACACGCCAGAGCTTTATCCTACCAATCTAAGGTATGGTATCTTTATATACACGCCAGGGATTTATCCTACTAATCTAAGGTATGGTATCTTTATATACAATCCAGAGATTTATCCTACCAATCTAAGGTATGGTATCTTCATAAACACTCCAGAGATCTATCCTACCTATCTAAGGTATGGTATCTTTATATACACTCCAGAGATTTATCCTACCAATCTAAGGTATGGTATCTCTATACACAATCCAGAGATCTATCCTACCAATCTAAGGTATGGTATCTTTATATACAGACCAGAGATCTACCCTACCAATCTGAGGTACGGTATCTTTATATACCCTCCAGAGATTTATCCCACTAATCTAAGGTATGGTATCTTTATATATACTCCAGAGATCTAACCTACCAATCTAAGGTATGGTATCTTTATATACACTCCAGAGATCTAGCCTACCAATCTAAGATATGGTATCTATATATACAATCCAGAGATCTATCCTACCATTCTAAGGTATGGTATCTTTATATACAATCCAGAGATTTATCCTACCAATCTAAGGTATGGTATCTTTATATACAATCCAGAGATTTATCCTACCAATCTAAGGTATGCTATCTTTATATATAATCCAGAGATTTATCCTACCAATCTAAGGTATGCTATCTTTATATACACTCCAGAGATGTATCCTACCAGTCTAAGGTATGCTATCTTTATATACACGCCAGAGCTTTATCCTACCAATCTAAGGTATGGTATCTTTATATACACGCCAGAGATTTATCCTACCAATCTAAGGTTTGGTATCTTTATATACACGCCAGGGATTTATCCTACTAATCTAAGGTATGGTATCTTTATATACAATCCAGAGATTTATCCTACCAATCTAAGGTATGGTATCTTCATAAACACTCCAGAAATTTATCCTACCAATCTAAGGTATGGTATCTCTATACACAATCCAGAGATCTATCCTACCAATCTAAGGTATGGTATCTTTATATACAGACCAGAGATTTATCCTACCAATCTAAGGTATGGTATCTTTATGTACACTCCAGATATTTATCCTAATCTAAGGTATAAATATCAGACTACTTCTGTAAACATTTATTACTGATCATTTATTAAGTTTATCAACATATTATTGGCATATCTAAAAAGGAATGTGTTTTGTTATTATCACTAGAATGTTTATTAAAAAAAATATTTGAAAGATTGTCACAAGCAGGTAACAGCACTGTCTTTGTTTGTTAGGCTTATTATTACATTTGCCTTTAGAGGAACTTGGATTCAATTCTATCCAACATATCCAACATATACCTGTAGCTCCCTTTGAAAGGATGAAATTATTCAAAATCATGTATCAGTTTTAAATATTTTTAATATTCCCAACAACAAATTCAGTTCCATTAAATTTACCCTACCTATACTTGATTTCAAAATTTAATAAAAATCCATATAAACAAAGATACATAGCGAGTTGTAGTAAAAGTTCTAAGAAACCTTTTCCTTTACGCCTCAAAAAGATTTTAACAGCTTAGATTGAGAACATGCAGACCAACTGTACAGCGATATATTCGAGATTTATGTTAATTAGATGTGGATACTTAAAAACGCTTAGGAACTTAAAAAAAAAATGAGAGCACAACATTTTACCAAGGTCAATAGCGATAACGAGTATATCTTATCAACACTTTACACAACAATTCCTTATGATATATTAAAGTCAAGACTTTTTTTTTACATCATAGCCAACTCTTTCGTCAATAAAAAATGGAACAATAAATGTACATACCTAGTAATGGTCATATGCAAACTTATTTGTTAAAAAATTCTGATTCTACACACAAGTACTCTAAAGTTGATATTAAAAACGTTCTTCAGTTTTTTTTAATGGACAATATCTTTATAATCTTTGAAGACAAAGGCTTCAAAAAATCTGTTGGAATTCCCATCGGGACAAATTGTACCCATTATTAGCAGATCTGTTTTTCTATTTTTATGAATAAATTTTGTTTTCAAAAACTTTTACATAAAAATATGTGGCCTTCAATTCAACATTTAGATATATCGACAGCGATGTATCAATTAACAATATTCATTTTCATTCTTAAATTGTTTCAATATCTTCCACTGAACTCGAAGTAAAAGACACCAAAGAGTATGACAAATCTGTTTTATATTTCAAAATTTTTCTTGAAATGACATTGATTACGAACTAACGAATAAATTTTATGATAAACGTGATGACGTCAACTTTTCTATCGTCAACTTCCCTTTTTATGTAGCAGTATACCATTATCATCTGCAAATAAGGTTAATGTCCCCCAGTTGACTCGACGCGCTGATAAAATGTACGAACGATCAATTTCTAAAAGGAGCCAGGCAATTGACGCATAAGTTTATCATCTAATGATAATAATAATTTCGTTTTATGTCATTATTTTGCAAATTTTATGGTGGTACGAAGACCTTGTTTGCAAACACAATTGATCATAAACTCTATATGTTGACTGATGGTTTTCATAGAAATATTTAGTTCATTACGTTCACACTGAGTTGTCTTAAGATTTTACCGTTATTTCCTGATCGTGATAAATACAGCACGTAGGCGTGTGTGACAGGTCAACAGGGGATGCTTACTCCTCAAGAACACTTGCTCTCATCTCTTCAGAGGTCCGTGTTGGCTCTGCTACAAAATTGTATTGCTTTATTGGACTTTGATCATGATTACAGTTTGCTTTCTTCATATTTCATTATCTACGTGTACTACTGAGTGATTGTTTCACGACAAAATAATATTTTTATTTATGATGATATCCTAATCATTCATTATGCGGGTGTTTGTCGAAAATACAATCTAATAGTTAATACTATATTCAAGAAGGAAAAAAATTAAAATATAGAAGAAATTTAGAGATTTAGGGAATTCAATATTCATTAATATTCATTTCAGATATTTCGTGGTAGTATCATAGAAATACTCTTTCTTAAAGAGGCTGGGGGGTTGTGGCCATTTTTAGACTATATTGATCTCCTTTAGAAGAAGAGCTACATATGAAGATATAGAAAATGATCAAATTTTAAAACTAAAATTTTTGAAATTTTTCTTTGCCAAATGATAGTTGACAGCTTAAGATATCATATCTAAAAAATTAAGTTAAATCTGGTGGTTAATTTGTGGTTATTTTGTTGACCCCCCAGCCTCCTTAAATTTAAAAAAAGCCCGGGCCTCAAAGAGATCTGAATTTGAAGCAAATTATAAATAAAAGGACTATGCATACTAGTATTGTAGCGCTTATTTGAACATTGTTTTTGTTAATTTGATCGAGTAGTATTACAAAAAAAAGCAAAAGCAAGCATTAACATTACGAACATATAAAGCAATTCGATAGTTTCCGCATTAGTAGCTAACACTAATACTGTAAACTATTTTTTATTCGCGTACGAGAAATATATGCAAGTTTGGCAATCTACTTTATCTCGCGAATATTAATCGCCACGAACCATTTATTTTGCTTTGTATTTGTAGAGAATGTTTCCTCAGTCGCGAACAATAATCATAGCGGATTGTTTTCAAATTGACGAATTGCGAATAAAAGTTTATGCGAATAATAGTAATAATAGTTGGCTTACAGTAAATGGATTACTTAATGAATTAAATCTTTTATTTACAACTTGTTCTCCTTAAATTCTCCGTCCGTTGTTTACGCATATTGCAAGTAAATATGATGAAATACATATCTCCTTTTGCATTATTTGAAGTTAGGTCCCATGAGGATGTTAATATGTGTCCTTCAACTTTCACAATTTCCAATAGATTGACTACATCTCTCTCTCTCTCTCTCTTCATATACATTTCTCTTTATAGGGCACGCAGTATCGGAATGGGGTCTGCTGCAGGAAGAATAGGAGGAATGGTATCGTCATTTGCAGCTTTGTTTGTAAGTGTTTGTAACTATGTATACAGCTTTGTTTCTTAGTGTTTGTTTATAAAATAAACAGCTTTGTTTGTTAGTGTTTGTAATTATGTGTACAGCTTTGTAAGCATTTGAAATTGGGTATAAAGTTTTGTTTGTAGGTATTTGCAATAAGTTATAAAGTTTGTTTCTTAGTGTTTGTTTATAAAGTTAACAGCTTTGTTTGTTAGTATTTGTAATAGGGCATACAACTTTGCAATGGTTTGTTATAAGGTATACTGCTTTTTTGTAAGTTTTTAGGTCACCTGAGTTACTCAGGTGACCTATTGCTATCCGTTTTTGTCCGTCGGCGTCCGTCGTGCGATGTGCGTTAACATTTGAACATTTTTAGCTTCTTCTCTGAAACCGCTCGACCAATTTCAACCAAATTTGGCATATAGCATCTATGGGTAAAGGGGAACAACAATTATGAATTTCATGGTCCCTGCCCCCCTGGGGCCTGAGGGGTGGGGCTAAAACCACCAAAATTAATGCAATCTTTAAAAATCTTCTTCTTTACTCCTGGACATCAAGCAGTCAAACTGTTGGCATCATTGTAATAAGCATTGAGTCCTCTACCAAAATTGTAAAATTCATGGCCCCAGGGTCAGGGGTTCTGGTGCTAGGGCGGGGCTATATAGATCATATAGTGAAAGTATATTATTTCTTTGAAAATCTTCTTCTCTGCTCCTGGGTATTAAATAAACTAACTAAGTATATAGTTATGATGAGTAAGAGTGCCTCTTCCGAAATTGTGAAATTCATGGCCCCAGGGGCAGGGTTCTGGTGTTAGGGTGGGGCTCTATTGATTATAAAGTGAAAATGCATTAATTCTTCGAAAATCGTCTTCTCTACTCCTGGGTATTATTTAAACAAACTAAGTACATTGTTATGATAAGCAAGGATGCCTCTTCCAAAAGTATGAAATTCATGGCCCCGGGGACAGGAGTTCTGGTGCTAGGGCGGGGCTATATAGATCCTATAGTGAAGGTGAATTATTTCTTTGAACATCTTCTTCTCTGCCCCTGGGTATTGTTTAAACAGACTAAGTACATTGTTATGATACGCAAGGATGCCTCTTCCAAAATTGTGAATTTTATGACCCCAGGTTTAAGGGTTCTGGTGGGGTGGAGGGGTGGGGGTTCTATTGATTATAAAGTGAAAAAGCAAAATTTCTTTGAAAATATTCTTTTCTGCTTCTGGTTAAAAAAGCAAAGAAGCTAAGTGTATAGTTATGATGAGCAAGAATGCTTCTTTCAGAGTAGTGAATTTCATGACCCCTGGGTCAGATGTGCTGGTGTGAGGGTGGGGCTCTTGATAATATAGTGAAAATGCATTAATTCTATTAAATAATCCTGTTTGCTCCTTAGTGTTAAGCAGATAAACAAAGTGATTAGTTATGATGCAGGGATTTATCAGTACCTTCTCAGGGGCCGAAATTCGGCCCCATTCCCAATTGAAAATGAGTTCAGTTTTTCCCAATTTGGCAGTACTTTTTCCCAATTGGTGAACAAATGTTTTTATATTTAATTATCTTGGAAAAACACAAGGAAAATTGTCAGATTGTCTGTAATTTTCATCTATTTAAGTCATTTAGCAAAGCTACAGTCATAAAACATGTTTAAAAACACTGTAAAAACATCGCCAACTTTTAATCCGAATTTCCTCCGTTTTTCTGAAAATGGTGATATTGTGTAATTATATAGATTTATTAAGTTATTTCTGCATACTTATTTGATCTCTGAGTGAATGGTAAGGACTGTAGGCATTATTTCAAATAGGAAAATATATTTTCAATGCATTAATACATATCAAAAGAGGACTTTGAGAAAATATATACTTGCAGGAGGTTTATAATATTTTCCAAAAAGGATTCTGTAATGATCTAAATTGGAATCTCATACACACATGTACTACCCTAAGTTGTATAAACACTTTATACTCATTGAAGTCAATTTTACTTTTATTAGTCTGTTATTCATAATTGATCTTGTATGAAGTTGGATCATATATAATTGTCTGTTTGGTTGCCCAAATTAGAGTTCATGCTGAAATGTTAAATTAATTACACCTGAATACATGATTTAAGCAAAATTTTTAATTTTTCCCAATTTCATCAAAAAGCCGATAATTTTTTCCCAATTCCCCAAAAATGGCGTTTCCCAAAATAGGCTGATAAATCCCTGTGATGAGCAAAGTTATGGTTCCAGGGTCAGAAGCTCTGGTGTTGGGGGGGGGGGCTCTATTGATAATATAGTGAATCTGTAGTAAAAATGCATTATTCCTTAAAAAATCTACTCCGCACCTGGGCATATCTGAGGCAAATAGAGTAAAAAATTTTATAAGGAAGGGAATTTTTACCAGATTTTTGAACATCTGGACCATTTGGTCAAGTGTTCTGGTCCTGGCCAGGGCTCTATTAGTTTGTATTCTACTGAGAGGAGTTATTCCCCTTTGCCATTTAGTTTTGATAATTTATCACTGTAAATAATGTACTTGAAAGGTAAATAGAATAAGAGAATTATGCAAAAACTTTAATTGTATAATACAAAAAGTACTTTCATTGTTTTAATGATCAGATAGACTTGTAAGTAGTAGATAAATAAAAATGAGACAAAAATAATTTGTCTTATGAAATGTTCATCAAAGACCAAGAGAGGCCAATGTAAGAGATTTCAACAAGGGATTAAAATAGTACAGAAGCACTGATAATTTGTTAATATACTGTATGGTAATAGTGATAAATGGGGAACACATTAGAACCTAATTTATGAACTGTTAATGAATATTAAGACCAATTATTTTGTTGATCATGATCACCCTATTTTTTTTTTCTTTTGGGCAACAAAGTTTCACCTTTCAGTTTATTCTATACTCTATGCATCCTTTAATTTATTGTATCATACTCAGGTGACCGTTAAGGCCCTTGGGCCTCTTGTTGTAATTATGTATACAACATTGTTTGTCAGTGTTTTTTTAAGAGTTGTATGCAGCTTTGTTTGAAAGAATTTGTAGTTACATAAACACCTGTATTTTATATAAGGATATTATATTCCACGATTCTATAAATCTATTTACTTTGTTTTATCTATAGGGTACCTATGTACCATGGGGACCTGGTGTCGTATTCGGCTCTCTGTCACTCCTTGTAACGATTTTGTTCTTATGGTTACCCGAAACGACTGGGAAAGAACTCCCTAATACTCTCCAGGAAGCCATTAGTTTCCATGCCCCGAAAGACAAAAAGAAAAAGAAGACAGTAATTTCTTTAAATGAAAACACCTAATAGAGAACACATAATATATTTCATATTTAAAGTTGTTGCCCCCCCCCCCCCAAAAAAAAAAAATTAAATCAAATAAATAAAATGTCATTATAAAAATACTCTTAATCCTACATTTATTTTTAACAAACGCTTGCTATTGCATAGATGAGTACAATAAAGAGGAGGGAAACTCACTTGTTTGTAATCATCTAGAGAAGGGAAATACAGTAATGTACTTACATAATACAAAAGTGATACTATATGTCAGCATCTAATTTGTAAACAAAACTTGATTAGTTAAAAATAAACTGTTATGAATTGCTTCTCTAGAATCCTGACTACTAACAATAAAACTAAATGAAACTTTCTACCATTAACAAATATACAGACAAACAACAAACACATGTAAAATATACTGAAAACTAGCCTACAGAATGGGACAAACACAACATTTCACCCTTTTCTCGTACCACCGGTTTCAGACGAAACTTCTGAAATTCATCATATATGGGAATGTCCATGTTGACTAAAACTGTGGGAGTGACCTAGCGCCTCTTTCTCTACCATGAGTCTACCATAAGTCTCTGTCGTACTGACCAAACCAGTTTATATATTTTATTTATATACACACACTCAAAACTATGGAACTACATTAGGACCAGAACAACATACAAACAAAAACAAATCAAACATAATGTAGCTTAACAAAAGAAATATTACCGGTCATGGTAGCCTAGTGGTAGGGCGCTCGCTTCGTGATCAGGAGGCCCGGATTCGGTTCTCGTTCACCGCTCCTCGTCAAACCTAAGACGTAAACATATGTATTGACTGTTCCTTCGCAAAGCGCCCGGCACTAGAAGTGAGACGGTAGGCGTTGTCACGATAAAGAACCCTTACTGCCCAATGGCCCTGAGTGCAGAGTATAGGTCTAAATTTGAAGCCCTTCATCGGCATACGGTGACGTCTCTATATGAGTGAAAAGTTCTTGAATAGAACGTTAAACAATATGCAATCAATCAAAAGAAATATTCTGGTATACCATAAGTATATCTATAGCCATTCAGTTTGACTAAAACAGGTCATTTTCCACGAACCTTTTGGACAACCCTCGTATGCACACAGTAAAGTCCTCCTCAATAATGTTACCCGACTATTTATCATGTTACTGTTTGTCGAAAAAAAATTCTTAGTTTTTCTTTTCAAGAGAGAAAAAATAAGAGTAAAACATAAAAAAATATGAAGATGAAGAAGTGATTGATATTAAAAAAACAATATCAAACAATACAAATATGTGAACATTTCATAAAAAAACGGACCCTCGGAAATTCCAAAGGTGGGATCAGGTGCCTAGGAGGAGTAAACATCCCCTGTCGAACAGTCACATCCCCTGTGAACCTTATGTATTTATCAGGTAGACAGATTATTCTGTAGTCAAATTTAGTAAAAATACAAGGGCCTAGCAATTGATATGAAATATGTCAAACAAACTACGATCCAATGATAGGTCATATTTTCTATAGAAATAAAATACTTCGAATCCCCAATATTCATCAATTTTCATTTCAGATATTTAGGGAACACCATTTTTGTCCGTTTTTAGATCGTTTATTCAATTCCATGAAATATATTAAAAAGTAATTGTTAAAAAAGACGTCTGAAAGGGGAAAGGATGTGCCTTCTTGCCGCAATTCATAGTTTCACTTTGAAAAACTGGCGTAGATTTTGAAAACCGTAAAATAATCCAGTGAGATACAAAATAAATCCAGGCTACTTGTTTGTAAATGGTACAAATTTCCAGAGAGATGGAAAATACATATAAGGCCCTTTTACGGTTCGGGTGTTTGAACTGTCAGTCAAGTTGAAAAAAAATTGCATGAGTATAATAGAAATTGAACTCCAAGAAGCAAATTCAGCTGCCAAAGTCAAGTAAGGATCTTTTTTCTTTCATGTGGACCCATTTTCTAATACTGTGTTTGAAATCATCTGTACATGAAATTTTAAAGTCATATTAACAATAAGTTTCATTAAGAATTTAACACCAATGTATCTCGTTAATAAAATTGTATGGAGTGTATTTAGGCCAAAAAAAAAGAATCCCATTTAGAAGCATTGCCGTTGTTGAACGTCATGAAACTGAACGACCACAATTTAAACGTATCGTGAATGTTCACATCTGTTAATTAACATTACAGATTGCTATTACTTCTTTCTATAATTATTAATGATTGAAAAAATATCAGAATTCGAATAAGTCAAGTATCAACCATTCCGAAAAAAAGGAAAAAAAAAACTTTTTGGAAGGCTTTCCTGCAAATGAAGCATGCAGGGTCTATGAGAAGCTTATACTAGGGGAGACATAAGCAATTAAACACTTTCTTTCGTTGTAAGTATGGGGATTGATGTTGCAGCTGTTGTACGTGTAGCCCCCCCCCCCCCAAAAAAAAACATAACTAGCGTGCGCGTGTCATGTTATTTTTTTTTCTGCAATACTGAAATTCCCGTACTAACAAAGACATTTTATTGTTTATATTAATGTCTATATTTAATTGTTTATATTTTATTGTTTATATTATTGTCTATATTTTATTGTTTAGATTAATGTCTATATTTTATTGTTTATATTAATGTCTATATTTTATTGGTTATATTAATGTCTATATAAACATTCATATAAAGTAGGATTAAGTACGTTACATATTGCATTATTGATATTTACGTCACTGTATGTTTCACTGATGGAAGAACCAACGATCAAGAAATCTATCAATGAGGCTTGCTTTGCGGAGTTAAAGTACTGAAAATAACCGTGGTTTTCATTTAAATAACAGGAGAATATATTCAGTGGGTGTAAATATATCGCATGTCAGGGTCTATAAGAAGGTGAAGGTGAGTACAAAAAGGATTAGGCAAGGTGCTCTATAGAATTGAATTTAAATGTTTTTTGTCATAACCAGCTGACCTGTTTATTTCTTGTGTTGTTAGGTTTGAAAATCGCAGTAGTAGCAGATTGATTTGTATGCAAATACCTTAGAAGAAAGTTAAATCATAATGTCAGAAATTTTTTTTTCGTACAAAATAAATCTTCTTTCTTTATTTTCATATATATATATATATTTTAATTCTTTTAATTAATTAATTTTTTTTTGTTTTGTTTGTTTGTTTTGATTTTATCTTTTTCTGAAGTAAATGACAGTTCTAAAGATTTTATATCCTATAGAAATAAAATCAATTGAAGTAGTCTATGTTAAGGGGGAGCTTACTCCTCCTTGGCACCTGATCCACCTCTGGAATTTCCATGGGTTCGTGTTTTATGCCAGATTTGTATCATGTATAGATTTCTGAGAATATATTCACCTTTTTCATTAACTAAATAAATCTCTTTTTCAACGAAGATCTTTGAGGTTTGATCTTTGAGATGTATGTAAAATGAGAAAAATTAAAACACGAGAGATAATAACCACAGGAACTTCCCTAGGAGAGGTCGGTAATCAGAGTGATGTCTTATCTCTGACAAAGATAAATATTACAACATTTCCAAAGTCCGTAGAAGAACATGTGTGTCATAAATATTGCGGTGTTATTTGCATGTATATGTGTAAATGATGGTTTGTTACTGAATGACCCTTCGGCCATCGAACAACGGCTAGCTCACATGGAATCTCTGGTTCAAGGACTCTCACAGGACGTCAACACTTTGAGAACTGAAAATGCAGACCTGAAATCTAAAATTACCGCAGGTAAATTTGAAACTGTTTCAATACACAAACTTTGTATAAAGAATACACAAGAAGCTTGAATTTCCATTCACATCTGTTCCTAAAATTATCATTTTTGAATGAATAATTAAAGATAGAGAATTAGTAAATTCATAAACAATATTCTAAAATTGTAGGCTTGTAGGAAACACAAAGACGTATATTTATCTTGTACTAGTCTCTAACTGATAGTATCTGTATTTCAACTATCCTGGAACTCTAAAAATGTAACTTGTGTGTATAGAAGTGTACACAATAAAGTTACATCTGATACAGTTTAATACAGATAATTACATTTATACATGTATTTAATTTCAATTCTTTTATGGTTGTAATAAGGGTAGAATTTTTCAGGAATTGCAAATAGTGATCTGAGATTTAAAACTAGTATTTGATTTGAATGATTTTTAATGCCAAAAATTATGAAAATATAACTAATTCTAAACTCCCTTAAACTTTTTTAGGGCAAAATTTGAATCACTGTAAAAAATTGGTCTTAAGCGGAAGTTAAAATTTAATTTTTGTTCATTACATAGCAAGAACTCCAGTGTATTTTTCGGCATACAAGAAGTCCCACCTGACCTTTACTTCAGCCTCCCAAGTAGATATTGTGTACGATGGTGTTCGAAGTAACTTCCACAACTGTTATAATCCATCTACTGGCCACTTCACCGCCCCTGGGAAAGGCTTTTACGTCTTTAGCTGGGAATCACTGACACCAGCTGGAAAAATATTTGATACCGAATTATTGGTCAATGGTGCAAGATATCAAATGAACAACTGTAACAATTTAGCAACAACTGCTTCCTTTTCAAGCTGCACCGGAGTCGTCCCTGTCCAGCTAGAGGCCGGGGACATTGTTAATATCAGAAGCACAAGTGGGACATATCTTTACGGTGACGGTTGGTCAACCTTCAGTGGCTGGCTCGTGTTTGAAATGTAACACTGAATAATTTAATGAAATAAATGTTTCCTTGAATCAGTGACCGAATTTTTCCAAGGCTTTCTTAAAGAGGTACTACATGTAATTTCAGCTACGCCTCGGGAAATTAACTTGCTCTCTGGGAACTGGAATCTTGCTGACTCCCTCAATGATATGCTTTAACTGTATATTAAGAATTAAATTCTCTCTCTCTCTCTCTCTCTCTCTCTCTCTCGCTCTCTCTCTCTCTGTGTGTGTGTGTGTGTGTGTGTTGAAAGGGATATATAAGGAAATGAAACAATTAAAAAAAAACTTCTTTATAAAAACGATGCATTTGTGAAGTCAAATGTAAGCATTTCAACATAGTGCTGAATGAAGTCGAGTATTGTTGTCAATTCATCATAAAAGACAGATCATTTTATTCGAAATATTTAATGAGACCAACATATCATCGCTGTGTTTATAATATACATCAAGTGAGCACATTGGCTCACGGGACTATTGATTTATAATTCTAATATTTTTAACCGAAAAAATATCCCTATTAAAATCTACAAGTGGTCATTATTTTATTGAGGTAATTATTCTTTATTTAGGGTATGGAGATTTTACGGGTGATGTCACTTTTTTCTACAGGCAAAAAGGGCCATTTTTTTCGAATTCGAATAATGACCATAAGTCATTTCCTGACGTCGAAAAATGACTCCATGTCATAATTCTACGAGGGTCATTATTTGTCTTTACACCAGCAAGCTCGGAAATGATTTTCCGAGTTTCCGAAAAGGTCCAAGAAGATATTGTTGCTACAAAACAGTAGGTAGCATCGGATTATTTCAAATTAAGTGTTCATTGCTTCATTAATCATTGAATTGAATTTTACACCTTAAAATTTCAATTACAGTGAACCTAAAAAACAAAAAGTATATTGATGCCATCAACGTCGTGAAATCTATTCTCTTTTTTGCCATTCTGAATTGATACCTACAGCGCACCACTGTATATTCTTACTAAGAATTAATCGATTCATCAAAATAAATCATTGGTTCAGATACTACTACTACTTCTGTGTTTTATACTGGGTACAGAGTTTGGAAAGAAATTTATATAAATTTCATTTTTAGTAACCATGGAAACCTAGATCAATGACATAAAACATACAGTGAGTTATTTGTTACTGTCGACTTGTTTATCTCAATCAAGTTTCATTGAAAGATGGAAAAACATTGTGAAAAATATTTATTGATATCAAAGCCATAAATTTATATGAATAAGCATTCAGAAGGAAATTCAGAGAAATTTCTATGGTCAATTAATAAAAAATGTTTACAGGATTCGGAAGTCTTAAGTCCTTGAAAAAAACATTACGAACAACTTTTTAGGTGAACATTTTGCCTTTGATCGTAGGACATGCCATGTTTCGAAATCAATGTCACTTGAACTGGCCACGCGTGGCATGTAGTAACCATTTATACAGCTATGGAAAATTTGACTACATAACAGAGCTCTTACTTCGTTCTTCGCGGAATTTATCAGTAAAAACTTCATTTCATTTTTCATTTACAGTATGGTTCTTAAAACTCCCCAAAAATGTTTAAGTAGCTCAGTCAGAAATGTATGTTTTTAATAGAGGTGGGATGATCCTTCGATGCTCTGATGTATGGTGATTTGAGGCTATACGATACTCATACTCCTAGAATTTGTATGAAGTGGTATTTGTTAAGGTAATCGGATCCTCATGTCCTGAATACCAGGTGTTGAATACTTGAGAATGCTCTCCAATATGTCTCTGATATCTCAAAGTTATGTCTATTTATCAACAGTAGGTCTTCAAAGCTCCTCATTATAGTAAATCAAATTATGTAGGGAACATTAGCTAATCTCAAAAATAATTTCAGCAAAGGAGAATAATTGCACCTGTTATGCATTTTCTAGATGAAAATCGTTCAGCAAATGTATTTTAGGATAAACAACTATAGGTATCAAGGCATTTTGTGAAAATTGCATGTATCGTTTTTATATCTCTTCAGTATTTTAGTTCTTCTATTATTCAGTTGATATATTTTATTCGTAATGTAAATTGCTTATGCTATCATTTCAAGACAAGTAGTAAGGGGGACAGAGAACAGTCAGTCTACAGTCAGGATGACGTCATGGGTTTTTCCCATAAAGGTCATATGAGGTCACAGTCAAGGGTGGAGTCTACAGTCAATGACGTCATGGGTTCCCTTAGTGCAAAGAGTGAGTCTACAGTCAAGGAGTCTACAGTCACTGACGTCATGGGGTTTTCCAAACATTAGAGGTCATACGATTTTACAGTCATGGGGAGTCTACAGTCACTGACATTTTTAAAAATTAAGAATAAATACCTTGTAAATCTCAGTTGCCTTGTAATAACGATGGCAACTCAGGGAAAGCAGTACAAATGGAAGATTTTAGCCTGGAATGCTTTAAGAAGAAATGAAAAGAAATGGACTTTACAAGAAAGTCAATGGTTTGACAGAAAGGAAGATTGCATTGTTGATTTCAAGGAAAAAATGAAAAATGGTTATGACGTTGCAGACAGCTGGGGATCTGAAGAATACATATTGAAACGTAGGGTTATGCCGAAAAAATACTTTCCACAGGTCTTAAGAGAATCTGATTTGTACAGTTCAAGTTGACATCAGGGGGTTTTCCAAAACCGCGCCCACGGAGGTCATATGTATATAAATGTGCAATGCAGTAGTCTAGCAAAAACATTTTGTTTAAAGATGGCTGAACAAATGGTAATGATGGAACTTCTAACAAGTGATTGTGGTAATGAGTGCAAAGGGATGTTAAAAGAGAAGTTGAAGAAAAAAATCGCGATTGTAATACCTAGCTTTTTTGCGATTGTACTTATTATTTCTTTGTGCATCACTGTCAGTGTTTTACACGAGAAGAAAAAACCTACCCAAGTAGACTGTGTTTTACGCCCTACATTGAAAAAAGATGTAATTAAAACATGTTCATACGTGGATCGGTACCCACTCTCCAACGAAGTATATGCCATGATATGTGCCAATGACACCATACAGGTTGACATACGACGATTTCAGTCTGGAAAACCGGGGAACGAAGGAATTACCTTGAGTAAAACACAGTGGCAGTACTTAAAAGCATCTGTAGATCATATGGATGGATCTATTTTAAAAGCACAAAATCATATATAAAGCGTTGCAGGAATAAAATGTAGAATTGTCAAAGAAGAAGGATAATGGACAAGACTGTGAAATTTTCAGACAAAAAAACGATCATCCTTATTCCCTATGAAGATCGGAAGGGAGAATGGATGACCATGGCTTTGGACAGATATCGATTTAAAAGAAGAATAAATCATGCATCAAAAATTTTAAGTCCTATACTGGAGAAACATTTACAAATAATAACTCAATCTCATGCACAAAACCTGGACACCCATTAAGATCTGTAATGCCAAAATATACAGCCAGCGTGTTTTACAGTCATCAAATTTCTACAGTCAGTTTAGAGAAAAGTCGCATTCTAAGGGGAGTCTACAGTCACTGACGTCATGGGGGAGTCTACAGTCACTGACGTCATGAGGGGAGTCTACAGTCACTGACGTCATGGGGGAGTCTACAGTCACGAGCCACGTGACTTAAATCATATATAAACTTGTAACATTTTGAAAATTTTCATCAGTCTTGAGCAAATCTCCTTGTGAGATCCTTATCGCAAACAAAGATGGAGCAAAAACATCAAGACGTGATTAAGTCAAACTACTCAACATTGGTGAAGAAAATGATGGCTGTTCCTGTTGCTGGGCATCTTTACGCCTCAAACATAATTACTGATGAAATGAGACAACAGATAGACGCTGAGAAAACCAGCTATGACAAAAACAGGAAATTGATCAGCATCATTTTACGTCGAGGTTCGAGAGCTTTTATGGGGCTTAGAACGGCATTGATGAAAGCCAATCAAGCTGACTTATCCCGACTCCTGATGAATAAGGATGATGACACAAAGTCTGAGTACGAAAAGAAGCTGGCCATGGCAAGATCATTAGTCGTCAGTACTAAAGAAAGAGGAGGTTCCAGAAACGAATCAAAGAAAGCTGATCATCAACAGTCTCAGGAGCCAAGATGTAGGATAAGTTTGGACGACTTTAATGATCTATTCCTCACCGTCATGCCTTTCAAGGGGGAGATTTACGTTCACATCCGTCACCTCGCAGAATCACATGGTCGTTTCATTGCCACCAAGAAGGGAGTTACCTTTCCTTTAGCCCGTTGGTTAAAGTTTGAATCTCTTTTACCAGATATTCAAGACTACATAGACAATACTGGAAAAGAGGATGAAGAAGCACAGTGGCATGTTGGTGGAGGTGTGTTCGTTTCATTATCACCAGGCTATCCGACAGTGGACATAAGACACTTCTGGAAGCCAGACAATGTTCAAGAACCTATACCTACAAGGAAAGGTGTTACTCTGAACAAAAACAAATTTGTCAGACCTAGAGATGTCATCGAGGAGATGCATGAATATGTTCCAGAACTAAAGGACGTTGAACTTTGCATGCTCAGTGAGTCTCATCAAAATCAACTTGGAATGTTAAGCTGTCCCGTATGGGAAAACCCATGACGTCATCCTGACTGTAGACTGACTGTTCTCTGTCCCCCTTACTACTAAGACATCACAGATAATCTCTGATTTCATATCATGCTAATAAAGATTAGATTCTAATTCTAGATTAATAGAAATTCATTTTCTCTTAACATGTATTTATTTTTGTACTTTGATGGAATGTAAGTGTCAACTTTTAAAAGGATTGTTTTAAAGACTTTAATGAACCTTAAATCTTTTTGTTTTGTTTGTTTGTTGTTCAACGTACCTCTCGAAAATTTTTCACTCATATTGGGACGAAACCACGGGACAATGGAAGGCTTCGAATTTAGACTTCTACTCGGCACTCAGGGTCATTGAGCAGTGAGGGATTCTTTTCGTGAGAGTACATTCGGCGACACAGGACCTTGGTTTATAGGTCTCATCCGAAGGACAGGTCTTCACGTCCCGCAGTATAAATCTTTCTGATGTGCATGAAAAGAAAATCCTGCACGAAAAGATTTCAATTTCACAATGACCTTGTCAGCAAATACAATCTTTCATTAAGTCAAGCGCTAACTGACCTTTTTCATACTTATTGTTAGGCCATTATTTACACACTGAATTGTCAACGGAGTTTTCTATTATTTCCGGATCATGACAAGGAGCACACGGCGGGAGTGACCGGGCGGCAGGGGATGCTCACTCCTCCATGGCACCTGATCCCGCCTCTGATGTCTTAGAGGTCTGTGTTTGCTCTGCTCCTATTTTGTTATGTTTAATGGACTTTTGAGCTCGAATACTGTTCGTTATCTCTACATATTTCATTTCAGATATCAATGTGATACTTGTAAATTTCCAATAATAATTTCATGATTGATCGTTCTTGGCTGAGAAGCTGATATCCTTATATAAGGTTTCGGAGCTTCATAATTCATATCCTATAAATTATTAATATCTATATACATAAGTTTATTCCCTTTCTATGCAATATAAAGACAACGATCATTATCCACTAAAATGCTTTAAATAACACTCTTTCTCAATCTTTAACAAGAATGAGCAAAATTATCGGGGAAATTACAAAAAAGGCTTTTATTGACAAGCCATCCCTCTCATTTTATTGAACCGCCAAATTCCATTTCCATTCTGCTATCATTAGGAGCTAGGTTAAGGACGACCATACTAATATCAGTGTATGCAAAAGTTTGGGATAACAATTATGACATCACGTTAAACCAATACAAATGTATCTCGATGAATAAATGCTAAATAAATGTTGTTTTTTTTCATACACACTAAACTTCTTCGTTTCTCATAAATAGTTTTTGACTGGCCTTAATTTTGTAAGAGCTATTTCCCGTTGGCCGCCGTAGAGGAGGTTCAACTAGCGAATTTTCCTCTTTGAGCAACCAATTTTAAACTTGTATGGCAGTAATATAAGAGCAATAATCTTTTAAATACTAAAATTACGAATTAAAGGAAGCTTGAGCAAACATAAAATTCTTAAGAAAAATTGTGTTATTTTTATCCCATTGCCCAGTATGACAAGATGAGATTGGTTGAATAATGAAGAATTTCGGGCTTGTATACCTCCAATATGGCGACCAACGGAAAATAACTCTTGCTAAATTCAGGCCAGTCGAAAGCTATCTATAATGTACGAATAAATCGATAAGCAACTTATCTTGCCATGATAATGTTGAAGCTACCTTGACCCCGCTGAACAGACTAAGATGACGTCACTGACAAGTTTGACACGCTGTGTCTCTGTACTAGAGACGTGGATTAAGCTATTTTCGAACTGAGTATAAAAATTAAGATGAATCAAGCATGATTTGATCAAAGCGGAGACCTATTCTTGTACATGTATTAATCAATATCTTATAGACCAATTAATCTGAAAATTTAAAAACATTATAAATAGCCGTAGTAAGACAAATTAATACAAAACTAAAATAACAGGCATAACCCATCGGAAATCACAAAAGTTCAACGATATCCGCTTCACCATAAATTATGAGTTTTAAAGCACTTGTAGCTATCATCCCTACTATTTTGAAAAGTGCTGGGAGCTGGCTTAGCGTTATTGTTTTATCATTGTTTTAATTTAACGTATTTTAAATGCGTATTTTTTCACACGTAAATTGTCACCCTGGATTAAATCCTTCGGGACACCTCTGTGAATTCAGGAATTAGCTCTTGCTCTGTTTATGCCAGCCTTCTAAAGGGTACCTAACTGGAAAAAAAGAAAACACAAAGAGATCCTTATTGACGTATCTCTCGGTAGAAAGTAAATTTGTTTATAAACATGATAACCATACTATTGAAACAAAACAACGAAAATAAATCTAGTCTGAGAATAATATTATTAACATGAATAAGTAGTTATGAATAATGCGTAGCGCTTACTATAATGGATTCCATAAGATTATAATGACTGAAATATTAAAACAAAAGACAGTCGGCTACGTTAAGGAAAGCCTGAGTTCACATTTGTGAAGCACCGGACGGGAAGTTTCATTGTGACGTCATTAAAACTTTAACAGGCGACAAAAATCTTTTTAATCACATGATGATGCGTAAATAATAACCAGTATTCATTTAATTTATCAATAATTTATAAAAGAATGCAAGTCACAACATTTGATAACAATACTGCCGAGTTATTAGAAGCAAATCTTGTGTCATAAATGACGTCACTAGCCTTGACTTGACGAAGTACAAGTGATCCAGAGGAGTGGATCCAATGGTTTAATAATTATATAAATGCTTAATGAATATAAAACCATCGCCATTGTTTAAATCTAATCAATAAAATTAAACGGAAAAGATTTATTTAGAACAATTATGTAAATTATCAATTTATCTAGGTGCTATGAAGCTGCACAAAGACAAAGAATGCAAAGAATATCGTTAACACGATAAGTGTATTCCTGATTAACCTAAAAAGTGCAAGAGCATAGACTAGACTGTTCGAGCTGAAAAATGGAAAATCAATTGCTTATATCATGTATATTTTGAAAAGTGCTGGGAGCTGATTCTGGTCTTTATAACATTTTTTTTATTCGTAACAGAATTTAAGCGAAGTGGGAATTTTTAGCTATTATACGCATTTTCGGCAAAATAACGAGTACTTTGAATCACCTCAAACTAGCTCTCAGCACTTTTTGGGATACCGATGTAAGTCTTTTTAAATATGTATCAATTTTTTTTCTCCAAAAACATGCGTATGACCTTGCACTACCGTCATTCTCTACATTCAGCTGAACAATTCTATTTATAAACCAATCATGTGACACACAGCTGATACATGCGATGTAACTGGTACTGACTACGGCACAAACATATCCATTACGGATATCTATATTACCTTTCCTACATGTAAACAATTACTTTGTTGCAAAAATTTTTAAAAATAATATGTATTAAGAAAGCACTAAGATCGCATTTTCCATTCCCTTCCTTAACATAGCTGAGCACTTATTTAACCGTGCGAGAAAACCTTGTTTACCGGTACATTTCAAGGAATTTATCTATCTCCTCAGACTAAAGAGTACCGTTTAAATTAAGGCAATACAGATCTGTACAATACAATTCGTATACAAAATTCATCAATTGTTTCAATTAGGGAAATTAAAATGCAAGAAAATAATTCAAGCTTATCTAATTGGAAAAATGGAAAAGTGCAATTTAACGTAAAAAAAAATTTATTGATGTAGCTCTCAGTAGAAAGTGCATTTGTTAGATTCACTTTTTACCAAGGCACAGTACCGGACTTGTTCCATTAACCAATCAGGTAGCTTGTTATAAAAGAGGTAGGTCAATTTCAATGTAGTTGACACTGATTACTCGGATTAACAAAAGGTAAAAGGTGTAAGGAGTCAACTACCTGTATTTCCGTAGAAGAATTTCATAACGAAGGAAAGATTATGTTTGGCCGAAAGCATGTAAATACATTTATCTAAGAAAGTGTCAAGCTAACTCCGAAAAGAATGTATTTCCAAAGAAACCGAAAAAGGAAAGACATTACCTATATATTATTTATCTAAGAGATGTCATGAATGTTTGATCTGCAATGACAAGTTAATTGGTTACCATCGAACCTTTTCTCCAGAAATTTCCCGGAGTCAAAAGCTTTGTTTTCATTGCTTTTTTATATATATATATATTGTAGCTTACGTATAGTTTTATGCAATACATATGATACTATAGTATAGTACATCTAAAACTTTTTAGTAGCTTTTGCTGTTGAACTTTTGAAAATGTCAATACAAATAATAAATGATTGTATTCGATCATGTATATATTTTTAAAACCCTTTCAAAATATTACAGATCAGTGATATAAGACTACCCGGGTATAACTTACAGGGTCTGTTTTTGGTTTATGCATAGATACAATTGTATTTAAGCTTTAAGATTGCATTCAATATATTGCAAAATAAATTGCATTGTTTTCTTTCCATAGTTACCACATTTTTTAAAATGTTCCGCTTGAATTATGCCCACGCCAAGAGCTTTTCTGGTTTCTCTTTTTTAAAGCGATTTCTATAAATATTTGAAGATTAGTGTATCAATCAAATTTTCTCATTTCCGATACTTAAGAACTACGTTCAAAAATACTCCATAACAGTTTGAATTTCCTCTGTCCTCTTAAAAGAATTCTTATCTTTCTTTAGCATTAACAAAACATTATAAGAGTACGCTGGATATGATGTAATAATTATTTTCTAAACTCAAATTTAAAGGAGAGATATTTAGCTAAGGAACAGAGGGAAAATTGGTATGCGCATGAGTCAGAAAAAGGTATGGTTCCCTGAATTTTCTCTGGCTTGTTTTTTAAATTACCCTCGAAGCTCTATATAAAAAAAACTTAACTAAACTAGCTAGCAATTCAATACCTTGAATTAATTTCTTTTAGCTACGGAACAGGAGCTATACCGTGCAGGTCGAAGTAAAAAGCAAAAACACTCTAGAGGTTGACATAATCATTCAAAGAAGAATATTGATTCTTTATTAAAATAGTACTATTTCGAAAGATAAATGAAATATGAAGATAATAAACAGTTATCAAACTCAAAATCCATTGAAGCAATACAAACTGGGAACAGGGCAGACATGGATCTCTAAAACCATCCGAAGTGGTATCAGGTGCCATGGAGGAGTACGCATTCCCTGTCGACAGGTCACACCCGCCGTGTGCCCCTTGTCACGATCGGCCTAACGGAAAAAAATCTGTAGACCATTCAGTGTGTAATTAAAGGCCTAACAATTACTATCAAACACATGTCAGCTTTCGACTTAATGGTAGATTGTGTTTGCTGACAATGCCATTGAATCGACCATATTATTTGCGAAATGTTGACTTTAAACGAAAATGTTGATATCCTTGTGTTATCAACTTTTTGGCAATAGTTTGCCTCGTTTAAAATTGTTTGTACGTAACGCATACGTATCTAATGAACTGGGAGACATAAACTCCATGTGGAGGTGATAAGGGTTTATTGCTACATAAATAAGGGATGTTGACGATGGAAAAGATGAAGTCATTACGTTTATCATAAAGCTTTGTTGTTAGGTTACCATACATGCTTTTTTTCTGGTGAATATCTAAATATGATGCCTCAGACTCTTTTGTCTTTTATTCTAAGTTCATCGGGATATACAGAATCGATATATGAATGGAAGTAACTTTTCTTTATTGAAAGAAAAACGTCGTCGATATAAAGAAATGAATAATGCTCCTGCATTGTGTTGCAAAAGGTTTGAATTTTCAAGAGAAAAAGACTAAAGTCTTCATAAATAACAAAAATGAGATATATTTTCGAATGAAACATATAGTTTCATTGGAAGGATGTTGAAAAAAAAATAGATAAAACAGCAGCGTTTTATTAGATCGGCTTTATCCATTGCAATAAATTACAGAAATAAAACTATTATGCATTTTTATTGCATCCTATATATTGACAAGGGGTGTAAACGATACATTTCTGTATTCGCTGAATTATTGATGCGATCAGCTTATATCTAACCTTCAACTAAATCACAACCACATCTATTCTAGATTCTAGACAACTATAAGTTACAAAATGGATGTAGACAATATTCTCCGGTCCTTAGGAAAATACGGCAGATATCAAGTATTACAGCTGACTTATAATCTGTTCTGTGTGCCTCTCCTGACCTATTCTGTTGTTATCTATGTTTTTATTGGTGAGTACATTTTATTTGTTACGTTTACTGATCTCGATATATGATGTTGTTGTCAATGTATTTGTGGGAGTGTACTAATAATCTGTTCGCAGGTAGGTTAGGGCCTCTAATAGAATGATACAGTGCATGCTGTGACTCCAATTCTCCGAATTACTAAAATACAACGTCATAATGGAAAATTACGTCAAGCCACTGCTAGCTTGAGCTGTTATGACGGGGAGATTGTCATGATCTTTACAACTTATTTCAAACTTAATGTAAAATGTCAGAGTGCTATTGCAAAAATTCAAGGGTCATCATAGTAGTTTTAAATCTTAAATGTCCGACTATTCTATAGATACATCGCATACGTACCCTCAATTGAAATTGATTGTTCAAAATGCTTACGAAAAATATACTTTCGAAATGTACTCTTTTTTATACCCGTGGTTGAAGGTAGAATTTATTTTGTGTGTATAAAAGAGTCCTTCACAGGCGATTGATGAAGATTACTCTGTTTTTGGTTGAAATCTGAAAGAAAAATTTTTTTCTCTAACTGAATCTTGCTTGGGAAAAATGAGTGATGGGTTCGTTTTAATACAGATTACGATATTGTGCGGAAAATACCGTCAAATTTGTCAGTAAGTTGAACTTCTCAGGAAATATTTTGTACCCAAGGAATACTATGACTTTTCATAAGCACATTACGGGTACACAAAGACACCATGAGTTTATTTATATAACAAAATGTTAATTATTATTGTGTTAATCGGCTTTATTAAAGTGATTTATGTGAAACATTTCAAAAAAATATAAATGATCGTCACGTGGTCAAAAAAGTCATGTGACATGATAACAATTATTTTAAAGGCCATACGAAACGACGTCCTGAGCATTTTGAGCTGTATACGGAAATGAGTTCATCTGAGGTATTTTAATAAGCCTGAAAATATATTTTGGAATTTATATGCAAGATAGCGACAGCAGAGCCGATCAAAATTAATAGATCACGAAAATTATCTTCAACTGATGCGGCTTTTCTCACTTTGCTTATGACGTCAGTAAGACCCAGTCGCTGTTTAGCATTATGCAGAGTACTTACATGTACAAAAGATAATGTCATTTTACAACGTAAGTTTCACAAATATCATAATCATGGCTACTACCTTGTATAAGTATACGATGTTCAAACAAATTAGAATTTCTTCTTTCTTTGAATTCCACGCGGGTATGTTAAGGCTGCACTTAGATATCCTACTTGCCTATACAGTATGACGTCATAGTAAGCTGTATGACGTGAACTTTAGAGATAATGATTTCTTAATATCTATACTTAAAGTTTAACGTCAGGTCCAAAAACTGAATGGAATCATTCAAAAACATAGTATACACTAAATCTTTCGTTTTGGGGTGGTAAAATTAGCTTATTATTTATCACAGGGGTTAAATACCAAACCCATGACGTCATAACTATTGATCAAATATTTGCCGAGTGAAAATGAAACCTGACGAGAATTCATGTAAACAAATATATGAAATGGGAGTTTTGAAGCATATACCGTGAATGTTACGTGTGATTCATAAGGAATTACAGATTAAGAATCAGGTACGCAGATTTATTCTAATCATGTTTTCTTATAATGAACACAGGCAGTGTTTTGAAATCCTGATCAGCTTTTCCCCTGATCGTTCTAACAACAAAGATGCAAAAGTCCAACGCTACACCGATTACTTTGAAACATAATTTTTGTTTGTATTGAAAGCTTGTAATCTATAATACTTGGAAAGTGCTGCTAGAATTGTGTGGTTAACATGAAATGATTACAATGCCTTGATTGTATGTACAAAATGTAAAAATTTTGGTACGGTTTCATACGAAACTTTGGAATATTTTTTTTTGTGTCGGGAGAGTAGGATTCTAGCAGCACTTTTCATGGCCCAGTGATGTTTTTACATAATTATTTTTACAAAAAGAAATGAATTTTCCCCGGGGTAGTGTTGAACTTTTCATTTTTTAATTAAGGCAATTTTTCTATTTATAGACGTCACGTGATGACATCGTAGTGGAGTGCTTCTTTTAGCCTAAAACTCAAGAACGTCGTAACAATGGATTATAATAGTATATGTTTTTTATATGACTTTTCCGATTTATAAATGTTACATTTTACGAAAAAAAATCTAAATTCGCCGAAATATGATAGGGGTACTGCCTTAACATACCAGAGCTTTGCATATTTGCAAGATTCAATAATTTTTTTTCTGTGTGATTTCAATTGGATTATCGGGGTATTGTCATCATTCGACACTTTGAATAATCTCTCTCTCTCTCTCTCTCTCTCTCTCTCCCCTAATTTCTTTTTTGAGAGAGTCCTTGAATAATCTATTTTAAAACACTCGCAGATATTTTTCCTTTTTAAATCAATAACTCAGACAAAGCGTGCACATATAATAATAATGCGATTAGTAGAAACAAATCAGAATCAAATATTTTCATGTAGTATAGTGTAAATGTAATAAAATGTAACATAAGGGTTAAAAATAAAGAAAATCTTTGTTTCATTTTAGTGAATACATACAAATATTTTTCCTTATTTTTGTCTGACCAAAAAAAAAAGTAAGAAAAAAATGCTATACACTGTAATTATAATCGTAATAATTTATAGAACCCGACTTTAAACGCGGTTTTATCTATGTAAACCTGCTTACTTTTTCTGTGTCTATATTTTTTGCAAACTATATTATTTGAATTTGTATTAGATTATTATCACAAAGGTCACAAGATCTGATTTTAAAATTTTGCTTTACTATAAAAATATTAAAAATTGATCAAGATCTGCCCGGCGAACATTCGGGCTATGGACTTTTTAACTGATCCAATTTGTGCACGAATTGCGCAACTGTTTTCAAATTGCAATTGCTGAGCCAAACTGTAACATGTTTGTTTGTTTGTTTGTTGTTTTACGTCCCTCGCGAGAATTTTTCTCTCATATGGAGACACCACCACTTGCCGATGGAGGGCTGCAAATTTTGACCTATACTCGGCACTTAGGGCCATTGAGCAGTGAGGGATCTTTTTCGTGCCAGCACCTACTGCGACACGGGACCGCGGTTTATACAGTCTCATCCGAAGGACTGGTCTCCACGTGCTGCAGTGGGATTCGAACCCACGACGTAAGGATCAACTCCTTACACTGCGACACTAGAGCTGATGCTCTAACCACTGCGCCACGCGGGCGACAACTGTAACATGTATCTGGACTGTACAGTACATGTATATACATATTCGTAATGCCGGTATGTTTTAACCATATATATATATTTTTTTTAAATAATTCTTTTCGTTATAGCAGAATGATGTCGTCATTAACTCGGGTAGTCCATTTCTATATCGTTTTAATATCAGTCCTCGAATTTTAAATTACAGAAAGCTCGCATTTAAAGACGCCGACATTTTTCAATATTATCAATTTCAAATACTTTCCCTTCAGATTCTTTGCTGTTCATTTTCTCATGAAGTACCATGGATTAGCATGAATATCTCCATTGTTACGTCATAATACCGTACTTGACGTCAAACCTATAGTGCAAACTGTTCTGCTTTAAAAGTGACAGTTGAATGGCGTAATTTGTGGCAACTCATCAGAAAAATAATGTTAATATAAGAAATGAAATGAATTTTTGAAGAATCATGAGGTACATGAACTACAAGGCTTCACGCCGGCATATTTATCATGAAGCGCTAAGGAAAATTTAATTCATTTCTTAATCAAACCACGTTTACCATGAACTTCAATATCCCCATGTTAATTTGAAAGGGGGAGGCTCCTGAGCTGGGTATTTTTCCATATCTTTATTTTACAGAATATTATAGGCTTATAAAAAATTCATTGAGAGAAGCTTCAGGCCAATGTTAATTCATTACGTTATTCTTAGTTGTAAATTATACAATTTCTCTTTGAATGAAAAACCACATTTTCATATAGCACATAAATAACACCATGTATCTTAATCCTTTTGTGCGTATCATATGTATTAAACAGGAATTAGAGGTTTTTGTTTCTCCGATATTAATTTTAAATAAGTAATAAAGTTAAAGAGTTTTCTCTTGATTTCTATGAGGTTTTCATCAGGTATTCATCCAATGATGGAAAACTCTCGCTTTCGGTTGCTATGTCTAATTAACGACTAGTTCAAACAGAGCCGACTGCACTATAGAATCAGATAGTTCATCTGAAAACATAATCATATTTATATCTGTAAAGAATGGCTAAAATTATCTCAATAAACTACGGCATAATAACACTAGGTCTAATACCTTCTTTATATCAATGAGTCTTTGTGACATCATCAAACCACAAAATCACGAACGATAAGCGGGTAACAACATTATCAAGTACACAAGTTTACACATTCTTTTCTGAGTTAAACAAAAAAAAAAATTGAACTAAACGTAATCTGAGATTCTTTCATAGCAACCTTTATGTTTAAAAAGTAAAATACTATTGCTAAAAACCGTTAAAAAACGTATGACCTTTTATATATAGCCGAGGGAACTCTCTCTCTCTCTCTCTCTCTCTCTCTCTCTCTCTCTCTCTCTATATATATATATATATATATATATATATATATATATATATATATATATATATATATATATATAATCCAATAAAAAGTCTCAGTGGTTCGGAATAAAATACTAAAATAAAGAAGACAACACGAAAAACCTCAGTAAAGGTTTACTGAGGTTTTTCGTGTTTTTCTTCTTTATTTTAGTACATTATATATATATATATATATATATATATATATATATATATATATATATATATATATATATATATATATATATATATATATATATATATATATACATAATCATTGTTACTATGTTACCGTTGTGTATACATTTTTGTAATGAAAAGCTTCTGAAGATTTTTAATGAAAGCACTAAAGTTTTGCGGAGGATTTTTTTTTCTTTTTATATATAATAATAATAATAATCAATAAAACATTTTTAGAGCGCCCTATTTAATAAATATTACTCTAAGGCGCTTAACAATAAGATTATCGTAAAATAAATGTAGAAGATAGCAATTAAAGCTTTAAAAAGAATAAGAAAATAAAAAATGCATAAAAATGGAGAAAAATACAAATTATCCAAATTATGAATAATCAATCCACAGACAAATATAATTATTAAAAACGAATTATTAAATAAATACATATATGCAAAAATTAGTTAAATTCTTGACATTGCAAATGATATTTATTAATAAAACTTTAAAATGCAATTTTTTAAAGTGTAATGACAATGGTTAATGCACTGTACCATTTGATTTCCGTGTGTGAACATTCATCAGCTACTTAATTTGCTGGAGGCTGTGAGGTGCTGGAATGTCCTTCATTTACAAGGTACATCTATATCAATGTTTGGCCGTGAGATTAAATCTATTTCTGCTGATATCTCTTCCATCTCTTTATAAGCCATGCCTACTAGTACTGTTCACAAAACACAAAATAAAATGAAGTAAATTGAAAGTGTTACAGGAAAGTAAAGAAAAAAAATTGTTCCATCAAAGCAAAAGTCTTACACATAAATTTCTCAACCAAAACTTGTGCAGCAGTTCAATATTTCATAAAACAATTATTTACAAGTAAAACTCAAATCCAAGACTTGAAAAAAACATCATTAAAAGAGGAAAATACTTTGAAAATAATGATTTACTCATCAAATAAAAACAAAAGGGGAAAGGGATATTCTGGAAAACAGACGGTGAATTCCTGACTCTCTCTCTCCCCCCCCCCCCCCCCCAGTAAAGCTATAAAATACAGATCCATAAGAATCTGAAAATAAAATTCAGGGTTCCTTAAGATGTTACAGACGTGAGAATGGTATGTAAAAGGGACTCGGTGTGCAGTGAAAACTACTCAAAAGCCTTCGGTGGGGATGGTAGACTTCCCCTTTCAACATGTTCAAGTGGCCATCCCCCCTTTTTTTTTAACAGAATCTTCGATCCGTTTATGCTATATATCCTAACACTTAACATACACAAGATGTAATACTCTCAAATTATGAAGATCAATTAAATAAACTATACAATGGAATAGTGTTCAATGTGGTCTTCATGCATTCTTCAAAAAAAAATGTTGAACTGAAATTCGCGTCAGTTGGAATTTGAAAACCATAATCACGAGCAATTAAGATAGATAACAAATCGTTACATCAAACATATATATACACAAAATGAAATAATTTCAAAATGTCTATTAGCGTTCATCTTGGAACCACGTTCCTAAAGCCGTCTACGTCCATTCCTTGTGTTTACGGTCCATGACCTACGGGTACCACGCCCTTGCGCTTGCCACAACGTCCTCGACACCCCTCGTCAATCCAAAGCGTCCACCGACAGCACCGAAGCATCGTGTAACCACACTTATGTACACGTATCTACAGGAACCCTCAACAAATGTTTGTAGACATATATATATATATATATATATATATATATATATATATATATATATATATATATATATATATCAGCTTGACCCCAAATGGGCTGCCTTACAACATATTAATGCTTACACATATAATTGTTAAAACGTACCGTTTTAACTAATATGAATCACACCGTGTCATACGGCAAAGCAGAATAATGTACAATCTAACATTACACTCTAAGTAACGGACTAATATAATTACTTTACGCTTACACTCACGGCATGTGCACGTGGTAACATTTCCCATATACAATTTGAACATTGACAATCTCGTGGATAAAAACAGAGTAGCTCAATTAATATAAATATAGTGCATTACTTTTCAATATAATAAATGTAATAAAACTGCACTTACCCTGATTAGAGGTTCAGCCACCACGAATAAACCGATCTAAACTTCCATGGACATGAATGTGGAACTACTCTCACTGGTCAAGGAAAACGTGCGCTACTCAAGACAAACCTGACATCACCTTCTATAGCGACTGGCCAAATATTTAAATTCAACGGAGTGTCACAATGGGGCTTCTTACAGGATAAAACACTATAACACAAACAAGGGTCACCACTGGATAATAATAATAAAATAGATGTAAATGTAACAAAATCGACATTGATTGTGACATAATTATTTTATGAATGGGTGTATGATTTGTAATATTTTAAGGCTCTACATCGCTTGCTAAGAGCAAGCTAAAGACATATGAAGAATTGATGTTTATTCTGCTTAACTGCAGTTTGGTATGATCGGAGCTTTAATGTCGGCAGATTCCATACAGAAAACCAATTGTTTACTATTTTGGATAACATTCTTCCGCCGTTGGTTTGATTTTTCTTATGCTCCACCGGAAATGAAAAAAAAAATGATATGTTCCGATCGCCTTTTGGGTTTGAAATTTCAAAGCGATGGTACGTTCTAAAAATGAATAAAAGGGCATTATCCGGCGTATTTATAATTTCTTCAACCAATTAATGGGTACAAGGGAAAACCTTTATTAATGAAACATATATGATGTATCAATTTTGAATAATTACGACTATACTTCACTTTACATAAGACAATTTCGTCCATTATAGTTGCATACTAATTGTTGTAAAACCCAGCATCGAGAGTTATCAACTGTTGATGACATCAAAATATACCCATATACCCCTGACCGAGAGTTAAACACAAAATAAAATGAATGGGAATCTCGTCTTTTAGCATCAAAATAAAAAAAAATGGAATATCGAGTTTATGCAGGGTCTTAAGAATATTAATGAGAAATAAATAAATATGAATTAATCTTATAAATAAACTGTATACCATTTTTCCAAATGAGTTCAGCGTCGAAAGGCGAAAATGTGAGATGGTCAATCAATGATGTTTAGTTGCTTTTTGACTTCCACTGTTTATTTATCAAATATATTTACATTTCCAATGTCTTTGTCCGAGGTAAAATTACAAATTGTAAAAATACTTTATTTCTACATAAATCTACTGGTTCATCGATAGGCGCGGCTAAAAAAATCACGTGCGGGGTGGGACAAATAGAGACAGAAGCGGGGCTATTAGCACGGGAATTTGCAGAAACAGGAGCATGTAAATATAAGGAATAACTGTCAGATTTTTTGGATTCATAAATGATCAATTGATTGTCTTGCGTGATAATTTTATGCATAAACTCGATTGATCACATCATGTATCTAAAAAATTAGACAGTTATTCCTTAAATAAAAGAAGTTCACAAATAACATTCCGGATAATTGGTATATATAAATAAAACGCTTTACTTCGTTTACCTCGAAAATTATAAAACTTTGATATAATCAGCACGAGATTTAGAACAAATGAAAGAAATAGGGCAAATATTTGTTACCTATGTATGTTTCTACCATATCAATAACTTTTGTTATCCATGCAAAAATGCATTTGTGATAAAAAAATTAAATACCTTTCAGTATTTTTTTTTCAGATACTATCATTAAAATTGAAACTGACTAATTTTGGGATTGAAATAAATAATGAAACATGTTAGTTGAAGAACTGAAACATCAAAGCATCTTTTGGCAATACAGTGCAATATTGTAAATACAGTGCAATGTTGTTTGTTTGTTTTTCTCAGGTCACATTCCTGAGTTCTTGTGCAAGATTTCAGGCGAAAACGTGTCGAGGTATTTCAATGAGACCTATCGGTCATATAATGTCAAAATGCATTCGAGACAATGTGACGTCATCCTCGAAACAAACATATCCAGTATTCTTACACAGGAGACTATTCCATGTCAAGATGGATACGAATTTTTTGGACAGGAAACCACTGCATCAGAGGTAAAAAAAAAAAAAGTAAAGAATTCCTGGGAAATATAATTATAGCAAGCAAATGGTCATTAAAACTGAAACATTTTTTACAACTTATTTCAGTGGAATCTTGTGTGTGGAGCTGAAAGTCTGGGAGGTATGTCCACCACCATGGCGGTCATTGGTCAGATGATAGGAGCTGCATTGATTCCCCCCCTGGCAGATAAATACGGTCGCCTGCTGATGTCCTACACGACCTTTATCGCGTTGGCTTTGTGTTACATCATAGCTGCTGGTGTTCCTTGGTTCAGTGCCTTCGTCATCCTTAGATTACTAACTGGCGCTTTTTCTGAGGTTATTCTCGATACACTTTATTTATGCCTGATACAGAAACTGCAAAATCAAAGTGAATAGAATGTGGCAAAGATGAAGGTAACAAACAGTGATCGATCTCAACAAAACCATCAAAATTAAAATCTGAAAACAGAGCAAAGAACACAAACCCAGGATTTTTTTTAGTTGGGATCAGGTTCCTAGGGGGACTAAGCATCCTCTGTTGGCAGGTCACACCCGCTGTGAGCCCTGTGTATTGATCAGGTAGACGGAACATTTCGTAGTCAATTTCAATATAAAAACAAAGACTTAACAATTCTTTTGAAAGTCAGCCAAAATACGATGCAATATTAGATTATTTTTGCTAACAATGTTATTATAAAGAATTTAGAAAATGCTGACTCAAAATGAGGTTGCTGAAGTCCCTGTAACATCAACTTATCTGTCCATACCCTGCCTCGGTTTAAAAATTGATCGTACTCATAACATGCTATTAAGTAACGAATAAGCTGGTGATAGAGGGAATTACAACATAAATAAGGAAAGATGACGATGGAAACACTGAAGTCATCTTGTTTGTCATATAATTTAGTTGTTAATTGTCCCTTATTGCCCATAGTCAGTAAAACATCCAAATATGAAACAGATGTGACAGACTCTGTGGTGTCTTTTATTTGTTAGAAGACCTGAACTCCGAAGACTACATAAATTGTCCAGCATCCTTTCAAAATCAACTTCAGATTCGTTGTGTTTAGAATCATAATGATTTCTAACAAAGTAATTTTGTTGATAACAATCTAAAGAAATAAGAACATTTCCGAGTTGCATTTTTTTTTATTGAAGAAACAGTTAATCAAGTTTTCAAATTTTCGTGAGGAATAGTTGTACAAAGTGTTAACAAAAATTGTGCTTTCTGATGTGATTACTGTAGAAAAATTTAGTAATTTTAAATTTTCTGAAAGTTCTTTGGAGTTTTGAGAATCCACGTCTGATTAACACCACTTCTAGAATATGTTGTTGAACAGTATGATTAGAGAATAGATAGGGGCTTGGTAGAGCATTTGCTGGATCCGAAAATGTATCTTTATTTTTAAGGATTTTTTTCAAGATTAGGTAGGGTAGATTGAACTCACCTTGGTTGACTTGGATATTAAAAGAATTCAGCATTGAAATGTGATTCTGAACAATTTTACCCTTATAAAGAGAATTGTGTGCATAAATCGTGACTCAGACAAAAAAAGAGGAATTTCAGTGAATAATTGATACGGATATGAAATGAAACATGCTTTAATAGACCACTCTATTTACAGCATTTAAGGCAATTTTAATAAGTAAAGGAACGGGCACTAGTAGAGAAATAAAAAAAAAAATAATTAAAAATAAAACGATAATACATGGTTATTTAAAACTTTTACGCCAAACAACTAATTCTTTGAATACAGACACATAATTTCCACAAATGTTACACAGATCACGTTAAATTATAATCTTTGGTTTAATTTCTTCCATCTTAGGTCGCCGTCACGGTTGCTCAGTCGGTAGAGCGCTCGCTCCGTGATCGGAAGGCCGTGAGTTCGAATCGCGGCCGCGACTGACCTGAGTCGATGAAAAGTAGGTAGCAACTGTTTCTTCACCAAGCGCTCAGCACTGCAAAGTGAAAGTTGTGGGTCCCTCGAATGAGACCTTAAAAACCGAGGCTCCGTTTCACTGCAGATGTTGGCAGGATAAAGATCCCTCACTGCTCAATGGCCCTGAGTGCCGAGTAAAGGTCTAAATTTGAAGCCCTTCACCGGTATATGGTGACGTCTCTATGTGAGTGAAAAATTATCGAATGGGACGTAAAACTACACACAATCAATCCATCTTAGGTTAGTGAGTAAAAAAGATCAAACGGAAGATTATGAATATTGGCCATTCTCAGAAATCAACTGAAACAATACCAATTTTGAACAGAGACAACCTGGTTTTCTGAAAATAGAAAGGGGATCAAATGCATTGGAGGTGTAAGCATTCTCTGTCGACAGGTCAGACCCGCCCTGTGCTCCTTATGATCAGGTCAACGGAAAGATTCGAAGTAAATTCAGTGTTAGATTAATGGATAAACAATTTATGTGAATGACGTTTGTCAATATTCGACTCAACGACAGTTGTATTTGCAAACAAGGTCAATGTATCGATGATTGAATTTGCAATATATTGACTTTAAACGAGATTGTTGATATCCTTGTATCATCAGGTTATATGTCAATAGATGTCTCATGTTCTTGCGTATAGAACAAACTTAAGACAATTCAATATGCAAGTAATACTGCTCTGTTGTTTCTAAATTGGGGAAGCTGACGATAGAAAAGTTTAATTCACCAAGGTAACTATATAGTTAAGTTTTCAGTTAATGTTTTCAATAGTGAAACAAACAAATATGAACACGTTTGGTCATCAATAAATTAAACTCTGCACTGTTTTAATGTTTAATTTTGATCTTTAATAAAACAACATGATCTTGAAAAACCTCAGGATTCCTCTCTGCCTAAAGTACATTCTTGTAAAATCTTGAAAACTTCAGAGGTCTTCTTCTTTTAGAAGAAAATTTTACTAAAGTTTGGAAAGGCCAAAATTATTAATATATTCATAAATAAAATTTGAGATAAAAAAAATCTGCATCTGCACCTTATCCCCATATTCATTCTCATCTAAAGATACCTTTAGTAAAAGGTTCATGGAAATCCGTTTAAAAGTTTTTGAGGCGTCTTTCAGCCGTAAACAGACGGATAAAAATGTGTGAAAACTAACACCATTCTGAATTGTTGTCGGAAGTGAATGTATTATAAGTAGTAATTTAATATTTCTGTTCTTCTTACTTTCGCTTTAGGGAGCTTTAATGACGATGGCAACACTGGCTTTAGAGATGTTCCCTGCTGAGTCACGTGGTTTTCTCCTCTTTGTGGCTAGTATTGCCTTTACTTTCTCTATCACGTCCATATCTCTAGTAGCCTACCTCCTCAGAAACCTATCCTGGAGGTACACCATGCTGGCAGCCGGTATAATCGGCGGTCACAGCTTTGCAACACGGTGGTATGTACCTTTATTTCAATATCAATATTATATTTATATTTACGGGTACTTTATCAAATTAGATGTTCATTAACTCTTTTTCATTAATTTCATTATTATAATTTTATTAAGCTATGCCATGTTGTTGGAAAGTTGTATGCAGATATTGCATAACTGTTTTATAAAAAAAGATTGAAGGTTAATCGACATTTCCTTCTCTTGTAGCAGGTTTATATAATTTTTTAAACGTTTCTCTGTATGATTATATAATCTTTCATTACGTCAGAAATGAGAAAATGATTGTAAGATATTTTCCTACAGCTTTCTAAAATTTTTACCTCGTTTTTCAAATGATATCCTTTATTGAAGTAAAATTATTTTTAGGATTCTACAAGAATCTCTTCGTTGGCTTATCGTGAATGGTAGATATAAGGAGGCAAAGCAGTGGATAAAACGAGCTGCCAGATGGAACAAGATTAACCCCTCCAGAATTCTAGCAAAGTTTGACTCTGACGTACAGTGTTGGGAACAGCAGGTGCTTGTGGATGAAAACACTGAGCTTACTATATCTGAGGCTAATGGTGAACAAACCGGAACTGTCAGGTTTAACTTATATAAGACGGAAGAGAAGTTGTCTGTGTTGGATATTTTCAGGAATAAACATATTCTAATGACTTCCATGATTCTGTGGGTAGTGTGGTAATAATATATTTTCAACTTTATTAATAATTAGCAACTCAAGTTATTTATTTATTTATTTATTAATAAGCTCTTTTGTTTTCTACGGAAGACCTTCTTGTTAATCTTAGGCTTCTTTTTCAGTTTTATTTTTTTCTTATTAATATGTGCACCCGTTTTCTTAAAAACGGCTGATTAGATTAACATGCATTTATCAGGATATATCCAACATCTACTGAACCTTATGCGATTTTTATGGTTGATGACTTCATTATCGGTCCTAAGATATCGTCGATTTTATACTTCTGAAGGGTCATTTTGTCCACGCATTTTCTCAAAAACTATTCTAGAAATAAATGTGAAATTCTCGGGGATGGTAGATTTATTTCACTACATGTTTGTAATTATTTCTTTTTACTGGAAGTGCGAATTTTAGAGCCCCCAAAATGCAAATAAAACCTTTAAGATTTTAAACATTTATTTTCTTCTACAAATCTTTTTACCTGTATCTATTTTGTTTAGACATAGAGAACAAAAGTTGCGAAAAATTCCAAGATTGTTCTGATATCATGAAAAGAAACTAGCTTTTACAATAAGGGACCGGAATTTTTTTTTTTTTTTTTTTTTTTTTTTCGAAACCTCGAACACATAGAAGCTTTTGAGATCATTAAAAGTCGTCCAATGACTTCACTTCCAGTTTTATCGGAAGAAAGAAATTAATTGCTCATGTTTGCATACATCAGCATAGAGACGTCTCTATATGAGTGAAACATTTTCGAATGGGACGTTAAAAAACATACAATCAATCAATATCAGCGAAGTTTTTAATTACAAATGTCACTGGAGACCTGAGACATCTCGACAATTGGCGTACTTCAAAATATCTCTATGTCTCGATCTCATCTCCTTGAAAATTGGACTGGGGATCTTCTTGTTGCTTTGCAACGAGCTTCACTAGTTATTATTATCATTATTAAGGTCTCTCGTCAAACGAAAGACCTATTATTCTTCGGTTTATTTTCCCTATATTTTTTCTCCTAGAATTTGTGCTCACGATTTATCGTAATAGGTTTTTATTTTTTGATTTTCACGAAACTTTCACATCTGATAGATATTGATTGGAACCTTATTAGAATTTTTGTTGAGATGGTCACTTCAATTCTTGAGACATCAGCAATTATTTTATTTTCAGAAATAAGAATAAACATCTGGTCACATGATATTTACATTTGAAACAAATATTTTCAGATGCACCAGCAGTTTAAAAGTTAAGACCAAGGTTAAAGTTTGGTTTAATTTTGCAAAATTAGGACTCGCTCCAAGGTCAAGGTAAAAAAAAGTTAAATGTCTTGGTAATCAAAGAAAGGTTTTGTCACAAGGAATACACAAGAGAAATATTAAAGCCCTAGCACCAACCAGTCAACACTTATGAGCATGCTAAAAGCTTTTGCTAACAGACAAAAAGATAAACAGACAGATAGAAAGACGGACGAACATACGAAATACTATATGCCCTCGAATTTTCGATTACGGTTGCATAGAAATTTTTATCTTAACAATTTCCAACCACAAATATATTGATGTAATTTGATCATTTGTTACGTAATCAAAAAACTAAATCTTTGATTTTTTAAACCTCGAAAGAGGAAAAGAACTGTCCCCCACTTTCGCGAAAGCGAGGGAAACTTAAAATTTTATTCGTTTGTCAGTATGTCCGTCTGTCAGTCTATTTATCTCTCCGTCTGTCAGTCTATCTGTATGAAAAGAGATAGGGCTCTCATATTTCATATGTACATTACCTATGACAATACCTTTCAAAATACACCATGATTTTTGACCCCGTGACCTCAGCCTTGAAGATTGATTTACTTTTCAAAAATTTCAACATTACTTTTTCCTTGGTCGTAACTTTTGAATGAGAAGAGATAGGGTTTCCATATTTCACATTTATATTACCTGCGACAAGACCTTTCCAAATGCACATGTACTATGATTTTTGACTCCCTGTCCTCGACCTTGAAGTTTGACCTTCTTTTCAAAAATTTCAACATTGTATACAACTTTTGAATGAGAGAAGATAGGGCGTTTATATTTGACAACTGTTACCTGCGGAAAGAAATTTCCAAATGTGCAATATTTGAGACACTTACCTTGACCTTCAAGCTTGAAGTAATGTAAATCATATACAGTACCAATTTTAATGCACAAGATGCTCATTTCGACAGATAATGTCTCTTCAGTGATGCTGATGCCGAAACGTTGGAAATCCAAAATATTAAAATAAAAAAGACTTAGAGTTGAAAAAGGTGCCAAAGACTGGAGCCAAATACGTCGAAGGATCAGAGCTATGCATGAGGGAGATAATCCTTAATTTTGAAATAAATTTCTAAATTTTGCCACAGCAATAAAATATATATACATATTATCAGGCTAGTACCGAAGTACTTAGTTACTGGGCTGTAGAGACCCTTGGAGACTAACAGTCCACCAGCAGAGACCTTGACCTATTTATCAAAAAAAAAAAATGCAAATGTGTATAACCTGTGACAAGACGTATCCAAATTTACTACGTTTTTACCATATTGACCTTAAAGTTTGACCTAATTTACACAATGCTCCTGATAGCCTTCGAATGAGAGAAGATAAGGCTTTCATATTGTACATGTACATTACCTATGATAATACCTTTTAGAAAGGTATATCATTATTTACTTCATGACCTTGATCTAGAAGTTTGAAGGACACATATGCAAGACAATTACAATATGTCATAAATAAATGCATCCCAACCACTAAGACTCTGAAAGCAGGGGACCAAAATTTTGTCTGAATTTGCTTGTGAAAAGCAATGGTGAACAAAAGATTTTCAGAATAATGTTTTCAACAATCTGCAATTTTTACAAAACAGTCCCAGTCCCATAGCTTGTTACTTGAAATTATGAGAGATTTCTTTCGATAAGTGTTTGCCTTTCAAATAAGGAGCCCAACGGGACCGAAAGTCTATAATCTATAATTCTATAGCGTTCAATACTTTGTTATTTAAATTACTTGAGCAAGCATGTTTATCAGCACATTCTGCAACGACAGGATATGGTTTTATAATCATATGATAAGTAATACAAGGGTCTTAAGGGACAAAAAAGTTAAATATCTGATTTTTTTTTTTATCGAAACCGTACCACATTTTAATACTTATTTTGAACAAATTTAGAATGATGTTTTCAACATCGAAACCGTACCACATTTTAATACTTATTTTGAACAAATTTAGAATGATGTTTGAAAAAGTCCGACATGATATAAAAAGGAAGGAAATTCTTTGATTCATTATTTTTTCTTTTCGAATGTCTAAGTAAACATCTTATCTCATCTGATCAAAAATTGGACGGAAGACCTACGCAGCTATGTTAAGGCTTCCCGAAGCTTTAAAATGCGCTCAAAACATAATATGTCATTGCGAGGTCGGTTTTTGTTTTAATTTATTAGTATTGAACTTTAGTACTTCCAATTTATGTAAAGGGTTTCCCCGGCTATATATTAGCATATTTGTTATGATATCACATGACTTTGTTGATCACGTGACGGTCATTTATAATTTTTTGAAGTGTTTCATATAAATCGCTTCGGCGCAGCTGATTAACACAATAATTATTAACATTTTGTTATATAAATAAACTCATCGTATCCTTGTGTATCCGAAATGCGCTTGGGAAAAGTCATAGTATTACTTGGGTACAAAATATTTCCTGAGAATTTCAACTTACCTACAAATTTGAGGGTATTTTCCACACAATATCGTAATCTGTATTGAAACAAAGCCAACACACATTTTTCCCAAGCAAGATTCAGTTAGAGAACAACCTCTTCTTACAGATTTCCACAAAAATTCTCAGATTAATCCTCATTAATCACCTGCGCCAGACTCTTTTATACACACAAAATATATTCTACCTCCAACCACGGGTATAAAACAGAGAACATTTCAAAAGTATATTTTTCCTAAGCATTTTGAACATGATGAATTTCAATCAAGGGTAGGTAAGCGGTGTATTTTTAAAATATTCGGACATATAAGACTTAAAAAACCTTTAACGACCCGTGAATTTTGCAATAGCTATCTAGCATTGTACATGCAGTTTGAAATAAAGTGTAAAGTTCATGACACTCTCCCAGTCATAACACCTCAACTTTGCAGTGACCTGACGTCATTTTCCATTATGACGTCATATTTTGGTAGTTCAGAGATGTGAAGGCACAGAGTGCACTGTCATATTCTACAGGAAGCCTTAACCTACCTGCGTAATAGTTCCTCGCAACGATATCTTATCCAGTTATTATTAGAAAATTTGAAGTCTTCCGTCTCAAAGAAAAAAAAATCCTCTTATACTGTAGTTTCTTTTCTCTTAATCATTATTTATTTGCCTAGAATTACCATCATTGTCATCTTCATTATAATTTTTACGTAGGTCTTTCTTTTTCCTTGTGTTATTTCTTCTCCTCTTTTATACAGGTCTTCCCTTTCAGTTTGAAGACCTTATATCGATGCTACTATTTATCAATATTTATATGATGTGTGCCAGACGGGTTTCAATTTTGTTGCCATCACTCCTGTTATCGACAGATAGATGATAAAAAAAATGAAATTTTTTATTTGCACATTCTTTTATGTTTATAAAAATGTCTAATAGAGTATTTCAAGTAATACCACAATCACCGGAAGTTGGATTTTGTAAAGCAGAATTTATCCAAAAATAGCGTTTTTCATCGAAACTTTTCAGAGATGATTCTTACACACTCAATGTGGCGTTTTAAGTCGTTTTGAGCACTTCCAGTCATACCAGAAGTGAACAAAAAAGAACCGGGTGTTGCTTTAATTAATGGATTTCACTTTTTATGTGTTTTTAAAACATTAATTGAAGCATTCATATGTCTACTTCTTTCATCCGTAGTTCTTCCTGTTCTTCTTAATAAAATTATTTCAAATAAGATCTAACATCATGGAAGACCTCGTTGCCTGCAACTGATGTATAAAATAGAATAAATCTAGATATGTGTTGCAATATATCTAAATTAAACGTGTATTTCTTAATAGGTTTGTAAACAGTATGACGTATTATGGACTTTTTCTTCTAACTGGTACTATGAGTGGAAATATATACTTGAATTTCTTCTTAAACGGCATCGTAGAGATCCCGGGTATATTTACCTACTGGTTTACCATCAACAGGTATCTTGTTTTATAACCAACCATGTACAATTGACAGAGATAAGAATGTAAACGTTTTCCAATTTGCATTTTAAAAATGAAAACAAATCTCTCCTCAGATATGGCAGAAGGAAAACTGGTGTCATGTTTCATGCTTTAGCTGGTGTGAGTCTTATTTTGGCCACAGTTTTTAACTTTGTTGGAGGTAAAAATTTCTTAACTTTACTGAAGGTAGAATTTCTTAGTTTTACAGGATATAAAATTTCTTATCTTTGCTTGAGGTAAAATTTCTTAAATCTACAAAAGGAACAAAATCTGCTTATAAGTAGGTACATACACATAAAAGAAGATTAAATCATTCATATCAATCATTAACATCCAGTGGTATTTAAAAAAAGCTTTACAGTCAAATGCTGACGGATTTTTTTTTTCATACTAATTGTTAGGCCATTACTTATACACTGAACTGCCTACAGATTTTTCCGTTTTTTTTTTTCGATCATGACGAGGAGCACACGGCGGCAGGGGGATCCTCACTCCTCCATGGTGCCTGATCCTACCTCTAAATTTTTCTAAACAGTGTTTGCTCTGCTCCAAATTTGTATTGTTTTATTGGACTTTCGAGATTGAATACTGTTCATTATCTTCATATCATATTTCATCTCCCTCTTTCTCTCTCAAATTTGTATTTCCTTTATCATAAGATACACCAGTACTGAAAGGGTTGGCCTCCGCCATGATCTTTATCGGAAAGTCTATGATAACAGGATCCTTTACGACGATCTTTATATATACTCCAGAGATGTATCCTACCAATCTAAGGTACGGTATCTTTATATACTCGCCAGAGATCTATCCTATCAATCTAAGGTATGGTATCTTTATATACACTCCAGACATGAACCCTACCAATCTAAGGTATGGTATCTTTATATACACTCCAGAGATGTATTCTACCAATCTAAGGTATGGTATCTTTATGTACACTCCAGAGATGTATCCTACCAATCTAAGGTATGGGATCTTTATATACAAAATCCAGAGATCTATCCTACCAATCTAAGGTATGATATCTTTATATACACTCCAGAGAATAATCTTACCAATCTAAGGTATGGTATCTTTATATATACTCCAGAGATGTACCCTACCGATCTAAGGCATGGTATCTTTATATACACAATCCAGAAATGTATCCTACCAATCTAAGGTATGGTATTCATTATATCAATCTAAGGTATGGTATCTTTATATGCAATCAAGAGATCTATCCTACCAAACTAAGGTATGGTATTCTTTATACCAATATAAGGTATGGTATCTTTTTATACACGCCAGATATTTATCCTACCAATCAAAGGTATGGTAACTTTATATATACTCTAGAGATTTATCATATCAATCTAAGGTATGGTATCTTTATATACAATCCAGAGATTCATCCTAATCTAAGGTATAATATTCAGACGACTTCTGTAAACTTTTATAACTGATCATTGAAGTTTTATCAACAAATTATTGGCATATCTGAAAAAGGAATGAGTTTTTAAAGAAATAATGTATCATTTTTAAACATTTATCGGGAAATAAATACGGGTTGGACACGAGATCAAAATCCATAAAGCCCAAAGGGCTTTATGGTTAATTTGATCTCGTACCAACCCGTATTTATATCTAGATAAATGTTTAAAAATGATACATTACTACATACATTTACATTTATGACTTACTCATATTTTATATTTTCCTAATTATAATCTTTAGCGCCTGAATTGTTTTTATTTTTTAAATTCAACGGCACGTATTTGATCCATAGATTGCGTGTCGACCCTTTATGACGTCACTGAGAAATTACGTCGAACGTTTATGACCGAGGAACCCGTGTTTATACGGAAATAGATACACGTTGCTTTTGATAGTGTTATATAAAAGAAAACATTTGCAAATGTTATAATCACTAGAATTATTAGTAAAAAAAATATTTGAGAGATTGTCACAAGCAGGTAACAACACTGTCTTTGTTTGTAAGGCCTATTATTACAACTGCCATTTTACAGAAACTTGGATTTAATTCTATCCAACTTATAACTGTAGCTCCCTTTGAAAGGATGAATTCTTCAAAATCATATGTCAGTTTTAAATATTTTTAATATTCCAAACAACCAAAGAGAGTTCAATTCCATTTACCATACCTATACTGGATTCCAAAATTTAATAAAAATCCTTAAACAAAGATACATAGCGAGTTGTAGTAAATGGTCTACCAAACCTCCTTTACACCTTAAAAAGATATTAACCGCTGTGAATGAGAAACTTAAGAACAACTATACAACAACATATTTGAGATTTATGTTAATTAGGAGTGGATTCTTAAAAACGCTTAGGAACTTAGATAACAACATTTTACCACGGTCAATAGCGATAACACGTATACCTTCAACACTTTATACAACAATTCCTTATAATATCTATTAAACTCAAGGCTTTTTCACATTATAGACAACTCTTTCGTGAACAAAAATGGAACACGTAAATGTACATACCTTGTAACGGTCATCTGCAAATTTATTTTGTTAAAAAATTCTGATTCTTCACGCAATTACTCCAAAGTTGATATGAAAATCGTTCTTGAGTTTCTCATTGATACTATCTATATAATTTTTGAAGACAAGAAATATACATCCTAATATTGCAGCGCGTATACGAACAGTATGTTATTGATAATTTGATCGAGCAGTATTTCTAATATTCATGGGAAAAAAATGCAAGCATTAACATTACTAATATATAGAGGAAATCAATAGATTCCGCATTAATACGTAACATAAAATGGATTACTGAATGAATTTATAGTTTTGTGTAAAACTTGTTTTCTTTATATTGTATACGCATATTGCAGGTAAAAATGTTGAGATATATATCTCCTGTATTAATTAAAGTTAGGTCTCATGAGGAAGTTGATATGTGATTTCTCTCTCTCTCTCTTTCTTCATATATATGCAAATGCAAATTTGTTCTGTCGCTACCTTCTGTGTTTGAGGCATTTTTTTTTCTCTTTATAGGGCACTCAGTATGGGAATGGGGTCAGCAGCAGGAAGAATAGGAGGAATGGTATCGTCATTTGCAGCTTTGTTTGTAAGTATTTGTACTTAGGTATACAGCTTTGTTTGTAAGTGTTAGTGATTAGGTGTACATCTTTGTTTCTGAGTAATTGTAACTAGGTACACATCCTTGTTTGGAGGTGTTTGTACTAAGTTTACAGCTTTGTTTGTAAGTGTTAGTAATTCGGTATACAGCTTTGTTTGTAAGTTTTAGTATTTAGGTATACAGCTCTGGTTTTAAGTGTTAGTGATAAAGTTTACAGCTTTATTTGTAAGTATTTGTAATAAGGTATGTAGCTTTGTTTGTAAGTATCAGTAATATTAAGTACACAACTTTAATTGTCAGTGTTAAAAATTAGGTATATAACTTTATTGGTAAGTACTAGTGAATTGGTAAACAGCTTTGTTATTAAGTGTTATATGGTACACATATCTTTAAGTGTTTGTTTTTAGGTACACATCTTTTTTTCAAGTAAATGTATTTTTAATTAGGTATAAAGTATTGTTTGTAAGAGTTTGTAGTTATTTTTGCTGCTGTATTTTATATAGGGATAATGTTTTGCACAATTTTATAAATCTTTTTAATCTTTTTGTCTTTTTCCCATAGGGAACCTACGTACCTTGGGGACCAGGTGTCGTGTTAGGTTCTTCGTCACTCCTGGTAACGATTTTGTTCCTATGGTTACCAGAAACAAATGGAAAAGAGCTTCCAAATACTCTCCAGGAAGCCATGAGTTTCTCTGCCTTGAAAGACAATAGGAAAAAGACGGCAGTGATTGCTGTCAAGGAAAATATCTAGAACGGAAGGCACGACATATTTGAAATTATCCCCTCCCCCCAGTAATTAAAATAAAGTCATGATTAAGAACAATGTTCATTATTCTTAATTTAGGTTTAACAAATTCTTGCTATTGCTCAAATCACTAAAACTAAAGAGGAAGGATACTGATTTGTTTGACATAATAGAGAGAATTTCCTTAAAAAATGTACTATATTTAAAAATAGCTCCCTATAGATAAATAAAGTTTACTTTAGTATATACTTTGATAAATTTTCCTTAAAGCTTTACTTTATACCTTTTTGATATTTCTATGCTGATAATGGGTATGAATGAATTGAAAAATATGAAATATATCAATCTGGAATCCATAGTAAAAGACTTTGATTAACTATAGTAAAAATTTAGATTTTTATAGTACAATCTTTGATACAGTATATGGTAATCGTAGGTAACAAAAGTATTTGTCTAGGGTCTTTATCATTTTTCAAATCCAAGAAAAATAGCACATTGAAGATTAAAGTAAACCACGGAAAACATATTTTATAAACACAATATGAATAATCAAAATATAACGGCAAACACCACACAAAACGGTCGGGATAACAATAACTAAGTAGTTAAAAACGAAATTAAATATATTACACGATCAAAAGGTAGTGGTCCCAGCTGACAATGCAGGTAACATCATTTTCCTTGTTTGTAAGGCTCATTAATTTAATTGTATTTTACAGGATCTTGGAATTAATTCTGCAAGCCTTAGCGGTAATCCAACTTTTACTCATAATTTCGTTTCTAAGGAATAAATTCTTCAAATTATATCTAAGTAGACAATATTTTTAATATTCCAACAAGCAAACTGAACCAGGGCTCTACATTAACTTTTTTTCCTACTTGTCCATTCGGACAAGTGACCAAGACATTTACTTGTCCGAACTTCAGCTTCACTTGTCCAAAATTTTTTCAATAAAGTTCTAATTCTGTCAACTTGAAAACCATTACTTAAAATAAAGTCCATTTTATACGTGCTTGATTGATTTGTGTTGTTACTGATAAATACAACAAACACATAAAATAAAATTTTATCTAGACTTCCTGTCCTGACAACAACATAAATGTTCACAAGTGCATCTGTCAACATCAAACAGAATCCAAACGTCGTAAGATCCATGCCTTGAAGTAGTATGCAATTATTTATTATTATTATCTATTACATCGATCCCCATCAAGTATGAACTCAATTACATAGCGATTGATATCGGGATCGGAATTCGGGTTTATGTACTGCTTCCGTTTTTATTTGATAAACTTTCACCAGTCGTTCTTATTTATTATTTGGAGACTTCTTCACATGAAAGCACTTGTCCAATAGGATAAGTGCCCATCAATATTCACTGGTACCGGACAAGCGGACAAGCGTTAATGTCGAGCCCTGTGAACATGGATTATCATACTAATGCTGGATTTCCTAAACTACAAAAAAAAAACTACCAAATATACATAGCAAGTTTAGAAAAAAAAAATGCTCTACCATGGCGTAAGACTTTTCAACATTAATGCACTCACTCTCCAAGATAAAGTCCAAGATTTTTGACATCATAAACATAAAATTGGTCATTTGCGAAATATATTATTAAAACATTTCTTATTTTACAAACTAGTTTTCCAAAAAAAAAATATTAAAAGATGCCTGAGATTCTGATTGACAATATATATGTAGTATTTGCTGATCAAATCTTCTAACAATATGTGGGAATTCATGAATGGTACTAATTGCGCCCGGTTATCAGTTGACCTAATATTGTTTTTATATGAAGCAGGAATTATTCAAAATGTTCTACACAAAAATAGTATCTTGCTGTGGACTTCAATTCTACATTACCTTACATCCAGGACGTTTTATAAAACAACAATATTCATTGTCATCCCTACTTTGATTAGATATATGTATATCACTTTAAACTCTAAATAAAAGATAAAACAGAGTCTGACACATTTGTTTCATATTTTGATATCTTACTAGAAAAAGATGTAATCCAACGAAACACTGATAAACATGATTACTTCACCTTTTCAATCATCAACTTCCTTATCTATATATGTAGTAATATACCATTATCATAGCATCTGCATATGGAGTTTATGTCTCCCACTTGATTTCGTATGCAAGAGCATGTTCTACGTGCGGATAATTTCAAAAAACGGGACAAGCTATTGACAAATAAGTTGATGAAAAAAGAATATTAAAAGCTGTAATCTTTTACCTTTTAACTTTTACGGTAGTTCAATGGGTAAAGACTTCGCTTCATAATCAGAAGGTCGTGCCTTAACAAGCCTCGGCTGCGACAGACCTTAGTCGATTAAAATATAGGTAGCAACTGTTCTATCGCCAGGCGCTTGGCACTGTGTAGTGAAAGTTGCATATCTCTCGCAGGAGAACTTTAAAACTAAGGCCCTGTGTCATAGATAGTCGTCGGCTTGATAAATATATTTCATTGCTCGATTGCCCTGGATGCCAATTTAAATTCTAAGGTTTAGCCCCTTATCGGTATATGGTGACGTCTCTTCACGAGGAAACAATTCTCACATGGGGCATAAAACACAATCAATCAATCAATACTATGGAGTGACTGCTCTTCCTTGTGGATCGAAGTAAAGAAATATACATAGAGGTTGATATAATTATTTAAAGATCAAGTTTGGTTCCTGAACAATGTGAATAAGAACATAAGCGATAATATGAATTATTCTCCTGTACTTTGACCAAAACAAAAAAAAAATAATAAAATAAAATGAATAAAATAAAGGAAGAGAACAAAAATCTTCATCAATAATGAGATAAAATTTCGAAATAAACCAGAAAGATTCATAAAGACGATCATAAAATAATAGTAAAAACATTAGCATGTAATAAGATACGTTTTATCTCTTGCAATAAACTACAGAAATAAAACAAATTTGCATATTTGTTGCACCATATGTTGTGACAAGGACTGATAATGATACATTTCTGCTCGCGTTGAACTAGTCGCTGTACAGTTATGGCAACATTCTGTATACAACGGCACTTAAAGTTCAGCTGTCTCATTTTTAAGAAACTCTTAAAATATCTTAGTAGCTTCTAGGAGAGTTTGTCCATCGTTGCTTACAATGGTATTTTTGTCATCATGTAACCCACTATAGTCAAGCTGGCTCTGATTTCAGCTCAAAATAAGAAATGTCAAATGATTTTCACAAAATTCTTTCTGGCTTAAGGAATGAGTGCGACATTTCATTGTTCTTCTTCCTGAGTCCTCTGGGATAACTTATCTTTTACATGATTCCAACTTTCCTTTGCGATTCTTCACACAACATGTTGATGTACTCTGTAAAGAAAATATAAACTGAAATGAGTTTCTCGTTTTAAGATGACTCTTCAACATTTTTCAACAAAATCATAAATGGCCCTTTTACGACATCCTATTCTGTATTAGAGGTCAGGATGTAAACAGTCTTGTTTGATTTCATTCTACACTAAATCTTACTAAATATAAGAACAATTTCTCATATATTTATCAGACATTTATGTCTTCATGTATGTTTACCTCTCATACCTCCACTACAGTTGAATGAAGCACGGGTGTTAAAATGCATTTTTCCCCATGAATCCTCTGCCATCTGGATTGAGCAAGCTCTCTTACTGGTCAGAGTTAATGTACGCTGACTTCTGGCCTTCATACTGACTCGCTGCAGTTGTCGTAGACCTCATTTTACCTTTATCGACCATAATTGCTGACTTGAACAGCTTGATGTGCTGAAAATGTATAACACTGCACTGCAGAATATCCTAATATTTACAGATTTAAAATTGATGGAAATAGTTTTTTTTTTAATCTCTTATTCATTAACTTTTATAATCTTCATATAGATCTATTTGTAAAAGGCAATAACCTAAGGCCACTTGCTACAAACACTTTCAAAATACATGTATATTCAATAGCTGATCATGGAATATACAGATCCAAGTTAAATGAATTCATACTCTTATCCATGTACATTTTGAAATGTACATGGATAATAACACAGAAAATATTTGCAGCTGCTTACTGAATATGATAAATACACTAGCTTTTTTATGTTTTAAGATTCTATTATCTACATCAGCCAGAATAAAAAAATGATCAATCCATGCAATATTTCTGTATGTTTTATACAAATAAGTTGAATTCCTTTAAAAGGCCAAAAATTATGGAATACTTAAAGCCTTTATCATAACTATTAGAACACCATCGTGTAGATGCATCAACGTAAGGAGGAATGGGACAGTCACATAATAGTCTTACTGGACAGAGCTTCTTTACCAAACTTTGGGAAAATCTGAACTGCAAATCTTCTAATGTTGTCTACGGAATAGAATGTAATCTTTGTGGACTTATCTATGTTGGTGAAACCAAGGGTTCACTTCATAAAAGAATATCGGGTAACAGATTTCAAATAAACAAAGGGGGCGGCAGGTTCTCTGCAAGCACGTTAATTTACCTGATCATTCAATTTTGTCAATGAAAGTTAGAATTCTAGAAAAGATTTACCATCATACAAACAGTCCACCACTGAGTACACCTTTCCGTAGACAACAAGAAAAATTTTTGGATTAGAAAACTAGGGACAGCCTTTCCCTATGGATGCAATGACAATGTCGATAGTGTTGGGAATCTTTCCAGTCCACAGTGTAACAATTTCAATATGATGGGACTTTTCAACCATACACATAGACGTAAACGTAGTCATGGGCATCGGTCTTACAATAAACCTTTAATACACGATGTCTCATTTGATTCGTTACTACCTTATGTAAATCAACAGTTAGGTCTTCAACACATTCGCACCAAACTTTACTCTGTCCCTTTGAAACTTTTGAATAGTCTACTTGAAAAGGTCTAGGAAAGTCCATTTTTTGATTCTTCGACACCAGAATACAGGCTTGTATCTGCGATTATGGATGTATTCTATAATACTATTTAAATTCCATAACTTCGTTTCATATTCAACCCTGTTACATGTGTTCAATCAATATGTTCTCCGTAACACACGAAATCCTCGTGCTCTACATGTCAATCAAAATCGCACAACGCTAGGTGGCCCGTTTGTTTACGCGGAAAGTCAGTTCCGAGTTTACACCTTTTTTTAAAATATATTGGGATACAGCCGGAAGGCCGGGGCGCTGTGTATTTATCACACCTTTCAAATTCTTTCGTCCTGACCATTCCATGTATATAACACACTCAAATGACTTCCAGCAAAATGCATCTACCGGGTTACACCATCAGTCCACCACACATGTACTTTGACATGATTTTAAACTTACTTGTAAATTATCCTTTTTCAGACACATATAAACATGGTAAACATGTTACCTGTTAGATTATGACTGTTTTATTTCACAATAAGTAACATATTAATCCACAGACGTTCGATTAATTTTTGATTAGCTGAATCATATCGCTTTCTAGAAGCGGGGGGGGGGGGGGGGGGGGGGTTAGCAAACATAATGCATGTAGCTTGAAAGAGGCTAGGTATTTTTTTTTTAATAACTACGTATTTTCTTCCTTACCACCACCTTAACACCATGATAATACTTTGACCATGAGAAGCTTTGTTCTATTTTGTTCTATACATCCCCGCTATACATTCGCTAATTGATTTTTTTTTTTTCGCAAACCGTACGACACATTTTCAGTAGTATAATGATAATAGTCTAATATTGAACATATTTTTTTTTTATCTCGTATAGTTAGGTTTTTGAAACATGACTTATTTGGATGTACGTACACATTTTGAAGAGTTTGTATTTTGCTGGACAAGAACACGTGGATCTTAGATTTTATGGCATCTTATTTGTTCAAACATCTGTATATCGGTAAAGAAGTAGTAATATTTAAGAGAAAAGTGAAAAAAAAATCTTATTTCCAAGGAAATTAATATTATTGATTAAATAAAGAGATGAAAAGTTTTTATTACAAGTTTGGCTTTCCAGAAAGCCTGAAATGTCATCTCTTTGGCTTCATTAATATACAGTGGAATGTAACATTTTTTCCTAAGCGATTACAAGCAGAACTTTTTTCAAAAAAGGGGGGTAGTCAGAAAAAAAATTACAACTTACCTGAATAATCTTACACTAGGAAAAAAGGGTGTTCAAACTCGAAATTCTTACTTCGTGGATGGGGAGGGAAGATTTAAACTTTTTGACTTTCTCGAAAAACACATTGGGGGGGGGGGGGGTGAATATGCTGCAACAAAAAATGTGGGGAAGGGAGAGGCAAGCTGCCTTTCAGTGAACATTTGCAACAGTAATTTCAAATATTTTTTTTGTATATGTCTTTAAAAAATGTAACCACTAAGCAGTATTCGTAAAATTTGTAAACAATTGTTATACAAGAAGATGGGTAAAACCTTAGCGTTCCTATTGACTTTACATCACAGCAGATTACTCGGACAACAGCTAAGAAGTTTAAGGCGCTAACCTGAATTAGTCCGGTGTAATATGGTGAGACCCCCCCCCCCCCGTGAGACTTTCCCCCGGAAATCTGGCTATATATAGTAAGACTCCTCGGTGGGGGTGGGGGGATGGGGAGAGAATTACTATATAGTGAGCCTTCCCTCTTAAACGACCATAGTGAGGCTTCCCCCTTCCATGTTCAGTTGTATTTTATTTACATCGACGAAGTATATATATTTGCATTTTGATAATGATCTTATAAAATAGATACATGTATGAATAAATATAGAAGTGCGCATTAAAAATTTATCGTGCACAGTAAATTAATCGTTCCAAAATGATTCTTATCAAAAGAAATACATTTAATATTTAAGAGATCATTACTCAAAGACTCTTGGAATTTGCTTATGTTAACCTTCATGGAGAATGCAATAAATACAATGTAGTAAAGAAAGATGTATACTTGTAACAAAAACGTACATTTTTCATTCAGTTATCTCACATCAATATACATGTACATGTCATCCCAAAATTATTTTTGGCTAACAAACTGTTAAAAGGCTATTAAGATGTTTTAATTATTAATTAATGGAGAACTTTTATTCATATACTGAAAAATATTGTTTTATAATGAAATAAAATATTCCAGAAACTACATTTGAGGGGAAGTCTCACTATGAAAGGGGGGAGAGACAGGCTATATAGTGAGACCTCCCCGGGAGAAGTCTCACTCTATTGCCAGTCGATCTTCCGGGGTGAAGTTTCACTACATAGCCAGTCTTCCCCGGGGGATATCTCACTATATAGCTAGCCTTCCGGGGGAAGTCTCACTATGGGAGAAGTCTCACTATACGACACCGGCCCTCAGTTGATTTCGAAAGATTTTCCACTTTCAAATACACTGAAATATGTGGTTTATCAAAAGAAATAACCCTCACATGCATTTAAATATAGGTCAGTAATAAGATTTAAACGTTATAAGCTAAAATTAGGCATTTACAAATTATCTGAAAGAGTACCAATTTACCAACCCTAATATTTAGGCTGTTCAAGGAAACAATCATTTTATATAATAATATTTCAAGAATAAGAGAAGTGATTTGATAGCTTTTTGCCATTAATCAATAATGCAATTTAAAGTTACACAGGGAACATGATTGCAGGTGCTTTAAATATAAATTCTCAAAATACGAGTCGGGTAAAGAAATTGCGTCTTTTGTACAAAGGTAACAATATTGTATTTCTGACACTTATTTTTTATAGAACAAAAAACAAAGAATAGTGCAGACATGCGTAAAAACTCACGATGATTATAGTCTTTCTTCCAATGCCTGTAGGTTTAACATTTACTATTTGTATTAAAAATATATTTTAAAAATGGCATCAAGTTATTGAATGACTAAGATACACAAAAGTAAAATTTTCGACATCAATTCACATTTAAACATTCACATCAGTCGTATTTCAACTTTTAATGCGAGTATTTACTTTGATTTTGTTTTTCTGTAAATTCTTGGATAAACGCCTTGGCTGATCTAATCGATGCCATGTAAAGTGTACTTTGATACACACGCGCTGGCCATCCATTTACGTAACAGCCTAGATAACTGCATGTTATTTGAAGACCCGCCACTTTGTTTTTCTGTAAATACTTTGATCCACGCCTTGGCCGTTCTAATCGATGCTATGTTTAGTGCATTCTCATACACACGCGCTGACCATGATTAGATAACTGCATGTATTTTGAAGACCCACCACTATCCAAGCGATTCTGTCTCTGTTACTCTCTATGATTAATGTGTAGTTTTTCTTTTTTAAGATGGCCTGTTTGACAGACCGCCCATTCTTTGTCGTTTAGCAGTTTTGTTTACATCTCTATACTTAGAAATCGTGTCATTTGCCAGACCACCAGCTTATCAATGGCAGTGTATACTGGGGCTTCATGTCCGGGTAACAAACTTAATGTGTCATCTCTCTCTCGAGAGATGACAGTAAGTTCTGCGTGATAATGGGAACTGATACACCGCGCGTACACACCGTGTCACACGGTGCGCAGACACCCTAACTTCAAAGACGCCGACATTGATCGTGGTCCACGCTAAAGCGTGGACTTTTGGTTCACGGGGCCCCGTGTTTTTCGGGGAAAACACGTGGCCTGTACTGTATAGTCCTGCTGGACACGTTATTACTGGTGACGTAAATATAGTTAATAATGAGGACGTTATGTCACTAATTTTAAAAGGTCCTAAGTATAGGGAACCCCGATCCTTTAACTTGCCTCGTAATTTCATACATATTATGGATTCTGTAGAGGATTACACCAGGAGTTGGGACAGATATGAAAAAGAAGACCTTGACACTTTGTCAGAATGAATTAAATGTATCAGATATATGTTAAAATATCGCATTAAACGATTGAGGAGCAGTATAAAAACCATCTATCCTTCTGTATTCAATAATTCAGAAGTGAAAAAAGAATTAGATAGATTACACGATCAGTACCTACTTTTCCCTGCCGACAAAGCAGGTAACAACATTATCTTTGTTTGTAAGGCTCATTATATAAATTGTATTTTAGAGGAATTAACTGGGATCTAATTCTACATGTGGTAATCCAACTTATACCCATATCACCCTTTCTAAGGAGGAAATTCTTCAAAGTCATATGTCAGTTTTGAATATTTTTAATATTCCTTACAACCAAAATGAATTTGAATTACCATATCTATATTGGATTCCGAAACTTCATAAAAATCCTTACAAACAAAGATACATAGCGGGTTCCAGTATCTACCAAGCCTCTTTCTTTACTCCTCACTAAGATATTAACAGTAGTGAAGGAGAAACTTCAAGAGTACTGTGCAACAATATATTCGAGAAGTGGTGTAAATCAGATGTGGATGCTAAAAAATTTCAATGGAACGTTTGGAACATTTGAAATCACAAAATTTTACCAAAATTAACAACATAAAAACTTACGACTTTTCAACTTTATATACAAGTATTCCCCACGATAAATTAAAGTCCAGACTTTCTGACATCGTTGACAGCTGCTTTTTCAATAAAAATGGAACTCGTAAATTTAATTACCTTGTCATTGGTCATTTGCAAAATTACTTTGTCAAAAGCAGTCTGATTACACACACAAGTACTCTGAAGTTGACACTAAAAAGATGCTCGAATTTCTGATTGACAATATCTATGTAGTTTTTGGAGACCAGGTCTTCCAACAATCTATTGAAATTTCCATGGGTACCAATTGCGCCCCGTTATTAACAAACCTATTTTTGTATTCATATGAAGCAGAATTTGTTCAAAATCTTTTACGAGAAAAGAAGAAAACACTTGTGGCCTTCAACTCGACATTTAGATATATCGACGACGTATTTTCAATTAATAATGGTTATTTCCATTCTTATGTCGGCACGATATATCCCGCTGAGCTTGAGATAAAAGGTACCACAGAGTCTGACAATTCTGTTTCATATTTGGATATTTTATTAGAAAAAGACGTTAATGGTAATCTAACAACAAAACTTTATGATAAACGTGATGACTTTAACTTTTCAATCGTCAACTTCCCTTACGTATGCAGCAATATACCCTTATCATCTGCATACGGATTTACACCTCTCAGTTGATTCGATACGCCAGAGCATTCTCTACGTATGAACAATTTCTAAAACGAGGTAAGTTATTGATAAACAAGTTGATGAAACAAGAATATCAGCTGTCTCGTTTAAAGTCATCATTTCGTAAGTTCTATGGTCGATACAATGACCTTGTCAGCAAATACAATCTATCATTGAGTCAAATGCTGACTGACGTTTTTCATACTAATTGTAAGGACATTATTTACACACTGCATTGTTAACAGATTTTTCCGTTATTTCCCGATCATGACGAGGAGCACATGGCGTGTGTGACCGGTCGGCAGGGGATACTCGCTCCTCCATGGCACCTGATCCCATCTCTGATATCTTAGAGGTCCGTGTTTGCTCTCCTCCTATTTTGTAATGATTAATGCACTTTTGAGCTCGAATACTGTTCGTTATCTCCACATATTACACTTCAATATGGATAAAGAATAAATAAAATCACTGTTAAAATTTCGCCATAAAAATGAATTTTCATCAAGGTAAAAAAAAAGTAGAATCCCAGTAATATGTCAGATGGTGACTTACATCTCAGAACCTGACTCCTTATCCCAACTGAGCAGCGAACTACAATTTTAGAAGGGTGACACAAAATCTTTTATATCGGCTCTTACGTAATATTTCAATCGTGATTTTAAAATTGAAAGTCACAAAGGATCGCTAAATTTAAAAGGAAATGTAATCGTATTTCCGGAAAACACATAGCGAAAATTTTTAGAGAAATAATAAAATTACAAAAATACATGGTCAATTTGATTAATAAGTAACAAATGAATGAGTGTTTTCTATCTTATATCCCTGTATCTTCTAAACATATTAATCTAAAAGGACACACCCATAACATCGGCTTTGAAAATATTTGGGAAGGTGGGGGTGGGGTGGGGGATGGGCTTGATGCTACACTACATTTTGGCAAAAAAGAAATGAAGGTGATATGAAGGCAATCTTTTTAAAACACCTGGGTCAGTGTAGGGAATATGTGGAAATTGGGTCTTTATGCTATTCCAGTTGGATTTGATTAACCAAGGAATCGGAGAGGGGTGTATACATAAGCTATTTGATCTGTACAAGTCCAACGGGAAGTATGTTGCATTTTAATCGTCGGCTTCACTTAAGATAAGAAAAAAAAAAGAAGAGAGAAAAACCGCTAAAAATTAACGTACCATTGTTTTTTTGTTTTTTTTTTTTTTTGTTTTTTTTTTTTTACAGTTATTCCTGTATAGAGGTCCTTCTTTGTCCATTCAGCGTGTTCAGCGAGTATACTTTGCTTAGTAGAATAACACCCAAAAGCTGTATTTTATCACTCCCTTTTCCAATAACAAATAAAGAATCATCTTCCGAATTTTATATACAGGCATACATCTTGCCAGAGTTCCTTTTTAAACTGAATATGATAAAAAGATTCATCAACAGACATCACTTTCAAAATCTGCATTCAAACTGACCAATGCATTAGAAGAGAGGCTCTGTCTGAAAACTTCCGCCCCCTGTAGAGGATGCACAAGCAGGTCAGCGTGTTAGAAATGTATATCTGATAAAAATATGACTGCGAAAAATTACGCTTCCAGGAAATGCGATCTTCAATGTAATAAAAAGTCATACGATATGCAAAATAACTGAATAAAAAACAATGTTTGACTATTTTTTTCCGAATATCTCCCCCAGAAGTGCCTTTAGGAAACAAGGTCATCAAGTGGGATGATCAGCCATGTGGTCATAATTTAAACTGTTCCTAATTCTAAGATTTAATGTAGAAACCGTCTAAGAGCTAAGCCAGAAAACGTCTAACAAAAATATGTCTAAGATTTAAGGTGGAATCCGCCTACGATATGAGGCGGAAAACGGCTAAAGCTAAGACGTTTTCCATGTCCGCCTTCTGTACGGCTAAGTCCTACTAGCACTTAAACGGAATCCGCCTCAGTCCGCCCGGACTCCAGGCGGCACACGGTTAAGAATTTTCTTACGGGTGGCAGACTTTGTGGTGCTCTTTTATTTCCAGTTCACTGGTAAATATATATTGAGTCGACATATGGATGGATAGCTTTGATGTTAGGCTACAAACAATGTCTTTTTCTAGTAATATTCCATAATGGTCTGTCAGATATTTTTGTCTTTTATTTCAAGATAACCGGGATATATATGAATGGAAATAACTTTTCTTAATTTTAAAAATGTAGTGGATATAAACAAATAAATTATGTTCCTGCATTGTGTTACAAAAGGGATGCATTTTTAAGAGAAAATTCTTCATTAATATCAAAAATGAGATATACTTTCGCATGAACCATAGAGTTTAATTGAGACGATGTTGAAAAAAAAGATAAATAAAAAATGAGCTTGTAATTAGATCCGCTTTATCTATTGCAATAAATTAGAGAAATAAAACTATTTTGCATATTTATTGCATCATAGTATTGACAAGGGTTGTAAACGATACATTTGTGTACTCGTTGAACTATTGATGCCATCAGCTCATATCTAAGCTTAAACTAAATCACAAGCACATCTATTCTAGACATCTATTAGTAACAAAATGGATGTAGATAATATTCTCCGGTCCTTAGGAAAATACGGCAGATACCAAGTATTACAGCTGGTTTATAATCTGTTCTGTATGCCACTAATGACATATTCTGTTGTTATCTATGTTTTTGTTGGTAAGTACTTATAATCTGCTTTGTTTACTGATCTCTACATATAATGTTGTTATCAATGTATTTGTGGGTGAGTACATATAATATGTTCTGTTTAATGATCTCTATATATAATGATGTTATCTATGTATTTGTGGGTGAGTACTTTAAAACTGTTCTGTTTACTGATCTCTATATATAATGTTGTTATCTATGTATTTGTTGGTGAGTACTTTAAATCTGTTCTGTTTCCCGATTGTTACATATCCTGTTGTATTCTATGTATCTATGGGTGAGAACAAATACTGTGTACCGTCGCGGTAACCTAGTGGCGGGGCTTTCGCTTTGTCATCGGGTGGACCCGGTTTGATTCTCTTTTCCTCAGCCGCGTCAAATCTAAGATGATAACATAGGGTGACTGTTCCTTTGCCAAGCGCCCGGCACTAGAAGTGAAAGTCACGGGTCTTCCGGACGGGACCTTAAAAAGCAATGTCCCTTGTCACATTAGGCGTCGGCGCGATAAAGAACCTTTACTACTCAAAGACCCTGAGTGCCGAGTGAAGTCTAAATTTGACCCTTCACCGGTATATGGTGACGCCTCTATATGAGTGAAATATTTTCGAATTGAATGCAAAACAATATACAATCAATCAACAATCATATTACAGTGTATCAAATACCGTATAGCGGAATTTTTAAACGAGATGCAAACTTTGCCTTATTTTGGCGGTTTTGGAGTAGATTGCTAAAATTTTAATCACTAAATTTGGTCATTAGTAAAATAATAGCAATAAGAAAAATAACTTAAATAACTTTGGTCAGTCTATAGTTGAACGTTTTATCTTTCATATTGGTATCTACCTCTTGCGTAACCGTAATCAAACGTATATCAAACGTTCTCAAACTCATCTAAAAGATTAATTTCCTCTTTTTTACAAAGGCATGCAATTCTGTGTCCGCCAAAACAGATTCCGCCAAAATTATTGGAGTACCCTTGAGCAAGCAAAATTTTGCACACGCTTGCGTAACCTGATATTCAGTAGCTTGTTCTCAAAAAATTGTTTCTTTTTCCAAAAATATTAAACCAAAAAAAGCCCTCCTTCTTTGTGCACAAGGATGCAAAATATTGGTTTAATTGTAAGCATGAAAAACAAGTAACACCATGTTAATTTTACTTAACATCTTAAGTTATTTTTTAAATGCTTCCAAAACGCTACATTAGATCTTGGGCGCTAAATCAAAAGAAAACTGTTTGGTCTATGTATAGTTTCAATAGATGAATATTCATAACGAGTGATACAAAATATAGCGCACTAGAATTTTTTATAGAATAGTATTTGAAACATTGGTGAAACTCAGTGCAAAAAAGTATTATTAATTCTATATAAGTACTCGAAAACACACTAATATCTCCATTTTTTTCGTATATAGTAACCTTATTATACGCAAGTGAATTAAGACTGAGTATAGACGTTTCAATGCAATTGAAATAACCAAAACACATAAGGACTACACCTATCGTACAGAAAAAGATTTAACTTGTTTTTTAATCCAAACTTGGTTTCCACGATATGTGATAGCCAGTTCTCATTGTGACGTCATATTATGACTCATCGAATATGACTTCATCGTTCTCTACCACACTAGTTTATAAGGAACATCAATAAAATAGCTTCGGAGCAAGGGCATACCTTATTTTGTTATACAGAAACAAAATATAATTAGAAGCAGGGTATTCCAAGGATTTATGATATTGCTGCACAAATGTCGACAGTGCAATTGGTGCAGAAGTTTTGAGTTGAAACAGGGTAAAATTGTTCACAGTCCGATGTAAAGTTCTTAACTTTTTTATTAAATGCATAGTGCACAGGAATTGTGTAGCAATTTTGTATGTGGATTGTAGAAAACTCCAAAGAAGTTTTGAAATATTCAAAACCTCAAAACATTTCAAACATAACTGACATGACGTTTTATACAGCAAGTCCTCACGATAAATGAAAAAGCAGGTTTTTTGACATCATAGACAACTGCTTCCTCAATTAATAACAAATGGAACTCGTAAATTGTCATATTAATGATTAGTCATATAAAAAATACTTTTAAAAAACTCTGATTGTTCATAAAAGTACTTAGAAGTTGATATTTAAAAGATTCCGGATCTCCTCATATCTATATAGTCTACGTAGAACAAGGGTCCAACAATTTGTTGGAATTTCAATGAGCACTAATTCTGCCTCATTATTAGCCGACCTGTTTTAATATTCTTATGAAGTAGTATTTATTCAAAAACTTCTACACAAGAAGAAAACTCTTTGCTGTGGCCTTCAACTCAACATTCAGATATATAGACGATGTTTTGTCAATTAACAATAGATAATATCATTCCTACGTCGAATCGATATATACCAGTGGACTCGAAATAAAAAACACTACAACATTCATATATAACTTAAATTTTGACAAACGAGATGACGTCGGTTCTTCATTGTCATTTTCCTTTCTTTATTTCATAATATTCCAACATCACTTGCATATGGTGTTTATGTCTGCCAACTAATTTGATGCGAAAGAGCATGCTATAAGTACGATCAAATTTAAAGCTAGACAAATTACTGATAAAGAACTTGATGAAACAAGGATTTCAACAACCCCATTTAAATTCAGCTTTCTTCTAGTTCTATAGTCGTTAGAATGACCTTGTTTGTTAATACAACCTATTGTTGGGTCGTATTTTGTCTAATATGTTTCATACCACTAGGTAGGTCATTGCATTTATGCTATATTTGACTACGGAGTTCTAAGTCTGCCTGATCAATACATAGGTCTCACAACGGGTGTGAACGGTCGATTGGGGATGCTTCCTCCTCCTAGGTACCTGATTCCATCTTTGGTGATTCCAGGGGATCAGTGCTTTTGCCATGTTTACTATTCGTTTTTTCTACTGCAGTTTTAATATTTTCATCTTCGCTATCTTCACCTTTTACACCCATGCGATGCAATCTAGCTCCTACTGTACTGTCAACATTTATATCCGCCTTTTTGTATTTTTTTTTTCATTTGTTGTTGTCAGTATTGATTTTTGGTATTTCACAAGCAATTGCACTGCCGAACATCTTGATTTTTTTTTAAAAAAAGTGCTTTATTTTATGTGATATCAAATTGAGTTGAAGAGGACTTTTAATTATTACAGTAAAAAACCTGATAAATAACTCTCTCTCTCTCTCTCTCTCTCTCTCTCTCTAAAACAAGTTTATATGACTTAAATTTTAAAAAATTGCCAGTTGCTATTAAAATTTGGATATGTGAACTTATTGTGCTCGAATGTTATACTTAAAATGGAAACAGACAATAAAAAAACTGAAATCATTTTGTTATATCGTTCAGTTGTTAATATCCCATTAAAATCTACATTTAGTAAAAGAAAATTAATTTATCATTATGTTGAGACAGGTGTTCTTCATCAGAATTTATAAATCACATCAAGAAAAGAATCGAAACGATAAACATTACCAATACAATGAGAAGTAAGAGAAAATATTAAATAACATTTCGAGATAACAAACTCAAAATGCGTTGATGATAGCATGCTACATAGTTAATGTCTATAAAAAGGTCCCTCTTATCTCTACATACTGAAATAGAATAATTTATGAGAAACGAATTAATATATGTATGTAGCCAAAAGTCATCGATCGGAACAGAAATCGACAAGTTTTTGTATAAAGATTAAAACAAATGCCGGTCCTCTAGGTATGCGCCATTTTTAAAGAAGTGTTCCGTAATTTCTTCTGCCGAATAATAAAATAAGCCTATTTTTATAAAATACAGAAAATTTATCATTTTGTAAATAATAACGACCTCCTCTTCATTTTACAAAAGGGGATTGTCTTCATCCTCGTGATCATCTTGTTAACAATTAGTTACTTCCATGATATCATTGACAGCTGCTTTTTCAATAAAAATGGAACTCGTAAATATACTTACCTTGTCATTGGTCATTTGCAAAATTATTTTGTTAAAAAACATTCTGATTGTACACACAAGTACTCTGAAGTTGACATTAAAAAGATGCTTGAGTTTCTGATTGACAATATCTAAGTGGTTTTTGGGGACCAGGTCTTCCAACAATCTATTGGAATACCTATGGGTACCAATTGCGCCCCGTTGTTAGCAGACCTTTTTTGTATTCATATAAAGCAGAATTTGTCCAAAATCTCGTACGTGAAAAGAAGAAAACACTTGCTGTGGCGTTCAATTCGACATTTAGATATATCGACGACGTATTGTCAATTAACAATGGCTATTTTCATTCTTATGTCGATACTATATATCCTGGTGAACTTGAGATAAAAGATACCACAGAGTCTGACACATCTGTTTCATATTTGGATATTTTACTTGAAAAAGACGTTAATGGTAATCTAACAACCAAGCTTTATGATAAACGTGATGACTTTAACTTTTCAATCGTCAACTTCCCTTACTTATGCAGCAATGTACCTTCATCACCTGCATACGGGGTATATATCTCTCAGTTAATTCGATACGCAAGAGCATGCTCTACGTATATACAATTTCTAAAACGAGGTAAATTATTGACAAATAAGTTGATGAAACAAGAATATCAGCTGTCTCGTTTAAAGTCATCATTTCGTAAGTTCTATGGTCGATACAATGACCTTGTCAGCAAATACAATTTATCATTGAGTCAAATGCTGACTGACGTTTTTCATACTAATTGTTAGGCCATTATTTACACACTGAATTGTCGACGTTATTTCCCGATCATGACAAGGAGCACACGGCGGGTGTGACCGGTCGGCAGGGGATGTTCACTCCTCCATGGCACCTGATCCCACATCTGATATTTGGAGGTCCGTATTTGCTCTGCTCCTATTTTGTATTGTATAATGGACTTTTGAGCTTGAATACTGTTCGTTATCTCCATATATTTCATTCCATTCATATGTCGGCTCGATATATTCCAGTGAGCTTGAAATAAAAGATACCACAGAGTCTGACATATCTGTTTCATGCTTGGATATTTGACCAGAAAAAAAGACTTCACTGGTAACCAAACAACAAAGCTTTATGAAAAATCTTATGACTTCAACTTTTCAATCGACAACTTCCGTACTTATGTAGCAATATACCTTTATTACCTGCTCATTGGGTTTTTGTCTCTCAGTTGATTCGATACAAAGAGCATGCTCTACGTATGAACAATTTCTAATACGAGGCAAGTTATTGACAAAGCGTTGATGAAACAAGGATATCAACACTCTGGTTTAAAGTCAATATTTAGCAAATTCTATGGTCGACACAATAACCTTGTCAGCAAATACAACCCAACATTTAGTCAAATACTGACTGACGTTTTTCATACTAATTGTTAGACCATTATTTACACACTGCATTGTCTTCGGATTTCACCGTATTCCCATCATGACAAGGAGCCCACCTGACAAGGAGCCCACTGCGGGTGTGACTGGTCAGCAGGGGATGCTCACTCCTCCATGAAACCTGATCCCACCTCTGATGTTTTTAGAGGTCCGTGTCTGTTCTGCTCCCGATTCGTATTGTTTACTTTGGTTTGCCCTTGAATACTGTTCGATATCTCGATATTTCATTTAAAATTCCTGTATCATGGGTGAGCAACTAATAGTCAAACTAAAGTGTACCCTTATAACTCTGACCGAGGCTTGAACAAAAACAAAATGAACCAGGATCGTCTTTTAATACCAAAAGAAAAAAAAGAAAAATGGAATATGGAGTTGAAGCAGGTTCTTATGAATATTAATGAGAAATAAATTACGTGTAATAAGTATCAAGAATATACTGTTCTCTATTTCTCCAATGAGTTCATTGATCAAATGTTGGCGAAATCTGGGATACAGTGGAATCATCATTGTTCGTGTGGGATGAATGTTCGTGGATTTCGTGGGTCACCCTTACCCACGAATTTACAACCCCACGAACAATTTTTGTCAACGTACTGATTAATTAAATCTACCAAATAAACGAGCTGCCCACGAAATAACATCCCCACGAACCAATAAAATTTTGCTTGCCCATGAACATTGACCCCCACGAATTTAAATGATTCCACAGTATATGGGATAAAGGAAATAATAGTGCCCGCAAGACAACACAGGAGTTCGAAAAGCTGCGAATCTTGTTATTTACCTCTCTCTTTCTACCCATTCCAGATTTACTTTTGTTATCTGGGCGAGCAATGCATTTTCGAAAAATGTGGATCAAAGAAAAAAGAATTTAAAATTGCACATCATTTTTTTTCAGATACTATACTCGTAATTAAATTGTAACTGACTTCTTTTAAATTTGGTATGAATAATAAGTCAGTTTAGCAGAATAAAGAACACATTAAGCTTTATTCGTCAACAATATGCAATACTGGTTTGATATTTTTCCAGGTCACATTCCTGAATTTAAATGCAAGATGTCACGCGAAAACCTGACAAAGAATTTCAACGAGACCCATCGGTCATATAACGTCACGGTACATTCGCGTCAATGTAACGTCATCCTTGAAACAAACAGGTCCGGTATTCTTACACAGGAATCTATTCCATGTCAAGATGGATACGAATTTTTTGGACAGGAAACCACTGCATCAGAAGTAAAAAAAAAACTTAAAGGTAAAGGGACCATATGAAAGAGTGTGAGATCACATGAAGTTTTAAGTAGCTTTAAGTGTATTAACCCCCGCCCCACCCCAAGCCAACAAGATATTGATAGCAAGTAATTGGTTATTAAAAAGGAAACATTTTTTTCACAACATATTTCAGTGGAATCTTGTGTGTGGAGCTGAAAGTCTTGGCGGTATGTCCACCACCATGACGGTCATTGGTCAGATGATAGGAGCTGCATTGTTTTCCACCCTGGCAGATAAATATGGTCGCCTGTTGATCTCCTACACAAACTTTATCGCGTTGGCTTTGTGTTACGTCATAGCTGCAGTTGTTCCTTGGTTTAGTGCCTTCGTCATCCTTAGATTATTAATTGGAGCTTTTTCTGAGGTACCTCTAAATAAACTACATTTATGCCTGTAATAGAATCAGCAAAATCTCAAACAATGGAACTTTAAGATTAGATGAAGAGCACACATATATTAAAAATTTTAAGTCTTGATTCAGAAAAAAAAAATAGCGAATGATTAGTAAGGATAAGAAATAAGACATGGACCTCACTATTTACAGCGTTCAAAGTAATTTCGATAGACGTTGAAATACGCTCTTAAAGATGAACACAATTCATCATCATATCATAATAATAATAATGATAATGGTTTATCATTATGTTAAGTTGTCAGTTTGCCATCAATGTTTTTCACCCGTAAAACATCCAAATATGAGACAGATGTGTCATCAATAAATCAGACTTTTCACTAATCAAATGTTAATGTTTGATCTTTTATGAAACATAAATATTTTTTAAAACTTTTTTCTCATAGAATTACAGGATTCTTCTCTGCTTATCTTCAACTGGAAACTGTAAAAGTTTTCTTTTTTTAAGAACTTAACAAATATTTTTCAACGAATAAAAAATGATGTCGTTAATAAATAAACATCGAGGAACGACGTTATACAACATACAATCAGTCAATAATTTCCTCATCTAAGGATACTTTTTCTATAAATTCATCGAAATCCGTTTAAATCTTTTTGATGCTTCTTTTGAACAGTAAACAGACAAATAAAATTTTGTGAAAAGTAATATTATTCTAAGTAGTTGTTGGAGGTGAATGTATTACTAGTAGAATGTTAATATTTTTATTCTTCCTACTTTCACTTTAGGGAGCTTTAATGACAATGGGAACACTAGCTTTAGAAATGTTCCCTGCCGAGTCACGTGGTTTTATTAACTATTTGGATAGCATAGCCTCTACTTTCTCCATCACATCAATATCCCTAGTAGCCTACCTTCTCCGCAACGAATCGTGGAGGTATACCATGTTGGGTGCCGGTATAATTGGAGTTCACAGTCTTGCTACACGCTGGTATATACCTTTATTGTATTTTATCAGTCTAAATTCAACGTGGATAGTTTATTGCTTCCCTTTCCGTTGGTGTAAAGATAAATAATGACCCCCATAAAATAAGGATCGCGAGTGATTTTTCGACGTCGAAAAATGACCCCCTGTCATAAGTTTACGGGGGTCATTATTCTTCTTTACACCAGTATAAAAGTTTACCACTGCTTTGCTACAAGAAGGTTTATTGCTTTATTGTCTCTGTGTCTGATTGTATTATTGGTGCTCACACATTGGTGTGTACCTAAAACATCTTACTGTTATCATTGTTTATTTATACATCTTAAATTATAGACAGATATCTAAGGAATCACTGTCTAGTTTGTTGAGTACGCCAGGGCATCAACGAAAGTTGGAAAGGTTGGATAATTTGCATAACGGGCGAAGCCCGTTGTGCATAAATTATCCCACATTTCCAACTATCGTTAATGTCCCTGGCATACCCAACAAACCAGACATTCCTTCCTTATATTTACATTTATATGTGAAATAAGACTGTAAATATAGTTTTTAAAAAATGCTGTTTATTAGATTTTAAATACACAAGGCCTCACATGTTAATTTCAATAGTCCCCGCCCACTGACGTCAGACACAAATCCAGCTGCACGAGATTGACATGCATATAAGCCCCTGACCTTTCACCTGGCGAAATTAACATTCCGGTAGAATGATCAAGAAATCAACTCGCCTAACTTTCAAAGAGTTATCACAGGGAAAACAATTTGAAATGGAAATATATCCTGATATCTTCATTAAGTAAGGTATATTTAAAATAAAAATTCAGATACAGAAACATTGGGGTTGTACCAAAATGTTGTAGAAACTATATATAACTATGTAAACATTCCACCAACAGTGACCAAATTTTGTATATCTATCATTTATCAAATGTTCCTTAAAATAGTGAATTCTTAACGTAGGTCGCAGGTCTGCTGACGTCGTTAAAACTGGGTAAGCAAGTTATATGATTTGGGCGACTTTCTAGTGCACATTTGATTATGACGTCACAATGAAAAAGAAATCTGTGATGAATTTTGTTTTATTAAATTCTTCAGTATATCATTATTTAGCTATAACTTTTCTTGGAATTGATAGTTTAGTGTTATATTATTTAAGCAACAACTTATCACTAATAATGAAGGCATTTTACGATTTGCATAGTCGATACAATACTTAGATAAAACTTTTGTTGTAATTGGTAATTTAGTGAAGAAGGCTTATTAAGATTCGAATAATCGACACTGGAAATATCAATAAAAAGTTTAATTATTTGTTATCAATCGCATCTTCTCGGGCCTTTCCTGCAAGCTTTTAAAAACAAGTTGTTCTTTTTCGGCTTGTCGGAAAGGCCCGAGAAATTGCGATTGATTTGTTTTCACTTGGTATCGCAAAACGATATTGACACAAGGTTCAACTGACCTTTTTTCCTTTGATCGTATTTGAATTATCAGTTTGTTTTATTAAGAAAGAAGCCTTTTTTCTTTTTTTAAATCGCAAATACACCTGTTATATCAAAAGATTAAATTTTATTTTTAAACAGGATATTTTTTCAAAATATATAGATATACAAGTTTATCATAAATTAAATACTGCTAAGGTATGATGAAACATTAAGACAATTTTTAGAGACACTGTCCTCCTGTTAGAGGACAACTATTTGATTCTGAGGGAGGGGAGGGGGGGTGGTGGTGGCAAATTTTACCGAGTCAGCTTGTTTATTTTCATGTCGGTGAAGGACAGATTATTTATTTCTTCTTCACTGAAAAAAGTCTGAAAAAAAAAAACTCAAAGTTGAAATCTCCCAGGACGGGGGGGGGGGGGGGACAGATTATTTATTTTCAACATTTTCGAGGACATATTATTTATTTCCAAAATCTGTAAGCCCCCACCCCCACCACCCATGAAATGATCGTCCCCTAAGCAACAGCTTGCAATGCTGTTACCTACAGATTTTATTCGCTACTTTGCTTTCCATGTCCAACAAGTAGAATTAATGTTCTTAAAAAAACTGACTGTTAATTACGTCATATAAAATTAATTTCTAAATCCTCGTCCCATTTACCCCTCTGAAAATGTGGTATGTAAAAATAAATATTTTGTTTAAATATATACTGAAAATATATTGTATTTAGCCGGGACGATATTTGGCAGAAATTCGTAGATTTGAGCGCTTTGCTGCATGGTCTAAATAAAAACATTTTATATACTTGAATTACTTGAATTAAAGGATACCGTTTTCCGCCAGCACGCTTGAAAAGAAAAAAATACACAGCCAAATGTAAGGATACGTCTTATCAACGAACAAAAGCAAAGCAAAACAAACAGAAAAGAAACGGTAAGAAGGCAACACATAAAGAAAGTAATTTGGAAGAACGAAACTAAAGGAAATGACTGTTGTTTTCCGTCCCTTGCGAGAATTTTCACTAATATAAGACGTACAAAAACCCTAATCTGAAGAGAAACATGTCTAATAATCATTCATAGATATTCAATTATTATGATACGATTCAGGGGTCACTTAAAAGCAGATAGATGTGAATTTCGTTTTATAAAAATTAGTTTAGCTTCTTTTTCTGCACTGAATACCGGATAGATGTTCACGACGTCAGGCATGTCGTCGCGATATTTTATGACGTCGTTCTTAAAAATGTTACATTTTGCGATATAAAAGCAATTACTCACATTTAAATTACGCGAAAACTAACCTAATACTAATTTTTTTTACATTGATTTATTTCAAATCAATTTTTTGTTAAAATACCAAATGGAAACCAATTTTGTCTGCACCATTTAAAAGTTATTGATATTTTTGGAAACAAAATCTTGCCTAAAAACGAGCCGGAAACTGACGTTTTTCTCATATAATGCAATAGAATAACGTCGAAAATGTAACGACAACAATGGCATGTTTGGGATTTAATTACACAAAAACGATACGGACGAATTTTATAAAATTTTCAGAGAATATAAAACGAAGGTAGAAGATTCATATAACTAATTTTCATGGTATGTTTTCGGACACTTTTAAATGGCCTGCAAACACGCGACCTACGTTAAATAAATATATTTCATAGCAATAATAATATGACGATTTACAAAAAGAACGACATGTTCTGTTGGCGCACAAACAAAATCCGTAATAATTTACATATGTAACTAATGCAATTGCATTTCTTTCTCTGATAACTTTAACAACATCAAATTCAAATTTACATCAATGAAACCAGAAATAAAATCATTGCATGTCAAATTTTCACATTTACGCGTCAGAGACAAAGGATTAAAGTTGTATTTTCAATCTTTTGTTGGAACTGAGTTTGCTGCAAAGGGTTCCCGGTGCACGGGATGCAATAATTATTGTTTTAATAGGGTTTAGAAGTAACATTAAGATTCAAGGACAGTTTCGCCTTAGCACAAAAAATAGTTAAGCTTAAGAAGTTGAGTACTGTTTATTAAATTAAGATGTTGAAGACAGTTATGGTCACGTTCGGTGTCAAATATTGTGTATTTTTCAATTAAGTCTTGAGAGGACTGAAACTGGAGCAGAAATAAGGACAGTGGTGAGTTTAATGCGTCCGTGAGTCAAGGGTAATTTTGTCGGATTCAAATATCAAGCTTAGAAGACGCGTATTGAACAAAATAGTCAGCATTTAAACGAAGATCATGACGTTAGAATCGACGTAAATTACGCTTAGTCTCGTGCGCCAACGTACACTTATATGCTTCCTTTATTTTTATAATATTTTCTAAACAATTATGTTTTTATCATGAAAATTGAAATTCATGATCATGAAATATTGCTTTATACTATAAGAAAAGAAGGTAAAGTTATCAAAGAAAAGTTAAATTGTTTAAGCTTTCATCGACTTTTCGGGACAACTCTCGTAATTTAACAAATAAGATGTAAGTTCACTCTTTTTCATTAATTTCATTGGTATAACCTTGTATATCTATACTTGTATGCATTGTGCTGGAAAGATGTATGCAAATACAGTGAAACATCGTTATCACCAACTAGATGATACCGAGAAAAAAACATATCAGAGGGTTTGAGACATCGAGAGTAAAATACTTAAGAAATACATGGTTTGGCCTTTCCAATCACTTTGACATATCCATGGTATTCAAGATATCCGTGTTCGAGATACCGAAGTTCAACTTTATCGCGTAATTGTTTCCATGAAAAAAATATTCAGTTTATTCTCTTGTAGGTTATCAATTTTTGAAATTTCAGAATATTTCTTTCTATGTATATATTTACTTTTTTTATGTCTGAAATAATTGCAAAAACATTTTCCTACAGCTTTCTAAGATATTTGTCACATCTTTCAAAATTTATCCTTTATTGAATAACATTTATTTTTCTGAAGGATACTACAAGAATCTCTTCGTTGGCTTATCGTGAATGGCAGATATGAGGAGGCAAAGCAGTGGATAAAACGAGCTTCCAGATGGAACAAGATGGATCCCTCCAGAATTCTGGCAAAGTTTGACTCTGAAGTACAGAGTAGGGAACAGACAATGCTAGTGGATGAAAACACTGAGCTTACTAAATCAGAGGTTAATGGTGAGCACACCAGAACAGTGAGGTTTCATTCATATAGGATGAAAGAGAAATTGTCTGTATTGGATATTTTCAGGCACAAACAAATGCTACGGACTTCCATGATTCTCTGGGTAGTGTGGTAATAATCAATTTACAAATTTATTGATCATCAGCAATTCATGTCACGTATTTATTTACTAATTTTATTAAGGTCTTCTGTCTTCTACGCAAAACCTTCTTGTTATTTTAAATTTTCTTTTTCACCTTTTATTCTTTTTTCTTATTGATTCTGTGCACGCTGTTATAAAAAAAAATGGATGGATTTCTATGAAATTGTCAGAACTAATGCAACATCACTTAAAACATTCGTTTTTTTTCTGTTCTGATTTCGCTACTACTGGTTTGGAGATGATTTTGCTACTACTGGTTAGGAGATTTTTCTATTTGATGAATTTTAAGGGTCTTTTTGTCCACGGATTTCACTTGAACGGTTTTAGATAGAGATATGAAGCTTTAGGTACAAAAGAAGAGCTGTTTATGCTGATGAGAGTAACATATCTAATTTTTACCAGAATGACTGCGAACCGACAATCACTTGGGTCCAAAAAGGCATATTGAAAATTCCAAAATTTTCTACAGTTTTTCTACAATATCTCTTTACATGTAAATAATTTGTTATTACATATAAAACAAAAAATGTGCAAAATTTAAAGACCTTTCATCTGATACTGAAAAAAAGGGTTGGTCTCTAAAGTAAGTCATCTTAAGGGGGCAAAAGTTTCTCTCAATATTTCGAAAACTATTTAAAATTTGTAACACATGTATACATTGTTGAAGCGGATTTTTGTTTAGAATTAGAAGGTGCAGCTGGTGAGTTTTGTAAAATCCTCAAATGGCGCTACTTTGAATTAAACTGAATGTAGTCAGAAATGGCATATTTTTCAGGTATCGGCATATTATTGGATGCTCAAAGTTATTGGAAACTTCTGACCTCATTTTTTGTTCGATGTTTTTTTTCGGAAAAAAAAACGGAAGTAGTCATACATGGCTTATTTTTTAAGGAATCGGCATAGAATTGAATGATTAACGTTATTGTAAATATTGTAGATATGTGTCTTCATTTTTTGTCGATGGATATCACTTTCAGTCAAACCAGAAGAAGTCACAACTGCTTTTTTAACATATATAAATTATTTAGACAAGCGATTGAATAAATAGGCTCCCTAAAGACGCCTGACCTCATATTAAGTTGCATGTTTTCCAGATTTTTAAAAAAAATTTATCATACACACGTGAACTTATTTGCTATTTTGTCCTTTGTATTCTTGTCCAAATTGGACGGATGACCTGCTCCGGAGCTTTTCTCTTATTAAGGTATTCCGTCTACAACGGAAGACCATCTTGTTATTATTAGGATTATAAGGTTTATTTTTTTATCTTCCAATTACAAGATGTTTGTCTGATATCACCATAAGAGGACTGGCCCCTAAAATCAGGGATCTTGAGCGGCCCAAATTTTGTTTTCTCAATATTTCAAACTGTTGAGAATTCGTTGTACATTATTGAAGCAAATTTGTCTAGAAAAAATAGCACCTGGTTCGAACATCAAAAGTCGCCTAAGGAGGTCACGTCTGGTTAAATTGGAAGTAGCCAGAAAATGCATATTTATGCAGTTATCGATTTAACTCACTGTAAGCGTCCGATCTCATTTTGCGTAGATCGACGGCACGCCTGGTAAAACTGGAAGCAGTCAGAAAATATTTATTTTTGCAGGTATCGGCAAAGAATTGAATGATTAAAGTCACTAAAGATGTCCGACCTTATTTTTCATCGATCAGCGCCACTTCCGGTGAAAACCGGAAGCAGTTGCAAGTGGCCTCTTTTTACAACTACATGTATCTTCACGCATTTATATGATTAAAGTTTCTGATGACGTCTCACATCATAATTAGTCGGATGCTTTAAGAACAGCTTTTTTACATACTTACATTTTTGGATCTTTGTCCTTCATTTTCTTCACCTAATTGGATGGAAGACTTGTTTCTTCCTCCAGCAACCAGCTTTGCTCGAGTTATTATTATTTTTGTTAAGGTTTTCGTCGGTAAACTTTCTTGTAATTCTTTCTTTTTTACTTTTATTATATTTGCTTTTTTTCTACAACAATTATTTCTATCTTGTTTATGCGATTTCTTAAAACAACTGGATGAATTTCCTGTAAAACGGGAAGTAGTGTGAAATGGCATATTTCAAGGTGTCGACAGGTAATTGGATGATTAAAGTCACTGATGACGTCCGACCTCATTTTTCCTCGATCAGTGTCACTTCTAGTCAAACCTAAAGTAGTCGAAAAAAGCTTATTTTTGCAGGTACCGGCATGGAATTGAATGATTAAGGTCTCTGAAGATGTCGTACCTCATTTTCCGTTCATCGACAGCACTTCCGGTCAAACTGGAAGGGACAAACGTGGCTGATTTTCACAAATATCTACATGCAAATGAATAATAAAGGTCCTGAAAGATTTTTAGTCAAATGCTATTCCAATGAGAGTCCTTCGTTTTCATCGTCAAATCGAACGGAAGACCTGATTGCTACCTAAAAATGAACTTTGCCCTATTTATTTTCATTTTTAAGACCTCTCGTCTCCAACGGAAGATCTTGTTATTCTTCGGTTTCTTTTTCCCTATTTTTTTTTTCTCTTAGATTTTGTGTTTTGATCGATTTTCACGAAACTTTCAGCTAGACTTGGTAGAAATTGATCCAATCCTTATTTGAATTCTTGATGACGTAACTTCCATTCTTCCATTCTCCAGATATTAGCGATCTATTAATAATATGATAATAATAATGATACTTTATTTAAAGAAGGACACTCGATTAGTGCAAGCACTAGTCTTACTCGGGGCCTTCTTTATAACACATATACAATGTATATATACAATAAACACAAATCACAATATCAGACAATAAAATATAAACATTATAGTACAACAAAATAAATAAAACATCAGAATTTCATTAAAAGGGGGGGGGGGGGTAACATATTTTCACTTAGGACCAGTACGTTTCATTAATAAAAAAAAATTCAACACTACATTTAAATATTGTAAGGGATTGGGATTTCCTGATACTAATAGGCAACTCATTCCAGATAATAACCCCTGAATATTGTAAAGAATTTAAAAAAATTATACTTTGGTAAAGGAAGTTCTGAATTTGTATCTGAGCGTAAAGTGTATAATTCAGAACTTTGAATTTCAAAAAATTTATTAATTTTCGGAAGGTCTGTTTGTCCAAAAATATTTTGCTTAGGGTATAAAGTTAAAATTTTCAAGGATTGTAAAAAAAAAAAAAAAAAAAAAAAAACAAAAACAAAAAAAAAAACATTGAAGGTGATATCTTTGTCCAATTCTGTCTAGCCCAAAAGGTGCCGGTGCTCGGTATGGCTCTAAAAGTGACCCACAAACATCTCGGAGAAGTTGACATTATCTCTATTGACGCATTAAACAGAAAGAATCCAGATATTCGTTGCGGTATAATTACATTGAATGTATTTTTTAATAGGTTTGTAAACAGTATGACGTATTATGGACTGTTTCTTCTATCTGGTACCATGAGTGGAAATATGTACTTGAATTTCTTCTTAAACGGCATTGTAGAAATACCGGGTATATTTCTCTTTTGGTTTTTCATCAACAGGTATCTTGTTTTATGACCAACCATGTATATTTGAGATATTAATATAAAAGTTTTCCAGAGCAGTTGCATTTCATCAAAAGAAATCAATTCTGTCCTTAGATATGGTAGAAGGAAAACTTGTGTCATGTTTCATGCTATAGCTGGTGTAAGCCTCATTTTGGCCGCAGTTCTCAACTTTGTTGGAGGTAAAAATTTCTTAACTTCACTGAAGGTAAAATTTTTAACTTCACTGAATGTAGAATTTCTTTACTTAATTGAATGTAAACTTTCTTCCTTTTTCTGAAAGTAAAATTTCTTAACTCTACTGAAGGTAAAATTTCGTAACTACTGGACATAAAATTTATTGACTTCACTGAAAGTAAAATCTCTTAACTTTACTGAAGGTAAAATTTCTTAACTAAAGGATATAAAATTTATTGACTTCACTGAATGTAAAATTTCTTAACTTCACTGGAGGTAACATTTCCTAACTGTACTGGAAATAAAATTTTCTTAATTTATTTGAGTTAAAAATCTGTTAAAGTTATTGAAGGTACTTAATAAAGTATACACTGAAGGGATAATTCCTTAACATTATTGGAGGTTAAATTTCTTGATTTTTCAGAAGCAAAAAAAAAAAAATAGATTATAAATAAGGTATATTCACATGAAAGAAAATTCTAATTAAATCAGTTATATTAATAATTAACAACCACAATGATAAAAGGATGCACAGCTGCAATACTCTCTCTCTCTCAAATTTGTGTTTCTTTTATTATAAGATACACCAGTACTAAAAGGGTTGGCCTCCGCCATGATTTTTATCGGAAAGTCTATGATAACAGGCTCCTATACGACAATATTTATATACACTCCAGAGATGTACCCTACCAATCTAAGGTATGATATCTTTATATACACGCCAGAGCTTTATCCTACCAATCTAAGGTATGGTATCTTAATATACAATCCAGAGAATTATCCCACCAATCTAAGGTATGGTATCTTTATATACAATCCAGAGATTTATCCCAATAATCTAAGGTATTGTATCTTAATATACGCTCCAGAGATTTATTCTACCAATCTAAGGTACGGTATCTTTATATACACGCCAGAGATTTATCCTACCAATCTAAGGTATGGTATCTTAATATACACTCCAGATATTTATACTAATCTAAGGTTTGGAATCTGTTAGTTTTACCAACAAATTATCGGCATTTCTAAAAATGTGTGAGTTTTATTGTTATAATTACAAGAATAATTAGGAAATAACACTTTCTTTGAAAGATTGTCACTATCAGGTAACAACGCAGGCTCTTTGTTTGTAAGGCTGATTTTTACAATTGCCTTTTCGAGGAACTTAGATTTCATTCCGTCAGGGGTAATCCAACTTATGTCCATACTTCCCTTCCTAAGGATGAAATTCCTCAAACCATATGTCAGTTTTAAATATTTGTAATATTCCCAACAACCAAAATTAAATTCAGATCGAATTACCAAACTTATACTGGATTCCAAAATTTAATAAAAATCCTTACATACAAAGATGCAAGGGGTTGAAGCAAATGTTCCATCAAACCTTTTTCTTTGCTCATCAAAAATATTAATAGCTAGTTTTGAATGAGTAACTTTAGAGTAACTGTACAGCAACGATTTCGAGATTCTATGTTAATTAAATGTAGATATTTAAAAACTTTAAGGAATTTTAGTAGATTGGAGATCATAACATTTTACCAAACTCAAAAGCATAAATACCTGTATGTGACTTTTCAACACTTTCTACAACGATTCTTTATGATGAATAAAAGACAGGGCTTTTCACATGATAGACAATTGTTTCGTCAATAAAAATGAAAAAAAAACCCGTAAAAGTGCATATCTTGCCATTGGTTACCTGCAAACTTCTCTCTTTAAAACAGTCTCATTTTACAACGCAAGTAATTCGAAGTAGTTATTAGTTATTATTTTCAATATCAGTTTCGCAGTAATTGAGTATATCTCACTGAACTCCAAATGAAAGACACTACAGAGTCTGACACATTTGTTTCATATTTGGTTTTACATATTAAAAATGTCATTTATGGCAAACTAAAAAATAAACCTTATCAGTTTGTTGATGACTTCAACTTTTCTAGACGTCTCTATATGAGTGAAAAATTTTGGAATTGAACAAAAAACAACAATCAATCAATCAATCATTCACTTTTCTTTAGTCAACTCCCTATCACCTGCAAATGGGGTTTTTGTCTCCCATTTGATTCGGCACGCGAGATCATGTTCTATGAACTATCATTTCTGAGAAGAACCATACTTTGATAAATAAGTTCATTATACAAGATATATAGATATCAAAAATTCCCCTTAACGTCAAGTTTGCAAATTTTATGGTCTGTACACAAAATGTTTAGCAAACACAATCTATAATAAAGTACAATGTTGACTGATATTTTTCATAAAAATTGTTGGTTATTATTTACACTCTAAACTGTCTACCAAGTTTTTTTTTCGTTTGTCATGAAAATTTAAGGAGCACACGGCGGGTGTAGCCGATCCACAGGATATGTTACTGTCTCATGGCACCTGGTCCTACCTTGTCAGAGGTGTGTTGGCTGTGATCACAATTGTATCACTGAACTGGACTTTGAGGTTGTTTTCTGTTCGTTATCTTCATATTTGATTTAATCGTTCAAAGTAGCTCAGGCGGTAGAGCGCTCTCTCCGTGATCGGGAGGTCGCGAGTTCGAATCTTGGCCGCAAATGACCTGAGTCGATAAAAAATGTTTAGCAACTGTTCCTTCGCCATGCGCTCGGTACTTTGAAGTGAAAGTTGCGGGTCCTTCGGATGAGATCTTAAAAACCGAGGCCCCGTGTCACGGCAGGCGTTGGCACGATAAAGATCCCTCACTGCTCAATGGCCCTGAGTGCCGAGTAAAGGTCAAAATTTGAAGCCCTTCACCGGTGTATGGTGACGTCTCTATATGAGTGGAAAAATTCTCCAATGGGACGTTAAACAACATACAATCAATCAATCAATCAATCATATTTCATTTTCTACGTGTACCGGTAGAGTGAATTTTGCACGACAAAATAATGTTCTGAATTCTTATGTTATTCTTATCATTTCTCATGCTGTTGTGTGTCGAAAATACAAAATAATAGTAATAAAATACAAAATAATAGTAATAAAATACAAAATAATAGTAATAAAATACAAAATAATAGTAATAAAATACAAAATAATAGTAATAAAATACAAAATAATAGTAATAAAATACAAAATAATAGTAATAATATACAAAATAATAGTAATAATATATTAAAGGAGGAAAAGTAGAATAAAGAAAGAGATTTAGAGAATCGGATATTTCCTGGTATTCATTTCAGATATTTAATTTTATTACATTTTCAATAGTGAAATACTGTAATTTATTTACTGAATAAAAGTGATATTATAAAAAAAAAAGTGTGAAAGGATATCATAATGGTATTCTTACAGTTGAGAATATCAGAATTGCGGCAAAACTTACGATTTTACTTACCTTCACGAAGAGTGTTTTTTTTAAAAAATACCTTCCCTGTTACAAGATAGAGTTAATAAGCCATCCTGACAGAGACTAATAGTTATACTGCCAAAAATTTTCCAAATATGTCGTTAAAAATCCATGTTTACAACGTTTTTCAATCTCGCAATCGTTTAGCTATGATGTCTCAACCGCTCAACTATGACGTCACAGCCTATGACACTGCGTTTTGAAAAGACAGAGGCAAAGGGAAAAATCTAAGAAAATGTAATAAACAGAAAATTCAATGTTTTGTAGATGAATATGGAATTTATTTCACGAGTGGAACGGGATTTCTTTATATTTTCACGTATATGTACTACCTTAGCGATATCTTCTTTTTTTAAATTTGAAAAAAAAAATGTATCGAAGAGATCTGAATTCGAAGCATATTTTGAATAAATAGAATATACATCCTAATATTTCAACGCTTATATGAACAGTGTGTTGTTGATAATGTGATCGAGCAGTCTTTCTGATATTCATAAAACAAAACAAAAGCAAGTAATAATATTACTAACACGTAAAACAAATCGATAGATTCCATATTTGTACCATAATAATAATTGAATCATTTAAAGAATTTAAAATGCGTTGGATTAAAAGTGTTTTCTTTACATTGTTTAGGCATTTTGCAAGTACATGTATATATTGTAGAATACATTTTCCTAAGCATTATTTGAATTAAGGTTTTATGAGGAAGTTGATATGTGCCTCCCAATAGTTTGACTCTCTCTCTCTCTCTTTCTCCCTCTCTCATATGTGTATATGTGTGCATACCTTTACAAGCGCACGCAAGTTTGTTCTTTCTCTGCCTGTGTGTGTTAATTGTTTCATCTTTTTAGGGCACTCAGTATTGGAATGGGGTCAGCTGCAGGGAGAATAGGAGGAATGGTATCGTCATTTGCAGCTTTGTTTGTAAGTATTTGTAGTGAGGTATACAGCTTTGTTTGTAACTGTTGGTGATTAGGTATACAGCTTTGTTTGTAACTGTTGGTGATTAGGTATACAGCTTTGTTTGTAAGTGTTAGTGATTAGGTATACAGCTTTGTTTGTAAGTGTTGGTGATTAGGTATACAGCTTTGTTTGTAATTGTTAGTGATTAGGTATACAGCTTTGTTTGTAAGTGTTAGTGATTAGGTATTAAATCTTTGTATTGAGTGATTGTTATCAGGTAAACATCTTTGTTTCACGGTGTTTGTACGTAGCGTACAGCTTTATTTGTAAGTGTTAGTAATTCTGTATGCAACTTTGTAAGTGTAAGTAATTAGGTATACAGCTCTGTTTTTAAGTGATAGCAATAAGGTTTACTGCTTTATTTGTAAGTATTTGTAATAAGGTATGCAGCTTTGTATGGAAGTGTCACTAATTAAGTATACAACTTCATTTGTCAGTGTTAGAAATTAAGTACATAACTTTATTGGTAAGTATAAGTGAATTGGTATACAGCTTTGTTACTAGGTATTATATTGTACACATATGTGTTTGTTATTACATCTTTCTTTAAGTAAATGTATTTTTAATTAGATATAAAGCATTGTCTGTAAGAGTTTGTAGTTACGTTTGCAGCTTTAATTTACATAGGGATAATGTATTGCACAATTTAATAAATCTATTCAATCTTTTTGTCTTTTTCCAATAGGGTACCTATGTACCATGGGGACCTGGTGTCGTGTTCGGTTCTTTGTCACTCCTGGTAACGATTTTGTTCCAATGGTTACCAGAAACAACTGGGAAACAGCTTCCAAATACTCTCCAGGAAGCCATGAGTTTCTCTGCCCTGAAAGACAATAAGAAAAAAGACGGCAGTGATTGCTGTCGAGGAAAATATCTAGAATACAATGAACGATATATTTGAAATTAAACCTCCCCCACCCACAATAATTAAAATAAAGTCATGATTAAGACAAATTTTCATTATTCATTATTCTTAATTCAAGTTTAACAAATGCTTGCCATCAAATTACTAAAATAAAGAGGAAGGATGATACTGCTTTGTTTGACATTATTTAGAGAATTTCCCGAAGAAAAATGTACTATATTTAAAAAGAGCCTACTATGGTTAACTAAAGTTAATTATATAATATACTTTGATAAATCTATTTTCCTTAAAGCTTTACTTTATACCTTTTTTGATATTTTGAATTTAATTCCAATGAATGTGAAATATTGAAAAAGAATCCAAAAAGTGGGTATGTATGAATTGAAAAATATGAAACATAACAATCTGAGATCCAAAGGAAAACTGATAATCTATCGTAAAAAAGTTGATTTTTATAGTAAAATCTTTGATACAGTATGTAGTAAACTATAATTAAAAAAGCATTTGTCTAGGGTGTTTATCATTTTTGAAATCAAAGAAAAAATGGCATATTGTAGAATAAAGTAAAGCAAGGAAAAACATATTTTATATAGAAAATATGAATAAATAAACAAAAAGGCAAATACTTACACTTACACAAAACGGTCGGGATACCAATTACTAAGTAGTGTAAAACGGAAATAAATATTCAACACGATCAAAAGGTACTGGTCCCAGCTGACAACGCAGGTAACATCATTTTCCTTGTTTGTAAGGCTCATTATTTTAATTGAATTTTAAAGGAACTTGGAGTATTTCTGCAAGATTAATTGGTAATCCAACTTTTTATCATAATTCCCTTTCTATAGAATAAATTCTCCAAAATATATCTAAGTATTAAATTTCTAATATTCCCAACAAGCAAATTGAACACGGATTATCATACTAATACTGGATTTCCTAAACTTCATAAAATCCTACCAAATATACATTATAAGTTAAAAAAAATGTTATGCCATTACGTAAGACTCTTCAACACTTATACACTTACTCCCCAAGATAACTTAAAGTCCACGATTTTTGACATCAGACACATAAAATTGGGTCAATTGCGAAATATTTTGTTTTAAAAAAAATCTGATTTTACCTAATATCGTTTTTATATGAATCAGGAATTATTCAAAATATTCTACACAAAAAAATATCTTACTGTTGACTTCAATTCAACGTTTTATAAAACAACAATATTCATTTTCATTCCTTCTTTGTTTAGATACATGAATATCACTTTAAACTCTAAATAAAAGATACCACAGAGTCTGACACATTTGTTTCATATTTTGATATCTTATTAGAAAAAGACGTTAATTGTAACCCAATAAAACATTTAATGATAAACGTAATTACTTAACCTTTTCTCTCGTCAACTTCATTATTTATGTAGTAATAAACCATTATCGTAGCATCTGCACATAAAGTTTATGTCTCCCACTTCATTTCGTACACAAGAGAATGTTCTACGTGCGAACAATTTCAAAAACGGGACAAGCTATTGACAAATAAGTTGATGAAAGAAGAATATTAGAAGTCTTCATTTAACGTGTGATATTTTCAGGGACCCGTGTTTTCTCTACGCTAAATTTGTATTGGTTCCATGGACCTTTGAGCTTGATGGCTGTTCGTTATCTTCATCATTCGTTTAATGGTTAGATCCCTTTAATCTTGTGTTTACTGTATGCAACCAGAGAAGAGGTTGTGAATAATTATTTACATACTTCATGTATGAAATTCGATTGTTTCTTTTAGTAATTTCTACAAACTCTTAATGCATTGGTTACTCTTGTGACCAAAACGTTGGGAAAATCCATTGTAATTGCAAAACTATTTTCTTAATTAATATGTTCAATTTCTGATTTATGATCCTCTTTTTACCAGATAAATTATAAAAATCTTATAAAAATAACCTGTAGGACAGTTTTATCACTAGTATCTCTTACATTTCTAGTACATTCTCCTTTAATATAGCCTTGAAAACTGAGCACCTTACCTGTGCCAGTACTGTAAGATGTTAGTATGTTTGATATATGAGCAAGATGTTAGTATGTTTGATATATGAGCGAAGGTCTTATAGCTATCTGAAAAGCTTGTCTCTTTTGCAAATAGTAGTTTTCAAGAAATTGACGCTTGTGTGAAAACAGTCGCCTCTAAATTTGCCGTGATAAATAAGCGTTTTATTGAGTCATTTAAATTCAAGAAAATATATTTGCAAGTCGGGAAGAGAGATAAGATTAGAACTGCAAGATCGAATTATTTTTTTTAGATTAGAACTGCCTGTTAGATAATGCTCATTGAGAATTTGTGGTAATTCATCCAATTGGTGCACATGCTGGTCTTATGTAATAAAGATGACATTAATTGGTACTTTCAGACATTAGTTCTTTGTGTAAATCCAGATGTATCTTCTATGCAAGAAATTTTGTTGTTATTATATGGAATACAATCTTTCCAAATAAACAAAAATAATGTTTCAAACTCTGCGGCATAGTGTTGAACTTCTGGATCTTTGTTGTTAAGAAGGACAGAGGTAAAGCTGATTGGATTTTCAAAACTTGTCTGTCTTCATTATAAGAAAAAATTATGACAATACCTCAGCGTAACTGACTTTTAATCTTTAATTACTTATATATCAGACATGATACTCACGGCATGTACTTCGCTGTTTATCCCATCTAAAAAAAATGTCAAGATTTAGTTTAGATTAGTTAGATATTTAGTTGTATGTCGTATTTTGCATGTTTCCATCGGTTCTGAGTACCTGAAATTAATTTTTAAACCGAGATTATCAGAAATCGGAATGTCTAGACTTCACGTCATTAAGCTTACTATGACGTCATATTGTATAAGCACATGTATCAGAGTTTAGCCTATACTATTCTTTCGCAGTTTCTACCTGTCTGGGATTGAATCTTTTACCTTTTAACTGTTACGGTAGTTCGATGGGTAAAGACTTCGCTTCATAATCAGATGGTCGTGCCCTAACAAGCCTCGGCTGCGACAGACCTTAGTCGATTAAAATATAGGTAGCAACTGTTCTTTCGCCAGGCGCTTGGCACTGTGTAGTGAAAGTTACATATCTCTCTTTAACTTTAAAACTAAGACCCTGTGTCATAGGTAGTCGTCGGTTTGATAAATATATTTCATTGCTCGATTGCCCTGGATGCAATTTAAATTCTAAGGTTTAGCCCCTTATCGGTATATGGTGACGTCTCTTCATGAGGAAACAATTCTCACATGGGACATAAAACACAATCAATCAATCAATACTATGGAGTGACTGCTCTTCCTTGTGGATCGAAGTAAAGAAATATACATAGAGGTTGATATAATTATTTAAAGATCAAATTTGGTTCCTGTACAATGTGAATAAGAACATAAACGATAATATGAATTATTCTCCTGTACTTTGACCAAAACAAAAAAAAAAATAAAATAAATAAAATAAAGGAAGAGAACAAAAATCTTCATCAATAATGAGATAAATTTCGAAATAAACCAGAAAGATTCATAAAGACGATCATAAAATAATTGTAAAAACATTAGCATGTAATAAGATACGTTTTATCTCTTGCAATAAACTACAGAAATAAAACAAATTTGCATATTTGTTGCACCATATGTTGTGACAAGGACTGATAATGATACATTTCTGCTCTCGTTGAACTAGTCGCTGTACAGTTATGGCAACATTCTGTATACAACGGCACTTGAAGTTCAGCTGTCTCATTTTTAAGAAACTCTACTTAGAATATCTTAGTAGTTTCTAGGAGAGTTTGTCCATCGTTGTTTACAATGGTATTTTTTGTCATCATGTAACCCTTTATACTCAGGCTGGCTCTGATTTCAGCTCAAAATAAGAAATGTCAAATGTAACCAAAAAATACAAGCGCAAGGCAAACAAAAACTAAACTGCTTAATGTTTCAATGTGTCTCTTTCCTCAGAAATGAGGATAATACAGTCTGATTTCTGATACAATATATATTCAGTGGGGAAAAAAGTATACAGAAAAGGGTGTTTTCATAATTTCATTGGAAATTATATATAACCTAATGAATTGCAAAGAAATGAGCATCAACTTTAAAAAAAGTAGGTAATTTTAAAAAAAACCCTATGTCTTGGAATGTCGCTTTGCCCTCTGGCACATTCATTCTTAATATAGCATTAAAATGTATCATTGACCAAGCATGGAAGATGACTCTCTAATACTTATGTAATAAAGATTGTTTACGTAGTAACTCGCAAATATTAAACAAATAGTTACTACGGAATGCGCTAGGCTTTACTTCATCGAATCAAAACTCAATGCATCATTTATCAAAAATCATTAGCTTAACTTTCTTTCTTTGTCCTCGTTCTTTATATACGTTACAAAAGACGTCTTTGATACCTTCCGTTTTTTCCTCTCAAATATAACTATTAAGTTTGAGTCACCCGCATAACGAAGTGGTTAGAGTTAAATTCTTTCACCCATACAAAATTGGGAAAAAATTAAATTGGGAAAGTATAAAATTAATTTGAATTGCTTTCGTAGAAATCATACTCTGTGTATAAATTGATGCATATGTTTTATAAATTATATTCTGGGTGACGCACATGCCGGTTTTAACTAGTTCCATTTATTCTTTAAGCCTGCAACTATAGACAGCTTCAATGATAAAAAATATATACTTAAAAACACTTTATTTATATAGAGGAAAATAATACAAACATGATTTTAAACACGTTTATTATGATATTGGCGATTGTTGGTCGTGCCTTTTTAAAAGCAAGAGGTCGGCAAGTGTAAAGGGCGACCCCAAATTGCAACAAGCAGCAGCAACAGCAGCAAACAACCTGAAAGCATATACATATACTATTAATAAGCATAAATATGGCCGTTCCGGGTATACCGCGAACGATAATTAACCTTACAATTATATTTTATGTATTTCACATAAACATCACATGTATGTAGAGTTATCATTACGGGTTAACCGCGAACGTTACTCAACATTTTTTTGCAAGCAAAGCAATGCATGAATTTATTAATAGCAGTGCACATTTTGCACAGTGAATGAGTTTGTTTTAAACAAGCAAAGCAGACCAGTTCATGAATTTGTTGAAAGCAGCACACATTTTCAAAGTAAATAAGTTTGTTTTAAGCAGGAGCAGCACCATGAATTATAGCATCAGTTGAATGGCTCGGCGCAAACTTAAGCATGAGATGGCACACCGGAAAAAACAAAACACCCATTTCGATGGAATGTCATGCTGGAATTCTTCACGCGAGCTGAACGCAATTAAAAGTCACAGCATACAGAGTCAGGCCAATGGAATGCAGAAATCTTCAAGTGAAGTGAATCCTCTAGTCAAAACCTGAAATGATAGAGAAAACCCAACAGCAGACAAAACTTCCTAAATTTTTGTTTACTTCATGATGCAAAAATCTATCTTTATTTTTTACCTTTGGGAATGGGATGGGTTGGGATTTAAGAAAAACTGTGGTTGAAAGTATATTTTTTTCAAAATTCTGTCTGCTACAAAACTCGTGTACCTTTCGTTTTTGGATCCAGAGCAAAGAGGAGGAATTTTGAGATATTCCAATTATTCCGATATTCCAATTTTTTTTTTAGCTAGCCCAACTCAAATAGCAGAAATGTAAGTTTTCCTCATAAAATAAGCGCATCTATTTTTTAAACTAGTAGACTAATTGTTCACAGAACAATTAGAGGTCTTTCCACCTTCTTTGAATTTAAAAAAGATTGCATATTTTAATTCTATGATAACCCCCCCCCCCCCAGAAATTGCATGAAAAATGGAAGAAAATGAAAAAATAAAAAAATTGACATGACCTTGACCTTTAGCCTTTAACAAATATTCAAGGTCAAAGGTCAAGGGTCACATTGTAATTGACCCCATACTTTTACATCTTTTAGTTTTCAAGTTATAAGGTTTAATAGTAAGCGCAAAGACTTTAAAGGGCAATAACTCATATAAGAGGTCATCAGATCCCTTCGCACTGAATAGAATAAAGTTGTGTCTAACGACCTTGAAGACATTAGTGAAGGTTTCGTGTCTCTGAAGTTTACGGTTTCAGAGGAGTTTTTTGCACAAGAGGCAATAACTTTAAAAGAGGTTAAAGTGACACTGTGACGGACAAAAGGGAAAAATTGACAACAGTAGAATTTTTGCATGGCACATGCAAATTTTGTTCAGTTCTTGAAGATATTAGGTTTCAGAAAATTACAGGTTTCAGAACCTAAAAAAATCTAATTTAATGGAGAAAAATAAAAGTAAAAAAAATCTTTGTATAACCCATTACAAAAATATTGCTTTACTTCTTCCTCTTTATTGTACACATGCGCTGAAAAGTTGAAGAATTTACCATGGTTTCAATTCCATAGATATAAATGTCGGATGACTGAGAATTTTGATACAATCTTCAAAAAAGATGATCATAACTTATTCCTTACTTCTGCTTGCCCCAATTCAATGTTGTTTACAAGTTTCACGCTAAAAATAAAGGACGCGTGGCCTTGACATTGTTGACATTGACGATAAAAAGAAAGCGATACATAAATCATTTGTTTTTGCGGCACTTATATTTTGCAGTTTTTAAAAGAAACACAAGGTTTTGACTCATTATGCAACTTTAAGCTTAGGGGACAAGAATGAAATCTTTGAAATAGTTTTAGAAGGACATATTAAAGATGCAAAGACATATAGCAGATGTTGAAAGACAAGAGAGCTATAAATTTCTCATAGTTTGAATGACATTGGCCTTTGACCTTCAGTTTGACCTGAATTTCAAGGTCAAAATTCAAAGAATTTAATGCAGTTGATTTCATGTGTCTACGACATATGGTTTTGAAAATTTATAATTTTTCATAAACATCAAAAACCTTCAGGGGGAATAACTCATTGAAATGGTCAACGAATCCTTTCGCAATGAATAGATTGAAGAGTCCCCTCAATTACTCGAAGACATTGGTGAAAGTTTCGTACCTCTACGGTTTACGGTTTCGTGAGAGGTCAAAAATCAAACATGGGGGGGGGGTCGTTTTTCGGAATAACTTTTAATATCCAGAATCATGAACTATAAAGTTTTTCGATAAGCCTTGCGGTTTCAAAAGTCCGGGAAGAAAAATAATAATAATATTAAACATAAGCATTTCACAGAAAGGTTGAAAGACCTAATTAATAGATGCTATTATTTATATAGAGGAAAATAAAACGAACATGATATCAAACACGTTTATTATGATATTGGCGATTGTTGGTCGTGGGAAGTTTTAAAGCAGCAAGGGGTCGCCAAGCGTAAAGGACGACCCCAAATTACAACAAGCAGCAGGGGATTATCAGGGAAAACTGGCAACTGAAAAAGAAATAAATCTTTGAATAATCTGTAGCAAGTGAAATAGTTTTCCAAGACTATTTTTATCTATTTGTAATTTCCCAACTGATCTATTTTTAGACCAATGTGAGAAAGTTAATCCCTTTTTAAAATAGATTATAAATAGTTTATGATAAAAAAGAACTACTAAAGTCTAGAAAATTTTAGCGTTCAATATCTTGATGTTTTATTGGGCGCCGAGTTTGTATAACATATATGATTATGCCCGAAACATTTCGAATACGAGCGTACAATATCAAACGCCCCCTTGTAAACAAAAATGTCGTCTGGTCAACCTCTCAAAAGATGTGTTTATTTCCACGCAAATTTTAAATTATTAATTAATAATTTCGCACGTATCAACCTTAATAAAACCTGGATTAGCACATCATAAAGGTTGGTTATATAACATCATGACGCTTGGTAGGGTAATTGAATGAAATATATGGAGATAACGAACAGTATTCAAGCTCAAAAGTCCATTAATCAATACAAAATAGGAGCAGAGCAAACACGGACCTCCAAACATCAGAGGTGGGATCAGGTGCCATGGAGGAGTGAGCATCCCCTGCCGACCGGTCACACCCGCCGTGTGCTCCTTGTCATGATCGGGAAATAACGGAAAAATCCGTCGACAATTCAGTGTGTAAATAATGGCCTAACAATAGTGTGAAAAACGTCAATCAGCATTTGACTCAATGATAAATTGTATTTGCTGACAAGGTCATTGTATCGACCATAGAACTTATGAAATGATGCGATGATATTAAACACTTACAGGACAGACTTCAATTTAAATACTGATACTGAAAATTCTTATTAGTTTGAGTATTTTAGTTGGATTAATTAATATAAATCAATGGGAGATATTTTAGCTATATAATAAAGGAGTTTTTGAATTCATTTTGGTAAATACTCGCAAACTCGTGCATTTGTACAGCCACAACTCGTGCCAATGTTCACCAATATAAGTTCAATAACCCTATAATATTTACCTGGAAGAACACGTGCAGGTGAAAATTACGTAGTAAATTTTTGTACATTTTTGATATCAGCCAATCATAGAGAATGGAATTATTCAATCATATAATGAAATTATTACATGTTGTGCTTTTCATTATATGTAACATGGATGTATGCTAAAGGACAAGATCAACGCATGTTTAGTGAACCAATAATTAAAATTCTACAAGTACAGAACTGAATTATTAATTTAAAAATGGGTTATTCTTCAACTACTGCATGACTGCAGACCTCCTTTCTCATCTGTTGTCTCAAAATTGAGTCGAATGACAAGAGTTTTGTATATTCAGTGCAAATATAACTGTTCGAAGTCTGCAACTTTCATAATGTGTGTGCGTGTTTGGGGGGAGGGGGAGGTGTCAAACACATAGGGCACTGCATTGCAGTTTATAACTGTAATAATATATCCTACATGTTTATTGTGTATGTGCACACATTCCTTTCACATTGATGTTAACAATAGTATTTATACATGTTAATACCTTGTATTATGCACATGCAAACCTGAATGTACAGAGAGGGGAGATGGTGCAGATCGACTCAGAACTCCATGATTTCCCTAAAAAAACATTATCATCTCGTAAAAGATAAAAAAAACAAGGCTTGTGTATCTTATTCTATCTCTATTCTCTTAGAAAGATTGTCTGATTGCTGTATTCTCCACTGCATTTCTCAGCCGCTTTAGCAACATTTTTAAAAATATAAACAACATTTGATGTCACCGTCTACAAGCGGTTTACTGAAGTCGAAAACAGCCAGAAAACATAATAAAAAGAGAATTATGTCATGAACATGCTGCTTCCATACAGTCAGGAGAAAGACAAAACAGTTTATTTATTAGATAAAGAAATGGACATTCGTCAGAAATCCTTGCGATTATCATTAAATAGATTTTTAGCTTTATTTCACTAGATAAATCTATCAGGGCGGAGCAAATGTCATTATGTCAATTCTCATTAAGACCTCAAAACGATGTTATCTTCATGTGTGGCCTTAACTGTACTGCGTTGACGCAATAGGCTTATTTCTAATATAAGCCTAAGCACATGTAATTCCTATGGTTAATAACAAAATGGATGTAGACAATATTCTCCGGTCCTTAGGAAAATACGGCAGATACCAAGTATTACAGATGACTTATAATCTGCTCTGTGTGCCAATCATGACATATTGTGTGGTTATTTCTGTATTTGTGGGTGAGTACTTATAATATGTTTTTGTAATTATTATGACGTATCCTGTTGTAAACGAGCTATTTGTGTGTGAGTGGTTCTATAATCTGTTTTGCTATCTGATATTGAAATAACCTTTTGTCATCAGTTGTATTCGTGGATGAAAACATATCACTGTGAACCGGTCGAGGTACTCTAAGTTGAGGCGCTTGCTTTGTTTTCGAGAGGCCCGGTTTGATTCTCATTTCAGGCGGTGCGTCAAACCTAAGACGTTAACACAGGGAATGAAATTTCTTTCCAAAGCGCCAAACGCTAGTTCTTACGGGTTAGTCCTTAAATACCGAGATCCCATGTTTCTGAAGGCGTTGACACGATAAAAAATATTCTCAGTATTCAAAGGCCCTGAGTGTCGAGTAAAGGTATAAAACTGAAGCCCTTCGCCGGTATATTGTGACGTCTCTTCATGAGTGAAAAAATCCTTACAAAGATCTATTCCCCACGATAAATTGAAGACCAGGCTTTTTAACATCATAGACAGCTGCTGTTTATATAAAAATGGAACTCGTAAATATACGTACCTTCTCATTGGTCATTTGCAAAAATATTTTGTTAAAAAAAAACCTTCTGATTATACACACAAGTACTCTGAAGTTGATATTAAAAAGATGCTTGAGTTCCTGATTGACAATATCTATGTACTTTTTGGAGATCAGGTCTTCCAACAATCTGTTGGAATTCCCATGGGCAGCAACTGCGCCCCTTTATCAGCAGACCTATTCTTGTATTCATCTGATGCAGAATATATTCAAAAACTTCATTATGAAAAGAAGAAAACACTTGCTGTGACCTTCTACTCGACATTTCGACATATTGACGACGTATTAACAATTAACAATAGTTACTTTCATTCATATGTCGACTCGATATGTCCTAGTGGGCCTGAAATAAAAGGTGCCACAGGGTCTAACACATCTGTTTCATGTTTGGATAATTTACTAGAATAAGATTTTAATGGAAACCTAACAATATGATAAAAGTGATGACTTCATTTTTTCAATCGTCAACTTCCCTTACTGAGGTAAAAATATACCCTTATCAAAAGTATATGGGGATTATGTCTCTTCGTATGAACAGTTTCTAAAACGAGGCAAGCTACTTACAAACAAGTTGATGAAACAAAGATATCAACAGGTTCTTTTGAATTCATTTCAATAGTTTTATGGTTGATACAATGACCTTGTCAGAAAAAACAACCTTTTACTTAGTTAAATGCTGACTGACGTTTTTCATACTAATTATTAGGCCATTATTTGCACACTGAATTGTCTACGTTTTTTTTTTTTCGTTTTTCCCGATCATGATAAAGAGCACACGGCGTGCACCTGACCTCCCCTCTCACGTTTTTAGAGGTCCGTGTTTACTCTGCTCCAAATCTATATTATTCAAATGGACTTTTGAGATTGATTACTATTTCCTATCTTCATATTTTATCTATGAAGTCTTTGGAGAACAGGTGTTCCAATACTTAGTTGGAATATCAATGAGCACTAATTGTGATCTCTAATAAACTTGTATCCGTTTTCTATTCCTATGAAGCTGAATTTATTAAAAAAATTCTATACAAGAATAAAATGTTTGCTGTAGCATAAAACTCATCTATCATATATATTGAGGACGTTTTATCACTTAACAATAGTTATTTTCATTCATTCATACATACATCAAATCGATATATCCCAGTGAGATATATTGAGACATTTTATCATTTAACAATAGTTACTTTCATTCATACATATATCAACTCGATATATCCCAGTGAACTTGAATTAAAGACACTATAGGGAATGTTACATCCTTTCACTTATTTCCATTGTCACCCCCCCCCCTTTATTTATGTAGTAATCTTCCAACATCATCTGCATATGGTGTAAATGTTTCTCAACTTATTTGATACAGAAGAACATGCTCTGAGCACGATCAATTTTTAAGCGACACAAACTAATGACATATACGTTGATGTAACAAGGATTTCAACTGTGCAACAACCTCGTTTGAATTCAGCTTTCTGCAAATCGTATGGTCGTCATGATGTTGTAATAAAATACACTGTTGTTGGGTCGTATTATTCTATTTTTTTTCATATTATTTGTTAGGTCGTTGCTTTTAATATGTATTTCACTGTGGTTTACTCTGACCGACTACCTGATCAATATATATGCCCCATGGCGGGTGTGACCGGTTGACTGGGGATGTTTACTCCTATTAAGCACCTGATTCCACCTCTGGTGTTTTCCAGAGGATCCCTGCCCTTGCCCTGTTCACGAGTCGCTTTTTCTACTGCATTTATGATATTGATCACAGTTTGTTATCTTCACTTTTAATGTACTTAAAAAAAAAACAGATCCCTCCCTCTCTTTCTCTCTCTCATGGATGAAAAGTTTATATGACTTAAATTTGAAAAAAAAAAATTACCCGTTACTGGAAGATTCTGGATTCGTGAACTAAACTTTGTCAATTTTTTTTTTATATATCCATTATAGATTCGTAAGTCCTGATAAAGAACACCTGTCTCAACATAATGATAAATCAATGTTCTTTTACTAAATGTAGATTTTAATGAGATATTAACAACTAAACGGAAAAAAATATCAGTTTTTCCGTATGGAATTATAAAATCAAAAAAATTAATATGCACGCTCTTAATTACGATGGTTTATATATCAGGTGAGGCCCGGAAGTGAATTAAAAGATTTAAGATTTCAAAACTCATTCTAAATTCATATTTCGATCTAAAGTTAAATTGATATTAATTCTCTTTTGAATGGGTTTATGATTTGTAAAGTTTTAAAACATCCTTTGCTTGAAAATAGCAAACTCGGCAAATTAAACATACGAGGGTTGTCCCAAAATTCCGTAGACTGACCTCATATCTTTTAAAGAAATCAATGTATCTTAATAAGATTTTCTGGGTGGATAAAGTGTGTTCTTGGCAGATAAATTACGAAGTTTTATTATGTTATTTTGAAAACAATTCGAGCAATAAAATTTGAAGTTATATCGTTCTCTAACACCCGGAGCAATCTGCGAAGTCAAAGAAGACAAATGTCAACGGTTCAGATTTTTGAAGAAAATACATGTATACTAATTACCAGAATCTAATTCTTTAATTAATCAAAAAGATTATAGATGTAAATGGAAATATCTTAATCATTATGATATGAATAAACATTAAAATATATGAACAAAGTATGCGCATGTACATGTATGAAATCTACGGGTTTATCGTCTGCCTTCTGTTATGGAGTTGCACAGTGTCACTCTTGCCCGATTCTTAGGCCTGTCTTTTTTTAGTTTCCGTTCTTCACAAAACTAGAGAAACCATTTCAGTCATTTTAATATACTAAGGACCAGAAAACATTTCCTTGTGTATCAAACATTTATGACTTATCCATTTCTGTAGGAGTGAATTCGGGATCAAAACATTTGATCACAGTCAAGTGCGCCGCCTGTGTCAACGCAGCAGCCATTTTTCAACAAGTCGGGTTTTAAACCGCTGTATATCAAACGTTATAAAATTCATAATCGTTAAAGTATATACACCAAAATTTGAAGAAAGATAGTAATAATACAATACTTAGAATTTTTATTTCTATTCCCAAGATACTGAGTAGTATATACTTTTCCGTAGGATTTTAAATATAATATACCGATTTTTAATTGCAATTTCTGGGTACTGTACCGCCTTCTTAAACCAGAAAGTGAACTATTTTATTTAAATAGGCTAAATCTGTGTATTTACTCAATGTTTGCCCATAAATTAATTAGTTATTGTTTGTTTAATTTATGTACGAATTTTCATTAATATATGACATCGGGTTCCTACAAAACAACGCTTGTCTACGGAATTTTGGGACAACCCTCGTATATAGAGAATTTATGTTTATTCTTTTAATTTGCATATCGGACTTAGTTGGGCTGTAATCGTGGAAGATTCACATAAAGGTTTAGACTGAGAAAATACATTGAAACTATTTCGGATAAATTTTTACCGCTGTTGGATAGATTTTTCTAGCTTTTGTGGTTCTTTACTAAAGTGAAGTAAATTGAGATCGCTTTTGGTAGACAATTCAAAGACAGTACGTTCTTTAAAAGAAGGAAAGGGTATATAATTGGGACGTTTGTAATTTCGTCTTACGCTTAATAGCTGCAGAAGAAAACTTAGTTTTTAAAATCATTTTGTGAATTATTAGGACCTCCTCTTTAGTTTATAAAGGACGATTTCGTTCATCTTCAGTACCTAATTACAGTTTTAAAATTTTGTATCATGAGTTGCCAACTGTTTATCACACTAAAATCTACCCTTATAAATCTAACCAGAGCTTGCACAAAAATAAAATAAACTGGAATCTCCTTTTGATATCAAAACTGAAAAAAAAAAAAAACAAAATCAAAACAAAAAACAAAACAAAAAACAAAACAAAGCAAAAACAAAAAAAAAGGAAAATCTTTATGCAGTATCATGAACAATAGAGGGGTTTCGCAAACCAAAGTGTACGTGTACTTGTACGTGTAGGAGGGGCAATATGTGCATTACGTCATCACTTTTGCTGATGATGAGATTTTACATGTATCTATGTATGTGTAGATCGCCGAGTTCCCGTAAGAGCAAACTTGTAGCGTATATTTTCTTATTTGCTGTTTATTTCAATCAAAGTTTGTGTTTTTCTAAAACACGAAGATAAAGTGCAAATACGTATACAAGAAACTTTATGTTTTTATGGTAAAAAAATATTTTTTAAGCGTTAAATACACTGATAATGACTTTCATAACATTATTTTACGAAACAAGGGCATAAGTATTCTTTTTGAAATTTCTTTTTATAAACATTTGCATATAATCAATTAAATTAGTGATGAACATTATAAATTTAAGACATTTAACTAACAAAAAAATTGAAATTATCCAAAGATAAAGACTTTTGTATTTAAAGCATTTACAAGTACACGTACAAGTTATGTTGCTGAACGAGAAAAGTGATGTAAACTCAAACTTGTATTTCTAACTTGTACTGTACTCGCCGTACATGTTCACGTACACGTTGGTGTGAGAAACCTCTCTATTAATGAGACATAAGTAACGTGTAATCAGTCTCATAAATAAAATGTTCACCACTTTTCTGTAAGATGTTATAAATTTAAAGGTGGCAAAATCAGATATATATGGCGACCACTGGCACCTGTTGATTTTCTTTTCAGTCTCTTTCTCTGTTGTCGTATTACATAAAAAAATCGTGAATAACAGAATAATTGATCTATATGAATATAACGGTTGTACGTCGTTTTCCTTGAAAATTAAAAAAAAATGATCTAAGAAAGCGAGGTTTATAAAAAAAGGAACAAAAGGGCCAGCAAGTTACAGCAAGATTTCGAGCGGTTAGGAATTTCTGTTATCAATGTCTTTGTGTCTACAATTCTAAATTTAAGTTTGTTAAAGCTGCATGCATTACATTGGCAGAAAATTAGAATAAAACATTTCAATACGCCCTTTTTTGAAGAACAACCATTAAATTTAGAACAACTTCTTTCGGAATAGGTATCAGTAACGAGGCAGTTTAATTAAGTGAACAAACCACATAAGCATAATTTTCTTAATATTGATTTGTTTTTATTTTCCAGGTAAGATGCCGGAATTCAAGTGCAAGATCTCAGGCGAAAACGTGACAACGTATATCAATGAGACTTATGCGTCATATAACGTCACAATACATACGCGTCAATGTGACTTTATCCTCGAAACAAATACGTCCGGTATTCTTACCCAGGAAACTATTCCATGCCAAGATGGATATGAATATTTTGGACAGGAAACTATTGCATCAGAGGTAAAAACATATACGGTAAAGAGACCATAGGAAAGGGTATGAAATTCCATAAAGTTGTTAGCTTTATATATAAGTATATTTACATGTAAGCCCCCATTCCAAACTAACATGAAAACTTTAATACTTACAATGAATATTTTTAACATAAAATGTTCGATAGATAAGGATAAAAACACAATGACAAGGTGAAGACAAGGAACAGTGATCGATCACATGAAAATCTACAAACAAAAAAAAGTTTGTGAATAGGGCATTAATACAGACCCCTGAAAATTTCAAGAGGTGGACATTTAAATTGAAACAACTTAAAACTTTTACAAAATATTTCAGTGGAATCTTGTGTGTGGAGCCGAAAGTCTCAGCAGTATGTCCACTACCGTGGCGGTCATTGGTCAGATGATAGGGGCTGCAGTGTTTCCTACTTTGGCAGATAAATATGGTCGTCTGCTGATTTTTTACACGAATTTTCTTGCATTAGTATTGTGTTACGTCATAGCTGCTGTTGTACCATGGTTCAGTGCTTACGTCATCCTTAGACTTCTTATCGGAGTCTTTGCTGAGGTACGTCTTAATAAATTAAATGCATGCCTGTAACAGAAAGTGCAAATTCACAACGAATAAATCGTCTTAGACAAGTTGGAAAACATTCTGTAAAATTATTGTGTTTTGGGAAAATAAATTAATTTTGGTGAATAATTTAAAGGATGATAGCTTGCCTCGTTTTAAAAATTATATGTATGCTTGTAACAGAAACTGAAACATTCTTAAAAATTATTGTTTGTGTTTCGGGAAAAAGTAAATTTTAGTGAATAATTATCAAGGATAAGAAAAAGACGGACATTCAATGCACTTCGCTTTTTACAGCAATCAAAACAATGTAATCAGTTTTTGAAATGTTACAATGTATGTAACAGAACGAGCACAAAAACAATAATAAATTTACATCATTTTGATCATGCAACAATGATGTATTTCTTTTCAATAAAAAGTTAATATGTCTTAAATTGCACAAATTAAAAAAAAAGATTAACGATAAAAGCATGGAGAACGCCTTTTAATTTTGGATTAAATAAATGAAATGTGAATAAAAAGAAAGGTGATCATTTTGAAAATTCCATTTAAACAATTGAACGTATGAGCAGAGAAAATACCCAGCTCTTAAATCAAAGTACTGAAAGTACTGGAAAGCGCTAAGCAATGTTTGCAATTTGACATTCATTAGAATTATTTTGAATTCAAATTGCCTATTGTATTGGAATAAGTAATATGTTGACAGTGCAAACGCTAGGGGCGAGCACAGTTGTTTGATACACATTTTCTTCAAAATAAAACTTGTATCCGCCTCTTCAAACCGCACGAGGATATGTTTGAAGGTTCGAGACTGTGACATCACACGATGTCGTATATACGTTGCTATTTAAGGTACATGTATGTTACTCGTTGGCTTTTAAGAAAAGTTGAGTAATAACCTCTCACTTCAAAAGTATTTATTACAATTTTATTTTTTATAACATATTTGAATTAAACAATGCAAATTATAAAACATCCAATTTAAAAACTGGTCATAAGATCATAAAGAAACAAGATTTATGGGAGACTGTTTCTTTTGGTAGAAAGATATTTAATAGAAAGTTTTACAAATCTACACATTCGTTAAATTTAATATCTTGGAATTTTAGTCGTACATATTTTTATTCAAAGCATTTTTCCACGTTACATGTATCATACGCTAGGAATTTGAAATACATTTGTCAATTAATATTTCTGGAACAAATTTTACATATTCACTCAATAGACTGCCAAAAAATGAATAAATGTTTAAAAAGTCAAGATAAAATTCATACTGTTTTTTGCCTGAGCGTCAAATGTACTATCTCTCAGCAAATTCGATTAAAGCAACTCACTTTTTTTGTATCTTTGAAGTTTACTTTGTTTATGGCAAGAAAGAGGAATACCTCAGTTATGGAAAAAACTGTCTATTTGTGTTAAATTGCATTTCCGGAAGTTATTATGGAAAAAAAAGTTCATTTGGAGCAATGTGCACAGTCCGAATTTTACTCTTCGCCCCAGCGTTCCTTTAAGTTATGAGCTGCACTCGCTTCTAGTTTTCTTTTTCTTTAACATCATTAAATCTTTGCAGATAGAACAAGTTTGGCCTCTCTAGGCTTTTCGTGTAATTCCGAGGCGCCTCTACATTTTACATTAATTAGAAATCGTCACATCCGTTGCTTTCAGTTTCAGTTTATTAGCCTGAGACACTACAGCACTGGTGATAATTTTTAATAATAAATTCATTACGTGTTCACTAGTGTTTCAAAATGAAGATTTGCTGTAGGTGACAGGCGCTTGGTTTCAGGTGCATGGATGGTGTATTTTGTGTATTAGGTGTTTTTCTAGGTGTGTCTGAATACACTCATTAAAATAAAAATAAAAAATCGCTGAAATTAGCACGTTTTAAAAATATCATATCTACTGTATATAAAAAAGAACCAAGGTACGACAGTTGATTTCAGGGGGTGTCTCGGTTCACACTTGCTTTTCATCAATATCTACACTTTTCGTACCGGTGTCGGATGAGATCTAGCTTCAAAAATGATTGAATAACGCCCTTCAATCGTGTGCCGATTTGAACTGAAACCAAGCGCCTATGATTGGTGACTGTGATTTTATTTTTAGAAAATGCAGATTTTTTATTGCATATCATAATTTTATATCGATAAAAAAAATCCTTATTGATAACATTTTTTAAAGTTATGAATAAAAGATCTTTAAAATAACGAAATATTCTGTTTGAATTGTTTTTTTTTTAATTATATCTCATTTTTTTCTCATACTCAAAAGCGATTAATAAACTTACGATTTTATAGAAAGGATTTTACAAGAAATAAATTCAATGGAGTGTGTAAGATATTTACACAATCTCCGGTATTAATTAATGACAAATAAGAATAGACTATTACATTTTGTTTTGAACATGCCATGGCTGTGCATTACACATTTTTTTACACTTCACATTCATCGCGCTGTGCAACATATCGGCATCAAAATGTGACAAAATCTAGGAAATTAGCACCTGAAGAGTTTACATAGTTTTGTTAGAGATAATAGGTATATATACAATGAGTATAAGGATATTATATTTGTCGTCTTCGTTTGATGAAAACACATTCAGTGCTATCCTTTTATCTTTGATTTTCATGTATATGATTTATAATGTATTTGCGTCGAAAATTATTCTTTTCTGTTGATCTCACAATGTGTAGCTGATTTGTAAATATCACTTTTTTTTTAAATAAAAATTTATACTTTTTTTCTTCGGAATAAAAATATGTCATTAAAAACTCGAGTATTTTTTTTTACTCTTTATTGTTAAAATACATTAAAATGCATCGGTAATTTTTACGGATATTTGGTGCTTTAGCTTAATCTTAACTTGTTTAGGTATGATATATTATTATAACTACCACTCAAAACATGCTGATAGGAATAAAATATCCACAGCACTGGTGTGCTCCTTGAAAAGAAATCCTGAAAATAATTGGTCCGTATTTTTTTCTGCTAGTTCCATGATAAATAATTCAACAACCCCCAAATAGAGAAGATAGTATATTAATTTCAAGTATGAACAAATATGAAACTCCATTTTCTAATCTTCATGAAGGTATACAACATTGTTTAATTCTGTTTTTATTTAGTGCTCATAAAGTTGCTAAGCAGATAAAATCGGCAACTCAAACATACCTGTCCCGTTACTGAGAACGTTTAAGTAAGGTTTTGTATTTACCCCATATCTTGCGCACAGCACACAAAAAGCACCATATTTGTTATCAATATTTCCGAGAAATTAGTTTTCCTCTCTAAGTGGATTCAGCCACTATGTGTCCTACAGTGTACATGTACGTACAGCGCAAACTGCCTTTCCTTGCGAAACAAGTTTAGATTACACGAATATAGACAGTCCATGAATGCATTCAAGTCTGTTACTAATTTATACTGAGATGCGAAAATCAACATCATTGATAGCTCTCTGCATGGTGCAAGGGTGATAATAGAAAGACTTGTTTTTAGTTACGTTGTCTGAAATAAGGGTCTAGAAGAAAAAGTATTAGTTAATATGGATATAAATCATATAGAACATAAGTACATTGTATATCAATTTTATGCGAAATTTTCTACTAAATAAATAAATAACTTTGTTCCAGTTAGAGTTTTAAATAGTTATTAAAATCCCATCTGAGTTTTAAACAATCACTATATTACAGGACATATAATAAACCCTTTTTAAGGTATTTGCACCATTGATGGTTTTTAACTTCTTCGATATTATCACTGCTGCAATTATTAGCTACATGTTACACAGTGCCGACATGATTTTTTGATGAACTACAGTGTATATAGAGATAAGAAAGTTCTGCCTTTATCCACTAACAGTGGATATTCGTACAATGTATACTATCTACATTACTAATTGAAACCTATGATTAGAACTGCACGTAACGCAGTATTACACTAAAATGGCCGAAAGAGAGTTGGAGATTTCCAGTTGCATATTTTTAGAAGACTCAGTGGAGTTATCTAACTTGCTTAGTGGCGCTGGATCGCGAACGGAAGTAGTATTAAGATGCCAGTAAGCGCTTTGCGCTGCGCTTAGCGCTTAAAAAGAGTAAAAAGCTAAACAATTTGTATGAAAGCATCAGTCAACATTTGACTTAAAAACAGATTGTATTTGCAGTCATTGTATCGACTACAGAATCTGCGAAATGTTGACTCTAAACAAGATTGTTGATATCCTTGTTTCATTACCTTATTTTTCAATAGGCTGTCTCGTTCCTACATAGCACATTCTCTTGAGTATTGAATAAACTGAAATAAACTACAGATGTTGGTAATAATGATTTATTTCTACATAAGTATGGGAAATTGACGATAGAAATTTTGAAGTCATCACGTTTATCATAAAGTTTGTTGTCAGTCTCCCTTCAATGTCTTTTGTCAAATTCTGTGGTTTATTTTATTTGGAATTCAAATGAATATATTTAATCAACGTAGGAATGAAAATGAAAAGCATTGATTGATAAAAAATATAAACAAATATGAAACAGATCTGGCATAAATAAACTAAGCTTTTTATTGTTTTAATGTCAAAGTCCAGACGCGTAGCCAGAATGAAAGTGAAGTGTACGCAGAGAACAATAGGGGTGTGGGGGCCGCCGTGAGACCCCCAGTGGGTCCATGGCAAAGCCCTGGTGGGGACCCAGGGGGCGAAGCCTCCGGAAGCTTCTGGGTTTTACCAAATATTTCAATCATTTTCTTGCAGAAACTATCACGCTATTTCGCTTTTCTTTACTAGAAATAAAAGACTATAATAATATTGATTTTAACGCAAAAATAATAATTCCTTGGAAACTTATTTTACATGTACGTGTACTTGCGGCTGAATATTTAACCGATATATTGGTATCATCTGCACTTTTTAATAATATAATGTTCAGCAACAAGTATAATAAACGTTAGTAGAAAAATAATATCGTATTTTAAATCATATACTGTGGGATCAAGCCATTCAACAATATGATCGAAATTTAGTTTCTCAAAAATCTTTAAAAAATTATCATTTTATTATAGAATTAATGAATGAGTTATTTAAATATGGCAATGATTTAATAATATATTTCAAATTTGATTGTATAGACATGATATCATTTGTTGGGTCATTGCTTTTATACTAAATTTGACTACGGAGTAGTCCATTTACATGACCAATACATAGGAATCATGGCCAACAGAGGATGCGTACTCCTCCTTGGCACCTGATCCCACCTCTGGTGTTTCGAAAGGTCCGTGTTATTGCCCTGTCATGATTCGTTTTGTTAACTGGATTTATGAAATTGATCACCGTTCGTTATCTTCACATTTGACATATGATAATATAAAATTTGAATCGAAACAGTATGACAAAAAATAATTTGAAACAAAAATATCAGCTGGATGACATTTAATTTTTTTTCTCTGCATAACCCTCTCTCTCCTAGATTTTTTTTTTTTTTTTTTTTGAAAATTATGTGTACGCACTTGCGTACTTGCGTATAGGCAGCTAAGCGCCTAAAGTCATATAAGAACATTATTTATTTGTAGAAACTTTGTTATTTTTCTCTGCTCAAAGTATATTTTCTGAGTTTGAAATGTATTTTTTTAACAAGCATTTTGCAATGGCAAAAATATTGATTTAAAATGAATAAAATAATAAGCAACAATCCACTTGAAGAAATCTGCATCTTAACCCCCTCACTCCCACACTGGTCAATTTGACCGGTGGCGCCTTAAAACACGACTTCGCGTAAATAAGATCTCCGTATCTATTTTGTGAAAGCATAAAGGTATATAAACTATACATCTTTTTGGAAATTTTCTCTTCTTTTAAACTATGTAAAAAAAAATATGTCCTAATGTTGGTAATGAACAGATTTTACGTTTTAAAGACATACATGACTTTTTGAAAATGGCGCAATTTTCCAAAGCAATTGACTATTTTCCAAACGGTTGACATTTTTTTCTTGATTAACTTAATAAAGAAAGTGTGATATATTCTTAAAGCATATTTTCTCTGCTTTTAAAATATGTAAAAGTTATTGTTATTATACTTTAGAATATTTTGTAAAAACAAGAATTTTCTTGCATTTATATGTTTTTTTTTCTCGATTTTATTCGTAATATTTAAACAAAGCTCAGGTTTAGGTGTATTTCTGTACTGAAATAGGGAAAACAAATTTAAGCTGGTAAAAAGTACAGAAAATTTCCTTTTCAACAAGCCTTTACAGGTCTTCTTTTTCTCAGGATTTGCTTAATTACAATAGTTTGAATTTGTGACCTTAGCATATTTTTGTAGAAAAATCGGGGACGATTAATATTTAACGTCAAGGTCGATTTTGTTTGTTACTAGGAACAACATATTGTTTTATATTATACTTTCATGTAAATTAGTTGAATCTGATTCGTCGAGAAACATTTGTTAAAAAACAGTATTACCCGCTGAATGAGGAAGCCACGCCCTCCAGCGTAGCAACAGTCTACATTGCTTGAAGACGAGTGATATTCCAAAAAATAGTGACTGCGCAGAATTTATGCGTGCAAGGTTCACTGTTATATGTATTTGTATAAAACATTCAGTATAATATAATAAACATTTTCACCCCTCGAAAACCATTGTCAACCTCAGCTGCGCCTCGGTTGACAATGGTTTTCTTGGGGTGAAAATTTTCAATGTTACACTCAACTACATGCAATATTTATATATTGTTACTTCAAAAACAAAATCTCTGGGTAAAGATATTTATATAATAAGTACGATTTCAATATATACATATATTTAAATAAATGCTTAATACAAAACAATTGGTTTAAAAAAAAAAAACAAATATATACTATCTTTCTACCTTGTGTGAAGTTTATTATTTTAATATAATGATTTATTTATCTAGTATATTACATGTACAATAATGTTGATAAAAAATGTAGATTCCCTAAACGTCTTTACGTCGAAAAAAAAAATCAGATTCAATATTGCTGTATACTATATTTATTCTTAATATGAAATTTAATTAGATCTATGGTGACACGGAATTTAACAACTTTGAAACAAGCTCAAAAACTCGCATCTACACGACTGTACACGAGTTGATAAGAACTGAGTTTACCGAGTGTTTCCGCTGTAGCAGTAAACAACAACATGATGATGATCTGCACGTCAATTTACATGATTATTTTACGACAAGTACATCACATCAATGCATCAAATAATACGGTCTTTCATTTGGTATTAAAGGTGGGTAATTATTGACTGAAGAGTTTAAAACTGCCTTTAAAATGCATTTATTCACGTTCAAATGAAAACAAAATGTACACATGTAAAGTTACATGTACGAGATCTTCATGTATAGGCGTTACCCTGTTTCAGTGTTTGAATCTCGTATTTTAAATTGAAACTAGTTCAGCCAACATTTTGTTGCTTTTGAAGTGTATGCTTTTGACGACCACCCTTAATCTGTTAATTACCTTCAAAGTAAAAGCAAAATGGCATAATAACAGCTGAATAATGGAGAATTGTTGTCAGGTGTGTTCATGTAACACTATCACATTGAATTTTTAGGGTGCTGGCACCATGTGCTTCAGTACTTTCTTCTGTGAAGACCCACTTGCTAACCCCACCATGCACTAGAAAGATCATTTAATATGTGGGGACACAGGTGATTATTATGACCAAATGAACAGGTAAATTTTTGTTTTTTGATAGTGAAAATTTCTGTATCTCTAAAAATTCTAAATAAAATGAAATTTTAATTCCATTCTCTTGATATTGCATTCAAACAAGTTTATAAGAATTTGATTTATATTTTGAAAAAAAGTGTGTGTGACAAATGTAGTGAGAGCGATATTATAATCACGATGTTTTAACTTTTATCACTGTATCACTTGAATACATTTTTTTTGGTAAATTGTGTTTTGACATGACCCCCGATTGCTGTCAGACGATGTGCATTGTAAAATACAAGTTATTTTCTTCGCTATTTAAGACTTTAATGCTGATATGATGTTGAACTAATTGTTATCTATAGTTTCCTATATTGTTTACGTGATCGCATAATTAAAACGGTGTTTATTTAGCTATTATTCGGTAAATATTGTTACCTGGTATGTTTTCGTCGCATGGTTGTTATTCCGGAAGTGCGATTTCCCATAATGCATTATTTTTAAGAAATATGTGAAAAGTTGTAAGCGGCGATTTATTTAATTAATTGTATGTCAATATTTTTTTAATTATTTCGAAATTTACTTTGTTAATAAAGTAGTTATAACATTTTACTTGTTTCTATTTTCTGGTGAAACGTGCACACTTTTTCGTTGCCGTGGGAATTGGGATATCACGTATCGCCTGTGATTGGTTGATGATCAGGTGCGCAATGTTTCTGATTGGTGAACGTATTTTACGTCATTTCGTAGTTTTTAATGACGTATCTATAGTAAGAACGCAGAGTTGCTGCGTTTGAACAGTAGGCTACACCACTGTATCAAGGTGTGTGTTTAATTTAGTTCTTTAGGTTAGTAGTTTGATAATATTAAGTGGTGTGGGGGAAAACTTTATTCAGAGATTGAATAATATTTATTTACCAGTATATTACTGGTTTAGATTTTCAAGTTTACTGGTTTATTACCAGTTTGGGATTATACTTAGGATTACCAGGATTTTTATTAGGTCTAAGAGAGTTAGACTTGCAAATGAATTGTTATTACTGGATAAGACTCCAGTTATAGAGGTTTTTATTAATTCATGAAACACCAGAGATTTTGTGAATATTGAACAGTATTGTTTTGTTTCTGTTTCCTGTGAAATAAATTTATAAACTTTTAATGGAGTTCTTGACTTCTTGAAAACAGTCCAGTTAGGGCATCCGCAGGTTACAGTGTGATGCACATGATATTTAAGATATTTATGATGCATGATTATACATATAAACACACTAATTAAGCACACAATATTTATTCAAATTTATGCTCAGAAAGGGAGTAAGCTGTCTTTTATAGACTGCTGTGGTATTTCTATAATTTCTATTTTTCTCATTTTTCAGTCACTTTGGAATTATCATGTACATGTATACATTGGTGGTCAAACTATATTCTCTGGTGGGCTATTTATCAACACTCCCATATACACGAACAGCCTTGCCCCAGGAATTTTGCCCTGAAGTAACAGTTTTCATTGTGTCCTTTTTCTAAACAACCCTGACAGCCAGGTATGCTATATCTTTTAGTTCAATAATTCAACCATGATGGTTTACTACTAGGTTGATGATTTTTTTTTTAATCCTGATACATTGACTAAACCAAATCATTTAACTACATGAATCACATAATTAAATATACTTTTAAAAGGAAACTTATTTCGATGTATTACCGGCAATTGTAGCATTCTCAATTTTATATATGTAAATTCACATAATCTGTTCCAAATATTTAAATCTTTTACAGGATAGAAGCTGATTACATGCACTTGACAAAAAATGATCATGTCTTGGACAAGTCAAAGAAGATCCCCCAGTCTTTCAGAAAAATAAAAGTTGATGAAAGAATGATGGCCACTAAGTAAAAGTGCTCTGGTCTTCAACATTTTGTGAAAGATTAAATCAGTCTGATTTAGAGTTCAGCTTGCAATATTTCTGGATTTGTATATTTGGATAAAAACATCACACTTTCAACTTATTGACTAAACAGTTTTGTGTTAAATATTGCCAATGCAATCTATAATAAATTTTTCCTTCAAAGATGACATGTCAAGTCTTTATTGTACCCCTTAAGGCACTGTTACTAGAAAAATCTTGTAATGAAATCAATTAGTTTATTTTATCTTGTTAAATTCAAAAGTCTGGAGAAAAAATCCATGAAAATAAAGTTTTTTTTTAATGGCATCAAGAGAATGGATTTGTTTTTGTTTAACAAAAAGATTGTATACATGTTGTAGTTACTGTTATGTAATTTTAACATCACTGTTCAGCCAGATCTTTTTGCTAAATTTAAAACCTTTGTTAGCCACATCTTTCAGGAAATGTATAGGACCTGTGGGTCTGTCGATTTAATTTGCTAGTAAATCATAAATTGGAACAAAGTTGCACTGATGGAAAGTACTTTTTTTTTTAAAAAATTACTTGATATTATGGTTGTGCATTTTTTTTTTTTTTTTTTTTTTTTTTGAATTAGAACACAAGAAACCCTGCTTGCAAATTGTACTTCAAATTTTTGACAATCTCTTTTTTTTAATTACTTGTTTTGTCAATTTATTATTGCCTTAGAAGACCAAGTGAAATGTTTCTCATCAACAAACATAGCTAGTGAAAGCCTTCTTCACCAGTGAAGGGATTTGCTATTCTTTTCACAAACCCTTTGTCTATCTTGCTATCAAAAGTCAGGATTTTTTTCACAAATTGTGATTGGAGTTTATGGACATCATTTGACCAAGTGCTATAGTAAATGGCGATATCTTCATTCAGGATATTTCTTGACTCTCTAGTCTCGGTAATAAAACCCTTGTAAACAATGATTCATAAGATAACATTCAATTCTTGAAATTGCTATGGCATATCATCCAACGTGAAGATTATGTGCACATAATGTAATCTGGAGCCTATATTGCAGATAAAGACTTGCAAACTTACTAACAAATAAACTTATCTGCTTGTTAATTATTTTTTAGATACTTCACTTTTCTATAAATGCTCTTTTATTTCTTTGAATGATGCAAGCTGTGATTCGAGATCAGGTGACATAAACAATCCTGACTTTTGATAGCATGATATGCTAAGGGTTTGTGAGAAGAGTAGCAGACCAGAATTCTTTGCTTGTAAAGATGAGCAAATGCATATCACATAAATAAGATGAATGAAAGGATTGTAATGCAAAAGCCACTTATTTGAAAAAGAGATTCCAAGTTCCATTCATCGTCCATCTCATGAGGTTTCTTCATGCTTATCAAATGACAAAAAATTTTTAACAGGTAACTCAGTAAAGACAGGACATTTGTTAAAAATTGGATTCCTTTTTTACCATATTATTTTAATATGTGTGTCACTAAGGTTGAATTGCATGCAATCACATCTTACGAATTTTATTTCAGTTCAAAAGTTTTAGATGGATTTTTGGAATGGCAACCAAGATATTCAAAATAAAAAAGATTAATTCATTTTTGAAAATTGTTCTCAGGATTTTTATTTTTATTATTATTTTTTTTTTTTGTTCACAATTTTTACGACAACTATTAAATGATATATCCGTAGTGATTGCAGCATTTCAAAATTGATATACACTTGCAATTTAAGGCAGAATTCTGTACTGATATGACCTTGACCCCTCTAAGAACAGATGTGCCAAGGTCAATACTTAATTCAATAATGTTCTGTACATTATTTTGGCCCATATCTTACTTACAATATGGAATACACAAAAGTGCCTAGAATTAGCAATAACAAACATACAATTTATACAGCCAAAAAATTGAAAATATTGTTGCTTTGCAACCACTTAAAGTCATTTAACAAAAATTTGAACTAAAATGGTGTATGAATACAGGTACATGGATTGCAGTTCTGATGCCTTCTTGAGAGTATATTCAGAATTTTCTATTTCAGCATCCATTGTGTAAAATTTTAGCAACAATATTGAAAAGCCTAACTGTTGAAAAAGTTGATGAAATTTTACACTTATTTGACATTTAACCTCCTAAAATACTTCTAATGAGGTCAAACTTTAAGACAATTTATCTGCTGTATATCCTTTTTAATTTTATGACCTCATATCTTACTTTTAAATGTGCTGAAATGCATAAATGTGTCTAGGATGAGCAAAAAACGAAAATTGCTGACCGAAAGTTGAAAAATACCACGTTGCTAAGCAACCCCTTTAAAGTCATTATATGCAAAATTGAAAAAAAAAAGTTTATGTGATTAGTGTAGTACAGTATGATGCTCTTTTGTGAGTATATTCCAAATTTCCTATTTCAACATACATCATTGTAATGTTTTAGCTTGAAGATTAAAAAGTATCGAAAAATTCAATAAGATTTTGCACTTATTTGACCTTTGACCTGCATTTCTACTAATAAGGTCAGTTGTTGGGTATCTGAATGGCCATGAAATATCATCTCTTAAAAAATTTCCTACAAGATGGCATGCACTATGCCTAGCTTTCTTCTTGGATATAAAGGTTAGAAATAATTTGATAATGCTATGTCAAAAGGTCTCCAAAATCACGTAAAATGCGCCGGTAGAGAAAGGGTTAAGCTATAATCCATACCAAAATCTTACATATTTATTTTCTTATAAAGATACCACCTCTAAATATTCAAATGTTGAAATCTGCTTGAAACTTTTGAGGCCTCTATCGAACAGTAAAGAAACAGATAAAAAATTGTGAAAAGTAATATTTAATTTTATATTTCCTTCTGCTTAAGGGAGGCTGTATGATATCGGCAATATTGGCGTTAGAGATGTTCCCTGCCGAGTCTCGGGGTTTTGTCATCTATGTTGATAGCATTGTCTTCACTCTCGCCATCACGTCACTATCTCCACTGGCCTACCTCCTTAGGAACGTCTCCTGGAGATACACCATGCTGGCGGCCGGTATATTAGGCTCCCACAGCCTTGCTACACGGTGGTATGTACCTTTATTGTATCTGCCGGTATAATTAGCTCTCTCAGCCTTGTTACACCATGGTATGTTCCTTTATTCTATCTGTCGGTAAAATTAGCTCTCTCGGCCTTGTTACACTCTGGTATGTACCTTTATTGTAACTGCCGGTATAATTAGCTCTCTCAGCCTTGTTACACCCTGGTATGTACCTTTATTGTAACTGCCGCTATAATTAGCTCTCTCAGCCTTGTTACACCCTGGTATGTACCTTTATTGTAACTGCCGCTATAATTAGCTCTCTCGGCCTTGTTACACCGTGGTATGCACCTTTATTGTATCTGCCGGTATAATTAGCTCTCTCAGCCTTGTTACACCCTGGTATGTACCTTTATTGTAACTGCCGCTATAATTAGCTCTCTCAGCCTTGTTACACCCTGGTATGTACCTTTATTGTAACTGCCGCTATAATTAGCTCTCTCGGCCTTGTTACACCGTGGTATGCACCTTTATTGTAACTGCCGGTATAATTAGCTCTCTCGGCCTTGTTACACCGTGGTATGCACCTTTATTGTATCTGCCGCTCTAGCAGGTTTCCTACAGCCTTCTTACACGCCGGTGTTTACCTTTCTTGTATCTGTATCTATCGGTATAATAAGTTCCCACAGCCTTGCAAAACGCTGCAGGTAAGTACTTTTAATGTCTCTGTAATTTTCTGTATAATTCTCTGGCACAGTCTAGCTCCACTGTGGTACGTGAGTTCATTGCCTCAATTTCTATTGGTATAGAAGCCTACTACTGCATTGCTACAAAAGTATGTTTCTTTATCGTCTCGGTGACTGTTGGTATTAGATTTATTGGTGCTCATAGCTTTGTTACACTATGTTCTGTATATATCTTACTGACATTCATATATCATACATGCATCGGAAATTACACACAGAAACAACTCTGGTATTTTCATAATATTATGTACAAGAAAAAAAATCACGGGTATAGAAATTCAACAAAATAAGGTATCTGATCAAAAAAGATGTACATTCATTTTTTTCATGAGTTTTATAAATAATAATAATATTTATTTCATATACTACATATTCAGATGCAATACATTTGACATGGTAATATAAAATACTAAATATAATGGTTGATACCAAAGAATTAGAATTAAAACAAATCGGAATCACTCAATTTTAGAAAACATAAATATTAGGTGCAATATTTTTGTATACCAAGGAAAACCCATGAAAAACCAAGGGCTTATTTCCAATGGGGTCCAAATAATTATAACCTAGAGGTTAAGTTAATCAATATAAATAAAGAACTGGGATTATGTTGACAACAAAGAGATAATAAGAATGAATTGTTGTATGCTTATACAAAGCTCAAAAGCATATAGAACATTATCAACTAAAAACGAGATATAGAGACTACTCAAACTTTATTTGACCGTTCGCGGTAGCTCAGTCGGTAGAGCGCTCGCTTCGTGACCGGAGGTCGTAAGTTCGAATCTCGGCCGCGACTGACCTAAGTCGATAAAAAATGGGTAGCAACGGTTCCTTCGCCATGCGCTCGGCACTTTGAAGTGAAAGTTGCGGGTCCTTCGGATGAGACCTTAAAATCCGAGGCTCCGTATCACGGCAGGCGTTGGCACGATAAAGATCCCTCACTGCTCAATGGCCCTGAGTGCCGAGTAAAGGTCAAAATTTGAAGCCATTCTCTGGTATATGGTGACGTCTCTATATGATTGAAAAATTCTCGAATGGGACGTAAAGCAACATTCAATCAATCAATCAAACTTTATTTGACGTTTATGCTGGGCAATTCCAAAAACTTATTTCAAGTATTTAAACAGTTTAAGTCCTCTTGGTAACATATCCCAATCTTTGACTCCAAGAAAATAGAATGATTAGGATTGTTTGTGCTTTACAACTGGAATAACGAAATCTGTATTTGACGCAGACCTAGTATAATAGCTGCTAAGTTTAGACAGAAGTGATGAAATATATGAAGGTAACGAACAGTAATCAAGCTCAAAAGTCCATTAAACAATACAAAATAAAAGCAGAGCAAACACAGACTTCCAAAACATCAGAGGTGGGATCAGGTGCCATGGAGGAGTGAGCATCCTCTGCCGAACTGTCACACCCGTCGTGTGCTCCTTGTCATGATCGGAAAATAACGGAAAAATCCATCGACAATTCGGTGTGTAAATATTAAATAAATGGTCACGTCTAAGGTGAGAAACTCTATCTTAGATTTTTAATAGATTTAACTGATTAAGAACCTCATAAATAACAGATGTTGTGGAGCTAAATAAAAAACAAACCGAACCATCTTATTTTGACATATTTGAAGTTTAAGATAGAATGGAATATCAATCACTTCAGACGTAATCAGTATGGCATTGTATAAGTACTGAACGCATTCTTTTTAGGAAAATTATCTAAAAATGGGCATGTCGGTGTAGAAATCGCAACCTATTATTCACCACTTAAACAATTGTCAATCACAACTAAAAGATATCTAACGTTTTTTTTTTCTTTACATTTAATGTTATGGTCATTGTATACGTCATAGTAATTCCAAACATTTTGAAACTTTCTTTTGGAACCAAATTAGATACATTCAGTTTTGCTACATGTTACAATAATGTATTATCTACAAGCCAGTTTATTAAAATCTGGTTAATCTATGGCTGTTTGTATTTCGTTTGAAAGATGTATACACGTGGCTGTTTTCAAAGAAAATATGAACATTTCTTTGTACGAAAAAAAAATACTAACTCATACGCGATTATTAAAATATTTTCCTAACGCTTTTTGATATATCTTCCACGTAGGTCAAGTTATATACTGTATTGGTTTTCGCTTAATTTTCCGCAGGATTCTACAAGAATCTCTTCGGTGGCTTGTCGTGAATGGAAGATATAAAGAGGCCAAGCAGTGGATAATACGCGCTGCCAGATGGAACAAGATGGACCCCTCCAGAATTCTAGCGAGGTTTGACTCTGAATTACAGAGTAGGGAACAGCAGATGCTTGTGGATGAAAACACTGACCTTGAACCGGAGGCTTATGGTGAACAAACCGGAACAGTGAGGTTGGATTCAGATAGGAAGAAAGAGAATTTGTCTGTATTGGATATTTTCAGGCATAAAAAGATTCTACTAATATCCATGATTGTTTGTGTTGTCTGGTAATAATCAATATAGAACATTTCTGAATGTAAGCAATTTACACTATATAATATATATTCCTTTATTATTTATTTATTTATTTATAATAATTGATTTCTATTATTACCGTTAATGTTGTTGTTTTGGTTGTTATTAATGTACCCTATGAGATGAAAGTGATAAAAAGAAAATATATATCCTATGTCACTTCGCCAAATTTTATTTGCTTAGTATTATGTTCTTTTAAAATATAGCGATTAATGTTATGATATAATCAAATGATTTCCTTTAATGTATAACACAGAAGGAATTCAGATACTTTTAGCGGTATATCTCAATTGAATGTATATTTCTTATTAGGTTTGTAAACAGTATGACGTACTATGGAATATTTCTTACTTCTGGTACTATGAGTGGAGATGTGTACCTGAATTTCTTCTTAAACGGCATCGTAGAAATACCGGGTATTTTTATCTTTTGGTTTACCATCAACAGGTATATCGCTATATTATAAACCATTTAAAATTAAGAAAATGATATAAAGTTTTCTATTTCAAGAAAAAAAGAAAACAAGTCTGTTTTCAGATATGGTAGAAGAAAATCCGGTGTCATGTTTCATGCTATAGCTGGAGTGAGTCTTATTTTGGCTGCAGTTATTCAATTTGCTGGAGGTAAAATTGCACTTAACTAAAGGTAAAATTTCTACATTTTACTGGAAAAAATAAAATTTCAATTAACGTTACTGGTGGTAAAAATATTAACTTAATTTACTGGAGGTAAAATTTCTTAAGGGGAACCATTACCGTTCTACGTTAGAGCAGCTGCGTATGACGTCACTATAATTACTTATTGTTGTTTTATTGCAACAGTTGCAATTGAAAATAAAAACATAAAGTGAAAGTTCCTCTTTAAAATTTTCTAAAAACTAATATTTTTGACGTGGGGTAGAGTGAAAATTAGAATTTCATGGTTTATTTTGTTTACATGAAATAAATGAATAATAAGTTATTATAATAAAAAAAGTTCAAAAAATTCACACAAAAACTTTCTGGAGATACGTTTCTCCTTTGCTTTTCTAAGTTAAAATTCCTTAATTTTTCTAGAGGTAAAAACTAAACTAAAAAAGGAAAGAAATCTGCTTCTATATAAAGTATACTCACATAAAAGAAGAACAGATAATTTTTATTGAATCAGTTATATAGATCATTTACACCGGTTATTTAAGAAAGCTGAACTGCATTGCCCTCTTTGTCTCTTTACATTGTGTTTCTTTAATAGACACGCAGGTGCTGGAAGGGTTGGCCTCCGCCATGATTTTTGTCGGAAAGTCTATGATAACAGGCTCATTCATAACAATCTTCTTATACACTCCAGAGATTTATCCTACCAATCTAAGGTATACAATCCAGAGATTAATCTTACCAATCTAAGGCATGTTATCTTTATATAAACTCCAGAGATCTATCCTACCAATCTGAGGTATACAATCCAGAGATTAATCTTACCAATCGAAGGTATGGTATCTTTATATACACGCCAGAGATCTATCCTACCAATCTAAGGTATGGTATCTCTATATACACGCCAGAGATCTATCCTACCAATCTAAGATATTGTATCTTTATATACACGCCAGAGATCTATCGTACCAATCTAAGGTGTGGTATCTTTATATACACTCCAGAGATCTACCCTACCAATCTAAGGTATGATATCTTTATACACTATCCAGAGATTAATCTTACCAATCTAAGGTATGGTATTCATTATACAAATCTAAGGTATGATATCTTTATATATACGCCAGAGATCTATCCTACCAATCTAAGGTATGATATCTTTATATATACGCCAGAGATCTATCCTACCAATCTAAGGTATGGTATTCATTATACCAATCTAAGGTATGGTATCTTTATATACAATCCAGAGATTTATCCTACCAATCTAAGGTATGGTATCTTTATATACAATCCACAGATTAATCTTACAAATCTAAGGTGTGGTATCTTTATATACACGCCAGAGATTTATCCTACCAATCTCAGATATGGTACCTTTATATACACTGCAGAGACCTACCCTACCAATCTAAGGTATGATATCTTTATATACAATCCAGAAATGTATCCTACCAATCTATGGTGTGGTATCTTTATATAAATCCAGAAATGTATTCTACCAATCTAAGGTATGATATCTTTATATACACTCCAGAGATCTATACTACCAATCTAAGGTATGGTATCTTTATATGCACCCCAGAGATTTATCTTACCAATCTAAGGTATGGTATCTTTATACACACTCCAGAGATTTATCCTACAAATCTGAGGTATGATATTTTTATATACAATCCAGAGATCTATACTACCAATCTAAAGTATGATATCTTTAAATACGGAACATAGATTTACCCTACCAATTTAAGGTATGATATTCAAACAAATTCTCTATACATATATATCTGATCACCTTAGATTTATAAGAAACATTTTTGGCATATGTAATTATCTTTATTGCTATTCTCCCTAGTATAATTAATCACTCTTTATTCAGAAGACGATTACAAGTAGATAACAACACAGTCTGTGATTGTAAGCCTCAATATTTATATATGAAAGTGTTTTCCTTAATACAACGCTATTTGAACAAGGTGTAATTAAGCCTTTGTATAAACAGGTTTGTCATATGACCATAAATTTATTGTTTAGTCATAAACGATTTCTGTTAGTTTATAGTGACCTCATAAGTGATCAAAGTGTTCAAGACATTCAATTAAATCCATTGAGGTTTGCGAAAAAAAAAGTTTCTGGGTTAAAAAATATAATACCCAACTATTTGTAATAAATCAGTCACAAATGTGTGTTATAAGGTATCATTTTTAATATGTATCGGGATGTAAATATTGGTTGGTACGTGATCATATCTACCATAAAGCCTTTTGATACTACATGACCATCCCATATTTACATCCCGATAAAACGTTTAAAATGATTCCTTATTTCTTAGTTCTTACAATTGTCATATTGAGGAACTTGGATTTAATTTCATCAGATATTCCAACTTATAATCAAATTTCTATGACTAATTTAAGCCAAATGCCAGTTTTAAATATTCTCAACTACCAAACTGAGTTCGATTAATCAAAATTTGAATAAAATCATTACAAAGAAATTTACAAAGCGGGATCTTGAAAATATTTCACCAAAACCTTTTTCTTGACTCATCACAAAGAATGAACATCTATGAAGGAGGAACTTTTGTGAAATAGTACAAAAACATATGTGAATACCTGTGTTAATTAGATGAGGAAACGTTAAACCTATGATCTTCAACAAAAAAGAATAGATCATTTCAGATCACAGCATTTTGACAATACGTGTGATTTTTTGATACTTTATACAAGCAGCCCTCACGATAAATAAAAAAAAGTCTTTTTGACATCATATTCAAATTTGTTTTCAGTAAAAATGGATTAAATAAATAATTTACATACCTTTTCATTGGTCGTCTGCAAACTTTTTTTTGTTAAGAATACATTTTGTTTCTACATACAAGAATTCCAAAGGTAATGTTTCAAAAAGTGATTGAGTTTCTCGTTGGCTATATCTATGAAATCTTTGAGGAACAAGTCTTCGAACAATCTATTTGAATTCCCCTGGGACTAACTGTGCTCCCTTCATAGCAGATCTGTTTTTGTATTCTTATGAAGTGAGATTTATTCAAAATCTTCTACACAAAAAGATGAAGTCTCCTGCTCTGGTCTTCGATTCATGCCTTACTCATAAGTTTATATTGTTTATAGATTTTTATGAGATCGATCACTGTTCGATATCTCCACCTTGTCATTATATAAACAGTGTGTTGATGATAAATTAATCGAGCAGTATTTCTAATATCTATGAAAACTAAAACAAAAGCAAGCATTTACATTAACAAATAAGAAATCGAATCGATAGATTCCGCAGCAGGCAGAACCATAACAATAAATGTTAAACTATTGTCTAAAATGTGTTCTTCCTTTTTAAAATGAGGTTTCATAAGGAAAATATTAGGTGTCCTCAAACCATCAGCATGTTCTGAATATATACATTTCCCTGTTTATATGATTGTGCATACCTTTGCATTTGTATGTATGTGTCTATTTGTATGTGTCTATTTGTATGTATGTGTCTATTTGTATGTGCGTGTGTGCTTGAGACATTTTTCCTCTTTTCAGGGCACTCAGTATCGGAATCGGTGCCACTGCAGGTAGAATAGGTAGTATTGTATCGTCATTTGCAGCTTTGTTTGTAAGTATTTGTAAATAGACATGCATACTTTCTTTGAAAGTGTTTGTAATTATGTATGCATGTTTTCTTTTTAAATGTTTGTTATTAAGTATGCATGTTTTCTTTATAAGTATTTGTAATTATGTATGCATGTTTTCTTTATAAATATTTGTTATTAGGCATGCATGCTTTTTTGTAAGTATTTGTAATTAGGGTATGCATGCTTTCTTTGTAAGTGTTTGTAATTAGGTATACAGTTTTGTTTGTAAGTGTTAGTAATTAGGTATACAGCTTTGTTTGTAAGTGTTAGTAATTGGGTATACAGCTTTATTTGTACGTGTTTGTAATTATGTATACAGCTTTATTTGTACGTGTTTGTAATTATGTATACAACTTTGTTTGTATGTGTTTGAAATTAATAAGTATGCAGCTTTGCTTTTAAGTGTTTGTAAGTAGTTGTAATTAGGTATGTAGCTTTAGTCTAAGGTATTTATAATAAGGTATGCAGATTTGGTTGTAAGTATTTGTAATAACATGCAGCTTTATTCTTAAGTTTGTTGTATGGTTTGCAGATTTGTTTGTAAGTATTTGTAATTAGGTATACATGCTTTCTTTGTAAGTATTTGTAAGCAGATATGCAGCTTTGTCTGTAAGTGTTTGTAATTAGGTATACAGCTTTGTTTCCAGTGTTTTAATTAAGTATACAACTTTGTTTTCAGTGTTTTAATTAGGTATACAGCTTTTCATTTATAAGTATTGGTTATTAGTTATACAGCTTTGTTTGTAAGCATTCTTAATTAGATGTGCAGCTTAGTTGTATATATATATATATATTCATGATCTCAAGGTAATATACAAGTAGTCATCTACTTTCCTTACTATCCTCCCATTCACTAACCAAATGTTCTTTCTGTATCGAGCCCATTTTTGACAATAATTAGATTGACGAACTCTTTTCCTATACTTTATATAGGGATAACATATTCAAAGACTTCAAAATTCTGTAAATTCTGTTAATTGTACATTCTTTGACTTTATGTATCAATTTGCTGTTTGTATTTCGTATAGGCTTCCTACGTACCATGGGGACCCGGTGTCGTGTTTGGCTCTCTGTCAGTCCTTGTCACGATTTTGTTCCAATGGTTACCCGAAACAACTGGGAAAGAACTGCCAAATACTCTCGAGGAAGTCATGAGTTTCGATGTCCAGAAAGTCAAAAAGAGAAAGACAAGAATGAATTCTTTAAGTGAAAATACCTAGCGGAGAAGAGATTGCATATTTTATATGTACAGTTGTAACCCCCCTCCCCACTTCCAATGGAAAAAAAAAATAATAAAAAGTGATGATAAAATAGGAGTGTGAATAATTCTTGAGACTTAGCTTTAACAAGCGCTTGCCATTGCTATAATTTAAAAAAAAAGAAAGAGAAGGGAAACTGTCATGGTTGACATCGTTTAAGAAAGGATGTATTTTTTTGTAGAGCAGTGCGCACTGCACTATCTTCGTAACAGGAATACCCACTTTTTCTAGCAGCTGCCATTCTATATAACGACACTTCGTATTACAATGATTCATTGTCAGATAAACAAAAGGAGGACTGAGGGAGAGTTTAAAAGAAATCGGAGAGATAATTTCATAATTGCATTTTTCACCATAACGTGATAAATGCTTTTAATACATGGGCCAGTGCGAGGGCGATTACTCTTGCGTCCTTGGTTGCTCTCAAACATTCTTTCACATACTAGTATATTACAAAATATCAAGGACCTTGTAAAAACGATTTTTATCGACAGTCTACAGAAGTATCTAGAAGGACTGACATGTTGGAAAATTTCACCAACCCATCCTACCCTAAAATATGATTGATTAGTTGACTGTATATTGTTTTACGTCCCGTTCGTAATTTTTTTCACTCATATAGATACGTCACCATATACTGTTGAAGTGCTTCATATTTAGATTTCTACTCGGCACTCAGGGCCATTGTGCAGTGAGGGATCTTTTAATTACCGTGCCAACGCCTGCGGTGACTAGGGGCCTCGGTATTTAAGTTCTCATCTGAAGAACCAGCAACTTTCACACCAATGTGCCGAGCGCTTGACAAAGGAACAATTACTACCTCTTTTTCATCGACTTAGGTCGGTTGCCGCTGGGGCTTGAACACATGGCTTTCCAATCACTTAGGTCAGTCGTACCTTAAATTTATGAATAGATACCGACTGCTTTCATTTTTCCCATTTCTATAACTGCAGCCTACGCTAACATCAAGAGTAATGTGTATGTGGTACACCCTAGCAGTTGCACTCGTACGCAAGGAAGGGTATGTGGACCATGTGTAATTGTGTACAGGGTGGGACTACTGATAATTTTGTGTTTAATGGGAAAACTTCTGTTAAAATGTCTGTGATTCCATCCTGTATTTAATTGGACATTTCTAAGGTGCTCATAACCAGTTCTCAAGGACATTGGTGACCATTGATGATGATTTGTTAAATACAGTATTACAGTTGTATCACAAGCAAGTAGCTCGTTAACATATACTGAATATTTCTATGTTTGGGATTATTGTAAAATTTTGCCACAATCTAGGATGGGGGCGGCGTAATTGGGGCATTCTCATATGTCTAGCTCAAAATTCTGGACCGGGTAATCTATCCTTAGTACCAGTGATGATTTTTGGGTTACCTCAGTGTTTCCAGACAACCTGTGCAGTAAATTTTGCAACTAATGTTCCAGGTCTTCCAATTTTAAACTGCTACTCCAAGACCATACGACAATAATGCTTTGATGTTGAAGGTCCAAGTTTTTTTTCCCCAATAGTAAAATTAGTGTATTTCTGAGCCCTGGTGATGATTGAAGACATTCCAAACTGTCTGCAAACATTCAGGCTTAACGTACAATTAGCAAGATTTTGATGCTTTCAGGTACACAGATAGTGCGAATGTAAAAGGACTATATTCGATAATGACAATATTTGCCCCCAAAATCAAAGTTTGACGGAGAAATATAATTAAGTTGTAAAACAGGGGAATATCTGCAGACATCAAAGCATTAAATATTTTCACCAGGCATGACGTCATACATTATATATGACATCAGGAAAATGACGTTTATTTAAAATTTCCATGATTTATAGAGAAAAGGGTGTATTTCACATCGATATTTTGAGTAAAAATCACGGAGCGCAGGTGTGTTCCAACTCAACGTTTTGATATAATGTGTAGAATATTAATATCAATGAAATAGGTGAATAATGTTATGGAGCAAGGTTATAAATTATATAGTAACAAATTTTGTCCATTTTGTCCTCTTTCTGAAAAATGACACAAAATTCAAATAGTTTGTGACGTTATAGAAACAAAAATTGTCTATATGCTACTTCGGAGCTATAATATTTTTTGTTCATTCAGATTTTTCAGACAATATATACAATTTAGCACACTTCAAGAAATTTTCAAAATTTGACTTTTGTGAGGGCAAACAATATGTTTATACCGCATATAGTGCCATCTGTCTTTAGTTTAAATTTCATTCTCAGGGATGCCTTGCAAGTACATGTAAGTTGCAATACCAAATCTAAAGAAATTGGACTTAATTATAGAAGTATCTAAGCTGAAAAATGACAAGTTTCTTTTGAGAACTTGTTTGAATTGGTAAAATGTTAACGGAAAGTCCTCAATGTTATACAATAGCTGACTCATACAGCTTGGTAATTAATTCAAGTATTTATTTAAATATGACAGCATGTTGTTAAATAGCAATTGATTGTCGCTACACATGTTTATAATTAAGGTTGTTCCTGCACCAGTTTGGTCAGTTTTGGTTTTTGCTAGGATTAATTTAATTGTATGAATTGACAATTGGGTATTGTCTATGGTTAGTGCATTACTTCGTCTGCGATTTGTTTGGGTGATCTCAGTTACTTGCAAGATGGCAAAACAGCCAAAAAAGAAGGCGGAGCCAAACAGTTTTACCCCATATACATTAGCACAAACGTGTGACATTGAATTCAGAATGCTTATGAGGATTGTGATGGCTATGGAGCATATCATAAAACCCAAGAGTACTTTCTTTACAACGAAAAATGAGCAGGAGTCATGAAAGCTGTTAATCTTAAAATTAAATTGATGCCTGCTAAATAAAATGTAGCTGTTTTATATAATGTGCCCTTGCAAGACAAGAATGCTATGTAGTTAATATGTAGTTAATAATGTGATCAACGGGGGGGGGGGGGGGCACGGGGTGGGCAAACGTGTGTTGAGATTGAAATTATAGGAACGACTTAATGCCCTCATCATATGTAGATTGAGTATTTGTAGGGATAGAATTTTGCAGGAGTTTCTCTACTTTTGGTTTATAATGCTGAAGAACTCCCTGGGTATCTGACAAGGATACTGGTCTGCAAGGGGGGGGGGGGTCTTAATGTGCGCGAATGAAAACGAGATATAGCATCAGTATTTTGTTTGTACAAAATGCTACGATGACACATTTGATCTCCATCTCAATAGATTCATTCGATTTGATGGTACCACTTGACTTTACCATAGTTTGATCATTCGTGGTGGGGTGATCAGTGTTAATAATGTATCCTCTAAATTGGAGTCAGTCAAATATCTTCCATACTTGAATGGACGGAGTGTCTCAAAAGAAGTTTTAGATTTCTTGTATTTTAATTCATTGAAAGATAGGGAACATCATATACAAGGCTTCAAATTAGATCGTGTTTAAAAGGCGGGCAAGAACGGCCCTCTCTTATCAAATGTCATATCGCTTCAAACCAGGACGTACTCTCCTCATCTTGTCAAGTGCAGATTTATGAAATTCACTACTATGAACAGAGAAACGAACATGGCGTTGCGTTTACTGTATCCCCTAATCTTAGTAATGCTAATGGCTTGTAATAATGAATGCTTGCTACTGAATGACCCCTCTGCTATGGAGCAGAGACTTTCTCAAATGGAGGCTTTGGTTCAGGGACTCACTCAGGAAGTTAAAGGTCTTACTCAGGATGTTAGCTCTTTGAAGCAGGAAAACTCATATCTTAAGTCTAAGATATCGACAGGTAAATAATTATAACCAATTTGGACTTAATTAAGTAGTGAAAAATTCAGCAGACATCTTTGTATCTTTAAGAAAGGAAACATGACAACAAGTTATTAAACGATATATACACTTCAGTCGTATTTAACTCCTGAAACACTTTTGTGTATATAAGGGCTCTCCTCGGTCTTTGAAAAGAAACAGAAAAAATCAATTCGACAATTCGGTGTTAAACGGAAAAAATCCGTAGATAATTCAGTGTTAAAATAATGGTCTAACAATTAGTTTTAAAAAACGTCAGTCGGCATTCGACTTAATGATAAATTGTATTTGCTGACAACGTCATTGTATCGACCATAGAACTTGCGAAATGATGACCTTAAAAGGTGTTAACATGTATCTAAATTTCTTACAAAATTAAACACAATTATATTCTTGAAACATTAAATTATCGTTTTAACATTAAATAATTTTGAAAATGATCGTAATTAGGCGATAAGACGCCCGTGATATAGAGTCCTCGAAGTAAAAATCTCCACTAATACGATAGGGGTCACTTGGTACTGAAACGTCATAGGTGACAATGGTCAATTAGAGCTCGTAAAGCTTATCGTAAGAAAAAAAAAATATAAATATCTAATACATTTTGATGTTAAATAATTACACTATACAATATTGTTGCGGGAAATTTTGACATAGTCGATATTTCTATGGTAATGGACTTCAATCTTTTATGTATATACGTCTAAAGAGAGAAATAACCATTGGGCAAGAAAATTTTCTGACAAGTAGAGCAGCTGTAGAGAGGACAGCGAAAATGAAGCCATTGACAATGTGGGACTTCGACTGAATAGAACGAATTACTGCAGTTTGACTCTGTAAATATTTATAAATATGGGAATTTTAATTTCTCTTTCATTCATTATATTAATAAATTATATAAATCCTGTGTATTTTCTTTCTATTCCAGCAGTGAATATCATTTACTAGAAATGACACTTCTTCAATGGCATCGTAAGCCATTACGAACTTCAAAACATATATTCCTACTAGATTCGGTTCGACTTTTTAAAAAAAGCATGTTGTTTATTATTTTATGTTTTAAAAAGTACCATTTCCTTAAAATACTTATTAATAGGTACAAAAACGATCGTTTTGAATAGGAACAAAGCCCTCGCGTTTGCAGAAAGAAGACCCACTTTCACCTCCCGACCAAGCTAAGGAAATGTGAAAAAAATCTTCCAAAATTATTTCTTGTGCACATTTGTGCATCCAAATTCCACAAATTATACTTTACGAGCTGTCAATTATCCAGTTATCACTTATTGATTATCTAACAGGTTTAATAAACGCAACAAATGAGCTGAAAAAAATTGAGACATGATAAAAATCCCTTAAACGAGACTGTTACAAATGCAAATGCTATATTAACTTGGGTAAATTATCCCGGATTTAGTTTGTGTGGCGACAGACCTTAGTGGCCTCCATATAAATCGTCATCATAATATCACCATGACAGACATTTACTTATGAATTCACTATCATAAGTGACATCTAATAAACGATAGTCATGCAAAATTCTTTCAGTATCGCGGTTAAATGTTTTCAAAGTGAAAAACATTGTCTACAACATTTTTGGACATCCCCTGTATACTGTCACTCTCTGCTATCTTGATGCTGGATATTCTACTTTGGATATTGATTTAACAGAGAAAACTTTTACAGCACAAACCTCATATATAGTTCTCACGTATCTCGTCAAATACGTTAAGTTTTACTCACCCTGTGACTGATAATTCTAGGAATCACATGAGAGTATAGTCTTCGCAAGATTAGTGAATATAACTGACAATAACAATACTGCATATAGATTAAACTATGACTTACAAATAAAACCGATTTTAATACAAAAACATAAATGTATACATTCCCTATGTCTTTTCTTATAAAATGTGTTGAAGGCTTTGGCATTTAAAGCATCATAGCTTTATTGGTAAAGTCAAGAAGGATTATATAATTATATTTATTAACTTTACAAAAAACGTGAACGCCATAACGTCATAATCAAAAATCACACCCACATTGCTCCCTTAATTTGGCAAGATAAGTGTGATGTGTTTCCATTAAAGATATTATTCATTTTTATAAATTTATAAAGTGAGAATAACGAACAGTGATCGATTTTCAAGAAATCTATAAATAATACAAATATGTGAAAAGGGTATATAAAATACAGATCCCTGGAAATTCCAAAGGTGGGATCAGGTGCTTAGGAGGAATAAGAATCACACAGGAGATGTATACATTTATGTATTTCTTTTATTTACATAAGTTTAATTTGTGCGTTGTAGTATAATAAAAAGGCAGCTTTCTGATTATCATTTACATTCACTCACATTTCTAATGTAAGCGATATTCTTCTCAACACCAAAGTCGTTTTGTAGAGGTCAGGTGGTAAACCTGTTTTTATACAGGGTTAAATTCCGGCAGCTCAAAAAGTGTTATATAAGGGAATGTATTTTCAAAACACTCTTTACATTATAAACTTATGTCAGGTCTTTTTTTTTTCAAATTACAGTTAATTGTTATGAAATGATAAATCACACTCTGCACTGTAGTACGTAATTTGTAATGTATTCAAATATTCTAAACATAATATTAGACCAAGACATTAATAGCAAATAATGTCTAATTATTCTTTTCCTTTAGTTCTTTACTCTCTAAATATATGATATACTTTTTTGTATAGGGCAGACGCCAGCATTTTTCTCAGCATATAGGAAAAATCATCTGTCATTTACCACAACAACCCAAACAGATGTCGTGTACGACGGTGTCCGAAGTAACTTCCACACCTGCTACAATACTTCAAGTGGTCAATTCATAGCCCCCTTTAAGGGCTTCTACGTTTTTAGCTGGGAAACTCTTACAACAGCAGGGAAAATATTTGATAGTGAGTTATTAGTCAATGGAGTTCGTTATATGCTGAATGCCTGTAACAATATAGCACAGAACACTGCATATTCCAGCTGTACTGGAGTGGCTCCTGTTCAGTTAGAGGTCGGGGATATTGTCCACATCCGGGCCTTAAGTGCAACATTCCTTCATGGTGATTGGTCGAGCTTCAGTGGATGGCTAGTGACTAAAACTTAAATAAGCGATTGCCACTGTTAGAGCATTATAATTAAAACAAAAACAAAATGATCATGTGTATATATTTATAAATTATTATAAACATATGAGCTTTCATTTCATGAGTTCAATAGTTGTAATCAATATGTACTTTGCCATAAAACCAACGGTTAGTTCATATCAGGACTAGCATGTTTCATACCAATTGCTCTAAAAGGGTCTGCAAAGTACACTGTAATTCTTACAACGGGATGGGTTTTGTGTACCTTTTATTATCAAAAACAAAATGTTACGAGGATATGACTATTTGACAGAAACATTCTTACTCCTTCTTGGAACCTTGTAACCTCCGTTGTTTCCAGGATTACACGTTTTTGTCCTGTACTTAATGTTTTTGGTTACAAAAGTTATGGATTTTAATCATCTTTTTATTAACAATGATTAAAAAGAAATATAAAGTTATCGAAAAGTAATTAAGCAACTCGGAAGCAGAATTAACAGAGGCTTCTAAAATCATCAGGAAGGTGTTTTACAAAAGAACTTATAAGATTTAAAAATTCATGTAGTTTTAAAATCTCTACAAACTGAATAATTTTGTGAGATTGGTGAAATGTCAATTTAATGAATATAAATAATAAAATAACTTGCAAAAGGTGATTTTGGTCTCAGTCCTAAGTTCTTATATAAAACACAGCGCTGAGGTGGGATCAGGTGGCACGAAAGAGTTCGCATCCTCTATTGACCGGTCAAACCCGTCATGTACTCCTTGTCACATCCTAATATTCTTGAATATAAGGATATACAATAATGATATTTGATCCTGTTTTTTTCTGTTAAATATACAATAATGTTTGATAAGTTATTGATATTACATAATATAAGTCATTAGTGAATAGCTTGTGTTTACTTTGGACACATTTCGTTCTATAAACTGATGAATCGTATAGAAAAATTGTAAAATTTGGATTATCAGTCATTGTTTCCCATGAGTGTGCTCTCTACGAGATACAATAATATCATTAATAAGTACAAGTCAACACGTTTGTCCTATGTATAAAGTGGCATTTACATCATTAGCAATTTTCACAGTGCATTCCACTTAAGACATAAGACATACGTTTCTAAGCTTTAAAAAAATAAGCATAACATACCTGATTTTAATATCAACGTTCATTTTAAATAATTTATCATAATTAATATCATTTTTTTTAAACTGCCGTGTTTTCATAATTATGTAATGAAAGTTTCCTCATAAAGAGAAAGTAATTGCGTGAATTATTTTTTTTAACGATGATCAATGAGATTTAGTACAATAGCTGATTTTTATAGCATATATGTAAAATGATGAAAATAAAACAAAATAGAAATTATTATCCTTCAGAATTATACAGTCAATCTGATTGGTATAGAGCATGTTACGTGAGGGGAGACAATTTGTGAAGTCTCCCTCAAGCGCAACTGAGAATGAAATAGCGCAAGCGAGCGTGCAGGGTGACAACCGTGTTGTCAAATTAAATGAAAATAAAGCGGCTTAAGCGAGATAACTCATATTATAATTATACAATTGCTATATATGCGGGATCGGTAAACGTCAAAGTTGTCTGTTGACAAATTTCAAAAGTATTAAGCAGAGTAGGAGATCACAAGAGGTTTGACTACTATTTTCTTCTCTATTTAATTGATAATTTTGATTCTTAAGGATAATAAAACTATTATAATTGTGTAATAACAACTTAGGAATTTCCTTCTAGAGGTCAATAAACAGTTTGTAGTCTTATCTCAAACAAAGATTAACATATTTATATTCGTAGGTTTGCAGAAGAACATGTTACTGAATGACCCTTCGGTTATCGAGCATCGCTTAGTGCATATGGAATCCATGGTTCAAGAACTCTTCCAAGAGGTCAGCTCTTTCTCAATTAAAGAACCTGCACTGTTTTCATCACATCAAATAAATGCAATAACTTTTTTTAAACAATATTCCAGTGTTCGGATAAAAAAACTCAAAGCTGACATTAATTCAAAGAACTACATAAAAAGGTTATTTTCACAGATTTTTATAAAAGAAATTGTCCAATTTCAAGGTAAATAAAAACAAGGAGAGAAAAAGGCATATGCATTGCCAAAGTAACAGACAATCAAGATACTGTGATTTCATGGTGCATATTCCGGAATAATATTGGAAATACAAGTTAAATGCTAGGGCTGGGACGATACAACTTTTTCTATATCGATACGTATCCCGATATTTGAGCCACGATACGATATGTATCACGATATGTTTAATTGGTTATAAATCCTTTTTTTATATTGAAATGAACAAAACATTTCTTCACAAATAAGAATAATTTATTCAAAGAAGTTGTATATCTGTTGTAAAACTTAATTATTTTGCACAAGTGGTCTTAATTATTATGTATTTCATATTTATATTTATATTAAGCATATTTATTTTACATACTAAACCCAAAATGTTAAGTAAACAAAGAAAAACATTAGTCAGAATTTTTTGGGCGATATGTCGATATTTCTTCATATGTATCGATATGCGTATCATCCTCACATTGAATCGATATTATCGATATCTCGATATATCGTCCCAGCCCTATTAAATGCTGAGCAGTAAATAGTGGGTTAGAGACTTTGAGTTGCCTACTAAAAGCCAGCATATGTTTGCGTACTTTAGATATCTTCATGTACATCTAAGATTTGCAGATCATTTATTTTTGAACTGCACCATTATTATGAAAATACTTGTAATATACTGACGTTCTTTAACATGAAGTAATACTGTTAAATGTCAGTAAGGCTTGCTTGTGTAAATAAGACACATTAAACAAGAATTAGCATACTTTTTGACGGCATAATACACTAAAGATACAACATATAACATCAGTGTTTGCTAATCTATATTATGCCTACATCAACTCATAACCTACATACTATTAGAATACTAACTTCTGATAACTTTTCTTGTTTTACTTGCATTCAACGTTTAGATGTAGATAAACAACATCACACAGAACTATGCATCTTAAATAAGCGTACTTTGCAGTTCAATATACTGTGTAACCATACAATAATTATATCTCAATACGTATATTACGTTTCATACAATCATCAAAATCATATCACGAGGATTGTATCGAAAGAATTATTGTCCAGACATTAAAATATGAAAGCTTTAACAATTCTAATTTGTCTAAATTAGTAAGGATTTGTGTATCATTATTGATCATCCTTCTTTTGGACGTAAAGATCGTTAACCTCTTCGAGGGTGTTAGGTAATTCTTTCCCAGTTGTTTCGGGTAACCATATAATTAAAACAGTCACTAATACTGACAAAATTCCGAATACGACACCAGGTCCCCAGGGTATATGAGTTCCCTGAAATAAAAAGTAAAGCTGAAATTGGTGATATATACTATCTATAATGAATTTTTCTTTTTTCGTGGTCTAGCAAGACCATGAAAGGTGAACAACAAACCCCAAATTTTTTCAGGATAATGCAAGCTGTCTTGTCCAAAAAATTACATATATTCAAATTAGTATATTTACCAAAACAATGTTTCAAACAGAAAATTATTGAAACCATAATTCTTTTTGATATTAAAATGGATAACACTTCTTCGATTAAACATATGTACTATATTTTTTTTCTTCTAAAAATTAACTCAGTTTGATATGCAAGTCAATATCACATACCTAACACTACATAGAGTTGATGTATAACATAGGATGAGAAATGGGCATACTTTTTTTTAAAGATTAAAAGTAATAAGAAAACCAAAATTAAATATGCTAAGAATATTTACAATACTTTAGCTCAGAATAATGGAATTGTTTAATGGTAAGATATACTAGAAAGAACATTTGTAAGGGCAAAATAATACACTCACGAAAAGTGCTGCGTATGGTGATATCATCGCACCTATTCTGGCTGAGCACGATGCCAGTCCTATACCTAGTGCTCTGAAAGAAGTGAATCGAAAAAAATCTTGATAATGGCGTCAGAAATGAGTAAAAATTACAGTAAGGAAACAGAATATAAATAACATTAGGCCGCTGGATTAAAACGAAGCTAAAGCTGAAACATGAAGATCGTGAACAATGATCATACTCAAAAGCCAGTTAAACAAGACAAATTATGAGTGGACCTCCAGAAACAGGTCCCATGGAGATGTAAGCATCCTAATGATTGGGTAAACAGGAAAATTCCATAGACAAATATCTACTGTTAATAAACTAACAAAACAAATTTTTGAGAAAACTCGAACTGAGATACTGTAAAACATGTAAAATACAATCAATTCTTTAGGAAATCTTTTTCATTTCTAATTAAGTCACTAACTGGTCAAGATTGAAAGAAAATAAAACATATAGAAATACAGAAACAAAAAAAAAAATAATTTTGATCAAAAAATCAATTCCTCTTTACGTTAACCACTCATACAAAACTCAATGGACGGACATTAAACTTATAGCAAAATCAAACTTCTAAATTAATACAGTAAAACTTATTTAAATTTAATCTGGTCACTACTTTCCTAACAAATCCACTGTACTAGACAACATTCTTCATTAGACAATTTTAATCAATTGAATTTACTGAATTTACTGAAAAGGACGTATCATAATAGGAAAAATTTTAGAAAAAAAACTAATCATTTGAAGTAGAGAGTTAAACTGTAAATATTTAGGCTCTATACTAGATATGTAGGATGTGCATGTAACTTAAACATCTAGGCTCTACTGCTAGATTTGTAGGCTGTACAATTAACGTAAATATCTAGGCTCTACTTGTAAATATCGAGCCTGTACTTGGTATATAAATATCTAGGTTCTACTTGTAAACATTTAGCCTGCACTTGTAACGTAAATATCTAGGTTCTACTGTAATGCCTACCTTAGATTAGTTGGGTACACTTCTTCTGTATATAAGAATATTGTCATCCAGGATCCCGATATACCGAACTTTCCCACTAAACTGAAGGCAGTTGCAAATCCTTCCATTACTAGAGAAGCTGTATTTCATATTAATAATTATACTTTGTTTAATTATATAAAAAGGAACTTCATTTCTGAATATAAAGGAACAATTCTTTTTCCAGTGATGACAACGCCCCCCACCCCACCCTCACCCCCGAAAAAAGACTTAAAACGAAATAAAAGTTACAAGTTATTGTCTTTTTGAGTCATTGCCTACCTAATTATCCTTATTCTAATAAGGACCCAATCAAGTTACAAATAAGTCAAGTACCGTAAGTAGAAAGCATTAGGGAAAATGCAAAGAATATGGCTATTTTCATTTCAACTATTACAAAATTGTTTTATTGGATTGATTGATTGTTGCTTTACGTCCCACTCGAGAATTTTACACTCATAAAGACATCACCATATTACGGTGGAGGACTTCAAATTTAAAGCTATACTCGGCACTCAGGGCCATTGAGCAGTGAGGGTTCTTTAAGGTGCCAAGGCTGCCTGACACGGGACCTCAGTATTTTTTTAGGTCTCATTAAAAGACCCGTGAATTTCACTTCTACATGCCGGGCGCTTGGCAAAAGAACAGTAACTACGTATTGTTTACGTCTTAGGTTTGACCAGGCGCGACGAACGAGAATCGAACCCGGGCCTCCCGATCACGAACTGAACGCCTACCTGTTTTATTGGAAAAGCAATATTTACTGTTTATGTAACCACAGGACAAGACTTAAAGGAATACCTGTATTTTTGGCAGTTGACTGCATATAATATTAGATATCATGATTACTGCGTTTATGACAGCAACGTATTGCTGCTTAGTCACGCGGTCACGGCTACTGTCTGTTAGTGGCGAGTGCAGTGAGCTGTGGAAAGCACTGGGCAAAGTTCTAGAGGCGTTCCAGATCAATAGAAAAATGTAAATCAAATTGGAAAAAAAAATAGTGTAAAGACCTTATAATTACTATTAGAGAAAGGTCATTTAGTGCCGAGAAGAAACTATTACCTTTCAGGTACATGAGGACTGCAGAAACCGATAGACACACCCCAGCTATAGCATGAAACATGATACAGGTTTTCTTTCTACCATATCTACACATCATATTATAAAACAGTCAATATAAATACAATAATATAAAGTTATTAGGTATTTACAGTGAAACATCTTTCTAGAAACCACAGATATTACAAATTAATGCCAACAACGTATATTTTTTTTTTTATCCGACAAAAAAAAATCATGAACAAGAGGTGCAACCGCGATCAGCAGATTCACCTCGGTTCTACTGTTATTATTAGATTTTTTCTCTTTTTATTTCCAAGAAACATTTTGACCTAATTTTAGCCCTCTCGTAGACCCAAAGGATTATGAACTAACTGAACCATTCCTGACGATGTTATTCATGTGTTCTACTCTACAAGCATTTCCCATAAGCTTATACCCCCTGATAACTGTTGATGGTACACTGTTATAGACTGGGCATTTATTTTAGCCGACCCTGACGATTCATTACAACTGTATCAGTATGCCCCCGCATACCTGTTTATAGTAAACATATACAGGAACACACTGGGTATCTCCACCAATCCATTTAAGAAGAAATTTAGATACATGTCTCCATTCATTGTTCCTGACGTCAGAAAGAGGCCATAATAAGTGATACTGTTCACAAACCTAAGATCAGAAGAGGAGATGTTGTATTGTTTACATTTATGTCTAGTATACCAGAATAATTGTGCAATATAGAAAGCTACATTTATAACGAGTTATAGGCACTGATAAAATTACTTCATTAGTTTATAACTTTATTTTTTTTTCAGTATTTTCTCTAGATAAAATAATTTAGCTGTATACTGTCCCTATTAACAATCATACCGATGGTAAATAAGCAGAAAAAAATATGAAACTTCTTATCTTGGTGGAAGTGCTTACAATTGATTTACAACATGCTAAACAATTGTAAAATTTTGGCATAGATTTTTTTTTTAATTAATTTATCTAGAACCATAATATTAGATTTTTTTTATAATTGTTACGATACAATTTTATATATATTTATGTACAATATATCACAACTATACCGTACAAGGATATTGGAGATTCATGCCTATAACAAACTTTTATTATCTTTATCCAGCAAATAAATAAAATCTCAACTTGATATAAAAAATAACAGATATAAAAAGGAGCATTATCAATTTGCTTAAGTCATGTTTTACTATATTGTTTATCAGGGCAGGAAAACAGTTATAAACGGTAAGGGCCATCTAATAGCTAAAATGTGTGTCAAACGAATTTACTTCAATTCCTTCGTCAACTTTCCTTTTTGTATGTAGTAAAAGTCTGCTGTGTTTACGCCTCCCAAATAATGCAATACTCAAGAACATGCTTTAAGTACGGTCAATGTTTAAACAGAGGCAGACTACTGATAGATAAGTTGAAGTTACAGGGATTTCAACAACCTCGTTTAATGTCGGCATTTCGTAAAATCTATGGACGTTATAATGATCTTGTTAGCAAATATTACCTACAATTATTTCTGCTTGTGTAATTCATACCAATTGTTTGGCTTTTGCGTTTATGCTAAATTTGACCACGGAATATTATGTATACCTGATCAATACATAGGGATGAGGGCGGTAGTGACCGGTCGGCAGGGAATGCTCACTCCTACTCACACTTTATTCCTCTTGGAATTACCTGTGATTGGTGTTTTATACCTTGTTCACAGATTTGTATGATTTGTAGATTTTTGAGATCGATCAATGTTTGCTATCTTCACCTTTTTTTTCATTTTCCAGTTATCCCCACTAAAGCTGTCATAGGTTTACTACCATGTTCAAATCATTCCTTCAAATACGTGTAAACCCAGTTTGGTTAGTTTCTTTTTAAATAGTAGATTTTACTTCAGTCGTGTTTTACTGTTCTTTATTTTATTTTTATTGTGATTTTTTTTAATTTACCATATGATCCACACAATCACAGAAGTTATGAGTATTCGGCGATTCCTGAATATATCCAAAACCGACAACTTCTCCTCCAGATGTGAAGACAAGTTTATATTTTCTGTCCTTTCATTAACATCATTTATCTGTGAATTAAGAATTTCTGTATTTGTATTGTTTTCAGCATGTCCTTGAACGTTTCCATTCTCTAACGCCAAATTTAGGTCAGCGAGGATAATGGCTGCGTCCTTCCTGTTCCACTTGGCTGCTTTTCTGATCCAGACTTTAGCCTCTTCATACCTGCCGTTTACTACGAGCCATCGAGGGGACTCTTTCAGTATCCTAAAAAAAATCACCAGCTTTATTATCGGCCGCAGGAGCGGCCGATCTATTTGTGGTTGTGTTAGAATGTGCACATGGGGAATTGAGACCTTATTTTTTCATTGCTCCGTTGGAGTAATTCTTCATTGATGACAAACATAAAAGTTACGAATATACGTTTTAAACTTTCGCTTAATACTAAGTCTTTATGGTTGTTATTAGGTTTTAGTTTGTTTTTCATTTCACATCAGTTATTCATTTATTTATGATTTCATAAAAAGTTGTTGTATGAGCTGCTCCCCAACATGGGCATGCATAGGATATAAAAACAAAACGTACTGAGTTTCCGGATTAAAAGATGCCAAGCATAACAAATAAATTGTGAAGGTTTTAATAGTAAGTGAATTTTGTTTTGAATACAATAATTTGCAAATGTTGCAATGATTTCATTTTTGCACTTCATATTTATTTTGATACATCATCGGCTTTATCATGTGACAAAGATTGTGAAGTCCATTGTTTATTTTTATCTTTATTATTAAGGTCTTCCGACTTCCTTCGGAAGACCTTATTGTTTTCCGTCTGTTTTCTATTATTATTAAGGTCTTCCGACTTCCTTCGGAAGACCTTATTGTTTTCCGTCTGTTTTCTATTATTAAGGTCTTCCGTCTTCACGGAAGACCTTATAGTGATTCTACTGTTTCTTATTATTATTATTATTATTATTTTTTCCCCAAAATTTTGTGCAGGCGATTTCTCAAAAACTATTCAGTGGTTTTAAATGAAACTTTCAGGAATTATGCGTCGTCTAATGGACTTTGTTCATCAGAAGGAAAATTTGGAAAACTCGCTTCCGGTGCCAAGTTATTGACAGTTTTCTGATTTTAAAATGAGATTTTGTCCCCCCTTTTTTTCAAAAATGGTTTAAGATATGAACTGGAGACTTGTTAGAGATGATAGGTTATGTCTTCTAGATGCGAATTTAAAAAAGTCGAATTTTTAAACTTTTTTGTTTTTCTATATTTTTCTTTTATTTTAATAAGGTTAATAGAGGCTCTTCTGAAAATGCTTAATATATAATTTATTTTAGAATTGATCAATCCAAACTCTAGATATTCGCATTTCTAAATTTGAAGCGGGTTAAAATGGCGGCTGTCTCCGTAAACTCCGATAAGTAGGTCGGAATTCACGGAGTCAGCCGAGCGTTTGTTCGAATGAAAGTACCATAAGGATCAAAGAATTGTGAAGGAATTGTTGGATTGTCACATCACAATTACGTTGCAATTCTGTTTCGAACTAGGGTTTTAATCCGGGGTTTCCTCAAACGTCTACTATAATTGTTCTTGTCTGTATCTCAAAGTAGAAAAACGACATGACTACAAGAGGAAATACGATAACTACAACCTTTTGTTTTACACCACGGAAAAACTGATCCTAAACCATGGTTATAAGTAATAGCTTTTAAAGAAACTTGCCTGACTAAAGCAATCAATATATAGTAATTATTACGTGACCATTGTTTTTCCCCATGCAGGCTTGTGTCATATTAAATGAACAGAAAAGACAAAAATAAGAAAACCATTTTTTTAAAGATTGTTTAATAAAGTTGATATAAATATTTTTTTTTCTAAAAGATGTTGTTATTGAACATAAATGGTATCAGATTCCTTGACCGTCGCAGGATGAGACATGTTTTTGGGCGAAACATTCCAGTCTTTTCATAAATGTGTAACTAATCGGGATAGTCCACTTTGGGGGTAAACAGGAAAATAAAACTTGTAGAAAATCTTACCTAAATCACTGCTTTAGTGTTACTTATCCATACGATATATAATAAGTACACTATGATAAATATACTTTCTCAAGCTCGATATTCAGGTTATAAGAACATTTTGAAATTTCATTGAAGCTATCACCATTCAATAGAAAATACATTCCAAAGGAAATGCGCGAATATTTACCCGTGACGTTTCGCGCGAAATAATGTATCGTGACCAACCTTTCGTAATAGACAAATGGTCTGATGCAGAAGTATATAGAAGTGCAGAAAAAGATTACATGGACATGCCTGTATATGGAATTACATGAAATAAAAAGTTGAATACATAAAGAATAAAAGAAAGTAAACAGTATCATCAGAGAATGGCTAAAGATATGAATATGAAACTTGCTGAGGTGATAGAGCATCAAATGTAGATATGGTGATTGACCATTATTTTTCGTCGTTCTTACTTCCGGTCGCAAACGGAAGTGAATTCAAAAATGTTAAATTTGCAACTTTTTGTTTTTCAATATTTTTCTCTGGGATTTACAGGGTTAATAGAGAGTCTTCTAGGAGTTTTATGTATGTTTTCATCTTCTTGATTGAAAAAGTTTGCAGAGATTTTTATAAAATTCACTTCCGGTCGAGTGTTTACCTGTCCTCAAAATTAGAATTTGTTCTCACAATATTGCTCGGCAACAGTAAACGACTGAAGTCTAAAACTTTCAGGTCTGATAGTTAGTCATCAGTTTATTTGAATCGTGAGAAAATCTTGTATCGCCGTTACTTCCGGTCGTGACAGGAAGTGATGCAAAAAAGTGAATGGTTAATGGTTAGCTTTCTTGGATTTTCACGCTGAATTTCTTTTATCACTTTTTCAGCGTGAATTTTTTTTTTTATTTTCAGAATCGGACGGAAGACCTCTCATTGCTCGCAATGAGTTTCTAATTATTAAGGTCTTCCGTCTCCAACGGAAGACCTTATTGTTTTCGTTCGGTTTCTTTTTCCCTATTATTATTATTATTATTATTCTTACCGATTTTGTGCAAGCGAGTTCTCGAAAACGTCTTGGTCGATTTTCATGAAATTTTCAGATCTGATAGGTATTGATCTGAACCTTATTGGAAATTTTTTTCGTTGATGACGTCACTTTCTATCTCGAGATATTTTGGATTTTCTGATTTTTAGAGGGTCGGCTTGTTCTGGAAACTCCTCCGAAACGACTTAAGATATTGATTCAAGATTTTCAGTGAAGGTAGAGGAAGGTTGGTAGATTTGCAAGCAGGTGTCCAAATCTCTCTAGCGCAAAAGGCGCCGAAGCTCGGTAGGGCTCAAAAAATGTCTCAGGAACATCTCACAAAATTTTACACCTTTTCTTTCATATCTTCATACCTGTTAAGAATTTGTTAAAACATATAGAAGAAAAGTTGTGCAGAATGACACGACCTTTCATTTGATATAAAAAAAAAAACGGGCTAACCCCTCATATTAGGGGCTCAGAGGGGCCAAAAATCTTTCATCTATAACTCTTTAACGATCAATAATTTGTAATATATTATTGAAGCAAAGATGCTTATCTTGACGATTTACAACAATATATGACAAGATTCTGATCATATGTTACGTAATAAGGGGTCACAAGGGGCCAGAATGCTAAATCTTTGACACTTTATATCTCGAAAAGGGGGAATATTTTGATAAGCATTATTGAACAAAAGATGGTCAGAATAATGTTCTAAATAATATGCACCCTTTCAATTTTTGTGAAACGGCCCCATTAAGGACTTGGAGGGGTGGCCCCTAAATATTTCCATTCAGCATATCTCCACAACGAAAAGAAATCTCTGAATAGTTGTTGAACAAAAAGTCTTCAAAATCACAAGATCTTTCATTTGATATCAAGAAAAGGGGGCTGACCCCTCAAATTAGGGGCTCAGAGGGGCCAAAATTCTTTCACCTCTAACTCTTTAACGATCAATAATTTGTAATACATTACTGAAGCAAAGATGCTTATCTTAACGATTGACAACAATATATGAGAAAATTCTGATCAAATGTTACGTAATAAGGGGTCACAAGGGGCCAGAATGCTAAATCTTTGATGCTTTATATCTCGAAAAGGGGGAATATTTTGATAAGCAATATTGAACAAAAGATGTCAGAATGATGTTCTAAATAATATGCACCCTTTTAATTTTTGTCAAACGGCCCCATTAAGGACTTGGAGGGGTGGCCCCTAAATATTTCCATTCAGCATATCTCCACAACGAAAAGAAATCTCTGAATAGTTGTTGAACAAAAAGTCTTCAAATCACAAGGTCTTTCATTTGATATCAAGAAATGGGGGCTGACCCTTCAAATTAGGGTCTCAGATGGGTCAAGAGTCTTTCATCTATAACTCTTTAACGATCAATAATTTGTAATACATTACTGAAGCAAAGGTGTTTATCTTACCGATTTACAATATATGATAAGATTCTGATCATATGTTACGTAATAAGGGGTCACAAGGGGCCAGAATGCTAAATCTTTGACGCTTTATATCTCAAAAAGGGAGAATATTTTGATAAGCAATACTGAACAAAAGATGGTCAGAATAATGTTCTAAACAATATGCACCCTTTCAATTTTTGTTAATCGGCCCCATTAAGGACTTGGTGGGGTGGCCCCTAAATATTTCCATTCAGCATATCTCCACAACGAAAAGAAATCTCTGAAATTTTCGTGAACAAAACGTTTCCAAAATCACAAGACCTTTCAATTGATATCAAGAAAAAGGAGCTGACCCCTCAAACTAGGGGCTCAGAGGGTCCAAAAGCCTGTCATCTATAGCTCTTTGATAATGTTATATAAATCAAAAGAATGAAATCTAATTAGGGAAGTCTATATATTATTATCTTTCAACAAAGATCATAGTCAAAATCATATCTCATCTTATTGAAAAATCGGACGGAAGACCTACTCGTTGCTCGCAACGAGATCTCATCTAGTTATTATTAAGGTCTTTCGTCTTCACGGAAGACCTTATAGTGATTCTACTGTTTCTTATTATTATTATTATTATTATTATTATTATTTTAGACAAATTTTGTGCACGCAATATCTCGAGAACTATTCAATGGTTTTTCATCAAACTTTCAGGGATAATGCGCTTTCGAATGCCATTGTTACATTTAAAAGAGGTTTGGAGAAATTCGCTTCCGGTTCCAAGTTATGGACATTTTTCTGATTTTGAAATGAAATTTTATCCGCGCGAGATCTAAAGAACGACTATAGATATGAACTGGAGACTTGTTGGAGACCATAGAACATGACTTCTAGATGTGCGGGTTTGCCTTTTCGTGCGTCGGGAATACTTCCGGTCGCTACCGGAAGCGAATTTAAAAAGTCAATATTTTCAACTTTTACGTTTTTCAATATTTTTCTTTGATTTTAATAGGCTTAATAGAGACTCTTATTGTAATGCTTAATATATAATTTGTTTTTAAAATTGTCTACCGGAATACATTTTAAAACTAGATTTTTTAGACAAATCTTGTGCACGCAATATCTCGAGAGCTATTCAATTGTTTTCCATCAAACTTTCAGGGATAATGCGCTATAAAATGCCATTGTTATATTTGAAAGAATTTTGGAAAAATTCGTTTCCGGTTCCAAGTTATGGACATTTTCTGATTTTGAAATGAAATTTTCTCCGCGCGAGATCTAAAGAACGGCTAAAGATATGAATTGAAGAATTGTTGGACAGCATAGAACATGACTTCTAGATGTGCGGGTTTGCCTTTTCGTGAGTTGTGAGTACTTCCGGTCGCTACCGGAAGCAAATTAAAAAAGTCAATTTTTTCAACTTTTACGTTTTTCAATATTTTTCTTTGATTTTAGTAGGGTTATATTCCTTTATAGATACAAGTTACCGAACATAATAGGTATCAGATTCCTTGAGCGTCATATGGCGAGATGTGTTTTGTTGCAAAACATTCAAGTCTTTTCATTAAAGTATTAATAATTGGAATAGTCCACTTTGGGGGTAAAGAGGAATATAAAGTGTGTAAGAAAACTTAGCGCTGCCTTTATGTTACTTGCCCGTATACGATATGTTATATGTAAGTGTGATAAATAAACATTCTTAGGCTCGAAAATCAGGCTATAGCAATATATATTTTTTTTAAATTTCATTGAAGCTATCACGTACACTTATTCAATTGAAGACACATTCCAAAGAAAAGGCGCGAAGAATTACTCGTGACGTTTGGCGCGAAGTAATGTATCTTGAACCGCCTTTCACAAATGGTCTGATGCACTAGTGTAGAAGTACAGAAAAAGATTACACGGACATGTCTGTATTTGGAATTGCATAGAATAGAAAGTTGAATGCATAAAGAAAAAAGGAAGTAAATACAATAGTTTTTTTTTTAGTTTTTATCTGTAACAGATTATTTTCTCTGCTATCAGTTATTGTTAAAACTCAAGTAACAAATCCGATGTAAATCTGCTAGTACTTGCACAAAATTTAGCTGGCTAGGTTTCATCCTATAATTCCGCACTATAAGAAAAAAAAATTAACCTGCCTGACACTCGTTACTTCAGGGAATGAGTGCAAGGTAAACATCGATGATGGCTGGTACTTTGTGCTAGTGCAGTGGTTTCAATATTAAAGAACAAGGTTCACTTAGGGCCTTTTTTGACCCTGTGAATTTCAGAAAAACTGAAACTGCTTGGTTTTAGTTGACAATGCATTAAATATCATTTAGACCTTTGATGACTGCGTATCTATCAAAAATGACGTAATTTTCTGGCTAGCCTATGCATTAAGACGTCATGGCTAGCCTATGCATTAAGACGTCATGAAATGCGTCATTTTCCTCGTATCCTGAAAATTTCTACAAAACAGCCAATTTTTAAAGCTATTTTTCGATATTTAATATAGGACGTGACCTCTGATCTTAAATATGCAACTATTAAATGATAGAACTATTTCTGTGGATTACAAAACCTGTTTTATTTTTTAGATCAGAGGATGCGTTCATTTTATTTCTCCTCTTTCTTTTTTAAACTAAAACTTGCATCATTTTATTGCATCTCCTTCGCTGTTTTGAAATATGTTAGATTCCACCGGAAATAAAACGTCAACTTCCGGTCTATTGCTCGGCAACAGTAAACGACTGAAGTTTAAAACTTTCAGGACTGATAGTCAGTCATCAGTTTATTTGAATCGTGAAAAATCTTGTATCGCCGTCACTTCTGGTAGTGACAGAAAGTGATGCAAAATAGGGAATGGTTAATGGTTAGCATGTTGGATTTTCAGGCTGACGACCAGGGTTAAATCTCCAGAGTGTCTGAATTTCTTTTATCACTTTTTCAGCTTGAGTTATCTTTTTACCAGAATCGGACGGAAGACCTCTCATTGCTCGCAATGAGTTTCTAGTTATTATTATTATTCTTTTTTCATAGTACGGCCGATATCTCAGCTGTGAGTGGACGGATTTGAAAGATTTTTTCAGGGAAGATGCATCGTGAGAATATCTCCAGACGTGTTTTTCATTTTTTGAAAAATCACTTCCGTTCGCGATTTTTGGGGAAATTTGTTTTTTTTAAATGAAATTTTGTCCGTTAATTTTCTCGAGAACGGCTAAAGATATGAAATTGAAACTCACTGACGTGATAGAGCATCAAATGGAGATATGGTGATCGACCTTTATTTTTCGTCGTTCGGACTTCCGGTCGCGAACGGAAGTGAATTCAAAAATGTTAAATTTGAAACTTTTTGGTTTTTCAATATTTTTCTTTGATATTTACAGGGTTAATAGAGAGTCTTTTAAGAGTTCTATGTATGTTTTCATCACTTTGATTGATGCATTTATTGCAAAGATATGACCGATTCAAACTTTCTCGTATGTTGCGCGTTCGAATCCTGCTTGGACGGGAGATTGTTTCTCTCTTTTTTCAGTTGAAAATAATATTTTTCTCCGTGAAGACATGTATGATAGTTTTTGCTTATTTTTTAAAGCTTTGTTTACAGAGATTCTGCAGAAATCCTTTGATAATTATGATCTATGTTGAAAGACTGTGTTACATAAACGTAAACGAAAAATACCTTCAATAAAGTATGAAATGAAGTGAGATAGCATAGCGTTCTGGAGAAGAGCTCGGTCGGAAGACCACTTGTTGCCCTAGCAACAAGAAAAGCATCTAGTTATTATTATTTTTTTTTTTTGGTCACCATTTATAGATTTTCATAATAAGTAATTTTCGATATTTTTTGCATAAGCCATTGAGTCGAATGATTTTATTGTGATACTATCTTTCACCGCGAGCGATCCTATTTTTATTTCCATGATTTATTTATTTTGATTGATCACACTGCAAATCAAAGTTTAAAAAAATGAACAGAAAAAGTAAAGCAATGGAACAGTTTGCAAAATAATGTACCAAATACGTGTAATTTTTCTATTTTGATTTTTTTTTTCGGATTCTCTTTTGTGAAAATTCTTCTAAATTCTAAAATAATATATTTTTGCAGCCGATTTGATGCTTTGCATCAATTTAACTTGTTTCTGATTGTCATGAGCACAGAAAGCTGCTGTGATGGTATTCCTTTATAAATATTTTCTCTTACTTCAAAAGAATGACCAACCACTGTCGTTGGTAATAAGTTTATGAAAGATTTTATCTTGGAGAGTCGGAACATGTATGGTCAGTGTTTGGCGTCATGTGACGCGAGGCTTTCATATCTGTGAATAATTTCCATTATATATTAGTTGCATGAATATGTTGGATTACCATCGTGTTTGAGAAAGAGGATTTATAGTTATAAAACCAACCATCGTATTCACTAAGGAGGAATAAATTTACATGAAACGAACCACCATGGTTCAGAAAGAAGAATAAAGTTTTATTAAACTAACCATCCTATTCTAAAAATTATGAAATAAATGCTTTTTAAAAGAACCGTCACGTTTCAAAGATGGGAATAATCTCTGTAAACCGAATTATCGCGTTCTATAAAGAGGAAAGAATAAACTTGTATAAAACGAACCATCGTGTTCCAAGACTGTGAACTCCTACTAGTCCCGCAGTCAGCATTGTGTAGCGCCAGGAGACGCTCCTAAGGAGGTAGGCGATCAGTGCTATAGAGGATATGGAGAACGTCCACATAAGGTTGCCCACAAAGCTCACAAACCCTCTACTTTCTGCAGGAAACAGCTCTACTTGTATTGTGGCTAATACTAAACCAAATCCCTGACAATAAATAAATATAAAGCTAGAAATATGAAAAGTGTCTTTTATAATCGATACCATCTAGAATATTCGAATGTCGGTGTTTTTTTTTTAATGTTGAAATTAAGTACCATGAATTAGTTCAAAAATTGAATTTATATATAAGATTTATATATATATAATGAAAACTTAATATATGCTTTTGTATTCTCCTCTCCAAACAATCTTTAATTTTACCTGGGCGAAGGCCCCGGTCAGTAGTCTGAGAATGACAAATCCAAAGAACCACGGAACCACAGCAGTCAGTATAAAACACACCGATGTACCGATAAACGTAGTGTAAGTTACCACCAAACGACCGTATTTGTCAGACAGCGCTGTAAACAAACTTGCACCGATCATCTGCCCAACGGCCACCATGGTAGACGGCATACTTCCCAGGCCTTCCGACTGGCACACCAAATTCCACTGTAATAATACCGAAGAATGAATTATAGCAGTTCCATTGATAGACTGAAATTTCTGAATCACTTGAATATAGTAACGCACTTGTGAGGGAGCAGATGAATGTAAGTGAAGTGACCAAAGTAACCAAACAAAGTAACAGAATTATACCGGGATCAATGTCATATGCTGGACTTAATGTAAGAGATTTGTGCTCCCTTGCGAGGGGATGTTCCGCTTGCGTTGACCGTGTACGGTGTGTTTCTGAATGAAATATGTCCGTATTGTCTGATCTCAAAGCTGACGAGGCAAAACCCCGGAAAATTATATTATTACATTTGATATTTTTGGTTCTGAGTTAAACAGTAAAAATAATAATAAAAGTCTTAAAATTCTCTATTCCATACCTCTGATATCGTGGTTTCACGTCCAAAAAAATCATATCCATCTGTACAGGGTAAGATGTCTTGTGTCACAACACCAGACCTGTTTGTCTCGAGAATGACGTCACATTGACGTGTATACATCGTGACGTTTTGCGATCCATTAGTCTCTCTATAATAATTTGTCAAAAGATCACTTGGAAACTTGCACTGGAAGTCTGGTATATAACCTTCGAAAAAGCATAAACACAGCATTAACGCTCTGTGGGTCATTTTTTGAGTCTTGAAACACAGCGAATACTTAACAGTTACACGGCATAAATGCTCTCTTGTAAACCTATGTTTATTGACCTCTAGTGCAACAGTTCTATAGCCTAAAAAAGACACTTTTTATGCCCCCATAATCTAGGATTCTGGGGCATATAGTTTTTACCCTGTCCGTCCGTCTGTCTTCTGTCTATCTATCTATCTGTCCGTCTAGCTGTCTAGCTGTTTGTCCGCAAAAACTTTAACCTTGCCTATTACTTTTGATTGGTTGGAGCTATGGTATTCATATTTCACATGTGTAATCCATGTGACAAGAACTTTCTTTGTTTTTGTTTTTTTTTTTACTTTTTGACCTTGACCTTGGAGTTTGACCCACTTTTGCTAAATTTTATCAGACCTTAACTTTGGTCTTTTGAAAAGATCGTATAAGGGCTTTCAAACTTCACAAGTGTATACCTTGTGACAAGGCCTTCCTTCATATACCAACAACTTTGACTGTTTGACCCTGACCTGAAGTTTGACCTACTATTGAAAAAACTTTAACCTTGGTTAAAACTTTTGAACAATTGGTGCTAGGGCTTTCATACATCACATGTGTAGTCCTTCTGTCAAGACCTTTTTATGGATACCAAAAACTTTGACCCTTGGCCTTCACCATGGAGTTTGAAGTATTTTGGAAAAGAAAACTTTAACCTTAACCATAACTTTTAAACAGTTTGGTGTTAGGACTTTCATAATTCACATGCGTATCCCATGTGCCAAGACCTTTTTATGGATATCAACAACTTTGACCCTTGACCTTCAACTTGGACACTTGAAATACTTTTGAAAAACTTTAACCTTGGCCCTAAATTTTAAATAGTTGGTGTTAGGGCTTTCATTCTTCACATGTGTATTCCTTGTGACAAGTCTTTCCTTTAGATACCAACAATTTTTACCCTTTGACTTTGACCTTGGAGTTTGACATACTTAAAAAAACATTGAACCTTGGTCATAACTTTTGAACAATCGGTACTAGGGCTTTCATGTTTCACATGTGTATTCCTTGTGACCTTCCTTTGGATATCAACATTTTTTGGAGTTTGACCTATTCTAAAAAAAACTTTAACATTTGAATACTTGGTTCTAAGGCTTTCATATTTCATGTACATATGTATCATCAATCGAAACTTCTCGAGCCTTTCCGACAAGAGGAAAAACAACCTCGAATGTGTTAAGTAGGCGTCCATGACACCCCCCCCCCCCTTTTCATAAACTTTGAAATAAATGTAGGGAGACCTCTTATCTGTAGAGTTTGGAGCTCAACTTAATTGAATGTAAAAATATTACCTAAAATATACTACTGGAGTGGCTTTTAACTCTGTCGTTCCAGTACTATAATAAATAGGAAGCAGCTCCATTTAAACCTATCATGAACTGAGCGACCTTCATTGACATATCTTTTTAAATTAAGTATGACTTACCTATAAATACATAAATGACAAGAGGATAAGCAGCAGATGGACTGCATATCAGAGTGTAGACGTATTGTAAAATCTGAAAACGGCCATATTTTCCGAGCGACCGGAGAGTGTCGTCCACATCCATCGCACGACCTAATGTGATTGTTGTTTTTATTGCAAGGTTAGACGGATATGTTTTCAATTAAATAATTTATTATTCATGAGCATGCTTGCATCTGTGATAGTCAATACATTAAAAATGATTGGCCTCAATTATCATAAAAAGTAACCCTGCTTTTATATCCGAGGTGAAAGTTTTAATCTCAGGTTGTTATGTTATACATTTAGAAATATAAGTTTAACCCTTTTTTCTTTCCTCCGTTTTTTTTAATGTATATGGTTCCTTTACTGTTTTGCTTTTATTTAATTTTGGTTTATTTCTTTATTTATTCATTTATTTATTCCTTTTTATTGGTAATAGGGGTGGTTCCGGAAAAAAAAAACTGTCCAGATAGAATTGATACATTTTTAAAGATAGGGAGACATGTTATAATTTAGGCATGCTACATCCGTGTGCACACCTGTAACTTGTAGTGCATAAAGATACTACTCACATGCTTTAAATGAAAAGCGTGAAACGAAAAATATAAATAGGAACAACATAAAGAATGGATATTTATCCTGTCTCTCACTGTAGAAATGTCAGCAAACTGTATACTCGCTGCTGACCCCCATGCTTTTTTTTTATTTTGTTATTTATTTTTTACAATTCATATGTGTTGAATTTTGAATATGGAGAGTAATTGGTATTTTTTAATGTTTTTAATGTTTTTAATGTTTTAGTATTTTATCTCTTTTTTTATTACGTGTAACAGCAACAAGTTCTATTTAATCCTACATTTGATTTGCAAGTTATCCAAAATGTTAATTCTTTAAGAAAATGTGGCACTTAAAGTATTTTTTCAGTATCGCTTTTATCTTACCGAGGACTAGTTTTTATTTTAAGATTGTTACGAGCAAACCTGTTAAAAATGTATCTCAAAGAAATATAAATTTTTATCCATGTATCGCTTTTGCGATGAGGGATCCCCCCCCAAATAGTTGCGTTAGGCTTAGCAGTTAAGTTGGTGGTGCAAGATCCTTTGACCATTTAGGGAAGTCTGGCCACTTTCAACAATGACTTCTCACATTATACTACAAGCATATAACTTACCATAAATTTTCGTTGTAGATCTACAAGTATCACTATCGCCGTACACAGAATTAGATTCATGATTCGACCGTCCATATTCTTGCAGTATAACAACTCCCTGTCAAAAGTTTATTTTCATCATTATCGGCTGCAGGTGCGGCCGATCTATTAGTGGTTGTGTTAGAAAGTGCACATGGGGAAATGAGACGTTATTTCTATTTTAATAATAATTCATTAATGATAACATATTTACACACTGAATTGTCGACGGATATTTCCGATATTTCCCGATCATGACAAGGAGCACACGGCGGGTGTGACCGGTCGGCAGGGGATGCTCACTCCTCCATGGCACCTGATCCCACCTCTGATGTTTAGAGGTCCGTGTTTGCTCTGCTCTTATTTTGTATTGTTTATTGGACTTTAGACCTCGAATACTGTTCGTTATCTCCATATATTTCATGTATGAAACTATGAGGAAACTATTTTTAAAACTTGCATTACACAATCTTCATTGCTGTTATAATATTTCACTTTCATTTCTCTTCAGATAATTAATAATTTATAATTATATAAAACGGGTTTACAATAGGTACTCCCCAGCATGGGAATGTGTAAGATATGAATACTAATTGTTATGATTTTCCGTAAGATAATTACAGTGGTAAAAGTGTTGAATAAAAATAAATCTATTAAAACATGTTTCGAATAATGACTCATGGATTTTTTACACTTTGAATTTATTGCGTTATCCACCCCGTCGTAAAGCATAGTCTGAAGAAATCATCGGCATTATCACGTGACAAACATCCAGGGTATCAGCACGTGGTTCATCTGTAACTGACTATAAATAGACCTACATCTTTATTTTGATGACATTTTTATTATTTATCGCTGATTCTTGTATCGATGAAACAATTTGATAAACATACGGACTGAACTTCTATTTATCTTGCAATATGTTTAAAGACTTTTATTGAAGGCAGTGTAAAATAAAAATATAACTCCTTAGCTTTGAATATCCTGTGCTTTCCTTGTACAACGTATGCTTTCTTGTGAAAGTTCTTTTTACCATGCTTTTTTTTTTGTTTGCGGCTGATTTGATGCTTTGCATCAATTTATTTGTTGAACTCATTTAAACATGTCATACTGGGCATTTAGGTAAAGATAACACAGTTTTTCTTATGAATATATGATTGCGAAAGCGTCCTTGAGTTCATGATTTCAGTGTTTTAAAGAAATTATGCCCTTATTTTTCTGCTACACATGTTTAAAATTGGTTACTCAAAGAGGAAAATTCACAAGTTTTATCTCCAAGACGGCGGTCAGGGGAAATTAACTCGGAGGGGAAATACGTCATACGAAATATTATCTATATCATCCAATAACTTTGTTTAGATGGAAGGAAAAGACAATTTACTCTATGAACAAACAACTTCGTATATTACATACGTTGTACATGTATGTATGTAAGTTTATTCTTTATGGTGACAATACATTCACCTTTAATTATCAGATAAAAAATATTTTAATCCCTAAATTTTAGGGATGGCAATCGAATACAGAATTGCCAATCTGTTAACCGTAAGACGATCCGACCGATTAATCGGTTAACCGTAACAAAATGCTCTTTTCCGGACATTGTTTTTAAAATTAATTCTATTCATATCCCCCTCCCAATAAATTAATATATATATATAAATAAAAAAAGAAAAGAAAAATAGAAAAATATTTAGTAATATTCTGTTTATGCTTGATCTGTATATTTTACGCATTTTAATTCAATTTCGAAAGGAAAACCATAAAATATACACGAGATACATGTATCAAGGACATTGATAACTTTCTGACGACCCCCAAACATTACATACGGTTGTCATCATAAACAGAAACAAAGTTTAAGGAGGTTTGATCCTGCTATCAAAAGTATTGAGAATTTTTTATCAAGTATATTTTTAGAATCTACACATATAGCTCAATTATATCATGAGTTTTTTCATTGAATATAGTTTGTTTTGCATTGTAGAATCCAAATTTATTATAAGAACTAAAACATTACGCAGATTTTTTTTTAATAGAGGTCAAGACAAAAATCTGCTCAAAAGCTCAGGAACGACCTTTTTAAACTATTACTTAATTTACAATGTTTGCATAGAAATATAAATTGGCAGAACTGCAAAAGATACAAAATGTAATCAGTTCAAAATACACAACGGTGATTTAATTATTATCATTAAAGAAACAGAGGACAAGCTGGGATGATGTTTAAACAGCAATTAACACTTCACAAATTGACCAATTACCCCAACACACCCGTCCGAGGAGTCCTAATGAATTATATCTAAATACATGTATGCAAAAAATGTTATAACGTATCAACATTCATAGATTTTTTTTAAAATTGCAAATAGAATTTTAAGGATATTTACACATATTTTCATTTTTTCCGACTAACCGATTACAGATTTCCTAACCGATTACCATCGTTGCGACCGATTAATTGGTTAACCGGTTACAAACTGCCATCCCTACTAAATTTCTATTTTTTCTTGTATTATGTTATAATCTAATATCTAATCTAATATAAGACAAAGTGGTTCAGTGACTTATAGCCAGGTATCCTCTGTAAAGCTGCAGTTCCACTTTCTGTTGTTCCCTGCTGATTGCTAAAAAATTTGTCAACATAACATAGTTATTCTTGAGAGGGACGTTGAACAACAAACAAAACAACATAGTTCAATTTCTATTCATGTGCCTAAATTTCATTAGTAAAGCGACAGCCTTTGCACTGGATTACTTCGGCTGTATACTGTTCATGCAGGAGAGCTTACTCTTGACCTTTCCATTGTAACACGCCAGCGATTCTTATCTCATTAATTATGGGCAAAAATCGGAGAACAGCTTCGGCTAGTGTTTTTTGTTCACTATTTTCTGTTCTGTCTTGATAACAGAAGCTTTAAGAATTTATTTTGTATGAAAAAGTTACTTATAATACTAGACAGAAAATGCAGATAAATAAAATTGTGTCACGTGTTCTTTAAGATCCACATGAATTAGTGATAAGTTAATAGCGAGCACAGCGAAGCGCCGCTCTTCAAGCAACACCTGGGCGAAGAGAAAATTTGGACCTTGCACATTTATCCAAATAATCTTTTTCCGCAGTAGCCTGCGATTTGTATTTCGCCGCAAACATCGTTAAGTAGCAACAAAAGTTCCACAAAAATTAAATCGCATTGATTTAATGGATATTGCAGAAACAAACATTCTTCATTAAAACTAGCACTGTTTAGGCTTCGATCTGGTAATGCAACATATATACGACATCATGTGACTTCAGAGTCTAGACGTACAAAATGTCAGATGCGGTTGGAGGACACGGATGTAAATTAAAACTGAATGTGTATCTGCGCTCGCAATACTTGTCGTTTCTTCAACATATTTTTGAGATATATCCAGAAACACAAACTACATAGACGACTTTGCAGTGTTAGAAATTTCATTTTGAGATTTAATTGGTAATAAATGGTATTCACATATGTATAATACTCCAAACATAGATATTGATCGTGAATGTCATATTCTTACATTTTCTTGTACGAGACAGGTGTCCCATAATTTATTTCAAACCTGTAGTTTTAATGACAGACATTTGTTACATGCTTTATATTTAACATCTAGCACAATCATGCCACATGTACTTTATATGCTACAATACACACATGTGTTAGAAATATTAACAAGAGGCCTATTTGCCACAACGCTCACCTGAGTCAGTATGGCCTTGCTGTTCTTCATCAGCAGATTTCCTTTCCTATATATTCATATGTAAAGCTTTGGTCGCCTGTCATGATTTGATACACTACCTGAGGATGCTTCCATATCAATATGACTCATCATGGCTTTGTTGTTCTTGAGAAGAAGATTTTTAAATATATTTTCTATATATGTTCTTTTGAAAAACTTTGATCCCCCATTATGGCCCCACCCTTCTACTTGAAAATGCCTTGAACAAACCTGAATCTACAATACATGGGGATGCTTCCATAACAATATGACTAATTATCGCTTTCATGTTCTGGAAAAGATTTTTAAAAGATTTTTCCTATATATTCCTATGTGAAACTTTGATCACCCATTGTGGCCCCACCCTACCAATGGGGGTCATGATTTGAAAAACAAAAAAACAAAAAAAAAAAAACTTGAATCTACACTACCTGAGGAGGATTCCATATCAATATGACTAATTGTGGCTCTGTTGTTCTTGATAAGAAGTTTGAAAGATTTTTTTCCCTATACAGTCCCGACCAGACACAACCTAACACCCGAGCGAACCCAAAGCGCACCCCGGGTTCGCTTTCTGGGTTCGCTCGGGGTCCGCTACGGGTTCGCTTTCAGAAATTTTGGGTGCGCTCTGGGTTCACTTTGGGTTCGCTCTGCGTTCGCTTGGGGTCAGCTCTGGGTCCGCTAGAGCGAACCCGGCGTTCGCTTTCTGGGTTCGCTTTGCGCACTCATGCGTGAAGCGGACCCCGCTTTAATCTTGCCGCCAGTAAACTCCGCCCCTTGTTTATTCCAAATACAGTAGTGAAATTGATCATTGTTGTTTTTGTGGCGATCGATACATGTGCATGTACAGTGGCTGCAACTTTATTGTTGACAACAAAAAAGAACGATCACGTTACACGAACGATTCCGCACGATTAACGCACGATTAAACCTGTTACACGAACGATCCTTCACGCACACGATTTTTCACATTAAACGATCATTCACGGTTGTTAATGCTAATGCATGCTTTTTTGAACAAAATAGATAAATATATTTAGGAGTGGATATTTTTTCTTTTAAAAAAAGCTTAATTAATAAATATTTTAGATTAGAAATAGTTACTGCAACAATTCATCGACTTCGGAAAACTAAAAAAAAAAAAAAAAAAAAAAAAAAAAAAAAAAAAAAAAAAAAATTGAAATAAATATTTTTGAAACAACATGTAAATAAGACTTGTAGGTGTTTTGAATTACAAATAATCATTTATTTAATTCTCCGACATATATAGAATATTTTTTTTTTATCTTTTTGATACGTAAAGATGTAATTAATTTATGATCGAATGCGGCATGTTCTATCTCATGATATAGGTTGGCAGTGAGTTTTGATTCAATCGGATTTTATGATATGCAGTGTGGGGGTAAAAGATTTTTAAAAGTGGTCTAAAAAATGAAAGAAAAACTACATCCATCTTTCTATTTATGAATTTCAAAAATCAACCTTTTTTAAAATTCATTCATCTGCAGAAATAATAATAAGTATCAGGGATAAAAAATATAACCCCGACAATCGTGTCGTGTGCATTTGCCGACTAAATATTTCAGTAAGTATACAGAATTATTAATTTGTTTGTAAAAATATACATTTTTTATGTATTGATATTAAAATATCATGACCATAATTAGCAGTTAACGGGGCCTATCATCAGAGAAAAAAATAGTTAAACATCTTAAATACGCTTTATCATTAAAAGTTACGCTATTTTAAAAAGAATACAATACTGTACGACTTATTATATTGCTTATTTACTTCTGATAATTAGTTCGTTCAATAATGTACATGTAAATCGCGCTTCGTTATTTTTACTTCAATTAGAAAACCAACAAACTAAATCAAGCTTTACATTATTTTTTTGTGAAAGAGAAATCAAAATAATACTATAGTCGTTTACTATTGTGCATACTGTAAATTTGCATTTATGCTGTTCTTATTTTTTTTTTCAATGAAGAAGATCAATAATTCTGATGTTGATCTGGATTTAAATAAAAAAAAAATGTAAATCAGAATTATAAAAATAAATTAATTGAATGAAAGCACGTACATATACACAATCTTGTACAGTATCTTGAGATGATGAAATGCTATAATTTATCAAAACCCATTTTTTTTAGTAACAATTGTGATAACCATTATTTTCTTTTATACATTAAAGAACGTTTTGTCTGGTAAATTTACGCAATGTAAATTAATGGATTTTAAAAAATAAAAAATAAAGAAAATAATTGTGTAAATATAACATGCTACCTGGATAATTAAAATATAAATATGATTTTTTTTAAATCATGTTAATAATAATTTCACACTGTACATTAATACGTTTTGCTTGTACAATGTTTTATTTACATCGAATGACAAACTGACATGCTGATCGGTCGACGCGCTGATTGGTTAACACGTCTTACCGCTAATCCTGATTGACAGCTCTGTTATGCAACACCGAACGCGCGTTCGCTTTCTGGGTTCGCTACTGAATTTGGGGTTCGCTTTCGGCGTTCGCTCTGGGTCCGCTGCGGGTTCGCTCTGGGTGCGCTCCGGGTTCGCTCTGGGTCAGCTATAGCGAACCCCAAGCGAACCCGAAGCGAACCCAGAGAGCGAACCCGGGGTGCGCTTTGGGTTCGCTTTCTGTTAGGTTGTGTCTGGTCGGTACTGTATATTCCTATGTAAAACTTTGATCCCTCATTCTAGCCGCATCCTACCCCCCGGGGTTATGATTTGAACAAACTTGAATCTACCCTACGTGAGGATGATTCCATATCAATATGACTAATTGTGGCTTTGTTGTTTTTGAGAAGAAGATTTTAAAAGATTTTTCCTTTATATTGCTATGTAAAAATTTGATCCCCATTGTGGTCTCACCCAACCCCCGGGGGTCATGATTTGAACAAATTTGAATCTACGCTATGTAATGAAGATTTAACATATGTTTCAACTTTTCTGGCCCAATGGTTCTTGAGAAAAAGATTTTTAAAAGATGACACCAGATTTTCAACAATTCTTAATAATCATTCCTTGGAAGAGGGCGTGGCCCTTCATTTGAACAAACTTGAACCCCCTTCACACAAGGATGCTTTGTGGCAAGTTTGGTTGAAATCGGCCCAGTGGTTCGGAGAAGAAGTCGAAAATGTGAAAAGTTTACAGACGGACGGACAAACAGACGGACTGCAGACAGGTGAGCTAAAAACAGTTCTTCAATTCTATTTGTTACATACTTTAGATATTACAAATAATTCTCATAAATTAAATCTGTATAAATTATTTATATATCATGCATACGTATTACCTACTTAAGTAAATAAAATTTCACACGCATTACTCACATACTAACCTTTTTTTTCCGGCTAGTCTTTTGTGTGTCACAAACATAAAGTAATTATTAATGGTCCCACCAAATAAAATTAACAATGGAAAAAAATTACATATTCAACTTTCAATAATTGGTATCTTTATCTATTGACATATGTTTTTCCGTTTGCAATTGTATTTTCATAATTTGCCAAAGGAAGATGCTTCGCATAAAAATGGAATAAAAAGCCCACATCCGTTATCGTTCCAGCTTCCGGTAATCATGACTTGTACACAGTTCTCATACCCCTTGAAGTTGTCAGGCTGACCAACACGCCAGTTTGTGTAGCTAAGATTACTTCCGCTTGTGCTCCAAACAAATGTCCCCTCCTCTGAAAGGTCATTGGCTCCAATCCAAACTGAGAGAATCCACCAGGAGGCGTTAGAGCTAGCTAGAAATATATACTGCATATTGTAGTTTACACTTCTGAAATCCTATTTTGGTTAAAAAAATCAAGTCATCTTTTAAGGACAAATAGTACAAAAAAGGATTCTTTGATCGGTACATATTTTTGGACTTATTTGGTTGTAAACGATGTGGATAATAAATTTCTTAAATGTTTAGAAATTGTTAACTGTCTCTGATTTTTAGAATTGTACCTTTCTGCAGCATTCCTAATTAATCTAAACAAATTTTTGCCACTTTAAATCCCATTATTGTAAATATTTGAATGAAGTATTGAAATCTTTGGGGTTAAGCTTATTCATTTGACTTACATGACTAATGTTGTTATTTTTAAGATGTTTGATAATAAATTGTTTGCATCATCCTTTCTTCAACAGTTAAAAAAAAAAATTCTTAGGCATGTAGGATTTGCTCTGTCTGTCTCTCTGTCCGAAAAAACTTTAGCCTTATACATAACTTCTGATAATTTAGACTTAGGCCATTTATATTTTACATATGCATTTCTCTTTTTTGGGTACCAATATATTTGACCTCTTGACGTTAATTTGGAGTTTAACATGCTTTTGAAAAATTTTGACCTTGACCATAATTTTTTTCATGATTGCTGCAAGGGCTTTTCGATTTCACAGATGTATTACTTGTGACAAGACCTTTCTTTAGGTACTAATATTTTTTATCTCTTGACCTTTGAGTTTGACTTGCATTTGAGAAACTTCAGTGTTGACCACAACTTCCCATGTGGGGTCATGAGGGTTTCACAAAAACATCTTGTTTTTATCATACATTGAACATAAATCAACAATTGAAAAGCATAGACGAAGAAACCTGGGTATACACATAGAATATAAGGGCCAACTGACAGACTAAATTGTATGACAAACAAGATGACTTCTGTTTTTCCATCGTCAAATGTCCTTATTTATGTAGAAATATTCCGCTATCACCTGCATTTAATGTTGAAATTTCCCAACTAATTTGATATTCAAGAACATGCTCCGAGTACGAACTTTTAAACAGAGGTAGGCTACTGACAAACAAATTGATGTTACAGGTTTTTCAACAACCTCCTTTAAAGTCAGCATTTTGTAAATCATATGGTTGTTATAATGATCTTCTTAGCAAATATAACCTACATGTATCATTGGGTCGTATTTTGGCTGACACGTTTCATACCGATTGTTATGTCTGTTTTATACTAAGTTTGAGTACGGATTGTTCAGTCTACCTGATCAATTCATAGGGCTTACGGTGGGTGTGGCCGGGTGTCTTCATATTTCAATTTATTACCCTAATTCTTTTTGGAATGGGAATCAAAATAATATTCAACATTATTCAAGCGTGTATTTTTTTCCAACGATTTTTTTTTAGATCTCATATTTTCAGCTCCTAAAAAAACATCATGCATATCTGTCAAATTTAATAAAAGGTCGTAAGTCAAAGTTTTCTAGCATAATGTGCGGTAAAGAAATGATATAAGGAGAATTAGCGACTATATGTTTAACATTACCATCATATAAGTAAGATATTACAGAAACAAAAAGTCAAAATGTCAGATATAACACAAAAATGGCGAAAAGTCAGAATACTAATATACTAAGGGGCCATAATTCAGATATTACCATAATAAGGGGCGATCAGTGTGTCTGTAATCCAGTTATTTTCCTCCATGGAATCTATTTCAGCCAGATATCCTCCATAACTCTTACACCGTTCCTGGTGAAATGCAATGTATTCATTATTGTATTAATAAATTAAACTTTCACAAACGTATATAGGATATCCCTATTTTGAGCAATGAAACAATATATATTTGTGATCACCCACTAAAATTCTTTACTGAATGCTAGTACTTCTAATACTTTTAATTTTAATGAATGTTGAAGATTATATTTTTATAAAGAAGTATCTTAAAAGCAAACACCTATTCTTAAAATAAAATGTGTTCTGATTGATTATTATTGTTTTAGGCCGAGTCGGCAATATCTGAGCCATACTTCGGCGAATCTGTGCTATATATTTGAATACATATACTGTCTCCTGTATAAAACATTAATCTACTGCGAAAGAACTGATACCTTGGCAGTTTCCCAGGCTACTGCAACAGGTACAAGAAGATAGAAATGTCCTTCATATTTTTGATACAGTGCTGTTTAGGAAGAAAATAAGAAAAAGTCACTGGGGATTTAATTCCTCAATAATATTCTAGATGCTTTAACTGAACGAGATTAATAAAGATTGACAAATTAATGAAGTTGATTTTCATATGAAAATGAAGTGAACTGTATTTGGTATGTAAATGTTGATATTTGTGTTTGTTATGCAAATAAAGGTTTATATTTGGTGTTTAATGAAGATGTTTGTGTTTGGTATATACATGAAGGGATAAGTGTTGGAATAGAAATCATGAGATATGTGTCCGTTAGGTAAATCAAGGGAGAAGGTATATATAAAACTCTAGATTAAACATATTCATACCACATTTGACATTGTTTTTCCACTCGCCGTCCGTCTGACATGTTAACAATCCAGATCCCATTTGTTTATATCCCGTAGAACAAGATGGAGTCATCTGTCTGTGGATACCAATGGCGTCCCGTTGACCTACTTTATCAGTATCCACTCCTTTGGGGAACCCACAATCTGATATAATCAAAGTGAAGTTTAATTTGCCTTTACTTAAAAATTCACTGGAAAATTCATTTTATGGCGTGGTTCGATATATTTTTTATAAAGTGTCGTAAGTTTAATCGTAAAGGACAGATTAGTTTACATAATGTGAATAGCATTAGTTACAGAGTTCTGTTTATAGTCTAAGAGAACATATTTATATTGCACTTTCAACTTATATTTAAAACATATGTTTGTAGTTTAAACAAAATATAGCCACTTGTGGTCTTAGTTGCCATATTTGTAAGTGATCACTTTTTTCTTACCGAATTTTTTTTAAAAAGTCAAGAGCTTGATTATTTTACCTGATACGATGCAGTTGAATTGACCCAATGCATTATGAGTGCATTTTGTGTTGATTGAACACCTGGAGGCAGAACAAGGCCAAATAAGCTCCTAAAATTAATTCCATTAAATATTAAAAGTATTAACGAATTACTTTACAAGTGTTATATATATATATATATATATATATATATATATATATATATATATATATATATATATATATATATATATATATATATATATATATATATATATATATATATATATATATATTATACAACAGGCACTTAAATATGAATCCCATGTGTGAAAAAAAAAATAATCCTGATCATTGTTTAGTACATTCTTCAACATTTTACAGGGTCAAGATTTAATTTTCTTTTTATTTTATTGAATTCCGCATCACTTAGGTTATTTGTATCTAGCTATTTACTTAAAAAATTAGATTTCAAGTGCTTTTTTTAATTTTCTCCAAGGTTTATCTGAACAAAAAATGATTATATTGCCTTTTCTTTGTGTAGCTTTATACAATCTTTTTAATTGAAACATGATATGAAATTGGTGTCTTCTTAATGATTTTCAACGTAAAAGAAATGATGTTATTGATTTTTAGTGTGCCCTTTTTTCCATTTTTAATATGTCGAAGGGAAATCCTGAATTGATCAGAGGTACAGGATTCCTCTTTGCAATCGATTAGGAATTCTTATATACTAGTATGTTTTTGAATGAATTGTATTGACTTACGCTTTTTATAAACAGATTCTTACAAAAGTAACAATAAATACTAACTTAATTCAAATGCACAACAAAGCATTACGGTTCAAAAAATTTTCATAGTTTTAATGTTTTAATGTGTTAAAGTTAAGAAAAATCTTTCAGCTTTTAATCGGAGTTCGTTGATCTACATTTTCATACATATACATGTACTAAAGAAGTTTAGTTTTTAAGAACTGAATGCTTGTTGAAATTGTTTTCTAATATTTAAACTATCATTTATTAAGCATTATATTTTATCTTTTCAAACATATTAAAGATATATTCTTTCAATATTTTCTTAATTGAAATTCTTCAGGTTTTCCCCCAACATTTAAATTTTATATATTGTATGGTACATTAACTCTTTTTACATTTTTACCCTCAAAATCGAACAACAACAATTCCAGTCTAGCTAGGTGATCCAAGCAATCCTGTTACTCTTTTCAATGAACTAATGGATAACAATTTTTAAAAATACATATTTCTAATATTTTTCATTTGTTATAACATCTTTTTTTTTGGAATAGATAGCTTTAGAAGTGTTTTGCGTTAACTGTCAAGCTGCAAGATATTTATTTCACTTTTATTTATTGTGTGTAATGATAACAAGATTTTTTTAAATCCGAATCATGAGAGGAAATTTTATTTTATTCTGCTCAATAAAAAAGACAAATTGTATATTTAATGATATATAAAGCATATCTAAAGTTTTGTTGTTGGATATGGAAATTTATTTCACGAGTGGGACACGATTGATTCATATTTTCACGAATGCGAATCAACGAGTGAAAATTAAAAAAAAAATACTGTCTCACGAGTAAAAACAATTCCATATCCAAATCCAAAATACCGAATTTTCTGTTTATTACATTTTCTTTGATTTTTTCCTTCGCCTCTATCTTTTCTTAACACAGTGTCATAAGCTGTGACGTCATAGTTGAGCGGATGAGAAGTCAAAGCTTAATTTTTTTGCAATTGTGAGATTTAAAAAAACATTGTAACATTGATTTTAGCAACATATTTGGGAATAAATTGGCAAATTTTGTCTCTATCAAGACGGTTTAGTTACTATCTCTATCTTATGACAGGCACGAAATAATTTTTATTTACTTTGATATCCTGTCACACTGTGACAGAATATTACTTTGGTATCCTTTCTCTTTGACATAATATAAGATTTATTCAATAAACGAACCACAGTATTTTACTGTTGAAAATGTAATAAAATAGTTTTTCATTTTTATATTTCAAATCATTTTGATATAACAGAGTTATCTCCCTTTGACATAAAAGATAACATACTTCTTTTTCTTCTTTACCTTATTCCAGTCGTCCTTCTCAGTGTATATCCAGCCCACACTCTTTATATATCTGTCTGTAGACACCATGTTTTTATAAGTCATATATTTATCTACAGAAGCCATGTTGTTATAGTTTATTTCACAAAAATTTCCTCCTCTGTGGTAATTGATTGATTTGCATCGAGTTGTCCTTAAACATTCCTTTACACAGTCCAACATACTGTACTCAGTATATGAATTTATCATTCCCCCTTTCAATTTATATCCATATTGAAGTCTTACGTAGCCATTATGCAGTGTGTTGCATAAACACTGCGAAATAATGCTGTAGAGAATCAAAGGCCGATTAATGCTGGTTAAAATAATCATTCCAATGACACTGGGACATATAGCACATAAAGGAGAAAACAAATTCTTTTAGCCAAAAAAATTAAAATCAGAATACGAAAATGTCTTAACATAGATGCGTTAAAGGGAAATATGACCTGGTTTTTACCCTGAAACTTTTTTTCCAGGATGATAATGCAAACTTTCAATTAACTTGAAAGCCTCATTCATTAAAGTTATTGCATTACACTATAAATGATTTATAATTCATGTTGTTCCTGAAAATTTAAATACACTACATTTCTCATTATTGATTTGGATGGACATCTGAAAACTATTGTTCAGGTACAGGTCTATTGGCCCACATTAGTTTTAAGAACAGTTACTAAGTATATTAAAGTTGTTGAATGTAGAAAGAGAGAATTAAAGGTCTTCTGTTCTTTCCCCGTCACCAGAGAGATTTACTCCTCACTCATAATAATAGTTGTATCCTCATGAAGTCCTTGTTACTTAACAGTTTCTATATAATAAGTGATAAAAAGTGGATAAGATATTGCGTTTAACAGATTAGAAAGAAATGCATGTCCTACTTGTTTTGGAAATTTTAAGTGGTTATCTCAAATGTTTTGCACTTGCATTGTATCAAGAAAATAAGAATATTGTTAGAGTTGATAGAAGGACCTCTTCTTTTCTTATGAATATGACAGAAAAAGATTGAAAGACAAAAACTTGAAAATTTTAAACTTTAACCTTTTAACTCCCGGTCGCGACTGGATGTAGTTACGACAAATAATATAATGATGATGATTCTACTTGTCACATTCGATCAGTTCAGTGAGTGCATATCTTCAATTATTCTGCAAAATGGAGCGGACAACATTTCATTTCAAAATCAGGAAACTACATGGTACTCGGAATTGGAAGCAGGTTTACCCCTGAAAAATTCTTAGATCCATTAAGTAGTATTTGAGAAATCGCATGAATAAAATTTGTAAACAAAATAGGGAAAAAGAAGAAAAGGAAACAATGCAACAACTATAACATTTTCCCTGAAGACGGATATTTAAAAGGAAAGTATTTCACTATATAATGTTATAGCGGTATCTTAATAGCGTCTATCATAAAAACATGTATACAGACGTGTGCCATAATTTAACGGCAAAAATTCTAGATGGCGTCGCTCAAGAGTGAAGCGTAATGTAAACAATAAACATAAAATAATTTAAAAAATAACTTACCTATGTTTAATATTTTGTCATTTCACCTTTGACCCTCAAAACTTTCCTCATGCGTCTCGGTAGGGAATTATATAGCCCCTGTTTATATTCCAAAGGAAGATTTTGCCATATGTATACGATAGCCCTGGAAAATTCTTCGGGGGAAGTGATATTTTCCACACGATGTTGTAATCTCTGTTTAAGTTTTAGCCACACTTTCTCAATAATGTTTAAATCAGGTGACTGTGGAGGCCAGCTGATACAATTAATATTGTTCCTTGCTTTGTAATTTTCGACATCTTGGGCTCGGTGGATCGGGGTATTATCGTCTTGAAATAAAAAGTTGTGGTTCGGAAAATGTATAGCTATAATGGGACACAAATTGTCCTCAAGGATATCTATATACTTGTGTCTATTCACAGTTCCATTTATGGTTGTAATTGCACCCACACCGTAATGTGTTATGCATCCCCAAATCATAACCGAGAATCTTCGTTGGGACGGGATGCAGACACAATCGGGGGGACTCCGCTTCATCCTTTTGGGGCCATATATAGAACCTCTTGTTTTGACCCAAAACAATTTGATTTTCATCAGAGAAAATTACTCTATCCCACGACCATTCACACGCCTATAAAGTTTTCCTAGACACCATGCTAACCGCTTTTTTCGATTCACCTCTTTCACACGGACTTTCTTTTTTACTATGCGTCTATGGTAACCTTTCCGGTAAAGACATCTTTGGACAGTTCTTTTAGACACTTCCCGAGGTCTAAAGGTATTAAACTGGGTGGTAATTTCTTTCAGTGGAGTTTTCCTGTTAGTCCGAACAAGCGAAGGACTATCCCTCACTGACAAAAAACGCGGACGTCCAGTTTGAGGCAAATTCTCTACTACACCTCTTTGTTTAAAACGAGATTTACTAGTTACTCCTGTAACAGTTGCTCTGGGAATGTTAAAAAAAGTCAGCAATCTGTTGTAACTTACATACCCTTTCTCGCATATCTACGATGACATTTTTAATGTCATTTGACAAATGTTTACGGTTTTCAGACTTGATTAAATACACTATATAAAAATTTCCAGAGGCAGACGACAACAAAAGATCCGGTTTGAATTTAAAAACGGAAGTAAGAATAACCAGGAGCTAAAAATAGATATGTGCTTTCCCCAAGAATATAATGTATACCGAGCTTGTTTACATTACGCTTCAAGCTTGAACAACGCCATCTTGGATTTTTGCCGTTAAATTATGGTACATGTCTGTATGTTCTGTTATAAATGCACTTTAGTGAATAGTTTCTGTTCTTTTGATTATCTTCATTAATTAATCAAATCACTTGCAATACAGTTAAAGTGCACAACGGAAATATCGGCAATTTTTGTGATTTTGAAATATATCCTTAATAATCAGGATGGCGATTCTTTTTAGTACTTTATCTATACTGGACATATATAATTATCGTGATTACCGGTAACTACATATTGAGGACGATAAGATTTTATATTTAGACTTGTCACTTGATGTGGCAGTCAAGTGATTTTAGCACATGTACTTGTAGTATTGAAGTCACTTATGAATTTCACTAGTGAAAGGGCAAAACCGAGTTCAAATTACAAGTTTTTAAATATTTTCAAGAGGCATTGTAGTTTCTGAAAAGTGCTGCAACCCTATATAGATTCTACTATTTCCTTCTTAAAATCATGTTTGTATGAGCGCATGCTCAATTTTTTGCTGGTCAGCAGCATTAAATATAGATATAATTGATTCATTTTCCAGATTTACCAAGATCGCAGCACTTTTAAAATATCTTTATACTCGTAGAGTTTATTTGTAAAAGCTTACTATGATCCAATGAGTGTATGCCCTTGCACTATATCGATATATTGAGACCCTACATTACCCTCCAATAGACATGCATACAAATATTCTGCGATATCAATTAAAAAGGGATTGTACGGAAAATATATGAATAAAATCATAAAAAAGGACATTGCTTCCAAGTTTGTGACCTCTGAAAATCCGCAAATGATATTTTATTTAATTAAAGAATACATTTTTCGTTGTGAAAATATTACTTGATCCGCCTGTCACTGCATGGAAATTGCGTCAAGTTTTACAAAATGACGCCACATCGACAAGTACATTCCAATCAGTGACTTGAATATACCTTCCTATATAAGATTTAACTAATGACAAAACAGCATTTTATAGTAAGTTCTGATGTAGTTTGATGGTTTCCAAAAGTTTGAAATAAGAAATCATTTCATTTTGTGGCATTTTTAAACATTGGTAGTTTTGTATATGATGTCATAGTTAATATTTCTCGTACAAATTAGGTCACACCTCCTGTTTGTAGCTTTAACTATGCTGCGTATTCTCTTTCTTAACTATAAAACTATAAATAATCCTATATTCAACCCCATCGGTTGCACGTTAATTCACTCGTCAATAGTTTTATATTTTATTAAATTTGATAAAAAGATATTTACGATTTGAAAGCTCACTACTAATACTTATAAGGAGAAGCATGTTATTCTCAAAGGTCATACGCTCTGAATAAATAAATATTTTGGAATTTTTATTAGTAATCAGTACTGCTCTGAGTGGTATTATTCATATTGAGTTTTATTAGTAATCAGTACTGCTCTGAGTGGTATTATTCATATTGATTTTTATTTACCCTAGAAGACCTAAAATTGATAGCACGACTCAAGAAAAAATCTTTTAAGCGAGTAATTGATCCTTCTGAAGTACAGTTCAGCGCTGTGATTTTTATATTTATGATTATATAAAATTAGAAACTGTAATTATGGTTTCACAACTTACCTGTAGAACTTTAAATTCTTTGTGTATAGAATTTCAGTACCAAGGATTCATAGGGTAAGCAGATATTTTTTTTTCCTTTTACCTTACAATATCAAAGATTGACCAGTAACTATGTCCTTTAAGGCCATAACCACAAAAGAGCCTCAAAATGAGTTACATTAACAAACTCAATAACAAACTCACTATGTCTTAACGTATGTTACTTGACTGTATACTTTACAATATCAGTTTTCTTATTACAAGTATAATGGACAAAATTAGCAGAATATAGACAATATATGCAGATTAGAATCGTTCAAATATGAAGGCTAAAATGTCAGTTGTCATGTCTTAAATAGGATTTTCAACATAAAGGTGTCCATAAAAAGGAAAATTAATCAATAAATTCTACATAAAAAGAAGAAGTCTCGTGCTGTGATCCTCAATTCAACACTTAGATATATCGACGACGTCTTATCAATTAACAATATTCATTTTCATTTCTACGTTTATTCGACATATCCCTTTGATCTCGAAATAAAAAAAAAACACAGAGTCTGATACATATGTTTCACATTTTGATATTTTACTAGAAAAATACAACAAACCTTTATGATCAACGTAATGATTTCCTTTTTTATCGTCATTTTTCGTTACTAATGTACCTGTTTTTTTTCTGTCATTCTTAGTTTAAAATCATTGTACCTTCAGATGCTGTCAGACAATATATGAGCATACATTATCAGGAAATTTAAGCAGATTTAAACAGATAACAAATGATGGATATCATCGTGTTTTTAAAAAGAAGTTAAACAAAATATAGTTTGAGCTGGTATTTCCTTTTGATTCAGAGGTGTGCAGCATTCGAAGGCATTATAAAATCGCACAAAGATCCTTCAATTATTGGATTTTTTAAATTATACAGGGAATAATCAAATAAAATTGAAACTTTATTGCGTATATCCTCAAATATTACAAATAGTTCTCAGTTATATGACGAATATTACGAACATTAGAAATTACATATAGTACTAATATATATCACAAACTGTAGATTGTCAGATTGCAAGCACAAGCACCAAGTACCAATTATTAACACTCATCAATGTAAAATGAAGACAAGTAGAGCTTTTTTAAAAAGCTATGCTGTCTTTAGCAACAACCTTACACTGTAAACTGGCATACAACCTATCAGACTGTATTATTCTTGATCATTTCTTCATCAACTTATACTGATATTAGCTCTACCATGTGAAAATTCAACCAGGCCAGGCTTTATCCGTAAACTCCAACTCTGGTGGTTGGCGGAGTTTACGGAGAAAGCCGGGGGATTAGAAAGACAGTGCAAAACAGAAGAAAAATACAAGCTGGAAAGCTGACAAGCTATAAAGGGCATTTCTATTTACAATGGAAATGTAGAAACGCTTTTAGTAAATGCTATAAAAAAAAAAAAATAAAGTGTTTTTTTTTTTTATTTATTGCCATTTTCAACTGTTGAAAAATTCCTAAGATATACGAAAAATAGATCACCATAAAAGTATCTCCTTTGCCTTGAACAACATTTTAGCGAATTAAAGAATTGGAAATTTTCACATCATGTAATTTCTACCAATCACAAAAGAGAGGGAGTGCATAGTCCGAAGACTGTAAAATACCTCAACTCCGTATACCGTCATCTAAGGAAACAATAAAAATTTGGACCAGAGCAAACACGGACCTCTAAAAATATCAGAGGTGGGGACAGGTGCCATGGAGGAGTAAGCATCCCTGTCGACCGGTTACACCCGCCGTGTGCTCTTTGTCATTGTCGGGCAAACGGAAAAAAAAATTGTAGACAATTCAGTGTGAAAATAATGACCTAACAATATCAAATCTTTATCTTTCTTTCAATAGTTGAAATCCCTGTATACTATTTTCGGTTTATTTAGGAATCTCAGTTATCTTCAAATCCGGTAAAAGAAGTTGTTTCGCATAAAGAGGGAAGAAGATTTCGCAATATGCATCATTCCATAATCCTCTTCTGATAATATTAATACAATGTTCATTCCCCAAGAGGTTGTCAGGCTGACCAACACGCCAATTTGTGAAGTTCAGTTTACTTCCGCTTGTACTCCATACAAATATCCCCTCTTCTGAAAGGTCATTGGCGCCAATCCAAACCGCAAGTTTCCACCAAAGGTTGCTAGAGTTAGCTAAAAATAAAGAATTTGTGTTGTTGTAGTCTTGCTCAAACATTAGAAGATAATTTTTTTTCGGATAGAACATGAATTAACATGTCTAAAATAAACTTATCTGAGATCTTTTATCTAATGATTTTATTGGCAATGAAAAAAAATTGGGAAGAGATAAGATTATTCACATTTTATTAGAACATTATTACCCCCTTCAAAAAGCTTATTTTATTTCTTCGCAACTCTGTTAAGGCTGCATAAAGGGGGCGGGGCCTAAATTATACGGGAAATGCTTACTGTGACATCACACCAAAATAGCAATTCCTCACAATAACAGAAAGTGAAATAATTTGCGATTTTAAGCTGCATTTGAGCAATGAACTACTTCAACACGTACCACTGCATTCATTTTTATCTCTTAGTTAAATCCCACACATCAAGATATAAACAAGTCACTGATCGCAATACACTTGTCGACATGACGTCATCATGGACAAATTTGACGCATTTTATGTGCAGTGAGAGGCGGATCAAGTATTTTTTTCACAGTGGAAAATGTATTTTATTATAAAAGAGAATATTATTTGCAAATGTTAGGTAGCCCATTAATACAGATCTGAAGCCTTTGTTTAGTGCCATCATTTAAAAACTATCGAGGGAATGTATTGAAATAATTCTACCTTGTTTTTTGTACAGGGTTCGCATGTTTCACGCAGAGGTGCCTCATTAAGTCGCGTTTTCGTAAGGGCATACAGTTTATAGATCTTGACCATTTTTTAGATATACATAACGGAAACATTCCTAAACTTGAAAAGTACTGCTGCTTTCCTGAAATCGAGAGCATAACTTAATAAATGCATAAAATACTTGGTAAAGGTCACACATATTTCGACTAGAGCTAAAGAACTTGAAATTTAAACTAATAAAATGCGAAATCTATTTAAAGCAGCAGCACTTTCCATAAACTACAAGATATATGGAAACAATTTATTGCTTAAATTTTTAATTTGAACTAGGGTATGCCCTTGCAATATTGAAATTTGTTCATGACCTACATACAGTACACTTTACATTCGTTTATCACGTGACTGTCAAATAACGTGACCAAACCAAATTCAATACAGAGCAGGGTATACTACGTCATTTCAGTCAATATTAAATTCATGTAATGATCTAGTAGCTTTGCAAAAAAAAAATTCGGTTTAAAAAGGTATGTATTTATGCTCGTTCATATTTTGAACATACTTTGAACATTTTTTTTTTCAAAGGGGATAGAGGGAGGGGGGGTTAGCAAATAAGGTTTATATAACAAAAACATATAAATCATTTTTTTTTTTTTTTTTTTTTGCATAAAAAATTTGCAAAATTTGACAATGCAGTTTTGAGTTAATTCTTGGTATCGGCCATTGGGTGTTATATCAATTGTACCCATAATAATAGATAAGTCAGATACTTCCGTTATAAGGGGTATAATTCAAATTTTACCATAAAAAGGACACTAATTGATACATTACCAAAATATGGGGCGATGAGTCAGATATTATCATGATAAGAGATGATTAATTAGATTTTCCGTTACTTATGGGCGAAAAATAAGATATTACCATAATAAGGGGCGATAAATGTCTCTGTAATCCAATTATTTTCTTTCGTTGATTCGATTTCAGCGAGATAACCTCCATATTTTTTACATTGCTCCTACATAAATACAATATAATTAGTTATTGTGTCAATAAAATAAACTGAAACGTGCATGGTAAATTTTAAGCGGCATAAAAAAATTGAAATTTGTGACTACATAATAATCATGTATTACTGAACCTTAGTATTTTAAATAAAATATCCTTCATTAAAATTTCGAAATATATTTTTAAAACATAAATTTATAATTTGATTTAAAATTTATATTTAAAAATCATTCAAAAATATTTTGCAGCAAAAACTTCTGTAATACAATTTCATGCATAATTTTGTCTGTGTAATATCAACAAATTACAATGGAACAGATACCTTGGCAGTTTCCCAGGTTACTGAGTCAGGTAGGAGAAGATAGGAGTGATTTTCATATTTTTGATAGATCACTGGTGAAGAAGAAGATAAGAATATTGATGAGGAAGGGAAATTATGAAGATATCAAACATCAATCAGTGTTATAAGTCCGGTAAACAATGAGGAACATCAAGAACACAAGATATGCCAAAGTGTTACATATAGCATCCCTTGTGGACCCGCTGAGACCTGTATTGATCAGGTAAACGAGTAATTCATAGCTCGAAATTAGTATAAAACAGAGGCCAAACAACTACTAAAATAAGCTACAACGATAGGATGTGTTTGCAAACAAGGTCTCTACTACTTATTTCATTCATCAAATTTTACCAAAAAGGTGAAATAGAATTTCTTTAATCATAATTTTATCCCTACGTTCTGTTTGTAAATCGTAATAATCATAGAAATTAACAGAGGACTGTCCTTCATTAAAGTTACCTTAGGATATATGAAGAAATTTGTATTTGGTGTATATAACATGTTACAATATTCATACCACATTGGACATTGTCTGTCCACTTGCCGTCCATCTGACATGTCAACAATCCAGATCCAATTTGTTTATATCCTGTAGAACAAGAGGGAGTCATCTGTCTGTGGATACCAATGGCGTCCCAGTGTCGTGCTTTATCAGTATCCACTCCTCTTGGGAGCCCACAATCTTTATAAATCGAGTTGTAATTTGATATGAATTTACTCAAAAATTACTTAGATAAATTATTGAATGGTCTGTTTTTCATATCTTCATATCGTTATCCAAAAGACCTGCAGAGGTGTTGGATATAAATTACAACGGAATACATGGATTTAACAAAAAAATGCAAATATATTTTTCAGCTTAAAATATGTATTTATCGCACGCATACGTTTGCAAATAAAATTTGACTTTTGGTTACTGTAGATTCCTTATTTTTCGCGAGTACTTAATATCGCGAAATGGCTCTTTAACGTCAAATCGCGAAAACAATAATTCGCGAATGGGCGGTTGATTAAGAGAGTTTACGTGGATTTCATCACCATAAAAATAAAAGCGAGTAATTTTATTTCGCGAGTGGTGCTTCTCGCGTAATTATGCAATAATTAATTCCTCGCGTATATTTAGGAATCTACAGTAGAATTAACAAGGGGCCTCTGACTAGGTATTGCCCCATTATCTCGTTCAGTTTTGAAATAATTTAAAAACATGATAATATTTACCTGATATGTCGCAGTTGAATTCCCCAAATGCATTACGGGTACATTTTGTGTTGATTGGGCATCTGGATACAGAACATGGCCCAGTCAATTCCTAAAATTATTTCCATGGAAGAAAACATGATATTTTTTTTATATTAAAAAAAACTGAACACAATACCTTCACATGAACCCCCGACTCTTGTGTACGAATATAGAAACTCACTGATAATTATTGATGTCAAGTTTTAATTTACGTCAAAACATGTTATTTTATTTAAAGGCCAATTTCTCCTTCTTGAAATGTTATAGTTTATTAACTTTTGAGTATTTTTTTCTCTATCGTTCCCAGCTATCTGATTAACTCTTGAAAACCAGATCATATGATCAAGTATACAATATCATATATACTGGTTTTTCTATGATGAACTTCCATAAAAGCTTACAGATCAGTGTCTCTAAAATTGGAAACAATCTTCTGTGAAACAACAAAAGTGATGACGTCTCAATAGTAATTATAAACTGGATGTTTCTATAAAAAAGAAAAAAAGAAAAAAAAAAGATACTTCAGCTGCTTTTTGTAATTGCGACGTTATAATGAATCTGAAAATACAATAACTTATATGAGAAGCGATTGCGTATTAGGGTCATGGATTTTAAAGATGTTTTTATAAACTGATATAAAAAGATAATAGCCCTTTCATTGGGAACAATCGAGACCTTAGAGAAAGAATATCGTGCTCAGTAGTTTTGCTTTATCTGAAGTCTATTTTTCTAGGGATTGACCTCAGAAAAGGCTGTATTTGTTTAGAATTATAAGAATTTTCTTAATTTTCATCTTTTCTTTACTTATACAGATAATTACAGTTTAATCTGTATAAGTAAGGAAAAAATGTTGAGTAACTGATACATAAAACAGTTTTCAATATACCAATTCGAAGTTATAATTCACTTGTTACATATAATTTTGTGTAATTATAGACTTTTGCTTACCAGAGGAATTTAAGAGGATAAAAATTTCTTGTCAATTTTCTTTCAAGTTTCAACCAAACTTTCCAGTTTCGACAGTCATTTAATAAAATGTTCATGCTGCGTATAATTTGTAGCTGCCAGTAATTTCAATTTAAACATCGAATTAAAATGACTTTTTAATTGTTTTTTCCACATCTTTGTTGGTTTAAAATGATTGCGTTTTCTTTTCTTTGTAAAGTTTTAGCCAATCCTTTAAACTGACAAATTAGATGATAGTTGTGTACCTTAAAGTCATATATGGCGTGTTTTTGATAAGTTCAGACTAACTTAAATTAGAAAGATCTTTCTATTTGTTTTATTACTTTATATAAAGATAGGACTTTCCTGCAAATTACACAATTTAAATCAATCGCATTTTATAGATATAAGAAATTTATAACAATAACCGATTTATTTACCGATCCTGCATTTAAATATCAGACACAGTTTAAACTAGTGCTAATTGTAACGGGAACCGTTACAGATGTTCCCCAAACGGCTCCCCAATCCCTTATGATGCCCCATTCCCTACAAGCTTCAATAAATTAGACAATACTTTTGTAATATAGATGGACACTTTATTTTTAAGGGTATTTCATTGGAAAACTACTCCGATATAGCCATATGGGTATTAGCCAATCAAATTTCAACGCATGTGCTTGCACATGTTTTCTACATTTTTCACATTAATTTTCTTATAGTGTCTCACAATACATACATTTGTGTTAAATATTAAAGAATTTCATTGAAAAATAAGAGACATGTAACCCTGTAAGTATTAGCCAATCAGAATTCAGCATACGCGCATGCATAGTCTTGCATTCAATTTTGATAGTATCATAATGTAGGAGCTCTATGTGCCTATCCATGTCGTAAATTTCATCCTGTTTTGTTGAAAACCAAGGGAGTTATAGACATTTAAAGTTTCAACCAATCAGATTGCAGCACACCTGCATGCGTTTTCAAGAAATTTCCTATATAACATGTTGTAGCACCTTATAATATATACTTATATTCTAAATTTCAAAGTAATTTGTCAAAAAACAAGGAAATTATTGAGATTTTTGTATCAGCCAATCAGAGGAGAGCGCACATGCATGCGCGTGAGTTCACGCTAATTTGACCATGTTATCTTGTCCATACTCCTAATATATCTTTATATTCTGAGTTTCAAAGCAATTCATCAAGAAATATAAAAGTTACGGCTTCATCAAGCATATCAGTCATTTCACCTCATTGCACGCGCGCGCACGTGCATGCATGTGCGCGCAAAATGACCTTCGTTCCGAACACCTACACAAAATGCCTATTAACCCTAAAAAGGTTTCATGTCAATCGGATGAGTGGTTCTATGAGAACACTCTCGGACAAAAAAGTACCGGAGAAGAAAGTAGAAAAAAAGAAAAATAATAATAATAATAATAATAAGAAACAGATCTAGAGTAAAAACAATATGTTCCCAAACTTCGTTTGGGGAACATAATTAATTACTATAGAAACGTCGGGTTATTCATGTTCAAAATCGGTGAAAATTTTAATTTGAACGTAAATAACAAATATCATGTTCATCTACACTCAATCTCGTATTTTTACTTTTTTAGCTCAGATACGCCATATATAGCTTTAACTGATTATGGATATAAAGGAAATAATAGTTTTTTTAATCTATTTTTTTAATCCTGTTTTCACTTTTCTTTGCGCTTTTTTGTGGTATCTCCTAGGAAAATTGTCTAAATTGCTCTATCCATGTTTATGTGAAATGTTGAAAAAAGAAATTGATAACATTTTTATAATATATCGACGCTGTGGAATTGTAAGGTCGTAAGTGCCACTTACGACCTTATTAAGATTTTTAGATCTTCAATATGTGAACAGTAAAATACATCTTCTATAAAAAGTTCATGGTTAGATTCCGTATAGTTACCATGGTAACACAAATTATAATTTTGTCGTATCTACAACCCTTAGATATGAAAGGTTGTAAGTGGCACATACGACATTATCAGTTACTCTGCGATTGAATCTGAATGGTCGTATGTGGCAGATCCGACCTTTAATTTAAACTTCCGGTACTATTTGTAAACATTATTTGCTGATGGTTGTATGCATAAAATAAAGGAAAAAAATGAACAGATGGTTTTTATATGAAATATATACTAATTAAAAATAATTTTTTCAAAAGGAATTTGTTATAAGAGACTTCAACTGGAACAAATAAACTCTGATGTCCTATAAAGTGATGACTCTATAGTAGTTACAACCTGTGAATATGTCATTTGCTGAACGGTTAAGACCGTATTAATTTTTAAAAATAGTCAATGCAGATATATCTGTCATTTCTTAACCCGAAAAAAAAATTATCAGCCAGCTAAAAATTGTAAAAACGATAATAGTATGATATCATAAAATTTTCAAGGAAAAAATACAGTGAAAAAAAAATCTCCATTAAAGAAAAACACCTTTAAATAAAGAAAGAAAAACTACAATATGAATTTAGAAAGAGTGAAAAAATCCCTCTTCATTTTTTGGACTCAACTTTCAGAAATAAAACAACCAGAAATTGAAAACAACGGAAAATGAAAAAATAAAAATGATATAACACAAGCAAAGGAAAATTCAGAGTTATGCAATTTGATCAAATTTGGTATTCAAAACGAACTGGAAAATGTGGTGGCTCCTCAATTGAAGACATACAATTTGAAGATGTCTGGAATGAAGTTTATTCAAAGGTAAAACTCGGCGGTGGGGAATAAAATCACTTACGGTAGAATTGAAAATGAAGACATCCTTTCTTATATGAATGGTGATAGACTGTTTAAACTAGATGATGATGATACTGTTATTTTTGAAAATAGGTCGATTCCAATATATTGTTAGTTTATGCAGTAACATTTTGATGTTAAACCAGATTTGAATGATGCAAGCTTATTTCACCAAACTTTAAAACGAACAAAAAAGGAAACCGTATCTACACCGTCTGATCATACAGACCTGTTGCTCTATGACCTTGACATCACAAAAAAGGATATTGAATCCAGTAAACAGTAAAATGACATATAGAGGAAAGCAGCCAGATTGCACCAATTATTCTTTTCTGTAACTATAGTCACATCATTGCACTGCCAGGAAAGATAGATTAAACTGTTTCTCGAAGAACACATTCATTAAGAATTCGTACAATCTATATTAGGAGGAATATGAATCAAAGTTAAATTTGAGTTGTATGTCAATATATTCTCTAAAGAAAACATCTTTGATTTTGATCGTCCAGAAAAGCAGGTCTGATTATTCTGACGCATTTATAAATTGTCCGACTAAGAAAAAGACTAGAAAGAAAACAATGTAGCAACACAACCGGAACAAAGGGAGGTCCATAGCTAAATAAAAAGTAAAAATTTCACAGTATGATTTATAAAAAAAATCCTGATAACAGCAAAAATATTTATCAGTGTTGCCTACTTCAGCAAGAGGTTGTTCACTTTAAATTTTAAAAAATAATAATGATACAAAGTATTTTCAGTGCTTTGAATGAAATGAAACTGAAAAAAAAACATGGCTGTGGGGAAATTGTTTTAAGTATTTTAAATACAAAAGCATGGATGAAGTTATATGCATGTATTATTTAAATTTACTGCGCCCGACAACAAAGAAATTTGCATTTTGTGGTGGATGCAGTATTTTGTAACAAACTATACACCTCGTAATTATTTCAAGAGAGGGCATTTGCAAATGGAAAGGGACAAAAGGGAATGCCACAAAAAGCTTCAAAATATATAGTGCTGATGATTAATTGTGGTAATTAAGACTTCTAGGTGGACAACATCCAAAATATGGCTTTTGGTAATAAAATATTATAATTTTGATTTTCACCTTCAATGAATATGTTCAAAAGCTAAAAAAGAAATTTGATTAAGAGACTGCATTCTGGAACAAGATACTTTCATTGTAACACGGAAAAGCCATCACACGTGACACATATACTTAATGGACTAAGAGACGAAGTTCCTCAAAAGGTCTCGGATCCCAGTTTGATTTTTCTCGAGAAAAGTAACATATGAAAAGATTTACGTGTACTCATACCATTAATTAGAAGTATCAAACCCTTTACCCTGGTCTCTCATATTAAGTCAGAGAAAACGCTCTCTTACAACCAAATTCGAAACGGATAAGTTAACAATATAAATATTCCAGAGTACAATGATTTAATTGGGACATTTCTATTATATTCAGTTTGGAGAGTGATTGTTTTTATGTTCTTTAGGTATATAGTTTCTTTCAGTGTAATGCATGTTAAAGGTATAAATATATCTTTACATTTAATAGTTTCCGACATGTTTCAACCAAATAAAATGGGAATCCCAAATGGTTTCTCAAAATTTTCATTTCTAATGTAATGTTTTAGAGTAATTACCCCTGGGTATCTCTACTTTAAACTATAAACATCTAATTTTATAAGATTTTGAAACGTCGGAAGTGCCACTTACGACCTAAAACTAGTTGTTTTATTGCGTAATCTTTCAGCTATAATGTCGTAAGTGGCAGTTACGACAATTCATATCTGATATAATAATTACTGAAAGGTCGTATCTGCAAAAAATCTGCTTGTATTAATAATTTTCATGTGTTAATTGGATTAAAAATATGTTTTCTTATAACCTAAAAACAAAATAAAACACCCTTCAACTTTATGTCCACAGTCATTTTATATATTCTTTGAAAAACAGTTTTTATCGCCTACTGTAAAGTACGAAAATTCCTCATACGACCTTTCAATTCCACAGCGTCGATATTACTTCAATTTTCATCACTTTTATGCAATGGATTTCTGTTGTCGGAATGTTCATTTGTCGATGAATTAACTCTTAATCAGTAGCCGTTCTATTTTCGATTAAATCAGCACTATGATTTTCGGTCAGAACGAGGCAGAGATGAAACTGGCATTATAATATGCTAACACTCTCCCTAAAATAATGATTATGTTCTTTTCATGATTTAAATCAAGTTTCTATAATTTTTTTGGGGGGGCTTCCTAAATATAACTGGACAAAAAATATATATTTCTATATAAGAAAGAATTCAATAAAAATATAATCCGGCTTGAAAAACAAGAAACATGGAAATCATTAAATAATATAATTTCAGCCCTTGTTAATACGTGAATGACAAGAGGAATAACTCCGTAAATGTATTTTGCGTACTGTACTCAGAAGCGAGAAAATTTCATATAATATTAAGTATACTTTGAAAGTAAAAGTCGAAAAAAATGTAATAAAAAGTATGTGTTATAAAAATGATGATAATAAATAAAATAAAGGAATGAGCAAATAAAAAAATAAGGGCTTCAGACTAAGATTTTCTTTATGTTAGCTTTCTGTAACTCTGCATTATAATTATTTATTTTGACTGCATTTAAATGAAAGGGGAGTTACGTTGTACATGTACAAACAAGTTTTGTCTACAAAATTCAATATTTGTCTCCAAAAGTCATTCCATTCTTAAATTCCACGGCACTCGACTCGATATGTGACCGTTTATCGATCGCTTACTGACAAGAAAGGTGTCTGCATTCTTTGTGTTGCAATCACTTCGAAAATAGCATGTGAAGAATGTATGCCATACATAATTGATAACATTATCAATTTTTAAAGGAGACTTTCTTACTTTAATAACTTTATGGGAGAATTATACCCGTCCGTTCTACCACAGAACAGATCTGTTCCCAAGAAAACATGTACATTTTTATTCAATATATTTCTACACAGCTGTCGGCATGTAAAATTCGTACACAATTTCTCTACTTTGTTAAATAATGAGTATGTGCATGAAACGTAACATGTATATCACTAATATTGAACTATGAGCAATGACTATAAAAGTTATTTTGTTCATGTAGAAATGAATCTACAAAAAGAATCGAACGCTTTCATGAAATTTGTGATTCGTGTTTCTGAATCATTTTTCGAAGAACACATAATTGATTATGTCATTCCTATAATGTCTTACAACTTGAATCAATCTGAGACTGATAATTTTTTTTATGCATGTTTGTTCTTTTTAAATTGAGTTTTTAAGTACATGTTGAAAAGCACTTGTTGAAATAGTCTTCCAACTTTTATACCGTCAAAACGTAAACTATTATTTATGTTTTGCAAAGGTAAACGATATCGTTTTGCAATATTTGCTTTATTGAATTTCTTCAAGAGAAAAAATATCTAAAATTGCAGAAACTAACAAAAATGATTCTTTCTTGAGTACATATATCTCATTTTAACCCTAAAAACTCTATTTGCCTGTATTTATACAATATGAACATTATAATGAGGATATGACCTTAAATACTGAATTATTAAAAACGGTAGGAATTATAAGAAACGGTAGACACAATCTTTAATTTGACTTCTAAAGCCAACTTCACTTCTGATGTAAATACGTTTGTATGAAATATGTAGATAACGAACAGTAATAAGGCTCAAATGAAAGAAATCGGGAGCAAAGCAAACATGGACCTCTAAGGGGTGGGAGTCAGGTGCCAGGTAGGAGTATGCAGCCCTCTGTCGACCGGTTAAATCCGCCATGTACTCCTTTTTATGCTAAATAAATATGAAACATAGATAAAACCTTCTGTTTTAAAATACCTTATCCCAGTCTCTCTTCTCACTGTATATCCATCCAATACTCTTTATATACCTATCAGCAGAAGCCATAGTGTTATAAGCTATATCTTTATCTGCAGAAGCCATGTCCTTATAATTCATCTCACAAAAATTACCTCCCTTGTGGTAATTGATTGATCTACAGCGTGTTGTCCTTAAACATTCCTTAACACAATCCAATATACTGTACTTGGAATATGAATTTATCATTGCTTCATCCATTCTGTATCCATATTGCAGTCTATCATGCCGTAGACTGCTGCATGGGGAATGTGAAATTATGCTGTACAGAGTCAAATGCCAAATAATGTGAGGTAAAGTTATCATTTCATTGACCATTGACACCAGAATGTGGGAAAAAAATAAGGAAAATGGCGTTCAGCAGAAAAAATAATAATTCACATTCAGAAGTTATAAATAAGGCTTTCAAATTGGAAAAAATTTAAGGCTGATTTAAACCAAGCATTCCTACGAAACTATTGAAAAATGTTTAATGTATCTGAGTGTTTCTTTGTGTAATTCCATACCACCATCAATATTTCATAACAATTCTCTGCCGTGTTAGGAAATTAAAGATTTTCCTATTATTCGTTGAAATAACACATCTGAAAACGTTCTTCTTGATTGGCACATATAGTGATCCCATGTTAACTGAAAAGTTTTTTTATAATTAAATAAAGCAAAAATTATATATAAAAAAATTACATGAGACAAAGGCAATTCTCTTTATGGCCATCAATTCGGAATTTCAATTAATCTACGATGTTTTATCAATTAGCAATAGACATTTGCATCTTATGTCGACTTGATATATCCGAATGAACTCGTAATAAAAAGAAACCCTACAGAGACTGCCGCGTCTATTTCATATTTCGATGTTGTACTGACTATAAACGCCAATGGCAAATTTACACTAATGAAAAAGGTGGAACACGACCCACAGAAAATCTGGAGGTGGGATCAGGTGCCTAGGAGGAGTAAGCATCCCCTATGCCGTGAGCCCTACATATTGATCAGTAGACGGGACATTCCGTAGTCAAATTCAGTTTTAAAACGAATACGTGACAATTGGTATGAAACAGGTCGGCCAAAATATGACACAGTGAGAGCTTATAATTGTTAACAAGGTCGTTATTACAATACAACGGCCATAGAATGTACGAAATAGTGACTTAAAAGAGGTTATTGAAGTCCTTGCAGCATCAACTTCTCTGTCAGTAGCTTGCCTCGGTTTAAAATTTTACTGTACTCAGACCAAGCTATTTAGTCTTGAATATTACTGCATAAATAAGGACAGTTGACGATTGAAAAGCTGAAGTAATCTCGTTTGTCAAACACATTAGTTGTTAGTTGGCCCTTATTTTCTATAATCAGTAAAACATCCAAATATGAAACAGGTGTGGCAGACTCTGTGTTGTCTTTTATTTCAAGTTCACTGGGTTTATATCAAGTTGACATATTAATGGAAATAACTATTGTCAATTGATAAAACGTCGTGGATATATCTGAATGAGGGGTTGAAGGCCACAGCAAATGTTTCCTTCTTCCCATTTAGAAGTTTTGTAATAAAATCTGCTTCATAAAATAATTAAAACAGGACGACTAATTAAGGAGCACAATTAATTCCCATCGACATTCCAAAACTTTGTCGGAAGACCTGGGCTCCGAAGACTATATAAATATTTTCAATGAGGAACTCCAGCATCCTTTTAATTTCAAACTTTTTCCAGAGTTTTTTTGTGTAGAATCAGAGGAATTCATAACAAAATAATTTTGTTTATTACCATCACAAGATATAAAAATTTCTTTTTAATTTACCATGAGAAATGGTTGTAAAAAGTGTAAATAAGTCGTACGTTTTAATTTTACTGGCTTCAGAAAAAAAAATATTTTCTAATTTTTTAAAAGTTCTTCGGAGTTTTAGAATCCACCTCTGATTTACACCACTTCTAGAATATGATGTACCGTCTGAATTTTCTCCTTTACAGCAGTTAATATATTTGTAAGGAGTAAAGATATTGGATTGGTAGAGCATTTGCTGGATCCGGCAACTGAAATTGATTAATTGTATGTTGTTTTACGTTCGTTAAAGAATTTTTCAATCATATAAAGACGTGTATACAGATTTATATAGAGATTGAAATTGAAAATTGTGTATAAATTGTACACGCCGTTCTACGAATGATGTGTCACCCCTTGATGCGTGAACAGACAATTAGAAATGGTTATTCACCTAAAATTCCTAAAAGAAGACATCACGATTTAATGTCATTATATTTCATCTTTACAAACCTTCATCGATGTATTATTTGATTCCATGATGATATATGATAACGCGGGTATGTTAAGGAAGCATTCAAATTATATCTCTCGTCGCCCGCGTGGCGCAGTGGTTAGAGCGTCTGCTCTAGAGTCGCGGCATAAGGAGTTGATCCTTACGTCGCGGGTTCGAATCCCATGTGGGACGTGGAGACCGGTCCTTCGGATGAGACCGTATAAACAGAGGTCCCGTGTCGCAGTAGGTGCTGGCACGAAAAAAGATCCCTCACTGCTCAATGGCCGTAAGTGCCGAGTATAGGACAAAATTTGCAGCTCTCCACCGGCAAGTGGTGGCGTCTCCATATGAGTGAAAAATTCTCAAGAGGGACGTTAATCAACATACAAACAAAAAATACAAATTATATCTCGGAAAATTTTGACTTTTTAAAGAATGTTAAGTTTGATAATTAATCCAAGCCGCTGTTAAAACGTAAACTATTATTAACTACTGTATAAAGACAAAAGAGTGTCTGAGGCAAAGACGTGCACCACCACCACCACGTCATCACGTTACTGCTGTTAATAGCCAAATATTCCTTAATAAAAAAGCGAACAGAACAACAATACCCCAGGGTTAAATAACTTCTTTTAGTAAATAATATAGTTGAAAAATATCTATTATGCCTAAATAGTGCTGCTAGAATCCCACTATCGGGTCGGTAAAATAATTATCCCATATATTCGGACGAAACCTTACCCGATGTTTTGAATCTTATACATATAACCCGAAATTTTTCGTCAAACCATGCTTACCTCGCGATTCTAGCAGCACTTTCCAAGTATTATAGAGGGCAAGCTTTCGATCTGTAAAAATTTTACGTTTTGAAGAATCTAGCTTATTCTTGTTCTTTTGCATTATTGTTGTCAAAAATGACAGAGGAAAAGCCAACCGAGACACGTAAATAGCTGACTGTCTTCAAAAGAAAATATAATAGATGAAAATAAATTAGGAAACCTGTTTAATAAACTTTAAATCCATATGAATCACACAAAATATTAACGGTATTTGCTTCTAAACCCCCTTTTACATATCTTTGTACATGCCGTCTTAGCCAAATTCTCTTTATACAACATGATCAATTCCCAAGCTACTTGATGAACACTTTTGACGTCATCGGTCGGAGATTTTAATCAAATTTGACAGATACTACATAACAAAATAAAAGCATAAATATATTTTTGTTAATATTAACATGTTTCCTTTCATTTTCTGGAGTTAAATTACATCTCTAGATACCAATATTATGAGAACTTGTGTTCTAAAATTGACGTCATCTCGCCTACTATGACGTCATAATATATCACTGATTTAGTCAAGTAAGAATATCTGAATGTTTCCTTAACACACCTGCGAAATGAATTTTCTTATATAGTCCTTGGAATTTGATTTCTGTGTATTTAGAAATCTGAACTCAATGATTCATAGAACTCGGAAGTTTTTTCCTGATCAAATCAACCTGATGTCAGAATTTTGAATACACCAAAAGCATTATGGGTACATTTTTGCGTTGATTGACCACCTCGAGACGAAACAAGAATAAGATCCAATTAGCCCGGAAATTATATCTATGAAATATGAAAATAACGAACAGTAATCAAGCTAAAATGTCAGTTGAAACAATACAAACCGGGAGCAAAGCAAGCACGGACTTCTAAAACATCAGAGGTGGGATGAGGTGCATTGGAGGAGTAAGCATTCCTTGTAGACCGGGCAAACCCGCCGTTTGCTCATTATAATGATTGGACAAACGGAGAAAAAAAATCAGTAGACAATTCAGATTTTGAAAAATGAAGAAGAATATGTGCATCAAGGAAGTTTAAATACAATACTTCATATACTTAGTATGCATATGATGCTTAAATATATTTGATGATACAGACTCGTTAAAAGTAAAAAAAGAAAGAAAAAGAAAAAAAAAGTCAAATGTTTTATTTAGGCTAAATACCTGTTGCACTTGGAAGTTTTATTCTAAGTTTTATTCTATAGAAAAATAATAAACTTATGTCAATAACATGTTTATATCTTAATGACTTTCTATACCTATTTTTGTACGATAAAGATAAATCAATCATCAACCCTTTTTCTGAATAAGTAATCCAGGCTTCATCTTATTCTGAAAGAAACATTTTGATAAGTGGAAAATAGTTTCCTATTCCTATTTTTCACGCCTTGATTATTGTTAAGAAGAAGAGTATAATTGAAGTTTTAAATAGGTTAAAATTTGATTTGTATTTTTCTCTCATTTTTTCAAATGATCATCAGAATCAACTAAAGATGAGTGTATGTTTCTTCATATGCACAATCCAATCATAATTTTAAAAAAAACGTGAGATGAAGTGGTGTATTTTAAATAATTGTCAACATCAAAGAAAGCTTAGCCTCGTTTTCAATTCTGCTTTGTTCTTTCTTGTCGATTTTTAGTATTTTTAAGAAAATTGTTTAACTTTCCCTTTGTGGGTATGCAAACATGTATATAGATTGTTTATTGATTCTTCCTTTATCGCTTATGAATAATGATAAAAAAAATTTAAATCAGTCAAATGGATCTGCATTTTTGAAGTGTTACAAATACATGTACAGGTATAATTCCATTCCTTTTACATAAATTGCTAAACAAAAGATACAGATTTAGATATTTTATTTTTTTTTTATAATTGACAAATATATCTCAAATTAAATCAGTCACAATCTTATAGACTTTTTTTTTCATGTGTAGAACTTGAACTTTGAATTTTAAAGAAACGAAGAGTCTATTAAAATTGTTTTTTATAATATGCTATCCAATTTTAGATAATCATTGGTTACTTTCAAAAGTATCTAAAAAAAATCTCTATTCTCAATTTCTTCTTAATTTTATTTCACTGATGGTTCATTTTCCATGCCATATTTAAAAAGAAATATCGTGATGGTATAGTAAAATATTGCAAGTTGTCGTTATTTTTGCCAAAAGAGTCGAATAATTCTAATTGGTATTCTATAACATCTAAATAGAAACCTCCCAAGAAAAAACAATCTTTATACCCTTGAGGATGAACAGATCAGTTTCGATCACTACCTTTGAAATTATTTTTCCTTAGACCCATGGCATCTCAACAATGATGGAAGCAGTTACATTAATCAAATAAAATTGTTATCCAAGGAATTACTAGTGTGAAAAATGTAGAGATAGCGATCAGTATTCGAGATCAAAAGTCCATTAAACATTACAAAATAGGATCAGAGCAAACACGGACCTCTAAGACATCAGAGGTGGGATCAGGTGCCATGGAGGAGTGAGCATCCCCTGTCGACCGGTCACAACCGCCGTGTGCTCCTTGACATGATCGGGAAATAACGGAAAAATCCGTCGACAATTCAGTGTGTAAATAATGGCCTAACAATTAGTATGAAAAAAAGTCAGTCAACATTTGACTTAATGATAGATTGTTTTTGCTGACAAGGTCATTGTATCGACCATGGAACTTACGAATTGATGACTTTAAACAAGACTGCTGATAATCTTGTTTTATCAACTTGTTTCTCAATAACTTACCTCGCTTTAGAGATTGTTCATATGTAGAACATGCTCTGGCGTATCAGATCAACTGGGAGATATAAACCCAGTATGCAAGTGATAAGGGTATATTGCTGCATAAGTAAGGGAAGTTGACGATTGAAAAGTTAAAGTCATCAAGCTTATCATAAAGCTTTCTTGTTAGATAACCATTAATGTCTTTATCTAATAAAATATCTAAAAGATGTGTCAGACTCTGTGGTATTTTTTACCTCAAGCTCACCGGGATATATCGTATCGACATAAGAATGGAAATAACCATTGTTAATTGACAGTACGTCGTCGATATATTTAAATGTCGAGTTGAAGGCAACAGCAAGTGTTTTCTTCTTTTCACGTAAAAAAAATTGAACAAATTCTGCTTCAAATATACAGTATATATGAATAAAAAATAGGTCTGCTTATAACGGGGCGTAATTGGTACCCATGGAAATTCTAGTAGATTGTTGGAAGATCTGGTCTCCAAAAACCATATACACATTGTCAATCAGAAACTCGAGCATCTTTTTAATGTCAATTTCAGAGTACTTGTATGTACAATCAGATTGTTTTTTAACAAAGCAATTTAACAAATGACCAATGACAAGGTAAGTAAATTTATGAATTCCATTTTTATTGAAAAAGCAGCCGCCAACGATGTAAGAAAGTCTGGACTTTAATTTATCGTGGGGAATAGTTGTACATGTATAAAAAGTTGAAAAGTCGTAAGTTTTTATGTTCTTGATTTTGGTCAATTTTTGTGATTTCAAATGTTCCAAAAGTTCCTTAGAATTTTTAAGTATCCACATCTGATTTACACCACTTCTCGTATATATTGTTGCACAGTATTCTTGAAGTTTCTCCTTTACAACTGTTAATATCTGAGTGAGGAGTAGAGAAAGACACTTGGTAGAACATTTACTGGAGACCGCTATGTATCTTTGTTTGTAAGGAATTTTATGAAATTTCGGAATCCAATATAGATACGTAATTCCAATTCAATTTGGTTGTTGGGAATATTAAAAATATTCAAAACTGACATATGACTTTGAATAATTAAATCCCAGTTCCTCTTAAATACAATTTATATAATGAGCCTTAAAAACATAGACAATGTTTTACCTGCTTTGTCAACAGGGACCAGTACGTACTGATCGCGTTATCTATATATATTTTTTTCACTTTTGAATTATTCAATACCGAAGGATAGATAGTTTTCATACTGCCCCTCAATCGTTTAATGTGAGTATACTATTTAAAAACTTTGACTAAAAGCTCATTTGAAACGCTCAGTAATTCCCGTCTGTAGCTAAACAAACAAATTTATTTCAACTTCTGTATCTTGATTTGAGCTCCTTGACTGATAAAGAGACTTTTCACTGGCAATCATACGATATAAGTGTAGTAAAGAAAGCTGCTTAAACTATCCTTCTTGTTCGTTTCTTCTATTTAGAATAACAGGAAATGTCCTGAAATGCTATCTGAATAAAATTTAAAGAAGTGAAGATAGCGATTAATGATCTAATCTCATACACCCAGTCAAGAATACATATCTAGGGCAAAGCACGCACTTCTGGAAACACCAGAGGAGGGATCAGGTGTCGATGACGACTAAGCATTCCCTGATGACTGGTCATATCCGCCGTGAGCCCTATGTTATGATCAGGTAGAGAAGAAAAAAAATCAATGGTTAAACTGTAGCAGTGTGTTTTAATTGTATATAATATATTGAAAACATATAATATAATATATTTAAATCTGCTAAAATGCACGTTAGGGGGGAAAATATAAATTTGTTTGAAATCTCGATACAGGTACTTCTGATCTATAGCAATGCATAGTCCTATTCAATCTTCAGAGAATCTTTTTTACCGTTGAATCCATACCGGAATGTTCTTTTCCATAAATGTCTTTTGTGTAAGCAATTTAAATTTATCCCTTATTTGATTAGAATCAATTTTACTTGTCTACAAAATACATCTAAATTTGCATACAAACACACTATACCCTTTGCTAACAGGGAAATTGTAAGCCAACTATTATTCCTGACACCTTATATTCGCAATTTTATCCGTGGCAGTTAAAATGCACAGTTAAAAGAATGTTCCCGAGGAGTTAAATATATATCGTTAAACTCGCAGATATTTTCTGCTCGCGGGTAAAGATTGGTTTACAGTATTCTGAAAAGATATCTATATTCCAGGATAAGTATCCTTTAATTTATGATATAATACTTATTCTGTATTTAACGAAATAAACAAACAAAAGCAAACACTCTCCATGTGAAGTTCATTATCCTTTAATGCAAACTTCATTGAACTCATTTTCAATAGTGAAATAGTGTAATTTATCCATTGAATACAATTGATATTTTGCATATATAGAGATAGTATTTTACTGTGATAATAACAAAATTTTATTTTTCAAATGCATAAGCTAGTGGCAACAAGAATTTGATAGTGAAAAGACCCTCCTTCCTATTTTCTCGAAAATTGCAAAGTAAAGACTCCCTGTATATAGCAAAAGATAATAAATAACCCTGATACTGAGTTAGGAATCCATAATTTCTACCACGAACTGTTAAATTCTTTTTTAACAGTATCCAGTTTCTCCGATATAGGTAAGATATGACCCTTTATAAAATCCCTGCTTTGAAGTCTCATCCTACGCCAGAGATGAAGATATATAGGTAATAGGCGATATATAGGTAATAGGCGATATATAGGTAAGAGGCCTTAGAGGCAAAAGGGAAAAAACAAAGAAAAGGTAATAAACAGAATGTTTAATGTTTTTTTTTTAATTAGATAGGGAATTTATCTCTTATCTCACTCAAGAGATTTGCTTTTTTAAATATTTTCACTATAGCCTCACTCTTTTGAATATAGCAAAAAATCCTCTCCACTTGTGAAATATATTCTATATACAATTACAAAGCATTGAACATTCCTTATGTATGCATTGATCTAATATTGAACGAAGTCATCTGTTTTAGGAAATAATAAAACAAAAATAATATATGCAAGCCAAATAACATACTCTTTTTTTATTGTATCAAAGGAAAGCGTTTGTAACAGAGTACATGCCAATAAATTATGATTAGTAGAAATGCCTTAGACAGGTTTTTAAAGGGAGTGGAAGGGGGTCTCACCGCTTTATGGTTCAATGCGATCCTTCTTGGTTTTATGGAAACCTGAAATCAGTCGTAAAATTGTGAGTAAATTGGAGAGATTGTCACTTTAATATGTAGATAATTTTTGGTGAGAAATATCGTCCGTTAAACGTTTTAGTCAACATCATTATAAGATAATTTAATATTCTCAGAAAGGATATGGACCTCATTTCAAAACTTTGGTTTATTTGAGAACTTAAAAATGCTCCAATATTAGACACTGACTGGACATTCAATGGAAAGTCGAGAGAGAACATGTATCAGGAAATAAAAATTGATAATACATGTCGTTAGAGTGTTATTTTTTTTGTGCATGTTAAAACTATTTGTAAACAATTCTGGTGCATAATTTATAATGCATTAAAGAAGTCTAACGATGAAGAGCTGATAAATCATAATGAAAGTTATAAAATTTATACAGCCTGAAATATTACGACGTTAAAATGTTCAATTTTACACTAAATGAGGATCAAATAAAAATATCATATCAAACGAAGAATAATTCTTGAAAAAGAAGCATGAGGGCTTTCCCATGTACATTATAATAACTTCCTTTTTGTGGACTGGGCTTAACGTTTTCATTTATACCAACAGGAAGTGGTTTTATTTCTCTATGAAATATGCTTTATATAAGAATTTTTGGAGAAAAAAACCCATTCATATTGGATTTTTTGCATTTGTAAAAAAAAAACTCAACTCATAATTTACGAAAATACCTCCAAACCTTCTCATGTTCTATCATGTTATATTCAAAGCATAGTCCTGGTCTTAAAACACAATTTAACACATATAGTACAGGTCCTAAAACACAATATGACACATACAGTACACGGTAACAACACATTATAACACACAAAGTATCAGGTCTAAAATACAATAAAACACTCATAGTACAGGTCTTAAAACACATTATAACACACAAAGTATCAGGTCTAAAATACAATAAAACACTCATAGTACAGGCCTTACAACACAATACAACATATAAAGTATAGGTTTTACAAAACAATATAACACGTATAGTACAGGTCTGACAACTAATTATAAAACACATCGTACAACTCTCTATATTTTTAAGTCAGCATGTTAGGCCACTGCAGAATGTATTTTAGTATAATTATTTGTGACAGTCTGTTAAAAACTTTTTGTTTGCAGAGATACATTTGCAGATAGATAAACAAATTTCAGTTTTCTATATTTACTATACTAACGAAAGTGATCAGTGCTGTTCTTTATTGAGCGGCCATCAGACTTCTCACAGATGAATTGACCCCTGTGCGAACATGGCCTATCATTCCATCGACCATTTCTAAGTAGGTCTATACAGTCTCGTGTCTCTGCCTTATTAGGTACACCAACGCTTGGTTCGTCTGCATTCCAGTTTGTGAAGGTCATGGTAACATTGGAATTGTTCCATTGGTATTTACCTTCAAGTATTCTATCGTTACCGCCAGTCCAAGCGACGCAGCCCTCATAAAGGTAAGAAGGACACGTATCTGGATTAAATAAAGCTACATTGTTCTATAATTGATTATGTAATTTTGCTATACCAAAAATAAACGTAAGAGCCGTTCCCTGTAACCATGTAAACATTTTTGGCTTGCATAGTCATAGATTTTTTTCTCCAATTTAGGCTGAAGTATATACTACTTCATAAACTAATCCAAAATATATTGCTAGCCAATTTAAAATTTTGGGCTATTACCATAGAAACGTGAGTAAAGCTGAATACTTTCTTTAGAAAGTACAACTTTTGCTAAATGTTCTTAGATGAATGCAGTTCACATATTTATAACAGAAATAAGAATTCGTTGTTTTTTCAATAGCAGACCATCACGGTAGCTCAGTCGGTAGAGCGCTCGCTCTGCGATCGCAAGGTCGTAGGTTCAAACCGAAGCCGCGACTGACCTAAATCGATAAAAAAAAAAAGTAGGTAAAAAGTATGCCTTCTCCAAGCGCTCGGCACTTTGAAGTAAATGTTGCTCGTCTTTTGCTTGAGACTTTAATAATCGAGGTCCCATGTCCCTGCAGGTAAAGACCCTTAAATGCTCAATTGTCCTGAGTACCGAGTAAAGGTCTAAATTTGAAGCCCCATATATAGCCGTATATGGTGACGTATCTATTGGTCTATATGAGTGAAAACTTCTCGAACGTGACGCAAAACAACATACAATCAATCAATTAATCAATATATGCAAATTAGTCCTATCTTAATGCATTCAAAAGTGTAATTTTTGAATGTAAAATGTACTCGACAGCGGGAAACCACTTCTCACTTGTACATTTAGGTTTGTATCTAGACTCGAGCATATTCAAAATGGTATAGAAGATAAAAATGACGTAAAGTAATTATTTGCAAGGAGCGCAGTGTCCGAGAATTAAACTTGTATATAAATACGTGATGATGTAAACAATCATAGAAGTCGGGATAATTTTTTCAACTTTTAGTAGAAAGAAAACATGACCGATTACGCAATTAAAGAACCAGACTGCTAATTTTACCCGAATAGAGTTTAACGTTCCCCTGTTCATCGGTTAACATGAATCACATAGAATTGTAAGTATTTTCTATAAATGTCTAACATTACGCAATCATAAAAATAGCTTTGACTCATGTCTAATGTTTTAACAGAAATGTCTCAGCAAGCCAACTAGATTTTTCTTCAGTAACATATGACTTACTATTAAAGAGAAATGTCTGAGTCAGCCAATCAGATTTTTCTTCAGTAACATATGACTTACTTTTAAAGAGAAATGTCTGATTCACCCAATCAGATTTTTCTTCAGTAGCATATGACTTACTTTTAAAGAGAAATGTCTGAGCCACCCAATCAGATTTTTCCTCAATAACATATGACTTACTTTTAAAGAGAAATATCTCGGCCAGCCAATCAGATTCTTCTTTAGTTTCTATTTCCACCAGACTGGATCTCTTTGCCTCACATTCGGACTTGAAATCAAATATTTATTTAAATTGATTTATTTTAACTCTAAAGGACACCATAATACTTCTTCGGACTTCAGACTTCATTTTTTTAATTGAATAAAAAGGTTTGAATTAGACATCAATTCTTTTTCATACGGGGAATTTTAATAATATGCTAAAATGAAGGAAATACTTCCCACATATTCAATCCGTAATTAATAGATAAATAACAACCTTGAAATCCATCAAATGAAGCATTTGCTTTAAATTTTGTCTAAATTTTGAATATTTTAAAACTTCCACACTCAAAAGGCTTTAGATTTGCCTCTTATCAAAAACTAAATTACTTTGGATGAAAAGTTAAGTTAAAACAGAGGTGGGATGGGGTGCCACGGTGGATTGAGCATCCCATGCCGACCGGTTACACCTGCCATGTGCTTTTTGTAAAAATACTGGTTTTAATCCTCCTTTCTTAATTTTGAATGTTTCATACGTGTCATCTTAAGCATAATAATAATAAAAAAAGAACAAGTATCGCTGAGGTTATACCTTCGCTTCCATCCACGTGACCTCTGTTCGCCCAATAAAGTAGCAGTGAGTCATATATTCCATCCATCCGGGCTCACAACCTGCTTAGAATTTCCAGTTACTATTTAAAAAATAATTTATTTGCAAAAGCTTTGTCAATAATAATTATACCAGTGAAATCTAAGGGGGAAAATGTTATTACATTACATTCTCATTAGATTATCATTACCCCGAAGATGTAATAAATTCAGCAATTTAGTAGACTGAAAGGGTGCGGAATGGGGAGGTATGAAAACAAAGTTTATGCAGTATGTAACTACGCGTATTCTTATCAGTTTAGAGCCAGAAGAAGAAACATAGTAACTTTGGGTTTAAATGAAAATTTTTTTTAAAAAAATGTGTCTTCGCTTGATGAATATGATAATGATAATATACCTTGACTTACTTGTCAATTCTTGCTTTGCAACCTCTACTTATTACTATGAGTTGTCACGTAGGTTTTTAATTCTTATAGTCAAAAATTAGCCTACGTCTATTCCTAGATGTACTACGGATCAATATTAAAGAAATCAATATTAGTAACAAAATATATATATTATGGAAAATGTAATTTGACCTCTAACTGGAATATTTTGTTGTACCCCTTTAAAATAGGAAAATATCCTGCTTTTTTTCTTTACATTTTGAGATGTCCCCTTGAAAGCCAAACGAGAAAAGTTTGTGTTTCTTATATCTAATTTCATGTTGTATTTCTCATGATTTAACAGTTTGAGGAAAATGGGTATTGCAGTATTTTTATAATTTACTTAGAATTGCCAAATATATAACTTACCTATAATGCATTCATAAATATACCTGTATTTTGAGACGGTTACCTAAAATGCCATTTTTAGTAGTTATTTCTAGAAACTTGGCATGTACACTTAAGCCTATTTAGTTTGTTTGTTTGTATGTTGTTTAACGTCCCTCTCGAGAATTTTTCACTCATATGGAGACGCCACCACTTGCCGGTGGAGAGCTGCAAATTTTGTCCTATACTCGGGACTTACGGCCATTGAGCAGTGAGGGATCTTTTTCGTGTCAGCACCTACTGCGACACGGGACCTCGGTTTATACAGTCTTATCCGAAGGACCGGTCTCCACGTCCCACAGTGGGATTCGAACCCGCGACGTAAGGATTAACTCCTTACGCCGCGACTCTAGCGCAGACGCTCTAACCACTGTTAAGCCTATTTAGAAAACACATGGTAAAATAATTTCTCTATCGTAGTTTTAATAAAATTTTAGTCGTCTTTCTTCAAATGATTCTATGCAAAATTAAATATCTGTTTCGTAAGGCAGTCTTCATATTTTTAGAAACCCAGTTTCTTCTTTTTTTTCTGTTTGAAAATTGTCATAATTCTGAAAAATTCCATTCTCTCTATCTTAAAGTATCCTTGGAATAAATGAAGGATTTGCATTTAGCAAAGTATTCAGTCAAAGTATAACTTTGAGTGAATCAGCAGGATTCCAGTCTCCCAATAGTAAGCCTATTTCCCGAGGCGAAACCCTCATATAGTGTCAATCAGTTGAGGTATAATAAATAAAAACTAAACTATTCATATCCTACCACATTTGACACTGTCTGTCCACGTGCCGTCCATCTGACATGTCAACAATCCAGATCCCATTTGTTTATATCCTGTAGAACAAGAGGGAGTCATCTGTCTGTGGATACCAATGGCGTCCCAGTCTCCTGCTTTACCTGTATCCACTCCTTCTGGTATCCCACAATCTGTAAGGAACCGTTATTAACTTCATTTAATTTTATTATAGAATTACCGCTCGTTTAACGTCTAAAGAACAAGAAGGAGTTATTTGTTTGCTCATTGTGTTCAATTGTTATATATTATCAGTGTCCACTTTGTTTGGAATTCCAGAAATCTCTGATTTACTTTAAAGCATACCCAGATAATGTACTTAACTGCCTCTTCTGATATGTCTTTTTATACCTTGTCTACTGGTATTTTCCCGTTATACATGTACACAGTTACAGTAAGTCAAGTGATACCACAAAAAGCCGTATAAAAAGAAATGGAATAACGTTAAGATGACGTATAGCGATCAACCTCCTTAATACAGCAAATAATACAAATCCTGAATAGGGTCAAAACTCGGACCCATGAAAAAACAAAGGTGGAATTAAGTGCCTAAGAGAAAGGAGCATCCCCTGTCGACCGGCCACACTTGACATGATCCCTCTGTATTGATCAGGTAACCGGAATAATCCCTAGTCAAAGATTAGTATTAAAAATTCCTAACATGTCAGTCGAAATACGACCAAACTGTAGGATGAATTTGCAAACAAACACATATGACAACCATAAACTTAAGGAAAGACTGGCTGTAACGAGATTGTTTTCATTAAGGAATAACTGTCTACGAGCATATTTTATACAATAATCAATTAAATTAACTACTGTGATATTACATAATTGTGCCTTAAAATTAACAGATTTTATCAAATTTTCTCAGTTCCTTTAGATCTTATCGTAATTCAATAGAGAGTGCTAAAAACTGGATAAAAAGATGACGTCGGAAGGGGGAGAGTAGAGGTTCTTTATGCCGAAATTAATTGTCCAATTTATACAGAGAGTTATCTAGGCTGTATATTTACATAATTTCTTATGATATTACATGACTGCTAAACATCTGACAGTCATTTATAATTTTTTAGATCTGTTTCACATAAATTGCTTCAGCACAGCAGATTAACACAGTTATTGTTAACATTGTTATATAAATAAACTCATCGTGTTCATGTACCCGTAATGTGCTTGGGAAAATTCAAAGTATTTCTTGGGTACAAAATATTTCATGAGAAGTGCAACTTACTGACAATTTTGAGGGTATTTTCTGCACAGTATCGTAATCTGTATTAAAACAAAGCCATCACACAATATACCAAGCAAGAGTCAGTTAGAGAACAACCTCTTCTTACAGATTTCCACAAAAAATCTCAGATTAATCCTCATTAATTGCATGTGCCAAACTATTTTATAAACACGTAGTAAATTCTATCTCTATCCACGGTATAAAACAGAATACAATTCAAAAGTATATTTTTCGTAAGCATTTTCAACACGCTAAATTTCAATCAAGGCAGTGGCGTATATTCCATATAGGCAAAAAGGCTGTAGCCTACACATCATTTTCTCAGGGATAAAAATTGGGTTTATAAAAAAGGGAGAAAAATTGATATTAGATCTTTTCTTTTAATTTATTTGGTTGCAAATGTCAAAAAAAAAATTCTTAGCAATCTGCACTTTCATCTAATGTTTATAGTTTTATTATATATTTGATGACAAAACTATTCCTATAGCTGGATTTTTTTTTAAATCCAAAATTTAAGTCTGTATCAGACAATTTCAAAACTATCGACATCAGAAGGAGTCCTTGATTAGTGCAGGAAATGAAATTAATTACTGGAAATATTTTTGGTAAGTAGGAAATTAAAAGTATTGTTCTTTTTGGATTATTCAGTAAGGAAGTTTTCATATTCTAAGCAGAGTAAAAGTATAAGCTAAGAGTTCTCAGTTTTGTTAAGTTGTCAACATATCATGATATAAACTGAAAATATGTTTACAGTATTATTTTCACTGGTCAAATGACAATCGTAGATGTCCTCGAGTTCGCAAAAATGCTCCCTCCGAACCCCCCTCCTCAATCCCTATCGAGAGGGGACGACCCGCTTCTTGCCTACTCAACTTTGAGCCGCAGACTTCACACTAGCCAACACATCAGCAGAAAAGAATATACGCCACTGCAAAGGTATGTATGCGATGTGTTTTTAAAATATTGGAAATGTTAGATTAAAAACTACGATTACGACACGTGAGTGTTGCAATAGCGCTGTAATATTTTACATGTACATGTAGTTTGAATAAGGTATAAAGTTCATGATAATCTCCTCGTCATAACAGTTCAAGCAGGCAGTTACTTGACATCATTTTGCCATCATGACGTCATTTTTGGTAGTTCAGAGAAGTGAAGGCACAGGGTACACTGTGATATTCTATGATCCAAGTCATTGACCTACCTGTGTTACCTGTGTATCCTGGTGCTTAAAAATTCAACTATGGATTTGCTTTACGTACTTTGAATAGTTCATTAAAAAGTTCAGGGAAGCAGAGTAAATTTATATGCGAATATGATGAATACCTATATGTAATAGTCGATTAACGAAAAGTAACAAAGATTGGAATGACGCCTTCGTGTTGTTGTATTGTTAAAAAGTTAAGAAGCCTTTCATTTATATTCAGAGATAAGAATACACATATACAAGTGAAACATTGAATACCCCAAGATGCCATAATAAACAAAATTGGAAATCCATTAATTTGGGTTTTAACTATTAATTCTGAAATAGTAGATATTTACTATTGAATATCTTATTTACAGTACCGACCAGACACAACCTAACAGAAAGCGAACCCAGAGCTATCCCCGGGTTCGCTTTCTGGGTTCGCTTTGGGTTCGCTTGGGGTTCGCTATAGCTGACTTCGAGCGAACCCGCAGCGGACCCAGAGCGAACGCCGAAAGCAAACCCCAAAATTCAGTAGCGAACCCAGAAAGCGAACGCGCGTTCGGTGTTGCGTAACAGAGCTGTCAATCAGGATTAGCGATAAGACGTGTTAACCAATCAGCGCGTCGACCAATCAGCATGCAGTTTGTTATTCGATGTAACTAAAACATTGTACAAACAAAGTGTATATAGTGTGAAACTATAATTAACATGATTTAAAAAATTATATTTATATTTTAATTATCCAGGTAGCATGTTATTTTCACACATTTATTTTCCTTATTTTTATTTTTTTAAAAATCCATTAACATTTCGTAAATTTATCAGACAAAACGTACTTTAATGTATAAAAGATAAAAAGAAAATAATGGTTATTACAAATGTTACTAAAAAAATGAAAAAAAAAAGGTTTTTGACAAATCATAGCATTTCATAATCTCAAGTTACTCTACAAGATTATGTACATGTATGAGCTTTCATTCAGTTATCTTTATTTTTATTATTCTAATTTACATTTTCGTTTAAATCCAGATCAACATTAAAATTATTGATCTTTTTAATTGAAAATGAAAAAAAAAAATTAAATGTACCCCAGATAGCATGACTACGTTGGGCCAACATTGGTAAATGGTTGTATGGTTGGCGTTGTGTGGACACCATTTGGCAAACGTTGGACCAATGTAACCATGTCAACCTTCTTGATCATGTTGGGATTCCTATGTTGGCCAAACGTTGGTACAACGTAACCAACTTCTATATTCGCTCAACTTTCAAAGGGAGTTAGGATTCTAATGTTGGTCCAACGTTGACCAACGTTAGTAATACACCCTTACTGAAAATGTCTAATCAAGTTGGTAGTAGTACGTCGGCCCAGCGTTGGTCCGATGTTAGCATGTATAAGTGTTTCAAGATGGGATATTTATATTGGGCCAATGTTGGCCCAATTTTGTTGTGCTACCAACTAAATGATGGCATGTTAGCTGATGAGCGTTACGTTGGGCCAACGTTGGTTCCAAGTTCTTAAATCGTTATGTTCCCAATGTTGCCCTATTGAACTGTTGTGTTGCAAGCTTATTTGATTGCAAAACATTAATTTAGATGCACATTCTGAAATAATAGAGGGCATTCGCTGTCCTTGCTTTTAATTGGATGACTGCATCTGTTTAGATCTGATATTTTCACCATTCTTATCTTTGAACTAAAGTGATCACAGCACCAAAAAGTTTTTTGTTCTGTTTTTTTTTTTTTTAAGTGGGTGCATGATTATTTATTAGTTTTAAAATCCTTAGCTCTAAATTATGAATTATTTCATGAGCGTTGTATTCATGAGAATAAGAGAAGACTGAATAACATTTAAAAAGTTCCCGGGAACAGGATGTGAATGAAGCCTACATATACATAAATCAAGATAACACAGCTTTATAATTAAATTGAAAGAAAAGTTAGGCGTTCACCAAAGCTTGGAGAGTCGTGGCGATTAAAACACCAAACTGTTGGGTGAGCTGTCAGATTCAATTGCTCACAGGTGGGTGATAGACTCAAAATGCAGAGCAAGTAAGAAAGGAGATTTAAAAACTATGGATTATACCATTGTTACAGCTGCATCTTAGAAGCGATGTAAGTATAATTATTCTTATTAATTCAAGTTTACTGTTAAAATTGTTCGGAATTCATCCTTTTCTTGTTTATGCTCACAAGCACTATATAAGTTAATGTAAATATGAATTATATATATGTGTATACAGTTGGCACATACATTTACTTTAAATTTTTATTTACAATAACTTCTAGTGCTCATTAAGAAATACAATAATATGTAAGGTAAAAAAACATTTTTTAACTTGTCTCCATCTATTGTCTATTGCATACACGATTATGATTTTAACAAGGATACTAAGGTTTATAGATCAACATGTACTAGTAGTATTTTACATCGTTGTCTTTAAAAGACTTAATTACATGATTTATATATTGGAGTCTGTACCAGTATTTGCTTTGTTTCCAATACCAAATTATTTGTATTTTCAATCAGAGACTGTAAGGAAAACAAATGTAGCGGTAACTGACAATGAAACTGAAGAACATAAAGGACTGTATGAAGTACGTATGCCTAAGATCAAGATGGAGGACTGGGGAGGCGACAAAGGGAGGGAAAAAGAAAGAGCGGGAAACAAAACAAAAGGACAGTGATAGAGGAAGTGAGCCAGGAATAAGAACTTTAAATTAATATTTTTTCATACATTTCCACCATTATCTATTTAAAAAGTAATTTTGTAAATTCTGATTGATTTGATATATATCTATAAAATAATTTTACAGTGAATCACTTGTAATGTTTTCTTTGAACGTGTATGCATTATGAATGCAGGTTGAAGTGTGCATTATTTTTTTTAAACAATTATGAGAAAGGTCTATATGAAGAATTATTTATAAATGTATTTTCAAGAAGTATTCATTCAATTTATTTAAACAGATGTAAGTTTCATCCAACAATTGGACAACAGAGATTAAGAAGCTTAAGGCCAATAAACCGTAAATATCGGACCAATCATTCAATGAAAGGGGAACGTTGGGCCAACCAAACTAACCGATTGCAAATCCCAGGTAGCACAAAACATTTTCAAAACATTTTATTGCAGTTATAAAAATGTTTTTTCAAAACATTTCAGAGTAAACATTTTTAAAATGTTTTAAAAACATTTTTCTTTCCCATTGTAACATTTTAAAAACATTTTTAAAATGTTTTAAAAAAGCTTAAAGTAAAATCTTTAAGGAACATTTCTAGAAAATGTTTTTGAAACGTTTTAAAAATGATTCCAAAGGTATGTCATGTTTACATATATTAAACAGTTTCTTATTACGTTATAAAAATGTTTTTAAAACCTGAAATAAAACATTCCTCTTCTACATATATGAAACATAGTAATGTTACGTTTTCAAAACATTTCGAAAGAACGTTGTCAAAATGTTTTTAAAACATTCTTAATTTTGCTTAGAGTTTAATATTTAAATGTTTCAGTGTTGGTCGTGAAAATGTTTTTAAAACATTGAACAAAACGTTTTCTCCTCCTACAACTGAAACATTTTATTTATAATTTATGCAACATTCTATAGAAACATTTTCAAAATGTTTTAAAAAAGGTTAAAGTAAAATCTTTAAGGAACATTTCTAGAAAATGTTTTTGAAACGTTTTAAAAATGATTCCAAAGGTATGTCTTGTTTGCATATATTGAACAGTTTCTTATAACGTTATAAAAATGTTTTTAAAACCTGAAATAAAACATTCCTCTTCCACATATATGAAACATAGTAATGTTACGTTTTCAAAACATTTCGAAAGAACGTTGTCAAAATGTTTTTAAAACATTCTTAATATTGCTTAGTGTTTAATATTTAAATGTTTCAGTGTTGGTCGTGAAAATGTTTTTAAAACATTGACAAAACGTTTTCTCCTCCTACAACTGAAACATTTTATTTATAATTTATGCAACATTCTATAGAAACATTTTCAAAATGTTTTTAAAACATTTATATCATTGTTAATATTAATGATTTGTTTATTTTCAAAGTATGTTGTAAAAATGTTTTTAGAACATTGACTATAACGTTTATCCTTTTAAGGACTAAAACATTTTATTTAGCATTGATGCAATATTTTGTAATGTAATTTCCAAAATGTTTTAAAAATATTCATGACTAACCCAATTTTTCCCGAGAAAATATATTATCCCTATATTTTACTTTCTTTTTCAAAAATTCTTATTGAGTTGACAGACATGTAATCAATACAAAGTTCACTGAATAAACTAAAGATACTTTAATTTAAAAGAAAGAAAAAATAATAAGCAAACAGTTTACAATAATTAACACAACCTGATTTTTGACGTCGATCCTGTCTGTTTGCATCATATTTCTTAAACTCCAAGACAGCAGATTAGGAGTGGCTACACTGGTCAGTTTCAGTCTCATGATAACCTTGTTATGCAATTCTCCTGCTGGGCAGCGCGTTAGAGAGTATAGTGGTTTGCAGCTTATCTAGGCCAAAATTTGAATTCTGGTAAACAGGATGTGCGCGTTTTCTTGTTGCTGATTTTCAAACAAGATTTTTGCATCATATAAGCCAGAATTAGCGCTGGATTATTAACACCTGCTTTGTGAGTATAATTTCTTCAGAGATTTCAAAAGATAATTTTTAAAAGTGACTCTTCTGTTATACCAGTACATCATTTTATTTCTGTATATATGTATGCATATGAGCAGCAGAACAAAGCTATTATGTATTTGAATTTGAATACTTTAGAAAACAACAAATATGGCTCCTTGTCTTATGTTGATCAAAATTCAAAATATCTTATTATTGAAACATGAAATCATATTGCAGTTAGATGACAGTTCCATCAACAGACTTGAATTTCATTCAAATTGCCACGTTTGAAAGAACCGCCTCTAGCTGATAAAGGCATTTTTTGTACGTATCATTGCTCTTCAATAATATTATTGTGTTTTAGTTATGAACATGCAACAACTCTAATTCTTTTCATTAATGCAAATGGAAAATTTTATGTGATTTTATTATTTAAAAAAAATGTTCGTGTACATTTTCATTATTTAAAGATCTGATGTAGACGGATGACTTAAACACTTTTGTCTCTATGTTTACAGGTTCTGCTTTACAGAAAAGAGCTTCTTGTTCAATTCTTTCCTAGGACAGACTTCTTGTGAACTTTATTAATGTGTGCGATTCCATTTACATAATAGGTAGCTGATCCGCCGCTCTGTGGAACCTACACGTGTACATGTAGATACACGCTTTTTGCGGGATCGTACATGATAACAGTGATCTAGGCCTGTTTATTCTTTCTAGTTGGAAGGATTTATGTGATTCTGTTGTTTTTAAATTCAGAGAATGGATTTTTTTTCCTTTAAAAATATCTGTTGGATTAAAACAGAATAACTCAAAACTTGTACTGGAAATAGAACTAAAATATGTGTTTCATATTAAATAAGGATTTGTATTAAAATTTGTAAAAAGTGAATTCATTCAGATGTGATTAATTCTTTGAGAGTTATAATTAAGCTGGAATGTATGAAAAGCGCTTTGAAAAATTATGCAAATGATGTTGATATCATTTAATGAAAGCGTTAAGTGACATTTTAGGAAAGAGATGTCATTGCGACATTAGGGTAAAATGTTTTAAAAACGTTTTAAAAACCATACAAAATCACGTGACTAAAACATTTTCAGAAATGTTTAAGTAACATTTTAATAAAATGTTCTGATAACATTTGCTGAAACATTATGCTAAAATGTTTTAAAAACGTTTAAAAAACCATACAAAATCACGTGATTAAAACATTTTTGAAAATGTTTTCATAACATTTTAATAAAATGTTCTGATAACATTTGCTGAAACATTATGCTAAAATGTTTTAAAAACGTTTAAAAAAGCATACAAAATCACAGGATTAAAACATTTTTGAAAATGTTTTCGTAACATTTTAATAAAATGTTCTGATAACATTTGCTGAAACATTATGCTAAAATGTTTTAAAAACGTTTAAAAAACCATACAAAATCACGTGATTAAAACATTTTTGAAAATGTTTTCGTAACATTTTGAAAATGTTTTAAAAACATTTTTAAAATGTTGTTGTGCTAGCTGGGATGTTGTTTCTTTGTTGGCTGTTAGTTGGCTTACTATAATTACTACGTTGGCCCAACAATATGCCATCTGACATTTCAACAAAGGCCCAACATTGGGTCAACCTAACCAACCAGTTGTTAAAGTTGGCTGTTAGTTGGCTTACAATTATACCTACGTTTGCCCAACAATATGCCATCAAGTTGGACCAACGTTGGGCCGATGAGCAAAATGACCGAGGGCCAACGTAGGACTACCAACAGTGGGCCAACGTTGGAAAAAAATTGGGCCAACGTCGGCCCAACAATGTCTTGCTATCTGGGACAGCATAAATCCGATCGTAAACAACTATGGTATTATTTTGAATTATCTTTTACAAGAAAAATAGCATGAATAATGTAAAGCTTTAATTATCTTGTTTGTATTTTTTTTTAACTGAAATAAAAGAAGGGGGAAAAAATGAAGCGCGATTTACATAATTGAACGAACTAATTATCGGTAGTAAATAAGCAATATAGTTATAATTAAGTCGTACAGTATTGTATTCTCTTAAAATAGCGTAACTTTTTTGTGATAAAGCGTATTGAAGATATTTAACGATTTTTTCTCTGATGTTTATTTTATTAACTGCTGATTGTAGTCTTGATAGTTTTATATCAATACATCAAAAATGCACATTAAAAAAATATTCCAATACTTACATAAATTTTTAATCGGCAAATGCAAACGACATGATTGTCGGGGTTACTTTTTATCCCTGATGCTTATTATTATTTTTTAAATATAATTTCGGCAAATGAATGAATAAAAAAAATTGCTGATTTTTGAAATTCATAAATGGAATGATGGATATAGTTTTAAATCATTTTTTAGGCCATTTTTTATTTTAAATCTTATACCCCCTTACCGCGCATATAATGAAATCCAATTGAATCAAAACTCACGGCCCAACCTATATCATGTGATAGAACATGCAGCATTCAATCATAAATTACATCTTTAAGTATCAAAAAGATTATAAAAAAAACAAACAAACAAACAAAGAATCCAAATCGAAGAATAACATAAATAATTATTTGTAATCTAAAATAACTACATGTATTAAGTCTTATTTACATGTAGTTTCAAAAATATCTTTCTAAACATTTTTTTTTTTTCAGTTTTCCAAAGTCGATGAATTTCACCAATAATTATTTTTAATCTGAATATATATTAATTAAGCCTTATTTCGTTTTAAAAATATTCACTCCTAGCTATATATTTTTACCTATTTTGCGTAAAAAATCGTGCGTTTGCGTTAACAATCGTGAATGATCGTGTAACGTGAAGAATCGTGTACAGAATGAGGAGAGAAAAAATCTCGTGATGATTATGATGATCACACAAACATATCTGATAAACCCACAAAAGAAAAACCAATCCATGCTGGATAAAAATTCCCACCTAGAAAGAGGCACACTATTATCAGGCTCACGCGCAACTATATCTATAAAGCATGCTTGAGGTCTTGTATACGAGGGGTGATCAAAAAGTTCGCGAACTATCTGTATATTTACAAAACCACAATTCAGATCGGAATGAAATTTGGCACAAATATAGTCATACACATGTTCTATAAATAACAGATGTTAAGTAATGTTTTGCTCCGTGTTTGTGACGTCACAATGTGAAAATGACGTCAATATGTAGGTCACTTGTGACAAAAAAATGGTCGACTCTGTCGTACTCGAGCAACGAACAGCTGTAAAGTTTAACGTATATCTTGGAAAATCTTTTGCAGTAGAAGATGATAACTTGTACAAGGTTAATGAAGACAAAAGACTTACTAGAGGTTCCATCATCAATTGGATTGATTGTTTAAGTGAAGGAAGGGAGATGGTTAAAAATGATGTTTGTTATGTTGCCCAGCGAAAGCAAACCGGGGAAAAGATGTGTCTATAGCTGAGCAATTTGTTATGTAACATCGTCAAGTTACAATTAGAAAAATGGTTTAATATTTTAACAATAATATAATCATTAAATCCCTAAAATATCGTTTACTTTAGACTTTAAACATATGAGATATGATAAAAAGGATGCGCCCATACATTATCCACATTGGATAAACGACGCTCCCAAGACAGAGAACTCTGGTTGTGATGGGTCACCATACTAATTGTGGGAAGGGATATCCTTATCCACTCATCCTATTGCCGAGATTTGGCCACTTCTGACAGGTGGACTGTTCTTGTTATAAAGATAACTTGCATGGTAAGAAATATAAGACTCGGAAATATCTTTTAGGTTCTTTGAACAGACTGCTACGGAGCATGTCACGTGACTGGCTTGATCACGTGATTCGCGCATGGGCAGAACAATGGCAGATGTGCATTAAAATCGGAGAGGACTACTTTAAAAAATAATAAACACTGAAACATCATTTTATGTCCTTGAAGTAAGTTAGTTATTCAATTAGTTCGCGAACTTTTTGATCACCCCTCGTATTAACTGTGATTCACTTGCGAAAATAAAAATCTGGCCTAGTGGTAGGGCGTTTTATCATATCCACGAATCCCTTACTCAGGCTGAATAAAGTGTTCCTGGACTAGCTTTGGCTGTTTTAAATGTTTTGATTTTTTTAAATTACATTTAAAACATTTCAAATCCTGGTTTTATTTACCTGATATAATACATTTTAATCCTCCATATGTGTTTTGGGTACATTTTGTGTTTATTGGACATCTGGAGATTGAACAAGCTCCGATCAGCTCCTAAAATTATTTCAATGAAAGAATTCATACATTAAAGAAGATAAAATAATTACTTTTTTTATTTTCAAATGACGCTCATTTTTCAGGATATCATCTTATGAGGGAACAAAAAAACGTCAATGCCAATTTGAAAACACATTACAAGATTCTTTTACTTCAATGTTTAATTCAAAGATTTTTTTTTTTTTTGGGTAGAAAAGAAATATATCGAGGCACGTTATTTCTTCTTTCTTCTTAACTGATGGTATTACATGAATAAAGATTGAGAGATGCCCCAATACTAATCTGAATCAATAAGAACAGATGAGGGATAATAATATTTGGTTCATTGTGTCCTATAAAAAGTATTGAAAAAAAACTTGATTCCTATTCATAAAATTCTGTTTGTCATGATTAATATTCAGCAGAAGAAATATTCTTGCAATCTTGTAGAAGTGTAAAATCTAATGTGGATTTTGTTTCCCATACAACAAAATTTTTGGGTAACTAGATACATGTTTAGATATACACCCAGATATATCCGTGGCTAATTATTTCATAATTTATTATGACATTTATATACATTGTGATTGGTCATCAACAAAATTACTTTGTTAAACATCACTCTGACTCTACACACAAGTACTCTGAAGTTGATAATTAAAGGATGTTGGAGTTCTCATTGCCTTACAGTCTTTGGAGACCAGGTCTTCCAAAACTGTTTGAATTGTGATGGACAATAATAGCGCTTCATTATTAGCCAAACTAACGCCTTATCAATTTACAATAGTTATTTCCGTTCATGTCAACTCGATATATCCTAGAGAACTTGAAATTAAGATACCACATCGTCTGCAGTATCTGTTTGATATTTGAATGTTTTACTGACTATAGACGATAATGGCCAACTAACAACTGAATTGTATGACAAACGGGATGATCTCAACTTTCTTTATTCACTGTTCATTTTCTTCACATGTACTAATATTCCGCTATCACCTGCATATGGGGTTTATATCTCCCAACTTATTCGATACTCAAGAGCATGCTTTGAGTACGATCCATTTTTAAGCCGAGTCAGACTACTGACAGATAAGTTGATGTTCCATGGATTCCAACAACCTCGTTTAAATTCAGCATTTCGTAAATTCTATGGTCGTTATAATGACTAATATGACCTATCATGGAGTCGTATTTTGGCTGACGTGTTTCAAACCAATTGTAAGTCTTGTATTTTTTTAAATAAATTTGACGACAGGATATTCCGTCTATTATTATTTTGATGCAAGTTTGCTAGTTTGTCTTCATCCCAAATCATTTTTATCTATAGTTGAAGAATACACAGATTCCGTCCTTGAAATCTTGCATTAACTTTTAAATTGATAAATATACTCTTTACTTTTATTCAAACAATATAGGTGTTATGTAGGGAAAAATGCTTCGTTTAATTCCTTTAATTGAATCTTCATCATCCCTGATCTTCTGAGGTTGGCATTTTGAATTAATATTACACATCATTTTGATGTTACAGCATTATCTATCTTTATCACAAAAGATATACATCTATTTATAACTTACCTTATTCCACCCGTCCTTCTCTATGTATATCCAGCCTGCACTCTTTATATATCTATCTGTAAAGGCCATGCTGTTGGAAGTCCTATTTTTATCTGCAGAAGCCACACTGTTATAGTTTATCTCACAAAAGATAGCTCTCCTGTGGTAATTCATTGATTTACATCGTGTTGTCCTTAAACATTCCTCAACACAATCCAATATACTATAATCAGTATAGGAATTTATTATTCCTCCTTTCAATCTGTATCCATATTGAAGTCTTCCGTAGCCATGATGTAGTGTGCTGCACGAACACTCCCAAATAATGCTGTAGAGAATCAAAGACAGATTGATGAAGGATATTGCCACCATTGCATTGACCACCGCACAATTAGAAATATGTAAAGTACAAAAAAATGATGGATAGTAGGAGCATGTAAAATTCAAATTCCGGAAGGAGATAATAAAAGTGTTTGAAAAGAAAATTTAAACCACGATACGAATGCTTTTATCCAATTGTTGCAAATGCTAAATCAATTTTATAGCATTCCGTGGACATGCACGTCTTCATTAATAGTTTATAACAATTCCTAGTCGTGTCGGAAAATTTCACTTTTTTTTCACTGATTTGAAAATAAAAATCTGAAAACAATTTTCTCAAACACGTCGAAATGCACATCACACCAGTTCTAGATTATGTATCGACCATGAGCTTTAATTGATGAAAATATATAAAACTCTCACACTGAAAGCTGCACCACAAAAGCGTTACAAATAAGATGATAACTAGGCTTTTTAGCAAGTCGATGACTATAAGATGTATTATTTGAATGCCGATAATTCTAACTATAAATTCTCATATCAGCAGTTATGTATTCTCTTACATATTAAAGTGACTATTGCGTCTAAAGAGAAGAAGATTTTCTCCAATTTATGTTTAACAAAGTTGAAAACAAAAACGTTCTTTGCACGAGGTTTTATAAAGGGAAAAAACTTTTCTTTAATATTCAATTCAATTGATTTGGAACACTTATACAACTGAAAATTCCGTCTTGAAATTTGTAAATGAATGAAGCGATATTTAGATTTGAGGTGAAAAAGATTTTTAAACATAATATTATGTTCCTGTCAGATTTTTAAACTGCATATATATTGTTAAATATTTACAAAATAAAAAAGGTGAAGAAAATGAACAGTGAATAAAACCATCTATGCAAATATATGCCTAAGACTTGAAATCAGTATTGTAAGTTATAAATATGATTTTAGAAAAGTAAAGTGTAAGCGATTTAAAAGTTGTCATTTCGTGACTTTTCTCTTACTTAAAAATCTTGTACATGAAAAGAAGAAAAACACTCGCTGTGGCCTTCAACGTATTGTCAATTAACAATGGCTATTTCCATTCCTATGTCGATAAGATATATCCCAGTGAGCTTGAGATAAAAGATACCACAGAGTCTGACACATCTGTTTCATATTTGGATATTTTACTTAAAAAAGACGTTAAATTAATGGTTATCTAACAACCAAGCTTTATGATAAACGTGATGACTTTAACTTTTCAATCGTCAACGTCCCTTACTTATGCAGCAATATATACATTCATCACCTGCATACGGGGTATGTATCTCTCAGTTGATTCGATACGCAAGAGCATGCTCTACGTATGTACAATTTCTAAAACTAGGTAAATTATTGACAAACAAGTTGATGAAACAAGAATATCAGCTGTCTCGTTTAAAGTCATCATTTCGTAAGTTCTATGGTCGATACAATGATCTTGTCAGCAAATACAATTTATCATTGAGCCAAATGTTTACTGACGTTTTTCATACTAATTGTTAAGCCATTATTTACACTGAATTGTCGACGGATTTTTCCGTTATTTCCCGATCATGACAAGGAGCACACGGCGGGTGTGAGCGGTCGGCAGGGGATGCTCACTCCTCCATGGCACTTTATTCCACCTCTGATGTTTTGGAGGTCAGTGTTTGCTCTGCTCCTATTTTGTATTGTTTAATGGACTTTTGAGCTTGAATACTGTTCGTTATCTCCATATATTTCATTAAAGATTTTTTTGTTCGTGTAAATCTCCTTCCCTCGTCAGTTTGTTTTTCTCTCATCGCAGAAAATGGATGGCTCTCTAAATCAAATGCAGGATTACCAAAGAAACAACCCGAATATATGGATCGATAGTATATGTGTTTTTTATGAAGGTGAACCCCATGTCTGTTTTCATGCATCACAGCTTTGCAAGTCAAAATACGAAAATATAAGATTCCAAGAGAAATGTACGATTCTCTTCAGTTTTATGGTAAAAGAATCATTTCATTTTCGAATGTTTTTTTTCCTTAAGTTTTATATATTATTGAAGAGGGACATTAACATGCATACCTAAATAAAGTAGAATGTTATATTGAACCTGGATCACTTTTCACTTCAGTAATGGAATAAAAAGGTGAGGAAAAGGAAAAATGATTGATCTAAAAAAAAAAAAAATCTATAAACAATATGTGCAAAAGCAAATCTGTAAAGAGGACACAAAACACGGGTCGCTGAAAATTCCAGAGGTCGGATCAGGTGTCTAGGAGGTGTAAGCATGCCCTGTTGACCGGTCACCACCGCCGTGCGCCCTATGTATTGCTCAGGTAGACGGAGCAATCCGTAGTCAAATTTAGTATAAAATAAAGGCCTAACAATTAGCATGAAACACGTCAGCCAAAATACAACCCAATGAACTGCCAACAAGGCCACTAAAACGACCATAGAATTTACGAAATGCTGACTTTAAATAAGGTTTTTTGAAATCCGTTGATCATCAACTTATCTGTAAGTACACTGCCTTGATTTTAAAATTGTTCGTACTCGGAGCATGCTCTTGAGTATCAAATAAGTTTGGAGAGGTAAACACCATAAGCAGGAATATTACTATATAAATAAGGAAAGTTGAGGATGGAAAAGCTGAGGTCACCTTGTTTGTCTTACAATTTAGTTGTTAGTTGGTCATAATCGTCTATAGTCAGCAAAACATCCAAATATGAAACAGATGGATTAGACTATGTGGTGTGTTTTATATCGAATCGACACATGAATGGAAGTAACTATTGTTAGTTGATAAATCTGAATATGACGTTGAAGGCAACAGTGTTTTCATCTTCTTACGTAGAAGTTTTTGAGAAAATTCTATTTCATGAGAATATAAAATTAATCATAATAAAAAATACAATTAGTACCCATTGGAATTCCAACAGTTTGTAATTAATTAAGTTCCGGTGTTTGTTAACTGTTATTTGTCCTTGTCAAAACAAAACATTTTTTTAGCCAATTTTTGTTCAATTCCATAGTAAGCAAGACTTTGTCTCGCCTTCCAGAGGGTAATAGACTTGGACTTTAGCAACCTGACATTTTTCTGTGGACAGTCAGTAAGAAACCTAATAAGTTGTATTATGCTTGCTTGATGAGGCTTTACCTTGACATCGTTTGATCACAGTCAAAGGAACACTACTGTTTTATTTTTTTTTATTGAAACCTGTGGATCATTGTAATAAAGATTATAAATACATATTGAATTTATACATAAATAAAATATAAACTGAAATAATGAAATATGGAGATAACGAACAGTATTCAAGCTCATAGTCCATTTAAACAATATAAATCAGAAGCAGAGCAAACATGGACCTCCAAAAACATCACAGGCGGGATCAGGTGCCATGGAGGATTAAGCATCCCCTGTCGACACGTCACACACGCAGTAATGTTAAGGCTTTCCGAAGCTTTAAATGCGTTCAAAACATAACACTGCATTGCAAGGTCGATTTTTATTTTTATTTGTAAGTTATGTACTCAAGTACGGCCAATTTACATCGAGAATTCTCTAGGCTATATATAAACGTATTTGTTACGATATCATATGACCTCGTTGATCACGTGACGGTAATTTCTACTTTTTTGAAGTGTTTCACATAAATCGCTTCGGCGCAGCTGATTAACACAATTATTATTACCTTTTTGTCACATAAATAAACTCGTCGCATCCTTGTGAACCCGAAATGTGCTTGGGAAAAGCTATACTATTACTCTGGTACAAAATATTTCACAATAAATTCAACTTACCGACAAATTTGAGGGTATTTTCCACTCAATATCGTCAACTGTATTAAAACAAAGCCATCACACATTTTTTCCCAAGCAAGATTCAGTTAGAGGGGAAACTCCTCCTACAGATTTCTACGAAAGATCTCAAATAAATCCTCATTAATCACCTGCGCCAGGCTCTTTTATACCCGTGGATAGAAGTAAATTTATAAATTCTACTTCTATCCACGGGTATAAAAAAGGGTGTCAAACGTATATTTTCGTATATATTTTGATCACGCTGACTTCTAAACAAAAGTAATAAAGCAAAGTTATTTAAAATATTCGGATATATAGGATATAAAAAATATTAAAACACGTTTATTTCACACTACCTTTTTAACACTTTATATGCAGATTGAAATCAGGTGTAAAATTTATGACACTCTCCCTATCATAACAACTCAAGTTTGCAGTGACTTGACGTCATTTTCAATTATGACGTCATACATTTGCAGTTTAGAGAAGTGAAGACACCGAGTACACTGCCATATTCTCTGGGAAGCCTTAACGTACCTGTGCACGCTGTGTGCCCCTTGTTATGATCGGATAAACGGTGTGTAAATAATGGACTAACAACTAGTATGAAATAACTTTTACATTCCGAGAAACTCAATAAATCCATCAAAGATTAAATCATAGCAAAACGTTTTCTAAATTTGTTTAGGAATAGTTTACAATATTAACGCTAAGGAGCTTCTATGGAAATTTTCATACGTAATAAAAGCTTTAACTAGACTCTGGCACTATTCGTTTTGTTCAAAGCCAAAAATCATTATCAGGTATGTAACAGGGACTACTTTTTCATTTTTTTTTTTCTGTTGCCTTTCTAAACCCTAATGCTAATTCAAGGTTTCCCAGACTTTTAGATTTATCTTGCACAGGCAATATGAGAAAATAAAATTCTATTCCAATTTATACATGAAAGAAAACACAGCAACACATATACATTGTATATACAGTATAAAAGATGTTTTGCAATAAACACATAAGCAACAGGAAAACAAATACTACTCACAGGATTCTTAAATTATAATACTAACTAGAACTGTCCAAAAGGGACAAATACCCCCGCTGGGTTTTTCAGAGAAGGTACCAAATCACTAATGTTTTCTAGATGTGAGAGGTGTTCACAATTTGCTTAAATATTTAGAGTGAAAATTTAATTACTCATTATATTTTTTTAAATGAATGAAACTAAGGAGCAGCCTAATAAAACATCAATACTAGTAATTACAGTGTTTTTTATTACATTGAGAAAAAAATAGTTTGCAACTATCTGTCATCTTTGTGAGACATGACACTCCGCAAATTGATTGTTGAAAAAAAATATCATAATTAATCATACAAAATCAAATTGATCTTAATACCTTTATATCAAACTCATTTTAAAAATAAAAGGCTGGTTCCAGTAACTATGTATTTTGACAGACATAAATTACAATTAAGAGACTTAGACAACAGGGATCTTTATTTCTTTCTGCCCAATTCCCAAAAGATATAGATAAGACCTGCTTGATCAGAGATGCCCTAACAGCTTCCCACACTGAACTCATTAATTAATCTTTAACTGGATGCATGTTCACTCATTACTGCCAGGGGACAAATGGATAATTTACACTATCTGCTGTGTAATGTAAAAACTGTTTTAAATACTTTGTGATTTTTTTTTTAGTTCTAATGAGTAGTTTTAAGCTGTAGTTCACATTTTTGTACAGATGTTATAGATTCTATGTCTCAAACCTTAGACATGAACTCGAAATGACTAAGTCAATAAAAATGAAAAAAACACCTGTAAAATGCAGAAAAATTATCAAATAATGTTGAAAATACCAGGTGCACATCTTCATATGGTAAATAATAAGTGTACAAATTTTCATACAAATCTATGCAATAGTCTCTGGGAACAGATTCGGACAAAACCACATAATAAAAATGAAAAAAAAAAACACCTGTAAAATGCAAAAAAAAAAATTATCCAATCATGATGAAAATACCAGGTGCACACCTTCATATGGCAAAGAATAAGTGTACAAATTTTCAGACAAATCCTTGCAACAGTTTTCAAGAAATGGTCCGGACATAATCTCGTCTACAGACAGACGGACAGACAGACAGACGGACAGACAGACGGACAAGCTGATTCCAATATACCCCCCCCCCTAAACTTCGTTTGCGGGGGGTATAAAAATTTCATGTAAATTTATTGAATCTGATTCGTCGAGAAACATTTGATAAAAAGATATTTATACCATCTGAATTATGATACATGTACCACTCCTCCAGAATGATAGAACGTAACACCGTCAACATTACTTGACCACGGATGACATTCAGATTACATTGACTGTGCTTAATCTATGTGCGTTCGGTTTACCGTTATGTGTACTTGTATAAAAGATCCAGTCATATTTAACAATTTTTGCATGTAAGATGCTGAAGTTCTCATTGACAATTTGTAGTCTTTGGAGATGTGGTTTTAAAACAATCTGTTGGAATTCCGATGGGTACTATTTGTGCTTTTCTTCCCTATTCCTTTGAAGCAGAATTTATTTAAAAACTTCTTCGTGAAAGGGAAAAAATCTTGCTATGCCTTCACCTCAACATTTAGATATAGGTATCGACGATAATTTATCAATTAACAATAGTTACTTTCATTCATATGTCGACTCGATATATCTCCCAGTGAACTCGAAATAAAAGACACCATAGAGTCTGCCACAATGCTCCATATTTATTTGTTATACTGGCTATAGACCATAATGGCCAACTAAAAACTAACCATACAACAAACGGAATGAATGCAGCTATTCCATTGCCAATTTCCCTTATTTATGAAGCAATACCCAAAATCACCTGCAAGTGCTGTTTATGTCTCCAAACTGATTGAATACGCAAGAGTATTCTCTGAATACGCCTGCAAGCTACTGACAAATATGTTAATGTTACAAGAATTTTAACAACCCCGTTCTAAGTCGACCTTTCGATTTTACGGTCGTTACTATGACCTTGTTTCTAAATACAGCCTATCGTTGGGTCGTATTTTGTCTGACGTGTTTCATACCAATTGTTAAGCCTTTGTTTTTATACTTAATTTGACTACAGAATGTGCCATCTACTTGATCAATATATTGGGTTCACGGCTGGAGTGACCGGATAACAGAGACTGTTCTATACTCAGCACATAATCCCACCTCTGGAGTTTCCAGGGGACGCTGTTTTCCCCTATTCGATTTGCGTTTCTGTGTCTTTGTGCATCTGACTTTCATTTATTTATTTATTTATTTTTTGGGAGAGGGAGGGGGCGGTAAGGGTTTATTTAGATTGTAAGGGTTTATTTAGATTAACTAAATGTTGATTATGGACAAAACATACTTTTGAAAAAAAAAATAGCATTGTATTAAGCTCATATAAAAGGACTACGAACGATAATATTGTTCTCCCGCCTATATCCAAGTCAGTTTACAAAAGTTAACATATTTGAATGATTTTTCATAGTTTTATAGATATTTATATGAATTTTCATAAAACATAAACTATTTTGGAAACAAAGAGAGATAACTCTATAATTTTTGTAAAACTTGTGTTTTTCACTGTAAAAATCAACGGAAAAAGGAAAATATTTTTAAAACATCCCCCACCCCCGTGAAACAAAAAAATCCATTTTTACAGGTAATATGGATTATTTCACAAATTCATACCAAAGCTTTTTGTGTTTCAAGGGGGGGGGGTATCTTTTTATAATTTGAATTTTACATTTTCAACCTACGTAGAGATTTAAGGATCATTTGTCCATTTCCGTGCATGTTTCAAATTTTGACGATGCTTTAAAGCGTGATTTCAATGGATAAAATTTTCTACCCCCCCCCCTTATTAAATGAGTTGTAAAATGGGGGAATTAATTTTTTGACGCTGGTTTAAAAATAATAAATCAATTACTAATGAAATCTTTTTTGCATTCAAAAAAGTTTAGTGGCCAAAATGCCATTTATTACGAATTAGAAGGAAATAAAATGTAGGCTGAAATCGAGAGTTAACTTGCGTAGTTCTTTTGGGACTGTGATTAGAAGCAAAAATGAAGCTTATCAATAATTCTTTATATCAGCATTGTTCCTTTGCTAAATTAGATACGTTTAGGCCTAATTTACATTTTCTATACAAAACAAAATGTATTACTAATAATACTGGAAATACAGTTAAACTTAATCACATCGCTTATTCCTTGTGATATTCATTCCGTTATTTCTATATAATCATTGACAGGGTAATCAGGTTTCATCTCGTCATACATATGCTCTGCAGTGTGGTAAGATGGTGGCCTCTCGTTATTTTGCTCTATTGGTTCTTCATATATTGAATCATATATTTCGTGTTCAGTATTGAATATCTTGGAGTTTTCACCTCGTTCGTTTTTATCCGAATTCGTTGATGAACTCCTCTTTCCTTGTCTTTTCCTCACACTGAAAGAATGATGCATATTTCACAAATTTAGAGGCATAAATAATAAATGGTTCATTTTTAAATCGAAAATAGATTAAACTTGAAAATCCAATGGAGATGATTTATTTTCATCCCCAGGCCTTGAAGAAGTGGATATCGTGATTTTCAACAAACTGATTAAACAGTTTTAATCTTTAGCTGACCCTTTTATTTCGTTAATAGTAGTTTTTGTAAGACCATCCTGATCCCATGTAAATTAACTTAAACAAACTGGAACCAAATGAATAAAAAATTACGATCCTTGCAAAATGAATATATTCTCTTGATCCCATGAACGTTCAATGATTTCTCTGTGTAAGATCTTAATAAAATGACCCTCTTTCCGAATTCTCTCCATCGAATTGGAGTTTATGCTAGATATGTGCACAGTTTAGGAAGTACATAAGTAGACAATATATGAACTTTGGAATTCGTATTCTATTCAGATTTTAATTTTCATGAGCAATAAACTGTTTCTGAATTTATAAATATATTGCTTATATTTTACAATTTTAAAATCATCATTCAAAGGTTTCAGTTATGTTAAGAAAATTAAACGTTGTGTATCTTTCCCTCATACGGAGATTTGAATCTAGAGACCATGTTTATTCACGCTGAGAGTTCTAACAAGTGCAAATCAAACCTACCAGCAGACCAGAACAATTACACCAGCTCCCAGGATGATAACAGAAGACACGCTGAGCGCCACATACAGTACATAGGAGGGTACCTCTAAGCCAGGCGTCTGTGATGTACTCGTCTGGGTCTGTGGTACGGCTGGAAAAGTTTAGAGTTGTTAAATATGTACATGTTGTTTATAAAGCACTGGTTTTCTGTGTTGTTCACCTTTCATCATCATTTTAATATGAATTTCAATATGACAGTCAATTTAATTTGAATTTACGATAAAAAACAAAAAACGGAAAAAAGACGGACGACCTTTATTCATTCATTTTCAAGGTTTCATCAGGATCGCAACACTTTTCAATAGCTTAATACTTCTTATTTTGATGTGTAAATGCTAAATATGATCCATTTAGTGCTTGCCCGTGCAATAGATATATCCGCCCCTCAACGCATACAAACTGCTTAAAATTTTACGGGATGACGTCACATCGTCAAGTGCATGCGATTAGAGATCTGTATATATATCTTGCTATATGATATTTAACTTACAACAAGCAGTGTGTAATAGTAAGAGTTTTTGTTTTTTAATGTTCTCCTACAGTTTAAAATAGTATATCATTTCATTTTAAGGACAGTTTAGTGTGATGTCAGAGTAAATATTTCCTGTATTAATTAGGCTCAGTTTACTTTTCGTAGCCTTATCTGTGCGTTCTCCTGGGCTATCCCCTGTAATCTTACCGTATTCATAGCTTTCTCTTATCTTACCCTGTAGCCGACCTTTAACAAACCTTCTCCTAACTATCCACTGTAACCCACCTTGATTAAAACCTTCTCCTAACTATCCCTTGTAACCAACCTAACTAAACCTTCTCCTAACTATCCCCTATAACCGACCTTTAACAAACCTTCCCCTAACTGTCCCTCTGTAACCTTACCGTATTCACAGCTTTCTCTAATCTTACACTGCAACCCATCTTAACCAAACCTTCTCCTAACTATCCACTATAACCCATCTCAACTAAAACCTTCACTTAACTATCCCCTGTAATCCACCTTAACCAAACCTATTCCTCCTAACTATCCCCTGTAACCCGACTTAACTAAAACCTTCTCCTAACTATTCCCTGTAACCCGACTTAACTAAAACCTTCTCCTAACTATCCCCTGTAACCCGACTTAACTAAAACCTTCTCTTTACTATCCCCTGTAATCCATCTTAACCTTAATAAAAACCTTCTCCTAATTATCCCCCTGTAACCTTACCTTATTCACAGTTTTCCCCTAACTATCCCTTGTAACCTACTGTTATGGGAGGCGTTTTCTGATATCTTCTGTAACTTACAGTTATCACAGCGTTCTCCGGACCATCCTTCAATACAGCCGTTTTTGCAATGTCCACGAAATCTTCCACATGGCTGTTCTTCCTGGCAGTTACCACTACACTTCTGTCGACAATTAACGCCATAAAATCCGGATTGACATTCTGTAAGACACAATGAGACAAAGGAATAGGAAAATGGGATGTTTGAACAATTTTGCTTACTCATTACATTATAAATAGAAAAAACCTAAAATTCTCATTTCCCCGGATTGTCAAGATTTTTTTTCAACATTGATATGATTATATAGCTTTTCTAACTTCGGTTGCTATTTTGAAATATCGATTTAGGGTGTACAGATATAGGAATAGAAATATACAAAGTCTGCGAAAGCATGTTTTTGAATGCCCTATTTTATGACACTTCATATTTTAACCACTTTGATTATGGAATATAGATATTTGTATTATTTATGCTTTGTAAATTTACTTAAATTCCAGAGATGATAGGTAATCATGTTTCATGGTAACAATACTCAGTAATACTACTATGTGCCTTGACTAGGAGATAAAAACACAGGGAGTTGGATAAATATCATATCCAATCACAAACCATGGGAGATCCTATATTAATCACCTGCGCCGAAGCAATTCATGTCCAACAGGTGTTAATATTTAAATTGACTGTCACGTGATAAACCACGCCATGTGATTTAACAACAAAATGTATTTTCATGTATCTGAGAGAACCCTGTAAGTAAGATGGCTATACTCTTGTATGAAGATCACAGATTAAAGTAAATACTGCGTGTGTAGAATGGATTTTAAAACTTCGGGCAGCCTTAGCATTGCTGCGTGGATTAAATCAAGTGACTGGATTCACTTTATTTATCAGTTATGCTTTAAATCTCTCTATTTAGTTTTTGTTCATTTCACATTCCCATGTAAATCTTCCTTTTTTTTTAGTATTGCCTTAATAAAGGCATGTCAATAGATGGAATGTGAAAATAATTGTTCAAAGAAATGAAAATTTTTCTCTGTGTTAGGTAAAAATATTGTTTTATATATTGATTGTGCTACTTTCAAACTAGCACTTTATTATCAAAGTAATCAAAGTAATTTATTTTGGATTGTGCAATTTTTCGGTTTTTTAAAGGGATTTAAAAGAAAATATTTAACCTCAAATGGAAAGCACTCAAGGCAATAACATTTCATTTCATCTACATTAAACTGTAAATTTAAAAAAAAAGAACTTCCGCACTTCAATAAAAAACAATAAAATTACAAATCCATGGAGTCTACAAACACAGAAAATTTTTAATCTTTCTTGTAAAATCTTTTGTTGATATCATGATAATAGTTTTGTAAGACAACAAGGCAAAAAGAAATTGTCTTTGTCCATTTCAAATTGTTTCTTTTAAAACTATCAACATATTTTTTATCGGAGAAAGATCTTTCGAATTTACATACCAAACCAAATTAATGTTCATTGACTTTACACATTATAACAGGAATCCATTACGCATAGAGAAACCTTGTTAGAATAAAAAAAACAAGAGGCCCATGGGCCACATCGCTCACCTGAGCACATTGGCTAGGCAAAAGCACAAATCAGTTCAGTATTGAAAAGATTACCACCGGGGGGGGGGGGGGCTTGAATTTTAAACTACCTGATGATGCTTCCATGTCAATATAACAAATGGCTTTCTTGTACTTGAGAAGAAGTTCAAAAAAATTTCCCATATATACCTTTGTAAAAATTTGATCCCCCATTGTGGCTCCTCCTTATCCCAGGGGTCATCATTTGAACAAATTTGAATCTACACTACCTGAGGATGCTTCCAAGATATTATCCTATATATTTCTATTTAAGACTTTGATCCTCCATTGTGGCCCCACCCTACCCCCGGGGGTCATGATTTGAACAAACTTGAATCTACACTACCTGAGGATGCTTCCATATAAATATGACTCAACATGTCTTTGCTGTTCTTGAGAAGAAGATTTTTAAAGGTTTTTCCTATATATTTCTATGTAAAACTTTGATCCTCCATTGCAGCCCCGCCTTACCCCCGGGGGTCATGATTTGAACAAACTTGAATCTAAACTACCTGAGGATGCTTCTATATTAATATGACTCATTATGGCTTTGCTGTTCTTGAGAAGAAGATTTTTTAAGGTTTTTCCTATATATTTCTATGTAAAACTTTGATCCTCCATTGTGGCCCCGCCCTACCCCCGGGGGTCATGATTTGAACAAACTTGAATCTAAACTACCTGAGGATGCTTCCATATAAATATGACTCAACATGTCTTTGCTGTTCTTGAGAAGAAGATTTTTAAAGGTTTTTCCTATATATTTCTTTGTAAAACTTTGATCCTCCATTGTGGCCCCGCCCTACCCCCGGGGGTCATGATTTGAACAAACTTGAATCTAAACTACCTGCGGATGCTTCTATATTAATATGACTCATTATGGCTTTGCTGTTTTTGAGAAGAAGATTTTTAAAGATTTTTCCTATATATTTCTATGTAAAACTTTGATCCTCCATTGTGGCCCCGCCCTACCCCCAGGGTTCATGATTTGAACAAACTTGAATCTACACTACCTGAGGATGCTTCCATATAAATATGACTCAACATGTCTTTACTGTTCTTGAGATGAAGATTTTTAAAGGTTTTTCCTATATATTTCTATGTAAAACTTTGATCCTCCATTGTGGCCCCGCCCTACCCCCGGGGGTCATGATTTGAACAAACTTGAATCTACACTACCTGAGGATGCTTCCACATGAGTTTCATCTTTCCTGGCCCTGTGGTTCTTGAGAAGAAGATTTTTAAAAGATGCTATTAATTTTTCACTAATTCTTTATTATCTCCCTTTGAAAAAGGGCGTGGCCCTTCATTTTAACAAATTTGAATTCCCTTTATCCAAGGATACTTTGTGGCAAGTTTGGTTGAAATTGGCCCAGTGGTTCTTGAGAAGAAGTCGAAAATGTTAAAAGTTTACAGACAGACAGACAGACAGACGGACAGACAGACAGACGGACGCCGGACAAAAAGTGATCAGAAAAGCTCACTTGAGCCTTCGGCTCAGGTGAGCTAAAAATTGAATAATGGAATATTTTCTGGAAAAGATAAATTACCTTTATATAAAGAAATTTAAAGAGAACTAAATTAACTGTCCCTTTAAACACAGCAATGCACATATAAATTTATGATACAAAAAAGATTTATTATTGATAATCCTATGCTACGGCAAAAATAACCAGGAATCCTACAAACCTTTATCACACAAACGCCCCTCCCATCCAGGAGTACAATCCCCTGGGCAGTACCCGGATGTCGAGTGACATATCGCATTATTGGCACAGTTTCCAGTGCATCTGAACTCACAGTGATCCCCATAATAACCCGGTTCACAATTAGAGGAATCTGCATACAATTATTATTTATATAATTTTAATTTGGAAGTGTGTAAAATAAACTCCAGGTATATATTTTCAATTAAATGAACATATCAGTTAAATTAGTTGAAAACTCTTAATATAAAGATGATAAGATCTCATTAACTTAAAAGTCAAGAAATTTTTCTTTCATTATTTAGTATTTTTCAAATCATTTTTTTTTCTACCAAAACATAACTGGAGATTTCATTGACTTTACATTATATTTTTAGCTTTGAGTACCTCCTTTTTTAACATGAAAACAAGTTGACCTAGACAATGTTGAAAACTTTAAACATTCCTTAGTTTAGCCAAATGGATAATCATGCCTCATTGACTTTTTTTATTAAATAAATACGTTAGGCCTTTATATATAGTTACCTTCATGTACATCCAGTGCGTGTTTATTGCTAACATAAGAGCTTCCATTGCTGACCACTATCACCCTGAAATCTACCTCGTCTTCAGCACTCACGTTCAGGATTTTAAGCGTGAGTACAATAGTTCCATCGGAAGTTAGCTGATTCTCTACGAATTTTGGCAACTTTACTGATATATTTCTGACGTCATCATCTGATATGTTTTGCCACACCACAGAGGTGATGTTAATGTTTGGAATTACAATGGCTTTCAACATAGCTGTGTCACCAGTTATAACGCTGGAATTCCCTGTAAGAATAACTGTAGGCAGGCCTGAAAAAGAGAAAGGGGTTAAAGTGTGACGTTGTTATTTTAATTTAGTCATAGACATGTATTCCCTATACAGGGCCAAAAAGGAGGTCTGTTAAGTTTATTTTTGTTTTATTTTAATTTAATAACGTTTAATTTATTCAAATATTCGTTGTTATTATTCTTTGAGAAATATACACACCAATAATCTATCTAATTAATAGAGTCAAAAAAAAGACACATGTTGATATATGTGGTTGATGATAATTAATAATCTGTTGTCATTATTTACTTGAATCATAAACAAAAAAGAATGTTAAACTTTAGATCAATTTCTAAATTTTAATGTAAAACATACCGTGTACATTTAAGAAAATATCCAAAATATAAACAAGTATGAAGAAAACTAGATGAGTACTCATTTTACAGTAAGAACTTTCTTTAAAATTTCCAGATTTATAATTTATTTATTACGTCAAATAGAAATTTACGCCTGAATTCTGAATGTTAAATTAAGAACACCTACATACGATAATATTTATGGCCGAACTGTGTTAACGTCAGTTTCATGGGAAATGATTTCTCAGATCCTAGGTTATCCTGTGAGAGTCAATGTTTTTATTTGTATTTTTAAGTGTTAAGTAACGAATTATTACAGTCATTTTAATACATTTCGGTTTCAAAAAAAGACAATTATTAAAAACGGTGAGATGGAAAGTATTTTAAGTGTACTTATAATAAAGGGCAGAAAAATAGGGGACAAAAAAAATTCTAGTTTAATTCAATTTAATCTGTTTGTTAATTGATTGCCTTTTACTGACAAAAATGTATCCCTTTAAAACCTTTATGAAGTATACGGGTAGGTCATGCCTGGCTGGTTTACTTTTATCTTTTGACATGTACCTAATTTTATAAACATCAATATAGGTCATGCCTGGTTGGTTCACTTTTACCTGATTTTATAAACATCAGTAATACGTTAACCTGATTTAGGAAAACTTTACACATTCACATGCTGTTTTCATTGAAACGACAAAGAAATTGCGCAATGTCAGTGCATCAGTTAATGTAAAGTTAATAATTATAATGATAATAATAATACAGAAGAAGCATGTGATGTGTATTCAGACAACAAATACTGGCAGAAATATTACTTATCTGGTAGAAAAGCAGAATACCAAATTATAAAAATACGAGGTTGCACAATTTCCAATATTTAAATGACTCACACATCTGATGTCAATTATTATAGTATGCCTTTGATGCTTTTGTCATATTGTCAAAGTCAAATATCAGGGATTGACAACAGTCTTCCATTTTATATCAGACTATTTTTCCTATAAAAATCAGAGGGTTATCATGCTGATAGTTACTTAATATAATTTTGCCAATGTTGAATAGTCCCCAAAACGTGTAAAAGTTATCTGTATTCACCTGCCTTATTTCCGAGTATATTTCTCGCTATGATCCCGGTCATGAAAACTCTAAATTACTGACTATTACATATAGGACAATAGCTGAAATGTTTAAACATAAAATATCTCCTTTGTAGAAATAGTAGTTGTCTAGGAAACAATAAACTTTACTTAGTATCCTCTTCATAATAGAATTAAGAGTATTAAAAATCATTAACCATCCTTAATATTCGATGTACGTATGATACACGGGGCCTCAGTTTTTAAGGTCTCATTCGGAGGACCTGCAACTTTCACTTCAAAGTGCCGATCGCCTGGCGAAGGAACAGTTGCTACCTATTTTTTATCGACTTAGGTCAGTCGCGGCCGAGATTCGAACTCACGACCTCCCGATCACGGAGCGAGCGCTCTACCGACTGAGTTACCGTGAGCGGTCTTATTGATATCAATCCTCGGGCTCTTGATAAAGGGATAAAACGTCTTTTATACTTTCTTCTTAATGTTTGTATAGAGAACTTTCAGTTTTTTAAATTGAATTTTCACTTTAGAAGTGTATCATTCAAACAAAGTAAAGGATCAGTGCACTTAAGCTATGAGAGTTGGGTCCCGATGCTTTGCCAAAAATAAATTTCCGAAATTTATAAACTTTTTTGAATCAGTATTATTAAACAATATCTTAAGAGCAGGATTTGATATATTATATCAAATGGAAATATTAAGTAATGCCGAGCGACACTGGTTTTTGCGACGGGGTATAGCAGTTTTGTCACATTTGTGGTGGTTTAGATTTCTATTTCATAGCCCTCGTTTCGTAAATTATATTTTGCAAGTATTTGTTGATATTTCAGTCTGATAATTCTATTTACCTTATGTTTTCAGTTGTTACTACGTAAAACTCCTTTATTATTTGTCTTTTATAAGTTAGGACATGTGTTGACATTCCACATGTTTTACTTTTTAAACAGGAAGTGTCATCCATGTTGGCAGTCTTTCCATAGTACTTTTGAAAGCTGTGTTCTGATTGGTTAAGTTAGTTGTAGGATCTTTGATGTTTATGGGCTTTTATTTTTGGGCCTATAGCTAGGGTATTTAAAGCCGTGTTCGTGTAGTTCTTCACTTGGGTTGGGGAACAGAACCTCATGGTTAGTTCCTCTTTACTGTGCTAAGAAAACCTCATGGTTTATGAGCACTATTTGATTAGGACCTTAGAGTGCTAAGAAAACCTCATGGTTTAACAGTACTCAGGTCTCAGTTAGCTTTAGTTTCACGTTTTTCACAAGTTCTAAATTTTTGTTAGGAAACAGTTAGGATGTAGGTTTTATAGAGAAAATTTAGTTTTCCCTTTCCAAGTCCAGCCTGGTCTAGGGATTTGTAGATAACAGGTATAATTTCTAGAACCACTATTTATTTATTTTTGGTGTTGTTTATTTCTGGGTTAGATATTTTTAGAATTCAGATTTAGCATTATTATTTTTAAGTTCAAATCTAGAGTGTTGATTAGTAAAGTTCATATTGGGTGATGTAGCTCATTTCCCTTACATTTTTCCAACTCATTGACATTTATAGCAGTTTTTATAGGATTTTTGACCTTTTTCATAAGTATGGAAGCTCAGTAGGGACATAACTTATTTTCATAGGTTTTTCACATTCCTTACTTCATTCTTGTTTTAATTTTGATTATTATTTATTATTTATCATTTGCAAAGGTTAATTCTCACTTTATTAAATTTATAAAACTTACAACTGTGTTTTCATTTAGCGTTGATCATAGTTCAGACATCCCCTTACCTGAGTTGACAATCATAACTGGAGGCAGTTTACTGCTTTAAGCCAAGTTGGCTATTAACTTTGTTGATTTATCTATTAAAGAGTTCTACTTCCGGTTACACATTTCTATTGTTATTCATATGCATACCAGTTTTCAACGACATTGTTTACATCGAGCCGCAACTTGTCCATTCGTCTCTTTTGCACAGAATGTGTATTATGATCTAAACTGATACATATCCAAAGGGCAATGTTGGACAATTTGCGGCTCATATGTAATTTTTTTGAAAAATTCTCCAAACATCAGTCGAGTTAGCTACTAAATTAACAGGTCACCGAGTGTCAACCTATTTTGACCCGTTTCATATTATAATCACTTTACTCACGTGACATTCCACTATTCGATATGCTTTCACTGTGTCTGTCAATCGACTTCATGGCTGTACACACGAATTTAAGTATAAAATCTTACTATGGATAGACTTTTAATACAGTTAATCATAAGATTTTTCGAATCTTATAAAACTATTAAGAAAAGGGCAATGCTCTATTTCTTATACAAGTCTTAACTTACCTTGCATTTTTAATACAATAAAAACTACTCTCATTGGGGTCATCCTATTTTTATCATAACAAAAAAGGTCATGGAAAATAATGGTCGACTTTAGTAGTATACATATGTTTTATGGGAAGGAGATCAAAAGGAGTAACTACATTTTATTAAATGTTGTAAAAATTGCTCAAACGCTGCATTATCTATTCTAAAGAAGTTTTTATAACTTCTGGGGTCTTCTCTTTGCACTTCATCTAGCGATACATTATGTGCACCAAGTACATGTACGAGTGTTCCGCCGCTGTTTCCATATAATGGTGGTCTTTTCAGTTTTAATGCAGTGCAGAGAGAGAGAGAGAGAGAGAGAGAGATAATGCGAGGGAAACACGTAGAAATACCTAAAGTCTATTAACAATATAATAAGACATGTATAAGCGTGTGTACAGGGAAGTATAATAATATAAATATAATACTTGTATTATATTTCAAATCTCGCCGTGTGCACCGGCCTGAGCAACTTCAAAATACTGAAGAATTTTGCGAAAATTTTATTAAGGTCTTAAAGTTTACCTCATCTTCTTTCACTAAATTGTGTTTTTCGTTTGGAATTTTGAAAGAAATTCTGGTATTGCCAGTGCAAATCAGGTGCACAATTAGTAGGTACATGTAGCTGTGCTAGCTCATGTCGACTCTGTATTATGGTCTGTAAGCATCTACAGACACATCCCTAAACAATAGTATCATACGTGACAATATTTAGATTGCAGAAATGAAACAGATATTGAAGACATTTGCGAGTGATTATCGACAAAGTAACGTTGTAGAATTTTCTTTGACCATGTTTTTTAATATCAAATACACTTGTTCCGTCAAAAAATGTTAATTTAAATTACATTTATAATTTCTTTATTGCAAAATTAAAAAAAAAAAACAGAGAACAATGAATAATATATAATAACAATAGGCACAATTTAAGTAATTTACTCAATATATGTTACACCGATGTGGACCTTTTATTTCTTAATTCTAATGATTGTTTTATAAAAGTGCAAACAGTCAGTATAACTTCACGAGCTATATAGCCTAATTCAAGTTTCTGTATGGTTGATTCGAGATAGAATGAGGAACAATAATTATCTAGCATGGCTTTTATAAGTATATTCCTTGCTTGTATATTACAATGACATTGTAAAAAGAAATGAAATTCATCATCAATAGCATAACATGAAGTGCATAATCTTCACAGATAGTTTGTATTTCTTGGAATTTTCATGTTAACCTAGCAACTCAAATTTTCAGTTAAAACTTTATATTTCATTTCCAAGTGTTATTTATCTATACATGCATATAATAAAATATGTATCACCGTGAGTACCACATACATGTAATACTTTAATTGTTTCACTACACATGTTTGTATTACTACATACAACATGTACAGTGAATTACGATTAAATATAGTGTGACATCGAAGCCATGTAAATGTGAATCTTTCCTAAAAAATACATTAAGGGGGAGGGCATTTTTTATACGGATATATACGAAAACTTAAGATATTGAGCTGATTCGGTGCTAGGCAGCAAACATATGGATACGGATAATAAAAATTATCAATATGTACGTATGGTCATGAATCATTTATTAATTGTGTGAATCATACAACTACACAATCTTTCTCTCCTCCATTTAAATTCATACTGTGGAATCAATCTTGAAATAAAGTGCAAATGTTTACGTTATGTGTCCACTTCCATGCGATTTAAATATCTCCGCCCATTTGCGGGTACCTTAAATTCGAAAGTGGTCCGTTCAAATTTCCGGAATTTAAGGCTTATACATGTTCTTTTCAATGGCGTCGTGTGAAATTATAGAAATATGCTAAACAAAAAATTCGAAGTAAAAATATCAAAAGCATATGTATGCACAATTATCATGTATGAACTTAGCGATATAGTCTATTTCAAGGCTTAAAATGGGTGGCCGAAAAGGTTCCAAATGACGCTCTAAAGTGCACTCATTCTTAGATAGTATAAAAAACTATTAAAAAAAAAATCACTAGTGTTTGATGCATTCTGTCTAGCATGTTTTCGTTATTATCTTATTTTGTTATATCATAATTATATAATAATTATCTAAGAACGCTATGTTGTAGATGAAAGTAAAGATAGATTACGACTACTCAGTATTCTGTCACTTCATTTGTTTAACATAAGGAAATTAGTCAAAAACAAAAGGTGATCGTTATCTAGCAATATCTTTAAAATTTTAGAAGTTTTATAAAAAAAATTCCTTTGAGGGGCACGATTGTGTTCATAACTGAAACATATACATAAATTGTACATTTTATTTGCGGTAAGTAAATCCAAATAATTTTTGGGCTAATAAAAATCAACATAAAAAAATTCTCGGTAGTACTTCCAAATTTAAGTAAAACATATTGTGGTGCAAACGGACTGATTTTACACACATCTTTTATTTTCCATTTTTACAGTGTTCTTTTTGGTTATCTCCCCATGATTACGCGGGCTTATACAGTACACAATACAAGTATATTTTGTGGCCAGCTCGCGTTTGTTATTTGTTCGCTATATATTAGCGGGATTTGTGGTACCGTCAACTAAAAGCACTACAACTGGTGTCACATAAGTGGGATTCGTCCAGGATTGTTCCACATCAGGACGGATACTTGTTACTTTGACGAGTTGCATATTGTGAAAGCGAAGCGCACATGTTTCACGGCAATGTATGGGGGTGCCGATTGGGAATATCTCGAGGTACTCAGTAACTAGTCACTGCCGTGTTCAGAAAAACCTTGTTTCTTTAATTCAATATTAAACATGTACTAGTTTTGATTGACTTTATCGTACAAACCGTATGTTTGTTGATGTAATCTATTTATAGAATTAAAGTTCTAGAGGTACAGGGTGTTTACAAATTAAACAACAATACTCGCATCAATTTTTTTTAGATAAAAAGCAAAACAATTTTTACAAGTAGAGTTTTCGAGTAAATTACAAGTAAATTCATGAAGATTATTGGAAATAAAATTTTATTCATTTATATTTTGAGAAGAATTAGATAATTAGAAGTAATAAAATTAAAAAAAAAAAATATATATATCACTTAAGAATTTGCATGCCCTTGGTGCTCACAGCAATCACTTTGGACATCAAATTATTTTCATTGTTCACTGCGAACAAAGTTTATTGTATGGTTTGGTAAAGGATTTGGTGCATTTCCTAGAGTCACGACCATTGGTAGTTCCACAGGAAGAGTCACGAAGCATAGCAATTTTGCTCTCTGACAGTAAAGGCATTCGATTGGAGCAGATAAGACAGGACACATCCTTGCCACTCATCTTCCTATATAAGAACGGGGAAACGACCAAGGAGCTCGTAGACCTATTGATACAAGAGTTCCCTCATCTTGCTAAAGGGCACAAGCCAGTAACAGTTTATTTTTGGGGTGGAACTTGTGATATAACAAAAAACAAGGAAAATACATTAACATTCGTGGTAAGGCAATTGATACAGTGCCATCTGTCGTGAAACAGCTACACAGGGCCAAATATTTTATTCTTGGGAATAACTGCCGAATTAAGTTTATTGGCATATCTATTTATTTAGTTTCTCTGTACAACGATATCAAGGGGCATCAGAATCCAACAATATTCCTCGACTCGGACCAAGAAGTTGAAAAACAGGTAGATCTTCTCAATACACATATTGAACAGATAAACTGAGAGCTAGGTCGAAACACACTTAAATTCAACGCTGACTTGCGGGATTCCAGACGGGGTAAAAAGAGATACTTTTTTGAGTTGCTATCAGACGGTTTGCACCCAGGCTATCTTTTGTCCCAGAAGAGGTTAAGGCGACTTAAGCTTGACATTATTAAGGTGTGTTACACCCCGTGTGATACACTGGAGGTAGACGAACAAGAGTTCCTCTCATTCCAACATGACGAACGAGGCCGAAAACACTGATGGTGCAATGATGAAGGATACTAACTATAGTGACAGCGGAATAGCGACTGATAATAGAAATGAGGATGACAACGTCTGGCTGCACAAGACACTTGAGTCTTTCAGTTCTTCTTTTGACAGACAGCAGCAACAAAATCAAGAATTATTTGCGCAAACTATGTAGGAATAAAAAGAATCTTCAACAAAACAGATTGCTATACAGCAAGCCATGTTTCAGAAATTTCTTGAGGAATCAAAGGAAGAGATAAGTCATTCCCTAAGAATCCCAGCATTTGCTTCAACCCCGAGGCCAAATGCGGCTTCGGGATTGATGCACACTGGACAGTATCCTCCGGTTAGTTCATAGGTTTCAGATGTTGCACCAACATGGTCATGCGACTTCTGGATGGGCACCATCATCTCAGCATCCTTTGTTTGCTGGTTATGCACCTGACTTCACCTCAGACCGAAGGGGAACAGACCGACCATTGAAGCTAGTGAAGGACAGAGGCCCTCTCCTTATCAACCTAGCTCCCGAGGTTGACCCAGGTCCTTGGAGAACAACCAACAGCACCAAGAGGTCCTCAGACTAAACTCCCGACATATGAAGGCAAGGAAGATATTGAAGTTTTCCTTGTTCCATTTGAAAGACTAGCAGAGTGGTATAACTGGACGGAAACTGAGAAAATAGACCGCCTCTATGAAAGTCTGAAGGGTAAGGCAATGTGAGTATGTCTGCTCCTTGCCTAAAGCACTAACAGCCAACTACATTTCAATACGCGACAGCCTCACTAAACGCTTTGGGCGCAAAGATCCCCCAGCCACTGTTTGCAGGAAACTGGCAGAGATTAAACAAAAAGGAGAGTCAAATGATGAGTTTGGTGAAGAAGTGCGTCGCTTAATTACCCAAGCTTATCCTGGTACTGACTTAGAAATGCAAGATCAACTTGCAGCAGAATCTTTCTTAAGAGGATACCGGAATACCCGGATTGCATATGATGTGCTAAACAGAATCCCTAAGACACTTAATGAAGCAATAGAACTTGTCACATATCAAGAGCACAATTATATCACCAGTGAAATGGCTCCCATTTCACTTTTGATACTTATTTTAATATATTTTATAATTTTACTTAATAATTTTAATATCATTCATAAAATTCATTTACTTTGATAAATTCTTGATATCCTAAGTTATTTGTTCACAAGTAATGAAACTAAACCAACACATTTTACATCTGGCTAATTCTTATTCCCCAGAAATATTTAGTGCTTTCTTAGCAATTGTAAATCATTTACACTCATACTGCCTGATGGCAATGGTCACTGATTAGGTGTTAGATTAATTAAATAAATCTTCTTTGACTTCCTGACATCAAAGTATGACACTTGAGTATTCTATTGTTCAGATTACTTAGTTGACAAGTTTTGCCCTTTTGGCTATATTTACATTGAGTAATTTCTTACAATTAGTTAAAAATATATATATGAGAATACAGAGAGTTAAGAGAGATCTAGAGTGACAGAGCTAGTGAGTTGATGTGTTAATTAAGAACCATGTAGGAATTAGACTAAGAAATTTTTAAGATTCTATTTCTATTTAGGCCAACTTTATCTAAATTTTAGTTAGGACTTGGACTTGCATCTTTATGTTTTTATGTTGTTTGGAATTCACTGTTACTTTAATAAACTGTCATTGTTACCCTACAAATTTGGACTTATGTGCTTCCTAACATTCCCCAAACCCTTGAGCTAAATTCCCCAATGAACGTGCACCGCCGAACTATGTCCCAGACATCCGAGAGCGCCATCACAAAAATTAACATTTTTAAATTAAAATATCTTTTTAATATATTATTCTAAATTTGGATGTTTATCTGTTAAATTCTCTATCTATAATTATTTTATGTCTGTTATTTAGTTGATTGTGTCTCATTTTCTTTGAAGCAGGATTAAGACATTCCAATTGACTTTTAAGTGACTGTCAAAGGAATTGATACTCGTTAGGTGTAAATGCCTCAGGACCTGTTAATCTTATATCAATTACCTTGTTTATATAATTATTTAACAATGTCTTTTATGACCATTCTATCAAAGAAACACACCTGTCCATCAATTAATTCAGCAAGTGTCACAATTCAATCATTGTTTACTCTCTATGTAACAAATAGCGATGTCCATTATACTTTCTTCAGTTTGGAGGCCTGATGCTCTACCGGCCACATCCAACTCGGTTAAGACTTGTAAGCCATTGTTGAAATTCATGTTTATTGTTATTTACCATCGTCTATAATAAATTCGGAAACCTGATTTTACCAGTTCTTGGACTTTATATTGGAAGACCATAAGGAATACGGCACCTTTCTCGTTTACGTTGTATTACGGCCCCACAGCGCCGCCACTGTATTAACCGCCAAGATTCCTTCTTACCCGTTTGCGCAAAACAACGGATATAGTCCATGAATTAGTTTCATAACTTTATAACCAAAACCTAACTGGTTATAATTACAGGGCCACTGTGGGGCGATATATAATGACTATCAGAAGCGAGAAAGGACTAGGAGGGTAACCTGGACAGATGATTCTGATGATGATTTTCCTCCTGATGATGATGCAGAGACTCTTAGAGTGCAGCGAATTCAGAAACTCACATATGTCACCATGGAGCAGCTAGACCACCGTCTTAAGCAAGCAGAGTCACAACTAAAACGGAATCAGGAGAAAGAGAGAGTGAAACGTGACCACCTACTAAAGGATATAGAAAATAGATGTTTTCAATGTGGACAGACTGGGCACTTCAAAAGTGACTGCAAATCTAGACCCCAAACAGTCAAATTGCAGGAACAGAAATTGCCAACAGTAAAGGAAGAGACATCAAAGACAGCAGAACAAATCAAGCGCACAAGGTTTCACGGAGCAGGAAAAGGGATCGTAACCCCTGTCTTTGTGAATAATGTACAGATCAAAGGTGTTGTGGATACTGGTGCAGATGCTACTGTTGTCTCTTCTACCATTGCCCAAGAGGCAGGGATTGTTACTAGTAATTGCCAGCAAGTTCAATTCATGAATGCGGAAAATGGTGCAGAAATGACTGCGTTTGGAGGTGTCACTGCGACAATCCAAATTGGCAGCCAATCAACCCATTGGCCAGTATATGTTGCACCAATACGGGATTCTGTTTTAATTGGGATGGATATTCTTAACTCCCTAGAAGCCGTTATATTCACAGGACAATGTAACCTTCGCATTGGAAGGGAAATCATATCTGGAACCCTAAGCTTGATAACAGTTACCCAGCTTGCAGCTCTGTAATGGTCGATGAAAGCTGTTGGATACCTCCAGAGAGTGAGAAAATTATCGTTGGAAGAGTACAGGTACCACAAAGTGGCATATTGTCTGTCTTAAACAGTTGCAAGGATGATCTTCCTAATGGTGTTTTGGTTGGATCTTGCTTAGTCAATATGGAAGACAAAGAACCTGTTCAGGTTTTAAATGTCAGAGATAAGAAAATTCGCCTTGCTAAGGGAACCCATTTGGGAAAGTTGACAGAAGTCAGTGAGGATATTGGTTCAGCAGTAGTAAGTGTAGATACAGCACATCAAATTGAAGTTGATGAAACGATAGGTAGAAAAGCTGAAAGTGAAACTGTACCAGCCCACTTACTGGAGCTTGCAGAGAAATCTTCCAAGAATATGACGAAATCTGAACAACAGGCACTTGTCAGCTTACTCTCTGAATTTAAGGATATTTTCTCCAGAGAGGAATATGACCTTGGTACTTTTACTGTAATTAAGCACCAAATCAACACAGATGGAGCCAAACCTATCAGACAACCTGCGAGACGAACACCTCTAAGTTTTCAGAGTGAAGAAGCTGACTATTTGAAAAAGCAATTGGAAAATGGTGTGGTAGTCCCCTCAAGCTCCGCACGGGCATCTTCTGTAGTGTTAGTCCGAAAAAAAGATGGAAGAGTACGCTGGTGCGTGGACTATCGGAAGTTAAATGAAGTCACACAGAAAGATGCTTAACCTCTGCCTAAGATTGAGGAGTGTCTTGACACCTTAGGGGGATCCAAACTGTTCTCCACACTGGATCTAATGAGTGGGTATCACCAGTTTGAAGTTCTTGAAAGTGACAGACCCAAGACTGCATTTATTACCAGACATGGCTTGATTGAATACACAAGGATGCCTTTTGGGCTCTGCAATGCGCCCTCTACTTTCCAACGGGGAATGGAATTGGTTTTAAGAGGACTTCAGTGGATCATCCTTCTTATCTACCTAGATGATGTAATTATTACAGGAAGTACATTTCATGAACACTTAAGTAATCTTAGAAAGGTGTTTCTCCGATTTCGGAAATTTGGACTAAAGTTAAAGCCAAAAAAATGCAGCTTATTCCAAGAAGAAGTTGTATTTTTGGGTCACGTTGTAAGTAAAGATGGGGTTCGTGCGAATCCCTTGCTGATTCAAGATGTGCAGAGATGGCCAATTCCAAGAAGCCTCAAGGAGCTCCAAGCCTTTTTAGGGTTGACGAACTACTATTGCAGATTTGTGAAAGGGTATGCTGATATAGCTCGTCCTTTCCACAACCTCACACGCAAAGGTGTACAGCACCAATGGGGTGAAGAATAGGCGACAGCATTTGAGGAGCTAAAAATTGCTCTTACTTCAGCTCCAATCCTTGCATACCCACTTGCTGAGGGTACCATGACTCTTGACACGGATGCTTCCAATTTCAGCATTGGAGCTGGGATTCTTGGAGCGGTCCTCTCTCAGGAACAGGATGGCGTTGAAAAGGTGATTTCTTTCTCCAACAGACTCCTAGGACCTGTACAGGAGCGGTACTGCGTCACTCGACGAGAATTGCTCGCAGTGGTTGCCTTTTGTCATCAGTACAAACATTATCTGTTAGGCAGAAAATTCCACCTCAGAACTGACCACAGCAGTTTGGCATGGTTATTTCGCTTTAAATCACCACAAGGTCAACTGGCTCGGTGGCTCGAAGAATTGAGTCAGTATTCTTTTGTCATTCAGCACCGAGCAGGAAAATCACATGGGAATGCAGACGCCTTATCTCGGCTAGATAAGACAACTTGTGATTGTTACAGTGCTGGTTATTGTTCGAAGTCGTTACCTTATGGAGGGTGTGCATACTGCCAGAGAGTTGAAGAGCAGTTGGAGAGATTTACAGAGGATGTTGATTATATTGTACCACTGACAGTTCGTAAAGTAAGACAATCTGAGCCTGCTACTTGCAACTGGTTGGAACAGGAGGATCTAAAAACCGCACAATCTGAGGACAAAGAAGCACAACTCGTTACCAACTGGTTGTTACATGACAAACCGGAGTCATGTGACGTAAGAATCCTTGGCCCAGCAGCTAGGAGTTATTTCCTCAATCTTCAGCAGTTTCGTCTGGTCAATGGGATACTCCACTACCAAAGGTTGCATGATTCAGACACACGGTCACTGCGACTGTTTGTGCCAAGATCACTCAGGCGGAAAGTAATAGAAAGTTTTCATGATCCACCGTACTCTGGACACCAAGGCGAAAGAAGAACTCTGGATAGAGTAAAACGCAGCTTCTATTGGTATGGTCTGACAGCAGATGTTCTGCACTATGTATCAAGGTGTGCCATATGTGGCACGGAAAAGAGAGCTTCGCGTAAAAGCAAAGCAGCAATACAGTCCTATATTTATGGTGCTCCACTAGATCGTTTGCATATTGACGTGCTTGGACCCTTCCCTGCAAGTCAAGTGGTAATAAGTACATTCTGGTAATAACTGATCAGTTCACCAAATTGGTAGAGGCGTATGCTGTTCCTGACCAATGCAGTGAGACAACAGCAAAAAAGCTTGTGGAGGAGTTTATAGCGCTGGGTTTGGCGCCCCTCTCGAGATCCATACTGATCAGGGTAGAAATTTCCAAAGTGACCTGTTCAGGACTGTGTGCAAATTGCTAGGAGTTGCACAAACAAGGACCACACCTTATCATCCTTCTTCTAACGGTCAGGTTGAACGTTTCAATAGGAATGTTTTGCAAATGATCCGGTGTTATGTTGACAAAGAGCAGAAAACTTGGGATGAGCAGTTTCCCCTCTTACTCTCTGCATACCGAAGCACTCCACACAAAGCCACAGGAATATCCCCAAACTTTATGATGTTAGGTAGAGAGGTACACCAACCAGCCGAACTAGTTTTTAAGGACCCAGAGACAATTCGAGACCCACTGGACACCCCAACGTATGTTGAGAAGCTTAAACATGCTCTGAGCACAGCCCATGATTTTGCGCGAAAATCTCTTCAGCAGGCACAGATAAAGCAAAAGCGTCTTTATGATCTGCGTGTTTCCAGTAAGCAGTACGAAGTCGGCGATTTGGTTTATGTCAACAAAATGGCTAAACAAGTAGACAAGTCACCCAACTTGCAATCTGTTTGGGAGGGGCCTTTTATCGTCAAAAAGAAATACGGGCCTGTTTTGTACGAGGTACAAGGACGAAAAAGGTCGACTGTGATTCATCACGATCGTCTTAAGGCATATACCTCTGATTTCGTACCTGGCTGTGTCAACAGATATAGTCTCCCAGAACAAAACGACTTGGAAACCATACAGGAACATCAAGGTGAAGTGAACGGTGAAACAGACAGAGCGCCAAACAAAGAAAACATGGACTCAGATGATTCCTTGGAGACACCTGAGAAGGAGATTATTGTTGAACAGGAATCGAGGCCACTGCGGACTCGAGCTGGCCGTGAAATACATCGCCCAGATCGGCTTAACCTTTAGTGGACTTAGCCTAGAGGGGGGCAGTGTGGTGCAAACGGACTGATTTTACACACATCTTTTATTTTCCATTTTTACAGTGTTCTTTTTGGTTATCTCCCCATGATTACGCGGGCTTATACAGTACACAATACAAGTATATTTTGTGGCCAGCTCGCGTTTGTTATTTGTTCGCTATATATTAGCGGGATTTGTGGTGCCGTCAACTAAAGCACTACAAAATCAAATTTTACTAAGCCCGATAAAAATAAACTGAAAATTATTTAACAAGATCTTAAAAAGGATAAGTGAAAAAAATAAAATGTGCAATGCAATTATAGACTTTACAGTTAGAGAACATAATATTTTTACATATAAACAAAAAGAAACACGATCTGTCATTCCATTTTTCAGTTCTGAAACAGATCCACACAGTCTCTCTTTAGAGCTGGAGATGGATTATCAATGCTCAGTTCTTTTGGATGCCAATATGTGAAGGTCACGTTTGAATCGTTCCAACGGAATTGACCTTCAATCTCAAGGTCGTTTTCATCTGTCCAGGCCAGGCAGTCACAGAATACGAGCGAAGAACAGGTTTCTAAAATGATTCATTAATGTAGCATTCAAATTATTATGCAAGCACCCTCAGATACTGTAGATTCAAATCTATTTAGTTTTTGGTCCCAAGAGTGGAGCTATGAAGGAACCTAAGTTTTACATGGGAATGTTTGGGAACAAAACATCTTTAAAACATCTGAGGATAAACATTCCGAACCTGAGTTATATTTATGTGCAAGCATATTCAGATACTAAGAAAATAACAATTCATATCACGGTCATCGGTCGTAGAGTTGAACGGGGTGGCAGTAAATACAACATTTACAACATGACAACCCCCAAAATCGTCTTCCCTAGAAGAAGTCCCTGAAAAGTTTTTATTTTAATAAACAAGCAGACAGTCTCATTGACAACAGATAGCTTTTTTTCTAAAATTAATGGTCTTCGGAGATAGGAGGGGATGCCAAGAGGGAAAAGGAGTTTAACACAGGAATGTATATCATGAAAACTTTAAGGGGAGCCACCTGGGGGGTTATTGTCTGTAAACTGCAATTGCAAAACTATTCAATTTTATACCATCTGTCCTTCACGCAAGTATTTTGAAAAGAAATTTCTTCATTTGGCATAAATTATCAAAAAAATAAGGTAACGACAAAGCTGGAATTTTTATTTTTTACGTACAACTTAAAAATCATCTTATAGCAAAACGAAAAAGATATATCAATTATGATATTACCTGTTTTCTATCAAATAGATTGCATTTCTATCTTAAAATTGTGTATATAGCAGCGCTTGCATAGGTCTTAATTTTAATACAAAATGTCTAATATGTCTCCAAATGCTATTTTCAAAATTTCCCTTTTTAGTTTTTATTTTAGAATGTAAGGATTTTCTTGAAAATGGTGACACCAACTCAGGAGTGCACTATATTTATCCCTCTGAGACCAGCTCCTGTCCTGTCCGAGTTTACTGTCACATGGAAACAATGGACGGAGGCTGGAAGGTATGTAGTTTATTAATAAAGCTTCAAAATTTGGATATGAAATGTATATCGCGGATACTATGTTGACGGTGCTACCGTTGGGGAAGCGCAGATGTGTATTACTGGATACCTATTCCGTTTTAACTCAGAACCGCCTCTTCCAATCGTAAAAGACATTTGGAGCGTTTGGACTGTGACGTCACATGTTGCATTACGATACCGAAGTCTTAAAATGGAAATTTTTAACAAAGAACGTTTAGTCTACCATTTATCTCTGCAATATTCATTAAATCAAGGTGATTTTATTACGCAGCACAGTTAAGGTGCAGTAAGGAGGCGGGGCCTAATTTACACGGGAAGTACTTACTATGACATCACACAAAAATATAAGTTCTTCAAATTACCACAAAATGAAATGATTTGCTATTTTAAACTTATGAATAGCTTTAAACTACATCAATACTAACTAGTGCATGCATTATTGTCGTTGGTTAAATCCCACACAGCAATATATAAACATTCACTGATCGCAATGCACTTGTCAATGTGACGACAAATCGGAAAATTTGACGCAGTTTGTATGCAGTAAGAGGCGGATCAAGATATATTTGTACAATGAAAAATATATTTTGTAATAAAATAAAATATAAATTGTAGATATATAAGAGGCCATTAACTTGGATGCGATGTCTGTTTTATGATTTTATTCATATACTTCCCGTACATTTCCTAGACAAGCGATACTGTCGTATATTTGTATGCAGATTCATTGAAGGGTAATAGAAGGGTCGTAATAAATCGATATATTGCAAGGGCATAGCCTCAATGAATTATGACAAGCTTTTACACATAAATTCAAGAAGTATGAAGATATTTGAAAAGTGCTGCGAACCTGTTGATATCTTGCAAATGAATTAATTATATCTATATTTAATGTACTTGACCAGCAAACTATTCAACATACGGTCTACCAAATGTAATTTTAGCAATTAGATAGTTGAATCTATATAGGTTCGCAGCACTTTTCAAAAACTACAAAGAGTGTTGAAAATAATTATATGTTAAACTTAGATTTTTAACTTGGTTATACCCTTGCAATATTAGAATTTATAGATGACCTCAATACTTCAGGTATATTTGCTAAAATCACGTGACTGCCACATCACGTGACAAGTCTTAATAAGAAATCTAATCGTCCTCAACATTTAGTTTTCAACCACATTGCATTTGTCCGATAATTGTAAAGTCCTAAAAAGAAATGCCCATCCTTGTAAAGAATGTATTTTCTATTTAAAAAAATCGCCGATATTTCCATTTGGCACCTTAGCTGTGCTGCGTATTTGTGAACTTTTGTTGTTACCCCGAGAACATGGTAAGCAGCGAGATGCATTCGCGTTGCATTGTGGGTCTTGATGTTACTGCCAAAAAACATCATTTAATTAATAATTCATTAATATTAGTAATATTCTTAATCACAGAAGGGTCCAGTCTTGTATTCTACCATATTTCAAGTTGAAGTTGTAAGCCAATAACAAAATTTTTAAGTTTTTTTGAAAAGTTTATTAAACTACCGTGATCGTATAGATTTTTCAATGCTAGTTTCTGAAATCTCACCAGAATAGACCAATACACCGGTTATAGCAAAAGTTTTAGATATTTAAGAAGAGCGTAGAACTAAAACTCCAAAAGTAATAATTAAGGTGAGGTCCAAAAAAATAGAGTCCAATTTGTAATCCAAAGAGTATTCCAAAAGAGTATCAATAGATGCCAAAGAATAGTCGAAAGAAAGAAGAATAGAATCATAGAGTGCCGTTATCCGGCAAAACAGGGTATTTTGTGCTCAGAGGTATTCATGGTCCCGGATATAAAAGTACTTTACATTGGCGGACTTAACATTACTATGTCACCTACGCTTAGTCCGTAGGTCTGTCCGTTGACCTATGAACCCCAACATGGCACCACCCTGCAATCAAGGTATACCTTCATTAATAATATTTATGGACTCAGTCCCCATCTCTGCACCACAGGAGTTATAGCCCTAGGCTCTTTTACTTATCTGCTTCAAAGTTCCCAATTTTATTACTCTTAATCAAGAATCTTAATAGTAACTTACATTTCCGTTCAAATTTTATTGCTTAGTATCGATGGGCATGATTGGTCTATTCTGATATCATTCCATTACAAAATGATTTACAAATTATATTTCATTGTATCAACAACAAAATCCAATTTGTTCTAACAAGATAATTCTAGTTCATGAACATTAAGACCCTTTTTCAATTACAAAGTCACTGTATGTTGTACACTAATAATGTACATCCTTGTTTAATAAACTTTTATTTCATTTTACTGTCACTACTAAGTTCACTATTAATAACTAAAATGATTATGATATGAATATAGTCCAAGTTTAAAATGTTCAAATAAAATGTCCGTTCTAATCACTGTTCTAAACAATATAGGTTTACAAAGTCCACACTTTGTATTTCTTATAAATATACATCGACAATTGCTTCCAAGCTTTTTAATTACAAAAGAAATTCTACAATTCCTAGATATCGAACATTTGATACATAATCATGTTTTTCTTCACCCTACAACCATAGTCCTGCTGGACACGTCATTACTAGTCATGTAAACATAGTTAATAATGAGGACCTTATATCCCTTATTTTAATAGGGCCAAAATTTAGGGAACCCCGTTCTTTCAACTGGCGACATAAGTTTATAAATGTTATGAATTATGTGGAAGATTACGCCAGGAGATGGGCCAAACACGAAAAAGAAGACCTTGACACTTTGTCAGAATGGATTAAGAACATCAGTTGGATGTTGAAATCTTGCATTAAGCGATTGAGGGGTTGTATGAAAACTATTTATCCTTCTGTCTTTAACAATTTAAAAGTAAAAAAGGAATTGGATAGATTAAACAATCAGTATGTACTGGTTCCAGCTGACAAAACTGGTAACAACATAGTCTTTGTTTGTAAGGCTCACTATTTGAATTGTATTTTAGAGGAACTAAGATTTAATTCTATGGTCGATAAAATGACCTTGTCAGCAAACACAATTTATCATTAAGTCAAATGCTGACTGACGTTTTTCATACAAATTGTTAGGCCATTTTTTACACACTGAATTGTCGACGGTTTTTTCCGTTATTTCCCAGTCATGACAAGGAGCACACGGCGGGTGTGAACGGTCGGCAGGGGATGCTCACTCCTCCATGGCACCTGATCCCACCTCTGATGTTTGGAGGTCCGTGTTTGCTCTGCTCCTATTTTGTATTGTTTGATTGACTTTTGAGCCTGAATACTGTTCGTTATCTTCATTATTTCATTCTACGGGTGGAAATCCAACTTACACCCATACTTCACTTTCTAAGGAAGAAATTCTTCAAAATCATATGTCCGTTTCAGATACTTTCAATATTCTCAACAATCAAAATGAATTTGAATTCCCATACCTTTACTGGATTCCTAAACTTCATAAAAATCCTTACAAACAAAGATACATAGCGGGTTCCAGTATATGTTCTACCAAGCCCCTCTCTTTACTCCTCACTAAAATATTTACTGTAATGAAGGAGAAACTCTAGGAATACTGTACAACACTATATTCGAGAAGTGGTGGAAATCAGATGTGGAACTTAAAAACTCCAAAGAACTTTTAGAAAATTTGAAATCACAAAATTTTAATAAAATCAATAGCATCAAAATGTACGACTCTTCAAAACTTTATACAACCATTCCCCACTATAACTTGAAGTCCAGGATTTTTGACATCATAGACAGCTGCTTTTTCAATAAAAATGGTACTCGTAAATATGCTTAGCTTGTCATTGGTCATTTACAGGATTATTTGTAAAACACTCTGATTGTACACACAAGTACACTGAAGTTGATATTAAAAAGATGCTTGAGTTTCTGATTAACAATATTTATGTAGTTTTTCGAGATCAGGTCTTCCAACAATCTGTTGGAATTCCCATGTGAACCAATTGCGCCCCCTTATTAGCAGACCTATTTTTGTATTCATATGAAGCAGAATTTATTCAAAAACTTCTACATGAGAAGAAGAAAAATCTTTCAACTCGACATTTCGATATATCGACGACCTATTATCAATTAACAATAGTTACTTTCATTCATATGTCGACTCGATATATCCCAGCGAGCTTGAAATAAAAGATATCACAGATTCTGACACATCTGTTTCATATTTAGATATATTACTAGAAAAAGACGTTAATGGTAATCTAACAACTAAGGTTTATGATAAACGTGATGACTTCAACTTTTCAATCGTCAACTTCCCTTACTTATGTACCAATATACCGTTGTCACCTGCATAGGGGGTTTATGTCTCTCAGTTGATTCGATACGGAAGAGCATGCTCTACGTATGTACAATTTCTAAAATGAGGAAAGCTAATGACAAACAAGTTAATGAAACAAGGATATCAACAGTCTCGTTTGAAGTCATCTTTTCGCAAGTTTTATGGTCGACACAATGACCTTGTCAGCACATACAACCTTCATTGAGTCAAATGCTGACTGACATTTTTCATACTAATTTTAGGCCATTATTTATACACTGAACTGTCTACGGATTTCTCCGTTATTACCCGATCATGACAAGGAGCACACGGCGGGTGTGACCGGTCGGCAGGAGATGCTCATTCCTCCATGGCACCTGTTCCCACCTTTAAATTTTGAGGTTCATGTTTGCTCTGCTTCAAATTTGTATCGTTTCATTGGACTTTCGAGATTAACTTCTGTTCGTTATCTTCATATTTCATTGGATCAAGGTGCAATGTCCTATTTTTTTCTTCTCCCAGGCATGTAGCTAGAGCTCGCAGTGAGAGGAGCGGTTATAATAATATCTATAGCTTGTTATTTTATATTCTCTTTATCCAACAAGTTGAGGATTGTCACTGTAGCTCAGTTGGTAGAACGCTTGCTGCGTGATTGGAAGATCAATCCCTGGTCGCGACTGACTTATGTCGATAAAAATAGTTCCTTTGTTAAGCTCTAGGCATTTTGATTTGATACAAAAATCATAGTACATTTTCATACATATGAGTAAATTTATCCATACATATGTCACCGTGCTGCATTTCAGTTATGATACGCAGGAGGAAAATGACGTTTCCCAAAATCAGTGAAATGTGTTTAGTATTGAAATAGGGATACGATACTTTTTTACATCACTGGGCAAAGGGCAATAATTCTAGTTTTCTTGCTTTCCTTTTCTTGACCTTTTGGCACTGCATGAGAATCTGGTTCATTGTCGTGAACGAGGTTGTTTAATCAATCTTTTTAGGTAAGCTGATGATATTTCCATATTTTAATAATTTGATTGTTTGAGACAGTATCTGTTGAGAAAATATCCTTGAAAAGTTGAAATATTCTTTCATGCTTGCTCTAGTGCACATAACCTTTTAAACAATTACAATATGTTCACGATTATGTCAATCCTAAGTTATTTACATTCCGTTCCATGTTTAAAAAATCCTTTCACAGCGATTTCAATACACTGTCACCCGAGAAACACATAAACAGGAAGTAAAAATAAGTCAACATTCCGTTGACATTTCATTTCTCTTTGTCGAATAAAAATAAAGTTAATTATACAATATAAATGTGCCAAACGATATCTATTAGTATGCTGAAGGTGTGGGGCATTAAACACAGATCTCTGTAAAACACACACACACACACACACACACACACACACACACACACACGCTTGAAACAAGTTTCAGTACTCGATAGTCCGCTTAATATAAAACATACTTTTACTAAAATGCGAATATACCTATAGGTACTTAAGCGAGCAAATATATAATTTCATAATTGTGAACTTGAAATAACCGACCTTAACAACTTTATTAAAAAACTTTGTCCAACCAATGTCTTATTTAGAGATAGTGAATCCATTTTGTACAAAATTCAAGTGATGCTTTCAAAGTATTTTATGAGCATTGTGAGAAAAGCCCGAGAAGTTGAAAATGTACTTAGAGAAATGGTATCTTTGCCATATTATACTCTGTTAATATCGATCATCAAAGATATTTCGTGACTATGCCATACAAAGCTTTTAAATAAAATGGTTTATAATCAACCAAACTTGATAAAATGAAATATGGTGATAACGAAGAATATTCAAGCTCAAAGTCCAATTAAACTATACAAATCGGGGGCAGAGAAAATAAAGACCTCCAAAAACATTAGAGGTGGGGTCAGGTGCCAAGGAGAAGTGAGCATCCCTTGGCGACCGGTCACACCCGCCGTGTGCTGCTTGCTCACATCCGCTTTTGTATTACAACATGGATTTCTGGACATTATTATGGTTTCACATGTGTTTAAAGCACATGTAATATTAGAAAGATTTACATTTAAGATGAAAAAAAAATAACATTGATTAATATCTTCAGGAATCTATTTATAGTTTACATGTACATATAGTAGTATAGTCCTTTCTTGATAAAATTAATTCAAAATAAATGAAAAATATCATACAATTATTAACTCCGATATAAACACCTCTAATGAAAATAATTTAATAAGTTTTATTCGAACGAAAAAAAATGAAACGAATCCCATTTGTAGAAGTCTTCTCTTTCTCAATCTTTATCTGTTGAGCATAAACAATAAAAATAATGATTAAAAAAGGTATGATAAGAAACTTATAATTTCTAAAATTTAATAATTTCGAAATAAATATAACAAACAGTGATCGATCTTAAAAAACCACAAACAATTCAAATATGTGAAGACTAATATCGGTTTGAAATATTTCAGAAAACATAAAAATAAAAAAATAAAAAACAATCCTGCGTATTTCAGCTAGTGACGTTTGATCATCATTAAAGTGTCCTTTACATTGGAATTATCGTAGAGTGTAGGATGCCAGACAAAGGTCCAGTCTTCTGGATACCAGGGACCATTCAGGAAGGCATAGTGGCAATGATTGAACCACCAGCCTCCTCTCCATGTAGCAGCACAGCTACCACTCCATCTGTCATTGTCCCTGTCTGGTGTACTGAATGACATCCCAGACAAAACAGCACGAAAATAATTAGTGTACAACATACTGTCACCTATAAATTTTTTTTAAAAAATTAGAAATATTAGAAAGATAGCATTTGCTAAAAGAATTATGTTTGCCAAGAATACAAAAACAAGTGTGCTTATAAAATAGCACCATATAAGTATTTACGGGAATAAATTGTCTCCAGAGACAAAAAAAGATATTGAGAACTTACAGAATCTTTCATTTTAAATCTATTACTTACCTAAGGTCCCGATAGCTGGTCCCCCGAGAAAGAGTAGGTAGAGGCTTGCCTCATCAGAAATGGAGAACTTGTTATATATTTCGTATAAATTAGTGTCATTTTGAAGTGTAATTGAGACGTATAGGGAAGGATTTATTCCCTTGGTAAGCTTGTGAATGACGTCATTACCTTAAATATATAATAATGTTTTTATTTCAGGATTACAGTTTTACCTAATACAACTCATGCAATGTAAAACAGATATATCATAAATTAATATATCATTATTTATGCAGAAAGTAATATGCTAAATATTAAAGACTTTCGTTCTGAGCACTTACACATGTCCACTAACCCGAAATTGATTATCAATGGTCTGTGTATTTCCAAAGAACGCTCGCTGACAAAAAAACAAAATAATAAAAAGTATTTTTTTTTTTGTTTGATATTTTTTAATGTCTCTTTCGAGATTTTCTCACTCATATTGAGATGCCACCACTTGTCGATGGAGGGCTGTAAATTTATACCATTACTCGGCACTCAGGGCCTTTGAGCAGTGACGGATCTTTTTCTTCTTTTTGGGGATCAAACCCCTTACTCTGCGACTCTCGAAAAAATGCAATAACCTCTGCGCCATGTGCACGTCGTGATGAAGACAGAGAGTAAAAAAAGTCCCCTAACTTTGTTCAGAAAATTTAACAAAAGATTTAACTCAGTGTTTACCAATCCAATAAGAGTCTTTTGGGTTGCCAAAGCCATTTCTATACTCCGCCCACGTTCTGTTAAATCTCACAGATCCGCTTCTTCGTTTTTGGATTGCCTACGGATTGCGATGTATAGAAACATATTCTTAATACATGAATACTATACACAATTGAAACATCATTTAAAGTATGCAGTTTTGCGAGTGAAATTCTGAATTTAAAGCAATTGTTTAGTCTTTTTATTTGTATAATCAATATCTATAGAAAAATACGTCGGGAAATTTCAAAGATGCCTTTTGTTAATGGTTTTATCTTTAAAGTTGTTTTTTTTTTTTTTTTTTTTTTTTTTTTTTTTTTTTTTTTGAAAGCAAAAAGAAATCTTATTGTGATTACACGAAATATGAGAGAGAGAGAGAAAAAAAATATTACTGTCCATCCACCACCTTCTGTCACCATGTCACAGTACACGTCTACCAGGATCTCGTTATCTAACGGATTTATTTTATATACACCAGATTGCGTTTGTCCATTAAGGTAGATGTCTTTGCAGTCTCTGTTTAGTTTTGCATCTGTATCTGCATGAAAAAATGGAAGCAATAAAATCATTAAAAGATTATAATAATTAAAAGCAAATTCCTTATGAACAATTGTAGGATTGAAAATAATTCCTGGAAAGTCTGCTTTCCCCATACATGTAAAAGCCCAGATGATGAATAAAACTGCTCCGTTCGTGAATTTAAGAATCCACTACAAGGAGCTTGTCACTTCTCCTAAGAATAGGAGGAAGTAATTTTTACTAATTGTATAAAGGTGTAATGAAAAAGGTGAAGATAAGGAACAGGAATCGATCTAAAAAAATCTATAAACAATTCAAGTTCTGTGAAGAGGGCATGAAACATGGGTCCATGAACATTTTAGACCAGGTGCTTAGGAGGAGTAAGAATCCCCTGTTGATTGGTCACACCAGCTGTGAGTGTTCAATGTATTGATAAAGTAGACAGAAACATATTGTTAAGTTTTCAAGTTTTATCATAATATTGATTTTATCATAAATAAAATGTGCTTATGACACTGGGGCCTTCAATTACATACTAGTAGTTAATAAATAATTAAGATCCGTACTTCTTAAATTTTGCAGAATCAAAACAAACAATTTTATTTCAATGATTTTTTAAAATTCTTTTCTGTTTATGGGGTATCCAGAAAAGTTAATGATTATCTTGCTCCCTTACCTTAGGGATAAGACCCTTTGTGGATATTTGTGGGTATTTCATGAAAGATCTAGGAATTTGTAACAACCTCGTCTGTTTACTAACTTATTTACTGTAAGCTTCCTTTCTCTATCTAGAGTTTTAAAACTATTTTTATAAACCTAATGAATAAAGTTTTGTGTTTAAAACCCGGTAAGTAAATAATCTAATATCGTTCTTGTTCAGTCAAGCTTCTAAAAATGAATAAATGGGTTTTTAAAAGACATCACATTTGCAAAGGTTCACTTGGATAAAATTTTTCACATTTTCAGAACCTTTTTATAACTGCTATCTACACAATGAACATCATGCCAAACAGCAATTATCAAATAGACAATAATGCAGTTTTTGATTCTTAATTAATCTATGTACAGTCTGTATATGTGAAATCACAAATAAAATCTAAGAATTAAAAAAATGCTACGTCAATTTTCAGTATCTAGCAGCAACATATAAATGCACCAGCAGTCACACTAAATATTCAAACAAACATTAGCCATAATCAGCACAATCTCAGGAATTATATTTCTTTATCAATAAATGCTAGAATTGTCATCTTTTTTATGGTTTAGTGGAGATTGTTTGAAAAATCAACAGAACAATTTTATCTCCAACACATTTTTTCATATATAAATTGTAAATTACGAAAGTGTCAATATCTAGGACTCTAGCATAGAAAAAATAGGAATAGACTCAAGCATAAATGGAATCATAAGTTACACAACATATGGATTATGATGACAAAAAAGGGCAAGTATGTACAAATATCAAGTAAAAAGACAGCTTGTGAATAGAGCAAACATTTTCCTATAAAAACAGTGGTGGGAACTAGTGTCAAAGAAGAGGAAGCATCCGCTATCAACTGGTCGAAGTCAATGTGTGCCCATTGTCATGATTGGGTTGACAAGTGATATGGTAGGCCAGTATTGGATCAAATGAGAGATTGCGTTGAGTACAAGATCTTTCTATCGATCATAGAATTTTCGAAACGATAACTTTTAACGAGTTACTCATATGCTTTGCTTCATAAAATGTTTATGGAAATTTATCCAGAAAGAAGTGTTACACTCTTCTACGTTGTATCACTGTTTTTTTTTTTTTTTTTGTTTGTGTGTGTGTGTGTGTGTGTGTGTGTGTGAGGGTGTGTGTGTGTGTGTTTAGGGCATTCCACCTTTCTGTGGAAAGTCCTATTGAAATTGATCTGTTTATTATTATTTTTCTTCCGCTGATTTTTTGTTTCACAACTTATCGAAGAGACGCATCTTTCATATTAGTCGACTACTTAAATGATTTTCAGATTTGACCCAACGACTTCGATCGATGACATTTAATGAAGTTGTTGCCCTTTTCGCAAGAATAGCTTGTTTTCGCTACTCCTCTGAAACCACAAACCGTAGAGATACAGAACCTTCACCAATGCTTTCCACTAATAGAGAGGGCTTTCCAATCTATCATTGCGAAAGGATTCATCGAAGCCTTATACGAGTTATTGCCCCTGAAGTTTTTTTGCTGTTGATGTAAACTTGAAAAAAAATTAACGCTGAGTCATAGAGACATGGGACCAACTGAAATGGATTCTTGCATTTTTGTTCTTGATATTTAGGTCAAGGTCAAAGGTCAAAGTCATCCAAAATATGAGAAAAAGAGAATATATGAAAGGGGGGTTAAACCAATATAAATGTATGAAATAAACTATTCCACGCTTTAATTATCTTCATTTCTTCTTAAAATGCATGTAGAACATTTTATTTATCATAGCTGCATTTAATATAACCCACATGGAAGCTTGTTTCATTCAGGAATCTTCATACTGAACCTGCAACAATCTTAGGATCCGCAGTCAGGCCGCTTTGAGTCCAATCCATGTTTTCCAATATGACGACCTACATACCATTAGCCTCGAATCATTTATATCATCGGTACTTTTCTAAGTAGTTTAACTAAATCAGAACATTTCACATCTCAAATTAAACCTTCGAATGCATAATGCACAGAAATAAAAATACGTACAGTAAAACACATGCCATGCATTGTACTTCAAAGGTAACTATGTAAACAAATGCCATCAACACGGAAGCAAAAAAAGAAAAAAGAAGAGAGAGAGAAAAAAAGAGAGGAAGAGAAAGGAAGAGAGAAGGGGAAAGAGAGAAAAATTGGCCCAATATATAAATCGCAAAAAAAATGCGCGAAGACCTTTTGAACTCTAAAGAGAAACGAGCCCGACAATAAATCTATAGCAAAAGACGAATTTTTTAGTTTTATTTATTTTCTTGTATTTTTCTTCGTCGTCTTCTCCTTTCTTTCTTTCTTTTTTTCTTTTGAAAAACAAATGATATGGAAACGTTTCTCAAAACTATTCAATTCTGATAACTACATTGTACAACATTTTTTTAAAATTCCTAAATAGGTAGTTTACTGCATACATCTTCATTGGAATTGGTGGCGTAGTGGTTAGCGCCCCTGCCTTTCAAGCTAAGGGTTCTGAGTTCAATCCCTGCTGGAAAAACATTTTTTTTTTCATCTTTTTTTTCATTTTTCTTCTTTTTTACAACCCAAATTACATGAAAATACTTAAAAAGGTGGAAAGACCTCTAATTGTTCTGTGAACAATTAGTCTACTAGTTTTTGTGTGTGTGTGTGTGTGTGTGTTTAAATAAATTAATTATAGAAATCCTAAGCTTCTGATTCAAATTCTGGAATTTCCAGGCCTTCGTGTTTATGCAATGTTCACAAATTTGTGTTGTTTGTAGTTTTTATGAGAACGATCACTGTTCGTTATCTTCACCTTTTTTTCATTCAAAAGTGTTTTTTTTAATTTATACAACGGTGTTCAAAGATTCCAATCAGAATCCAGATTGTCAATTCAAGTATATATTTTTGTAAAAGACATTTAATCTGTACTTACTATCTCGAAGGAAATAAAATGTTTCTACAATACTTACCTGTTGACGTACGGTTGGTCAGCAAAGCTCTGATCGCCATGTTGTCCTGTCGTAGTTGCTCTACCTCTTGCTGGAGATTTCTTTGCTCGACCATCACTGTTTGAAATTGATCTATTAGCTTTTCAATGCAATTACAGTCATTCTTTCCATTCAAATAAATGTATTGAGAACGTGTAGACAACAAGCCGGACATGAAAAAAAATGTCAATACTATTGCCATGATTTCAGTTCCCTAGTTGTCTTAACTAAAGTGGTTTTAAATATATGCACGTTGAAATACCCGCTTAACAGGAAGTGTTAAGAAACAACTTATGTGACTTAGTTTAAATACAAATCTGTGAGCAGGATATAAAACACGGTCCTTTAGAGGTGGGATCAGGTGCCGAGAAGCCGGTCAAACCGATCGTGAGCCCTTTGTATTCATTTTCAGAAGGCTTGCGAAGGATAATATTATTTATTACATTTAAATCAGTAAAAATCTGTAATGCATGTATTGAATAAAAGGGATATTCTGTCACAATATGAAAGGATATTATAGTCATATTTAGTCAAAGTGTGATGAAATTTCAGAAGTCCTGCATAACTCTCGATTTTCCTTCTTTTCACGACCTGACCTATTAAATGATAAACAGAGTAACTGAAGCATCCTGACAGATAATTAACCACTAAAGTTTCTCAAAATATGTTGTTGAAATCCACGTTATCATTTTTTTCTATTCTCACAGTTGCTAAGATATGCAGTCTTAACCGTCTTAACTCTCGATTTTCCTTCCTTTCACGACCTGACCTATTAAATGATAAACAGAGTAAATGAAGCATCCTGACAGATAATTAACCACTAAAGTTTCTCAAAATATGTTGTTGAAATCCACGTTGTCATTTTTTTCTATTCTCACAGTTGCTAAGCTATGCTGTCTTAACCGTTCAACTATGATGGTACAACCTATGACACCGTGCTTTAAAAAAGACAGTGGGAAAAGGGAAATTTAAAAAAAAATAATAAACAGAAAATTCCAAAGTTTTGTAGCTGGATAATGAATTTATTTTACTCGTGAGATAAGATGTTAAGATATTTTCATCTGTGCTTTGTACCGTGAAAATATCCAGAAATCCTGTCCCACTCGTGAAATAATTTCAATATCAAAGTACAACAATTAGATATCATTTTTTGTTAATTAGCTTTAATTTCGCCTTTACTTATACACCAGACAGTCTCCTGTTGCAAATCAAATTTTAGCTCATCCAGAGACTTAATTGTTTTTAAATATATTTAACTGTACGCATATGTAACATTAAAGATGAAATATGAAGAAACAATCTAAAAATGTAAATTTCTTTGAATGATTATTATTTAAATATTTGTTTATATATATATATATATATATATATATATATATATATATATATATATATATATGTATATGTATATATATATATATATATATATATATATATATATATATATATATATATATATATATATATATATATATACACACACGTAGTCGTATATCAAAAAAATCACAACACCGAAATAAACTTTACCGGTTTCATTTTCAATCTTCAGGAGTTTCATGGATGGCAATTTGTTACCGGTTACTCGGTCGGAACGATGGCAATCGATTAGAAAATCTGTAATCGGTTAGTCTGAAAAAAAATAAAATACGTGTAAATTTCCTTAAAACTCGATTTACAATGTTTAAAAACCCTCTAAATATTGATAAAATATGACGTTTTCAAATTTATTTCGGCTGATTTGAAGGTAAATAATTAAGACTCTCAAGATTGAAATCGTTGGGGTAATTGGTCAACTGCAAAGTGCTGTTTAAACACCATGTCGTTATCCAGACTGTCCTAAATTTCTTTAATAATATTAATTAAATCTTTGTTGAATTCTGTTAAATGGTTTAAATGATTGCAATGTGTATCTTACCCGTCTATCCTTCGCAGTTACCTGTCAAATTATATTTTTAAACAAACATTGTAAATTATGTGACAGTTCAGAGTCAGTGTTCGTTTATGGTGACAATGCACAACGACCTTGTGTTGTAACATAATTATCAATTTCTTTGATATCTAAGATATGTTTCATGGTTACCTTTTTTTTTGCCTCTCGAAATTGAAATAAAATATCATATAAAGCGTATGAATACAGCAGTAAATGAATATTACTAACGTATTTTTTTCAATTTTCTTGTGTACATACCTATAGTTTATTTGAAAAAATATAATATCAGGAAAATATGTATTTTGATACGATTAACCGATTAATCGGCCGGGACGTCTTGCGGTTAACCGATTCTGTATTCGATTATTCGATTGCCATCCCTAATATATATATATATATATATATATATATATATATATATATATATATATATATATATATATATATATATATATATATATATATATATATATATATATATATATATATATATCTGTGTGTGTGTCTGCTTGTGTGTGTGTGTGTGTCTACATTCGAGAGAAAGAGCAGTTTAATTTAACAAAGGCTGCTTTGTCGGAGTAAAACACATAAGTTAAGGTGTAAGGTGATAAGGTGTAATTGCATGACTTTATAAATCTTGTCTTATTATGAATAGAGCAATACATTGTAAGCAGCTCAAACACGAACCTTTACAAACATCAGAGCTGGAATCAAGTACCATTGAGGAGTAAATATGTCCTGTCGACTGATCAAACCCACTGTGTGTTCCTTTTCATGATCCAAATGGCAAATAGTAAAATTCGTTTATTATTCATTCTTAACGAAATGGCTTAACAATTAGCATTAAAAAACCTAAGTCAAAATTCGAATTAATGATAGACTGTGATTGTTAACTAGGTCATTGTATTAACCATAGATATTGCAGAATGTTGACTTTAAACGAGACAGTCTATAACCTTATGTTATCAATTTATTTTTCAATAGCTTGCCTCGTTTTTTACGGTTAACGTCAAAGCGAGGATAACTATTTTTTTTCTTAGGATGCCCTACCTATAATAATTAGAGATCGATACTTTTTGAAAGTCTTCGAATATAATATAATTAGAAACCAGGTATTAACTTAAAAACTCATTGTTCAATTTTTGAAGCAGTCCAACTGTATATCAAGTCTTCAAAAAAGATTTTGATATCATTAAATTTTTAAGTCTTATTATTTTTTAAAAAAATATTTTCATAAAATACTTACCAGGGTTGTCCCAAAAAGTCGTAGACAATGTTAATAACTTTGTGATCATTAGACAAATACTTACCAAATTTTGCATAACTATCATATATTCAATGTTCTTGAAAATAGTGAATTCTTAAATAAATGTCTTTCATAATAAAAATCAAATGACGATTTATATAAAGGCCGATATGGTCTGTCAGCGCATAATCAAAATCAGGAATAATTTACTTTTGTAACTGTTCCAATTGGATTAGTTTCTCTGATAATATGCACAACTTAAAACTTAAATTTACGCCAGTTAAATCGAAAACAAGATCTTAGTAATACGTCAAAGTTTCACATAAATGGCATCAGGGAAGCACAAATACTTGCAAATGATATGCATGGAAGTTTATATGTAGAAGATTTTGTTCTTTGCTATAAATCCAAAAATATGAATCATATTGAGCAAAAGTTACAATTGTGTCTCAACAAAATCCAAAGTTCGGCTGATGAGAATGGTTTTAAATCTTAAAAATAAATTAAACTGCTTGTTTGCATTTTTTCTGCAAACAAAAAGCACATGATGACGCACATTTACAACTAAATGGAAACCCTATAAAAGTGGTGAAAGAGATTAAGTTTTTAGGCGTTATCTCGCATATTAAAATGCTTAAAGGGAAATGTATTAGATGTAATCAAGGTTATTGCAAACGCAAAATGGTGGAGGGGAATAAAAATACTCTTATAAAACTCTATCGGTCTTAATCCCGATAAACTGTGCTTCGACTCTGCTTAGGGGCTTTCCGAACTTCTCCTGTGGATAGCTCGTATGTTGAAGCGGATGAACTACCTCTCGACTTAGGAGGACTTAAACTCACCTTACAGTCAGACTTGGGGACAATTACCCTAAGTTTAGATCAGTCTCTCATGTTAGTTCCTCATTTTATTTCAAATAAATTATAAACATTTCATACTATATGTTTTATGTAAAAAGATATTTAATTAACTGATAATGCTATAATTATAAAACTAGTATGTATTAATAATTGAATGAATAAACACTTGTAATTAAATGGGCGAGCATAATCAATGATATAAATTTAACACAACAGTAGTGAAGGAGAAACTTCAAGAGTACTGTGCAACAATATATTCGAGAAGTGGTGTAAATCAGATGTGGATATTTAAAAATTCCAAGGAAGTTTTGGAAAATTTGAAACCACAAGAATTTACCAAAATCAACAGCTTAAAAACTTACGACTTGTCAACTTAATACACAACCATTCCCCACGATAAATTAAAGTCCAGGCTTTTTGATATCATTGATAGCTGCATTTTCAATAAAAAATGGAACTCGTAAATTTACGTACCTTGTCATTGGTCATTTGCAAAATTATTTTGTTAAAAAACATTCTGATTGTACACGCAAGTACTCTGAAGTTGACATTAAGAAGATGCTTGAGTTTCTGATTGAGAATATCGATGTGTTTTTTTTAGACCAGGTCTTCCAACAATCTATTGGAATTCCCGTGGGTACCAATTGCGCCCCGTTATTAGCAAACCTTTTTCTGTATTCATATGAAGCAGAATTTGTCCAAAATCCAATACGTGAAAAGAAGAAAACACTTGCTGTTGCCTTCAACTCGACATTTAGATATATCGACGACGTATTGTCAATTAACAATGGTTATTTCCATTCTTATGTCGATATGATATATCCCGGTGAGCTTGAGATAAAAGATACCACAGAGTCTGACACATCTGTTCATATTTGGACATTTTACCTGAAAAAGACGTTAATGGTAATCTAACAACCAAGCTTTATGATAAATGCGATGACGTTAACTTTTCAATCGTCAACTTCCCTTACTTACGTAGCAATATACCCTTGTCACCTGCATATGGGTTTTATGTCTCTCAGTTGATTCGATCCGGAAGAACATGCTCTACGTACGTACAATTTCTAAAACTTCAACTTCACTTACTTATGCAGGAATATACCTTCATCACCTGCATACGGGGTTTATATCTCTCAGTTGATTCGATACGCAAGAGCATGCTCTGAGTATGTACAATTTCTAAAACGAGGTAAATTATTGACAAACAAGTTTATGAAACAAGAATATCAGCAGTCTCGTTTAAAGTCATCATTTCGTAAGTTCTATGGTCGATACAATGACCTTGTCAGCAAATACAATTTATCATTGAGTCAAATGCTGACTGACGTTTTTCATACTAATTGTTAGGCCATTATTTATACACTGAACTGTCTACGGATTTTTCCATTATTTCTTGATCATGACAAAGAGCACACGGTGGGTGTGACCGGTCGGCAGGGGATGCTCACTCCTCCATGGCACCTGATCCCACTTCTGATGTTTTGGAGGTCCATAATTGCTCTGCTCCTATTTTGTATTGTATAATGGACTTTTGAGCTTGAATACTGTTCGTTATCTCCATATATTTCAATCAAAGGTGATAATTACCGGTGCCTAGGGTATGAAGTTAGGGATGACTCTCAAAATACCAAAAATGAATGATGGACAATATCAGTATTTATATTTGGTCTTCAGATTTCCCTTTGTATCTGAAAGTAGATCATATTGACTTTGTATCTTGTTTACCAAGTTAATTTCACCAAAATTAACTTTGTGAAAAGAAAAAAAAACATCAAGTTAAAATATAGTTTGTATTATAATTGGTAGTCACAGTATATAGGTATTAATGTCACTTGTTTTGTTGTTATCTTTGAAACCTGGATAATTTTTTTCGAATATTTTTTTTTCTCTGGTTCTCTTCAATTGACTTTATAACTGTATTGTCAAGAAGTTTTATATTAAATAATTATGTAGTATGTCTCAATCACCATTGAACATTTTTGAAAAAAAATAAGATATAAGATTTTAATTTTAAGGCTCTAACATTATAAATAAAAATAATAACCTCTGAGTGACCTTGATTTATTTCAGATTCAATAATTAAAAGATAATAAAATACAAAATGTCATTGAAATGTAATTGAAAAATAATGGTCATTACTGGCATTTTTTGGAAAGTAATGCATTACAGTACAATCACTTTTAATTGAAAGATGGATCCATTACACATTAGATCCCGTTGCTTTGAAAAATTGTGATGATTACAATGCATTACCATTACTCCAGATGCTTCCATTACGTACTTAAATTAAAACCTAATTCAGAAACCCTGCATTTGACTGTGTTTGTCCTTCACAGTATGAAGATCTATTTGATAAAAGTAATACATGTATAAAACCCCTTGGATTAAGATCTAGAAAACACATTAGGGGCTCTGACCTACCTTTGGACATTATTAAACCAACAACGTATTCTGATATACCGCCATGGAAATTAACTAAACCAAGTGTAGACACATCTTTAGCAGAATTTAAGAAATCATTTACAAATTATCTGATCTTCAAACAGAAATTATGGGGGAAAAAGTTATAAAAATCTTACAGTCGGGATCTATATGGATGGTTCAAAAACAACAATAAAGTTACGTCAGCTGCAGTAGTTAAAGAAAGTGTTTTTTTTCAACTCGGCTTCCAAATGAAGGAACAATTTGTACAGCAGAAGCAAAAGCCATACACCTTGCATTTGAATATATTAAATTATCAAGTGCCAATGTTTTCACAATATTTTCGGACTCACTCTCTTGTTTACAATCCATAAAAATATGGACATTAATCACAATATATTTTGGATATTTTAAGCCAGTATTATCATCCTACTCAAAAAGGTAAAATAATTGACTTTTGTTGGATTCCAAGTCATATTGGTATTCCTGGAAAGACTAGGGCTGATAGTGCTGCAAAAATGGCACTCCAGCATAAAATTACACGTTTAAAAATTCCTTATACAGATATAAAATATTTGGTAAAACTATATGTAAATTCTATTTGGCAAATTTACTGAGATTTCTGTGATAAAAATAAACTTTATACTACAGAAAATAGAGTTAACAAATCGTCTGATTTCGGTCTAAAACGTCAGGATGAAGAACACGTATTGGCCATTAAAAAACTACCCATTTGTACTTGCTTAGCCATGTAAATCAACCAGAATGTATATTATTTGAATGCCTGTTAACTGCAAGTCACATTTTTTTTTAGAGTGTTCTGATTTATTACCTATTCGGTGAAGACTTTAATAATGTTCAATTTATGCAAGAACTGTTTATAAAATCATAGATTATTTACGGAAGACTGATTATTATGGTAAAATTTTGATGTATCTAAATCCTGTTTAAAAGATTTTGAACAATGTATATTTTAATTTTTTACATATTTTTAACTGTTAAGTCCATTGAATGGGACATTAAATGTTGCCCCGTGTCAAGGATTGCGATGCCCTTGGCACGTAAAAGATCGTTTCTCTGGTTTTCGAAAAAGAGCAGGCTAACTCGGGGCCGCTTGGGAAACTAAAACTTTTCAAAACAGATCATATAGATTCTTCCGCCGAAATATGGCTGAAATATTGCCGACTTCGTGTTAAAAAGTAATGTATTAGTCAATCTATAGTCAGTAAAACACCCATATATGAAACAGATAGCGTAGACTTTATGGATTTTTTATTTCAAGTTCAATGGAATATATAGAATCGACATATGAATGGAAGTTACTATTGTTAGTAAAAAATCTGAGTGTGGAGTTGAAGGGAAACAGTGTTTTTTCATCTAATGTAGAAGTTTTTCAACAAATTCTGCTTCATTAGAATATAAAATAAATCAGCTAAAAAAGCACAGTAAGTGCCAATCGGAAATTCCAACAGCATGAAATTAATTTCCGGTAGATTTGTTATCTGTTATTTGTCCTTGTTAAAACAAACAATTTTAACTTCAGCTTGTTCAAGTCCATAGAAAGCAAGATGTTGCCTCGCCTTCCAGAGGGTTATAGACTTGGACTCAAACAACCTGACATCTTTCTGTGGACAATCAATTACAAACCTAATAAGTTATATTATGCTTGCTTGATGAGGCTTAACCTTGACATCGTTTGATACGAGTCATAACAACACTACTGTTTTACTTTTTATTGAACATCTTTATTATTGTAATATAGATTATGAACACATATTGAATTTATAAAGAATAAGATAAAATAAAAATTTGAATGACTTTTACATATATATATATATATATATATATATATATATATATATATATATATATATATATATATATATATATATATATATATATATATATATAGGTATATGAGGTTGTTTGTGGGCACCGACCTTCTAAACAGGTTTGTGGGATCTCGCATTTCTACATTGCATAGCTATGTCATATTCATGATTTAGGCGTTATATATGGTCCTTATATAATATATAATATAATTTTTGAGATAAGATTAAAAATGTTGTATATCATTGTGGGTCATTATATTTATATATAGAGAGCATTGTGGGATAAAGTATATACATCGCACAATGCTCTATATATATGAATATTATGACCCACAATGTTATCATATGCAATATGTATTCTGTGCTGCATTTCATAATGTAAGACATAAGAATTAATGTTTGATAAAATATATAGATATATATGTATATTTACATATGTACAAAATAGAATGAATCATTAAGAACAGTTTTGCTAGTTTCAATATAAGATTTTAACTATTACTTTTCGAGTATTTTGGGGTCAAATTGCATAATGACTCACTGCTATACATGATTTATGAGATTCTTAACAAGATATTCTAGGGATATCCTCTTTCGCTCCTTATATATATATCCCAAAATTTCTTACATACAAATATATATAGTGACAAAGATGATTTATCAAATAATGTCCATCCCACAATGTATTTGTAATTTATTTATTCATTAAGCATTGTTAGATATTGAACGGCATATTTTATCTATACGCCTACTTATCCTAGATTTTCTTATATACATACATGTATATATAGTGAACCACATATAAGCATTGAATTCTTATTTTTGAAAGTAAATTTACAGGTATAATCACTGCATTGAATCCATGAGACTCTACACTATATTTTATGCAATCGCCTGTCCCACAATTCGTTATACACACACACATATATATATATAGTGACCCACAAACAGCTATGATCACTACATTTATAACATAATGACCTTCAATTCGTGAATTATTTATTTAAAGAAAAAGAGCTTTTCAACCTTATATTATGAGATTATGAAACAATATCTTAAGTATATGCTTACATTTCCAAAAGTTTGTTATAGACATATCTCTATCGCGACCCATAAACTGGTACAATCACTGTATTTATCCCCCAATTCATTATATACATATATACAGTGACCCATAATCAGGTATAATCAAGTGCAATATATTTATCCCACAATTCATTATATACATATGTACAGTGACCCACAAAATGGCACAATCCCCAAATTCTTTATTATATAAATATTGCATGTAGTTGAGTGTAACATTTTCAATGTTACACTCAACTACATGCAATATTTATTAAATTATACTGAATGTTTATATAAATACATATAAGAGTGAACCGTGCGCCCATAAATTCTGCGCAGTCACTATATTTTTTCGAATATCACCCGTCGTCAAGCAATGTTAACTGTTGCTACGCTGGAGCGCGTGGCTTCATCATTCAGCGGGTAATAGTGTTTTTAAACAAATGTTTCTCGACGAATCAGATTCAACTAATTTACATGAAAGTATAATATATACATATATACAGTGACCCACAATCAGGTATAATCACGTGCAATATATTTATCCCACAATTCATTATATACATATATACAGTGACCCACAAACTGGTATAATCACGTGCAATATATTTATCCCACAATTCATTATATACATATATACAGTGACCCACAAACTGGTAAAATCCCCAAATTTTTTATGTACATATATACAGTGACCCACAATCAGGTATGATCACGTACAATATATTTATCCCACAATTCATTATATACATATACAGTACCAACCAGACCCAACCTGACACCAAAGCAGTCCCAGAAAGCAGTCCCCGGGACTGCTTTGGGACCGCTCTGGGACTGCTGTGGGACTGCTCTGGGACCGCTGTGGGACTGCTCTGGGACCGCTATGGGACTGCTCTGGGACTGCTGTGGGATTGCTCTAGAAAGCAGACCCAGCAGTCCCAGCAGTCCCTGGGACTGCTTTCTGGGACTGCTTTGTTCACTCATGCGTGAAAAAGGTTCTGAGTGACATGATAGCTCCGCCCCTTGTGTATTCTGAATTTGCAGCTCCTTGTTGTTGTTTTGTTTACTTTCTGCAGAGAGGTGTTTAAGATAGAAACAAATATAAAAAAAACAAGTATTAATTTCTTACAAAAATTAAATAAATAGAGATAGTTATGCATGTAATTACTAAATGTCTTAAGACGGCTGTAAATTTACACAATTGTAGTCTAGAATTAATTTTAAGAAAATAAAAGTAGTTAAAAAAGGGAAGTCAGGGGATGATTTTTATCCCTTAAATTACACTTCAATACAGGTGTTTGAAAAAAAAAATTATCTAGGCCTATTTAATAAATTAATGCTGTCAAATTACATATGTACTCAAAGTTTGCATTAGCACTATTTAAAAACAAACAAACTTGTCATTTCAGTAAGATACATGTATTCAGAGGAACGTACTGTACTGGATTTTTTTTCTTAATTGAAAAAGCTAATACCATGCTTAAAAAAGAGCACTCCATGCTATTTTTTACCATCCTCAAATCAAACCTAATAATTTATTTAATTACCATGAAATAAAATTATTCTACCATTCTTCTGTCACATAAACAATGTGAACAATTATTCGGGGATTTATTTATGAATTAGTTTTTAATTTATAAACAAGTTATTAAAAGAGTACATTTATTTAAAAAATAAACATTTGAAAATATCGGGAATTGTGACTTGTTTCTTATTTTTTTGTTTGTGTTTACCTGGCCGGTTAATACAGCTGGATTGTATAAAATGGTGTCAACACCTGAGCTTTCAATCGCCTTTGGGCATAATTAGCAGAAAGTCAATGCATGTTATTTGGGTATCAGTGTTACACATCATTGAACACGCTGGTCAACATTGACCCTTATTTCAATCTATGTCCTGCAAAAAATCTTAGTTTCAATAATTGTGTATAAATTTATTTCGGGATTAATTAATTTTGAACATAATCTAAGGGTTCCATTTGCGTGATTTACAGATGTACACTCGAACATTTATATAATAAAACACTTAAAACTGAGAATCTAAAGATAATTTAATTAAGAAGTCATTGAAAATAATCATGACTGAAATATAATACTCGGCAATGTTTAACAAAGAATTTTTCAAAAGCTCCAATACTTAACAAAAATGCATTCAGAGTATAGTATGGGAATCGGCCTTGCTCTATAATTATTATTATCTATTTACAGCTAATTCTGGTATAAAATAAACAATTCAAGTTTAATTTTCTATATAAAAAAATAAATATGAAAACCAATATCAATCACAAAAAAAAAAAAGAAATTGGTTTATTTTGGTTAAAAATTAATATATCAAATAATTGTGTTTAAATATTCATGTTATTAATATGTGTGAACGTCTTCTTCATTCAATAATTATAATTTGTTTCTATACGCGTACTGTGATTTTCTTAACAGTTCAGAAATGACTGTCGCCTAAGAATTGTAAATATTTGTTGATACTACTCAGAAAGAATTGCTCATCAATTTCAACTGCCTTTTATATAGTTGCATTGTTTATTGGTAATCTCATTCTGAGTAAGCTCCGCCCATTAAATTAATTAACCCCGCCAACTGGGACTGCTGGGACTGCTTTCTGGGACTGCTGGGACTGCTTTCTGGGACCGCTGGGACTGCTGGGACCGCTGTGGGACTGCTCTGGGACTGCTGTGGGACTGCTCTGGGACTGCTCTGGGACCGCTCTGGGACTGCTAAAGCAGTCCCAGAAAGCAGTCCCCGGGACTGCTTTGTGTCAGGTTGGGTCTGGTTGGTACTGTATACAGTGACCCACAATCAGGTATAATCACGTGCAATATATTTATCCCATAATTCATTCATTATATACATATATACAGTGACCCACAAACTGGCATAATCTCGTACAATATATTTATCCCACAATTCATTATATACATATATACAGTGACCCACAATCAGGTATAATCACGTGCAATATATTTATCCCACAATTCATCATATACATATATACAGTGAACCACAAACTGGTACAATCACTACATTTATCATCCCAAACTGTATTGTTTTTTATTCAACACACAGCTTATCAACCTTATATTATGAGATTTTAACAAAATATCTAATCTATATGCTTACGTTTCAAATAGGTTTTTATGCATATTTAAATATAGTGAACAAAAAAGTGGCATATAATCACTTTTATTTATCCCACAATATATTATATACATATGTACAGTGAACCACAAACAGGTATAGTGACCATAGTTATCCCACAATTCAATATATACATTGATACAGTGACCCAGAAACCAGTATAATCACTTCATTCATCCCATAATGTCCATCCCATACCATAATACCATTATAATATGATATTTTTATCAATGAAGAGAAAGGTTTGATATGTCAAGTGCCTGTGCATTGATCTAACAATTTACAGGAAGCGGGTGCACCCTGTGAAAATTCTTACATAATGTACAGTAGTCAAGAAGATTTTAAAGATTGTATGAATTTTGATGGATATATGTCGACACAACAAACTTTAAAAGTGCAATATTCCAACTAATATTATCTGCAGAACACACTCAACAAAATGTAATTGAAAGCAAATATGTGTCTAATTTGACAAGAAATTTTACTCCCATTGTACACAACTTGAATATTTTTCAAATAGAATTACTACTAGTTAAGCACCTCACTTAATTAATATTCTTATTATAATCGACCTTCATAATCCACCCATTTCAATTCAATACGTTTGATTTCCATTAGTGAACTCTTCAAAATTAGAGGCGCGTTTGGTCGTCTGACTGGGACAGCATGGCGTTGCGGATAATACAAAACATGCCAACCTCAACCCAATTTTAAATGTTAAATGTATTTGTCAATCCAATTAAAGAATATACGAACTAAAAGACATATGTATGAGAGCAAGACCCCTAAATTTATCATCCATTAATAAAAAATACGACATTTCCGAGGCATGTGTATTGTATTTAGATGTACCATACGATAAATAGATACATACGATCAACAATAGATATAAATTCATATTGTTGTCATTTCTACTCTTAATGTATAAAAAGTCCACAACAATAAAATATTTCATCTGCGTTTTATTAGGATTTGTTTATCGACATTCAACATTTGTTTACATGTTTATGTTACGTTTGTCCCAAAAATCCCGCGAGATTTGTGCATTTTCCGACTTTTTCACAAAAGAGCGCACTTAGAAATATAACTCTTCAATAGTGGGAATAGAACGTATTGACTGAGTATTAACGAAGAATATTTAAAAACCCAGGTTTTTAATTTGCCCGAACAGGTCCGACAGCACCAACCCATTTTTAATTACCAACACTCGAAATTTGACAATGGAAGGAAATTTTCAATCAAGAAATGATAAATTTTATACCAAACGTATTCTGTATCATAAACCTACAATGCAAACGGCGTGATATCTTAATTTTGATAACTGGTCCTTATGGTCATTATTTAGGGGATTATGAAATTTGATCTTGAGAGAGGAATTTTTTGAATGACCAATACGTATTATTGAAATGATCACTTCGTCTTCACGTTTAAAGTTGAAGTCAAATGATCTATTAACTTTGTTTTCTATAGGATATTCTAAAATGATTTTATCCCTTGTTATTTTTTTAATGCCAGAAAAAAGTGACATTTTCTGAATGCAGAAAGGTCAAATAGTTGACTATGCAAAGTAATTTGAAACTTTTTCATTGTCATAAATTTAAATGTGTTTATTCTGGATAAAAATAAGACTGTATGATTTGTTTGGATAAGAAATGTTGAGGGAAAAACTTCCAAAAAATCATATACTTGTTACACATAATTACAGTGCAGAAAGGTCATATAAAATTATCCGTAGTGCCAAAAAAGAGCGCTAACACTCATTTTTTGTTTTTATTTTTAATCAAGGTCTATGTGTAGAAAAAAATATACTACGCTTAATGCTTTTTGCAACATGATTCAATCTCCCAAATCGCAATATTTATTGCGTTTAAACAAAAAAAAAAATGTGTATAATGGAAATGTTTATTGCTTTTAAATGCAAAGCACAACACGTAAAAATGCATACGCCATATTAGTTTTCCTATCTCCGATATAAGCAATGGGGTATACTTTTCGCACTTGTTACACCTGACTGCTTTCTTGTCAGGAGTACCTGCGTGGAATGTACGACAAGTGTTCCTGTTGGTTATCTTACATTACCTTTGTTTACATTTTATTGCAGTTACGTGTATTTGTGTTGTTTGTACTGCACTGATCTGTGCAACTGATGCAAGTTTCTTTGGTAACTTTGTTTTCTGCCGTGGAAGAAGCACAGTTACTTAGCTATGTAGAATACAATATGTCCGTCACCGATGAAAACTGATTATACTGAACTGTGACCAAGTTAACGGCTTATTTTGGGTCCGTACAGGTAACGGAAAATGCAAAGTAATATGGCGGACAAACATAGATCTCTGCCATTTACGAATCGTGTTCAGCTTTAACTTATAAACCGTATCAAAAAAAAAAAAATAATCTGGATTGCCGTACTGGCCGGTTACATGTACCGACTTCGGTCCAAACGTACGTTGTATCAGGATATATCAGTATATCATTACAACACTACATAGGAATCAAAACATTTCTTGAAAATTTACAAAGCAGTGAATTTTTATGAAATATTTGTAATGTGTAAGGATATTATTTCGAACAATGTTGGATGCAGTTGGTACACAATTTTTGCTTAAAGATTTTCAGTCTCATGCTTTTTCGGATACTTGCAGTTTCTGCCCAAGATACAGATCATCGTGTAAGATCTCATGGACGGCAAAATCAGTCAAGTCATTAACGTTTCTATTTCAACATAACTTACTTTCAACATCTTAGTATAGATAATATATTTTTTTTTCCTTTACATGTATATACATACATTATAAATGTATCTTTAAAAATGTACATGTACATATTAGGGATGGCAATTTTACTCGGGTAGACTACATGTAGTCGAATAACCGGGGACTTTAGTCGAGCGATAGTCGAGTGCTCATTAAAATAATTTTATTTGAACTTCCTTGTCAAAATGCTTGTACACTCAATATTTAAATCAAGCCACTGTTACATACATTGTGTTTCTCAACACAATTATTAACATAATAGAAACACCTATACTTTATGCTTCTGTTAGTGTATATTGATTAAAATTAAAATCTTTACCACATATCTTTTCTTAAAGTTCACTTTATCAAATACTAACCATGTCTTGTAATTTCTTCTCCAGATGCTAATTCATGTATAAGTAATTGAATGATCAATCTTGTCTATAATTCCAACTCATTTATTGACCCGCTTGACAGTGGAACAGTAAGACTGTTCTTTTCATAAAATTTAAGAAAACTGTGATAAATCTTTATATTGTGCAAGTTTTGTGCGAACAGCAAATTCCACCATGGAATTAATTTAATTAGACATTAAGTATGTAATCATTCTAGTTAAAATAATTTGGTTCACAAATCAAAGGGTCTAAGCTTTGATAACATTTTCATCAGAACAACCGAAGGAAAAAAAAATCGATTTATAAATGAATTTAGTTTATAATAGCACATTTTTAACGAGTAACCGAGTAAAAAAAATATTCAGTCGATAGTCTGTATGACCGAAAGATAGTCGAGTACTCGAATACTTGATGACATCCCTAGTATATATAATAATCCTAATTATGTTCTATCTTTATGTAGTCTACTTACTTATATTCCAAGTTTTATTAAAACTGGACGAAAACTGTAGAAAACAAAGGCGGATCCAGCACCAGCGCACAAGGCACCCCCACCCTCGGTTTGAATTGTATTTTTAAATTTTGTATCATCCTAAAATCAAGGGAAAAACACCACTTATTTGTTAGAATTCCTCAGTTTCCGGACCCCCACCAGGGCTTTGCTCTGGACCCGCTGGGGGTTTCAATGCAGCCCTCAGACCCACTGCCTTCTACTGCCCCCCCCCCCCCCCGTTATGAAATTCCTGGAAAACGTAGCACTTCGAGAATATATTTAAAGACAAGTAGACAAACAAAAGAACGACCATCCCAGACCTAAATCACATAAGCTAAACATAAACTTTACAGTATTTCTTCATTGAATATTAATACAGTAGTCAATGAAGACCTACATGTATCATTAAGAACACATCTTATATCGAGTAAAGTTTCCAGTTTAGTTTTATTGCCGAATATGAAAAGTATAGAACACCGGAAAGTAAAAGTTCAAGATTCTCAATAGTATCGGAAATGAAATGCAGTCCGTGAGACACAGTTAAATTAACTACATAATTTATTTACCTTTTTCGTGGTCTATAAAACTTTTCTTAAGAATCCGGGATCGTTTCCCATATTTTCCCCTTCGTATTACATGGCGCGTTGGGTTTTTATTTTCACTAACATTACTTTCACAATGTGAAGATAAAAACGTTCTTTCCAGGGTTCCAAAAATATCACTCTCATTCAATAAATGTTACAGAATTTCACTGTTGAAAATGTAACAAACTGTATTATTATTTAAATATTCTATGCTGCTTTAACTCTTTCGTAAATATGAAGTACACAACTATTAATGTTTATAAATCAAGTTATTCTTATAATCGTTAACACAACTGGGTAAATAATGATAAAATTAATCTATGATTACCAAAATCAAAATTCAATCAATTTACTCCACATGTCTGTACATGTGTTGAAAAAAAAAGGGGGGGTCCCTATTTGAAATTCTATCTCTTGTATTTATTAATTTGACGGTGCTTAAAAAAGTCTATATTATAATATGTTATTCGTGACGCATTTTAGGTATCGTGACGCATTTCTGTAATTGAAGGTATGTAGCTCATAAAAAATTGGAATGGACGAGTACGATGTATCCTTTTTTTCAGATCATTTTTCCATTACAAGCCTGCCAAAGACGCAGTCATTAAGTGGAAGGGGTGGGGTCGGTGTCAACTGAGTTATATATTTTAGAAGCAAATAAAGTAACCGTTTTTTTGTTTTTTTTTTTGTTTTTTTTTTTTACAATTTGAAACCTACTACGAGCATTTCCTAGTTAACATTTACTATATCTTCTTTTTGTACAATTCTAACGGAAATGTAGGTGTGAGCACACAGATTACCTCCCCCCCCCCCCACCCCGTAAAAAAAGATAAGACACTAACCTCAGCTGCCCTTCCCCCGTGATTACGCTTATGCTTGCAGCTAAAATCAGATTATAAGGGTGCCTGGTCAACAGGCTAGGTAGATACATAGCTTAAATTCGGCCTTCTTCAACCTCCTTTCCCCTTCCCTCCCGTACAAATTGCTGATTAAGTTTCATGATACTGAGAAAATGCATACCATACTTGTTCAATTCTGTATTGGAAATATTCTGAATTCTTGGTCAGAAAAATTTAATCCCCCCACCCCCCTCACCCCATCACTGTCACATTAATATAACTGAAGAGTATCAAATAATCCAATAATGCATAAAGAAGTTTTGTTTGTTTTTATGAAACACATTTCTTAAGATTTTTCCTCATACTAATTGTATCGTAACAATTGTCAGCCCTTGTTTTGCGGTTGATCAGGGTACGTTAAGACCAATTACTGGCTCTGTAAAATCGGCGAAATTAAACACACGTTTACAGTTTATCGATTGTGTATATTAATTGTTAAAGTTTACTTGTGTATGAAATGGGAAACGATTTTTATCACATGTTTACCCCTTTATCCCGTGGATATCACTCATTAGATTTTTTTATCATATACCTCTGCTGCGACGTGACAATGGGTTTTGCGTGAAAATGATGAAGTAAATAGTGTGGATTCATAATATAAAAACACTGTAAAATATCGATACATGTAGTTATTAAAAAACATTTGATAAAAAGAATTGCTAAGGCTCGGGGATAAAACACACAACTCGTTGGATAAATATCATATCGAACCACAAATCATGGGAGATCATGGGGTTCAAAAACCGTCAAACATTCCGGATTTCCCTAATCTAGGGCGTTTTTCTCCTCTTCAGAGATTAAAATTAGAATTAAAATTACCTTACAAAAGTGTGACCACAGCCTTTTTTAAATACAAAAATTGTAGTTACACGTAGAACTGTAGATAAGCGTCACATTTTCTCCACAATGAAATCATTACTTTTTTAGAAATTTATTGTGTAATTCCGTATATGACGGTTTTATATTTAAAATTAAATTGAGCATTTAAAAAAAAATAAAGCAGTTTTATGCTAAGGGAGATTTTACAGTTTATTACTATGAACCATTCTCTATTAGCTCACAAAACGATCCCCCACCTCCCATATGATTATAGTGGCAAAGTCCATGTTTTGCTATGGGAAACCCGAAATATGTGTCCGATCAAAAAGTAAAATAAGAGGTGCACAATAGCACGATGTAACAAAGATTCTGTGAAAGTCTCATTAAATTTCATTCAGTGGTATATGAGGAGTTACGGATAAAAGATGGGTATCCCAAAGCGTAACGGACGGACGGACGGCCTGACGGACACTCCCATCACTAAATACCCCCTGCGGGGGGGGGGGGGTTATAATAATTATATGGCCAGAAGTAGGTATTTTGAGTGATACAACTACTGTTAATTTATTTAAAATGCAATCTTTCACTCAATTTGTAAAACAACTCATGACATCTGTACTCACTTTCGTCAATTATCAATTATATCTATCAATACAATTTATTTTGTTAACATTCAGAGAGTTCAGGGTGGGACTCTGTACCTGATACTTCCCAACCATATATAAATAAGAAGACTGAATTTCGTTTCATTTTATCTGCTTTTTCACATACATCAAATGGGGTGTGATGCATGTTAGCATAATACATTCACTTTGTGTGTATAGTGTAAACAGGATAATTTATAAATATTGTTGCATATGCAAACATGTTTTATTTCTGCTTAAGATGGGTTCAGTTATTTGAACAAATTTTATTAACAACTGAATGTACAGTTCAGTGCATCTTCATTTTCAAACTTCAGAATAATATGTCATCTTGACATGTTATGTGTAGTGTTTGTGCATCAGATTTCCAAACCTAAAAATATCTTCAGAAACTTTCATGTTATCTGTATGCTCTATAGGGCTACTTGTTGATATGAAATGTCGCTTCAAAGTTCAAATCAAAAGATTGCACTCCCAGAGTGGGAATTGATCCATTGGAGCTTCTTAATGAATCGTGAACCCTCCCGAAATTACCTACATCTGATTCAGAATTAGTGGTGTTCAACAATAATTCTTAACTTGAAATACAAGCCAACTTTCAAACACTTACACACTATAAAATGCGTATATTATTAACGTGTAATTCATACAGACTTGTTAAGTAGGCATATTTCAATAAGCTACTGTAAGTTCATAAATCCAAATTTCTCCGTGTACATCAATACGTGTGAGTATACACGAAAATCGTATTCAAATCGAGAATCAAATATTTAGATTTCATGAGATTGCATGTTCACTAAATGACAAATCAATTTTTTTTCAAGCACAAGTGTCATTCTTAACTCCATGAAAGCAGCTGCAATAAAATGCCATATTGCAAGTAAAACGTGTATTCGGGTTGTTCTTAAGAGGGTGATTAACAAAATTAAGAGATATAGATTCTTAAAAAAAAATAAAAGAATCTCTCTTTCTCCAACCCCAGTAAAACATTCTTTAAAACGATATTTTTGGTGATAAAATATGCAGAAGTTCGCTGCACTGACTTTGTATTATCACCAACGAAATTATGTGCCGATATGTATGCATATACCATTCCATCGTCCATTCTTCATAAAAGGGAAAAAAGTATCAATTTGTCGTCGGTGTTAATTTGTATAAATGAACGACATGTACAGTAAGGGTAGCCAGGTACATATTATCGCCGGCGAAAAAATGTATAGGGTGGCGATATTCACAGTCAGATGCATCCCAAGAATTCCTTGCCAATTTAGCTTTGAGCTGAACTCAATAAAAGTGCTATCGATACTCCCCCAAGAATGATTCGAGAAAATTGATTGCAGTTAGAAGCTTGGAAAAAATAAAAAAAATATTTCCTTCGAATGTCATTTATAGCATTCATTTCCTTTATTATATATGGTCAATTATTTTGCTACCATGCATTCTTCTTGTCTTATATGTGAAATGTATTTCAATTTTAAGTAGAATGAATTAAATTAATCTCGGAAAATAGCAATTTTTGATTCAAGCCCCATAATATGAATCTGAGGAGAATTCATAGTGTGCAAGTCCTGCTAAAACATCGCAAGTCACATGTACCCTACCCTGCATATTTCACCTACCCCTTCAAAAGGAGGGAAATGTGACCTATTTACACTTTTTTACTACGCATTCAAAAGCACATTTCTCCTTTTTTTCACAGACATTCTCCTTTCCATCTATGCCCTTAAATCAGCCCATTCCACCCCGTATACATTTCCAGACTTGTATGGGAAAAATGTATTTTTTAACTGGTATTACTTGCATGGTCAATGAAATGGGGTAAAATCAGTACTTATGCTTTCTTTAACATCAAATTAAGGGTCACAGTTTCGAACATTTATTTTCTTTTTTATTATACTTTGTTTATTGTTTACTCGTTTATTTCCTGCCATATGTTTATTTTATAGTTTTTATAGTCATTATTATTATTTTTTTATTGAGCACGTAGGATATTGAAATCATTCCCCCCCCCCCAAAAAAAAAATGTTGAAATTATTTAAGGCCTCATATTGTTCTCTGCGAATAACGTTTTAAAGCTTTAATTTGAAATTTGTAGGTTTTGCATCCTTTCCTCAAAACTGCTGAAATCATTTGCCTAGCACCACTCCCATGGGTAAAATAAAGATTAGCATTAATTGCACTTCGATTCAGTTCAGTCTAAAGCTATATGCACCGGAGAAAACCAACAGAATTTCTTCCCTCAAATCAGCATGCAAGATTCACACTCACTAGCATCCGACATCAGCATTATGCAGTACTACATGTATATAATTGTGGGTCACGTGAAAGTGCAATAGTCGGGCAGTAAGTTATTGGATGCAAGTGAAAAGAAAAAGCATGATTCGGCAAATAGAGGGTTAAATATTTCCCGGAGGGGGGTTGTTCAAATGAAAACACAAACTTTTGTGAGTTTTGTTGCTAACAAGTTTTTATAGATAGTTTACTTTTTTAAAGAAAAATATTTCTTTTTCCGGGGTGCGCCCGATGAGCCCCTTAAAAATATATTGGAATCTTTTTTACACTTCCAACACTCTTCTTACGACTAGTACTGTGATCAAGGTCATTTATAACAGCGATCACGGGCTCCGCGTGCCGGGAACTGAAAACTTGTTCTGCTACATGTATTATCTCTTGTCAATCATGGCTAAGATGACACCTGACTATAACGTTAACGATTTTAATTCGTGAAATCGATTGGTTTTATTAGTATTTAATGTGTACAAATAAATACACGTGGATTTTATTTCTTAAATTTATCCGATTGTCTGTAAACAGTGAATTAATTTGCCAGTGTATTCGTGAATAAAAAATATAAAGAAATAAACCCTGAATAATTATATTTTAGTCGTTTTATTAATCACGCAGTTCTAGAGCATAATTTTTAGTTTTTAGGACATTGGACATGTATACATGTATATTGAATGTATTGTTAAGATTACATTTTTTGTCTAGACGGGGTTTGAAATTCAGAATTTTATAGGTGGTGGGTATATTGTTTTATTTGATAAACACAATGCCTCAAAAGACAATTAAAGAATTACATGTACAATACCTATCCCCCGGCTTCTCTACCATATTAAATTTTAATGATAAATCAAAGTTTAATTCTGTAATAAAACGATATATTTACCATTCTGAATTAAAGCGCATTTAATGAATTACACGTATCTGGTCCCGCTGGAGATATGGATATCCTTTTTTTTCTTAGAACGGGCATTTGTATCTATGATATTTTTTCCCAATGGTAACCTTACTGAAACAAGTGCTCGTTATATTTAGCGATGTACAAAAGTAAGATCTCGGTAATCTACCCCCCCCCTTCCCTGCACAACGATCTTGTGTGATGCAGTGTACATATTACCTTTGCAAATTATAAACAGAACCTAATTTAATCAAATGACATTATTTATCTACTAAATCGAAAAAAAAATGAATAATCAATCAATAATAAAAAAAGAAATGAAAGAAAACCAATCCGTTTCAGAAATCATACGCAATTTATTATCAATATTTTTTTTTTTTTTTTTTTTTTGAAATCAATAACTTAGTTTATATGTCAGTAATAAAACGACTTTTTAAATATCAAGCTATAATTGTAAAAACATTGAATGCTGTAAAAGATTATAAATTACAAATATAATTATTTTTTTTTTTCAGTGCCTAATTTAGAGTCTATAGTGAAAAAAGGTTTGTACATAGACGATGATAGGCATTTCATCGGGCGGGTCACATACTCAATGACAACTATTGATTAATTACAACTGAATATTGAGTATTTTATCTGTTAATGTAGTACTGGTGTAGCGAGTTAATTTCATGCTTAACTTAATCTGAATGGTTACAATTTTTAAGAAATCTTTGATTAATCTGTAATATTTTAAATAAAGTCCGAGAGATTCCGAATAGAAAATCCAGATCGAGGCCAAAGCGTGCGAGAGTCGTGTACAAAGCGTGTGAGAAACGTGTACAAAGCGTTTCGTGCAGGCTTTCGTGTAAACCGTGCAGCCTTTCGTGCAAAGCGTTTCGTGCAAACCGTGCAGCGTTTCGTGCAAACCGTGTATATAGCGAGCGTGTACCGTTCGTGCAGCGTGCGTGTGGGGTAGTAGCACGTTTCATGGTCTGTACAATAAATTGACTTTATTGAATATTAATTTTGTTCTCTTTTTTAATTGAAATGTATTCTTACCAATAAAAAGTGTTTGTGATTTGTACAGTTAATGTTATATTGATGTTGAATAATTTGCTGTTGTGGTGTAGATTGAACAAGCTAATTCAGAGAATATGTGTCCCCCGCTTAAGTAAAAAGAGAAGAGCATGCGCGGATGGGGGAAGGAATTCCGAGGGGGGCATTTTTAAGAAGGGCGGGCGGGGCCATGGGGAGTTAAGGTATAAAATTTAATTGCAAAAACTCAAAAGCTTCTTGAGATATCGCCCGGAAATGAAAGTTTTAAACACACACAGAATGTATGAAATTACGACTTTGACATTCTGACCTCAAAATCAATAGGGGTATTTCATGGGCCATAGGGAGTTGTGGTATAAAATTTCACTGTAAAAACTCAAAGGCTTCTCGAGATGTCCCGCGGAAACAAACGTGTTAAAACAGACAGAATTTATGAGTTTACGACCTTGACCTTTGATCTTTTGACCTCAGAATCTATAGAATTCTTATAATTATGCCATGGGAAGTTGTTGTGTAAAATTTCATTGTAAAAATCCAAAAGCTTCTCGAGATATATAGCACGGATACAGAAATGTTACAGACAGACAGAAATACAGACGGACAGCCCTACGGACGGATGGACCGAAAATAATATCCCCCGCTTTCAGTAAAAGCGGGGTGCAAAAGTTCAGTCTTCTGATCTACACATCTGTTATTTAAACGATAAAATGCTTTCTTTGGTTGTAAGTACGGGAATTAATGTTGCAGCTATTGCAGAAAAAATCCATAACCGCGGAAGCGGGTTTCGTAATTTTCTGCTGCAATGGCTGCAACGTTAATTCCCCTACTAATAAACAATGAAAAACATTTTATTGTTTATATTTATACCTGTAAAAATATTCATTTAAAGTATAATCGAGTAGATGAAATAGTGTATTATTAAAATGTACGGAATTGTACGTTTCATTGATGGAACAACCACTGCTCAAGAAATCTTGACAGGTAATATGCTTATTGCTGTTTAATGACTGATAAACGGCAATGGTTTTCTAAAGAAATAAAAGAGATAATATTCAGTGGATTAAATATAATTGTAATATTGGCTTGATCATTGACCTCAGAATAAAGGGATGGTTATTTTCATAATATCGCAGTGGATGTGAACTACATAAAATCATATGAATCAGCAACACCCCCCCCCCCTTCCACCAACCCTTCATTCTCTATAAGTTTCTTGTATCACATGCAGATATTTCCCGTCTAAATTGGCGAATATATTACATATTTCTTCTATACTTCATACAATTAACAAAGCTATAACAAATAGTTTTTTTTTTACTAATCAAGATTCCGAGCTTATAATTAGAACCGCAAATTAAATATATACACTGTACCTATATTGTATTTAGAATAATTTTTGTTGTTTTTATTTAGATTAAAAGAAGTGTAAACTTTGCGTTTACGTCGATCACATAAAATACATGTGCTTAGGCGAGTTATACATGTACAAGTACGTGTGAATATAACGAGTATTCCCGACGGTCAGTCGACTTTGACTGGGGTGCATAGTCCTACGAGCGAGTTGTCATAGCGACCTGTCAAGCACTCAGATGCATGTGCAAGCTGCATTGCATCCGGTTTCAATTCGCTTATATATTTTCTGCGTGAAGCTTAGAACCCTCCACACAATAAAAAAAGTTACACTTGCTAAACTCATGAATTCTTAAAAGTTGTGGGATATATCTCATCAAGTTACATGTACTTTCGATGCCCCTGAAGGTCGAAGATCTGGGCATATTGTTTTGTCCACCTGTCTGTCTGCGAAAACTTTAATTTTTGAACCATATTAAGTAAACTTGAAGTTTAGAATTCATATTCCAATATTAATGCCCTGTTAAATGTATTCATGAATGTCCATGGCCATGAGTCGGTCTGTTTGTTTGTGATCTACTACCCGATCGGATTAACTCAATATACACTATAGTCTGTCCAACATGAGCGCTTCAAACAAGTTTTAAACAATAAAAAAAAATGTGTTTTTAAAGAAAATATCATTAACCATTAATGTTTCATAATTTCCAACCCAGTTTTAATCAAATTCGACGCATACAGCATAAATTACGCCCTTGACACGGCTTTTCGAAGTCAACGAATTTATGATAATTATTTTGGCCATTGCTGTCAAGCGTAAGATGTTATTTCCAGAGGTTATCCGAGTGTGATATATATAGTTTGATTAAATATCACATAATAAGCGAAACGCAAAGTAAATTCCCGAAAATGATAGTGGGACCTTTTTTGTAATGTTAAATCTCCGTACAATCGTATCTTCTCGGGCCTTTCTGGAAAGCTCGGAAAAAACATCTCGTATGTATTAACAGCACCGGATGTTAAAAATTTATGCAAAATGGAGTCGCTTCGTATTCAGTTGATTATCCCCTCCTTTGCATATTTTGAGTAATATCTTTAATTTACATTTTTTGAAGGTAAGGACAAGACTCTACAGATTAGAGGCCATCCAACATTTGTTTCAATGTTTTTTGAAAAAGGGGTTGTCATGGACGATTTCGTAACACATTCGAGGTTGTTTTTCTGCTTGTCGGAAAGGCCCGAGAAGTTGCGATTGATCTCCGAAGATTGAATTTGTTGCCTTATCAATATACATACATGTATGCATGCATATGATTGTACTAATGGACCTCGAGGGTTCCTATCAAGGCATAGCGTTTGGAAAAAAGAACACTCTATTGAAAAGTTCAGTTTGATTTAGTTTGAAAGTCCAGGTTCATGTGATATGGATTTTAGATATAATGCAAAAAGTAATCAAGTTGGTACCGTGGGACAGACTATACAGCCACGGTCCACAGGTAACTGACGAATGGTTGGCGTTTATTTACCTATTTTCCTTTGACTGTCAGGAAGTCATTATGTACCACTTTGTTTAAATCCAGAGATAGCTAATAGGAACTCGTTGGATGTGTAGCACAACTTTCTATCTCATCCTTTAACGTTGAAATTCTCCTTTGAAGCGGGACACTCTGTTTGTTTACAAGATAGTGTTCCTTTCCTTGAGTATTTTAATATACCGTATAGGGACAATCTCTAAATCTTTACAAAAACGGAATATGATATCAATTACCGGAATATAGGTAGGAGAAGCTGTGGTTACATGTATTTTTGATAAGTTGTCTAATAAAAATTCCAGAAGGAAGGGGCCGGGGGGGGGGGGGGGTTACATCAACCTGTGGCCTAGTCTGGGGCCAGTTTCATAAAAGGTCGTACGACCAGTCGTTACTCTACGCAAAGGTAGGCCAAAATTTTACGTCTAGTCATGAATCGTCTTAAGTTCGGGCATAATATAAACATAAAATATAGCAACCTTACTGATTTGAAAACAATTTAACCATTCGTTAAGAAGAATTGAGGTTCTGAGATTTTTTTTAAAATACAAACGATGCATTATTTAATTTCATATACTATGACGATTTGGGGAAGGGGTAAGGAGGTACTCAGGGACGTCGTTGACATGCAGTATTTACATAACTTATATAATTAATTTAATATTTCTTTATAAAAGATTGCCTTATTGGGGATTCATTCGACCACATCTCTTTTTTGACTATCCAGCATTTATACACATTTGGTTGTTGGATTGTGAGTATGAGGTATTGTAAATCGACTATACGATATACATTCTGTCTCATACACTGAAGAGAAACCCACTAATATGTCTTCTTCTTTTTTTAAATCTATGAAAAAAATAATTTCCCACAAAAGCAATGTTATCTTATTTTGCTTGGCTAATACCTTTATTTAAAAAAAAAACTATTTTTCAACTCATTGTGAAACCAAGTAGGCTTTTTTTTAAAAAATCGTGCTCGAAAACTCCATTTCTTAATTACTCCACGTCCACATGCGTTGATCTCGAGGGGGTCCAGTCCCCTCCCTCGGAATTGGCGAAGTTATCTAGAGTAAAGTAAGTTAAAGATGAAAATGACCTCGAACCCCCTCCCCGTAGAGCGTAAAGAGTTATAAGAAAATTACGATTTTTAGCTTGTCAACATGATTCTCAGAATGAATATTTGTTTACTGATGACCCCCCCTCCCCCCCCCCCCCCAAAAAAAAAAAAAAAAAACAAAAAACAAAAAACAAAACAAAACAAAACAAAACAAAAAAAAATAAATAAAAACAAACAAACAAACAAACATAACAAAAACAAAACAAAAAACAAAAAAAAAAAAAAACAAATCAGGGGCCCGCGCCTGCGTCTATAGAAAAAGTTGTAGACGTTCTAAAGACGAAAAAGATTCCAGTTGATTTCGTAAATACTTGAAAAATTGAAAGTCATATTTTAACCTGATATTGAATGCAAAGAATTCGAAAGAGGATTTAACCTTAGGGATAAGGGCAACAAAGTCACTCAAAAGCTTCTAGGAATCATCTGTTAGAGAAACCTGACTCGGAAATGACTGCAATTTTACAATAACTACTCCCATGTATTACAATACCTTAATGTTTAAATAATGAAATAAATTCTTTAAAAAAATCAAAATGAATATCGATGATACATGCCTTTTAAATTTTATCGGGAATAAAAAAAATCTGCAATTTTCAAAATAAATACTAAATTTTTTAACAACAAACGGAATGGCATACAACGTCATGTCATGTGGCATACAAGGTCATGTCATAGAAGAAAGGGAAAAGAAAATCTTTATTTTTTCATTATGATGATGCATATTTTGTATTATTTTATCGATCCTTATTAATTCAGTAGTCCATCCCATGCACAGTTACATCTGTACATATGTACGGTATACAAATTGTAACAGATTCTCTCTCTCTCTCTCTCCCCTTCCTTACTGGAAATTACACCTGTATCAAAATCGAGGGGGGTGTGTGTAAATAATTTAGTGTTGTCAACGAGTACCCGGTTAACCGGTTAACCGTCGAACGATGCGAGTATCGGTTAGTAAAACTGCTACTCGGTTACTCGGATATATAGTATTTTACATAGTTATTTTCTGTTATTCAACGTAAGTCTCAGTCTAGCATTTTACAAATCGGTCTGTTTTGATTAGTATTTCACAGTTTATCTAATTCATGGCTTTGATTGCCAAAGGTTTACAAGTTCTGAGAGCTTGAGTTAATTATTATTACCTCACATAAACTTATGCTTGTCTTCATTACAAGATTAAAGAAGATGCATCAAAAGTATGGAAATATTTTAAAAGAATGACTGAAATAACATCCGTGAGGTGTAAAATATGTGAAATGGAATTAACATACTGTAAATGTATTATATTTAGCGTGTACGATGTTTGGCGGAAATGGATTTTTGAATAAGTTAGCGTATATTTGATTTAGCGTTCCGCCAAAGCTGCTAAAAAGAATACACAGCCAAATGTAATACGTTAACATTATACGGATGGGACAACAAATATGCATAACCACTTCAAACTGAATTTAACTCTGAAATCAGTTATGAAAAGGACATTCCTAAAAAAGAAACCATTTATTACGTATTCGAGAACGAATTTATTAAGAGGATATTGTGTGTTTGTAATTATAAACAAAATTCATATGCAGACTGGTGCATCTGTGTTTTGTATATACATGTACAGGTATACAAGTCAAATGATGAGATAAATATAGAAACTGTAACGACGTTATGCAATGTATATTATAGTAACTTCTGAAGTATATATACCGCGAACAAAAATATTTTAGGTTTAAAGAAAATCCATTCGAGTAATCGGTTACTCGATCGGAAAAGTAAGCGAGTAATAACCGGTTACTAAAAATCGTCCGATTTGACAACACTTGTAAATATTCTAAAATAAATAATTTCCTCATTCATTTACAAGAACTTTTATTTCTTTTTCTCAGACCTTTAATTTTGGAGTTTAATCAGTTGGTATGTTGTAAACATTTTTTGTGCATGTGCAATGCTGCGTTCCAGACTTAAATACGACTAGGTATACGCCGCTTCGTGAAACGCAAAATACGCCCGACTATTCCCGGAAGTAGACTCAATTTGTCCAATACCTACAACGTTTTATGAAACGGGCCCGTGGATCATTTCGACGTCTGTTTTCGTGAAGTGTTGGGTTTGAATAACAATGATGCAAGTAACAGCGGTTTCAGGATAGTGTATTTTGTGTATTGTGTGTGTTTCTATGTCTTTCTATATTTACTCATTATAATAAAAATTGAAAATCACTGAAATTTGCAGTAAAAAAAGGTGCTCCAAAATTGCAGGGAAAGTCTAAAGAGAACAAGTTTGGAGTGGCTTCTGTCCTTTCTGGGAAATTCCAGGAGTCCTCTTCAATTTTAGTTAGAAATTTTCACTTCTCAGTGCTGGGTATCGAGAACGTTTTGATCCACTGCGTGCTTTATACAGCATACGACAATAGGCAGATAATAGACTGGAATTATTTAATTATTTCGGAAGTTAAATCTCACCCAACTCCGGTAGGAAAAGTGTATACAGTGAATAGAATAAAATCATTAGCATCTAGGCGTCGGAAGCAAATTGAAAGTTGGGGGCTATAATTGGAGTAGATGGGGGGGGGGGGGCTAAACAAAAAAAAAAGAAGCTAAGCCACAGTTTTCAATGCCTATAATATGTATATCTTGCCAAAAATGTGGGGGGTGGGGGGCTAAGCCCCCTATAGCCCCCCCCCCTTCCGACGCCTATGTATAGTGTGAACCGAGGCACTCCCATGTGTTCAAGATTTCGAGTGTCATCCCTTGTTTAAAATATCATTTAAAAAAAAAAACTGGATTTCAGTGATTTCCGATTTTTAATATAATTAATGAATTCAAACACACAAATCACAAATTACACTATCCCAAAACTAAGCCCCTTTGACTAAAAGCAATGTATCTTATAAGCAAAAACCTTAGCAGGTGATCGAGTGCGAGAGGTGGTTTTTTTTTTTTTTTTTTTTTTTTTTTTTTTTTTTTTTTGTGCAAAACTTTCCATTGATTAAAAACCGCTGTGTTTATGTCTTACAAAACAAATATCTGGTCAGATGCTGAAGAACTCTTTACACATAAAAACAAGCGTATATTTCTTAATCCAACATCATGACTCGCCCTTTTACTTTAAAATATAAAACATTTTATGTCATTAATGATCTATTTTTTAATTAATTTATATGATTTAATATTTAGGTATGTATGATATAATTGTGGGTCATTAATTTGTATATAAATAATATTGCGGGATCAATGTACAGAAGCGAGTATATTGTTGTGGGTCAGTATATAAGTATCAAGATATTTTAGGAATGAATTTTATAGCTACCCAGTTTGTAGGTATAAACTGGGTTTAGGCAGTTTACGCTTTATAAACTGCGAGGTGGTCACCTTTCCAAACCTTTCGGTGACAATTCAATTGACTAAATGGCAGAGGTTCATCCTATGGGCAGGTTATAATGCATGTATCGGATAATTATGGGTCATTTATATATAGATAGGGTGCGTATCATTACCGCTTCATTTTCAAAATTGTCATTACCGGTACATACTCATTACCGCTACAAAAAAGGTTACATTACCGCTACATTTAAAAGTATACATTACCTCTGCATTGCCTCTTTCGTTAGCCAGCGGCTTATGATTTAAAGTACAACATATACATAGATAAGACCTGGGGGTCGTAACATAAAGGGTACTGAAGTCTAAGACCATGCTTAAGTAGGACTTAAGTACAGTCTTAAACTTAAGACCGTAACTAGAAACGTGCTAAGATTTGACAATCTTAGTAAAACTTAGGCGGCCTGTAGAGGTGACTTAAGTATGTCTTAACTTAAATTTCTTAAACATATATTGAGAAATATTTAAGGTTGACTTTATATGTTAAAACATCCCTCTATTTATATTATGCATTAAAAAATTAATTTTCTATATTTCAATATACTGGTATAAGAATTTTAGTTTTTCGTCGGGGGGGGGGGGGGGGTTCATCACTGATTCCAATGTCACTCTCATGTAAATGCAAAATATTATTTTTGGGATACGTTTGAAACATTAGTGGGACCTAGGTTATAAACACTAATCATTATAAGTAAATTGTATACAGTAATCATGGATTTGTTTGTTCATTGTGAAAAAATGAGATGAAATGATTTTAAAAATTGTCGGCGAATTAAAGGATGATGACGAGAAAACTGATAAAGATTTTCTGTAAATTAGATTGAATGTAGCGAGGATTCAGACAGGGTTCACTACCGTTAACGTTCGAGAGAGAGAGAGAGAGAGAGAGAGAGAGAGTTGTTGATACATGTAAGTTGGAGATATACGAAAAATTATTTTCCGAGAACAATTCTTTTCCTTTTTTGTGTGCGAGAATGACAATTTGAAAGCAAGTGAACATTTGTCAAACGAAATAATAACAACAAACGGTAAACTGAAAACATCGCAGTCTCGAGTGATAAATAATATTCACGCATTTACAATGAACCACTAATGCCACGTTGTGACCGTGCAATATTTGTTTTCAAACATTTCGAATAATTTAAACAAAATTAACTTTAATTAAATACGAAATCTAATCTAACCTAGCTAAAACCGATAGGTAAGGACGTCAACTTTAATATATATGCGATTAAAAACGTAACTAAATCATTTTTACTAATATATATAGATAAATTGAAAAACTAAGATGATTCATAACAAATATTTTGAACATAAGTTTGACTAAGCTAAGACCTAGCTAAGTCCGTTTTTTGTTACGGGTTAAAACTTACTTAAGTAGTACTTTGCAAGCTTTATGTTACGACCTCCTGTTTTCCCTGCCAATCATCGGAAGATGAAAGTAATACTTTTAGTAGGACTTTTTCAACTTTTAAAATCTATTTCATTTCATAAAATTTTAGAAAGTGTTAAAACCGAGCATTTTTCATGGATATACACACAACAACTAGAAGAGCTTTGGAAACCATTTCCTTGATGTACTCCAGGAAATCGCTTTAATGAATTATAGTAAATAGAACTTATACATGTATTCTGTGCCATTGCTGGCTGATTCGATATGTAGCGGTAATGAGTTGTAACCGGCAATAGTTTTATTGATAAAATGTAGCGGTAATGATCACCCGAAATTTCGACGAAATGTTGTGGTAATGAGTTGAAATTTTTCGCAATGTAGCGATAATGTTGACCTCCCTATAGATATAGAATATTATGGGATCAAAGTACAGGCAACTATACATCATTCTGGGTCAATATATTGATATAAAGAACATCGTAGGATATGTACTTTTCCATCTATAAAATGTTAAAATCGTTGTTGATTTGATTACACTTCCCTAAAATCTTAACGCGTGATATTTATTACTGAAACTCCACGGTTCACATCATAACGCACCTTCTTTATAGTAACATTTTAAAGTCATTTTTCCTATAAAATGATATACTTGAAGCTTTCTTTCATATCTGAATAAGAATTTATATTTAGATAGGTCTATATAAACTTTAGGAAGAACACAACTATTGCCGGTACGATTAAAAATTATAAAATTAATTACCCTTATTTTTTTTGTAGATTTATACAACGTAGTGCATTAAAAACAAAAGCTCATACATGGCATGACATACATGTAAATAAAAAATGCGTTACAATCTGATAATGATTCACTGCAATTAGGCTATAAAATCTAGCTGTTCCCAATCATCCCTGCAATACTCATGGGAAAGTATATAAAATATTGTGGGTCACGCGCGAAATTCTGCCAATCCACAGAGTGGTAAGATTTCATATATATATAATTGCATTGTGGGTCATTTCTTGAGTGTGTAATTATGGGTCAAAAAAAATTTTTTTGTAAAAAATGAAAATAGTAGCTATATTATTGTCATAAACAAATTTTTAGGCACATGGTTTGTGGGTCAATATATAATGACCCATAAACCATCCATGATACCCACAACGTGAGTGAAAAAGACACAAAATATCCCACAATCCGCACGGCACAAAACTATATATATATATATATATATATATATATATATATATATATATATATATATATATATATGTATGTATGTATAAGCTCCTTGTATGAAAAATTTGAGTCGAGGTATTTCGTCAAAAAATGGAATAAACACTACATTATTTTACAATTTTAAAATTATCATTTAAAGTTTCAGCTAAATTTAGTGAACAAGACGTATTCTATCTTTGCCACACAGGGTATTTGAATCTAGAGACCATGTTTATTCCCGTTGAGAGTTCTTGCAAGTGAACATCTAACCTACCAGCAGACCAGAACAGTTACACCAGCTCCGAGGATGATAACAGAGGAAACACTGAGCGTCACATACAGTACGTAAGAGGGTACTTCTAAGCCTGGCGTTTGTGTTGTACTCGATTGGTGCTGTGATACAGCTAGAAGTATAAAGAAATGGTAAATATTTTCATGTTATTTATTACCCCTGGTTTTCTGTGTGTTCATCTTTCACAGTGCAATTATTTAATAAATAGAACAGTCAGAACTGTTCTATTTTATCAAATAGAACAGTCAAATTCAAATTGAATTCCTGATAAAGAAATACATGTTTATCTCATAACAAGCATATTGCATCTATTTCAATGAACACTGCAAACACTTTTGTAATGTCTTTAATCCTCCATAATCTTCCAAATCGATACCCTGACTTCCCCTGTAATCTAAATTAAACACACCCTTTAACCTACCGTTTGTTTTTGTTTGTTTGTTTGTTTGTTTGTTGTTTAACGTCCTTCTCGAGAATTTTTCACTCATATGGAGAGGTCACCACTTGCCGGTAGAGTGCTGCAAATTTTTACCTATTCTTGGCACTTAAGGTCATTGAGCAGTGAGGAATCTTTTTTGTGCCAGCACCGACTGCGACAAGGGACCTCGGTTTATACGGTCTCACCCGAAGAACCGGTCTCCATATACCTTGAATATGGCTAAGCTGAATTTCTCGTGGAATATTTTCTCAACAAATAAAATTCAGACTTGCCCTCAGCAATTTTTTATGTACCAAAGATTACGATGAATTGAATTTTTCTCATTAATGTTGTTTTGCACTTGTGCTGATGCGATTTTTATGCAACATTTAGGAAAATATGTGTCCGTCACGTGATCAACAAAGTCATGTGACATCACAAAAATGCATTATTATATATACCGGATTACACTTTCATCACAAGCTGACTGCAAATTCATACATAGATTACAAATTGAAATTAAAATCTAGCTCAAAATAAAATGTATATTTTAATGCATATTAAGCCTTCGGACAGCCTTAACACAGCTGCGTAGCTGACTGTACGAATTTTGGCAGCTTTACTGATATATTTCTGACGTCATCATCTGATATGTTTTGCCACATCACAGAGGTGATGTTAATGTATGGAATTACAGTGGCTTTCAGCAAAGCTGTGTCACCATTTATAACGCTGGAATTCCCTGTAAGATTAACTGTAGGCAATCCTGAAGAAGAGGGAGTGCGCAGCTATGTTAAGGCTTCCCGAAGCTTTAAAATGCGCTCAAAACATAATATGTCATTGCGAGGTCGGTTTTGGTTTTAATTTATAAGTATTGAACTTTAGTACTTCCAATTTATATAAATGGTTTCCATGGCTATATATTAACATATTTGTTATGATATCACATGACTTTGTTGATCACGTGACGGTCATTTATAATTTTTTGAAGTGTTTCACATAAATCGCTTCGGCGCAGCTGATTAACACAATAATTATTAACATTTTGTTATATAAATAAACTCGTCGTATCCTTGTGTATCCGAAATGTGCTTGGGAAAAGTCATTGTATTACTTGGGTTCAAAATATTTCCTGAGAAATTCAACTTACCTACAAATTTGAGGGTATTTTCCACACAATATCGTAATCTGTATTAAAACAAAGCCAACACAAGTTTTTCCCAAGCAAGATTCAGTTAGAGAACAACCACTTCTTACAGATTTCCACAAAAATTATCAGATTAATCCTCATTAATCACCTGCGCCAGACTCTTTTATACACACAAAATAAATTCTACCTCCAACCACGGGTATAAAACAGAGTACATTTCAAAAGTATATTTTTGATAAGCATTTTGAACATGCTGAATTTCAATCAAGGGTAGGAAAGTGGTGTAATTTTAAAATATTCGGACACATAAGACTTAAAAAACCTTTAGCGACCCGTGCATTTTGCAATAGCTATCTAGCATTTTACATGAAGTTTGAAATAAAGTGTAAAGTTCATGACACTCTCCCCGTCATAACACCTCAAGTTTGCAGTGACTTGACGTCATTTTCCATTATGACGTCATATTTGGGTAGTTCAGAGATGTGAAGGCACAGAGTGCACTGTGATATTCTACGGGAAGCCTTAACCTACCTGCGTGGGTAACGTCTGACGTCTTATGAAGTCATAGGCATGCAGTCCTTACACAGGATCAAGCAGGGATGTCTGCCTTTTTTTATTTTAAGGTAGTACAAAACACCCATTAAATCTATTTTAACTAATTTCGTAAAAATTACATTGGAAAAAATATCTCTATATTGTCACTGATTAATGATCTTTGTAAGAAAAATAATAAGCTGTGACATGTTTTCGCTATATTTTCTTTAAAAATTAGAGACATCTTATGTATTGGTTACATTTTAGAATGTGTTTATGCTGTCTAAATGCGATATAACACTCTGTCATTAAATGCAGTGTACCTTTTGATCCATAAATAGTAGGGGGCTGATATTTTGACATATATAAAGGAATCTCCATTCTTCATGTACAATAAAGGTCAAGGTCATATTAAGAGGTCAAATGTTGTGACGTCGTCTACTGAATCTCTCACTTTTTTGCCATTGAAATCGCCAAATAATCTGAAACGATCGGTTCAATTTTTCGCATTTTGACACATCTTAATTTGTGATCCATTTCAATCAATCTGTTGATTTTTTTGTAAAAATTGAATTATATGTTTTCTCTAATGAGAGCTTAAAGTGTATCAGTTACTTGTGAATTTTCAATTCCGGGGCTGTAATGTACTCCTATCTATGTTTGTTGTACGACCTATTTAGTAATGGTATGACTTATCTAATAATGTAAATAGGGTTATCTGCCCCTGTCATCGCTGTATTTTACCCGCAATGTCTGAATGTTCCTGTCTGGAATAAATTCTGTTTGATACACCCACGGTGTCTCTTCATACCTTATATTACCAGAATAGTACATGGTGTCAGAAGAAACTCAAAATGGCAACGCTTCCGTTCGATTAGCCTAGATTCGACTGGCAAGCCGGAGATCTGTACCAGGAATTTTTCCGGTTCAAGCAACACGTGGGTTTCATCTTCAAAGGGCCACTCGCGAAATCCGATGCCAAACATAAGGCAGGATGGATCGGCATGTGGATTGCACAAGAAGGTAGGGAAGTGTACAAAAGTTTTGTGTTTGAAAATGACGATGAAGACGATCCAAAGAAAATTCTGGAGAAATTAGAAAACTACGTTCACCCCAAGAAAAACAAGCGAATGGCAAGATTCAGACTTCATCAAAGAACACAAACAGGGGCCGAAATTTTTGATAACTTTGTGATTATGCGGTTAATGATGATGTTTTGATTGTTTTGATCATTAGTGGCATCAGACATAAGAAAGTGCAAGAGAGGCTGTTAGAACAAGGCCAGGATATCACACTTAAGAAAGCCATAGAAATTGGACAACAGTTTGAACTGTCACAAGCACAAGTCAAATTAATGAGAGGCGAGGAAAGTGTTAAAACCAGAAAACCAAAACACTCTAAACAAATCGACAATCCAAATTGTTCAAGTTGTGGTCTGGAACATGAACATGGAAAGTGCCCAGCACTAGGAACTATTTGCAAATACTGTAAACAGCGAAACCACTGGAGAAAGTGTGTCGTCGTCGGCTGAAACAGGTCAAACTCAGCACAGTACAGGGAGATACAGAGTCAGAGGGTGAAGAACTTTTTACCATTAGTATGTGTACTTCCGTCAAGTCTGCTCAGGATGACAACTGGGATGTTCATCTCCGTATCAAAGATCAGCAGGTTCGCTGCAGGATAGACACTGGAGCACGGACTAACATACTCAAATGCTCAAATTAGAAACTTGGGAGGATGCAAACTCCAGAATTCTAACAAGACTCTTAAGTCATTCAGCAATCATAAGATCAAACCAATAGGATCAGTAACTCTTTCGGTTGTCTACTGTGATCGTAAAACTAACGTTCACTTTGAAGTGGTCGACTTTGATCAAGAGAATATCATCAGTGGTGATACTGCAGTCGCTCTTGGATTGATATACAAAGCCGACCCCGCGCAGGTAGGTTAAGGCTTCCCGTAGAATATTACAGTGCACTCTGTGCCTTCACATCTCTGAACGACCAAAATATGACGTCATAATGGAAAATTACGTCAAGTCACTGCAAACTTGAGGTGTTATGACAGGGTGAGTGTCATGAACTTTACACTTTATTTCAAACTGCATGTAAAATGCTAGATAGCTATTGCAAAATTCACGGGTCGTTAAAGGTTTTTTAAGTCTTATGTGTCCGAATATTTTAAAAATACACCGCTTACCTACCCTTCATTGAAATTTAGCATGTTCAAAATGCTCATGAAAAATATACTTTTGAAATGTACTCTGTTTTATACCCGTGGTTGGAGGTAGAATTTATTTTATGTGTATCAAAGAGTCTGGCGCAGGTGATTAATGAGGATTAATCTGAGAATTTTTGTGGAAATCTGTAAGAAGAGGTTGTTCTCTAACTGAATCTTGCTTGGGAAAAATGTGTGTTGGCTTTGTTTTAATACAGATTACGATATTGTGTGGAAAATACCCTAAAATTTGTAGGTAAGTTGAATTTCTCAGGAAATATTTTGTACCCAAGTAATACAATGACTTTTCCCAAGCACATTTCGGATACACAAGGATATGATGAGTTTATTTATATAACAAAATGTTAATAATTATTGTGTTAATCAGCTGCGCCGAAGCGATTTATGTGAAACACTTCAAAAAATTATAAATGACCGTCACGTGATCAACAAAGTCATGTGATATCATAACAAATATGTTAATATACATGTATAGCAAAGGAAACCCTCTATATAAATTGGAAGTACTAAAGTTCAGTACTTATAAATTAAAAACCAAAACCGACCTCGCAATGACATATTATGTTTTGAGCGCATTTTAAAGCTTCGGGAAGCCTTAACATTGCTGCGTGATTCGCAGACTAAGATATCAGCTGTGACTGAGACTACAGAAAGTGCGCAAAGTGAACAATCCAGAGACTAACCAGAACTTATAGAAACTACAGGAACACTACCTGGAGAGTACCACCTTAGTATAGACGAATCTGTACCAGCAGTTATTCATCCTGTAAGGAAACTCCCAGCAGCAATCAAGCCCAGGGCAGTTAACAAGCTGAGAGAAATGGAAACCAATGGATACATCACGAAAGTGGACAGGCCAACAGAGTGGGTCAGCTCAATGATAGTGAGTGTATAGGAAGAAAAGATACGCATCTGTATAGACCCAAGAGCTTTGAATCGTGCCATAAAACGGGAGCATCATCCTATGAAGATTATTGCAGATGTCGTATCTGACATACCGAAAGCCAAGATATTCTCAGTATTGGATGCCAAATCAGGATTTTTGCAGATTCGGCTCGATGAGAAATCCTCGTACCTGACAACATTTAACACGATAGGAAGATATCGTTGGCTCCGCCTACCCTTCGGCATAAAATCTGTACCAGAAATATATCAGAAGACCATGGACAACATGATATCCGGAATCAAAGGTGCGTCTGCAATCATAGATGACATCCTCATTCCAGGTGAAACACGCGAGGAACACGACTTCATACTAAGAAACGTTGTGGAACGGGCAACAAACTACAATCTGAAACTGAATTTTGAAAAATGCAAAATTCGTAAATCTAGTGAGCCAATCATGGGCCATATAATGTCGGACCAGGGACTCATATTAGACCCAGACAAAATCAAGGCCATACTAAACATGCCAGCTACACATGACAAGGAAGGTGTACGCAGGTTCCTGGGACTTGTCCAGGACTTGTCGAAATTTATTCCAAACCTGAGTGATTTGGATGCTCCTCTAAGAATCCTTCTAAAGTCTGATGTGGAATTTCAATGGAACCACGAACAGAATGAAAGTTTCCAGAGACTTAAAGATGTATGTACCAAGCCACCAGTATTAGCTCTATTTGATGTGAACAAACCTGTCGAGATCGAATGCGATTCGAGTAAAGACGGACTTGGAGCGGTTTTGATACAAGAAGGCCGCACAGTAGCTTATGGTTCTAGAGCTCTTACAGACTCCGAGAAAGGATACGCTCAAATTGAGAAAGAAATGCAAGCTATAGTATACAGTTGTCAAAAATTTCACAACTACATTTTCGGAAAGGAGGTCACAGTGTACAGTGATCATAAGCCCTTAGAAATTTTGTTTAACAAACCTTTACTGTCAGCTCCTGTGAGGATTCAGAGGATGATGATAAAACTGCAGTGGTATGACATCACTGTCAAATACAGGAAAGGAACTATGCTATGATGTACATTTCAGACACTCTATCAAGGGCTTACCTAGCGGAAAGCGGTGAAGATGAGACTGAAAAACCAGATATGATCTGTATGTTATCCATAACACCTGAAAAATACTCCGAAATCCAGAGATCAACAAGAAGTGAACTTGAAACTCTCAAGAGCACCATTCAAACAGGATGACCAGACACAAAGAATGAATCTCCATATGAAGTCAGACAGTACTTTGACTCAAGGGATCAGTTATCCGTTCTTGACATTGTGTACAAGGACAGTCGAATAGTCATCCCCCACCCAGCTTGCGGAAAGAGATGCCTTGGAATAGTCAAGTCAAAGAGTCGTGCCAGAGAGGTCATGTATTGGCCAGCGATGAATGCCGACATAGAACAGACTGTAAATAATTGTTCGTCTTGTGCAGAGTATCAGAAACAGCAAAACAGAGAGCCTCTTATGCCATCACCAATTCCAGATCTTCCTTATACTCATGTTGGAGCTGATGTATTTGAATTCAGAGGCAAGAAAACATGATTCTGGTGGACTACTATTCAAAATATATTGACGCCATAGAACTCAGATCAGAGACAACTACAGCAATAATCGAAGCCATGAAAACAGTTTTCGCATGCCATGGAATTCCAGGGAAACTCAGGTCTGAAAATGGACCACAATTCAGCTCAGCTAACTTCAAAAACTTCTGCACAGAGCTTGGAATTGAACATGAAAGAAGCAGCCCCCATTTTCAAAGCTCGAATGGCGAGGCTGAAAGAACAGTACAAACTATAAAAAGCCTATGGACAAAGTGTGAGACAAGCAGCTTTCTCTGCTAGATTACAGAACAACTCCTCTAGAAAACATTAATTTGTCACCAGCTTAACTATTAATGGGACGGAGACCTAGAAACACACTTCCAGCATCACAAGATATACTTAAACCAGCAAAACACGACCTCAGAAAAGTAAAGCAACCCTTAATGCACAGAAAGCCGAGCAGAAACTTTACTATGACAGGAGAAGAAATGTGAAGGAGTTATCACCCCTAGACAATGGAACAACAGTTAGAATGGAAACGCCTGGTTCTAAGTCCTTATCCCAAGGAATAGTCGTAGAGAAAACAGACAAACCAACATTTTATCTAGTGAAAAGCAAAGGGAGACTTGGTCGCAGAAATCGTGTTCACCTCCACAAATCAAGTGAAAATCCCCAGGATGAAGTGGATGAACAGGACATGCCCATGGAAGACAGTGGTCCCAATGAGTCTACCATAGAAAATACTGCTACACCTCAAGACAGCGACAAACCCGCCAATCACAAAAATGCACTCCAAACCAGATCTGGACGTATCGTTAAACCTCCAGAGAAACTTTTTTGTGTATTACCTTAATTGATTAACGTTTTATTATTCATTAATTCCTGGTTATTATTATTTGAGAAATGTACAGATCAATATTCTAATTAATAGAATTTAAAAAGGGCACTTGTTTATCTATGCGGTTGATCTTAATTAATATTATATTGTCATTATTTACTGGAAACATAAAGAAAGAAAGAATACTAAACATAGGCTTAGTTTCCCTATTTTAAATGTATAACATACCATGTACATTTGAGAAGATATCCAATACGTAAAAAAGCACAAAGATAACGAAATGAACTCTCATTGTACAATGAGGATTTTCTTTAAAATACCAGATTTATAATTTACTTGTTACGTCAAATAGAAATTTACGCCTGAATTCTGCATGTAACGAATTATTACAGTCATTTTTTTATTTGCTTTAACTAAAACAATTAGATTTTTTAAGGAAAATTACCAAAAACGGTCAGATGGAAAGTATTTTAAGTGTATTTATGATAAATTCTTTAAAGGGCAGAGAAATAGGGGACAAAAACAATTCTAGTTTGATTCAATTTAATCTGTTTGTTAATTGACGGTGATAAAAATGTAGTCCTTTAAAACCTGATTTTAAAAACATCAATAATACGTCAACCTGATTTTAAGATAACTTTACATTCATATTTTGTTTTCAGTGAAACGACAAAATAATTGCGTCGCCCGCGTGGCGCAGTGGTTAGAGCGTCTGCTCTAGAATCGCGGCGTAAGGAGTTGATCCTTACGTCACGTGTTCGAATCCCTCTGTGGGACGTGGGGACCGGTCTTCGGATGAGACCGTATAAACTGAGGTCCCGTGTCGCAGTAGATACTGGCACGAAAAAGAACCCTCACTGCTCAATGGCCGTAAGTGCTGAGTATAAGACAAAATTTGCAACTCTCCACCGGCACAAGGTGGCGTCTCCATATGAGTGAAAAATTCTCGAGAGGGAAGTTAAACAATATACAAACAAAAAAAACAAAATTATTGGGCAATGTCAGTGCATCAAGTTAATGTAAAGTTAATAATAATGATACAGAAGAAGGATGCATGAAATATATGGAGATAACGAACAGTATTCAAGCTCAAAAGTCCATTATACAATACAAAATAGGAGCAGAGCAAACACGGACCTCCAAACATCAGCGGTGGGATCAGGTGCCATGGAGGAGTGAGCATCCCCTGCCGACCGGTCACACCCGCCGTGTGCTCCTTGTCATAATTAGGAAATAACGGAAAAATCCGTCGACAATTCAGTGTGTAAATAATGGCCTAACAATTAGTATGAAAAAGGTCAGTCAGCATTTGACTCAATGATAAATTGTATTTGCTGACAAGGTCATTGTATCGACCATAGAACTTACGAAATGCATGTGAATTGTAGTCAGACAATTAATACTGGCAGAGATATCATTTATCTAGCAGAAGACCACATTATAAAAATATATACGTTGCACAAATTCCAATTTTTAAATGACTCACAAATCTGAAGTCAAATCTTATGGTATTCCTTTGATGCTTTTGTCATATTGTCAGAATCAATTATCCGAGACTGACAAAAAAAATCTTTGTTTTTATTTAAGAAATAATGTATCATTTTCAAGTTAAAAATCTATGTTTAATTTATAATTATTTTCAACACTCTTTGTAGTTTGTGAAAAGTGCTGCGAACCTATATAGATTCAAATATATAATTGCTAAAATTACATTTGTTAGACCGTATGTTGAATATTTTGCTGGTCAAGTACAATAAATGTAGATATAATTAATTCATTTGCAAGATTTCATCAGGTTCGCAGCACTTTTCAAATATCTTCATACCTCTTGAGTTTATTTGTAAAAACTTGTCGTAATTCATTGATGGTATGCCCTTGCAATATATCGATTTATTACGACCCTTCTATTTCCCTTCATTGAATCTGCATACAAATGTACGGCAGTTTTACTTGTCTAGGGAATGTACGGGAATAATATCATAAAATAGACATCAAAGTTAATGCCCTCTTATATATCTGCAAATAATATTTTATTTAAGTACAAAACACATTTTTCATTGTATAAAATATAACTTGATCCGCCTCTCACTGCATACAAACTGCGTCAAATTTTACGCTATGACGTCACATTGGCATGTGTATTGCGATCATTGAATTGTTTATATATTGCTGTGTGGGATATAACCAACGACAAGAATACATGCAATGGTAAGTATTGATGTAGTTTAAAGCTATCCAACAGTTTAAAAAGCGTATCATTTCATTTTGTGGTAATTTGAAGAACATGTATTTTTGTGTGATGTCATAGTAAGCATTTCCCATAAAAGTTAGACGCGGCCTCCTTATTGCAGCCTTAACTGTGCTGCGTTTGATCTCGTACCAACCCGTATTTATATCCCGATAGATGTTTTAAAATGATACCTTATTACTTATATTTACATTGTGACTTATTTATATTTTATATTTACCTGATTATAATCTTTAGCGTGCAAAGTGTTTTATTTTTCAAATTCAATGATACAGTCCCTGAAACGTTCTACTTTCCCATTTTTCCGTTCGCTCATCGTTCGTTCACCGTGCGTTCAGCGTGCGTTCACCGTTCGTTCACCGTGCGTTCACCGTTCGCTCTCCGTTCACAGTTTTGCGTTCTGCGTTCACCGTGCGCTCGCGTTCACCGTTCACAAAGCGTTCACCGTTCGCTCTCCGTTCGTTCACTTTGCGTTCACCTTGCGTTCAGCTTTCACTTATCGTTCAGTCTTCACTGTCATTCGGAACTCCGAAGTGAAAGGACTTATCTTTTTTTGTAAGTAAGGATTTACCGGATTTGAAAATTAAAAAATTAACGTATCGTGTTTAAAGGATCATTATTTTATGGGAATAAATTATCTACAATATGTTTTATTATTATTCTAACTTAGTTGTTAGGTTATTAATTAAATTACTCTGGAAAAAAATGTTGAATGTTGTTATAAGTATGTACCTATGTAGAACGATGCTGAATAATTAAATTTAAATACGGGCAATGTACGGGTACTTCAAGCACTGCAACATTTTGTTATGTTAAGGACGACAAGTCGTTTAATGGAGAGATAATAGTCCATGTCAATTAATTTACCAACTGCAGCAAAATTACGAAAGTATTTATTACTAACACGTTTTTTTTTCAATTGTTATAGTAATACATTATTAGAACTAGTTCTGAGAATTAAAAATAGTACTGCGGATATTCAGTTAATTAAATATCTTTGGAGCGATTTAAATTGATAGTGTGGTTAAAAATATTTATTTAAATGTAATATACTACAATTCATATATAAATTCTATTGTTAGAGAGAAAAAATTCCTTTCTTCACAATAACTTTGTATGTTTGCCATTCAATATGATTAAGACCTCCCCCCCCCCCCCCCTTTTCCAGGTAGATCGGTTACTTAGTCAGTATTTCCAGTATATCTTATATTAATATTTAAAAAGAAGTTAACGCGTTTTGAAGCACAAACATTTCAGTCTTAAAACAAACATGCATCTAAAAAAGTCATTAAACAATTATAGTTCAAAATATACACGCGCCGACGGTGGTATTTTAAATTGGCCAGGGAGTATGTTTCAAAGTCATTCGAAGTGATTATGCCCAATGTATTTTATTTATTAATTTATTGGAAAAATTGGAATCAGATCTAGAAATGATAAAACATGTTAAAACTTTTTGGAAATACTACATTGAAGCACTTCGCCTTTGGTGTGACGAGACTTTCACACCTGCACAGTGTCGAATGATTTTGATTGACAGGACAAGCACGTGGACTTCGTGTGAACTTGAAACAGGGAAATAAAAATCGATTATGACTGTCAAACAAAGTGAATTTGTTGATAAATAAAAAAAGTTACTTTCACTGCCTGATATATTAGATAAAAATTAAGAATTTTTGTTTATACAAGCACATATGTACATGTACATGCATTTGTGGAAAGGGGGGTAAATCTCTCTCTCTCTCTCTCTCTCTCTCTCTCTCTCTCTCTCTCTCTTATTTGTCCGTTTAATTAAAACTATGACACGTATTACTTAAATACCAAGTTCTGAAATTTTAATCTATAACAAATAATATGAATGCTTCTTTGTATCACCTTGCCCGAGTATAATCACAGGGAATTGTCTACAGATACACGTAGAAGTCTGCCGAATAAATCATCATTAAAAAAATGAAAAGACACATAAATATATTATTGCATTTTTTTTTTATAAATACGAGTGTATACATGCAATACGTCCACAGACTAGCAAAATATATTTTTTTTAATTTTTTTCTCATTATTTTAAACGGAATTGCCTTGACACGGAAATACATGCATGGTTGTTACAACCGTTGTAATTAATTCTATAAGTCAGTAATGTACTCTTCGAAAATCATTATCTGTAATGATTTTATTGTCATCTCCCTCGGGAGATGACACATTAAGTTTGAATCACCGGAAGTGAAGTCCTAGTGTAAGCTGCAATTGATAAGCTGGTGGTCTGGCAAAGGAACTGACGATGACACAATTTCTAAATATAGAGATGTAAACAAAATTGACCAAAGTCTGTCTTATTATTATTAAACAAAATGGTCCATCTTAAAGTAAAACTACACCAGTGTACTAATAGAGTAATAGAGGTAGGATCACTTGGGTGGTGGTGGGTCTTCATTAACGGTTTATACACATAAACATTGTATCTAGGCTATTGCGTAAAACGATGGTCAGCAGGCAGGGATCAAAATACACAAAACATGGCATATTGAATGTATCAGCCAAGGCGTGGATACAAAATTTTCTGACGAAAGAAAACAGTGAAAACATTTAAATAACAACTCACATTAAATGCATATATACAATGGCAAAAACTTTACTATTATGTGTACTTTAGTCAATCGATAATTACTGCCGTATATAATATATGAAAAATAAAACAGAACTTATTCCAAAAAAAAAAAATAAATAAATAAATAAATAAATTTCGATGAAAAGAAATTTTACCTAAAAGCACAATTTAGGCAGAAACATAAATGTCTCTGGTTTAAGTTACTCAGTGCTGTAGGCATTGGAATAAAGATCATAAAGAATCATTATATGAGTATTTTCTCGGATGTGTGCACTTTATTCTTTTTTATTTAAATTTACCCCTGTAGAAAAGTATAAGAAAAGATAATTTTCTTTACCTGGCCCAGATTTTAAGAATTAATAAACAAAGCAACTGTTATAATTTTCTTTATGCAATTCTAATTTGCGTTTTTTGTCAATGAGAAAAGGTAAAAAAAAAATTCATTTTTTGTATTCTTGAAATAAAGCCAAAATTTTAAATGTGTGTCTCATGGAACAGCCTATAAAATCGATGTTGGTAGATTGGGGTTCTTTTCGGTGTGTTAATACTTAATTTTAAATGGTAACATTTTAATTTTATTACCTTTCTATGCATGATTTTTCCCCAGGAGCGTATACATGTACTTACATGTATATTATACATAATATATAGCGTTAGAACATGAATCTGCATGGGCAGCAGAAGGGCATGATGCAGGAGGTCACAATTTTTCCTTTGATATTCAAATTGGCTCGATAATCAATCAAATCCCAGTGGCTCGATGGCCAAGTCACTTCAGAGGATACGATTAAGGAAAATAATTAAGGAAAGTCTTGGAAATTAATTTAGGTTCAGATTAATTTAAGTTGGCGCTTTAAAACTTCTTTGCTGCCGTAGTAGGCGACTAAGAACTAAAGTCAAAAGGAACGCTAAGTTTTTATCCATCTTCTTTCGGAATAATTGTTAAAGCTATATATGGCGTATCTGAGCTAAAAAATAAAAATACGAGATTGGGTGTAGCTAAACATGATATATGTTATTTACGTTAAATTAAATTTTTCACCGATTTTGAACTTGAATCACCTCATGTTTCCATAGTTCGACTGATTAAAAAAAAAACTGTGTCTGTTAATTAAAATCTGAATCGGTAAATAAATCGGTTTTTGTTTTAAATTTCTAATATCTTTGAAACGTGATTGATTTAAATTGTGTAATTTACAGGAAAATCCTATTTTTATATAAAGAAATAAAACAAATAGAAAGATCTTTTTAATTTTGGTAGTCTGAACTTATTTAAAAAAAAAAACGCAATATATGACTTTAAATAATTCTTACGAATATTTCTCAGTGGTTAGAATTTTTTACAGACATTATACAAAATATATTTAAACTGAATAAAGCATATTTACAACAGGTAAAATAATACAGGCACATAGCACCAAACATTGAAGAGGCGCACCCTTGACCCCTCTTCCACCTTTTGTTGCAGTATGGTACGTCAAATCATCCCATGAGATTGTATTATAATTTAAAATATGTTTGGCGGAAAAGTTGTAATCCCTCCTTCCCTTCCAAGAAATGAAAATGTTGAGTTTGGATAGCCCCTTTAAATTTTTCCCCTTATCAAAGATTGTTCAGATAAATCGTCGATTATTTTCTTTTTGTCCTCCCCCCCCCCCCCCATTTTTTCAAAAGCGATACTACTGCCTGATATAGCTGAGAAAATAATATAACATTCCACTGTTTATTCTGTGATATTAATGAAGCCAAAGAGATGACATTTCAGGCTTTCTGGAAAGCCAAACTTGTATATAAAATAAGAATAAACATATTTATTTTACAACTAGAATAATCAAACTACAGCGTTCGGTAACAACGACAATGTTTTACAGCGATAAAAATCGTGTGATTAAACAGCTGAATTTAAACATCATACATATGTGCAGAAAATATTGTAAGAACTTAATTAAAAGTTTTACTAAATTTGCATGTTTCATCTTTCTTAGGACAATTTTTGAATATTTATTTATTTATTTTCCGCCTGACATTGAATACAATAGAATAGATACAATGCATGGAAAAGATCAGAGGCATTCCGAATAAATCGTTCATTTTGCGTTCACCGTTCACTTTGCGCTCGCGTTCGCGCTCCGTTCGCGTTCTGCGTTCGCTCACCGTTCAGCGTTCACCTACCGTTCACCAAGTTGCGTTCAGCGTTCACACATCGTTCACTCACCGTTCGCTCTGCGTTCGCTCACCGTTCGCTCTGCGTTCGTTCAGCGTTCGCTCACCGTTCAAGTGGGAAAGTAGAACGTTTCAGGGACTGTACGTGTTTATTCCACTGATTGCGCGTCGACTCTTTATGACGTCACTGAGAAATTACTTCGAACGTCTATGGCGTGAAAAACCCCTGTTTATACGGATATAGATACCGTTGCTTTCAAAAGCGTTATATAAAGGAAAGCATTTACAAATGTAAATATATCAAAATATTTTTCCTTTTAAAATCAGAGGACAGTCAGAATCTTTCTTCTGCTGAAAGTTACTTAAAATAATTTAGCCAATGTTAAATAGTCCTCAAAACGTGTAAAAGTTACCTGGATTTACCTGTCTCACTTCCGAGTATATTTGTCGCCATGCTTCCGTTCATGAAAACTCTTAATTACTGACTATTACATATAGGACAATAGCTGAAATGTTTTGACAGATAATATTTCCCCTAAATAGGCCTCTGATTTATAGAAATAGTAGTTTTCTAGGATCAATAAACCTTACTTGTCTTCTTCTTCATAATATTAATATTTAATTCATTAACCATCCTTAATATTCGATGGACTTATGTTTCATGTATACAATCAGAGAATAGAAACAAGGAGAATAAGGATTCTTGATATTTTGAGGTTAAAATTAAATAATTGTAAGGTAGTTACAAAGCCCAGATTTTCACAATGTCAAAGCATGAGCACAGAATGAAATTTCAATTACAAATTGAAAGAAGCCTGTCAGTGACTTTTCCGTGATCTTTCAGCTACTTTTCTTTCCACTGAGGGCAGTTACTTTCCAGTGGCCTTTCAGATATCTTTCAGTTACACGATATTATTAAATTGTCTGCTTATTTTTTTTTAACTTTGCAATTTTATTTTTCTTATTATAACGGTATCAAATTTATCTATTTTCGAAAATAAAAAATGAATAAAACTAAATTTTAAAAAAAATGTATGACAAACCCTGGGAGCCCGGTTCCTCGGACTTGAATCTTATGAATGTATGGTGATAAAGAACAGTATTCAAACTCAGAAGTCCACAAAAAATACAAATTTTAAAGCAGAGCAAACACGAACCTCTAAATCATCAGAAGTGGGATCAGGTGCCATGGAGGATTGAGCATCCCCTGCCGACCGGTCCGACCGACAATTCAATGTGTTAATAATGGCCTAACAATAAGTATGAAAAATGTCAGTCTGCATTTGACTTAATAATAAATTGTATTTGCGGAGAAGGTCACTGTATCTACCATAGAACTTACGAAAGGACGACTTTAAATGAGACTTCTGATATTATCCATTACCTCAAGGCGACGTGTGAATATCATTGTCGATTAATATTGATAAATACGTAGAAATCGAATACTAAGTGGGACTCTTAGGTCACCTGTTATTGAGGAGCTTGGCGATGTGTATATATCTTGTACACATCTTGTATATTTTGTGTTAATTGCGCAGTGCAGACAAATTATTACGCGCCTCTTATTGGGATAATGATAATTATCGGCAACGGGCACCTGCTTTTTTGTTTCAAAGAAATGATTCCGTTTAGAGATAAATTTTTATCTTAGAGAATGATGTAAATTTTACTAAGCCTTCTAGACAATTATATAAACAAAATTCCATCATTTGATTTCAACAATTATAAAAATACTTCCACAAGAGACATAAATAATTAGTTCTGTCTCTTCTTCCTCTCCAATAAATTCAATGACAACCAACTGCATTTGATGGACAAAAGAATAATGCAAAAAATATAATTAGAGCTGAAAGAATTATCTTTTTTTTTTTAAAAGTGTTTTCTTGTTTATAAGCAATATCAACGATATCCACGATTTTTTTCACCTTCATATTTGACTGATTGTTTATTCATTTAACAACTAGATTGAAGGACCTTGTGAAAATATTTATCTTGGATTTAGCGATATTACAGAAAGAAAAAAAATAGCCAGTTCTTTGAAAAATTAAATCTGGATACGAATATTGGATTATTACATTTTATCGTTTGAATTATTTTCTTTTTCTAAATCTATTTTGGTGCAACAAATTAGAAATTCTGAAATAATTTTAATTTCTATGAGTCCATTTGTGATTTGTAATATTCAACATATCTTTTATTATATCAAGACATATATTAAAGGAATCACTGTCTGGTATGTTGGGTGTCCCATGGACATCTTCGACAGTTGGAAATTTTGGATGATTTGCATAAAGGGGGAAGCATGAATTATCATAAATTATCCTACGTTTCCAACTGTCGAAGATGTCCCTGGCATATCCAACATACTAGACAGTGATTCCTTATATTAACATTTATAAGTGAAATAAAAATGTAAATATAAATACATTATATTGTTCCGCCGAAATATGGCTGAAATATTGCCGACTCGGCGTTAAACAATAACAATCAATCAATCAATCAATCATCATAATATTGGTTAATAGATTTAAAATGCAAGAGGCCTTGTATGATAATTTCCATAATCCCCGTCCACTGACGTCAGACACAAAAACAGCCGTGAGAGATTGACATGCATATTAGGCAAATGGCCTTTCACTTGGCGAATTTTCAATTGTATTTATCAAAGAATCAATACACTAACTTCGGAAGAGCTTTCACAGAGAAAACAATTAGAAATGTAAATATTTTATGCTCTATTATCGCAGTTTGAAATTTTCGTAAACGATTTAAACTAAATTGAAAATCTAGCCGCCGTTACCAATTCAACGTATTAATTTCATCCTGAATATTCTTACCACTGTTAGAATAACAGAAAGCGATTTAAAGATTTGAATAATTTTATTAAATTGTTAACAAATGGGTACGCTTTTACTAATGAAAAGCCGAAGAAAATTTTTGAATGTCGACTGAACGATCACTAAAAAGCGACTGAAAGAGGACGGAAAGGGCACGAAAAGGTTTCTTAAACATATCTGAAATGTGTTAGCTGAATGTGCCTGAATTGTAGCTGAAAGGTTACTGAAAGATAACTGAAATGTACCCACTGAATAGGGTGTGAAATGTGCCTGAAGTGTAGCTGAAAGGTATCTGAAAGATAGCTGAAATGTGCCAACTGAATAGTGACTGAATTGTAGCTGAAAGGTAACTGAAAGATAACTGAAATGTGCCACTGAATAGTGACTAAAATGTGCCTCAATTGTAGCTGAAAGGTCAATGAAAGATCACTGAAACTTGCCATTCAGTGACTTAATGGTCATTGAAAAAAAACACTTAAAGCAGCTTTTCAGTTCTAACTGAGACGTCTTATGAAACATGGATAACGAACAGTATTCAAACTAAAAGTCGATTAAACATTCAAATCGGGGACAGAGAAATCACGAACCTCCAAAAACATCAAAGGTGGGATAAGGTGACATGGAGGAGTGAGCATCCCCTGCGGACCTGTCACACCCGCCATGTGTTTCTTGTCATGATCGGGAAATAACGGAAAAATCCCTCAGGTGTTGGCCTAGCAATTAGTATGAAAAACGTCAGTCAGCATATGACTTACGGATAGATTGTATTTGCTGACAAAGCCATTGTATCGACCATTAAACTAACAAAATGATGACTTTAAACGAGACTGTTGATAGTCTTGTTTCATCAACTTGTTTGTCAATAACTCACCGCGTTTTTGAAATTATTCATACGTAGAGCATGTTCTTTTATATCGAATCAACTGAGAGATATACACCCCATATGCAGGTGATAAGGATATATTACTGCATAAGTAAGGGGAGTTGACGATTTTAAAAATTAAAGTCTTCCCGTAAAAATCTATTCTTGTGCGAATGTTTTATCTGTTTTATCATGACAAAAAAATGATAAAAATAAAGGAAATTTTGACAAACTCGAGGATTTGTAGAAAGACAGTTGTTGATATCCTTTTTTATATATGGAGAATTCAATAAAGATATAATTGCTAAGAAAGAAAAAAAGAAATGCTGAAATCCTATCATTTTGGTTTCATTGTAGAAGCCCCTTTTTGTGCGAATCATTGTAAACAGCTTATAAATGGTTCCAAGGACGCAGGTCCGTTAAGTCTTCCCAGAGAATATCGCAGTGTACTCTGTGCCTTCTCTTCTCTGAACTACAAATGTATGACGTCATAATTGAAAATGACGTCAAGTCACTGCAAACTTGATCTTTTATGATGGAGAGAGTGTCATAAACTTTACACCTGACTTCAATCTGCATATAAAGTGTCAGAAAGGTAGTGTAAAATAAACGTGTTTTAATCTTTTTTAAAAATCTTATATATCCGAATATTTTAGATAACTTTGCTTTATAACTCTTGTTTAAAAGTCAGCGTGATAAAAATATATACGAAAATATACGTTTGACATTTACCCTTTTTTACACCCTTGGATAGAAGTAGAATTTATAATAAGTGTATAAAAGAGCCTGGCGCAGGTGATTAATGAGGATTTATTTGAGATCTTTTGTGGAAATCTGTAAGAGTTTCCCCTCTAACTGAATCTTGCTTGGGAAAAATGTGTGATGGCTTTGTTTTGATACAGATGACGATATTGAGTGGAAAATACCCTCAAATTTGTCAGTAAATTTAATTTATTGTAAAATATTTTGTACCAGAGTAATATTATAACTTTTCCCAAGCACATTTCGGCTTCACAAGGATGCGACGAGTTTATTTATGTGACAAAAAATTAATTATAATAGTGTTAATCAGCTGCGCCGAAGCGATTTATGTGAAACACTTCAAAAAAATAGAAATGGCCGTCACGTGATAAACGAGGTCATGTGATATCGTAACAAATACGTTTATGTATAGCCTAGAAAACTCTCTATTTAAATTGGCCGTACTTAAGTACATAACTTACAAATAAAAATAAAAATCGACCTTGCAATGCAGTGTTATGTTATGAACGCATTTAAAGCTTCGGGAAGCCTTAACATTGCTGCGGAATAGCTAACTCGTGATAAAACAAAAAGCTAGAATTAAGTTCATTGAATTAATAAAAAAATTATCATAAGTTGAATTCAGGATTCAAGAGATCTTTAATCTTTTTCAATTTATACATAATACTCAAGGTGGGTATGACCGGGTATGGTGACTTTCAAATTTAATACCGGGCGCTTGGCAAAGAAATAATTACTACTTATGTTTTCGTCTTAGGTTTGATGCCTCCCACCGAAAGAGAATCAAACCCAGGCCTTCCGGGCACGAAGCAAACAGCCCTGAACTATGCTTCCGTTTCTAGTTCCTTTGTATTTTGAGACGATATTTCATTTTCATGCACAATTCATTTCTTTTTTTACCTCGTAATTGATCGTCCACTGATCACTTCCAGATTGTCAAGGTCACAAATTTAGTTTATTTCAGTAAAATGATTTTAAATAAATTCTTCTTCATATGAATACAAAAATAGGTCTGCTAATAACGGGGCGTAATTGATACACAGGGGAATGCCAACAAATTGTTTGGAAGACCCAGTATTCAAAAAACACATAGATATTGTCAATCAGAAACTCAAGTATCTTTTAAATATCAACTTCAGAGTGCTTATGTGTACAATCAGAATGGTTTTAACAAAATTATTTTGCAAATGACCAATGAAAAGGTTAATAAATTTATGAGTTCCATTTCTTCGTTGAAAAGCAGCTGTCAATGATGTGAAGAAACCTGGACCTTAATTTATCGTTGGGAAATTGTTGTATGTACATGTATGTATACAGTTGAAAAGTCTTATGTTTTTGACTGTGGTAAAATGTTGAGATTTCAAATTTTCCAAAAGTCCCTTGGATTTTTTGAGTATCCACATGAAATATGAAGACAACGATCAGTATTTAATCTCGAAAGTCCAATGAAACGATACGAATTTGGAGCAGAGCAAACACGGACCTCAAAATTTAGAGGTGGGATCGGCATGATCGGGAACAAAAACCGGAAAAATCCGTAGGCAGTTCAGTGTATAGATAATGGCCTAACAATTAGTATGAAAAACGTCAGTCAGGATTTGACTCAATGATATGTTGTATGTGCTGAAAAGGTCATTGTATCGACCAAAAACTTGCGAAAAGATGACTTCAAACGAGACTGTTGATATCCTTGTTTCGTTAACTTCTGTGTCAATAGCTTGCCTCGTGTTAGAAATTGTTCATACCTAGAGCATGCTCTTGCGTATCGAATCAACTGAGAGATATAAACCCCGTATGCAGGTGATAAGGGTATATTGCTACATAAGTAAAGGAAGTTGACGATTGAAAACTTGAAGTCAGCACGCTTATCATAAAGCTTCTCTTTCTAGTAAAATATCTAAATATGAAACAGATGTGTCAGAATCTGTAGTATCTTTTATTTCAAGCTCACTGGGATATATCTAGTTGACATATGAATGAAAGTAACTATTGTTAATTGATATTATGTCTTCAATATATCGAAATGTCGAGTTGAAGGCCACAGCAAGTATTTTCTTCTCGTGTAGAAGTTTTTGAATAAATTCTGCTTCATATGAATACAAAAGTAGGTCTGCTAATAAGGGGGCGCAATTGGTACCCAAGGGAATTCCAACAGATTGTTTGAAGACCTGATTTCCAAAAACTACATACATATTGTCAATCAGAAACTCAAGCATCTTTATAATATCAACTTCAGAGTACTTTGGTGTACAATCAGAGTTCTTTTTTAACAAAATAATCTTGTAAATGACCAATGACAAGGTAGGTTTATTAACGAGTTCTATTTTCATTGAAAAAGCAGCTGTCTATCATGTCAAAAAGCCCGGATTTCAATTTATCGTGGGGAATGATTGAATGAAGTGTTGAAAAGTCGTGCGTTTTGATGCCATTGATTTTAGTAAAATTTTGTGATTTCAAATTTTCCAAAAGTTCTTTGGAGTTTTTAAGTATCCACATCTGATTTAAACCACAACTGGAATATACTGTTGAACAGTACTCCTGAAGTTTCTCCTTCTTTACAGTAAATATTTTAGTGAGAAGTAAAGAAAGAGGCTTGGTAGAACATTTACTGAACCCGCTAGGTATCTTTAGTTGTAAGAATTTTTATGAAATTTAAGAATCCAGTAAAGGTATGGCAATTCAAATTCATTTTGATTGTTGGGAATATTTAAATGATCTAAAACGGACATATGATTTTGAAGAATTTCCTCCTTAGAAAGGGAGGTATGGGTGTAAGTTGGATTTCCACCCGTAGAATTAAATCCTAGTTCCTCTAAAATACAATTCAAATAATGAGCCTTACAAACAAAGACTATGTTGTTACCAGCTTTGTCAGCTAGAACCAGAGCATACTGATCGTGTAATATATGTAATTCCTTTTTCACCTCTGAATTATTAAAGACAGAAGCATAAATAGTTTTCATACAGCAACTTAATCGCTTAATGCGAGATTTCAACATCCATCTGATGCTCTTAATCCATTCTGACAAAGTGTCACGGTCTTCTTTTTCGTGACTGACCCATCGCCTGGCGTAATCTTCCACAGAATTCATAATATTTATAAAATTATTACGCCAGTTGAAAGACCGGAGTTCCCTAAATCTTGACCCTTTTAAAATAAGGGATTTAAAGGTCCTCATTATTAACTATATAATTACGTGTCCAGCAAGACTATAGTTGTAGGGTGAAGAAGAACATGAACACGTAGGAGGATTATGTATCAGATGTTCGATATCTTGGCATTGTTTTTTTTTTTTTTTTTTTTTTTTTTTTTTTTTTTTTTTGTGTGTGTGTGTGTGTGTGTGTAATTAAAAACTTTGGAAGCAATAGTCGAGTATATTTATAAGAAAAACAAGGATGGACTTCAACTTGAAATATGGTAGAATACAAGACTGGACCCTTTTGTGATTAAGAATATTACTAATAATAACTGCGTCGATTCCTTTATTTGCAAGTTGAAGTTTAAGGAACAAACGGTTTTTTTTTAGCAGTGTTATCTTCCGTAAAAAGTGGCGATTTAAAAAGCCTATGATTTGCAATATCCATAATCACAGATCCAAGTCTGTATTCTGGTGTCGAAGAATCCAAATATGGACTTTCCTTTACCTTTTCAAATAAACCATATAGAACTTTCAAAGGGACAGAGTAAAGTTTGGTGGGAATGTGATGGAGACCTCTGATTTACACCACTTCTCGAATATATTGTTGCACAGTACTCCTGAAGTTTTTCCTTCACTGCTGTTAATATTTTAATGAATAGTAAAGAAAAAGGCTTGATAGAACATTTACGGGAACCCGCTATGAATCTCTGTTTGTAAGGGTTTTTATTAAGTTCCGGAATTAAATATAAACATAGTAAGTCAAATTCATTTTGGTTGTTAGGAATATTAAAAATATTTAAAACTGACATATGACTTTGAGGCATACAAATGAGAGTTGTTAATTGGTAAAACGTCGTCGATAAATCTAAATGTTGCGTTATTTTCTTATTCATATGAAAGTGTTTAGAAAAGTTGGCGGACACACTGATTTACGGAAAATTTATTGAGCACTTTGACTTATGTCTGATTAAATTCTTATCTTTTGTAAATTGTAATGTAAAAAATCAGTTCTATATAGTAATATTTTGAAATTATACAATGACTTTTATTGTGCGGTCATAGGATTCACCGAGTAATCACTTGACGTATTTTAACGTTAAGTGACCTGACAACCTGATTACAAACCTATTAAGTTTTTCACAATCTGAATATCTTTCAGTTATATATATTTTCATGTCTTTTCCATATTAAAAAAAAATGGCTAGCAAGACATGTTATTTTCTTTCTAAAATGTGTCTGGTCTGCATTGGTTAAAATCGATGTCTACGCAGTTAAACGATCAGGTATCAAAACAAAGCAAGATCCATAGGTGCAGCGTCCATGCGATAAGCGGAGTATTCGGATATGGAATGGACTGGGTCAGCAAAAATGTCATGCCTTTCATTCTAACAAAGCTACTACTAATTGAACACTTCTGTCCTAGATACTATAGGCAATCCCTGAAGCAGCTGTAACATTTTACTAGTCTCTTTCGGGTATTTCCTGTCTGCGGAAATAATCTTTTAATAGCTCGGTGCTCTCAGACGTTCAATGACGTTGCCATTCTCGATTTTGTTTTTTTTTTACATTGATCATCTATAATTAGCGATAAAACAATCATCATCCTCCAATTTAATTCAAAAGAACTACGCACGCTAACTCCCGATTCCCACCTACATTTTACATCCATTTAATTCACTACTAATGGCAATTTGGCCGTAAAATCTTTGTTAAATGCAAAGAACAGTTCAATGGTAATTGACAGATAATTTTAATACCAGTGTTAAATAATTTATTACCCGTAATTTCAGTTCTTTAAATAAGAGGGGTAGACGATATTTTCCATTAAAATCGGGCTTTAAAGCATTACCACATTTATAAAAGCTTGAGAAAGTTCAATTATTTGCTGCTAGAATAGTAACAGGTCTTACACTTATTGCTTCCAAAAATTCCCTTTATCTGGAAACTGGATGGGAACGTTTGGAAAATAGAAGAAATCGAACTAATCTAGTAACAATGTACAAAATACGCAACAATTTAGTATCCACTTACATTCAAAATATAGTACCTGATATTAGAGGCAATATTTCACAATACTCTACTCGAAATTCTTCCAACTATTCCTTGCCAAAATGCAGATGAGAATTATTCAATAAATCTTTTATTCCGGACACAGTTAGAAAGTGAAATGCAATTAAACTCAACATAAGGGAGGCAACTTCCATTAAATGTTTTTAAAAAAAATTTGTCAAGCAATATTGTAAAACCTCCAAAGTATTTCTCTTTTGGAAAGAGATTTTGGAATATTATTCACACAAGGTTAAGACATAATTGTATTTTAAATTCTGACCTATTTCGCTGTAATTTGATAGACAATCCAATTTGCTCATGTAGACAAGTAGAGGATCCCTACCATTTGTTTTTTGTTTTTTGTTTTTTGTTTTTTGTTTTTTTGTAGAAAATATGCAACAGCAAGACATTCTCTAATGAGTAATTTATTATCATTCGACAGTTTGTACATTATAGATGTGCATTTGATGTTGTGGGGTGTAGATTCATTTTCTGATCAACAAAATGTAGAAATTTTTAAAGTTATTCACACTTTTTTAAAAGAATGTGGTAGATTTTCTAAAAAATTATCTTAATTTTTGTATAGAGAATTGTATTCTGGTATCAAGAGCTTACAGTCTTTGACACTACGCAGCTAGGTTAAGGACGCCCATGAAATATACGCCTTTATATATTCAGGGGAAATGAATACAATTTTAATATTTTCATTAACAGCAGTAGTTTTGATAAATGTGAATTGTGTTGTTTGCATTTGTATATATCGGGTCTCTGCTGAGTTCGGCCAAAGTGACATCGCTTACATCAGCTGTTTGTCACGTGACATGTTTAAAATTGGACCATATATGTACTACTACAAAGATCGTAAAAGTTCAACGATATACGGGCATCTTTTCGCTCTAAAATTTATTTTGTTTTCTTTGAGACAAATTCCTTAACCCGAAAAGTGCTGGGAGCAACTTCCTCATGCTCGAGAATTGTTAAAAAGAGCTAAATCCACGAAGGGGCTAAATCGGCCTATTTTTTCAGGAAAATTAAACTAAGGGGAAGAAGAAAATTAACAATAGAAATATTATCCTTAGGTATCAAACTTTTATAGTTTATGCCAATTTTTTTTTATTTGATGACGTCATATTTGTACAGAAAACGTCTAAACACGTGCACTTTGATAGTTTTTATCACAATAAAGCATTTTTTTCGTCTTTGCTTCAAATTTTTGCTGTGGCCACACCCTTCGAACAAAATATATTTATACCATTGAAAAGAGGATTAAAATATGAATAAATAAAGTACATTTTTATTTTGTTCGAGGGGTGTGGCCACACCGAAATTAATACTTTTCGTTCGATTCAAATATCTTAGCACCGACTCACACAGTGAAAATAGCGGGGATTACTCTACATTAATAGGAAAGAAAAGGATTCTATATTGTTTTTTGTAAATATTAAAAAGTTTCGAAATGCGAATGTTATACTTATTATAAGTTATTTTGTGTTGTGGTGCAAAAAAGTACGAAAAACTCTCGCTAAGCATGACTGCATATAGATGCAATAATGTCGACATTTTGTGTACTATATACGTGCCTCAGTCCTGACCCAAGACTTTTCCTTCAAGTAGCTGATCTATATTTATCTCATCATTATGCTGAAATGTTTAAAAAAAAATAATGTGTTCTCTTTTCCTCTTACAGCCTATTTATTTATGCTTTGAATTTGTTTTCCAACTCCCGGCTCCTCGTCACCATGGTCACTATGTAATCAAAGGGAGATCACCCGAGAAACATGTAGGCTACATCTTTATTTTCTACTGAGTGGCCATGTCGGAATAGCCTAGAATATTAAACAAATTACATCGGATGCAACTACCAAGACGTATTTATAATGATTGTTTTGCAACCTTACAAAACATAAATGTCGACTCGTGAAGTCTGCATCGACAGCATACAAATGGTTAATGTTACGCAAATAGAGTCTATTATAACTACATGTATATAATTATAACGCATACCCAACATGCGTTTCAGAAATCGCCAGTGGTATTTTAAGACAAAAGATTAATTGATATTTATTAGTGAAAACCTTTACTGATCCGAAACCTCTTAAATTATGTTACGAAGCACTGAACCTAGAAAATTCGAGTTGACAAATCAAATACACAATAGACTGATTTTACAGATCTCGTGTAATTTTTGTGATAGGCCTCTACAAGAAAAATTCCCTACGGCTATATTGTATGAACGAATAACTTACTACAAAGGCTGTGACAACTCCTTATGGTTTTAATTAAGTAATTTCAGTATCGCATGCATGCTGTGACCTAGCCAACACATGAAAAAAAAATGTCAAAGGGAGGCTATACTTGCTATCTCTTTCTATTTTGAGTTACTCCGCTTCAAAGGGAGAGAGGGCAGCCAAGATTAGCAAGCATACATGTAGTAGTGTAATTTCATAAAGGCGGGATTAGAGCATTGATATAAAATAAGAAGCAAAAAAAATAAATAACTATTAAATTTACAAAAAAAAGGACAGGGGTTAATGGGGGGAGAGGGGTTTCGGGATTCCCATCCTCACTCATTAAATACGTGGGACAGTTCGACCAATTTCTGCTGCCATTTAAGCAAGAAAGTAGTAAAGTGAATAAATAACAATACCAATTATATTAGTCCTTGTATGTATAGTATGAAAAAAAAATCATATACAAGTTTTCAATTTTTTTTTCAATCTCCTTGATAAAAATCTAATTTAAAAACGATTCATTTTTCGTGACTCGGTCGTTGCATAAATTTAGTATAGATCCCAGGTCCGTAGGTAGTAATTTCAGTTGGGGGGGGGGGGGGCACAGCCATACATTTTCAGCTGGAGGCACTATCAATTACCAAAATTCCTTCACAAGCAAAAAAAAAAGGGGGATCAGACGTTTTTATTGACGGGCACAAACATATAGTAGCTTTGTTTTATCTATATATCGGCAAAATTATTGGGGGGGGGGGGGGCATGGCCACCCCCCGGTTTCAACGGCCATGTATCCTGAATGTATTATTATTATTAACGGATGTAACTGCTAATTTTGCCTGTCTATCATATTTTTTTTGAAAGGATGTCTATATAGAATATAACTTCATAGATCGGGCATTTGAACATGGTATCAAGTTTTTTTTAGGGGTGGGTGGGTGGGGGGTGGGGTATGGTAATATGTCGCTCGACATGTGGTCTATATATTATTTTTTTGGACGGTCTGTAATGATAGCCATTTATTACTGCCAGTAGCTGTTTTTCATATATTTTTGTTTAATTACAAAGAGTAACGATCCGAAAACGTCCAGGTTAAAAAAATCTCATATACAATATGTATATATACGACATCATGATTACTTTATCGTCTTCTGTACTCATTATCGCCTATCTATTTGTAGTTGTGTTAGATATTGCACATGGAGACACGCAACACAATTTTAAATTTGTGAAAATTATGAGCAAAATGTTAAAACTGGTTTTGAACTAAATGAAAGTCTTAGATTTTTTTTTTTTTTAAATTTATTAATCATTATGCAAACCCATTTACAATTTCCAACTATCCCGGGTCAGGATAGTTAGTATAACATAAATAACAGAGTAACAAATATTTATTATAGCAATTCTACAAATGACACTATCTTATTTTTAAACATATGAGTTTTCGTTAACTGCATTAATAAGTCCATATTTTTTTTAATATTATTTTTTACATAAGAGAGTAACATATCATTTGTTTCAGTTTTGTTCTGACATCTACAAAACATTTTAAATTTATATATCTTATACGCTATTAGATGTTGTTATGTTTCAATTTAATTTTCACTTCTCACCAGGTAATCATTACTTTATGATTTTATGAAAAGGGTTTATAATAGGTACTCCCCAACATGGGAGTGTGTAAGATATGATAATATGATAAGAAAACGATTAGATAGCAATAATTAATTCGATTGTTATTGTCATCTGAAATCTCTTTTCATATCTATTGTGGGTATATAAAAAACGTTTCTCTTTGATGATATAACATATTTATCATAATTAGTGAACTTTATTTCGATTAAGTAATTTACATTGAATAAAGTGGTATACGTGCCATTTCCGTTTATCTTGTTTTTTTTTAAAACTTCAGGTTCCGTCATATACTTTGGAAATCTTGTGTTTTCGTTGGACTCTTAATTTTTCTTGCGGCCGATTTGATGCTTTGCATCAGTCTTGTTTAAAAGTCTGTAGTGCCTTCTCTCCTGACAATCTGTGGTGCGCAGGATTGCCGTCAAACGTCACTATTTTACGTGTATTACATGTATAAACTACAATTTCATTTCAAATCAGGCCCGTAGGAAGCAATTTCAGTTTGGAGGACACAGCCATACATTTTTCAGTTGCCAGTTGAGGGGGCACTACCAAAAATTTCCTGACAATTAAGCCAAAAAAAAAATAAATAAAAATGAAATTATTGAGGGGGCACAAGCACATATTATCTATGTTTACTATAGTAATCTGTATATCGGCAAAATTATTGGGGGGGCACGCCCCCCCCCGTGCCCCCCTCCGGTTCCTACGGCCATGCAAATGTCCGGGAAATGCCATAAATTTCGGAAGAGCAACAAAATTTTCAAAATGATAATAAAATAGATGGTAACTTCAAACGTATTCATTTTTAATGCAACTTTTCATTTTAATTTTATGTTTTCGTTATTAAAGAGTACTTGTGTATTTTCTGAAAAAAAGTCTATTTTTTGTTTGTACGCCGTATGACCATACAATAACACATTTAAGAGTGATAAAATCCTTATCCTTGGCTACTATAGTATATATTTTACTACATTAATTCAGTTTTACTCAAACATGATTGATTAACACTTTGTGTTTGTTTTCAGCTTAACGTGTCTCTTATTATCCTTTAAAAGGTGTTACATATATCAACGATTATACCGTTGTATATAACAAATATTTGGCATTTCTTTAGAGTACAAATAGCTTTAATTGAAAATTAAACCAAAAGTTTTCAGAACTTCTTGAAAAATTCATAGTAAAATTTTCCCAAAATTTTAAAGAAGAGCTTATATTGGTTATTTTTATTCTATTAACGTACATATGTTACTTTCTTATACAAAATGTCAACGTCACAACGTTAAAGTATGTAACGTCAACGTAATGACGTGATAGTATTAATAAGGAAAACAAAACCAAATTTAAACGAATGTAAAAAGAAAACCAGAAAAGATATTGTTAAAAAATAAATTGTTTTACAACATACAAATCTTAGAGTTTTATGTGAGAAAGTTTCATTTATTTTGATGACTGGGCCGATTTAGCCCCTTCGTGGATTTAGCTCTTTAGCTGTCTTTCTATACTATAAACTCCAGACAAAAATGTAATAAGCATTGGAATAATGTTAGATTACGGAATTAATAAACAATGCACAACCAGCTCCCAGCACTTTTCAGAATAGTAGGGATAATAGCTACACGTGTTTAAAAATTCAGAATTTATAGTAAAGCGGATATCGTTGAACTTTTGATATTTTCGGGGGGCTGGACCTGTCATTCTAGCACATTACTGTACAAATGTGCTCCCTATGGCTTTATTTAAAGTCTACATATTATCAATTTAGTTTTACAATAAAATGAAGATTAATATATTTCAGAATTTGTCTCTCTTTTGGTCCGACTACGCATGTTTCGTATTTATTTTTATTTTTACAAGCTACGAAAAAGCTTGATCCACGCCTCAAGTACAGAGAAACTGCGTGTCAAACAAAGAAATGACGTCATCTCAGTAAGTACAGCGAGATCAAGCTGGCTTTCATTCTGCATACGCTAAGTGCTATTATGGCAAGATAAGTGAAGTGCTATTATGGCAAGATAAGTTGCACATCCATTTATCTTTATAACATGTATGAGAAACAAAAGTATTTCGTGTGTTTTAAAAAGAACATATAGTATTTATTCATCGAGATTCATTTGTATTGTTTTAACGTGACGTCATAATAGCTTTCCCGAACCTCTGCATAGGCTGACGTGTATATGGGAGTCCTTAACCTAGCTGCGTACTAATTGTTACTGAGAATAATTGTACTTTATTATGGCAATGTTATAAAATTTTGAATAAGGAGAAGACTATCTAAGTTGTAGAACGTGTGTCCTATCCTTTTGGCTTTGTCAATAAAATATGTTCAATTCAATTCCACATTTGAAATATTCTTGGATATGAATAAATATTTCTTAAAATTTTTCTTTTGTTCTATACATATAAAATAAAACATATATTACTGATAAAATACGATGTTTTAGTTTTAAACCCCTTTGGAATTGGTGTAAAAATAAGCATTTTTGTAAATTTTTGTCTGTAAACATATCCCCCCCCCCTCCCCCCCGTGAAACACAAAAAGCTTTGGCATGAATTTGTGAAATGACAGTCCATATTACCTATAAAAAGGAAATTTTGTTTCACGATGGGGGGGGGGGGGGGGAGATGTTTTAAAAAATCTTTCCGTTTTCCTTTGATTTACCAAAATTATAGAGTTATCTCTCTTTGTTTTCTCAAAGAAATAATGTTTTATGAAAATTCATATAAATATCTATATAAATATGAAAAATCATTTACGTATGTTAACTTTTGAAAATTGACTTGGAGGTAGGCGGGAGAACAATGCTATCGTTCGCAGTTCTTTGGCCACATGACGTTTCTTGTATATTGAAGCGACAGGTAAAATATAATAAATCTTTTTCTACTAGAACAGAGCTTTTTGGGTTTGTTTTATTTCAAGGAAGTGTTTATGTAAACTAAACATGCGAAAACGTGACCTGCTCCATGAAGCATGTTTTATCAAAATCATTTTGCTGTATATTTTTAAAGGATCGTAAGAAAACACTAAATATTCACATATTTATTGGAAAATACGTATGTAGTTTTTATCTGCAGAGTTTCACTGGTTTCATGCAAATAGCGGGCTCATAAAAGAACTTGTCCGCAAACTTTCCTAACTATTCTCGTAAAGAAACAAAATTTATTCAAAACCTTTAACATCAGAGAGTATAGTGCTGAGCCCTCCAAATTGACATTCAGATATATCGATAGCACTTCATCAGCTAAAAATTCTCACTTTCATTCCTAAGTTGATAAGACATTTCCCTTATAACTTGAAATAAAAGACATCACAGAGGCTGACGCGTTTGGATAGTTTATGAAAAAATGCATTTTATGGATACCTTACAACTAACCTCTTTGAGAAAATTTCAACTGTATGTAAGTATTGATAGGACTGATTTTCTTTTTCATAATACTAATTGTTGGACCACTTTTTACACACTGTATTGTCTTCGGATTTTCCATATGTTTTATATTGAATAAAATACGATACATTATTTCTATATTTAATTTTCATCAAAACAGCCGATCAGATTAATAATGGTAACCGACCAGATTTATACACAGTGGGAAGCAGAGTAAAATGAACAGTGTACAGTATATCGACTGGTTAGACAATAGACCTTAAGTAGGTATCCCTACCGGTCCCTGTTAACATTTTCATTATGTTTATTCAGATAAAAAGCATATAAAGCAAATCAGCAATTAACAGATTTACAATCAATTTTTTGAATATCGCAGCCTGAGAATAAATAAGAAATATAAAATACAAAATCTGAAGTCCCATTAAAAAAACACATTGAAGTCTATCATTGAAAACAAACTATTTTGATAATTTCTTACTTTTGCATAATTTAAAAGAAAACGGTTTTATATTATTTAACCACGAATTGATTCAAATTGTTTATGATGGATTTCAATGACTGGAAATCTAGTTTTTACCAATATTTTTTTTTAAATCTTAAACATATCTCTACCCGTTGAAAAACGGACTTAGAGAGATACATGTAGCAGTGTGCATTAATGTCAAAACAAAGTAGGTATACTTTAGTGTCAAAGATCAATTTATTCAATATAAGAGAAATCTTTTTTTTTTCAGAGAAAAAAATGACTCAATATTATAAAATATTCCCTGTAAGTCCAGCAGCGAAACGTGGTTCTCCAAAAATGAAAGAATAATACAACGTGATTTTTAAAAAAAATAAATAAATAATAAATAATGTAAGATATATGGTATGTGTTTCTGGATAAAAAAAAATAAAAAAAAAAAAAATAATAAAAGAAGTATTTAAACAAACTGAGGTTTTTTTGGAAGTGAAAATTTTTAGGAATTTGTAGGAACTGTTGTCACTTCTCAAGTTTATACGCGTTGACAAAAATGTTTGAATTAGCGAGACAAATTATGAGTTGAATAAGATTTTTTGTAAATGATTCCAAAATATAATTTAAATTTAACAAGTTAGTTCAAATACTCGATAAAGGATGCGTAAATGTGGTTAAAAGATAACTTAATGGTGACTTAATGAAGTTTGACCATTAAGCCACCATTAAGCTGCAGCTTAAATTTGGCTTAATGGTAGCTTCAAGAAGTTTGGACATTAAGCACCTAAAAGCTGCGGTTTAATTCTGGCTTATAGAAATTAACGTCTAATAAGCCACCTTTAAACCACCATTAAGTGATTGTTTAATGATGGATTTTTCGTCCTGTGAGGAGCACACGGCTGGTTTAACCGGTTAACAGGAGAAGCTCACTCCACCATGGCACCTGATATTTTGGGAGGTCCCTGTTTGCTTTGCTCCCGATATGTATTGTTTAAATGGACTATACGTATGAATACTGTTTGTTATCTCAATATTTCATTTCAAAGAATAAAAATTTCAAACTCTTGACAACTTTATAAAAACAGGAAAAAAGGGAAATAAATTTTAAAAAATCATTGAAAACGCTTGGATAATATCAGAATAAAACACTTTAAATAAAGTGCTGGTGTTTCGTGAAACAAAAAGCTCAAAGTAACGATTTTATATATTTTGTTCGAATCAGAGGTATTTTTTTTTCTAATAATGTAGTCGATTGAATTGTACGTTACAAATGTAGAAAAAAAATTAATGCTTTCTGTAGAGCGTGAGTTAAAGCTTCAAGCTTTAACGATAAATCTGCGTTTGGTTCTTTTCTCTAAATATTTTTTGCGCTCCCTTCTTATTTACATAACATTTAAAGCATTGTTGTAACGTATAAACATATACAGACTGTAATTGATTTTTTTCTCAAACATAAATGGAGTAAAGTAGGCTTTGTTTGAGTATATCTCAACTTATTTCGATCCAACGGGGAACGCAATTAAGATCACTGCCCTAGTTGGTAAAGTCATCATTAATTTGTTAATGCTTTGCTAAAATATATTCTTTATTCATCGTAACAAAAGAAATATTTTGCTTTATTTAGTTATATGTGAACAATATAACATATGTTTAAGTTGTAGGAACGAATGAAAAATATTTTATACATGGTGTACTTTTCAAAAGTTTCCTTCATAACTCTAATTATGATTTTTCTTCAAGCTGTATGCGAGAAACGCTTTGCCCATAACTTTAAGGTTTACGGAATATCAAATTCCTATCGGACATATTCCCATTCTGTAGGAATAAACCTCTTTCAGTGTGGAATTTTATGTACAGCAAACCAGTGTTGTGTAGAGTTACTTTACCATTCTAAGAAGAGACAATGTGTACAATTATTTTTCTCTCCAAAGGAAGACAATTGGAACTCTTATCATCCTGTCCAGTCAGAGTTAGGCTTTGCTCATTACCGTAAACGTAAGTAAGCATATTATATATAGAAAAAATTGTCATACAGGCTTATCGGCTTTTGATAGGTTCAAATATATTTTTTTGGTAGTTGGCTACGGCATATGAATTTGATTTAAAATGTTGCATCTTTCAAATTACACAGACACCCCAGTCCTAGCATCCTAACTATTTCCTAGCACATAACCCGAAATTCACACATTTCAAACAAAATTGGAATTATTATAACAACCTTTATTAACCTGTATAATGTATACGATTATTATCGACATTAAAAAGTTAAATATATTTTGATGGTATCTGGATAAATTACTGAGAAAACATACACTACAAAAAAAGTCGCATGGAGCCTAGAAAAGTGAAATAGATTAAATGGACAATTTACCATTCATTACGAATTTTGCGATATCTTTTTTTTTTTTTTTTTTTTGTTTGTCCATTAATTTTTTTTTCAGGGAAGAAAAAGAAAGATATACGTAATCTGTCTCCGATCATTTTGAATTACAATGGAACTGTTTAGTGCGAACCTTTGAAAAGGCGAAGTTCTTTTTGCTTCAAGGCAAAATTCTAAATAATTCCTTCCATAATTTCAAGGTTTAAGCAAATTCTGACATGACGAAATAACTGATGTAAGCATGTATGTTTATATGGATGTATGATTCTGTGTCCCTTTGAGGTTAAAAATATAGGTATTTGTATGTTTTTAAGGAATTTTCAAGATCCAGTAATCCAAAAATATTTATTGATATTATTGTTCTTAAGGTGCAATATCACTCTGATAAGAGAGATGACTTTCCGAGGAAGTTATTCCAAAGAAATCCAATGAATTGTCTTACCAGAGTTTAATAATGAGGACTATTATATAGTCCACTCATTAAAATCCGAACTAAGTTACAAATATTGATTTCTATTTCCTATTGCTTATATTTTTATTAATTACTTATAATAGTTTACCTAAAACATTCATACCCAGTTCCTTTAAACTGTTAAAATCGAGATATTTCTCTCTCTGAACATATAATTAATTTAATTGTTACAGAAATTTCAGCTGCAGACTAACCAGACTTTTTTTTACAATCAATTAATTATTTTTTTCACTAAAATATTTAGGAGAACGATTACTCCTGCAGAAGAAAAGATAATTCTTGTAGATGGATTTATTTTACAGGCACAGAAAACAGATATTCTGATTTAAAATGCAACGCTTTGTAATATTTTCTAATGTGAATTAGATAGGTTTGATAGTAAATATTATTTTAATATATACCTCATATTTTTAATTTTAGGGTGAGATAAAAATTATTGATCTTTCTTTTCACCATATCAAATTTTCTTCATACCATGATAAGACATAATATTCATTTCTGAAAAAAGTAAGCAACGCTTCATACTTTAAACTATTTCCCATTTGAATCTAATGCTATTGTTGTTGATGAAAATCAATGTTGGGAATTTAAAAAAAAAGTGGTGAAATTTGGAGCAGAGGGATATTTCTACTGAAAGGGGGACCTATTTCCGAAAAGTCTTTGCACGAAATTTTTGAAAGTTTGATATTATCTTTATTGGCACTTACTTATAGATATTAGGTGATAAAAATATACCTTTATATGCTAATTTTCATGTCTCAGCACGTGCAAGAACAGACTGTTCTGGTGTAAAGTGCTAAGAAATTATCAATTGTTCGAAAGCATCAATTTTACACACACAAAAAAATGCATTAAAATTGAATCAAAATGATAAACCAAACTAAAAATCAATATTTATTACAATCAGTAGACTAACAGCTTTAAAATTATTGCAAATTTAATGGATTTTTATACGTCACAATTTTTTTCTTGAGCACAACGTGTAAGTATCATTCCATTTTCCCTGCATTATTTTTTGCAATTTATCATCTTTTATAGAGAATATTGAAAAGAGACCTTGTATGAAACTTTTATGATTAATATATTTTGAAGAAATAGTCTGTCTTATTATTTTGATAAAGAAAATGTATACATTTATACGGAATGAGAAACATTTAGTTTTTATTTTGTTTTATGAAAATTTGACCTTTCTGAACAAAGATACTTTTAAGTTAAAAGTGTTAAACACATTGTAAAATATATATTAAAAAATATATTGAGAAACATATTTTTTTTTTATTTAAGGACTTGCCGATTTATTTTATTCTACCTGATTGCACACATTTGTTTTAACCCCTCCCTTTCCCCCTTCCCCCAGTCGACATCAAACACGCATAAGAAATTATTTGACAATTTCATGTGCATCACGTTCAAGTATATTTCATTTCATATACCGCAGGTATTAGAGCAGTTTTATTCTATAAAACTGTAGAACATCAATTGGTCATACCTTTACTTGCTTAGCCGCTTAATTTGAGCTCCCAAATATGGCTGATCTTGCTCGGAAACAGAAGGGGTTTTTTTTTAATCTTATATGAAATTGCTTTATTTTATTCAATCAACAAGAGACAATAACAAATTCTACTTTCAAACTATATTTTTGGTAATTCTCCAATTTGATATACATGCATAAGTACCTAGCTTCTCACGTGTGACCTCGTTTTCTCATTGTACAATTGCATGTCTGCACATTACTGTAAACATCAACTGCAAACTCTTTTATATGTGATGGAGTAAAGAGCCATACCGCTATTGTGACGTCAAACACCGCTGCTCTTACGTCGAACGTCATAGCCCCCTCCCCCCCCCCACACACACACTCCTTTAAGTATTTTTATTTGAAATGCAAGTCAATGGAAAACTTTTGTAATCAAAGCCAAAGTATGTATATTTCAGCCCATTCATAATGGGTAGTCAAAATTGAGAAAAACCACGTATGGTTCGAATTTACTATACACTTGCATGCACTCAAACGAATTTCTTTTACGTACAAAACGATTTAAAGTCTGAGATATAGCAAAAACAAAATCGAGACCCAAGGATCTTATAGCCGGGTATAACTTGCATCTGTTTTTTCATTACATTGAAAAAAAATGACTCCCCAAAAATTACATCGTACATTACAATTCAGAACTATGAATCGTTCCCTAATATACAAAACTGGTCAGGGTTGTCAAACACACTCAAGAAGAGTGTTTCTGAGGTTTATTTCTATATATTTACATTTGCTGCGTTTTTCTACTAAGCCAACTGTGAAATTGATTTGAAAGTCATTTTTTGTATACTCACGCGTAGAAATATACATGGTGATACACGCGCTAAAGTGACGTCACAATAGGCTACAGAGACGTTAATAAAAATGTAACGATGTAGGGCAGCAAAGAATTTAAATACTGAGTATATCTTGTAAAATGTAAATATAAGGAATGTTTTTAAGTTTTGTGTGAGTTATTGGTGTGTAAATCACACAGACTTGTCACGTAGGCATATTTCATGAAGCGCGCTAGCGCTTCATGAAAAATATGCCTACGTGCAAGTCTGTGTGATTTACACACCAATAACTCACACAAAACTTAAAAACATTCCTTAAATAATTGTGTATATGGAAGAAGACATAAATGAAAACATAAAGAGAAAAGTCTAAGATATGAGAGTCATACGCTCAATAGGTATTCCTGATGGAAGTTTGCGGCTTACCTTCCTTTGTTTTTGCCAAAAAAATTAATGTATTTGAATTTTCTATTCCATCTCAGAATCAATATGCAAATTTAAATAAAGCAGTCATAAAGTTCAACTTCATCAAAGGAACGTAAAATATACTCTAAGAGGCTAAAATTAAAATATAAGAGATATGCCGTTTCGTGTTTTCTATGAAATATTGAGATAATAAGCGGAAATCAAGCTCAAATGACCATTTAAGAATACATATCTGGAGCACAGCCAACACGGTCCTCTAAAAGCATCAGATATAGGATCAGGTACCATTGATGAGTGAGCATCCCCTGTCGACCAGTCACATATACTGTGTGCTCCTTGTCATGAGCAGGCAAACGATAAAAAATGCAGAGAATTCAGTGTGTAAATAATGTTCTAATAACTATAGTATGAAAATCGCCAGTCAGCATTCGACTTAATCATACATTGTATTTAATGAAAAGGTCCTTGTATCGACCATAGAACTTGCCAAATGTTGACTTAAAACGAGATTGTTGGTATCATTGTTTCATCATTTCATATATTTTCTCATCATTTTCAGAACTTATATACTAATTTTAATTCAGCTTTCAAAAGATATCTTTCAAGAAAATGAATCAGATTCTTTTGCAAACAATTGGAAACTTGTTCATGCGTTTAGTGAAATTTTACCAGATTAATGGATGTTTGTCATACTCATTTGAGTAGGAAATGCTTTCTATAAGTATTATTTTTTCATCTTGGCAACAAGCATTTATGTGAATGCTGTGTTATAACTTATGACACCTGTTCCAATCTAGTTTCTGGATTCAATGTTTGTTTTGCTCTTTTTTTTAATTTGATTAGATTTTCTAGCATTACTGTTCGTTATCTTCTCACTACATCCATCACATAACGAGAAATGGTGGATTGATTGATTGATTGTATGTTGTTTAACGTCCAATTCGAGAATTTTTCACTCATATAGAGACATCACCATATACCGGTAAAGGGCTTCAAATTTTGACCTTTACTCGGCACTCAGGGCCATTGAGCAGTGAGGGATCTTTATCGTGCCAACGCCTACCGTGACGCGGGGCCTCGGTTTTATCCGAGGCCCGCAACTTTCACTTCAAAGTACCGAGAGCATGGCGAAGGAACAGTTGCTACCCATTTTTATTAGGTCAGTCGCTGCCGAGATTCGAACTCAGAACCTCCCGATCACGGAGCGAGCGCTCTACCGCCTGAGCTACCGTGAACGGTCCGAAGAATGGTGGAACAGACAGAAGATTATCATTTGTTTGTTTTCTTTTACTTCAGTTTTTGATTGGATTGCATCAAAGGCATGAAAGATGTCATTATTTAATATTAATGAACATAAAATATTAATTATTGGAAAATCTTTTAACATTTTCTCTCATGAATTTCAAAATAGGATCACATACAGACGAATAAAATTTATTAAAACATTGCTGTGATGTCATTCCTTTGTGCTTGCTGTCTGAAATATACCTTTGGTAGTTCAATATTAGTGAGCAGTTGATATTAATCGTAAGATCAGACTGTCTCGATACTGATATCCTTTAAAATTGGACTGATACTGAACAAAAGAAATAAAAAGTGTAATTATACAGCAAGCAGCAGACTAAAATTTCATATTTTCAATGATGATCTTGAAACATTGATCATATATAATTGATCATATATAATTGGAAAATAAAATAGTAAACTTCCGATTAATCCCAATATATACTGTAACAGGAAGAAGAACATGCGAAAAAAAAAAACGGGGAAAATTGTAATAAACATCAACTTAAAATATGTTTCAAGCCGTCATTTCTAATTCAGCCTTCAGAAAAACAGACGATCATTTTAAAGGTGACATAGGATCAGATTTATACGCAGTGGGGTGCAGGCTAAGATTAAAAGTGTATAGCATCGACCGGCTAGACAATAGACAAATAAACCGTAGTCACCTCTCAAGAAATCAAATATATGCACAACTATACACACAATATACAGTGATGGTTTTCTGTGATCAATTATTTTTACAAAATTTAAAGTTTAATACAAGCAGATAACAAATCAAAGTTTAAGATTGTAAGCAAACAGGCAATTATTTTGATACACATCATGATGTAAAAAGAATTAAATCTATTAATTTTAAATTAAATTAAATCTTTAAAAAATTAAACTTAAGTGTTAAGCAAAAAGTGTCAATTATTAAGCACACAAAAAACTTAAATATCCATAGCATATATATAAGAACTATAATCTATTTTTTTCCATTCCATCTCTCCGTTTTCGACGATATATTCTTTTTTAAGAGAACATTTTGTTTTATCTCTTAAATTTTCATCTTATCGTGCTTATAAGAGCGAAGGATATGTAATTTAGAATTTAGTCATAAAGTTGTTTATCACCAAACATCACATCGAACTCATTTCTTAAATCATTTTGACGTTATATCAAAATGTTTAATTTTAAATATGTAAATATATATTACAAACAGTATAAAAATACATATAACAGTTATAACTCTAAGTCTTGCGAAAATTTAGTCAACAATAAAAGTGTTATATTTCCCGACAGTTTTCATCAACCGGAAAAGCACACTGGTTAATGGGACGTCTTTTAAGTAAAAGGTTGTGGGATCTATTGCAGATTTTTAAAAAAATAATTATAATCATAATCGCCGAATTAACAAATGTATCAATTCGGTATTTATAATACGCAAGACAAAATTAATACAAAATAGTATTTTACCCATAATAGTGGCTTAAAGGTGGTTTAAAGGCAGCCTAATGGAGTTTGGACATCAAGCACCTCTAAGTATAGCTTAGTGGTGACTCAAAAAAGGATCTTTACGCCACTATTAAGCACCTATAAGCCATCTTTTAACCATGCCACCATTAATCTACATTTTGTCTACCAGTTAGGACTTAGTGATGGCTTAAAGGTTACTTAATGATGCTGTAAATATTACTTAAAGATAGCTTGAGGGTACTTACTGGTGACTTAAAGACGACCATTAAACCATCATAAAGAACCTATAAGCCGTCATTAAACCAAACTTAATGGAAGTATTTCATCTTGTGTTAATTTGACTGTTTGCTACAAATTCTGGAAAAAAAAACAGAATTCCAACCTTTCCCAAAAAAGCACTTCCCGGATTGCTGGTTATGTTTTTCTTCTTTTTTTCCCGCGCTGTCAAAAAGCAAGGTACATGCGTACGCTAAACGCAGAACAAAAAAAAATTAAATGGTCTAATGTACCTTCAGTATCTGCTTTATTTTCTGCTGCTGTTAAGTTAAAATCAATGTTCACATCAGCATTTTTTCATTCCATTCCAAAATCATCATTTACTAGTCTAAGATTTTCTGTATGATAATACGTTGCAATGCTTAAGCTCACTGTATGTTTTAAGGAAGATAATTTCTGTCCCCACTGTCCGTATCAAACAAATTACTCCAAATAACTTCTACAGAGTCGCCGATTCTCTAAATACTGAGTTTATTTGAAGCATGCATTCTTGAAAAATTGCTTCAGTGGTCATTAAAACTTTCGTGCTTTGTTTAAACTTTAGGACTATCTTAATTAAATAAAAAAGAAATGTTGTAAGTACGATAATATACAATTCTGTATTTAAACCAAAAACAATCTGACAGTTCTCGGCCCTGACGGGTCTCAGACTGTCTAATATTTTTTTTTTCAAAAATACAGAACTGTATTCGACATATATTCAATACAAAACAGTCATAGATTAAAGGATTTTCCCACAAATAACATTTTGATGAGTCATCTATGGAGATAAAACTTTGCACGAAGATTGAGGAAAGCTGAAAGAAGAAACATTTTATAAATCTTATCAAGATCAGCGATGGTATACTTTATTTCGATATGCAAGCATACTAGTATCATACACTGTACATACTGACAATCATCTTTTTTTTTTAAATGCAATCACTGTAAATAGGTTTAGATTCCAAGAATTTTTCTTTTACTTCGGAATATATAGGAAAATAACAAGTAATATGAAATACTCTTGGAGAAATAGAGCAGAACTTCAATGCATTTTTTCTTAATGATTAGACAATAAGAAGGGAAAAAACACACAACCTTTGTCAAATATTAATGCTAGTATCGTTTAAGTAATGTAAGATAAACTCTTTGTTTAAATAATTGCAACTTAGCTTTGGCAAAGGCACCATTGAGCAATGAGAAATTTTTTACAGGTCTAAGATATTCATGATAAGTTATTATCTTACTGATTAATGTGGAGATATTCAAGTAATAATAAAATTGAATTTTAACAGGTTGTATGGCCCCTTGGACTGAATACAACAACCATTGCTACTTGAAAGGTCAGATGAAGGTCACGTGGACGGAAGCTAAGGTATGTTATATACTGTTAACGTAGTTTCTTTTAGCTCACCTGAGCCGAAGGCTCAAGTGAGCTCTTCTCATCACCTTTTGTCTGGCGACCGTCTGTCTGTATAAAGTGTCCTTGGGTGAAGGGGATTCAAGTTTGTTCAAATGAAGGGTTATGTCCTCTTTCAAAGGGGGGGGGGGTAATTAGGAATTAGTGAAAAAATAATGGAATGACTTAAAAATCTTTTTCTCAAGAACCAGTGGGCCAGGAAAGATGATATGTGGAAACATACTCAGATAGTGTAGATTCAAGTTTGTTCAAATCATGACCCCCGGGCGTTCAATGGGGCCACAATGGGCGATTAAGATTTTACATAGGAATATATAGGAAAATTTTTAGAAACTCTTCTTCTCAAGAACAGCAAAGCCATGATTGGTCATATTCATATGGAAGCATCCTCAGGTAGTGTTAATTCAAGTTTGCTCAAATCATGACCACCAGGGGTTGGGTGGGGCCACAATTGGGGATCAAAGTTTTACATAGAAATCTATAGGAAAATATTTTTAAAAAATCTTCTTAAGAACAACAAAATCATGAAAGGTCATATTTATATGGAAGCATCCTCAGGTAGTGTAGATTCAAGTTTGTTCAAATAATGATCCCCGGGGTTAGGGTGGGGCTAGAAAGTTTGATCAAAGTTTAGCATAAGAATACATAGGAAAATTCTTCAAAACTCTTCTTCTCAAAAACAGCGAAGTCATGATTGGTCACCTTTTTTTCAGATTTCTTTGAAGCAGAATGAATTTCCTTATTCAAAAAGAAAAATCTGGTATATCCAAGATATTTCTATCAATTGACAATAGATATTTTTTTCATACGTTTACTAATATTTCACAGTAAAAGTAAACTACAAAATAGAGCGTGGCACATATGTTTCATCTAAAATGTTTTAAAGACTAAACCAACTATCAACTAAATTGCATTTCCAACGAGATGACTTTTCATCCTCAATTTTTCTTTATTATGTACCAATATTCAAGATTCATACGAGCCCTCAAAGAAAGCTCAGTCAGAATAACAACGGTCAGTTTTCGGAAGGTCGTGGGTTCGAACCCAAGGAGAAACAAAATTCCAGGTCCTATTGACTCCCTTATAATGAAAAATGTGAAAATAATTCACAGTGATCAATCTCAAAAAACTTTAAAACATTACAAGCCTGTGAACATGTATTTAGTAAATTTAGTATAAATAAAAAGACCTAAGAATTGATATAATATAGGTCAGTCAAAATACAACATAATGCTAGCTTGTACTTGCAAAAAAAAATCACTATAAAAAAAAAAGAAGTTAGGAAATGCTGACTTTAAACGATGTTGTTAAAATCCCTGTAACATCGACTTATCTGACAAAATCATTCTTTTTTTCTACAAGGCGAAGTGTGAGGAGCTGTGCTCTCATCTGGTTGTAATTGACAGCAAAGAAGAATCTGTCTGGCTCGCTACAACGTTTCTTTTTAAAAGTTGGTACTTTTGTAGAGTATTAAAGTATGTTATTTATTATTTTATTTTATTCTATTTACGTTAAATTTTCTGCATGAGTGAATTCTATTCTCCTCTATACATCTGCATCTTTCAGAATAACATGCTACAATAATAATATTTTGTGTATTATTTTTTCTTCAATTATATCTACGAATATTTTAATCGCAAAAAATGGTGATGTACAGTAGATGGTAAATTCAATTCTGTGTTATAAATTATTAACAGGTTGTTTCTGCAAAAAAGTTTGACGTTAAACAAAATAAAAGATATATTTTACAAAAATTCACCGAAATCTTATCTTGAGGATTAAATTTATCACAAGATAATTGAAATTTTGACATAAATTGGAAAGTTTAGAACGGTTTAAATCTTTTCTAAGAAAATATTGAAAAAAAGCATTTGGTCTAGATAAAAACAGACGATATATAGCTGTTGTTACCAAATTCTTACGGTTAAGAAGACATAAAATATCAAAAAAGTCCTTTTTTGCTTACGTAAGCGTGTTATCATAACAATCAGAGCGCCTGATTTTATTATTTGAATTTTGTCTTTTGTTTCCTTGGCCTGTTTAAAATTTTACAACTTTGAAAAAAATATGGCGGTAATGTCTCTCATCTCCGATAAAATTAGACTTTTTTTTCTCACAGAGAGGTTTGTTTCTGTTTCATGACATTTAAAAATAAAATTAGAACTCTTACTCTGTTCAGTAACAAACTAATTTTTCTATTGTAAAATATTGTCAAGGGCATGATGTGTAACTTATAATTATTATTAATATTTTAAAAACCCTTTTATTTGAGCTCTAAACGGATTATTATATTCTAAAGTCTGTAAAATGTATAAAGCATTGCAATACCGGTCTATGGATGCTCATGTAAGGCACTTGCTTACAAATTTACTGTTTGGAAGTAATCAGATTTATGCCCCCCCCCCCCAATTTCTATGGATTTGTTTATATTTATCTCTGTTCATTATATTCACACTCTTATGACGGATCATTGTAGACACTTGTCCTTCGAACGTATTTACGGACTGCAGTGCATGGACTGGTGGAAATGACCTTGAAAATGAAGGTCAGTACCGTTGGAATGATTCAAACGTGACCATGACCTTTACTTACTGGTATCCATACGAACCAAGTATCAATGATCCAACTGTAGCTGAAGAGAGGGACTGCATTGATTTGTTAAAAACAGCCAAATGGAATGATAGGCCCTGTTCCTTTCTTAATTTATACATTTGTGAAAAATTTCATGCTCTTTAGATGAAATATGTACAACAACACTGCATATTTTACCGGATAAAAAATAATATCAATATTCATTAATGGGTTCTTTTTTAAGATTTTGTACATTTTTTTAAAAATTCTATTACAGGGTTAAGTTCAGCCTATTTTTGTATCATAAAATAAACAGGAACAAACTTGAATATGAATGTTGATTTTACTATGTCAAAATAAATTCATAATATGTATTTGCCTCTAGTTAACGGTCTCTTTATAAAATTTTCCCTTCGTGCATTTTCAAAGGAATTTTCTAAAGGACTGATTTTCTGATGTTTTAAAAAAGACAGTTCCCAAAGAAAGCGCTGTGGAGGTAATTCCAATGCATTCTAATTCGTACTTAAAACATACAAATCTAGTTATCGAGATCTAGATAGTAACAAGCTGAATGTATTGAAGATTTAAGATAGCATACCTCTTCTCCAGTAACAGAGTAGAATAGACTATCTTCACATTCATAGCAGGCTGTGATATCAATTGGTTAAAATTAGTTCATTTCAAGAAACAAGAACGTTTGGGTAAGATAGCTAAACAATTACATCCTGACCAATTAATAATTCCCTATTGTGTCTAACGATAATTCAATGTTAAACTCAATTAACATTAAATGAATGTTTATTTCGTGTTAAATTAACGTTAATATTTTAAACATTAAATTAAAGTTAAATTGCCACATTAATTTAACATTAAAGTAAATTTACGTAAAATCTTTAAGATAAATTTAAGTGGGTCGTGAACCGTCCAAAATAAACCAAGATGTTAATGATAATTTAAGGTTAATTAGTTAATATTTACATTTCCAATAAATTTCCCCTATGATTCTTTACAAAATAGAATACAGTTCATTTTCTCATGAACTACCATGAATGGGCATGAATATCTCCATTGTTACGTCATAATACCTCACCTGACGTCAAAATTATAGTGCAAACTCTTTTGCTTTAAAAATGACAGTTGAATGGCGTTATATGAGACATATCATCAGAAAAATAATGTAAATATAAGAAATGAATTTAATTTTTGAAAATTCATGAGATACATGAACTACGACGCTTCACGCCTGCATATTTATCATGAAGCGCTATTGCGCTTCATGAAATATGCCGGCGTGAAGCGTCGTAGTTCATGTCCTCATGAATCTTCAAAAATTAAATTCATTTCTTAAATGTAAATTTCATGTTAATATGAATTTAACGTTAATTGTTTAATGTTAATTTCATGTTAATATGAATAACACGAGATTATTATTTATTTGTCAACGATAAATTAATGTACAGTAACTACACAGTTGAAAAATAGTTGCAAAAAGTTTCATTTACATTCATTTAGTACTCCGAGATAAAATGTAAATGTTTACATTTTTTCTTCTAGAACCATACTGATTTTATATCATAGACATAAAAAAAGCTTGCAGAATTCAGTTTAAAGATATGTTTATTAAACGGGGAAGGGGGGCAGGCTGTTAATCCCAATCTCCACTCCGACTTCTGATTGTATTTTTATGCATTCTTGCAGGTGAAATTTATCGAGAATGAATAAATTCAATGTCGATAGAAAAATAGTCTACATTTTATCTCTAGATCGTTTTTGTTTCTTTATCGTACGAAAATGTACGTCTTGTTTGATGTCATTGGCCGTAACAGAACTTATTTGGAAGCTGAAAAAAGCTGAAAACAGAGATAAATGAATTATTCATGGCTCTACCAAAACTGAAAAAGTAAGCGATTTTCAGTATGTTAAGTTATAGTTTAGTTGTACTTAAGTTATAGTGATGACATTAACTTTTCAATCGTTAACTTCCCTTACTTATGCAGCAATATATCCTTATCACCTGCATATGGGGTTTATATTTCTCAGTTGATTTGATACGCTACAGCATGCTCTACGTATGTACAATTTCTAAAAAGAGGTAAGTTATTGACAAACAAGTTGATGAAACAAGAACATCAGCAGTCTCGTTTAAAGTTATCATTTCGTAAGTTCTATGATCGATACAATGACCTTGTCAGCAAATACAATCTATCATTAAGTCAAATGCTGACTGACTTTTTTTCATTCCAATTGCTAGGCCATTATTTACACACTGAATTGTCGACGGACTTTTCCGTTATTTCCCGATCTTGACAAGGAGCACACGGCGGGTGTGACCGGTCGGCAGGGGATGCTCACTCCTCCATGGCACCTGATTCCATTTCTGATGTCTTAGAGGTCAGTGTTTGCTCTGCTCCTATTTTGTAATGTTTAATAGACTTTTGAGCTCGAATACTGTTTATCTCCACATATTTCATTTCACAAACTTATGGACTTCCTGTACAATCACAAAACGCTTTATTTTTGTATATGTAACTGTGTCGTACACTGTGATCATGGTGATGTGCCAGATCTGTGAGAATTTTTCAATAGTAGCGTTGCTAATTTATTAATTCTATTTAGCATTGAATGATTTTGTGTGATATAGGGAAAATTCGAAAGTGAAAGTAGAAATCTTGTTCAAATTCAAATCCATTTGACGAAAAATTGGAAATGTGACTATTTATCCAAATCCAATCTCGTCAAAGCTGTTTTCTTCATTAATAAGAAAAAAGTACGATTTGTTTTATTTTAATTGTATATCAAGTACATGTAACTGGAGTTCAGGGTCACAGCTCTGAATATTGACTGAAAGTCGGACTTAGAACTGGAGAACCTAACTGCCTGATAAAAGTGGAGATTGGTTATTTTAAAACTACCATGATAGTGGTGAACTCAAAACAGGTATTAAAAAATACGGTAAATGTTGTGACACTTAATGAGATTTACGGTCAAGGCACATAATTATTCGCCACTTCCGCGCAAATCGCGTCACGTTTTCTCGCATGTTTCGGTAAAGTGGGCCTGAGCGCTATTATTTGACAAAAGATTTTCCCTTTCTATTTTAATCTGTGTTTTGTAATACTAAAATTGATGATACACAATATTTTTGTCGTCTGCTTTATGTTTGTCGATAAATTTATGTAAAAACAACAATGATCGGAAGGGGAAAGAATTAGATACGTCCGTCAGAAGTGTGCTTGTAAAAGCGTATAAAGAGAACAGAAATACATTAGAATTGGAGGGAATATTAGGAATTCCTAGGTCTACAATCCGTAGTATTGTGAAAAAGTTTGATATAACAGGACAGGTAGAAAATGGACGTGGAAGGGGAAGGAAGAAAGTGTTTACAGACAGAGATAAAAACAAACTTTCATGTCTAGTTAAAGAAAACAGACGACGAACTTACGAAGACATAACAGGTATTATAAATGAGGGAAACAATCATAGATTTTGTACTACAACTGTAAAAAGAAAAATTCAAGAGCTGGGATACAAAAGGAGGGTTGCTCGCTATTCTCGAGGCCAACAAAAAACCTCACAGTAAGTGGTGCAAGGAAAGAAGAAATTGGACTGTTGATCGTGAATGGAATAAATGGGTGTTTAGTGATGAAAGTCAAATAGTAATTGGAAAAAATAAGAAAGTTTATATATGGAGAAAAGACGAGGAAAAGTACAGAGCGTAGCTAGTGTGTCCGCCATCTCGACGACATCTGAGTATCATGATCTGTGGTTGTGTGTATAAAAAGAATAGGAACTTTAACTAATGTAGAAGGTAACATAAATGCAAGAAAATATATGGAGATATTCGACAACAACCTTTGGCCCGTTTTAGTTAGACATTTTCTAGATAACCAGTATGTATTTATGAACGACAACGCTCCCGTTCATAGAGCAAATTTAGTAAAAGAATACGTCGCCAATAACAACATAATTACAACATCAGTGCCTGTCCAGTAGCCTGACCTCAGTATTATCGAGAACATTTAGTTAAAAAAAAAGAACACTGGAAACCCGTGTCATATTCATTAGCACAAAAGATCAGCTTATGGCGGAAATTCGGACTGCCTGGAAAAATGTTCCAGCCTCCCATATGGGGACCTGTAAAAGACAATTCCTGGCAGACTAAATGAAGTATTAAAGATGAAAGGCAATTTTACAACGTATCGAGGTAAGATAGGCATTTATTAATTGTTTAACAGATCCTAAATATCAAGGTGCGGAATGTAAAAAGTACGGCAGCCATTTTGAAGTGGCGAATAATTATGTCCCCTGACTGCACTAAGTGTCATAACATTTATCGTAACCGTACCCCCCTCCCCCCAGACACACACATAAACACTAACAAAATTATTACTAGTGAGTGTTTTCAATAATTTTGTCTAGCAACATTTCATTAGCGTATTAAAGAATTAAATTTCAAAAAGAATTAATCAAACTTTTTTCTTCCTTTTTACAGACAAGATAGAAGAGCAGGCTTTTCACTGTATACAATTAACACCTACTTGGATTGATGTTTTTCAACATAATCAGGCGTTTAGGTTATAAATAAAATAGTATGTACGAGGGCCGTTCAAAAATTATGCGGACTCTGCTATTATTTACTCTTACAGACGTCATATAGAATTGAAATTTCACAGGAACATATTTCTTAAAAAATTCCAATAAATTCTTGGTAAAAATTTTTGATTTTATTTAATATCTCATAAAATTATTGCCGTTTTGATACTGCTGATGGTGATGTACGAAGCACTGCAAAAATGTTGAAAAACAATCATGCGGTATCCAAAATTTTATTCATTTATTTTCCATATTCCACGATATTATTCAACAATTTTCTCTAAAATTTCTTTTTATTGTTTTATTATTTAGTAATTAGATTTATGGCGTAATATTTGAAGTACTAATAGAAATATTGTAATTTTTCCCTGATGTGATCACTACGAAATCAACTGCAAAAATGACGTCTCGTGATTTGACGGAGCAGCGCACTTTTATCAAATCAAGAATCATGCAGGGAAAACACCAACAGAGACCCAGAATAATCCTAATGAAACATGTAGTAAACCAGCTGAATATCCGACACATCTCTACAAAATGTAAAAAAGAATTTTAGACGGATAGACCTTAGTCAAAAGGCAATACGGAAGGAATGGAAGAAGTTCATCGACAAAATACTGATCAGGCTGTTACGAATGTGATTGAGATCGACTGATGTCAAACTTTACTTCAGAAATATCTGCAGTTTTGGGGTTTAACACAAACTAAAACACACAGTGATAGTTTTATAGTTTTTAAGCTGAATCGGAAATGCTATATGGATGTTTATTCTGAATGGATAAGGTAACCAAAACTATACAGTATCAAATACTAAATGGAAAATATTGAGAAAATGAAAGCTCCCATTTTTTTAAAATACCCGTGACGTTGAAAGTTTTACTGCGCCGTGACTTCATGAGATGTCCTGTTAAAAAACTTTTTATATGAAATTTTGATGATCATATATGAAAAGATTCTTTTATATTATTTATGACTTTTTGCTTGATTATGTCGTCAAATATATTTTCTGTGCAACAAGTCCGCGTAATTTTTGAACGGTCCTCGTAAATTTAAAAATTTATTAGATAATGTCTACCTCATTTTATTGAATTCTATCTCTAGACTGCAGAGACAAAATTAAAGCTTTAGCATTTATTTTTTTCTATATTTTGTTTTAAATTGGACCCACGAATAATATTGCATAAAAAATGGTTTTTATTTGAATATGTTTAAGTTGTTTGATTTTGAAATTAGGAACTTTTTTGAAGGTTCAATATAAATTCTTGCTGACAAAAATATTATTAATAACACTGGAAAAAATCATCGTCTTAGACATTCTTCAGAATACCAGGTAAAGTACATAAATTACATTAATTACCGAGTGTTCTGAACTTTGATATCATAACGGTTACATCCTTTAAAAAGTTTTGGAATATATACTGGGATCACAATGTTTATCTGTCAACTTGTCTGTATATTTGTTCAGAGATATATCTGAAACTTGTTTTGGCAATCTTTGTTGAACTGATATGTACAATTTACCAAATGACATCTTCAGATTTTTTTTATGCCCCAGTAATCGAAGATTCGTGGGCATATAGTTTTGCCCTGTCCGTCCGCTGTCTGTCTGTCTATCTGTTTGTCTGCAAAAACTTTAACCTTGCCCATAACTTTTAATTGGTTGGAGTTATGGCTTTCATATTTTACATGTGTATTTCTTGTGACAAAATCTTTTTTTGGGTACCATAAAATTTGACCTTTTGACCTTGGAGTTTGACCCACTTTTGCTAATTTTTTTTAGACTTTAACCTTGGCCATAACTTTTGAATAGTTGGTACTAGGGCTTTCAAACTTCACATGTATATATCTTGTGACAAGACCTTCCTTCAGATTTCAACAACTTTGATCTTTTGACCTTGACCTTGGAGTTTGACCTACTTTTGAAAAAAATACCTTAACTTTGACCATAACTTTTGAACAGTTGGGGCTAAGGCTTTCATACTTCACATGTGTAATCCTTGTGGCAAGACCTTCCTTCGGATACCACTACTTTGATCCTTTGACCTTGATCTTGGAGTTTTACCTACTTTTGCAAAACTTTAACCTTGGCCATAACTTAAGAACGATTAGAGCTAGGGCTTTCATACTTCACATATGTAATCCTTGTGGCAAGGCCTTCCTTTGAATACCAACATTTTTTATCCTTTGACCTTGACCTTGGCCTACTTTTGCAAAACTTTAACCTTGGCCATAATTTTGAACGGTTAGTGCTAAGGCTTCCATACATCACATATGTAAAATTTGTGACAAGACCTTCCTTTGGATACCAAAAACTTTTACCCTTTGACCTTGACCTACTTTTGCAAAACTTTAACCTTGGCCATTACTTTTGATAATTTTGTGCTAGGGCTTTCATACTTCAGATATGTAATCCTTGTGACAAGACCTTACTTTGGATACCAACAACTTTGACCCTTTGACCTTGGAATTTGACCTACTTTTGAAAGATTTTAACCTTGGCTACAAGTTTTGAACGGTTGGTGCTAGAGCTTTCATATTTCACATGTGTATTTCTTGTGAGAAGCCTTTCCTTGGGCACCATTAATTTTGACCATTTGAACTTGATCTTGATGTTTGACTTACCTTTAAAAAACTTTAACCTTTTCCATATCTATTCAATGGTTGCTGCTAGGGTTTTCATATTTCACAGGCATATTCCTCGAGACAAGACCTTACTTTGGGTACCAACATATTTGATTTGCATTTGAGAAATTTAACCTTTGTTCTGAGTTGCCATATTGGGGTGTTTCACAAACACATCCTTTTTTTTTTTTTTGAATAGTAGATTATAAGATTTTGGTATTGTCTGGACATAATTTTTTGAACCAATAAAATTTAGAGACTCATATTTAATACAAAAGTAGTTTGTAACAATTTATATGTTTAGATTCTGTACCAATGTCATATTGGGAAAGGTCAAGATCACTAGGTTCAAAAATATGACATTATGATTAATTTAAGTAACTTTGAATTCAAATTAAACATGAGAAGCGAACTCTTGAGATAAAGTTGCTTGCTAATCAAGTGTGTATCGTTCCCTAACCTTGATTAATTTAGACATATTCAGGGTCATGACAAGGAGATTGATATGCTTGCCTTCACTAGAAAGAAATTCAAGATTATTTTATGCATACCTGAGATAAGAGTAAGTTTTACAACTTGATCTTGACATGGCAATTTGGACAAGGTCAAGATAACTGGGTTTGAAGTGTAAAATTTTTGTTCATAGCATCATTTTGTAATATTTCAGATCATATTTGCCCTAACGATTAATTATGGTCCAAGGCTATGTTGTAAATATCAGTTTGCACCTCAGTGTTAGTCTGTTGGTAGACCAAGTGTTGTCCGAACAAAATTGATCCCTTTGCTTGACAGATATCAAACTTTATACAATGGTTCCCCATAAAAAAATAGATGACTTCTATTGATTTTGAAGTCAGAGAGTAAAGGGTTAAACACTCAAAATATAGGAGGACTATGTCCACTTATTATTCAAAGAACCTTTAATTGACAGAAATAGAACAGGGTCCTTTCAGAAAGTAGATGTTCTACCTATTTTGAAGAAACCCCTGTTGTGTTTGTGGTAACAGGGTGAAAGGTCAATTTATTGTAGGCATAGAAAAATATTGTCTGTTCAATATCTTGAAAGCTCTTTGTATGAAAGTATATAAATGAGACATGTTTTTGAGTGTAACAGTTGAAATTTACACCTCAAGGAAAACCATTATCAACCGACGCGTCAGCGTCCTTGGGGTGTCAATTTCAACTGTTACCCTAAAAAACATGCACTATTTATTTTATTATAATGAATGTCTCATTGATTTAGGATGTCAGCAAAAAAAAAATTAGAGATCGTCGTTAAGTTCACGTTAAAAAAACTTTCAAACTTCCCGATTCTGGTTTTCTTAATAAGAAAGCTTTGAAAAAGATTTACCGACCTCTTTATTGTTTATTTGATACTCAGAGAGTCCTTTATCATCTAAAGTTTCATTATTTCTGCAGTGGCCATCATTTTGCGTCTGTAGTTTGTTAATTTCAATTAAGCTACATCGGACGCAAGTTTTGATTGACGTCAAGTTTGTTAGGTTTCTTTCAAATGCACAACTGACGTTTTGAGAATTCTACGGCGAACGATACGCGCATAATTTACACGCATGTGACATTATCGTTTTGTTACCCGTTGTCAAGTGCGTTGCTTATGCTGAGGGTAATATTACAAAATGTTAAATAGGGTCAAAGGTCAAATTTCTCTGAACATAGGCATTTATTCTCTGCTCAATATCTTGAGTACCATTTGCTTGAGACATCAAACTTCGTTTTCTGGTAGCCTCTGAAAAGGAATTTACCTGTTTATGATATTGAGGTTTGACAAAGATCAATCTTTGTGTTATGATTGCCCCTAACCAGTAAATCTTTTTTTCAGTATCATTACAGACATTCCAAATTCAAAAGTTGATCCTTTTTTAATATTGTCGCAAGGGGCATACATGTCTCTAAAAACAAATCTTGTTTTTTTTCAAATTTGTATGATGAGGATTTACATATTTTGCTCAACCATTCTTGTAGGTTGGAATGTGTTGCATATGTTTAAAGGTATTTTGTTTTTAATTAATTGTGATAATATTTGCAACTTTTCTTTTACATTTTGGGGAAAAGAAAGAAGATTGATAGCATCATATTAAACATGCCCGATTAAAACTATTCATATTCTAAATGATGCTTTCCTTTTTATTAAAACTGTTTGAAATTACAGGCAATGCTCGGAATTTTAGGATCCTAAAGAAAGAGCTGATGGTGGCCAGTGGCATCCATTTTGATATTCAAATTGAAAAAAACTGTAACCTACGGAGAAATCAATTTGCAAGCTTAGTTTGCTACAGCACTCGATGAAATAAAATTGAAAATTGTTAAGTGAGCTTCTGAGGTACCTTTAGAGGAACCTGGGATGATTAATAAATCACTGAAGATACTGCTATAGAATATTTACTTTTTTAATTTACTTTTTCGAAGGAATATTCAGAAAATCCCAAATTCCTGTACATGGTTTTTATGCATTTTATTGATAAATAAGTGTTAAATAATTAATGACAATTTAACATTTAACATTAATTTAACATTAAAATAACATTATTCCAACTTTTGAATTTTTAACCTTAAATTCATATATAAGGTCGATTGACGTTAATTTAACGCAAATATTTTACGTTAAATTAATGTTAATTTATTTAGGCATAATTGGCTGTGTAGGTTAATTGATTGATTGATTGATTGATGGTATGCTGCTTTACGATCCATTCGAGAATTTTTCACTAACATAGAAACGTCACCATATACCGGCGAGGGCTCAAATTTAGAAATTCCAGAGGTGGGATCAGGTGCCAAGGGGAGGTGGGGGTGGGGGTTAAGCACCCCCTGTTGACCGGTCGCACATACATGTATACTCTTACGGTCATTTATAGACGTCAACAATTTATGTACAAAGGGATAAAAAATTTTGAGAGTTTGCTGATGTATAGATCTATAGAATCCTTGTAGCAAAATTTCAAGAATGCATACAAGTCAATTTATGCAATAATTAGTCATTGAGTCTCATTCTTGTCAACCTGGTCGAGAAAACTTGGAAAAATTTCTTTGAAGATCGAGCCCGTTGTGAATCATTACTCCAGGCAAATGGAAGTAAGAAACAAGGGCAAGGAAAGGGGGGGTCGGACAATAGTCGAGAGATTTGTTTGTTTGTTTGTATGTTGTTTAACGTCCCTCTCGAGAATTTTTTACTCATATGGAGACGCCACCACTTGCCGGTGGAGAGCTGCAAATTTTGTCCTATACTGCACTTACGGCCATTGAACAGTGAGGGATCTTTTCCGTGCCAGCACCTACTGTGACACAGGAACTCGGTTTATACGGTCTCATCCGAAAGAACGGTCTCCACTTCCCACAGTGGGAATCGAACCCGCGACGTAAGGATCAACTCCTTACTCCGCGACTCTAGAGAAGACACTCTAACCACTGCGCCACGCGGGCTTAGTCGAGAGATAGAATACTATAGTCGAGAGATAGAATACTATATTAAAGAAATATATTTTATTGATGTACCTCCACAATAGTTATGTCTTATCCCTAAAAAAAATTTATAGTTAACTACAGTGTACTATAGATAAATATATTTTACTATAATTAACTATAGTTTACCATAGTTAACTATGAATTAATATAATATCAATTCTTTTTACTATAGTAAATCAAAGTATTTTTACTATGGATTTCAGATTGTTGTATTTTTTGTTCTTCAATTCATGCACATATTTTATATTAAATGGAACTATTATTTGTATATTCATATATTATTTCCAAATTTTACATCACTGTTATCGAATTTAAGAAATTTCAACCATTGAAATCTCAAAAAAAGTTTCAGAGTGAAGATTTATGGCAAATCAAAGTATCAAAGTTTTTACCATAGTTAAGTTGTCATTGGTCATTTGCAAAATTATTTTCTTAAAAAGCATTCTAATTGAACACACAAGTACTTTGAAGTTGATATTAAAAAGATGCTTGAGTTTCTGATTGCCAATAGCTGCTGGAATACTCATGGGTACCAATTGCGCCCCCTTATTAGCAGACCTATTTTTGTATTCATATGAGGCAGAATTTATTCACAAAATTCTATACGAGAAGAAGAAAACACTTATTATGGCCCTCAACTCGACCCTTCGTTAAATCGACGACGTATTATCAATTAACAATAGTTTCTTTAATCCATATGTCGAATCGCTATATCCCAGTGAGCTTGAAATAAAAGATACCACAGATTCCGACACATCTGTTTCATATTTAGATATTTTACCAGAAAAACACGTAAATGGTAACCTAACAACAAAGCTTTATGATAAACGTTAAGACTTCAATTTTTCAATCGTCAGCTTCCCTTACTTATGTAGTAATATACCCTTTTCATCTGCATATGGGGTTTATGTCTCTCAGTTGATTCGATACGCCTTAGCATGCCCTTCGTATGAACAATTTCTAAAACGAGGCAAACTATTGATAAACACGTTGATGAAACAAGGATATCAACAATCTCGTTTGAAGTCATCATTTCGAAAGTGGTACGGTCGTTACAATGACCTTGTCAGCACATACAACCTATCATAAAGTCAAATGCTGCCTGACACTTTTCAAACTAATTGTTAGGCCATTACTTACACACTGAAATGTCTACGTATCTTTCCGTTTTTTTCCCAGTCATGTTAAGGATCACATGGCGGGTGTGACCGATCGGCAGGGGATGCTCATTTCTCCATAGCACCTGATCCCACCTCTAAATTTAGAGGTCCGTGTTTGCTCTGCTCCAAATCTGTATCGTTTCACTGGACTTTTCGTTATCTTCATATTTCATCTTATCAGACACTGCATTTAAACATCACCCTTTTTGAATTACACTCATGTACGCAAATATGCTGTTCTTAGAATTCATGCTTGATTTTAAATCAAATGTTGCTCAAAAGAAAATTAGGATTAGGGTTACTTACACAATGTTCAGGTAGTTTCACAATCTATATGAAATGATTTATTTCTTATATCTTTTTTATTTTGACATCTGCTGTACATGTTCATGTATGATTAAGGTAAAAAAAAAAATCGACTTAATTACATCTGCATAGAAAATCCACCAAAGAACAAACACAAACCAGACTTAAAAGAAACAAATAATCAGCATCCGAAATAACATGTCAAAACATAATTTCCTTTAAAACTTCCACGCAGTATAGATGCATAAGGTATGAACAACTGGGACTTTTGCGCTGCATCTATATAGCCCTTTAAAACTCTAATTTCATTCAAGTCAGATTATCCTATAGAGTTTGAAAACTTAATAGTTGTTGGACAAAAATATAAAGCATTTTTATCAAATAATAATCAATTAATAAGTAATAATCAATGAATGCACTTATTTTTTTTAGACTATAACTGTGCAAGCATATTGTTATAATAAGTCATCGTTTGTGAACTTGGCGAATCTATATTGAGACGAGTATTATTTCCTAACAACAACTGTGTCTGGGAGAATTTATAACGGGTACAATTGTTTGCAATTGTGAAAATAGCTTGATTTTAGTTTTATTCTCTGAACAATCAAATCGTTAATTATATGATTCAAATTTGTTTTATCCTTTTTTTTAATTATAGTACTTTCAATACAAAGTGTTGTAAATTAGTGTTTGTAATGTTATACAATAACAAATTGGCAAACACACCACATATCAAACTCCTCTTTTATAGCTACGAATGAAGACAAACAAACATGAGAATCCAGAGAATGAAAAATACTTACGCCCTTGGTCGTTTACATATATATTATTTAAATACAATCTAACTTGTTTTACATTTTCTTAGTGTAATATTCAACATTATTTTTCCTTCATCTTTTTTTGGAATTTTGATATTTATATTAGGGTCTGAAGACGATCGGTTAAGCTAAATATTTACTGATATTTTACTGACATGGGAATAAAGCTAAGCTAGGAGTTCTGTAAATAATTATATTGAGCACTTTGTTAAATCCATAGGAGATGTCACTGAGTGCTCATATTACAAATCGAAAGTTCAGGTGAGGGTTCTTCTAGAAGATAAATATATACATGTTTTATTATTTTTTTTATCATATCTGTCAATCAAGAGTGCAGGTAATGATACACAAACCGAAAGTACAGGTAAGGGGATTTTCGTTTTAAGTGTCCCTTTCTGTGGAAACAGGTTCGTCTACTTGTTAAGAATTTTTAATTTACTTATTGAATTTGTAATTATTTAGTTGAAAAATATTGGAATTTTCTCGAACCTTATTTAATCCAGTATCTTTATCTTTGAGCTTAAGTATACAAGTATGTCATTGTTTATAAATTAGTGTGATCATGAACAAAAAAGTAAGGTCCACATAATTAACTTTGATACAAATGAATAAAGAGGGCTGGGTGGTCGTGGCCATTTTTAGACTATATTGATCTCCTTTAGAAGAAAAGCTCCATATAAAGATATACAAAAATGATCAAATTTTAAAACTAAAATGTATGATTTTTCTCTTTGCCAAATAATAGTTGACAGCTTAAGATATCATATCTAAAAAAAATAAGTTATATCTGATGGTTAATTTGTTGACCCCCCAGCCTCCTTAATGCTTGTTAGCTATTTTGTATTTATCTTTCAATTGGAAATTTGACGTAAGCCATGAAGCAACTATTAGAGGGCAATATGTTAATGTCCCAGCCCCCTTTTGAAGGTCTTTAAATTCTTGTTACGTGATCAATCTCTAGGGTCAGTTCCAGATTTGTACAGTATGGCAATAAATATAGAAAAATCAAAGTGAGTTATACTTCGAGGACGAAAAATGGGCCGACTCAAAACTTTTTTAACTCCAGGAAACTACTAGATTTTTATGCTTTCCGGAAAACAGATTTTAAAAATTTCGCATTGATTTTGAAATTTTCTTGGAAATACTTTTTCCCACTTAACTACAGACCCAATTTTTTCATCCTGAGTCGGACGAGGGCAAGCAAACAATATTTAAAAGTTGACCTTGATTTTTTTTTTTAAAATTACAATAAATTAATCAAGATATCTACTCGTTTCCTATTAACCATCAAACAAAAGCAATTAAGTAAAATATCGAACCTTGATTTAGAAATGTGTGCAAAACGGGAACAAACCATTTTAAGTCATTTTAAGGTTTAAGCTCATAATATCTTTATAGGGAACTTTAACGCTTAGAATTTTTTTTTTCGAAAGAGTTGAATGCAGTGTTGTAGTCTATTTCAGGGTTATAATTTCTCCTCGACACTTCTTGTAAATTTTTGTCAGAAATTGAATAAAAGTATGCTATAAATCTGGAGAAGCTTATCATTATGTCAGTCAAAATTTTCTGGGACTTGGTACCTATCAATTATTCAGAATGCCTTTCAAGAAATAAGGGTTTTTATCTCGCTGCTTTTTACAGGTAAGAGCTTGATAAACTCTGCACACTTATGAAGTTCAGTTGTCATCTAACATTGTCGTTTCGCTGAAAATAACTTTGCATGTTACTTTTTCAGATTTCTGCTATTTAATTATACCTCGGAATGGATCAAATACCTAGACTGTCAGAGGTGGTCTATGTAGGACTGTGTCAAAAAATAGGGAGTTCTATAGAAGTGAGGTTCAGGAGAGAAGTTATGGACACTGAGGAGGTTTTGATGAAACATCTGCTCACCATGAGGGGGTATGACAGAATGAAGAGTGGGAGTACACGTGAGGGATTCAGACAAAGAACTTCAGTTGAAGATTGGATGTTCTGGCATTCGGACCACAAGGTAATTTGTTATTTCTCACAGATCAGCCTCTACCGTATACCACAACACACTCTGATCCTTATGGAGTGTGATGATCAATCTCCGGGATTTGCCAGACTTCATCTGATGAGTCCCTCAAACAATATAAAAACTAGACCTTCCTGTGTTTTTATGAATGGCGAAGTTTATATTTCTAGTACATTATTCCGCGATAGCTATTTCCAAGATTTTAAGTCCAGATGTGGCCTTACCGCCTCTTCTTTCCTTCATGGACCTTGTTCTACATTAAATGACCTAGGTAAAGAAGCAGACTTCGCTTTTTGCTTATGGTCACATCAATGGCCATCAATTGCACTGCCATGGATGCAAAGATGTCATCGACAAGGTTGGCCATCCAAGGTTGTTCTTTCAAAAATACTAAGTGGAGGATTCCATGTTGTTCCTATCGGCAGCACACCTGAAAATCAACTAGAATGGAGAATCTCATTCTCGAAAGCGGAACAAAAACTTGTTTATTCGGTGAATCACTGTCAGTTTTTGTGTAATGGTCTCTTAAAATTTTTTTCTAAAAGAAATAATTAATTTTCAAAATAATTCACCAATTCTATGTTCATATTTCATAAAGACAATTGTATTTTGGATAATTCAGAATGGTAATTGCTTGACTTGAACACCTCATAATTTGCTGTCTTGTTTCTGGAAATGCTTTAAATTATTAATACACTGGGTACGTATAATTTGTTTCGAATGAAAGTCATCGGTTCTGTACAGACTTCATTGTTCAGTCAGTTGTATGATTTATATTGTAAGGGGATATCCTGTCTTCTATTAAGTCCAACCCTGAGACCTTACCTTAGTCACGCCATTTTATATAAATCAATGAGTGTCCTTACTGACGAGAACAGCATCAAATGTAGCACTGAGTTAGATATCAGCTTCTTTAGTGAACTATATTTATTTAAAGATATTATTTTTATCGAGGAATTCCGAGTTTACATGGAACATGTAAAAAGAATAACTATTGGAAGGTTGACACCATATCAGTTAGTTACCTTACAATGTATGACATCAGATGTGTTACGTAAAATCGCCTTCTTGATTAATAGTTGTATTCCTCCAAATCAATATTGTAATAAGTTTCAATACATAGCTAATAAAGTATCTAATATATTGCTTAAAGTGTCGTTCACGTTTGGTTGTTTGTCAGATATTCTGTATCTGGCTGTTTACGTGTACAGAGATTGTAGGTATGAACAAACACTGAATTGTTTACAGGAAGCACAGGAGAGAATGTCACAACCATATATTATATACGAGTATTATGGCAATGTAAATGTTAATATGTATAGACAGTTCATGGCTGGGATGCCTGTGTGTAAAAAAAAAAATAAGGAGAGCTGTAACGATAGATATTGAGTTATTCAATGATAATACTTACATCAATGAACTAGTGATGGAGCAGAAGATCAGTGAGAAGGGTAGACTGCCTGTATTATTGATCCCACCCCTAGTTATGTTACACATGTTGTTTATACTAAATTACCACAGACTGGGTGACACAGTCAGATCACAACAATCTCTTCATAATCTACAGACTCTGCTTCTCTATGATGACGGTTTGAATGTACCTACTAATCGAAGAGATATTTCATGGCAGATACTTGGTATCTGTCAACAGATCTGTGGGGATTATGTAGGATCTCTGCAGTCCTATCAATATTCATTACAACAAAAACCAACTCATCATATTCAGGAAGCGACACTGCTATGAAGGAACTCACTTCTTCATGTAATGAAGTGATGTTTTATATATTAGAACAATTATTAACAGATCATACTAATTTGAAATTTTCTTGATTGAAACTGTCATTTTACATCTTTATTATTTCTTTTTTTTTTAGTTTTCAGATTGTTACATTTTAATATATACATACTTCTGTATGTTTGTCATTGACTGCCAGTTCTGTCCATGTTATTTCAATTCTGCAAATTCTTAATTTTTTTTTTTTAAATAATTGACTCATCCTGATTATCTGACGTAAGTTGCTGGAAAAAAAGTCTCATAATTATTTAGTACATGATAGATTAACTTTTTTGAGAACAAAGTCTTTTATTGTCAAAATATGTAATATTTAATTTTATTACTATAATTCTTACTGTGTTCATTATTAGGCGACACAATTTCCTGAAAATGTAAATTTGATTTAAGATGCAATTGAAATAGCTTCTTTGCTGTAGTTGTCGGTTCTATGAGGGATTGCCATTCCGAGTCTTACTATTTTGGTTTTATTTTATTTTATAAACGATACCATTTTAAATAATTAATTTGACTGATGATTGATCTGTATTCAGCATGAACTTTGATTTTTTTTTTTTTTTTTTTTTTTCATGCAAGATTCAATTAAAATAGTTTGTCTTGATACTAAAATTAATCAATTATAAATTATATGTTTTCCTTACTGCATATATAAAAATGCAAATAGATTATTCCTGTTTATGGCATTCAGGTAATAACTGCTTTCTCATTTGGTATTTGCGACCGTTAATGCTGATTTAACGGTCGCAAAACTTTTACCGGCGACGCGTAAGCAAAATTAACAATCATAAAAAAATTAGAAGATAGTTTTTCCCAACTTAATGCATAATGTTATCTTCTGAAATATGAAATACATATTTAGATCAAAGGCAGCATACAATTTTTTTCTCTCCCCATATATAGCGTGTAAAATATTGCTAAAACATTTAATATTGTTTATGTAAGTATGAGTAAAGATGGAAGTGGGTGGGTGTGAAAAATTTTCCTGTGCAATATTTAAAAAAATGAATTAAGTGCAATTGTTATTTAGAGCCACAAATAAAGCATTAAAAATTGACAAAAAAAAACTTAATGCAATTTATGCATTTAGTTTGATGTTTACGTCTTATTTTGGTGAGTATTGGTGCATGAAATACGTCAGGAAGTTTTATGTTCTTACATCGTTCAATTTTGAGGTCAAAATCAAAATCTTTCACTCTTATTAATGCTCGTTTAACTACCTTAAACATCAGTGTATTAACAAATCAAAATGTATTTTACAAAACAGTTGCATTAGAATTTTTATTTGGAGGTGTCCTTTTTCTACCAGGGTGGTATTAATGGATCTTATTTGTACTTAAATCAAGTTTTAAAATAAATGTTCATAATAAAGGTACTCTGTGGTGATCCAAATCCCCAATACTTACATCAGTCCACCTGATTTTCTTCCTTCTGTTTGTACTGGTCCTTATGAATGTTTGAAAATGATTATACCCCTAATGAATTTAAGTCATTGAACTCTGATATAACATGCCAAATGTTAGTTCATAATACTGATTTATCTGAATTTAAAAATATATACTAGCTATAACTTGCGTCAGTTAAAAATAAAGTTGGAAATTTGTTTATCTTGTTTACGCATTAAAGGTACGAAAATACTGTAAATTACACAACATGAACGCGTTATAAAGATGTGACATTATAATTATTCATTTTCTTGCAAGGAAAGTAATGCCTCTATTTAAATTCATGTGTCATGTGACACCATTGCTACTTTTAGATTGATAAACAAAAATGGCGTCAAGAAAACGAGGTAGGCCGTTTGGTATACAATAACTATTGCTATGGATGGCAAGCGTCTAACACTTAAAGATACTTATCTTTTAAAGAAACCAGTATTAACCATCTACTCTGCAGACATGACAGAATTAACCTTTTATTCATAATCGTAGTCAAAATGCAACGGACCTCGTTGTCTATGATTTCCCGCGGACATGAGTGTCTATATACTTTTTATGCACTTCCTTCATAAATATTCATGAAAAGACTGAATTCTTAATTGCAGATCTTGCTTACTAGTATTTGGTTTGTAATTACAACGTCTTTTTTAGTCAAAATTTGTTGAAAGAATTATTTTTCATTACACATCATGTGTCTCGAATCATTTAATCATTTTGATTCACATAAAAAAAAATCGGCGTTTATATAACGTCTTATTCTTTAAACAAAATACTTTCATGTCTTTCAGAGATGGCTAGAAACTATATATGCAAGGTAACTTTATTTTAATCTTAATTCCCCTGTTGTTGTTAAATAGTTCTTTCCTTCTCTTAAATTCCTCAGATTAAGTTTTCAATGAAACAAACCATGTAATTTATTGCAACGTTATACATGAGCTACACAAAAAATTTACTTTGTCAATTTTCCGGTTTTTGTGTCACCTTGCCTCTTTAACCATTAAACGATAGTCTACTCTTAATATTGATTTTCAAAAAAAGCTACATAAAATGAAAACCTGCCTTGTTGGCTTACAAAGTTTAAGGTTATTTCTTTTAGATTGGTATTTCTGCATATAGAGATAAAAACTAAGTAAGAGAGTAGGGCTGGGTAATAATACCGATATTTCGATGTATTCCGATTTTCTTCACAAAAATGGTCTCTCAATCGGCAAGTGGTGCTGTCTCCATATGAGTAAAAACAATCAAAGAAACAAACAAAAAGAAAGATATGATATTGCAAAATGTTTTTGCAGTACCGGTTTACCAGCTAAATATTCTGGCAAGGAATTAAGAATTAAAATTTTTTTAATGTCGGATAAAATTCAATAGCAACGGGTGGTAAGTGTTTTTGTGTCAAATTTCTGCTAAATAGAATTATTTTCATTTTTGTATTTTCCATGAAAACTATAGTAATGAAGAAAGTACATTAGGCACCAAAATCGAAACTGTCCCCAAATCTAATGAAACTCTTTTTGAGACATGTCTAGGGTGGCCCCTTTCTAATTCATTTTAATTTTTGTAATTATCTCAAACCATTTCTCCCATAGAGCTCTTTAAATATAGGGGGTTTTCTTCAGAAAATAACACTATGACGTTATGACGTCAACTTGACGTTCTCAGTTTTCAACGTAAAAAAAAAATTGATGCAGCGCAAAAAATGCTGAACTAAAAAGTTAAATTATCTGTTATTCTCCAGTTTTCCCAATGTGATTTATTCTAAAAACTTGGGCGACTTTAAATTTCGCTGAATTCAAAATTCTAATAATACTTACTATAACTGGAAATTTTGTTGGTCATTTTTCTGATTTTCTGAGATGATTTCATTAAGAAAGTCAATGGAACATAATTTATAGCAGGAATTCATATTCCCCTATCCCCATTTTCTTACTCACAGTATGATTTTCAAAGTACTATTCCACCATACATCTATCTTTTAATTATTTATGTGAACATCTATGGTTTAACATTAAAAAAAGATGTATTTGTGAAACACTATGCACCCGGCGGCAACAAAGTTCGAAAAAAGCTATTTTTAGCATAAAGGTCACAGTCAATGTCACAAGGTCATTGACCTTGGTGTCATTTGAAAGAACTTAATTAGTGGAGTATACATACCAAATATGAAGTCTCTGTCTCTCATGGTTCAAAAGTTATGGCGAAGGTTAAAGTTGTCAACAGACAGACAAACAGACACGCAATACAAAAACAATATGCGCCCCCGATCTGTCCATACGGGTGCATAAAAACAACAAGAAGACATATGTGTAATTACTGCGTACAAAATCGTACATGTATCATAATTATGAGGATTCTTATTGAAGACAACTATATTACTTAATTTTTTTTTCGAGTTTTTTTATAAATATATGAATTAAGCTTCGACAATATTCGGTACGTTGTTTCGGTTTAATTTTCAAAAATACACATAAGTTTACATAATTTCTATTAAAAGTATATGGAAAATCATTCAAAATATTTTCGATATTTTTTATCAATTATAGTTTGCAATGAAAAGCCCCCCCCCCCCACACACACACGCACAAACACACACCTTTTCCACACTTTCTAACAAATCGTGAATTTATGAATTACGACGTTTTTCACCATTATTCGTCAAATGTTGTTCAGAATCTGTTTCACAGAATGACTCCCCCCCCCCCCCCCCCCACCGAGTGATAAAACACTGTTGCAAATCTCTTAATTTTGTATATATCTATCTAGAATTACTATTAGTAGTTATTTTGATATAACGGAGCATTCAAAGTCGAACTTAACAGAGACTTCTCTTCAAGATTTTTTTTTTTTAAATCAATTGCTTTCGATACGTATAATGAACTTGAGACATATATTACGTAATATGTACTTTCAAAGCAAATACCATAAAAGAAATGATTTCGTATTAAATCTCTAACCCTAACGTATGTGTATCTGCAGTCCCAGCTTCTCACGATTAGGTGTATGAGGTAATTTTTGATAATTAAAGTGACAATATCTTCAGTTTCAAAATAGAGTTGCACTTCCCCTAGATAGCTGACCTGGAAAACTTCCTCAATTTTCTTCCGCAACTTATTTTAGCTTTTCCAGAATAAACATGTTAAAAGATTTTTTTAATACTTCAGTATATATTGATGTATGAAGTTTCGCTCGATGTGATAACTTTCAGATAAAGCTGCACTGTATTGAATTGAATATCAGAGTTGATTTACTTTCATCTGTAATATAGGAACCAAATTGAGAACAAATAATTGAGACATGACAGCAGCAAATCGGAAGTCTGTTTATAAAGGTTGTAGCATTTAAATTCCCTCATCGCAACGACCATCAACTTTATTCCACAGTACTTCAATCGAGTGTGACACACACCGCAATAATGGTGAATTGTCATTTAACTTCAAAACTATAGATTTATTTCAGCTCATGACTTTACAGGACAGATTTTTAGGAATATACCGAATATGTGGTTTATGAACCTTGTGTCTAATCGAACTCTCTATATTTCAAAATTCATTTAATAATGTAAACTTGAAAAAAAAATACAAGATATCATGACAATAAAGACTCTGTAATCGACACGAATTAATGAGAAGTTTATTTTACGTTTTTAAAAAGGACGGGAAATGAAAGAAAAAGTGTATCTCAAATGTGCGGCAACTTTCTTACCCAGACTCAAATTAAACATTTGACGAAGTATGGGACTGATCAGGAGTAGCGGGATATAGGAGTTTTCTGGTCCGCTTATAGGCGCTGTCCGTTTTTTTCTTCTTGGGCAATGTAAATATGATCCCCCTCTCCCCCGTTTTTCAGTTTTTCAACTACTAAATCACAAAATTTGCTGCAAAACTCCTCACCCAAAACATTTTTTTTTTCATCGTTTAGTGCTAAATTTGCTTTTGAACCCTTTATGTCGGTGCCCCACCCCGTCGTCTTTTGACATCTCTGGATCCCTGACGGATAAGAAATGATAATCCGTTTAGTATATATAGCGATTTTTAATTAAAATGAAGTCCACCAGATGAAACATAGGTCTTATTCTTATATGCATTCTGGAATATAAACAGCCTCTCTTACAATACAGAATGATGCATATAAAAGCTTTGAGGCGCAATACACAACAAATATTGATCGTGAAATTAAAAATCAGTATTATAGAGTATCTTTTCGATACTTAAGAACCTTTTTAATGGAACCATCAACTTTTGTGTTTTATCTACGTTTTCAAATGACAATGCAAAAATTACTGGGAATTAAAAATAATTTGAAAAATGCCATGCTTTAAAAAAGTTCAGCAGGATCTATTGTGATAATTTCAACTACATAAAAGTGAAACTGCTAAGTTTTAGATGACATTGCATTATCATAAATATAGATCATTGGTGACCGTGTATCAAAAACAACGTAATTTTCTGGCTAGTCAATGCATTATGGCGTAATGAATTACGTCATCTTCATCATATCCTGAAAATTTCTACAAAAACGGCCAATCTTTTAAGCACCTTTCGATATTTCATATACAGTGCAACCTCTGATCTAAAATATGCGATTATTAAATGATAGAGCTGTTTTGGGGGATTACAAAACAAGTTCTAGTTTTTGGATCATGGATTGCGCTCACATTATATTTCTTTTCTGAAAGTACTCAAATATACCCATTTTCATTAAAATTCAAAAACTGTAATTTCTTAAGGCCTTGTTTTCCAATACCTGGACTTTCAGGAGAAAAGTTTTAATAGGAAATGAAAGCACTATAATAATTGGGGGACCAATCCATGGAAATGTAAAGACCTACTGTGAAAACGAAAGATGTACAAATGGTAGATATCTCAACATATCTCAACAGAAAAGACAACATACTAAAATTTAACAATCGACAAAAATCAATTTAACCATATGCTGATGCGGAAATAACAACTTGAATTCATTTATTGTATCAATTATATATAAAGTCATGTATAACAACAACATTTAATAACAAAACTGTCGCTTTAAAAAAGAAAATTCAATAACGTCACCTGCCTTGACATTAGGCAATACAAGTGATTCAGAGGATTAGATTCACTGTTTTAATAATTACAACATTTCAAAAACAAAAATGAAACCATCGCCAATTTTTAAATCTAATCCTAAAAATCAAATGAAAATAATTCATTTAAAACTATCTAGTCGCTATTGAGTAAATATCTGTAAACATGAACAAATCGGTAAACAAGGTAAATATCTGTGAACGTGAACATAACCAGTAAACAAGGTAAATATCTGTAAACGTGAACATAACCAGTAAACAAGATAAATATCTGTAAACGTGAACAAACCGGTAAACAAGGTAAATATCTGTAAACGGGAACAAACCGGTAAACAAGGTAAATATTTGTAAACATGGGCAATAGAGAGAATCATAAATGGTACATGTATTCTTGTCAGAAAAATATGTCAACTAGATAAGATAGCACAAACTGGTCAAGGGCATGTTCTCATGTTGAATTCTAAAATACGTGAATAAGTAGCAAGTCACCAAAAACTTCTGACAAGTCGACATAAATATTTGACGAGTGGTGGCAGAACTATGCCACCATATTAATGATTTTTGACATATTTAAATCAGTCATTAAAACTCATATTAAACAAAAGATCATGATCACTTAAATAATATAAACACTTTGTTTAAGATTTCATGTTTAATTAATGAAAAAAAGTCTAAAGAATGTTTGAATTGAAATAATAGCACCAGTTGTTATACCAGAAGCTAGACAGTGCGACTTCAGATTCATTTTCGATTTTTCTATTACATTTTATGATGTCGAAAATCAGCTTTGCACACTACACCCATTACTATCAATTTCATGTTTCTCAATAAAAATAGTTTGTCTTCTTCAAATTTTATCAAATTTAAAATCGGGATGGTAAGAATTTTTTTTTTTGGGGGGGGGGGGGGGGGGAGTCAGTTGATGACCTGACAGGTGGACAGGAAGTATCTTCTATCACAATGCTTCTATTTGGATGCTTCCTCGTGTTTTTACTTACGCAATTTTTAGATGATCCATCAAGGAATATCTTTTGATTTGTATTTTATTCCATTCACGACAAGATTTTCCAACCTTAAGGGGAAGCAAAGAACGTAGGGCACATTCAGGACCGACGATTTACACAAAAAAAATAAGAAAACAATGGGCCTCAACACGACAAGGAATATCAAGCAGAGACATTGTCTGATACACGCAGCTATGTTAAGGCTGTCTGAAGGCTTAATATGCATTAAAATATACATTTTATTTTGAGCTAGATTTTGATTTTAATTTGTAATCTTTGTATGAATTTGCATTTAACTTGTGATGAGAGTGCAATCAGGTAATAATAATGCATTTTTGTGATGTCGCATGACTTTGTTGATGGACACTTATAAATTTCTAAATGTTGCACAAAAATCGCATCGGCATAAGTGCAAAACAACATTATTGAGAAAAATTAGTCACATAAGTCAATTCATCGTGACCTTTGGTACATATAAAGTGCAAGGGACAAGTCTGAATCTTATTTCTTGAGAAAATATTCCACTAGAAATTTAACTTACCCATGTACAAGCGGGCATTTTCCACTCTTTATCGCAATTTATACAAAATAGGATAAATCATATACAATCCCCAAGCAGAATGCAGTTAGAGGACATATTTCTCTAGTAGATTCACACAGAATATCTTCAATTTATCTTTATATATCATTTGTGCCAGTCAAATATTTACACGATTTATAAATTCTAATTTTGTACACTGACGTGTAAGGGGGAGTATTTCACAGTCAATTTTTTGTTATTGTTTGAATATATGTATACTGGACAAGTTCAATGAATAATTTAATTAAACTGCAAATGTTCAACGTCATAACATCACACTTAACAGACGCTTGAATCAAACAACGCTAAAAAAAATCTGTAGATGTCATGTGAAAGGAATGTAAAAGTTATGACACTTTCCCCGTCATGTCAGCTAAAGTATGCGGTGACTTGACGTATGACATCATATGCTATTATGACGTCAAATCTAGGTAGTTCAGAGAAATTACTACAGTTGGAACAGTTTGATATTTTACAGACAGCCTTATCTAAGCAGCGCAGCCTCAAAAGTCTACTCCCCACAGCGCATACATGTGATTTATACAAATCCGAATCCGTCATGCAAGCGTTTTTTCTATAAAATTGAAAACTTTTAACCTCATTCTTTCTTATTAGAATAAGACTTCATTCTTAAATATTGCATACTTTAAACATGTTTTACGTTAAAATTTATTTTTCTACGGATATTTTAATAGTGATTTATATCTTTATATATTTGTCAAAGGACAAAAAGAATTTAAAAAACATTTTCTTGTCGGTGCGTTAATTTTCTATAATTTATAACTGTGTTCCTGCTTTTATTACTTTTTTTTCAACCAACAGTTTGAACAAAGTATTAATAAAAATTCACGATAGATGTTGCTCTCTAAAGACCGCGATTTGCACAAAATTAAACCTTTTCACTGGGTAGAAATCTGTGCATGAGATTTAAGTGATTTCTGCACCTTAAATTTTTTTTAGTTAGGACAAACTTCCACGTAAATGTCTTTGTCAGTCGGTGTACTTATTGTTAGACAAAGATGTATTTAAAAAAAAAAGCTGAAGATAACAAACAGTGATCGATTTCAAACAATCTTCAACAATACAAATCTGTGAACAGTGAAATTCCAGAGGTGGGATCAGGTGCCTAGGAGAAGTAAACACCCATTTTGCTTATAAGTCAAAACCTTTTTCTGTAACTTTAAATGAAACAGAGGAATTGCAATAATAATTCAATGATAATTTTGTTTTATTTATAAAAATACAGTTTGTTAATAGTAGAATGCATGTGATATGTCCGTTATGATTAGACATATTTTCTTTTCAAAATACGTATTATCCCAATACGCAAGAGCATGCTCTACGAATTTCTAAAACGAGTTAAGTTATTGACAAACAAGTTGATGAAACAAGAATATCAGCAGTCTCGTTTAAAGTCATCATTTTGTATGTTCTATGGTCGATACAATGACCAATTTATCATTAAGTAAAATGCTGACTGACGTTTTTCATACTAATTGTTATGTCATTATTTACACACTGAATTGTCGACGGATTTTTCCGTTATTTCCCAATCATGACAAGGAGCACTGAAGTTTTAGCGATCCGCCTTTGCTCTGCTCCAAAATTTGTATTGTTTAATGGACATTTGAGCTTGAATACTGTTCGATATCTCCATGTATTTTATTTTAAAATAAAATTTCAAATTTATGAATGCAAATAGAGTACCTCCTATGAGAACGTGAGTTGTCTCTCAATTCTACTTCTACTGGGTTTTGATAAACTGTACTTTTATATTTTCTACAACAAGAAGGGTTATATTTGTATGCGTTGGTAGATGTACATTTATAATCATCATTTTCTACTTGCTTTTTGCAATGGCAAAATAAAAAAAAATATTTATGAAATATGTTTTAATATATTAATTAATGAAACATTCTGCTTTGCATCCAATCGCCTAAAGGTCTTGCTTTTGTGAAGCCATTCTTTTTTTTAACCTGGTCCAATATATTTTTTTTATTGTTTTGAACTCCGTCCAATAAGTAACCTGTAGATGCCTGATAAGATCCAACTTTTCGGGTATCTACAGGTAACATTGCAATGAAGACAAAAGGATAAACAGACATATACAGGCTGTGGTATCCCCAAAAATTTTTTTTAATGCACAAACGAGGGATGCATGCAGATATTTCAGATAAGCTCTGAAGTAACTAAATATTTTAAAACTGTGGGAAAATATAAAGCTTACTGCTTTATTTAATGTCTCATATGTCTTTCAGGCAGGATGCTAATACTTTATATGCAATTTTAATTGTGTTGTTTTATTTGTAATATTTGGCATGTGACACTTAATTAAAAAATTATTTACTTCCTTCCTTACTCACTAATTAAACATTTAATCTGAACAATGTAGAAAATCAGGAGGGTAATTAAGGACGTACACATCGTACAGCAGCTCATGGACATTGTTAACGTTTCAAAATGTAAGCCAGATTCCAAGGTCAAGAGGTCAAAATGTTGCTACCCAAAGAAAGGTCTTCCTTAAAAAAAATTACTATAGTAAACTATAGTTAATTTAGTTTAATATAGTTTATAATAGTTAATCAAAGTTTTTACTATGGTCGAGGTTTTTTTCTACCAGGTAACACAACATTCTGTTTTTTTTTCGTCATTACTAAATTGATCTCTGAAACTTTCACAACGTATTTGTTAGAGTGTGCATTTGCTATCAAATGGGGAATATGCACCCCATGATAAATTGTCACAGTTCACTAGACCAGTGCTCTGTTAGTTCAAGGTTCCGATAACTAAAAAGTACAAATGTTCACTGTCCGAAAACTCGTCCGAAGACTCATACAATCTTTTGCCTATAGGTGTCGTTCCAAACATGAAAGCTGTGAGGAACAATAATCATTATCATATAAATGCATGCATGTTATCCGACTCTGAATTTCAAGATCAACCTTGTCGTATACGATAAATATGCTATTCTTGGAACAAATACTGAGAACTGATATTACAATACGAAGTTTCAGATGAGTCAGGTGATGGATCTTCTAGAAGATAAACATATACTTTTTATTTAACTTTTTGATCAAATCTATCGGACTTTTAAACCTTAAGTAGAGTACAGGTAATGATATACAAACCGAAAGTACATCAAAGGGAATTTCCGTTTTAAGTGTCACTATCTCTGGAAACAGGTTTGATTATTTTATTAAGTATTTCACTTTTCTTATTGAATTTGTAATTATTTAATTGATAAATATTTAATTTTTCTCGAACCTTTTTGTTGCAATTGATTTATCTTTGAGCATTAATACACAAGGATATTTTGTTTCCGCTTTTTGCAGTTAGTGTCTATGAGTTAGTGTTATCCTGAACAAAAAAGTAAGGTCCACATGATTAACTTGTATACGATTTTAATAAATTCTAGTTAACCATATGTTTTGTATTCAACTCTCATTGGAAAATTTGACGCAAATCAATAAGCAACTAATAGACGGCAATATGACGATGTCCCAGCCGCCATTATTAAAGTCTTTAAATTATTGCCATGTGATCCATCTCCACGGTCTGTTCCAGTTTTGCACAATCAAAGTGAATTATGCTTTGAGAACAATTTTTTTCAGTGTTAATCAAATAAAAAAAATGAAGTGGTTTGAATTATCTTTTTTACATTATAATAAATAAATCCAGATATCTACTTGTTTCCCATTTACCAGCAAACAATAGCAACTACGTAAATATCTAACCTTGATCTAATGACTTAAAAGTCATTGTAAAGTTTAAACCCCTTAATCTTACTGTCAAGATTTAGTAATCGTCTTTTTGTATTAATACGATTTCTGTTTAGCATTCGATTCTCCCATTTTTTAACCTTACGTATAAAAATAATACCACATTAAAAAGATTACTTTTAAAGTTCATTTTTTCTCTTTTTTTCATATCTTTATAGGGAGCTACAAAGCCTAGAAATTCTTCTCGCAAGAGTTGGATGTTGTGTTGTTTTCTGTTTTATGATTTTATTTTCTCCTCGACACTTCTTGTATTTTTGTTTGTGAGTAAATTTTTATCAGGATTTTTTTTTAAAAGAAAGTATCCTATAATCCTGGAGATGTTCAAACTTATATCAGTCAAAATTTTCTGGGACCATGTAAGCTATCAATTATTCATAATGCCTTTCAAGCAATTACAAAGGGCTTTATCTCGCTTTATCTATCTTTTACACATAAGAGCTTGGGTGACAGAGGATAGTTTCGGATAAAGTACCGGTCAAAAATTAGAAAAAAGATATAGAAACCTAAAGTTTGAATGCATATTTTAGGTAATTTTATTTCTAGATTATTTAATGTGTGCATTTGGATGGATGGCCTTATATATTTTATTGTTAAATGACACTGTGGTGCCACTACTATTATTCATAGGATATGGATTAGAAATACGAAACTAAAACCAATTATAACTCCTCCGGGATTTCCTCAGAAAATCGGGGTGGGTTCATAGGATGAATTGTACCATGAAGAGGAGGTGGTTGAGCCAATATCTTTTTGCTGTTCAATGTGCAGGCGTTGGTCTGCATTTTGTGTGGTAGCGTAGGGCTTCAGCGCGGTCCTTGAAGTTGATGAGGATCTGGTGAACTAGTGAAAAAGGCTGAATTTTCATGAATATTGGGACTGTCCCTGTGCCATCATTTGGGCTTTATGTGTAAGCTGTAATTCTTAAAGTGGAAATCCAACCTCTACCCATAGCTTTTTTAAAAACCATGTGTCAGTTTTAAATATATTTTTTTAAATTTCCAACATCCAAAATGAATTTGAATTACCATATTTATATCGGATTCCGAAACTTCATAAAAATCCTTACAAACAAAGATACATAGCGGGTTTCAGTAAATTTTCTACAAAGCCTTTTTTCTTTACTCATATATTACTTAAATATTAACAGCGGTAAAGGAAAAACTTCAGGAGCATTGTCAACTATATATTCGAGTGGTGTAAATCAGATAGGAATTCTTAAAAATTCCAAGGAACTTTAGGAAAATTTGAAATCACAAAATTTTACCAAAATCAATAACATCAAGACTTACGACTTTTCAACTCTATCAACCATTCCCCTCGATAAATTAATGTCCAGGCTTTTTGACATCATTGACAGCTGCTTTTTCAATAAAAATGGAAATCGTCAATTTACTTATCATTGTTCATTGCAAAATTATTTTGTTAAAATCAGTCTGATTGTACACACAAGTACTCTGGAGTTAAAATGATGCTTGAGTTTCTGATTGACAATATCTATGTGGTTTTTGGAGACCAGGTCTTCCAACAATCCATTGGAATTCCAATGGGTACCAATTTCATCCCCTTATTAGCAGACCTTTTTTGTTTTCATATGAAGCAGAATTTATTCAAAATCTCATACATGAGAAAAAGAACACATTTACCCTGGTCTTCAACTCGACATTTAAATATATCGACGACGAATTATCAATTAACAATTGTTATTTCCATCGATATGTCGACTGAATATATCCCAAAGAACTTGAAATAAAAGATACCACAAAGTCTGACATATCTGTTTCATATTTGGATATTTTCCTAGAAAAAGACGTTAGTGGTAACCTTACAGCTAATTTTTATGATAAACGTGATGACTTCAAATTCTCAATCGTCAACTCCCCTTACTTATGCAGCAATATACCATTTTAACCTGTATACGGGATTCAAATCTCTCAGTTGATTCGATACGCAAGGGCATGCTCTAGGTATGAACAATTTCTGAAACCAGGTACAGTATTGACAAAGAGATTGGTGAAACAAGAATATCAAAAGTCATTTCGTAAGTTCTACATGGTCGACACAATGTCCATGTCAGAAAAAACAATCTATCATTACCGTATATACTCGCCTATAAGTCGGTCAGCCTATAAGTCGGTTGTATTTCGTAAAGTTATTTTGGAGGGATTTGCCATTCATCCGCCTATAAGTCTGTACAACGTTTTGCCAGAATCGATGCTCTTATCTTTTCACCTCTATTCATTTAACATTTTAAGGAATGACGCTGATATGTAATTTTAAATCCGTACAAAAAATAAGAAATGCACACGTGATAAAAATAAAATTGTTAAAATATGTAAATACTTGTATTTTATCATGTGTTTATGCATAATCTCAGAATCCATAAATGATATAATGTGTCCAGACTTTGTTCATCGATAATCGTCGAAAATGTTTATAAAGTACTACATTTCGCCTTTCAGAAAAATATCAATCTTTTTATGACTCGCCAATAAGTCGGAAATAGAGTTTTGGACCAAAATTTAACTCCCAAAAACCGACTTATATGCGAAGATATACGGTAAGTCAAATACTGACTGATGTTTTTCATACTAATTTTAGGCCCACAGTTAGACGCTGAATTGTCACGGATTTTCCCGTTATTTCCAGATTATGACAAGGAGCACACGGCGGGTGAGACCGGTTGTAAGGGGATGATCACTCCTCCATGGAACCTGATCCCACCTCTGATGTTGTAAAGGACCGTGTTTGCTCTGCTCCTGATTTGCATTGTTTAAATGGACTTTTGAGGTTGAATACTGTTCGTTATCTCCATATAGTTCATTGTACATGTTTTATTCCTAAAATCTTCCAATTCATAAAGGGACTTGAACATGCTATTGTTACATGAAGAGGGAATTTAAAATTTTCCAATACACATTTTACAAGCAGCTCAATATTAAGGAGACCTCAGCCAAACGTTTTGGTTATCAAAAAAAAACTGTCCTCTGCAACCTTGATAAATGCTGCAAGTTTATAATGTTCAGTTGCCTCCTAACATTTTCGGTTCGGTGAAAATAACCTTACATTTTCTTTTTCAGATTTCTGCTATATAATTATTTAATTATACTTTGCAATGAATCACATTCCTCGACTATCAGAGGTTGTCTATTATGGACTGTGTCATAAAATAGGGAGTCCTACAGAAGTGAGGTTCAGGAGAGAAGTGATGGACACTGAGGAGTTTGTGAATAATCCTCTGCACATCATAAGGGGGTATGATAGAATGAAGAGCGGGAGTACAAGAGAGGGATTCAGACTGAGAACTTCAGATGAAGATCATATGTTATGGATTTCAAACCATAAAGTAATCTGTGATCCCTCACAGATCAGTCTTTACCATATCCCACAACACACTGTGATTCTGATGGAGTGTGATGATTTACCACCAGGATTTACCAGACTAAAATTGATAAGTCCATCAAATTATCCAAAAATTAGATCCTCATGTGTAATGATGAATGGAGAAATTTACATTTCTAGTACATTATTCCGCGATAACTATTTCCAAGATTTTAAGTCCAGGTCTGCCCTCATGGCCTCTTCTTTCCATCATGGACCTTGTTCTTCATCCAATATCCAAAATGTAGAAGCTGACTTCGCTTTTTGTTTATGGTCAAATCACTGGCCAACAATAGCACTGCCATGGATACAAAGATGTCGTCAGCGAGGCTGGCCATCTGAGATTGTTCTTTCAGAAATATTAAGTGGATTCCATGTTGTTCCTATTGGCAGCACACCTGATAATGGAGAAGAATGGAGAGTCTCATTCTCGAAAGCGGAACAAAAGCTTGTGTGTTCAATGAATCACTGTCAGTTTTTGTGTTATGGTCTCTTCAAATTTTTTCTAAAAGAAGTAATTAATTTGCAAAATAATACAACTATGCTATGTTCATATTTCATAAAAACAACTGTATTTTGGGTAATTCAGCATGGTAATTCCTTGACTTGGACACCACATAACTTGTTGTCTTCTTTCTGGGAATGCTTTAAATTATTGATATACTGGGTACGAATTGGAGAATGTCCAAACTTTTTTATTCCCCAAAATAACATGTTTCGAAAGAAAGTCGTCGGTTCTGCACAAACTTTAATGTTCAGTCAGTTGTATGATTTATATTGTAAGGGGGTATCATGTCTTCTATTAAGTCCAACCTTGAGACCTTACCTCAGTCTTTCCATTTTATATAGATCGATGAGTGTCTTTACTAACGAGAGCAGCATCATATCTAGCACTGAGCTAGATATCAGCTTCTATAAAGAACTATATTCAGACAATGCTGTTTGTTGTATGGAGGAATTTCGAGTTTACATGGAACACCTTAAGAATATAATTATAAGAAGATTGACATCATATCAGATAGTTACATTACAATATATGACATCAATTGTGTTACGGAACATCGCCTTCTTGATTCAGAGTAGTATTTATACAAATAGATATCGCAATAAGATCCAATACAAAGCAAATAAGGTGTCTAATAAATTGCTTAAAGTTTCCTGCACGTTTGGCTGTGTGTCAGACATTTTGTATCTTGCTATGTACTTGTACAGAGATTGTAGGTATGAACATTCACTCAATTGTTTACAGAAAGCACAGGAGAGAATGTCACAGCCATATATTATGTATGGTCTTAATGTAAATGTTAATGTGTACAGACAGTGCATGGCTGGGATACCTCTGGGTAAAAAAATAAGGATAGCTGTAGTGAAAGATATTGTGTTTAACAATGAATACACTTGCATTAATGAACTAGCAATGGAGCAAATAATAAACAAGTATGGCACGCCTGTATTATTGATCCCACCCCTAGTGTTGTTACACATGTTACTTATCCTAAATCATCACAGACAGGATGACACAGTCAGGTCACAAGAATATCTACAGGATCTACACACTCTGCTGCTCCATGATGATGGTAATAATGTACCAACCGATCTAAGAGATATTTCTTGGCAAATACTTGGAATCTGTCAACAAATCTGTGGGGATTATATAGGATCTCTACAGTCCTATCAATATTCATTACAACAAAAACCAACTCATTATATTCAGGAAGCGACACTGCTAAGAATGAAATCTCTTCCACTTGGGGAGATGTAATGTTTCTATATCAGAATAATTGTTTACAGATCATAACGAGTATTTACAGTTTGTAATTTTCTTGATTTATTCTGTAATTTTCCATCTTTCTCTCTTATTTCTATGTTCTCTTTTTAGTTTATTACAACCAACTCTAATATTTCCATGCTCCTGTATATTTTTTCATCGACTGCCGGTACTGTACATGTTATTTCTAACGTCCTCATATCTTTTTTTTTCTTTTATTAAAATTAAGTCATCTGACGATCTTACGAATGATGCTGATAAAAAAAAGGCCTCAAAATTATTCAGTACTTGACCATTTGACTTTTTAAGAACTTTTTTTTTTAATTGTTTAGATATGTAATATTCAATTTTATCACAATACATACTAGTATAATTCTTATTGTGTTCATTATTAGACAAGACAATTAACTGTAAATGTAACTTTGAGTTTAGATTTAATATTCAGCATGTAAATGTATATTTTGACATAGATTCTTTTGTGGAACTGTCGGTTCTATAAGAGATTGCAATTCAGAGTCTCTTTATTTTGGTTTTATTTTATTTTATAAACGACACCATGTTTAATGATTAATTTGATTGATGATTGATCTATATTCCGCATAAAGCCTTTTTTCCTGCAAGATTCAATAAATATAGTTTGTCTTGACACTGAAAGAGCTAAAGCCACGAAGTGCCAAAATCGGCCCTGTCACCAAAATAGGTGAAATTTTCTCAAGTAATACTTTAAGATTAAAAGGTTATAAAACATTTTTTTTTTGCAATATCTTTTCTAGTTTTCTTTTTACTGTCATTTAAAATTGATATTGTTTTCTACATGAATACTATGACGTTATGACGTTGACTTGATATACTATAACGTCATGAAGGAAAGGTTATGAGTAAGAAGGTAATATGCACATATAGACCCTCCATATACTGGAGGAAAAATCTTTTTTGGACTGAGAGAAAATCACATAGCATAAAGAAGTACATTTTAAAATTATTTAGTTCATTTTTAACATAGGGCGCGTTCCTTTTCTTTACCTAGGAAAAACTTCAAAGACAATGACAAAAGGCTAAAAGAAATTAACATGCAAATAAAGTTTTTAGTTACTCCAACCTGGTAAAATAATATAAAGTGAACAATAGTTGAAATAATCTAGAAAAAAATGGTAATATGGTGTAATATGGTGGGAGACTTTATTTTACTCAAAATCACAGGGCCGATTTTGGCACTTCGTGGCTTTAGCTCTTTCGAACAATTATATATTGCATGTTTTGCTTATTGCATATATAGAAATATTTGGGTAGTAGGGGATAAATAAAATATACAAAGAGATAACTCGTGTCTAGTTTCATAATACAAAAACTATTCAATAAATATTTCTTCTTTTAGTATTACCGTTCACGGTAGCTCAGTCGGTAGAGCGCTCGCTCCGTGATCGGGAGATCGTGAGTTCGAATCTCGGCCGCGAGAAACCCAAGTCGATAAAATGGGTAGCAACTGTTCCTTCGCCATGCGCTCGGCACTTTGAAGTGAAAGTTGCGGGTCTTTCGGATGAGACCTTAAAAAACCGAGGCCCCGTGTCACGGCAGGCGTTGGCACAATAAAGATCCCTCACTGCTCAATGGCCCCGAGTGCCGAGTAAAGGTCAAAATTTGAAGCCCTTCACCGGTATACGGTGACGTCTCTAAATGAGTGAAAAATTCTAGAATGGGACGTAAAACAACATACAATCAATCAATCAATCAATCTATTAGTATTATTTTTCACGTTACTGTAACAATCAGATTATTCATATAAAGTAGAATCAACGATGTATGTATGATTTACTCTCTCTCTGTATAACATAAATCTTATAAATTTCAATGAATATAAAAATATGAAAATACAATTTCAAATATAAAGCACTGCCATTAATGAAATATAAATTTTTCATGCTACGATTCACATAGCAATGGAATGTAAACACATAACATGCGAAGACGCACATTACACATAACACAATACAAACACATACAATACGTATCTTACCCAATATATGCTATCAGATCCTGGTTTAATCTACATCTGACTATATCGTGTATCAAATGGATCTCCGTAATATAACTAATATTTTCACATATTTTATAAAGAAATTATATAAACTATTTCACACATTTACTCTTACTATTCATCAAATGAATGTATTTATAATATTAAAATCAACTGAATCAGACATTCTATGGATAAATAATGTCTAAGATCAATATAACATGTGTTAAATAATCAACAGACCATTTTAGACTAAATTTGAAATGCTTATTATCAATAGAACCTTCAAAATAAAAATCACATGATCAAACCTCTCAGCCAACCAAAACAAGAAATCAATTATCCATAAATAATTGACCAGAACTAAAAAGGAAATCCATATCTAAAATAATATTTAAATTGAACATAAAGAGATTAACGGAAAACTGTTGCCGTAATAGATTAATGTTAATTTATTCAACTCACACACAACTACATAGTTCTATTATGATGTTAAAATTAAAATCTTTCACTCTTGTTAATGATCATTTAACGATCTAAAACAACAGTGAATTAGCCAATCAAAATGTTTCGTTACAAAACAGTTGCATTAGAATTTTTATTTTGGAGGTGGTGTCCTATCTCTAGCAGGATAGCATTAATGGATCTGATTTATATTTTTAAAAAAATAAATAAATAAAAATAAATAAATGTTCATAATAAAAGTACTCTGTGGTGATCAAAAGCCCCCATAACTTACACCAGTCCACCTGATTTTCTTCTTTCTATTTGTACTGGTCCTTATGAATGACTAAAATGATTATAGCCCTTATTATTTTAAGTCCGTGAGCTCTGATATAACATTCCTAATGTAAATTTTTTTTTCAGTCGAATATTATACTGATTTATCTGAATTTGAAAAAAAACGCTTTTCATGTCTTTCAGAGAGAGCTATAGAAACTATACAAGGTTACTTTTTTCAATCTTTAAACCCTATGTTGATATTAAATAGTTTTTTGGCTTCTCTTAAATTCGAAGTTCGCTCGCAATAATGACATAAATCATGTTATTTATAATGACATCTTACACTTTCAAGAATTAAACAAAATTTCCATGTGCCACAAAGAAATCTACCTTGTAAATTTTCCCGTTTTTGTATCACATTGCCTCTTTAACCATTGTTAACTCTTGATATTGAATTTCAAAACAAAAAACTACTTTTAAATGACTATTAAAGGTTTCTGCATGTAGAAGGTAGAACTAAATATAAGAGAGTAGATCTGGGCAATAATAGCATTATTCCGGTGTATTCCGATGCTTCTTCAAAAAGAAAATGGCCCTCAACCGGCAAGTGGTGGCGTCTGCATATGAGCGTAAATAAGGAAGAACCATTTTTTAATGAAAATATTGCATTACATATCGCAATGCAGTTTAAAATATCGCAGTATATGGCATTTAAAAATTTCGAGCCGATGACCCAAATACAAGTCACGCATCCTTTGTATATTGACAGTATATAAAGAAACGGGTCATTTAAAAGATGTTTTTTAAGTTTATGATCATATGTACATGTAATTTCCAAATAACAAGACTTTTACTAGGGGACAGGTTTCGTGCGCTTTATGTATCATGCTGGATATTTATGCGGACAGGTGGATATCTCAATTGTGTGTTTTATTTTTAACATTGCAAGGTAATTGTCATTTATTTTCTTTGATTTTGCTACACTTATTGACATTGCTCTTGGTATTATTGTGAAAACAGTTTGCTGGTATCATCTGAAATAAAAATAAAGTTTTTTAAAAGTATTTAATGAAAATTGTCAAATCTAAGCAAGCTTTGATTAATTTAAAGATTTGATAATGTATACAACATTCAAGTGTCGTTTCAGTACCCATACATGTAGGTAAAATACTTGCATTTAATAAGTGTATATGACCGGACATCGCAGACAAAATCATCATTATCGTTATCAATCACATTGTTTCTACAAAATAGAAACTAAATATGCAACATTAGTTTAATCTTTATTCCTTATGTTGGTGATAAATAATTTGTTTGCTTTTCGTAAATTCAAAGATTGTTTGCAAGGAAGACCCAAATCCTGTAATTAAATGAAAACCTTATACTTATATAGAGGATCTCGTGCGTTGTCAAAACTTGTTTCTAATGCAATTGATTATTTCAAAACAATATGTTCATAACTAAACAAACCTTATACTTTCAAGAATTGAACAAAATTTCCATGTGCAACACAAAAATTCTACTTTGTCAATTTTCCTGTTTTATGTCAACTTGCCTCCTGAACCATTATACGATCGTTTACTCTTGATATTGATTTAAACGGAAAACTTCAAACTGACAACCTGCCTTGTTGGCTTACAAAATCCAAAGTTCTTTTTCATCAGATTGGTATTTCTACACTTAGGGATAAGGACTATAGATAACTGAGTAGGGCCGGGCAATAACACCGATATTCCGATGTATTCATATATTTCTTCAAAAAAGAAATGAGCCTACCACCAGCAAGTGCTGGCTTCTCCATATGACTGAAAAATTCTCAAGAGGGACGTAAAACAACAACAAAAAATGGTATTGCAATATGTTTTTGCAGTACCAATATACCCGCTAAATGCTTGGGCATAAAATTAAGAAATAAAATATGCTTTTAATGTCAGAAAAAAAACCAATACCGACAGTCACTAAGTCTTTTGTGTCAAATTTTTGTCTAATGAGTCATTTTCATTTCTACATTTTCGAAGAAAACTTCAGTGTAAACTCTTTTCTTGTTATTTATATTAATAGTTATTTACATTCTGCTTCTAATTAGAGGATAATGAATTAAGAAATGGCCATTTTGCTTTTGATTGAAAACATTGCAATACATACCGCAATGCAGTTAAAATATCGCAGTATATCGCAATGCGAAATTTCCAGCCAATACGTATATTTACCCCACCTCTGATGATTTTTCGATGAAATCCTGGCTTACGATTGGTTGAAGTCTGTCACGTGAAGGGGGTGTATTACTTATACCTAGTCGCTTGAAAATCAATACATGGTTGATGCGGAGTTATCGTTCTATTGTAACACTTCGAGCAACTCATATGCATGAGGTTCGCGGGTATCTGTTGATAAGTAAAAAGTTAATCAACGTAAGTAACGAGATATAACCTTTTTCTCACTTTACTGAAAGTCTTCGAAACAGTACTGTCAGTACGTTATGAAACACTCGCAAAACAACATTACGTAACACAACGTGACGTCATAATAGGCATTGTATGAGTGATGAAACATATAGCGGAGAAAAACAATTTTACAAGCCACAGACAATACATAAATATTTCATCGGTGGGGTAAATTCGTTACATAGTTTTGTAGTGACAGGGTACGGGATGATACCTGGTTAGTAAATTCCATACCTGGCTCGGCTTCGCCTCGCCAGGTATGAAATTTACTAACCAGGTATCATCCCGTACCCTGTCACTACAAAACTATATTACTAATAATACCCAGCCCTCAATTAATTAGAACTGAGAGATCTCTGATCTGTGATCTGACCCAGATAAAAGTACATACACTCCTCTTTTGTCGCTTTTGACAGTATCTAAAGATACAGGTCTGATTCAAAATGTTTTTTAAAGAAGTCTAAATAACAAGACTTTTAAAAGGGGACTGGTTCTGTGTGTCATATAGGATATTTACGCGGACAGGTGGATAATTCGACAGTGGGTTTTATTTTTAACACTGTAAGGTAAATGACATTTATTGTCTTTGACTTTGCTACATTTATTGATATTACTCATGTAATGATGGTCAATATGTTGGTATCTTCTGAAATGTTGTTTTTAACTATTAAAAGAATACTGTCAAATTTAATCAAGCTTTGAGTAATTTAAAGATTTGATAATGTATAGAACAATCCAGTGTCGTTACAATGTCCATAAATAAAATTTCTTAAATTTCATAAGCGTACGTGACCGGACATCACAGACAATATTATATTTTCAATTATTATCGATCAGATTGCCTCTATGTGAATAGTATTTCTTGCTGATAAATTGAATTAACTGTACTCAAAAATTGCTTAGCCAGGTAAATACATAAAAAACAGTTGAACGAACTTCTTTTACTGTAAGTTCGACACCTCGATACCATGACTATGTTGAAATTATTTGGAAATTTCAACCATCTTTTCCTTTCTTGTTTTTTTTAACATATTTTATTGAAAATATGTCATAGGGATTGGACAGAAGCTCTAAAAACTTAGATAGGCATATCCATTGTCATACTTCATTATCTCTATTCCTTGGATATGTCTCTTTTTTTCTTGGTCCCACTGAGTTCAAGGTTTGACTGTAACTAAAGAATTGGTCCATTTAAACCTATATATTGGTTGTTTACAATGTTTGAATTCACGCAATTTGTCATTTAAATATAGTTGATGATTATACGTTCCCTTTACTTAAAGGAAATTTATCCATGTTACTGAAACCAGAAGAATTTAATCAAGGAGTATGTGATGGTCAGATGTTGAATGTTAGCATCAATGTTACCTGTGAATTCAGCGAAGCTAGAGCTATAATACGTGGAGGACCAATCGGTGGAAATATGAAGACCTACTGTAAAAAGGAAACATGTACAAATGGTGGAAATTTCAACAGAAAAGACAACATTCTAAAGGTTTCCTTCCCTATTGTGTATAAATCACACATCGGCAATCTTCTGGAAATAAGCGTCACATGTTTGAATGGAAGCGTGCTTGAAGATAGACTACCCATGGTGCCATGTTGTAAGTGTTAAATACAGTAATTTCCACTATAGGAGCTGTTAAAAACAATAAATTTCAATAGAAAAGCTTTAATTGTTAAATAAAGTAAACTCCACTATATTAGCTGTATTGTAATTGTTAAATAAAGTTAATTCGACTATAGGAGCTGTAATTGTTAAATAAAGTAAATTCCACTATGGGAGCTGCAATTGTTAAATTCAATAAATTCCACTATAGTAGCTTCTTATTGTTAAATACAGTAAATTCCACTATAGAAGCTGTAATTGATAAATACAGTAAATTCCATTATAGTAGCTGTTATATACAGTAAATTCGAGTATAGAAGTTGTTAGTGCTAAATACAGTAAACTCAACAATGGGAAATGTGTTATATACAGTAAATTCTACTATAGCAGGTATAATTTAGTGTTAAATACATGGACCATGGAAGCTGATAGTATTAAATACAGTAAACTCGACTGTAGAAGCTGTTAATGTTAAATACGACCAAAGAAGCTCGTCAGGACAGACCCATATGGTTTCCTTCTCTCAATAATTTGTTTTCTGATCTTGAACGACTATTTTTTTTATTATTTATTGTTTTTTGTAACTATGAATTGACTATAGCCACATGTGCATTATATGTGTAAAACATTTGTGCTGCGCCTCTGCAACTGAGGCCAAAACAAATGATAGGATGTCGTTGAATGATTTTCTACTTTTTGCTAGAGCTCTACTATTCTGACCTTATTAGAACAGCAATGTCAATGACTAGTGTATCGATATGTTTGATTTTTCTAAAACTATTTGTTACTTTATCATTACTCTGCCTTATCGTTGCCAAAACAACAATGGCTCTGATTGATTTGTGTCTATAGTTCTGTTATTTTTTCACTGCTTCACCTTCCCATCGCAAAAACAACACTTTAACTGAATTCTTTTTTGCAAAGATTATATTACTATTTCATGATTGTGTGTTTCGGGCTGCGAAAAGTATGTTTTTCGAATTTGACTGAGAGGAAACTTCTGGATTATACAGATTATATATATCTCCATCAATACATCAACTATCGTAAAATATGCTATCAAATGACTTCAATGTATCTATCAATAAAGTGCTCAAGTGGAGTTTGCTTGTTTGGATGGGTGTGTTTTTGTGTACATTTTGAAGTATGAGTATCTCGACAAAATGATATTTTTCTGTTTCTAAAGGTAACGGTAAAGAAAGGTGAAGTTCCTTGAATGTATTTTCTCTGCCTCCTTACTATGTTATGTCTTTTATTTGTTTGTTTACAATTTCGATTTTTTGCAACTGTAAATAAACAAGAATGTTTAACTCAAACGAATATTTGTCATTTAATTGTTTTAGTATCTCGATTTAATCACTCTGTCGAATGCAACAGTACGCATGCGTGGATAATATGTGAACACAACTCCTACCAGTTATCTAAACATGGAATGCGGTTAAAAAACGCTACAACTGGAAACTATCTGGATAATTGTGTGTGGCTGGACCAGTCATCGAGATGTATCAAGGGGTTAGCCACAGGTAACCAGTATTTATATCAAAGTCCCATAAATAACAGAATCAATCACAGGTAACCAGTATTTATATCAAAGTCCCATAAATAACAGAATCAATCACAGGTAACCGGTATTTATATCAAAGTCCCATAAATAACAGAATCAATCACAGGTAACCAGTATTTATATCAAAGTCCCATAAATAACAGAATCAATCACATGTAACCAGTATTTATATCAAAGTCCCATAAATAACAGAGTCAGATACAGGTCACCAGTATTAATATCAAAGTCCCATAAATAACAGAATCAGCCACAAGTATCCAGTATTTATATCAAAGTCCCATAAATAACAGAATCAATCACATGTAATCAGTATTTATATCAAAGTCCCATAAATAACAGAGTCAATCACAGGTGACCAGTATTTATATCAAAGTCCCATAAATAACAGAATCAATCACATGTAACCAGTATTTATATCAAAGTCCCATAAATAACAGAGTCAGATACAGGTCATCAGTATTTATATCAAAGTCCCATAAATAACAGAATCAGCCACAAGTATCCAGTATTTATATCAAAGTCCCATAAATAACAGAATCAATCACATGTAATCAGTATTTATATCAAAGTCCCATAAATAACAGAGTCAGATACAGGTCATCAGTATTTATATCAAAGTCCCATAAATACATAAAAGCACGATAATATTTATTTTTCAACAACAACGTCAAATTTTAGAAAAGTAAAGATGAAATATTGCAACAGTTATGACTTAAGCAAAGAAAGGATAGTCTAATTTGCAAGTTTTTTCCTGATATTTTTTTCTGAAATACCAATATTTTGTAACCATTCAGGACTCCCTAATGGCGCTCAGTACATTCTACCATACGGGTATGGGCATGAGATATTATGTGAAATGGATGGACAATCTGTTTACAACAACATTGCATGTAACCAAGGTAAATATCCGCAAACATGACCATTACAGGTAAACAAGGTATGTATCTGTAAACATTATATGTAAACAGGTAAATATCTGAAAACATGAACATTACAGGTTAACAATGTAATTATATGTTAACATGAACATTACAGGTAAACAATAAAAATATCTGTAAAAATGAACATTAAAGTATAAAAAATGTAAACATCGGTAAACATCGACTATAGAGGTAAACAATGTAAATATCTGTAAAGATGAAAATTACAGGTAAACAATAATATTACAAGTATTCTTGTGAGAAAATGTCAATTAGACAAGATGGCATAAACTGCCAAAAGAATATTCTCATTGTTGAATTATTAAATGAAATATGGAGATAACGAACATTATTTTTAGATTAAAGTCGATTTAAATAACACAGATCGGGAGCAGAGCAAACACGGACCTCCAAATACATCAGAGGGGGGATCAGGTGCAGGAATATGTGAATAAGTAAAAAGTCAACAAAAAGATCTGACAAGTAGATATAAAATCAGACGAGTAGAGACAGAACTATGCCCCCACATTAATGAGTTTTTGACACAAACAAAACAGAGGAGACCATGTTCAATCAAATAATACAAACATTTTCTTTAAGATTGCATATTTAATTTAGGATAAAAATCTTAAGAGTGTTTGGATGAAAAGGTTTGCAGAAATTTTAATACTAGAAGCTAAAGAGTCCGACTTTTGATTCATTTGCGATTTATCTATTTTTTTTTTTTAAATCAGTATGACACATTACACCCATTACTTTCAATTTGATGTTTTTAAAAAACATAGTTTTTATTCCTTTAAATTTTATCATATTTAAAATCAGAAAAATAAGAAAATGATGTTTTTAATTTTTCAGTAAATCGCAAGGATGACCAGACAGGTGGACACGTAGTACATTCTAACGCAGTACTTCTATTTGGATGCGTTCTACTTCCATTCGGATGCTTTCTTGCACTTCTCCTTCCGCAATATTGCTGTTAAATATTTCTTCAAGAAATGTCCATTAATTCGTTTTAGAAAGTTCCGTCTACCTTATCAATTTATAAGGCTCATGGCGGCTGTGATCGGTCAACAGGGGATGCTTTCTTCTCACCTGGTCCCACCTCTGGAATTACAAGGGTCCGTGTTTTATCCCCTCTTTACATATTTGTATTGTTTACAGATTTTTTGAGATCGATCACTGTTCGTAAAAATCGTCACCTTTTAAATTATTCCAAAAACAATAACATTTTCCAACCATTAGGGAAACTAGAGAAAGTAGGGGAAGGTAGGGGTATACCGGTACATTCAGGACCGACAATTTACACAAAGAAGTAAGAGAACAAACGGCCTTAACACAGCAGCGGAATATCATGCAGAAAAAAATGTCTGATACAGATTAAGTAGTTTCAACCAATGCCATACATGCCAAACAAATCAGAATCCGTCAGGCGATCGTGTTTGTATATATAATTCAGAACTTTAAACCTTGTTGTTTATAACTTTGATTAAAGTTATATTTCTACATATTTCATACATTTTTATATGAAGTGGTTACTGTTTAATAATTACATGTCGTTGTTAATTCATTATATGAAGTGGTCAATTCTTTATAAGCTTTAGTGCAGTGGTAACTTCTTTATCATCACCAAAACTGGTACTTTTAAACAGTAAAAACCATTCTCTATCCAGAGTTGTCCTGCGCTGCGCTCCTAACACCGTTGTCAACGCTCGTTGTACAAGATTCTTGTACAAATGGTAACGGTGAAAATTTAAAATTAAATTCGTAAATAATTATTTATGATTATCATCTATTTTAAATTTACCATCCCTCAAAACGATTTATTTTCAAAGTTTTTAGGGAACTATTTTGCAGAGTATAAATTAAAATCTCAATTAAAAATCCTTTCAAGGGGTTACAGATTTAAATAAATCATGTTTTCTAATACGAAATATAATTTAAAAAGATTATGAACACAATTTTTCATCATTTACAAATTTTCCAAGAATCTTGTAAAACAAGCGTTGACAGAGGTGTGTGTGGGAGCGGAGCGGGAACGACAACTCTGGATAGAGAATGTGTAAAACAGATTAAAGAGGCTGGGGGGTTGTGGCCATTTTTAGACTATATTGAACTCCTTTAGAAGAAGAGCTTCAAATGAAGATATAGAAAATGATCAAATTTTAAAACTAAAATTTTTGAAATTTTTCTTTGCCAAATGATAGTTGACAGCTTAAGATATCATATCTAAAAAATTAAGTTAAATCTGGTGGTTAATTTGTGGTTAATTTGTTGACCCCCAGCCTCCTTAAAGCGGGTGTTGCTAAAACGCGGATTTGAAAACGGAACGGAAAGGGGAATGGAACGGAAAATCTTATATCAATTTTTTTACTACACGCATATATATAAATCAATCAGTAACCATTATTCTTTACCAAACTGTTTATATCCTATTAAAAAAAAATAACATAACAATGTAATTTATTTATGACCCCCCTCTCCCCCCTAATAACTACATTTAGTGTATACGTGCAGTGGTCAATCAATTACATACTAATCAGACACACTGCCTAAGTATCTATCTTGATGTCTCATTCATCACTCGTCCAAATCAATTTTTTAAAGTTATTCACCAAAAACAAAACTCTCTTTTGAAATAATTTATTATGAAACAGGCAATGATGTTTTAAAACAGGTGGATGGGGCGAGAAAGAGAATAATTATGTACACATTTGTGTTCTACACAACGATCACTGGCATTAAGGAAAGAACAGAGGACATGCTTATAACACCTTATAACAGGCTTGTGTGGATCTAGAGGGGGGTTCCAGATAGGGTTCGGACCCCCTGAAGTTTGTGGAGTTATTATGTGTACATAGTTTTTGGTTTGTTGTTTAACGTCCCTCTCGAGAATTTTTCACTCATATGGAGACGCATCCACTTGCCGGTGGAGGGGTGCAAATTCAGAACGTATACATACTCGACACTAAGGGCCAATGAGCATTGAGGGACCTTTTTCGTGCCAGCACCTACTGCGACACGGGACCTAGGTTTATACAGTCTCATCCGAAGGACGATTCACAATGGGATTCGAACCCCGACGTAAGGATTAACTCCTTACTCCGCGATCCTAGAGCAAACTCTCTAATCACTGCGCCACGCGGGCGACTACGTGTACAAAGTAAAGTATGTGTACATAGTAAAGTAAATAAAAGAAAAATGACTTGGACCCCCCCCCCCAAAAAAAAAAAACAGACCCCTGTAAAGTTGATGTAAAAAGTAAACATTAAACGCAGTTGTTTTTTTTTTTATTTGGGTATAACCCCCCTACCCCACCCCCCAAAAATATCCTGGATCCGCTCTATCCACCGTCAGGCACTTGACACATGCTTGAAGCGTGGACAACGTACATCTATGCATTATCCCCCCCCCCCTCCCTACCAAATAATATATAAATTACGTTAGTGCATGCATTTTCCTTAAAAATGCGTGATTTCTCCATCATAGCAATCTTAATGTTACTCTGTGCATTCGGTTTGTTTTGTTTTCCAGTTTTACAATTTGGCCAATACGGGGAGAGGGGGTGGGTGGGTGAGGCAAACATGGTTATCCACGCCTTAGGTGCCTGTGCATCGAAAATTATATTGTATTCGCTCATATAAATATCGAATACTGACCATTCGTGTTCATTAAAGTGATATTTTATAAAGTTACTTAACTCATATTTTACCACAATCTTTTTTTATACATTCTGTACCCTCCCATATGCTTTGCTTTCTAACAGGAATCTTCGTTTGAGAATAAACATGATTAAATCAACTCGCTCGTGATAATCAACGTTCAATATTACCATCCTATAAAATGTTTATCGTTTTTGGTATATTTCATATATTTTCAAGGGATTTAAACTGGTACATGTATCATATTTGCAGATTTTAGCAACACCCGCTTTAAACTGGATCTCCGCGCGTTTTTCACTGTTTAAGAGGACCAGTTTAGATGATGATAAAGAAGTTACCACTGCATAACATGAAATTACTACGGCATATAAAGAATTGACCACTTCAAATAACGAATTAACAACGACATATAATTATTTACCACCTCATATAGAGATGTTACCACTGCATAGCATGATTTTAAAATATATATATTAATTTTACTTTATAATATAATGATGTTAGTACTGAACATAATAAATTTTTCACTTCATGTAAAGGTGTCGCACTGAATGAAATGAACTTGCTACTACACATACATTGTGTTTCATTTAATGTAAAGATTGCAATCTCACACAAACTATGTTTATAAATGTATATATTGAACTTAAGAGGGCTGGGTGGTCGTGGCAATTTTAAACTATATTGATCTCCTTTAGAAGAAGAGCTCAATATAAAGATATACAAAAATGATCAAATTTTAAAACTAAAATGTATGATTTTTTTTTCTTTGCCAAATGATAGTTGACAGCTTAAGATATCATATCTGAAAAAAAATAAGTTATATCTGATGGTTAATTTGTTGACCCCCCAGCCTCCTTAATATCACATCATAGAAATATTTCACTACATATAATGATTTTACAGCATAATGTAACGATACTATCACTTCATTACATTATTTAACCACTACATATAATGATGTTGCCACTATCTATAATGATAAAACCGCTGCATTTAATAAAGTTATCACTGGGTATAATGATTTTACTACTATATATAATGATTTCACCACTTTATATAAAGGTTATACCACCTCATATAATATGAAAGTGACCTTCAGGCAGCTATGGCATTCCATAGTTATCCCTGGAACTTTGCAATAAGCGTGTTTTTTTCTGTATCACAGTTGGAGAAAAGTAATTTACATTTCCAATGTCACTTCTTTGCTAACAACACAAAGTTCCTGGGTGAAATCTTTGGATCAAAAACTGGCAGCGCTAGAGATGATATACCTGGAAGAAAAAACAGAGAACTATATATAACTTCTGACAATTTGTAACTGTGTTAAAGTCTAACCATGGACACAATTCGTGTATATTCCGACAATGTAAAGCTACAATTTATCCAGCAACCACAGCTGGCATTGACTGAATAATGGTTACCTAATTAACTATAGCGATTTTTGTGGTCAATGCTGAAATATAGCTTCATCCTTTCTAACATCTTTAAAAATGTTGTGATGTCATATTTTGTTCATTGCTTAAGCAATGGTGTCATATTTTCATCTGCAGAAGTATGCCTAAAGAACAAGGTACAGTTTCAATACCAATCTGGTCCTGTATTTTTCAAAAATATGAAAGCGATGAAAGAAATTATAATTCGTCTTTTCTGAAATGTTGAAACTTCATGCGCTAAGATCAAACAAATCATTTTTCTCATTTGACTTCATAAATGCTAATTTTTTTTCTTTAAAAAAATTCTTTTTTCTTAAAAAGTTGCAGAAGACATCAATTCTCTGTGAAATTTTCTTTCAGATAATATAGACCACATGCATCGCCCACAAAGATTTTGAAAAGTGTGATTTTTCAAAGAAATTTACACAAAATATCTGAATATTGAAGTGGGCTACAGCTGTGGACACTATCTTCTCAAGGAAAATACCCCCTGGAATGAGTCATTTTGAGGCTTTTTCTGCTTAAAACTTAGAAAAATACAAAATTAATGACATCATATTTCTAGTATGGTACTCTTTCATGCCATATTTTTTCATGAATTATCACACTCATATACTCAACTCCTATTTATGCCGATTTCAACACTTTTTGAAAACATTAAATTTTTAGGGATCAATAAGGCCAAAATCGTACCTTCTTCTTTGTAAAAAAAATAGCTTGTTTTGGAGGTCAAATTAAAAAATGTTGCAGGGTAAACAAAATATAGGATAAGGCTGGCCTCGTTTTCTTTCATGTAAGTATACAGATTTAAGTACACCTGTCTATCTGTTTGTCTGTATACACACTGACCTTGTTCATATAAGTACAGCTTTCCGTCTGTAAAGACACTGACCTTGTTCATATAAGTACATCTGTCTGTCTGTTTAGAAACTGACTTTGTTCATATAAGTACATCTGTCTGTCTGTCTGTCTGTCTGTCTGTCTGTATAGATACTGCCCTTGTTTATATAATTACATCTATCTGTCTGTCTGTCTGTATAGACACTGGCCTTGTTCATATAAGTACACTTGTCTGTCTGTACAACACTTACATGTACATAAGTACACTTTTTTGTCTGTATGCCTGTCTGTTTAGAAACTGACCTTGTTCATATCTGCATACTTGTCTGTCTGTACAAACACTTACATGTACATAAGTACAGCTTTTTGTCTGTCTGCCTGTCTGTTTAGAAACTGACCTTGTTCATATATGTACACTTGTCTGTCTGTACAACACTTACATGTACATAAATACAGCTTTTAGTCTGTCTGCCTGTCTGTTTAGAAACTGACCTTGTTCATATATTTATACTTGTCTGTCTGTACAAACACTTACATGTTCATAAGTACAGCTTTTTGTTTGTCTGCCTGTCTGTTTAGAAACTGACCTTGTTCATATATGTACACTTGTCTGTCTGTACAAACACTTACATGTACATTAGTACAGCTTTTTGTCTGTCTGTCTGTTTAGAAACTGACCTCGTTTATATATGTACAAGTCTCAGTTTCTGTCTGACTTTTTAAAAACTAACCTTGTTCATATATGTCTGTCTGTCTGTCTGTCTGTCTGTTTAGAAACTGACCTTGCTCATATAAGTACATCTGTCTGTCTGTTTAGAAACCGACCTTGTTCATATGAGTACATCTGTCTGTCTGTCTGTTTAGAAACTGACCTTGTTTATATAAGTACATCTGTCTGTCTGTCTGTCTGTTTAGAAACTGACCTTGCTCATATAAGTACATCTGTCTGTCTGTCTGTCTGTCTATTTAGAAACTACCTTGTTCATACAGGTACATCTGTCTGTCTAGTAACAGCAAGGACTCCACTACTGGACTCAGACTCAGGCGGAGGGTGTAAAATGCCACTACTTGTCTCCACTCTTTTAGGCGTTCTGTGGCTCCCTCCAGAATTTCCTCTGGCACCTCACAGTTAAGACCAAATCTCTGCAATCCAAGACTAACATATCTGTAAAAATAAAATATCATTCAGTAAATTCTAATATTTTTTTAAAAGGTAAACAAAAAAAGGTCCTGAGTGGTACTTGAATTTGAAAAAAAAAAAACCTTACTGTTTGAATGTCAGTTTTTCAGCTTTTCTAATGGTCAGTTTCTGTTCCCCGGTTACAAAATCAGGTTTTATATGTAGAATTATCCACTGTAAGGCTGCTCTGTAGCAGTGTAACCTCAGAGATGGTGGGTTATCTAGGAAATTAGATGATAAATGCTGATAGAGACTTAAGGAGGTTTCAGAGATTAGATCTCTGCTCTCTGAAGTGTTCTTTTCTATAATTATAACAATTTTCTATGAAAACATGTAGATAAGAATGACATTGAATTTATTCAAAAAGTATTTTATAAACAAAATATGAACAAATTACTGTTAACTAACTATAATATGCTGAATTATTTATTCTAAAATCCCAAACATGAAACATGTCAAAGGTAATATGAACTAGCAAAACATGGCTTTTCCCACTTCAAAAAAATCAGCAAATGAAATAAGTATTATAAATCTGCAACAACAGACATCTTTGATATCACTGCTAACTGCTGTTAATGTTTACAGTATATATCACTGATTACTGCTGTAAAAGTGTACAGTATATATATCACTGCTTACTGCTGTTAATGTTTACAGAATATATCAATGCTTACTGCTGTTTATCATGTGTTTATGTTTACAGTATATATCACTGCCTACTGCTGTTAATGTTTACAGTAAATATCACTGATTACTGCTATGTAAGGCTGAATTACAATCTTGACCTGAACTTTGTTGAGTTTACCTTTCAACCTTTGAATGTATGAATCTGCAAAATGACAGGCCATCTCTCGAGCTTCATAACTTAGGACTGAGTGTGGTAAACTGGAGACGAAATTACTCATAGGGTAGCCAACAGGGTCTGTCTTAGTGTTCCTGATCACGTACAGAAAACAAACAACATAATGATATATCAATGTTATGTAGTATTCTGAAGATCAAATTGAATAAAGATAACATTGTTAAGTACATATTCAAAACACAAACATAATAAATATTATAATTTACTTGTCTGAGTTATCAATCTTCATTACAAATGAACAGAATCATAGCCAAAAGTACAGACGCATGACAGAAAAGGTTAATTTCATCAAAGAAGATGGGTGAATAAGCCAACAAAAATGTCTATGGATCAACAACTGAGAAAGTGAATTTAACAAGGGTCATATCATATCACAAACAAGACTTAAGTGTCGCTTCTTGATATGAACTATGTGGTGAAGTGGTTAGTGTGTCAGTGTCTATGAAAGGTAACTGATTTTTGAGATTTTTATAGATTTAGTTCAAATCCTCAAAAATCCTTAATTTGTTTTTACCACAGAATAATTTTATTGCGAAAATTTTTCCAGAGAAAAACTTACTTTGTAATAATTTTATACATTTTCATAATTAACACTCTGTTCTAAATACTAAATCCAGAAATTTTTAAAATTTGATTTTTATACATTTGAAGCTATATAGTCATTTTTACACTTTGTTCGCCCATCCTCTTTTATCTAAAATATAATGCCTTAGCTTACTCAGATAAACAGAGATCACAAACACAAACAAGCACAAGGATTACCCTCAACTTTTTACATAAATATTGTCTTAAAATCACAAAGCAGAGAAATGAGTAAACAGATAAGAACAGTGACATATAGGCCATTTTATATTAAAGCAAAACTGTTATTCAGGAAAATAGACATGCACATATAAGTACATTGATAACATTCAAAACAAACATATAAAATTTAACAATTCTTACTGTGGAGTAGACATTTTCATGTAACAGCAGCCAACAGATGCCAGTCCTGCTATATCTGGACAGGAAGTGAAAACTCTAAGCATTGTGGGAGTTAAATCCCCGCAGGCATGGAGCCCAGTGAGGAGAAAGTGCTGTCTGGTTGGAGTGTCCTCTCTGTGGAATTCTTCAGTCTCACTGTTTAGAACCTCACATTCCTGATTAATTTTGGTGTCCTGGTGTTTATCACATTGACATGAATCAACCATTGCCTGTTCTCCAGTCAAATGATTGTTTAAATGGCTTGAATTACTATCACATGAACTAAATGACTTGGAATGTGAGCATTTTTCACAATTTTCACAGAAATTGTTTTTACTGGACAAACTTAAATAATTCTTGCTCGAAATGTGCACACCCAAAATTCCATGACTTTGACCTGTTTTAGGAGAAGTCAAGAATGCATCTTGATCATCACAGTCCATATCAGTACATGTGGAGCTATTTGTCAGTTTTGGTTTTTTGTTAGATTCTCTACAACAGCTCTCTACATTTTGCTTTTCATCTACTGATTCAGATTGCATCTTATTTATATTGAGCCCATGTTCTGATTCACAATGGCTGCTGACATTACTCCTATTGAAAGATTTCTGAACAATGTCTATGAACTTCCCCTGTGTAGTGTCTGTTGTGATGTAACAAGTCACATGACATGGAAGCTCAGCCTCACTTTCAGTCTCTGTGTGACCTTTTACCTGCATAACCAATCAAAGCTTTAATTATTGATATGTAAGGAAGAGGCATACAACCAAATTTATTCCTAAATAATGACATATAACAACACAATACACATGGTGAAAGCACAAGATTTAGGGATAGAAAGTAAAATAATTGCACCTATAGTGTGGACAAATTGTAATTACATAAGTTACTCACATCACAGCAAGTTTCTAACTAATGATAATTTCTTCATATTTACATTTGCTGTTTTTCTACTAAGCCAACTGTGAAATTGATTTGAAAACCATTTTTGTGTATACTCTTGCATAGAAATATACACAGTGAAACTAGCGCTAAGTGAGGCTACTGAGACGATAATAAAATGTAACGATATAGGGCACTGAGAAATTCAAATATTAAGTATATTCTGGTGCTTTTAAACTTTTAAAATGTAATATAAAGTATGTTTTTAAGTTAAGTGTGAATTAAGCTAGCGCTTCATGAAATATGCCTACATGACAAGTCCGTGTGATTTACACACCAATATCTCACACAAAACTTATAAACATTCCTTAAATATTTACATTTCCAATAATATGCCAATTCATTTTCTCATGAACTACTATGCCATTGGATATACAAATTTGAATCTACATTACCTGAGGATGCTTTTATTTCATTATGACCGATCAAGGCTTTGCTGTTCTTGAGAATAAGATTTTTTAAGATTTTTCATATGTACTCCTATGTAAAACTTTGATCGTCCACTGTGGCCCCTCCCTACCCCTGGGGGTCATGATTCGAACAAATTTGAATCTCACTATCTGACGATGCTTCCATATAAACATGACCAATCATGGCTTTGTTTTTCTTGAGAAGAAGATTTTTAAAGATTTTCCCTATGTATTCATATGCTAAACTTTGATCACCCACTGTGGCCCCAACCTACCCCTGGGGGTCATGATTTGAAGAAATTTGAATCTATATTACCTGACGATGCTTCCACATAAGTTTCATATTTTCTAGAACAGTGGTTCTTGAGAAGAAGATTTTTAAATAATGCCATAAATTTTTCACAAATTCGTAATTATCCCCCTTTGAAGAAGACCTGGCCCTTCATTTGAACAAATTTGAATCCCCTTTACCATATGATACTTTGTGGTAAGTTTGGCTGAAATTGGCCCAGTGGTTCTTAAGAAGAAAATGAAAAAGTTTACAATGATGACAACAAGGACCACAGACAAAAGACAAATTTCAATCAGAAAAGCTCACTTGAGCCTTTGGCTCAAGTGAGCTAAAAATTCATGAAGTACATGAACTACAATACCTAATGCTGGCATATTTATAATAACAACTGAATGTGCTTCATGAAAAATGCTGGCCTGAGTTTCATGTCCTCATGAATTTTCAAAAATTAAATTCATTTCTTATTGAGGAAAGTGTATGTACAGAAAGTGCTAAATTAAACTGAGTTAAATCTGCACAAAAAATACAATGCACATGGCTGCTAAGGCTGGCATCATCTTGGTGTTTATCGGTAATTTCAAACTATGAGTTAATTTATTGTATTTAAATAAGGAAACTTTTGGTATCATAAACTAAAAGAAAGTGCTTACCTTTGAGATCTGTCTGTGAGCATCTCTAGCCAAAAAAAAAAAAACCAACAACAAATAACTCATTCAGTTTCTGACATAATTATTCATATAAATAAGACCAGACTCTGCAGAATTAAACCATCACAATCACTTATAAATAGAAAACTGAAGGAAAACATAAATATCAAGATAGGTGAAGGATTGTCTCTAAATGTAATGTAAGGAGAAAAATGGAGGGTATAGATTAGTACATGTAATGGAGGGTATAGATTAGTACATGTAATGGAGAGTATAGATTAGTACATGTGATGGAGGGTATAGATTAGTACATGTAATGGAGGGTATAGATTAGTACATGTAATGGAGGGTATAGATTAGTACATGTAATGGAGGGTATAGATTAGTACATGTAATGGAGGGTATAGATTAGTACATGTAATGGAGGGTATAGATTAGTACATGTAATGGAGGGTATAGATTAGTACATGTGATGGAGGGTATAGATTAGTACATGTAATGGAGGGTATAGATTAGTACATGTAATGGAGGGTATAGATTAGTACATGTAATGGAGGGTATAGATTAGTACATGTAATGGAGGGTATAGATTAGTACATGTAATGGAGGGTATAGATTAGTACATGTAATGGAGGGTATAGATTAGTACATGTAATGGAGGGTATAGATTAGTACATGTAATGGAGGGTATAGATTAGTACATGTAATGGAGGGTATAGATTAGTACATGTAATGGAGGGTATAGATTAGTACATGTAATGGAGGGTATAGATTAGTACATGTAATGGAGGGTATAGATTAGTACATGTAACGGAGGATATAGATTAGTACATGTAATGGAGGGTATAGATTAGTACATGTAATGGAGGGTATAGATTAGTACATGTAATGGAGGGTATAGATTAGTACATGTAATGGAGGGTATAGATTAGTACATGTAATGGAGGGTATAGATTAGTACATGTAATGGAGGGTATAGATTAGTACATGTAATGGAGGGTATAGATTAGTACATGTAATGGAGGGTATAGATTAGTACATGTAATGGAGGATATAGATTAGTACATGTGATGGAGGATATAGATTAGTACATGTAATGGAGGGTATAGATTAGTACATGTGATGGAGGGTATAGATTAGTACATGTAATGGAGGGTATAGATTAGTACATGTAATGGAGGATATAGATTAGTACATGTGATGGAGGGTATAGATTAGTACATGTAACGGAGGATATAGATTAGTACATGTAACGGAGGATATAGATTAGTACATGTGATGGAGGGTATAGATTAGTACATGTAATGGAGGGTATAGATTAGTACATGTAACGGAGGATATAGATTAGTACATGTAACGGAGGATATAGATTAGTACATGTGATGGAGGGTATAGATTAGTACATGTAATGGAGGGTATAGATTAGTACATGTAATGGAGGATATAGATTAGTACATGTAACGGAGGATATAGATTAGTACATGTGATGGAGGGTATAGATTAGTACATGTAATGGAGGGTATAGATTAGTACATGTAATGGAGGATATAGATTAGTACATGTAATGGAGGGTATAGATTAGTACATGTAATGGAGGATATAGATTAGTACATGTAACGGAGGATATAGATTAGTACATGTGATGGAGGATATAGATTAGTACATGTAACGGAGGATATAGATTAGTACATGTAATGGAGGATATAGATTAGTACATGTGATGGAGGGTATAGATTAGTACATGTAATGGAGGGTATAGATTAGCACATGTAATGGAGGGTATAGATTAGCACATGTAATGGAGGGTATAGATTAGTACATGTAATGGAGGGTATAGATTAGTACATGTAATGGAGGGTATAGATTAGTACATGTAATGGAGGGTATAGATTAGTACATGTAATTCTACCATAAGTCTACATCAGTGTACTACATGTATATGACTGTTTGTACTTTGAACAGACCATGAATTACCGGGGTATTGAAATATGAAGTGATTGCTTATGGACCTGAGAAACTATTTCTATACGGTCTTTGGTCTTAAATCACAGTTCTGTCCCACACGGCCTTAATTTCTAGTCCTAATGTGTTACATGATAAATGTAGAGCAACTTCTTAAAAAAAATACCTGCCTTGATTTTTAAATAAACCTGAACTTTTAATACATGCAATGCAAATTTGTTAATTCGTAGGCTTCACATTCTGGACAAAATTTATGATGAACAGAAATTATAAATGCAAATAGTCATTTATATCATTTATTTATCCTAGTTATGCATTTCTGCAAAGCAGAGACAAGGTCTCTCAATCTATCATTTTCAATTCTAGTAATGCTTTTTCAGTCATAAACTCTTCCCTTCATTTCTGTTTCGATGGTCCTCTTTATGTGCCCTTTGGTCTTCCGGGCTTCCTCTTTCCAGGTAGAATCAATTTCACGGCTCTTCTTATTATACTCTTTATATCAAGTCCAAGTACATTTCAGTAATCTGGATGCCTCACTATTCCAAATAAACTGCTCAAGGATACATGCCTTCAGCCGAACAAAGCTATATTTAACTATATTAACATTTTACACTAACCTGTCATATTTTTGTGCTTTGGGGGCATGGCAACCTTCTGCCTCCACTGTTGTCACCTTGAACCCATGCTGAAAGGTCAACAACCTTGACAAATGACCTTGACCTGCTCCCACATCCACAATGTGCTCACAGTTACAAGCATTTCCAAGAACCTTTAAAGTCTAAAAAATTGAGATCAAATCTGTTGAAAAAAAACATTATCAATATCACTAACTGTTAAAATAATAATAATAATAATAATAATAATAAAACTTTATTTAAAGACGGTAACCTGGTTAGTGCATGCACTATTCTTCCCCAGGGCCTTCTATATATCAATTACAAAGATAAACAAGTACACATGTAAATATCCAATTCAACATAAATCAGATATAGTCTTAAGGAATTACAATCACAAAATTATGAATAGAGTGTCCATGTCTGGTAATATGTACATACAACTAACAATCACATTGTAGATAGGATATCAAAATCTTACTGTGCTCAAATAATTGTACGACAGCTGATAATGTAATTTTCTACATTACACTTAAATGCTCGTAGAGATTGAGAGAGTCTTATGTGCTGGGGAAGTTTATTCCATAGGTGCACACCTGAGTACTGAAAAGAGGTCTTGAATAAGTTTGTACAGAACTTAGGTAATTTAAGGTCATAATTAGTTTCAGATCGCAGGTTATAAGAGGCTGAGGAGTGAAATTCAAATAAATTACAAAGATATTCGGGAGTCATTCCGCTGAAAATTTTGTATAATAATATGTATTTGTATAGATCAACTAGCTCATAAACTGTTAACCATCCAAGTTTCTCAAACAGTGGTTTAGAAGAAGAATCAGGACTTGCGTCAAGAATAATCCTGGCTGCCCTTTTTTGTAATTTAAATAGTCTACCCATGTCCTGCTTGGGGGCATTACCCCAAATAGTTAAACAATAGTTAATAGATGGTAGAATATAAGCATTGTAATATAGTTTTCTGGTATGTAGGGGAAGAAATTTTTTTATCTTACGTAGAGTAAATAACTTATAGTTTATGGTTTTACAAACTGAATCAATATGATTTGCATACTGTAACTTATCATCAATATGTACACCAAGAAGTTTCTCAGTTTCAACCATTTCAATTGTTTTGTCTGAGGCATAAAGTTGTAAATTTGGATTATCTAGTTTTGATTTTCTTTGCTGTGTCCCCATTAGCATACATTTTGTTTTGTCTACATTTAATACCATTTGGTTGTGAGCACACCATTTCTCAATCTCGTAAAGATCTGAATTTAGTGTATTTTCTAAACATCTTGCATTATGATTATCAGAATACAGAGTTACATCATCAGCAAACATATCAATATTTGAATTGTTTACATGTAATGGCAGGTCATTTATGTACAATAAAAATAAAAGTGGACCCAAAATTGAGCCCTGTGGTACTCCTGCTGTGAAGGGTAGAATATTGGAGACACATGTTCCAAATTTAACACACTGGGTCCTGTCGTAAAGATATGACTTAAACCACTTTATAGCTGTATGGTCAAATTTGTAATGGGTTAATTTCTTTAGAAGAATATTATGATTCACCAAATCAAATGCTTTACTAAAATCTATAAATGTAATACCGATTAGTTCACCATGATCCATTGCATTAAGCCAACTTTCTGTTAGTTTTGTAAGTGAAGTTTGACACGAATGGAGTTCTCTAAACCCCGACTGGGATTGTGTTAGTAGATTAAATTCATTAGTGAAATTTTGTATTAGCTTAGCTACATGTTTTTCTATCAATTTAGATATAGTCGGTAGAATAGAAATTGGACGATAATTATTCGGGTCAGCTTTGTCACCCTTCTTAAAAATAGGTGTTACTTTGGCTTGTTTTAAATTTGTCGGGAAAATACCACTTACTATGCTAGCGTTAATAAGATGAGTTATAGGTTTACATATATATTTAGATGCGACTTTCAAAAGACGCGGTCCAATAAAGTCAACGCCAGCTGATTTATTGATATTAAGAGAATTTAACATGTTAAAAACTTCACTTTCCTCAATTAGATGAATACTAAAAAAGGTTTCATCATCAAGCTTAGACCTAACAAAATTACGTAATATATTTGGATCATACTCATGTTTCAGCATGCTGAGAATTGCTTGATATGAAAGTCACCAAAAATTTCATCGCATTTAGGTTTGTAATTGATTGATACCGAGCTTTCCACCACAATATGAGAAAGATTGTGAAAGAGCTAAATCCACGAAGGGGCTAAATCGGCCCAGTCATCAAAATAAATGAAACTTTCTCACATGAAACTCTAAGATTTGAATGTTGTAAAACAATTTGTTTTTTAACAATATTTTTTCTGGTTTTCTTTTTACATTCGTTTAAATTTGGTATTGTTTTCCTTATTAATACTATCACGTCATTACGTTGACGTTACATACTTTTACGTCATGACGTTGACATTTTGTATAAGAAAGTAACATATGTACGTTAATTGAATAAAAATAACCAATATAGGCTCTTCTTTAAAATTTTGGGAAAATTTTACTATGAATTTTTCAAGAAGTTTTGAAAACTTTTGGTTTATTTTTTAATTAAAGCTATTTGTACTCTAAAGAAATGCCAAATATTTGTTATATACAACATTTGTCTGGTTTTATCGTTGATACATGTAACACGTTTTAAATGATAATAAGAGACACGTTAAGCTGAAAACAAATACAACGTGTTAATCCGTCATATTTGAGTAAAACTGAATTAATGGAGTAAAATATATACTATAGTAGCCATGGGTAAGGATTTTATCATTCTTAAATGTGTTATTGTATGGTCATACGGCGTCAAAACAAAAAATAGACGTTTTTTTCAGAAAATGCACAAGTACTCTTTAATAACAAAAACATGAAATTAAAATGAAAAGTTGCATTAAAAATGAATACGTTTGAAGTTACCATCTATTTTATTGTCAATTTGAGAATTTCGTTGCACTTCCGTAATTTAAGGCATTTCCCGGACATTTGAAATGAAATTGTAGTTCATACATGTAAAACACGTAAGATAGTGATGTTTGACGGTAATCCTGCGCACCACAGATTGACAGGAAAGAAGCCACCACAGACTTTTAAACAAGAGTGATGCAAAGCATCAAATCGGCCGCAAAAAAATTAAAGAGTCCTACGAAAACACAAGATTATCGAAGTATTTGAATTTCAAAACGGAACCTGAAGTTAAAAAAAAACAAGATAAACGGAAATGGCAGTATACCACTTTACTCAATGTAAATTACTTAATCAAAATAAAGTTCACTAATTATGATAATATGTTATATCATCAAAGAGAAACGTTTTTTTTTATATACCCACAATAGGTATGAAAAGAGATTTCAGATGACAAAATCGATCGAATTAATTATTGCTAACTAATCGTTTTCTTATCATATTATCATATCTTACACACTCCCATTTTGGGGAGTACCTATTAAAAACCCCTTTAATAAAATCGTAAAGTAATGATTACCCGGTGAGAAGTGAAAATTAAATTGAAACATAACAACAACTAAGACTTTCATATAGTTCAAAGCCAGTTTTAACATTTTACTGATAATTTTCAAATATTTAAAATAACATTTCGTTTCTCCATCTGCAATTTCTAACACAACTACAAATAGATAGGCGATAATGAGTACAGAAGACGATAAAATAATCATAATATCGGATACATATTGCATTTATGAGATTTTTGACTTGGACGTCCTCGGATCGTTACTCTTTGTAATTAAACAAAAATATATGAAAAACAGCTACTGGCAGTAGTAAATGGCAATCATTACAGACCGTCTAAAAAAATTATAGACCATATGTCGAGCGACATATTACCATACCCCCCCCCCCCCCTCCAAAAAAAAATCATGTTCAAATGCCCGATCTATGAAGTTATATTCTATATAGATATCCTTTCAAAAAAAAAAAACAAAACAAAACAAAAAATATGATAGACAGGCAAAAATAGCAGTTATATCCGTTAATAATAATAATAATACAGTGTTTTAGTAAAAAAAAAAATAGGATTTTCGAGTTTGCACAATTTTCCTTTTTTTTTTTCTTTTTTGCTTGTCAAGTTTTTTCAGGTAAGTTGGAAATATTTTCCTCGGGTTTGCCCCCCCTTTCAAAAACGATGCTACGTCACTGATGAATTTACACATTACATGTACATGTATAAACATGCTTGCTAATCTTGGTTGCCCTCTCTCCTTTGGGCCTGTTACATTTAAGCGGAGTAACTCAAAATAGAAAGAGATAGCAAGTAGCCTCCCTTTGACATTTTTTTCATGTGTTGGCTAGGTCACAGCATGCATGCGATACTGAAATTACTCAAAACTATAAAGAGTTGTCACTGCCTTGGTAGTAATTTATTCGTTTATACAATGTAGGACATTTTTCTTATAGAGGCCTATCACAAAAATTACAAAAATCAATCTATTGTTTATTTGATCTGTCAACTCGAATTTTCTAGGTTCAATACTTCGTAACAATGAAATTTCAATGAAATTTTATTCAATCAGCATTATTCACAACTATGTATAAATGTCATTCAAAATATTTGTTTATAAAAAGGACATGGGAATTATGACATAAAAATAACCAATGACTAAAAACTGCATTCTATTTATCTCTTTTTTAACAAAATTTATGTTAAAAGGTCTCGGATCCGTAAAGGTTTTCACTAATAATTATTAATTAATCTTTTGTCTTAAAATGTCACTGGCGATTTCTGAAACGCATGTTGGGTATGGGTTATAATTATAATACATATATAGGCCTAGTTATCGTGGCCGCGTGGATATATTTCAGGATAATAGACTCTAAATTGCGGAACATTAACCATTTGTATGCTGTCGATGCAGACTTCACGACATTAATGTTTTGTAAGGTAGCAAAAAAAAAATCATTATAAATACGTCTTGGTAGTTGACTCCGATGTAAATTGTTTAATATTCTAGGCTATTCCGACACGGCCATTCAGGAGAAAATAAAGATGTAGCCTACATGTTTCTAGGGTGATCTCCCTTTGATTACATAGTGACCATGGTGACGAAGAGACGGGAGATGGAAAACAAATTCAAAACATAAATAAATAGGCTGTCAGAGGAAAAGAGAACACATTATTATTTTTTTTTTAACATTTCAGCATAATGATGAGTTATAGATCAACTTCTTGAAGGAAAACTCTTGGGGTCAGGACTAAGGCACGTAGTACACAAAATGTCGGCATTATGGCATCTACACACAGTCATGCTTAGCAAGAATTTTTCGTACTTTTTTGCACCACAACACAAAATAACTTATAATAAATATAACATTCGCATTTCGAAACTTTTTAATATTTACAAAAACAATATAGAATCTTTTTCTTTTCTATTAATGTAGGGTAATCCCCGCTATTTTCACAGTGCGAGTCGGTGCAAAGGTATTTGAATCGAACGAAAAGTATTAATTTCGATGTGGCCACACCCCTCGAACAAAATAAAAATATACTTTATTTATTCATAATTTAATCCTCTTTTCAATGGTATAAATTTTATTTTGTTCGAAGGGTGTGGCCACAGCAAAAATTTTAACCAAAGACGAAAAAAATGCTTTATTTTGATAAAAACTAGCAAAGTGCACGTGTTTAGACGTTTTCTGTACAAATATGACGTCATCAAATAAAAAAATTGGCATAAACTTTTTAAGTTTGATACCCAAGGATAATATTTCTATTGTTAATTTTCTTCTTCCCCTAAGTTTAATTTTCCTGAAAAAATAGGCCGATTTAGCCCCTTCGTGGATTTAGCTCTTTAACAAAATGTTTGTAATGTGTAAAGAATATTGCATATAGCACTTGCTTCTAAAGCCATGAAATAAGTGATTAATTATTCCTTGATCCCTCAACAAATCAATATGTGAGTAATCATTGAAGCACAATCTAATTGTAGCACAGTAAGCTAGTTTTACCTTCCCCAGACTTCTGATTTCGTGAAGTTTCTTTGGTTTTACATGCTTTCTGAGATACTCATTGTAGGACCTGTCCGGATTTGTGACTGGTTGAGGAACCAAGCTGATTTTTTTCTGATCTGAAAATACAATGGAGTCCTTATCAATTTTATTGTTTGATAAGAATAAAAGTGGCAGCTTTAGAAAGAAAATATTGTTTGCTGGGTTTTTTTTGTGAAACAAAATTTTTGTCTCACCTTGTCCATGTCTCTGCAAGTAAAGTTTTAACAAGTCTTGCACTTTGACCTCTTGTTGTGACCTTGGTAGTGAGTAAGTACGTGTGCACTGTCTGAAGGCCAGAAGTGAGAGAGGCCAAACCTTGGATACTGGGCTGAAATAAGGATTTTTTTTATTCAAAGTCTTGTTTTACTTCCTTGACTAGTGCAAATTTTTAGTGCTTTTGTGTTTTTGAATTTTTTCCCTATCAGGTCATTTATGGTAAGGCTTTTTTTTTATCTTTTAAACTGAAACAAATGCAGGTATGGGTCTCTGTAGTCAGAGCTAATGAGCAAATTATTTCATTTTGATTCAGGTAAAGTTAAGACAAAAAGGTATAATGACTCTTAATTCTTTTTTTTTCATTTTACCTCTCTGAGCTCATAAATTTCAGAAACATCATGTAAATTAAATTCGGATCTAGAAAATAAGTAATTATTATAATAGTACATGTTTGTTCTTCTTAGGTAGAGGGCTTTTTATTCTCCCTGATTGGACAGGACAAACATCCAACAACATAAATGTACATTATATCAGGGACCTATATACTAACGGGATAGACAATTCCTTCAGCACCATGTTTATTTACCCAAAACGTCACACACAACACTGCAAGTTTTTCAAACTATGTTTTTTCCCAGTAAAAAGCTTGTTTTCTGATTAATGTAATCTGATCTTTTTGTGTATCAAAATGGATTTTAAATAAATTTTAAAGCACATACTAGTAATATAAAATAATTTAGATATTAAGGAAACAACCACCAAAGTACAGCCAATCAGGGGCACCCACTGATTTTCAAATAAACGTAATTACTACTAAGATAAGGAGTAAAAACAGTGCTAACAACAAATCTCGAATAATTTTTTGATAGACAAATTAAGGTTTTATTCTGAAATATTTGATAGCAAAAGAGATATAGTAGTATTTAATTAAAATTGACTTACGAAATCCCACAACTTACGAGATATCGCAGGCTTGCGAGAGTTATCTATCCCGTTAGTATATAGGTTTCTGATTATATACACTTTCTTCAATGGGTGGTTCTATAGCTCTCCGGTCATCCATCCCATTTTATTCAGACCAGCAAGCTACAGATCTGCAGCTATGTTGTAACTTAGTTTTATTTTTGTTGTTGTTGTTGTTTTTCATTCAGGAAGTTCTAATACAAAAACAAGATCTTCACAATTTTCACCTTTCATCTGTCAACAGCCACACCAGTTCTGTAGGTTCTGTGTTAAGCAGGGATTCTGTCCACAATGAGGGGAGTTTATCCCAGTGATTCTGGGTGAAGTAATCCTACAAAACAAACACTGTAAATTTCACAAAGATAAATACATATATATACCTATCAGCACTTTGTCAACAGTGAAGTACAAACAGGTCTGGTACAATCACTAAATTTAGCAACGTAGCTTGAATTACCTACACAGCTTTATTAACCTACTTGAAGTAGCTTTATTTAGCTACGAAATCATTCTTTTTTTTTAAAATTACAAGTACAGTTGTGTCTCTTTCATCACAAATTTGGAATCAAAGTTCTAAAAATTCATACAGGGACCTATATACTAAAACCTGATTCCTATTTGCATTTTTTTTTTTATAAAAAGCAAGACTGTGAAAACTTGCATTGAAATAGCTAAATGAAGCTTCCTCAAGTAGCTAAATAAACCTACGGTAGGTAAATCAAGGTACGTGGCTAAATGTAATGATTGTACTGGACCTTGTATTGTAATTTACCGATACATAGGCGTCCACAATCCATGTATAAATTGACAAAAATTCCGTCAGCTTGGTGATATACTGCTGAATAGAATCTATGGAATCTTTGTCAAACAGCATCAAGACTGCTTTCAATTTATATTAACACTATTCCACCATTCAGGCCAGTCACCATTGCGTAGCAAAACTTGAGAAAACTCGGAATAAAAAATATAATTTTTTTGAAGGTCGATCCCGATGTGAAAAAGAGGAACAAATCTTATTCCGTGGTGGGGTGTCTTTGTTGTTTTTATTTATTTATAAGGTTTAGTTACGACAACAAAGAAGGGGTCAAGCAGCCTTTAATGAAATTTTCATATTTAGACTACAGCCAGGCTCGTAGTGTCAGGAATTTTTTTTTTTAAAGTAACCTTTTACTGTTGAAAACGTGCATTGAAAGGGAAAGGGCGATGTCGAAAAATACGATATGGATATATAAAGCGCCATTTTCACAAAATAAGAGAAATAGACATTGTTAATACCGAGTCATTTAAGCCAGCAAATCTTGTTTTCCAAGCCATGAAGATAAAACTTATCACGAAGCAAAAATGGTTATTTTTGACATTCATAACTATCTAGATTTTATCACATTAATTTTTAGTTTATAAAATTCAAATACAAGAAATAGTCTGATTAAATTATTTTTGGGTATAGTCGTGTACTTATTTTAATTTTCAAATAAAAATCAGTAAGCGACACAAGTATGAATGGGATCATGTGAACACAAACCTCCGATTGAAGCTGACGACATGGCTGTACTTTACACAGCATTGAAGCGTTCGATCTAGATGACGCGAGTGATCTTCAAAATTTAACAAGGTGTTTCTCGATTTTCTGATACATTTTTGCAACCGAGGCAGAGAGAATTTGAGAGAACTGAAAAAAAACATGAGTTCCGGCGCAAATAAATATGTGACATTAAGGAACCACTCTACACAAATCACTTGGGAGATTCTACAGATACTGATGAAAATCCGGGTGGGCGGTTGTACACATATGCCAGATGTCTTTTATCAAGGACCCTATAATACGACCGATTTTTAACATAATTAAGACTGTTTTCAAAATATTAAATGATAAAATAATAATTATATATGTCAAGAATATAATTGTGTTTCAGTTGTTAGAAATTTAAATTCCCGATTAAAAACCCTTTAAGGGACCCGACCCTCTGACAAGAGGGATAACTTTCAAAGTAAAAAAAAAATCTTAATATTACTCATAGTTTATTTTACCAGAGTGTAATTATTTAGACCTTTGAGTAGTCAATTATTAGTCCTTATTTTCCTTCTTGTCATTGTCTACTCCTGTGTTCATTACGTTCTAGACAAGTTATCTATAACATTTATGTCGTAGACAAGTTGCCATAGCAGTTATGTTGTAGACAAGTTACCTATAGCAGTAATATTGTAGACAAGTTACCTATAGCCGTTATGTTGTAGACAAGTTACCTACAGCCGTTTTGTTGTTGACAAGTTACCCATTGCAGTTATTTCAAAGTTTCTGGTGTCAGAAATTTGTTGTATTATTCCAATAGGAGATTATTACTGAATACTGATTGCGACCCCTTATTCGCTGAAACATTTTTTGTATTTTTCTGTACCAGAATTTATTTAAAAACTTCTACTTTAAAAGAAAGAAAAGCCTCTTGCTGTTGTCTTCAATTCAATTTTTAGATATATCGACGTTGTTTTATAAATTAACAATATTTCTTTTCATTCCTACGTTGATTCGATATATTCTTTAAACTCGAAAAGAAAAGAAACCAGTCTGACACATCTCTTCGATATTTTGATTTTGTACTAGAAAAAGATGTAACCGTAACCTTACAAAAAATTTTGACAAACGTGATGATTTCAATTTTTCTATCTCAACTTCCCTTATTTCTGTAGCAATATACCATAATATTTCCATTTCTATTTGTTTTCTCTGTGATGACTCTTTGAAAAGAAGTTGAGTTGATTTCTTGATCATTGCAACCGAGGCAGAGACATCAACGATAGTTGGAAACGTGGGACAATTTATGCATAACGGGCTTCGCCCGTTATGCAAATTATCCCACGTTTCCAACTATCGTTGATGCCCTGGCATACTATACTAACTAGATAGTGATTCCTTAAATCACCTGCATATGGAGTTTATATCCCGGTGGATTCGATACACAAGAGCATACTCTCTATACGAACAATTTCTTAAACGATACAAGCTTTTGACAAATAAGATGATGATACAAGAAGATAAACAAATTTTATATGGCCGACGCAATGACCTTGTCGGCAAAGACAATTTATCGTTCAGTACAATATTTACTGACGTTTTCACACAAATTTTTAGGTCATAATTTTCTTACTAAATTGTCTGCAGATATTTTCGTTTGCCCAGTTATGACAAGGAGCACACGGAGGGTTTGACATGTGTTGCTAACTTCTCCATGACACTTGATCCCTCCACATATGTTTTCAGAGGCTCGTACTTACTCATTCACCCACTGGTATTGTTTCAATGGACTTTTGAGGTTGTTCTTCAATCATTAAAAATGTATGCGCTGTAGGGTTGGGACTACTTAGTAGACAAATTCTCAAGGTGATATCCGCTGCCGTGTTAAGGTCCCCTGCTCTTACTTGTTTGTGTAAACATCGGTCCTGAATATACCACCGTACCATCGTAATATCTCTAATGGATAGACAATGTAATCAATGTGTATGGAATGGAGTAAGAAACAAAAGGCATTGCGTGATGGAAGATTTAATTGCCGTATTGCAGAAGGAAAAGTGAAAGGAAACATCCAAATGGAAGTTCTCTAGTAAAATATACGACTTGTCCACTTCTCGGTGCAAGTACTTATCAATTTTGAAATGCTGCAACTATTATGGACGTATCATCTAATAACTGACATATAAAATTGTGAACAACAAAACCTTAAGATGTATCACAAAAATGAATTGTTCTTTTTTTATTTTGCATATCTTGATTCCATTCAATATTTCTATAATTTCAAAGAACTGATATAGATTTGTAAGATATGATTACATGTATATATTTACATTTGCTGTGTTTTTCTACTAAGCAAACTGTGAAATTGATTTGAATGCCATTTTCGTGTATACTCACGCGTAGAAACTCGCGCCAAAGTGACGTCACAATGAGCTACAGAGACGCTAAAAAATGTAACGATAAAAGGCAGCGAATAATTGAGTGTATTTTTGGTGCTTTTGAACCTTTAGAATGTAAAATGTAAATATGAGGAATGTTTTTAAGTTTAATGTGAATTATTGGTGTGTAAATCACACAGACTTGCACGTAGGTATATTTTCCATGAAGCGCTACCGCTCTTCATGAAATATGCCTACGTGACAAGTCTGTGTGATTTACACACCAATAACTCATACAAACCTTAAAAACATTCCTTAAATAACCTTGGTGATGCATACAATTAAATAAATATGGTAAAAAGTAAATGCAAGCAACATCAACAAACTTTCATAAATTATACAGTTAATTATAAACTCTAACAAGAAATACTATAGTTTACTATAGATAACTATAGTAAATCAAAGTGTCAAAGTTATCACTATAGTAAATCAAAGATTTCAAAGTGATCACTATATAGTGTCAAAGTAATCACTATAGTAAATCAATGTTCTCAAAGTGATCACTGTAGTGTAATAGTTATCACTATAGTAAATCAAAGTTTTCATCATAGTAAATCAAAGTTTTCATAGTGATCACTGTAGTAAATCAAAGTTTTCATAGTTATTTCTTAGTAAATCAAAGTGGCAAAGTTATCACTTTAGTAAATCAAAGTGTCAAAGTTATCACTATAGTAAACCAAAGTTTTCACAGTGTCAAAGTTATCACTACAGTAAACTATAGTTAGTATAGTATTTTTTTTGTTAGGGAAGACATTGCATCATTTTCAAAAACGAAGTCTTTCCTTTGTCAATAAGAATATAAGAAAAAAATAACAATTGTCTTTTCTTACAAGAATTATCTTTATCTTTATTATTTTTCTAATTTTTAACAGATTTCTTGTCTTCACTGTGTCACTTGTTAAACAGTTTTTGTCATTTAATAAGCATGAATAAACTTCACAAGATGGACAGTGCATAGAAACCAAATTAAGTGGCATTTGAATTATAATTATTTCATTCATCTAATTTATGTCACATGCATTTGCTCGTCTTTGCTAACCATGGATTTCTGATCGGCAAGTCTTCTCACAAACCCTTGGCCAATCATGTTAATTGCCCATTATGTAAAGTTAAACAAAAATGCGTCTTTGTCTACCATTTATCACTAAAAGAATTCTTAAAACTGTCAGAAAAGGTTGTTTCTTTGGAAATCTTAAATTTGTACACTTCATAAGCCTGACGTGACGTGGGAATTGACGGTTTTTAATCATAAACACTAAACATGGAAATCCATTAGCTTAATTATTTTCAAAGGCAAGATGCCTGGTTAGATACTATTAACGTGTTGAAATATTTAAAAATATTTTAATATGGCTTCTTTGAATTTTCTGAAATTAAATCGTGAATTAATCATTTCTTTCAGGCCTTTTTCTTGTAATTCAGAGGCATTAAATAAAAAAATGTTGATTGAATTCACCACTGTCTCCCTGGTCCCCGATTCCACCTCTGATGGCTCTACATATTATTGTTTTGTTTAAAGGGACTTTGTGAATAATCGTTATCTTCACATTTTATAATTGTTTCTTTTTTGTCTGTAAAACATCAAACAGCAGATTTGGTGATTAAACCAGAGACACTAATATTGACGAGGGCTTTTCACAAAGGATTCATTTTTTTTATTTGTCATTGAAAAATCTACATCATAAAAGATCATCCTTAACATTCCCTAGATAAAAAAAAAAAAGTCCGTTAAGTCTTGTCAGTTTATTTACCGTTCGACCCAACTGACAGGTCATATTTGCTAACAAAGTAAACAAGGTAACGGCCATAAAATTATTTACGAAATGCTGGCATAAAATGAGGTTGTTGAAATCCCTGTTACATCAATGTATCTGTTAATAGCCTGCCTCGGTTAAAAATTGAGCACACTCCGAGCATGCTCGTGAGTATCGAATAAGTTTGGAGATGTAAACAGCATATGCAGGTGATATTGGGGTATAACTTTATAAATACGGAAAGTTGAAGATCGAAAAGTGTAAAAGGGAAAGATAACGAACAGTGTTCGGTCTCAAAATATGTTAAGAGGGCAATAAACATGGACCCTTGGAAATTCCAGAGGTTGGATCAGGTGCCTTGGAGGTGTGAGCATCCCCTGTTGACCGGTCAGACCCACCGTGAGCCCTATGTATTGAAAAGATAGACGGAACTATCTGTAGTCAATTCAGAACAGAAATAAAGGCCTAACAATTGGTATAGAACAAGTCAGCAAAAATACGTGCCAATGATGGCTTATATTTGCTAACAAGGTCATAATAAAGACTATTAAATTTACGGAATGCTGACTTAAAACGAGGCTGTTGAAATCCCTGTAACATCAACTTATCAGTGAGTAGCCTGTCTCGCTTCAAAAATTGATCGTACTCTGAGCAAGCGTTTGAGTAGCGAATTAGTTGGGCGACATAAACACCACATGCGGGTGATAGCTGAATATTACTACATAAATAAGGAAAGTTGACGACGGAAAATCTATCGTTTATCATAGAATAACAACATAAATGTCAATGAGGAACTCCAGCATCCTTTTAATATCAACTTTAGAGCACACTAGTCAAATTGAGAATTTTTATTAGGTTACATGTTACAAATGATGGTGATTAATCATAGAACATAAACATAGAAAGCAACAGATATCAATGAATTTTATTTTTTTCTAAATAGGGACGATTTGTCTGCATGAAAACAGGTCGAGACTACTTAGATGGCTTCAGCATAAATTTGCATTTTGAATGAGATAACTGTGTCCTTAACCTATTGACATATTAGTTGAATCAGTTGCAATGCATCATGGGCTTCTACAAACTTCAGTACAAGCACTTTTTATTGTTTTTAGAAATAAGAGAACAATTTTAATTGTACCTTGCAAACTCAATTATGATTCCTTTAGATATCCATGTTTTAAGATTGATTTTAATTTATATTTCATTTTAATCCTCTTATTTACAAAGTTTCATTTATTTTTTTGTTTGTTTGTTGTTTAACGTCCCTCTTGAGACATTTTCACTCATTTGGAGACGAGCACCACTTGCCGGCGGAGAGCACCAAACTTTGACCTATACTCGGCACTCAGGGCCTTTGAACAGTGAGGGGATCTTTTTCGTGCCAGCACCTTCTGCGACACCGGTTTATAAGGTCTCATCCGAAGGACCGGTCTCCGTGTCCCACAGTGGGATTTGAACTACAAAGTCTTAAATGACGGCGTAAATTTTTGTTCAAAAAGACGTAGATGCTATTGTGTAGAATAAGCAGTAAGTATTTTCTCGTGTTTTATATATGTACCCTTGTTTTAGACACCTAAGAAGAAAAACAATAAATGACAGAATGCGATTTGACGTATTTGAAGACAAGAAGTATGGGGGATGGGGTTACCCCCCACTTTTTTTCCAAACCTCTTAGTGTTGAAAAATGTTAATTGAAAGGCTGCCCCCAACGTTTTGTTTGCAGCATACTCAAATCGGGGTATTGTGGTTAAAAAAAAGTTACCGCCCACCTCCTAACGAGGATTAATTAATTGCATCAATAATAATTGGACTTCATATAAATCTCTTGGTGAAAGTATGCATAAACGCTATCTTTATTTAAATATGAAATAAAATGAATAATTTACTGCAGATAATTTTACAAAATTTAAAATTTTCTTTTTTTTTATCGAGAGCAAATAACTAAAAAAATGTATAAGGTGCAAAATGACCGGCTTCTTATATGTTATCTGTCATGTGAATTTGGTTTATTTCACTTTCCTCGTTATCTAGAAATACGTATTTAACTAGCTTAAAATGATTCAAAATTGTTCAATATCTCTTCATTATACGAGGGGTGATCAAACAGTTTGCGAATTATCTCTATAGTTACAAAACCACAGTTCAGATCAGAATGAAATATGGCACACATAGAGTCATAAACATGCTCTATACATAGCAGATTTTACGTAATGTTTTGCTCCATGTTTGTGAAGTCACAATATGAAAATGACGTAGATGACTTGTTACAAAAAATGGCTGACTCAGTCGTACCCGAGCAACGAAAGGATGTTGAGTTCAGTTATATCTTGGAAATTCCTTTGGAGTAGCATATAATAATTTGTACAAGGTTTTTTTAAGACAGAGGACTTGCCGGGAGTTCAATCATTTATTGAATTGATTGTTTTAGTGAAGAAAGGGAGGCACCGTGGTTAAAAATGATGTTTGTTCTGGTGTCCAGTGAAAGTAAGCGGGGGAAGAGATGTGTCCTTAGTTGAGCAATTTGTTATGAAAGATCGCCAAGTTACAGTAAGAAATATAGTTGAATATTTTAAGAATATTATACAATTATTAAATCCCTAAAATACCTCTTACTTTAGAATCTAAACATATCAGATATGATAAAAAGAAGGCGCCCATACTTTATCCACAATGGAAAAACGACGCACCCAAGACAGAGAAGTTGGGTTGTAATGGTCACCATGCTCATTCGGAGGAAAAGATATCCTTATAACCCCTCCTATTGCCGAGATATGTCCATTTATGACCAACGTACAAATCTTGTTTAAAAAAATAATTTAATTGTAAGAAATATGATTCAGAAATTTTTTTTAGATTCTGTGAACAGAACGCTATGGAGCTCGTCACGTGACCGCCTGGATCACGTGATTCGCGCATGTGCAAAACGGTGGCAGATCTGCAATAGAATTGGAAGGGACTTCTTTAAAACTAATAAACATCGAAATCTAATTTTATTTCTAATATGGAAGTTATCCAATTAGTTCGCAAACTTTTTGTTAATCCCCCCCCCCCCCCCGGTACATTTAATACCTTAAACAAAAAGAAACTTGTTAAACAATTTATGAAAAAAAGAAACTTACATTATTCTCTTAAAAATGCATTTACAATTGTAAAAACAAAGCAGAAATATAAATTAATTCTTTCGAAGTGACGATGTTGTTTATTTAATTGAGGAAAAAAATTGATGTTAACGAAAATGTAATATCTGCGTACAGCATACAAGCACTTTAAGTTAAGAATAACAAGATAAAATATTCAGTAAACACAAAAGTAATTACCAGATTGAATTTGCTTCTGTACATATAAGTTCAGTGATATCACAAAAGTACTTCTAAAAGTGAAGCCCTACTAAAAAAAAAAAAAAGCTTTCTTTTTGATTATTTCTATGTGAATGTTCTATAACCTTCAAACAAGTTGTAAATTAGAATTGAGTTTTCAAAATTAGCCTAAAAAATGAAGAAAAAATATACGTATTTAATCATTTCCTTTCCTAATACCCAATCCGAGGGTACGTGAATATATCCTCCCATGCTATTAATTATCAAGATTCCATTGAAATGTTAATGTCTCTTTCAGATTTCATAATAATTTATGCTTAGGACATCCAATCATTTTCATCAATAAAAATATTTCAGTGAAAGTAAAATACAGAATACGTCAGGACTAGCCAATCATTTTTCCGTTAAAGTTCAAAGCTCTTTGTTTATACTTGCAGCATCAAATTACAAAGTCTTCCAGATACGCAGTAGTTTGTTCTAAACACAGAGCACAGTATGAGTAATCTTTGTGTTATCTGGTTGATTGTCTTCTTCTTAACGGTGTCTCAGGTTACCTTTATAACGCGGAAATTTATTGCAAAACTGTTATTTGATAATAAAAAATCAAGTAACGAACTTTTGAGAGAAAGCAGCTCTGAGTCGTTAATCGAGTGTGCCCTGAATTGTCAAAGAGAGTTTACATGTTGCTTTTTTGGCTACAATACAAGATTAAAGAAGTGCCGTGTACACAGGAGGACCTTCACTTCCGGAACATCAAACGAGACCGGATGGAGATATTATTCCCATGATTGTATGTATTGCTTTCTCCCACAAAACATGAAATACGTTATAGCGGTTATAATTGCATCTAAAGCAAGTCCAAGAGATTTATTTTTATTTACTGAACATTAATTTAGTGGAGTAACTTCAAAATTACCCTGTTGTCTCAGCAATTGATAAGGATTCTCAATTATTCTGAATCCGTTACAATTTTCATTTGTGTTTTTTATATTATCTTCATCTTTTAACAGTTTTAAATTTTCATTTTGATTGATTTCATGCTATTTTGAATTTATAGGCCTAAGAAAAAGTTAACATGAGTACTTAATGTATTTACAGTGACAATGCTGTAAAAGCAATGATCTATGGTATATTATACAAATACTGTGCATCTACCTCTTATTATCTGTATAAATCTTTCGTTGTTTGAATCATTAAATTATCATTCGTAAGTATTAATTTGTAATTTCTGCATTTCTTTGTTTCAGTTCTACCTTTAGATTGCAAGGATCTTCGTGATAATGGTTACACTAATACAGGTGTGTACAAAATTTATCCTTTTGAGAACAGCTCCCGTCCTGTCAGAGTGTACTGTGATATGATAACAATGGACGGAGGATGGACGGTAAATAGTTGATTCCATAACTGTTGCTTGTCTTGTTTAAGGAAATCTCGTTGATTTTGTGTCCAATGGATTGGGATGGTATATGTTACGTAACATGTGGTTCATGCAATTATGTGACAAAATGATAATAAATTTTATATGTATATCTTTTCAAGGTAATTCAAAAACGAATAGATGGATCCCTGAGCTTTGACAGGAATTGGACAGATTATAAGAATGGTTTTGGTGACCCGGCACAGAACGTCTGGATCGGTAAATACATAAACGTTTTATCCTCAATAGGACAAATTAACATTATAGAGAAATTTCGAATTTGGCTGAAAATAGATCTGCTTTTAAGACACCTTAACAAATTACGTTTATAAGGAAACAAAATCGACCATCCCTGGCATTCGTTATAACCGTGTTTTTCTTTAGTTATTTCTCAGTACACTTATCAATAAATTTCTAATACACTTTAATACAGGAAATGACGTAATCCATCAGTTAACAAAGGGACACAACTCCTCCCTCTATGTTTCCATTATACTAATGAATGGTTCGAGCTTGTACGAGTTGTATGATCAATTCTCTGTCTCCGATGAAACAGAGAAATATCAACTCTTTCTGGCAGGACCTGTCGTTCACTGTGTCAACGCCAAACCGATAAAAATGTCCATTTTCAATAAATAATTTTACTTTTTCTTTAATTAATCATATACCGCATGTGTAAACACAATAATATCTTTAATAGTCTTTATTTTTACATATGCACTGGTCTAAATATGACGCCATATTTCTTACGTTGACGTTTAACAATGAGTTCTGGCGCACTTTCCGTTAGCAATTTTATGTTTCATTTTCATTGTTGCACGTAAGTCTTACACTTATTTTCTTCGGTGATACATACATGTATATATTGTTTTTTTTAGAGAGAGAGAGAGAACTCTGTGCAGATACATTGTATATACGTATTCTTTTTAATATAAATGTTTCTTTCCCTAACAAAATATACTATAGTTAACTACACTTTACTATAATTAAAGATAGTTTACTGTAGTATCAAAGTTTTAACTATTAGTAAAACGAGTTTTTTGCTATAGTAAATCAAAGTATTTTACTATAGATTTCAGATTTTTATTTTCTATGTTCTCCAAATCATACATGCAGATTTTTTTTTAATATTAAATGGAACTATAACTTGTATATTCACATATCATTTCCAAATTTATAACTGTTTTCGAATTAAAGAGATTTTAAGCTTTGAAATCACTAAAAATTCATAGTCAATCAAAGTATCAAAGTTTTAAATATGGTTAACTATAATTTACAATAGTCAACTATAGTAAATTTTTGTTAGGGTTATCTGAAGAACACTTTTTAAAATGTATTTAGCCATTTCAACCGCTAGTTTATTATATTGACATACACGAATAAACAGACCCGGGGTGAAGCGTCGATTTCCAAACGAGTGTTGAATTGTGGGAATGGGGGGATTATTAACAAGCAAAAACACTTCCGAATAAAAAGACAACCGCTAAAAGTTCCTGAAAAAAGACGCAATCTTTGTTTGGATATAAATACCGGTAAGGTGAGATATTTGAAGGTACTAAAGCAACAAATGTGTAGGGGAGGGGACAAACTGCCTTTATATAAATAATTCTGTAATCAATTAACTCTCACAAAAATGGAGGATGGGAGCATAAGTTTTTGCAGAAAAATAAATTCTGCTTAAAAAATAAAATATTAGATTTCAAAGAACATTATACTCAGTGTTGCAGAAAATAACAATTACATCGTCACTTATTTTTGTTTGAAATTATGTATGAGAAAGAAGAAACAATAAATTAAACAACGATAGATTAGGCTGTAAAGAAAGTATGAATGAACTTCTAATAAATATTCATATGGCGACATCTTTTGAAAATAAATCACTGGTCTAAAAGAAAAACAGTACCTGTGAAGAAGTTTTAATTCCTAATGATTAACTTTTTTCTGCAGGTGACAGGATGTTAAAAACAAGAAATGCTAAAACAGTACTGTCTGGGATGTACTTTAGTACCCCGGACAGAGACAATGACGGATGGAGTGACCGGAGCTGTGCTGCTTATTCTAACAAAAGAGGAGGATGGTGGTTTAACGCCTGTCACCACGCCTATCTCAATGGTCTATGGTCCTCGAGGTACTGGCTCAACCCATGGTCTCCTACAGTAACATCCGCAACATTTGTGACGGAGACGATGATGTTGATCAAACGTCACTAGGTAAATATAAACACATCATTCATTCCGAATAAACACTGTTTACTTTTTAATAATTTCAGGGATTTGTTTTTAATTTTGGGGTATAAAAGATATATATTCCTAACCTTTATATTACTAAAATTATTTTTTATATTTTTTTTTAATCAAAAGAATTGTATTTGGATTGTAAAAAGAAGCTGCTGGACGCTTATAAGAGAAACCAGATTGCTGATCCATGCACGCTAACAACACTAGTCCAATAAGAGAAGTCAGAGATTGCTGTACCATGCACGCTAACAACACTAGTCCAATAAGAGAAACAAGAGATTGCTGTTCCATGCACGCTAACAACACTAACAACACTAGTCCAATAAGAGAAACCAGAGATTGCTGTTCCATGCACGCTAACAACACTAACAACACTAGTCCAATAAGAGAAGTCAGAGATTGCTGTTCCATGCTCGCTAACAACACTAGTCTAATAAGAGAAACCAGAGATTGCTGTTCCATGCACGCTAACAACACTAACAACACTAGTCCAATAAGAGAAGTCAGAGATTGCTGTTCCATGCTCGCTAACAACACTAGTCTAATAAGAGAAACCAGAGATTGCTGATCCATGCACGCTAACAACACTAACAACACTAGTCCAATAAGAGAAACCAGAGATTGCTGATCCATGCACGCTAACAACACTAACAACACTAGTCCAATAAGAGAAACCAGAGATTGCTGATCCATGCACGCTAACAACACTAGTCCAATAAGAGAAGCCAGAGATTGCTGTACCATGCACGCTAACAACACTAGTCCAATAAGAGAAGCCAGAGATTGCTGATCCATGCACGCTAACAACACTAGTCCAATAAGAGAAGCCAGAGATTGCTGATCCATGCACGCTAACAACACTAGTCCAATAAGAGAAGCCAGAGATTGCTGTACCATGCACGCTTAAAATATTATTCTGCTTATAAAGACATTGTTCTTTCTGTGTAATTCTAATCCTGGTATTTTATTTTAATTTGATTTTGAAAGAAACATAGTATTAAGAGTACTGACGAATGAGACATTGTTTTATCGGTGTAATAAACATGATTTTCTATTTTCATTTATTTTTAAAAGGTACGTAGTATTATAATTACTCTGAAAAAAGAGACATTGTTCTATCCGTTTAATTCTAATGATCATATTTTATTTTAATCTGATTTTGAAAGGCACATAGTATCAAGACGACATTGATAAAGGAGACATTGTTCTATCTCTGTTATAATAATGATTTTCTATTTTAGTATGATTTAACGAACACGTACGTAGTACTTAGACTACTCTGATAAAGTGGACATTGATATTGTCACTTATATTTCGGATTTTTTCTGTTTAATAATTTTCAGAAATTATAAATCTTGATAATATTATACATTTAAGGAGCTCTTGATGTAAGTGTTGTAAATAAACTGAAATAGAAATATTTTGTTATAATTTTCACATGGATGTACATGAGTGCATAGTGATAATTATGCATTATGATCATTGAACGAGAATGCAAGAGGATATTTTCTGTTTTTTATTTACAATAACATTCTTATAAATAAATAAATAAGTATGAAAAAAGAAATATATAAGTGGCACCCTAATTGATGAGGGAGAAGAAGATATGATTGATTGTACAGTACCAAGTTGGTTAGGGTCAGCGATTAAATTTACAGAAAAGGAAAAAAAATGCATGACATGTATTTGCATCAAATTTCTTTGCATCGATTGCAATTTTTTTTTTTTTTTTTTTTTTTTTTTTTTTTGCTTGTTTGTTTTTTGTTTTCGTAAGATTAAAAAAGGGTACTTTTCTAAAGCAAAAAAGAATAAATAGAATAACCAACATGCACTTAAACAACGCGCACATAATCTAGAAAAAATGTTGTGAAATGCGTAATGGCGTATGGTGCGAATTAAGATTTGTCATTTCGTGTACTTCGTGTACTTGATATTCACAGTTGAAACAAATTAAAGATAAAAAGGTTACAGTTGTGTTTACAGTGTATTTATTATCATATATGAATATACTGAATAAAAGAGAATTTTCATTGCCATATTTATAAATAAAAATAATTATAATAATAAAAATAATTGTTTATTTGAAGGTAACCCGATTAGTACAAAGTAAGTACTATTCTTCCCCTAGGCCTTCTACATTTCAAACGATATACATTAAATACTACAATTAAACATATATATTATATACTGTACATGAAATGATAAGCTCATTATTTCACTGAGTAATCAGATTTAATGTACAAACTTATGAAAATATAGGACAATAAATACATGTAAGTCAATACGCATAATTTTGAAGAATATAGAAAAAAATCCTGTAGATACTCAGAGCTCATACCACAAAATGTTTTGTACTATAAAATACACTAATGAAATGTAACTAACTCAAATACATTTCACCATCCTAGTTCTTCAAACAAAGGCTTTGACAGTTGGTCAGGTGCTGCATCACGAATTTTCCTAGCAACCCGTTTCTGAAGTTTAAGAATTCTTTCAATATTAGATTTAGTCGCATTTCCTCAAACGGTGAGACAATAACTAATTGATAGCAGAATGTAAGCAATTTAGAGGAGTTTTCTGGTACTTAATGGAAGAAAGTTCTTAATTTTACGAAGGTTAATAACTTGTTTGTTAAGAATTTACAAATCAAATCAATATGACAATTATACTGAAGATTTTGATCTATCTGAATATCTTAGAGTTTTTCAACTTCAATGTTTTCCAGTTTTTTGCCAGTAATTTTTGCATAAAGTACTGGGTTATTTAACCTTGATCTCTTTTGTTGTGTACACATAAGCATACATTTTGATTTGGCTGTGTTCAGAATCATTTAATTCAATTTTACATCAATCGGAATTTATATATGTTTCAATGTTATGTACATTGCTGTTAGGTCAATGCGTCGTCTGCAAACATATCAATATTAGAATAATTCACATTTAGAGGAAGGTCATTTATATATAATAAAAATAGGAGTAGATCCCTGCGGCACCCCCGTTCAGACAAGCACACAAAACATTGTGATATTCTCACATAGGAAATAGAAATAATTCGGCATTAGAAGCAGTCAAGCGCCTCGAGTAATTTTGATTGACAGGTGAAGCACGCGGATTTCGTGCGTAAAATTGAAAAAAAAATTCAAATAAAAATAACATGTATGAATGGCTCTGTAGATTTCATCCTAAACTCTAAATTATATTCGTTATTCTTTTCTTCATTTACTTTACTAGCACAATTTGCAGATCTGCAAACATATCATACATGCCACAAATATTTCGTTAAGAACGTCTTATTCCATCATTGAGAGATTTGTCTAAAGCAATGTGACCTGTCGCTAGCGTCTCTGTGAAAAGGCGTTTGTTAGACCAACGAAATTGACGATAAACTGAAGCTGGACGTCAACTCGAAAACTCGAGAAGCTGGAATCACGAAATAGTTAAAGAAATAATCTATTCAAGGAATTCATTCTGCGGTATTTCAATGATTGTGTTCATTAGGAATGGGTACCTCGGATACTTTCTGAAAATCAATGGGGATAAATTTAATTGATAGAAAAATGCTATCAATAAAGATTAGAATTTCTATTTAGTGTTTTAAAAGTATTGATTATGGTGCGCGCCAATTTCTACAGATAACTTAATAATATTAGAGAAACAAAATTAATTGTTATACCTTTAAAAATTTGTTCCTATATAAATCAATACTAATAAAAGTCTAACATTTCCAATGTTTTGCTGAGCAGTCATTAAAAAAAAGATGTTTGACCGCGGAGTGAGATATTGGACCTGTCGATGAGATGTTGGACCGCTTACATCACACAATGGCCGGGGTCAGCTAAATCTTATTTGCATTCGTTGGTGTTCGACATATATGTATTCATGTTAATTAATAATAATAATAATAATAAATAAATAAATAAATAAATAAATGAAAGGTATAACAAAACATTTATTGACTGTGTTCTCGGGCAAAATGCGTTTTGTCGACCCCTCGAAACGAACTGTTTGCCTTCGGCCTAACGGCCTCAGGCAAACACTTTGGTTCTTGGGTCCGACAAAACACGTGTTGCCCTCGAAACCAGTCAACAAATGTGTAATATTGATTTTTTATGGAATAACTCTCAAATATGAAAGAAAAACACATCAGCTATTCAACCTTTTCCCCAAATTTTTGCATTGACTCCTCATGCTCCATGTCTGTTCTAACAAACAAAAGATATGTGCTGAATCTGAATATAAATAACATTTCGCAGTTAAACGTCAAGGTAGCTCAGTCGGTAGAGGGTTTGTTCCCTGATCTGAAGGTCGTGTGTTAGAATCACAGCCGCGACTGACCTACGTCGATAAAAAAAAAATAGGTAGCAACTGTTCCTTTGCCAAGCGCTCGGCACTTTGGAGTGAAAGTTGCGGTTCCTTTGGATGGGACCTTAAAAACCGAGGCCCCGTGTCACGGTAGGCGTTGGCACGATAAAGATCCCTCTAAGCTCAATGGCCCTGAGTGCCGAGTAAAGATCAGAATTTGAAGCCTTTCACCGGTATATGGTTACGTCTCTATATGAGTGAAAAATTCTAGAATGGGACGTAAAAGAACATATGATCAATTAATCAATCACTTCGCAGTTAATGGCTTTCACAGTTACATTCATTTTCAAATGATACAGAGACAAAGCACTCGTTATTTGCAAATATTTTAGTGCTGCAAGTCTCAGTTTAAAGTTTGTTATACAAATTAATGTACGACTAAATTGTTTGAACTTTAAATTCAACTAAACAAAAAAAGTAATCACAGATGATAATGTTAATTTTTAGTACTACATGGTAGTTTTCAAATTATCAAAATAAGTAAAGATTAACCAAGAAAATGCATATGAAAATGAATTTAAATACTTGAATACTCTCTTTCATATTCTGGTTAGAGTAAAAATGTCACCTCTTTTTGAGATTTGCAGAATAAGGAATTGATACTTAGGTCAAAAGTTCTATACCTTTTGTTTGAACTGGAGAGAAGTTGTTCATGCAATGAACTAGAGTTCCAAGGAATGCTAGTGTCGCTGCTGTCACTGATAGAATCTAAATATGACTTGATGGATATGACGAATTTATACAGGGCGTTGCTGTGACCAGTGTTTAAAACACAGAAAGCATAAATGACAATTATTAAGTATTCTTTCAGAGAAATCGCACGGGGCAATAGGTCAGGTCTGTGTTTTAGTAAATGTAATTCCAAACACAATGCAAGTTAAATGATGCACAGGGAATAGTTGACATATAAACACATATACCATATGTTGAAAATGTAAGCAAAGTTTAGCTATTAAAACATTTCATCAATGTTTCATTGAAATTTGGTTGAACTATCAGTAGATTAATGTTTCATTAACTACATAATTTTTTTCTTATATGTTATGTGATCTCAAATTGACCAGAAGATTCGAATTTTTTTTATTGTAAATGATATCTATCCATACAAAGAAAATGGACGATGAAACTGATTACCCGTAATATAAATTGAAAAAAAAAAGGTTTATTCAAGCATGTGTTTGTCTGATATTTTTGTCACAACAGAATTTTTAGAACTGTTGACATACCAGCCGCAAAAGTTTGTTTGTTTAAAAACAAGTAAAATTAGGACACTCCATAAGCTTGGTATGATTTGACATTATTAACCATACAATAAAGTAGGAGATCAATAAATTTAATTTTCCCCAAAAGATCCTGAAATGCCTGCGTTTGCTATTAGCGTGTTTTAATTTTTAAGACAAAAAAGGCTTTTTAATTTTTTTCTTTAATTAGATCGTGAATTAAACATTTCCTCCAGGCTTTTTTCACTTTTTTCATTTGATTAAAATCGTTGATCCAATTCATCATCAATCCAAGTCGTCATAGAATCTGATCCCCCCTTTGTCTACAGAGATCCCTGCTCATAATTTGTATAGTTTAAAAGGATTTTGTAATTATCACTGATCGTTATCTTCACATTTTAGTTTTTTTTATTTTTATTTTTTTTTTATTTTATTATTATTATTTTTTTTTTGGTCTGTTAAACAGATATGTGAAAATGACTAAGGGCATTTAACAAAGAATTCATTTTTGTTTAATTTGTCATTGAAAATCTCCTTCGGCCAACAAAGTAAACCTGTACATGTTTATGCCAACAAAACATCCATTGTATGTTTTTTTATCCAAATCTTAAAGAAGAGTGCGTATGGGTGAAATGACACAAAACAGATTCGATTATCATACGACATATTTCTGGATTTCTTTTATTTTACATTCAGTATGTCATACTTTAATGATATATATCAAAAATGTTTTATTTAAAGATTCAACAAATTCTTATTTGTTATGATAGACATGTAGAATGTGTTTGCACATGCAGCACTACTGCATGATAAGCGAGAGAGTGTAAAAATTATCAGCATACATATTTGGCCAGTTCTTCCTCTTAAGATTTTTTTCTGTGAATTATAAATGAATTATTTTAAATCTTAATAACGCACGTGATGTGACTATTTCTATGTTTGTTCCCAACATCATTTGTGGAGTGGCGTTTTGTTTAGGACAATTAAAACTAATTGGACCAGCTCACTTTACGGGATAAATCAGGGAATTAAATGAAAATGAAAAATAAGCAATTATATTGCTTAGTGTTACCTGTCCATATACTCGTTTATGTTATTTCAAAAAGGAAAATGCGATAAATAAAAATTTCAAACCGGAGAATCAAATCAAAAGAACAAGCTATTTTTAATTGCATAGAATTTATTATATCTTTTCAATAGAACATTTCAAAAAAGGCGCGAATATTTACTCATAACATTTGGCACAGAATGATTGTGTCAACCCTTTCCTAAAAATGGACTGATCCAGTAGTTCAGAAATGCAGAAAAAACTAGAGCCGAGCTCGTTACAAAGCAACGAGTAGGTCTTCCGTTGGAGCTGCAGGCAGGAAGAAGTGACCTTGAGTCAAGGTCATGCCATATAATAAGGTTATAAGCAATCTTGTAAGGGGTATCAACTAACAATGTTTCACTCTGTAGTAAAAAGACGATAAAGGAATGTATGTGACCTTGAACTTGTCCAAATGACCTTGCGAAAGCCATGAAACACTCTGGTTATGAGCAAACCCCATCTGTGTTTTACTGACTTCTCAAATTCACACATGTTCATGCAGTCCATACATCCAGTCAAAATATCTTATCCTTAGTGACCTTGAACATGAGTTTAGGCCATGTCACACTCTGCATGATACCAACAATGTTTCACTAGTGTACTGGTCAATGCCCAGAGAAAGAGAAATATATTGTAAATGCGTATGTCTTTATTCAATTCCCATTGATTCTTAGATTCACATCATGCGTACGAAAATTATTGAGTGACATCCTCCAATTGACACATCATATGAAACGTCATACGAATGACATCCTCTAATTGGCATATCATACGATTTACTGTAAAGTAAATAAAATAAAATATTGTAAACAAAAAATTCTTGTAACACAATGCAATACAAATAAACAGAGGCAATTCGGACTAGTAATTGGCAACGCTAAGGCAATTCAGACTAGTAATATACACCAGAATATATGCTATCAGTATCACAGATTATAACCAAAAAAATAATACTTTATAAGTTTATGTTCTATTTTATTACTGAATATGCATAAAAAATATCTAACTTTCGAAACTCGTGTTTACAACAAAATATGAGAGTAATTGCCCTTGAGATACACAGTTTAAGCATAATGCATTTAACATCTATCCTAAACAATACATAAAGGACCTATCAATGAATCTTATAAATAATTTAAAAATTACTGTGTTCAATATAATAAATCTATAAGTGTAATTTTACATAATAAGGTAATGATTAACGAATATACTCGACTATATAGACCATTATCTGAGTATCAAAAATACTGTTTCATGAATAAAATACAAAATGCATACATGTAAATATGGGTGTGTTGGTGTTTAAATAATTGGCTTACCGAATAAGTAATTTCTTCACATTCCAGAGATGCATTGAATCAGTACAGACCAGAGAACGATGCTTTCCAGTGAATGTCACTGCTCGTGCAGTACTCAAGAAAAATATGTGTACTCAAAAATTTGTGACGTAGTACACTGACACAGTGGCGCAAAAATTTGAACATCAATAAATGGCTATTATAACTAGAAAAAAACAGTAACGAATTTATAGTTTCTCATCCAAATGACCTTTCATCAAGACCATAACACACACTGGTTAAGAAAAATCCCAATCTGTGAGTTATTGACTGGATAAGTTCAGCCATGTTCTTTCAGACTAGATCGAGTCAAATAATTTATCAGGTTCCACACAATGATTTAAGGATTCATTGTGAATGTTTTTGTCAAGTTTGGATATTGAACAAGACGTGTTTGTGAAACACTGATGCCCCGGTATTGCAGCTTATGGCAAAGGTTTAAGTTTCTCAAATCCATATCGAACTCCAAGTTCAAAGTCAAGAGATAAAAAATTATGTTACCCAAAGAAAGATCTCCTCTCAGGGAATATAACTTGAAATATGAAACCGCTAGGACTAACTATTGAAAAGTAAGGCAAAGGTTAATTTTTTTATACTCAGTTCAAATGTTAAGGTCAAGGAGAGATTAACAGTGTCCAAAGGAATGGTTGGCGCAGTGGTTAGAGCGTCTGCTCTAGAGTCGCGAAGTAAGGAGTTGATCCTTATGACGCGGGTTCGAATCTCACTGTGGGACGTGGAGACCGGTCCTTCGGATGAGACCGTATAAACCGAGGTCCCGTGTCGCAGAAGGTGCTGGCACGAAAAAGACCGCTCACTGCTCAATGGCCGTAAGTGTCGAGTATAGGAGAAAATTTGCAGCTCTCCACCGGTAAGTGGTGGCGTCTCCAAATGAGTGAAAAATTCTCGAGAGGGACGTAAAACAACATACAAACAAACAAAACAAGCATTCTGGGAGTATTGCATTAGCAATACTAATCCCCTACCGGCAAGTGTAATCTGGTTCCCGTTAAGAATTGAAAATGTCATTATTCCGTCAAAAATCAATGAAGCGGAACGAAATGTAAACTTGATGTATAATTAATCAAGGTAAAGTCACATACCAAAAATCAGCTCAATATCTGAAAGCGTTTAGAAGAAAATTGCGGAAAACCCTTAAAAATTGAAAAGGCCATAATTCCGTCTGAAATCAATGAAGAGGAACGAAATGCAAACTTTGTCTGTCACTCATCAAGATACACTCACATACCAAAAATCAGCTCAATATCCAATTCCAACTAATTTTCATGTGGATATTTGTTGTATTAATAAAATATTCAACATGTAGAAATTGAAACTACTGCTTTATAAGAAATAAGTAAGTAATATTTTGTTAGATGTAAATTAAAACAATCAATATGACAAAGCTGCTCAGTCAAAATAATTCTGGGGTTTTTAATTAATAGTTGTTTCAGCGCTGCTTAAATTTCAGTCCTCTTAATTGGTGTATTGTATGAAATATACGTATTGACACTAATGCTATATCGCATAATGAACTTTTTGCGCAGCCTGTTTATAGGTTTATATAAGTGTATCTTTTGTATTTATTAAATATTCAATATTTAGAAACTTAAACTACGCTTTCAAAAAAACTACGCTTAGTTACATTTCGTTAGTTGTAAACTAAAACAATTAATATTACAGACGTTTTTCGTCAGAATAATTTAAGAGTTCTTAATTAATATATGTTTTACAGCTGCAAAAAATATCAATCTTCTAAAGTGACGTCTTAGTTGAACTCTGGCTAATCGCAAAATGAGCATTTTCTGCAACTTTTTTGTGATGGCGGTTTCCGTACAATTGACGGCAGCTGTATCTTGTCGGTATTTAGAAGATGTGAATTTTGACGAAAAAAAGTCGGTCGGTAGATCTATAGCAGAATACAATGACTCCTCCCTGTCCTTCTGTTCTGCTATGTGTGACGTCACTTGTGGCTGCTTTGGGTTTAACTTGAAAGAAAAGAAATGCCAAATTCACCATTCGTTTGACCAGTCAAACATAACAGTAGCAGAAGCCGGATGGAAACATTTCTTTCCAGAAGGTTATTATTGAATTTTTTATAATTTGTTCTGATAATTGATAAAGCTTTTTAGCATTTAATTTCCGTGCAGTTGATTATTTATACACAATTTTTACAGCTCCTCAAATGGACAAAGATGGCAGAACTTTTCCTTTGGACTGCCGAGATATTTTTGTTAATGGACAGACACGGTCTGGTGTATACCAAATGTATCCTTTTAAGAATGACAAGTCACGTGTTGTTAACGTGTCGTGTAATATGGAGAACTGTGGCAGATGGTGGACGGTAAGATTCTCTCCCTCTCTCAGCAAACAAAAAGTCATATGACATTTCAGTGAAATCTGAAAACAGGTGGCCTGCAGAGAGCATTTAGAAACTGAATTGTCATTAAATATTTTTGATATTTCATTTCATACACTGCTATTGTTACAGGGATTTCAACAGTCTCGTTTAAAGTCAGCAGTTGAAAATTCTATGATCTTTATAAAGACCTTTGTTGCAAAATCAACCCATCCTTGGGACGTATCTTTAATTTACCAATTGTTAGACCATCTTTTTCATAGTTAATTTGACTACTGCGTACTTCGTCTCACTGATCAATAGAAAAGACCCACGGCTCATATAATTGGTTACTCTTTCTTGGTACCTTATCCCATCTATGGAGTTTTCAGTAGTCCGTGTTTAATGCTCGATTATGCCGTGATCAAGTCTTCACATTTTTTTATTATTGTTATCTTCAGAAGTCTTATTTTATGTTAAGAAGTAAAGACTACTCATGTTACAGGAAAATATAACCGTATCGTCATGCCACATATCCTCAGTCTCTTTTGATGTCTTAATTAGTTTTTTCTCTCTATAAAGGCTAAGTACTGAGAGGCATTTCTTTCTTGGGAAGGACATTTGCATCTATTCTAATTCGGAGTAGTATATATCCCCCATCCCCTCTTTTTGAAAAAAGAACATTTATACATTTAGCTCAGAGTTATAAATCGATACCTATGAATGGCACAGTTTTCATGAACCCATCTTAACCACCTACCCAGTAAGCACAAAAGCATTTATAAAATCTTTGTAAATTTTTTTTTTCAAATTGTTACGAAAAAAATTTCATTGCTTTTAAACGTTTTTAAAACCTTTTAGCAAAGTGTTTTTACTAATGGTATCAGAACATTTTCTTGTAATTTTACAGAAACGTGTTCGATGATGTTTTAATCATGTGAATTTTTAAGGTTTTTTGAAACTGTTTAAAACATTTTTCTAAACATTTAAGAAAATATTGTAATTACATTTTCCCTAAAATGTTACTAAGTATTTTCATTCAATGTTATGAGAACATCATTTTGTATGATTTTAGATTTTTTTTTAAAACATTTCACATTACCAGGTAAAAACTTTTTGAAGTGAATTAAAGTTGAATATTTTTTTTTAAAAGTTTAATACAAAATCGTAATCAAGATGTCATTACATATAAGTTCCATTTCCGGTTCAAGTTCTAAATTATTTTGTTTTAATGTACTAAGTATTCTTATAGATAAAATTTAATTAATTTTTCTTTCATTGAAACCGAAAAAAAGCATAAACACAAATCCCTCCTACTTGAAGAAAAAAGGTGTAGGTCACAGGTATCTTTTACGATCTTGCAAAAAGCACATATCAACATATGTAGGTTTCACAGAGCGGCAAATCCAATATTAAACAGATTGCAAAGGCTCACAGGAAGTCTCTCATTGGAAAGAATTAAACAAGAAGGTATTTTTCTGGAAAGCAATTCGAGGATGTTAAAAATAGAGAAAAAGGTGTATAAGTCGTCGATATCAAATCTTAAACTGATGAAAATATGTTTATTTTAATCATAAAAACATATTTTCACATTGCATTGATGAACAGAATCAGATTTGTTGTGCAGCAATGTTAAGGCTTCCCGAAGCTTTAAATGCGTTCAAAAATGACACTGCATTGCAGGTTCGATTTTTACTTTTATTTGTAAGTTATGTACTTAAGTACGGCCAATTTATATAGAGAGTTCTCTAGGCTATATATAAACGTATTTGATACGATATCACATGACCTCCTTGATCACGTGACGGTCATTTCTACTTTTTTGAAGTGTTTCACATAAATCGCTTCGGTGCAGCTGATAAACACAATTATTAACTTTTTGTCGCATAAATGAACTCGTCGCATCCTTGTGAACCCGAAATGTGCTTGGGAAAAGTTATACTATTACTCTGGTACAAAATATTTCACAATAAATTCAACTTACCGACAAATTTGAGGGTGTTTTCCACTCAATATCGTCATCTGTATTAAAACAAAGCCATCGCACATTTTTCCCAAGCAAAATCCAGTTAGAGGGGAAACTCCTCTTACAGATCTCTACAAAAGATCTCAAATAAATCCCCATTAATCACCCGCGCCAGGTTCTTTTATACACGTATTATAAATTCAACATCTATCCAAGGGTATAAAAAGGGTATATGTCAAACGTATATTTTCGTATATATTTTGAACGCGCGGACTTTTAAACAAGAGTAATAAAGCAAAGTTATCTGAAATATTAGGATATATATAAATTAAAAAAAAAAGATTAAAACACGTTTATTTTACACTACCTTTCTGACACTTTATATGTAGATTGAAATAAGGTGTAAAGTTTATGATAATAACCCCATCATAACCGCTCAGGTTTGCAATGACTTGACGTCATTTCAATTATGACGTCATACGTTTGTAGTTCAGAGAAGTGAAGACACAGAGTACACTTTGATATTCTCTGGGAAGCCTTAACGTACCTGCGTGCATGTTCATTATTTGCAATGCATGTTTCAATGACACTTGTCAATATATTGTTGAAGAATATTTTTTTTTTCACGCACAAAAAAAAATTTCCTTTATTTGAAATCTTCTTCAGCGGCTTTTCCCATTAATGGGCGATTTGAATGAAATTCAGGTCTGTTCATGGAATTGACATCTACATGCAATACAATTTCCTGTTTCAATCTATATTTTAATCTATGAATAACACAACTCAAATACAATGTAAACTCAAATCATTAATGAAGTCTGTAATATATTTCTGGTCAAATGTGTTAAATTCAAATACATATATAGCTTCATCTCAGTGCTACACATACGCCTAGCAAGAGAACGCGTCCATCTTGTTAACCAGAAGAATTCGAATTTTCACCGAGATAAGCTGCAAATTACTATTCCATGTAAAGCTGCTCATAGGAGAATTCCGTAACAAGGTTATCTTTGGACTGAAAATGACCAGAGAAGCAAGACCTGATGCCCTGGAATTAAATTCTGGAAGCGTTCACACAAATAATGCAAAAAGACGAGATAGTTAACATTTGTGTGTTTTTGTTTTGAAATCAAGCTGTGTTATTGTAAGCAGTTGTCTTCTTATGATGTTCTTATTTAAAAAAAAAATTTCAGTTTATTCAGTAAATACTGTATTAGTTTCATGCCTGTCAAACCAAGTAAGAAATTTAATGTAATAATGAAAGAAGGAAAAATACTGGAATGTTTTCGGAACATTTTTTAAAATCATAATTGAAAATTAATTCTTGATAGGGATGTCAATTGTGTCAATAATTCATATTCGAATATTCAATAAAAGTATTCGAATATATTCGAATATTCGATAAAATAAATAAAATCTGGTATATTTTAAATATGCATCATCCTACTCTCGTGAAAGGTTTAGCGTAGGTATTCTTATATTGGAAATAAAATTGTATGAAGATTTTTATAGGTATACAAAAAAGGAAAACCATTTGATATTTGTCAATGTTTGAAGTAAATATTTGAATTAAATGTAGAAAAGTATAATTTTATGAAATGGTGCATGTGTATTTATAGTAGCTCCAAGTGAGGAACCAGTCGTCTTACCAAAGGCAAGATAGTCGTATACTGTTCAGATTTCAATACGCGAAATTAATTACAATTATCAGACTAATCAGAGATATGATTTTAATCTTTGATACAATGTTTTACAAAGTATAAACAAATATTTCCATAGACAATTTTCCAAGGTAATGAAATAATTTCCCGATAATGAATAACAAATTCAGGACTTTGTAAAACCCGAGATAACAAGAAATTCACACATTTATTCTGAAATTGAGCCCTTTACAATATTAATTACAGACTAATTCTATCGGACATTCATTTGAATGATCAATTAAATTTGTTTTGATAAGTATACTCTTCACGTCTTTTAGACATTCAAAGAAGATTTTTTAATTTGTTGTCCTCGTTTCTAGATCAAATCGTATTTAACTAATAAAAACTATGAAAGTACATTTTGTATGATACATAAAGCATTATTGTATAATTCGTAAACACCTTACTCAAAACAAAATAATTTAGTAGATCTATATAAGATATAGAAAGTAGTGAAAGAAATCAGGCGATCGAAATTGATCGCTAGTAATAAATTAAACAGGGTAATTAATTCCAGCACTGTTCTATTCAAAAATTTATTATTCCCAGTATACATCTTTTTATGAAATTTGAAAAACACCGAATATTTAAATCTTAAATTCATATTCGAATATCAACCCATCGAATGAATATTCAGATGTTCAAATATTCGTTGACATCCCTAATTCTTGATATTGTAAAAAAAAATTGCCCGAAAACGTAAAGTTTTTATACCTTTTATTTGTTCATTTTATTATATTTTTTTTGACATACATGTATATCGAACACCAACGAATGCAAATGAGATTTAGCTGATCCCGCCAATTGTGTGACGTAAGCGGTCCAATATCTCATCGACAAGTCAAATATCTCAATCTGCAGTCATACATCGATTTTTTGGACCGCTCAGTAATACATTGGAAAATGTTAGACTTTTTATTAGTACTGATTTATATAGGAACATATTTTTAAAGGTATAACAATACAAAATATTGCAGGGATGCTAAATAAAACATGTTTTAGTCTTTAGAAGAAGTAATATACGTTATGATCAATGTTCCATAAAATATTGTCACAATATGCTCTGAAAATAAACAAATGTTAAATGTTTTAAAAACAATTGAAAATGTTTCTAAAGAATGTTGCACAATTTATAACTATAATGGTTCAGTTGTAAGAAGAGAAGACAGTTTGTTCAACATTTTAAAAACATTTTCACGACCTAGATTGAAAACGTTTAAGTATCAAAATATAAGTATAATTGAACATGTTTTATAAACATTTTGAAAACGCTCCTTCAGAATGTAAAGGAAACGTAAAATATAATATTTCATATTTCTAGATAAGGAAATGTTTATGTCATGTTTTAAAAACATTTTTATAACATAATATGAAACTGTTTTTATACTGAAAGGGAAAAAAAAGAATCCCATAGTAAACTTCTTAAGTGAATTAGACCTATTATTCCAAACGTATTTTCCGGTATTGGTATCAAGCATTTATATTCATCTACCAAAATCTCCCATGATTTTTACTGATAATTCATGAGTTATTGAAATTCATTTGACAGGACGCCCCAAAAATGAAAATAAAATTTCTCATCATCTCACTTCCGCATTTGTAACAACCTTGATTCTCGTGTACATGGAGTTCATCTGTGCATTTATCTTTTTCATAGGGATATTATTCAACTTTTCCGACAGGGTAGCCCTAAGTTGGTCGAGAGAAGTTCTAAAGCCTTCAAACCTTACCGTCATGTTAATCCCATAGATGCGCCAAAAAAGATATCATTAATAGAATCCAGCTGATTTCGTAACAGTGAATGTTTGGTAGAAAGTTTTGACAAACGCTGGCTATATTTTCCCGGGCTGAACATGCTACAAAAATTAGCATTCGATGCATACGTGCGCGCGTGAAAGTAATACCGACGAAAGTTGCCAAGCTCATGGACCATAATGGAGCAAATGGTTTTTGTCAGTTTTAGGGGGAATGTTACGATTTTAATTGCCTAGTGTATAACTATTGGTTTCAGTGGAAATGTCTTGACGATTACAGAGGTGGCATGATTAAAATCCCTATCTAGATGTGACGTTGATACGCGCCAAAGTCAGTGTCACGGTTGATTGAAACCTTTCAAGTTACTCTGCAAAAATGCGAAAAAGATGTCTATCCTCCAATGCATCAGTTGGTACCACAAAATGTGTTCAAAAAATTGTCATCATCAACATGCACTGTTTTTTGGCGTTTTTCCACTTTGCCTTGGTGACGTCATACATTTTACGGTCGTGTAGTCCTGAACACAAACTTTAGTGCACAGTCACCAAGATACACTTCTGACCAGTTTTAATAATTTTCGTTCACACTGTCAAAAATATTTCGTTTCGTTTTCCTTTCAGTATATTTGTGAATTCGCCGTACCTTTGGAATCATTTTTTTGTGTTTTAAAAACATTTTATAGAAATTTTCTTTGCATGATTTGACTATAACATTTTATTGAAAACACTTTTAAAATGTTTTTAAGACATGACAATGGTAAGGGGAAAAAATTTAAATTCAAATTTTAAAAAAAAATCTTTAACTGTAATAAAATGTTCTGATGATGTGTAGTGCTAACTTTGTAGGTAATCCAGAAACGGAGAGGTGGATCTGTCAACTTTAACAGATTCTGGGATGAGTACAAAAACGGTTTCGGGAATCTGGAAGACTCCTTTTGGATTGGTATATGTTTATTTCTTATTTATATCTTTACGAATGCAAAAAATTGTCAAAAAATTATTTCATCGATATGTTGCTATCACAGTTCAGATTAAAGTTACAAAATGTCTAGCAGCTGCTCCCTTTCAAGTCACGTTTTTATGTATATAACTCAGATATTACATCTCTATGAATCCATGATAATTTTGCAGATAAAATCTAATTGTTGAAATCTATGAATCAGTCCTGAATATTTTTTTTTATTTTTCATTAGTTCATAAATATTTCCAATAACATGTTAAAGGTAATGAGGTGATTCATCAGCTCACCAAGGGAAGAAACTCGTCTCTCTACGTCTCTATCACTTTACGAGATGGCAGAATGTTATATGAATATTACGATCAGTTCTCTGTTTCTGATGAGGCAGACAACTACAGACTCTTTCTTGGAGGACCAGCTGCCGGAACATTAGGTAAGAGAGAGAGAGAGAGTTTACATTTTTTAAGTTTTTTGTCCAAGATAAAACTACAAATTGTAAAAATAATTGTTATCTTCATTAAGCTACTGGTTCATTTTAGATGCGGTTTAAAAAAAGGTTCGGGGTGGGACAGAGAGAGAGACAGACAAAAATAGTTGGGGCTTGTAGCACGTGAATTAAGAGAATCAAATGCATGTAAATACATGTATAAGGAATAACTGTCAGATTTTTTGGTTTCCTGACGATGATCAAGCCTTTGCCTTGCGTGATAATTTTATACATAAACGCCGGAGAGGCGTTTATGCAAATTATCACGCAAGCCAATGGCTTGATCAAATCATGAGACCAATCAATTAGACAGTTATTCCTTAAATACGTTTTTTTTCTAGGTGACAGTATGTCAGGGCATTCTGGGATGTACTTCAGTACACCGGACAGAGACCAGGACATATATAGCTCTAACTGTGCAGCTAATTATAACGGGGGCTGGTGGTTTAAAGCCTGTCAAAAAAGCTTCCTCAACGATCCCTGGTCTCCGGGATTCTGGCTCAATCCTTGGAAACCTACAATCAAGAAGGGTAAAGATATAATTGAGACCCTCATGATGATAAAGCCTCACTAAGTATTTTACTTGACGTTTATGACGTGTCCTTGATATCCAACGGTTATTGGTGACACTGAGCTAAAAGAGACTATCATGATGATAAAGCCTCACTAAATGTGTTACATGTTGTTAATGACGTGTCCCTGATACCCAAGGGTTATTGGTGACACTGAGATAAAGGAGACACTCATAATGATAAAACCTCGCTTAGCATTTTACTTGATGTTTATGATGTGCCCTTGATATCCCACGGTTATTGGTGACACTGAGATAAAGGAGACTCTTAGGATGATAAAGCCTAACTTAGTGTGTTAAATGCTGTAAATGACGTGTCCTTGATATCCATCGGTTTCTGGTGACACCGAGATAAAGGAGACTCTCATGATGATAGAGCCTACTTAGTGTGTTACATGTTGTTCATGATGTGTATTTGATTTCCCATTTTGCGGGTGACAGCAAAATAGGAGGCGGTCGTGATGATAAAGCCTCATCTAGTGTGTTACGTGATCTTTATGGCGTGCCCTCCGTGAGCCAGAGTTGTTGTAAAGGGAGTCTCATTATGATAAATCCTGACTAAGACTTTAAGGTTATCTACTCTTCTTTTGTATTCTATAATGATTACCAATTTCCTATTTTTTCTGTAATTTTGTGTTTCGTAAAATAATATTCTTTATTAAAAAAAATTTTGAAAATAGGATAATTTGGAATCACGAGGGACACCAATTGTGCACCTTTATTTGCAATACTGTTTTTATATTCCTATGAAGCAAAATTTATTCAAAAATTCTTCATTTAAGAAAAAAACACTTGTGGCTTTCAAATCGACATTTAGAATACATTGTATTTGTTTTGTTTGTACTATTTTAAATCGATCCCTGTTCGTCATCTTCGTCTCGTTTTGATATGGGACGCCATAGTATGCCATTAATTTGCTTCAAATTTAAAGATGGCACTCAAGACTATTGAGCGGTGAGGGATCCTACTTGTGCCCAACCAATGCCTGCCGTGAAAAGGGTTCCAGGCTTTTAAGGTAGCATCAGAGAGACATTGATGTATAATGCATGGCAAAGGAACAATTTCTACCTATATTTTATCGATTTTTATCGAGTTTTGTATTAGCCGGGGCCTGAATTCACGAATTTTCCATCACGAAGCGAACCCTCTACTAAGCTACCGTGACTGAGGGTTGGGGTGGGGAACTTCCTTTACTACATGATACTACACATAATATATTCCTGCATGTATATTTACAATAATCATAAATACTTTCTCTTCAGTGCTAGGGTCTTAATTTTTATTGGAATTTTTGTCATGAATTTAGTAACAATCCAAGGTCATGTTTTTAATAAATTGCCTTTTCTGACGTCAGAAGTTAAGGGGGAGGTTTTTTTTATCCCTTAACAAACTCATTATTTACCCGGTTTTTCATGATTACTTATCTTCATTGTCTGGTTCTATCAACTTTCAAGTCTCAAACAATCAATAAAATCACACACAAAAACATTCCTGACGACCATTTAAATTACTATTTATATATTTCCCTCTATTTTTTTTATGGTTTTATCACAGAATAGCAAATCTACGATTGAAAATGGTAAAGATCAATACTGTGATAAAGGGTTGTGGCTAGATTGCGCTTTCCAGAATGATTCGTAAAATAACCTGGAATTCCAGCCTCCAAAAACATGGTTTTCATAATGGTAGCTTGTTTATTCACACCGGTTGCTTGTTGGCTGAACCGCAATTCATATTCATTGTTCTGGCCGTTTTTCAAGGGCTCGGCGATAAAAAGCACGGCTTTCCCCCCACTTGCTAATAAATTACATTGTACTTTTGGTACATGTTGTACAACTTCAGATTTTACGAAAAACATAGTTCTATTATTTGAAATCTTCTTTATTGAAAGTTTTCTCCCCCCCCCCCCCCATGGTGTATACAAATAATGCATTTTGTTTTATTAATTATTAACTGTAGATGATGATAGGAAAAACATTGGATACCAAAACAATAAACATATAAAGAACGTCTTGTTTGATCTCGCTTTAAAATTAACAAAGTGTCTGTTGAGATGTGGGTTATACATCCTTTAGAATCTGAAAGGAAAAAAACAACCAAAAAATTTAACAAAATTTAAAAAAAAAACAAAGCAAAACAAAACAAAACAAAAGTAATTTTTACAACAAAACAAATGAACATAAAAAATTTGAATGTCTCGTGTGTTTATCAGTCACAGCACAACTGCTTAAAATATTCAAAATTTTTGTGTAGAATTTCATCTGACAAAAATATATTCACAAACAACAAACAATTCACTGCTTCAAACTTTCACAATAACTTTAAGATTTTCTTCGGATTTAAATAATATATTTTTCCAGAGAGTTGAATTCTTTCTCAAATAACCATTCAAATGCATTACTTTTATTTACTGTTCTCGAGTTGTCCGTCAGGGATGTCGTCTCTCTCTCTCTTTCTCATGTGCTGTTTAGATGAATCAAAATGACGCCCCTTTTCACTGGACTGTCCATAGGATAACCAATAGGAATTCAAGTACCCCGCCCATGACCTGTGTCATTAAAACGGGACGAAAGCCCGAAGAAATAGGATCCTGGGAAAAATTAGTAAAAAGGACAAACATAGTGAGTATATGTGTTGATTCTAACTATAAAAACATATATAAAACAACCGAAATTATTGAATGAAAATCATATTCAATTACGAAACATAAAGCAACTTATATACTATATATATATATAGACCGTCAAGGTAGCTCAGTCGGTAGAGCATGTGTTCGAATCACGGCCGCGACTGACCTAGGTCGATACGATATATCCTGGTGAGCTTGAGATAAAAGATACCACAGAGTCCGACACATCTGTTTGATATTTGGATATTTTACTTGAAAAAGACGTTAATGGTAATCTAACAACCAGGCTTTATGATAAACGTGATGACTTTAACTTTTCAATCGTCAACTTCCCTTACTTATGCAGCAATATACCTTCATCACCTGCATACGGGGTTTATATCTCTCAGTTGATTCGGTACGCAAGAGCATGCTCTTCGTATGTGCAATTTCTAAAACGAGGCAAATTACTGACAAACAAGTTGATGAATATCAGCAGTCTCGTTTAAAGTAATCATTTCGTATGTTCTTTGGCCGATACAATGACCTTGTCAGCAAATACAATTTATCATTGAGTCAAATGCTGACTGACGTTTTTCATACTAATTGTAAGACCATTATTTAGACACTGAATTTTCCCGTTATTTCCCGATCATGACAAGGAGCACACGGCGGGTGTGACAGGTCGGCAGGATGCTTACTCTTCCATGACACCTGATCCCACCTCTGATGTTTTGGAGGTCCGTGTTTGCTCTGCTCCTATTTTGTATTGTTTAATGGACTTTTGAGCTTGAATACTGTTCGCTATCTCCATATATTTCGATAAAAAAAAATAGGTAGCAATTGTTATTTCGCCAAGCGCTTGGCACTTTGAATTGAAGGATGAGACCTTGAAAACCGAGGCCCCGTGTCACGGTAAGCGTTGGCACGATAAAGAACCCTCACTGCTCAATGGCCCTGAGTGCCGAGTAAAGGTCTTAATTTGAAGCCCTTCACCGGTAAATGTTGACGTCTCTATATGAGTTCAAAATTCTCGAACAGGACGTAAATCAATATACAATCAATCATATATACTTTATTTTTTAATTATCAATTATTTTTATACACAATATATTCATGGCTTTTTAAAAAAATATTGAGATATGTGTGACATTAAAATCTTATTACTAAAACAAGAACTTTGGAGTACGTCATAATGAGTGGGACCGTCATTTCATACTCTTTATTTAACGATAGGATTACTCCAGAGATTTATTGTTTTAAAGTGAGATAAGTGAGAATATATTGTAAATCTTTTCAAAAGCAAAGGGTCAGCAATAAAAGAAATAACTGTAAATTCATCCAATGCAGGAGACATTTTTGAAGGTATGTCACTGGCACGAAGCTTAAACAAAGACAAATATATTGAAATGAGATTATATGAAAAAAGAAATTATTTTGATTTTTTTCGTTTTAACAACTAGATTGAATGTAGTCTTATTACTGACACCTCAAAAACAGGGGTTTTGGAATCTTAGCAACGGCGAAAAGCGGTTTATGTCAAAGTTGTACATCATTGTTTTAGATTATATTTACCTTTTATTTTCTAAAAAAAAATTTCTTCTTAAAACGTTTCATTGAAAACAGAAATTGTAAAGACAGTTTTTACATAAAAATGACGTCATAAAACCACTTTGTTCTTTAAAAAGATACTAAAAATTCAAGCTAAACTTAAAAAGTCATTAAAAAGTATCATCTAAATAAGACGTAGGGTAAAGTATGGTATTGTACGCTTTCATCCTCAATGGTATCCAACCCTACTGGGAGAGGGCAAATTTTATGCACTTAATACAAAGACATTTTCACACATTAAAACTCTTCAATTCATTTTACTCACATGTAACTGAATGGCAGGGCTCTACCATTCAGTCACCTATACAGATCTTTCAGTGACCATTCAGTTGACTGTATGTCACAGTCTCATTTTGTCATTATTTGGTGCGAATTGTGTATTTTTAAACCCTTTTCCTTTGTTAATGCATCAAGATAAAAAAATTACCACCTTTCTCGTTATTTGCAAACTGGTTAAAATAAGGCCAACTTTAAAATAATGTTTGTTTGCTCTTTCCCGACTCAGGATGAAAAAAACCGAGCCGGTACTTAGGTGGAAAATTTTTTCTACAGAAAATGTCAACATCAATGCTGAATTTTCAAAATTTATTTTCCGGAATGCATAAAAAAATTGTTTCCTGGAAAGTTAAAAAGAAGTTCTGAGTCGGGTCGTTTTTAGCTAGTCGGAAGAGCTTTAATTTTATTTTTCCCGGACATAGGCTTGAACATAGGATACATGTGTACATCGATATTTGTATGTACAAGAGTTGTACCAGAAAACAGAGAAAACTTTTAATATATTTTATAAAGTACCATACTATTTTTTAAATTTTTGCATATTATTTGATAATTGGTAAGTTTATTGTGACTGGTTGACAGGAGATACTTACTCCTCCCGGTTAATGAATTCACCTCTGTTTTCGTAGGTAACATGATGACTTTAACTTTTCAATCGCAAACTTCCCTTACTTATGTACAGTAAAATACGCTTATAGCCAAGTGTCAGGGACATGCAATTTTGATTCGTTATAAACGTAATTCGTTATATCCGTTAAGATTACAATACGTTTTAAAACCACAGGGATTGAAAATCACTTCGCTGTAAGAGTGAATTCATTATACGCGTGTTCGCTATAACCCGTGTTTTACTGTAGCAATATTCCCTTATCACCTGCAAATGGGGTTTATGTCTCTCAGTTGATTCGAATAAACGAGAGATTGCTGTACATACGAACAATTTCTAAAACGAGGCAAGCTATTGACAAACAAGTTGATGAAACAAGAATATCAACAGGCTCGATTAAAGTCATCATTTCGCAAGTTCTATGCCTGATACAATGACCTTGTCAGCAAATACAATCTATCATTAAGTCAAATGTTGACTGACGTTTTTCGTACTAATGTTTAGGCAATTATGTACACACTGAATTGTCGACGCTTTTTTTTTTCGTTTTTCCCGTTCATGAGAAGGAGCACAGGGCGGGTGTGACCGGTAGACAGGGATGCTAACACCTCTATGGTACCTGATTCCAACTCTGATGTTTTAGGGGTCCGAATTTGCTCTGCTTCTGATTCGTATTGTTTCAATAGACTTTAGAGCTTGATTACTGTTCGTTATCTCTATATTTCATTGTTTGAATTGGCTTTTTAGAATGATCAAAGTAACATTCCTTTATGAAATTTTAATGCCATATGCATATGGAAACAGTATTTAAAGCCTGTTACATATTGGTGATCGACTTGACATCAACTGCATGGAAAATTCGAGAAGTTGGAATCACGCAAGTGGTTAAGGAATTAATCTATCAAAGGAATTCATTCTGCGGTATTTCAATGATTGTAGTAAATGTGGGATGGTCACCTCGGTTACTATCTGAAAATCAGTTGAGATCAATTTACCTGGTAACTGATAGAAAAAAAAGAAATCTATAAAGATATTTGATTAGAATTTCTATATACAGTGTTTTAAAAATGTTGATTATGGTGCGCACCAATTTCTATTATAGTTAACTTAATAATACCGCTGTTACTGAGACAGAAATAAATATTGAAATTGTTTGCGTTCTTTTTCTGGGACAACCCTCGAATATAAAAAAAAGAAACACACACATCAGCTATTCAACATTTTTTCCCCAAATTATTGCATGCACAATAGGTGCTGAATCTGAATATATAACACTTGGTAGTTAATGGTTTTTCAGTTACCTTGACTTTCAAATGCTACAAATACAAAGCATTCATTACTTGCAAATATTTTAATACGACAATTCTCAATTTAAAGTTGGGAACACAAATTAATGTACGACTTAATTATTTGAACTTGAACATTCAACTGAACAAAAAAATAACAATGTCAATTTTTAGTACTACTTGGTAATGGTCAAATTATCAAAGTAATTAAAAATAAACAGAAAAAATGCTTTTAAAAAAGGTATTTAGATTAAACTTAATATACTCTTTCATATTCTGTTGACAGCTTGGCGAAATGGTTAAAGTAAGTTTTACCTCTTTTTTAGATTCGCAGAATAAGGAATTGATTCTTACGTCAAAAGTTCTATTCCTTTTCTTTGAACTGGAGTGGAGTAGTTATCGAATAAACTACAGAGTTCCAAGGAACGCTAGAGTCGCTGCTTTATAGCATCATTGAAGATGCAAAAAAATTCTTATAGTGGTGTCAGCTACTAGTATTTATTTGTTACTAAGATTATAGTTCATGCATTTGCCTGCAGCAAAAAAAAATTGAAAATTCACGGATAGTAAGACTGTATAGAATTAGAAATATGATTCGCCAACCCTCAAAGCTAAAATGAATAATAAAATTGAATAATAAAATTGAAATAATAAAATTGGAATCATTAAAAATAACTATCCATCAAATTTATTATGTATTTAATCCAACAATCCTCCAAAGGAGATTTCAGACTGTCTTTACTGCAATTGTTAGTCTACAACTATCCAGTTTGGTATACTGATCCCAATTTAATTTTCATAATATTTAAATTTCAGTTTGTGTGGTAACTGTATATCAAACAGTTTCAAAGAACAGTGCCATAAGCTCATAAACATCTGATATAAAGTCCGATTACCAAAAACAAGGTAGTCGATACATTCCGTGGTCAAATGTAGCATAAAAATAAAGACCCAACAATTGGTATTAAACAAATCAGCCAAAATACGACCCATTGATAGGTTATATTTGTTAACTAGGTCATTATAACAACATTGGAATTTAGGATAAGCTGACTTTAAACGAGGTTGTTGAAATCTCTGTGACATCAACTTATCTTCAGTAGCTTGCCTCGGTTTAAAAATTGATCGTACTCAGAGCATGTAAAAGAAGATTTTGTATAGTAGTAAATACCGGTATGAAAAGATCCCTTATTGATAAATGGCTTTCAGTTCTTAGAACAATGTAAGTCTAAATTCAAAGACTCCCGTCGGAAATTGCGTTCATTCATCCCAACATGAGTAAAATAAAAGGCAACCAAGCAAAATTCAAGAAACCTGATAAGGAATCAATACAATAAATCACAATTTTATTTCTTCAATGATTTTTAAATCAATCATTATAAATTTAATGTGATTGTGAAAAAAAAAGTTTACCACATCCTTGTGCTCATCTGCAGGCAAAGCACTGACAAAATCTAAGTATGTCTTAATGGAGCTTATCAATTTAAACAGGTTGTTGCTGTGATCAAATTCGGACGTGTATTTAAAACATAGAAAGCATAAATGACAATAATTAAGTATATAGTACATTCAAAGAAATCGCAGAGAATATTGGGTTGTGTTTAAGTAAATGTAATTCCAAACACAGTGTAAATAAATGATGGACAGGAGATGGTTAACATATAAACACGTACCAGATATTTAGAATAAAGAAAAGTTTAGCTTGTAAAGGCTTGTCAAAAATATTTCAACAATGTCTCTTTCATATTTTGCTGATATTCAAGTAGATTAAGGTTGCAATGCCTACATAATTTTTTTTATTTGTAATGTGATCTCAAATGACCCAAAAAAATTGAACTTCTCATTGTAAATGTAATCTGCCCAAACAAAGAATACCAAAAAAAATCTGCCGCCAGACTCTAATGCAATTAAAATTGACGAGAGAATTGATTGCTCGTAATGTAAATTTTCAACAACAAAAAAAATGTTTCGTTCGTGTGTTTGTCTGACATTTGTCACTAAAAGAATTCTTAGAACTGTTGACATACCAGCTACAAATTTTAGTTTGTTGAGAAACAAATGAAATTAGGACTCTCCATAAGCATGGTGTGATTTGACATTATTAATCATACAATAAACTTAGAAATCAATGAATTTGAATTTCCTCCCAAAGAAAGACTAGATGCCTGCGGTTGCTTTTAATTTTTTTAATTTAAGAAAAATGGCTTTCTAAAAGTTTTGGTTGATTAGATCGTGAATTAAACATTCTTTCCAGGGTTTTTTTTTCCCATTTCAATAAAATCGTTGATTCAATTCATCACTGTCGTCATGGCACCTGATCACACCTGTGTCTGCAGAGGTCCCTGCTGTTTCTGCTCATAATTTATATTGTTTAAAAGGACTTGGTAATTATCACTGTTCGTTTTGTTCACATTTCATTTTTATTTTGTCTGTAAAGCTACAAACAACCGGCGTTTGTCTAAATCAGAGATGTGAAAATGACCGAGAGCGTTTCAAAAAGAATTTGAATTTTCATTTTGTCATTGAAAATCTCCTTCAGTCAACAAAAATAAACCTGTACATGCTCTTGCTAAAAAATCCGTTGAAAATTATTTTCCTTATCTATATCTGAAAGAAACCCGCGAATGAAAAATTTACACAAAATACACAGATACGATTATCATACTTCTGGATTTATTTTATTTTACATTCAGTATATCATTCTTAAATAATATATAATAAAATGTTTCATTTAAGAATTAAACAAGTAAAAGCTTTTCAAAAAGCTTTCCTGACTAAAAAAATCAATATCTATATAACGTATAAGCATGATAAGATATGAAAGTTTTCGTCCAATTTTTAAGGGGTGCATGGGGCGGGGGGGCGAAATATTTCCTTACCGTACATTTTGAAGACTTTGTACGAAACATCATGATTTTTTTTAAGTTTAACTTGTTTGCGACTCATCAGAAGAATGGAAAGTGAACAAAATTTATGTAAACATATGTATTGTTTGTATCTCATACAAGTGGAATGTACAGTCCATGCATAAGGATAACATTTGTAAGAAGTTAATATGACATGATTTTGAAGATTCTTTAAATGGTTTTAAATCAAAATAAATTAAATAAAGAAAATAAATTAATGTAATTGATTTATGCTGGAAAGATGTGGCTGCATAAACAATACATGAATTAGTTTCAACGTTAACTGCACCGAAGATCAGAAACACCAAAACACAGCCAAAAAATACAATAACTGTAATTGTAATAATAACCTGTTGTAATAATATATTAAGAAATGAATAATTATCTTTATGGAGTCTGAATTGAAGCGTGTACTTTAATGCATGATTATTTTATAATAATCTTACTCTCAGTCAAAATTCTGAGAGTTCAGATAGATAACAATGTTTTTGAAATATTTATATTTAGTTTCGCACCATGGAAAAATTTATCCTTAACCTGCCTGACGATCGTGGCGTCAGGTAGTTATTTTTTGTTTTAATAATTGTGTTACAATGACATTATTTGTAATTATGTGCTGTTTTTATAGTTATGCTACCTATCTTTTTATGATATGACCGTGTAAGAAATGTGATATCAAAGTATTATTGAACTACCAAGAATTGGTATCAAATTCAGTTTGCAATTGAACGAACATTAATTTGACAGAGATAAAAAAAATCTAAATTTACAAATACATGTAGCAAAAAAAGTCCTTTAAAGTATAAGATGAAAATATTTAAGCAATATGCGTTGACTAATTTTAAGAACAGTCAGTGCATAAAACTTAAAAATCCCGTTGAATTAAAATACAGATATGTAAACTGAAAAAAAAACGTAAATATTGTTTTAATCTTATTTCAATAGGCATGTGAAATAATGAATTGATGAAAAGGAAAACCAGCAGTATCCAGTGTTCTATTGAATGCTACATGATGCCAAGTCTTTGCCCTCCTTCAACGAAACTATTCAAAAATTGTCAAAACTTTGAACAGCTCCCTCCTTCACACATAAAACATTTTTTCTTCGTATATCTACGATCTAACTGTTCTAAAAGCCACGCATAAATCAAAACTGTGACACTTCATCTAAAGCGAATATGCATGATCTCTCTACCAAAGTGAAAAATTCTAATATAGTGTAAAACAAAACACAATTACCTAGCCGCAGAACTGTAGCTCTCTGGTTGAGAAAATTCGGTCAGAAAAACCAGAGAGCTACAGATCCAAACATTGAAAGCATTCCATTTATGGCGCCGCTGTTTTTGACGCACGTTTTTGGTATTATTTTTCTGACATGCATTCCTCCGCCAAAACAATGGTATCCAATAATTAACCATATATTTTACTCCCAGTGATGAAACTTTTTTACCGTTCAAAAGGCCAAAAAAGCATGACCCCAACATGGATGTTGGAATGCCTTTTTTTTTTACTGACATTCAAATGCAACACAGGGCCTTTTGAGACAGTTGGAAGGTTAGTAAAATAACAAAGCTAGGAGAAACGTAGGTTTATTGGCCTAATGAATAATGCAGAGTTTCAGGCGAAAAAACTTAATTTGAAATTTTTGAAGTCATTTTAGATCGTGAAAAGGACCTTATAGAAAATGTACCTGTAATAATGTTACAAACTTCATCATTTCTTTTGGTTTGCCTTTGTTTTGTTGCAAAACATTTATTTCCAAAATAATAAGTTTACAAACACATGTTAGGCTAAAAATTTTGGGGGTTTTTATGTTGTATATTTTACAAATCTCTTCAAGAGCAAAGACCCCATTGCCAAAGAAATCATTAGATGCAGGAAGAAATAATTTTTGATAAAAGTATGCCTTTTGAACAAATATTATGAAATGTGAATATTAAATAAAAATTTAGAATTTCTCATTTAAACAAACATGTAGACGGTCTCATTTTATATCCAAAATTTTCCTACTTGTTTATGTTGGAAATAAGGCACAATATTTGCGTAATTGTATTTAACGTATGATGTTGAAAAAAGTCATTTAAACCAAACAGAATAAGAATATGCTTTTGTCAGACATTATAAACACTAAATAATGTTCTTATTACCACAAACCGTATTCATAATGATCAACTGTTTTATTTGTAGACTTACTAGGGTCTTCATTCTCATTACATCTAGCTGACTAATTCCGACTTATTTCCATCTGGACATTTGAGTTGCAAGTCGCCTATTTATAGGTTTAAATAAGAGTTTCTGTTGCATTAATAAAATATTCAATATCCAGCTACTTAAAAAGTTAATTACATTTCGTTAGTTGTAAATTAAAACAATCAATATGACAAAGCTACTTCGTCAGAATAATTCAAGAGTTCGTAATTTATATTTGTTTCAGTGCTGCTAAAATATCAATCCTCTAAAGTAGTGTCTTGGATATTTTTTTATATTTACACTTATGCCTTATCGCAAAATGAACATTTTCCACAAACTTTTCGTGATGGCGGTCTCTTTACAATCGGCGACAGCTGTATCTCGTAGATATTTTGTGGATGTGGCTTTTGATGACAAAAAGTCAGACAGTGAACATTTAGCAGAATACATCGCACCTTCATTATCCTACTGCTCCGCTATGTGTGGCGTCATATGTGGCTGCTTTGGGTTTAACCCGAAAGAAAAGAAGTGCCAAGTTCATTATCCCTTTGAACAAGCAAGCATAACAGTAGTAGAAGTCGGATGGCAACACTACTTTCCAGAAGGTTATTATTGTTTATTTTTAAAATATGCATTGATTATTGATGAAGTTTTATATTATTTACTTTCTTTCAATTCTTTACAAATGATAATTTATTCAAATTTTTCATAGCTCTTCCAATGGACAAAAACAACAAAACTTTTCCTATGGACTGTCGAGATATTTATGTTAATGGACATACCCAATCTGGTGTATACCAAATTTATCCTTTTGAGAATGACAAGTCACTTGCTATTCACGTGTTGTGTAATATGGAGAACTGTGGCAGATGGTGGACGGTAAGATGACTCTCTCTCTCTCTCTCTCTTTCTCTCTCTCTCTCTCTCTCTCTCTCTCTCTCTCTCTCTCTCTCATTTTTCGACACACGAAATCATCCGTATTTTACATTAAAAAAGGCGCCTCTTAGAGAGTATTCAGTAACTGATTCTTACTAAATAGTACGTCATTTTACTTACTGACCTTTTACGGTAAAGGGGATTTCAACAATCTCGTTTAAAGTCAGCATTTAATAATTTCTATGGACGTTATAATTACCTTGTTTGCAAATTCAACCCATTCTTGGAACGTATTTTGATTAGTATGTTTAATACCTATTGTTAGGCGATCGTTTATATACTTAATTTGACTACAGAGTATACTCACCCTAACTGAAAAATAAATAGGAACCATGGCGGATGTGACTGGTTAGCAGTGGATGCTTACTCCTCCTAGGTACCCGATTCCACCCCTTGAATATCTTTGGGTCCTGTTTTATCCCATGCTAATTTATTTGTATTGCTTTAAGAATTTCAAGTAAACAACAGTTCGTTATTTTTACCCTTTTCATTATAATTATAATTCATTTGGATGTAAGTAAGCAATCAATACTAGACACATCTAAGTAATCTTCAAAGAATTTTCATTCACGATTCCCTTGAAAAGTCAATTCCATAACTATTTGGGATTAATTTTTTTATGTCAGTGATATTGCAGCAGAGATATGTTTAAAATGATTTAGCAGCATATTCAGTAACATATATCCCAAGGTCTCATAGCAAATGTCCATGTTTCGTATTCTACATATCATGTACAGTTTGGACTTTGTATTACTCAGAAGTTGATATTAGAAGGATGCTTGAATTCCTCATGGAATTGAAGAACAGATTAAAGGTTCTTGAAGAAGGTCTTGACGTTGTCGAAGATATTCAAGAAAGGTGGGACACGATCAAGAATGTATAAATTGAAACCGCCGAAAAAACTAAAGGCTACCGAACCAAGAAGAACAAAGAATGGCTAACACCTTGTACATGGGAAAAATAGGTGAAAGAAAGAACACAAAGCAGAAAATCATCGGTACCAAGTCTGCAAGATTACAAAAACAACTACAAGCTTCCTATAAAGGAAAGGATAAAGATGTCAAGCGAAGTGCTAGGAGGGATAGACGAATGTATGTTGACAGTCTGGCACAAGAAGCTGAACGAGCTGCTTCATATGGAGAAATGAGCACCGTTTTCAAAATGACAAAAAACTATGTGGTCGCACTACAATCCAATCTGCTCTTGTGAAAGATAAAGATGGTCACACACTGGCAACAGAACATGAACAAGCCAACCGTTGGGTACAATATTTCCAGGAGGTACTAAATTGCCCAGACTTCGATGAACCAGCAAGTCCAGACCCCGCAGTTGAAGATTTAGAAATAAACTTAGAACCACCAACTCTGGAAGAAGTCCAAAACTGTATTAAATCATTAAAGAATGGTAAATCCCCCGGTAATGACGGCATACATGCTGAAATGCTGAAAACAGATATAACAACATCATCAAAAACGCTATTAGACCTATTCGTACACATCTGGGAAAATGAAACAATACCACATGACTGGAGTAAAGGACTCATTGTAAAGCTTCCAAAGAAGGGAGATCTCCAAATTTGTGACAACTGGAGAGGCATAACACTGCTCTCAGTCCGCAGAAATACTGCTGTCAGAATAGACAAAGTGATTGAAAAGAAACTGAGAGAGGAACAAGCTGGTTTTAGAAGAGGAAAAGGGTGTATAGACCAAATTTTCACCATTCGTAACATTATAGAACAGTGTATAGAATGGCAAATACTACTGTACATCAACTTTATTGATTTTAAGAAAGCGTTCGACAGTGTGCACAGAGAAACACTCTGGAAAATAGTAAGATCATATGGAATACCAGCAAAGATCTGCAATATCATGAAAACATTTTACTCAAACTTCGAATGTAGTGTCATCCTGGAAAAGGGAATATCTGACTCATTCAGTGTAAAATCTGGAGTAAGGCAAGGATGCATATTATCACCAATTCTCTTCCTTATGGTCATTGATTGGATTCAAAGAAACACTACACATGACCAAAATAAGGGTATTCAATGGACAATGTTCAGTCACCAAGAAGACCTGGACTTTGCAGACGATCGCAGGTGTGTTAAGGAAGCACTAAGATAATCTGACTTGACTAAATCAGTGATACAATATGACGTCATAGTAGGCGAGATGACGTCAAGTTTAGAACACAAGTTTTCCTAATATTGCTATTTAGAGATATAATTTGACTCCTGAAAATGAATAGAAATTTGCAAATATTAACAAAAATAAAATGTTTTTATTTTGTTTTGCTGTATCTGTCACTTGAATTATAATCTCCGACCAATGACGTCATAACTGTTCAACAAGGAACTTGAGAATCGATCATGTTGTGTAACGAGAATTTGGCCAAAACGGCATGTTAAAAGATACGTAAAAGGAGGTTTAGAAGCAAATACCGTGTATATTGTGTGTTATTCATGTGAAGTTAAAGTATGTTAAACAGGTATGTTGATTTATTTTCATCGATTATATCTTCTATTGAAGACAGTCAGCTATTTACGTATTCCGGTAGGCTTTTCCTCTGTCATTCGTGACAACAATAATGCAAAAGAACAACACTAAGCTGGATACTTAAAAACATAAGATTTGTACATATCGAAAGCTTGTGTTCTATAATACTTGGAAAGTGCTGCTAGAATCGTGAAGTAAACCTGGTTTGTAGAAATATCTCGGGTTATATGCATAAAATGCAAAACATCGGGTAAGGTTTCGTACATATATGTGGAATAATTATTTTCCCGATCGGACAGTGGGATTCTAGCAGCACTTTTTAGGCATAAGAGATGTTTTTCAACTATGCTATTTACTCAAAGAAATTATTTAACCCCGGGGTAGTGTTGTTCTGTGAAGTTTTTCATTAAGGAATATTTTGCTATTAATAGCGGTCACGTGATGACTTCGAGGTGGTGCACTACTTGGCCTCGGACACTCCGTGTCTTTATGTAATAGTGAATAATAGTTTATGTTTTATCGGAGACTTTGATGAATTATTAATCTTAATTTTCTTCAAAAAGTCTAAATTTCCCGAGAAATGATTTGTATGCTTCCTTAACATACCCGCGATCTGGCAGAAATATCAGGAAACATAATCTACTTACAAGAAAAGACTGATAAATTAAACTCCTTTGCCAAACAAACTGGGCTTAACATCAATGCCAAGAAGATCAAGGTAATAATGACAATCAATGCACCAGTAGAACCTGTCACATTAAATGGAGAGCCACTAGAGGAAGTTGAGGACTTTACCTACCTTGGAAGCATCCTAAGTAAGGACAACGGCACTGGAAAAACAATAAAATCACGTCTCAATAAAACACGGACAGCATTTGCCAAACTTCAGCCCATCTGGAAGTCAAACAACTACAGTCTGAGAACCAAACTCCAACTTTATAACAGCAATGTTAAATCAGTTCTCGTGTATGGGTCTGAATGCTGGCGTGTTGTTGACAGCTCCATGAGAAAAGTAGAGGCATTCCACAACAACTGTCTCCGAAAAATCCACCGTATCTTCTGGCCGAACAAGATCTCTAACAGAGACCTGCACAAGAAAAGCAAAAGCAGTAACATAACAACTGAAGTCAAGCAAAGAAGATTGAGGTGGCTTGGACATGTGAGGAGAATGCCCCAGAGTAGAATACTTAAAACAGCCCTACATTGGACACCATCTGTAAAGAGGAAACGAGGTAGACCAAGAACAACGTGGAGAAGAACCGTAACATCAGAGCTAGAGGAAGTGGGGACAGGCACAGTACGTGGCAAAGGATAGAGGAAGATGGAGGCAGCTTGTTGAAGCCTTATGTCCCATAGGGGACGAAGAGGATAAGTAAGTAAGTAAGTGAATTCCTCATTGATATCATCTACGTAGTCTTCGACGACCAGGTCTTCTAACACACCGCATGTATCTTTTTATATGGATGTTTTACTAACCAACTAACAACTGCAGTGTACGACAAAGATGATGCCCCTTTTTCATCGTCAACTTTCCTTATATATTTAGTAATATTTCGCTTTCACACGTGTATGGCGATAAGTCTCACAACGTTTTCAATACTTAAGAGCATGTTTAGAGTACAATTCTTTTTCCTTCTAGGCTTCCGTTCCACCCCTGGAATATCCGGGGTCCGTGTTTTATGTCCTGTTTACAGATAAATTTGAATTGTTTTGAGAATTTCTGAAATCGGTCACTTTTCGTTTTCATCACATTTTTTTAATTACATTGATCATTTACCTTTGGTGAATTAGTATACGAAGCAAATTTTCCAAAAAAAAAAAAAAAGAATGTTATCAGATATATGAGAAGTCTGGTGTGATATCTTTTGTCAGAATCTCTAACTTCATATTCATTAATAATAATTCAGTTTTTATGGCATTTTTAATTGAAAAATGCAAATTTTAACAATTTCAATTTAATAACCGCTCAGAAGATAATAAAGAAACATGATTTATGGGGGACTTTTTATTGTGGCAGAAGGATATTTAGAAGATAATTTTTCAAATCTATCCATTTGTTAGATTTAGTATCTTAGAACTTAAGCCATACATTTTTATATGCTAGGATTAACAAAGAAAGGTTTCAGTTTATATTTTTCTAAAAAAAAAAAGAAAAAAAAAAGTTTGTTAATTCAATTAACAGAATTTTCAAAAAAATGAAAATATATTAAAGAAGTCAAGATAAGATTTACATTGATTTTTGCCTGAAAATGGCATATTTTGACCAATAACTCAACATTAACATTACTGGCATCAACGATTTCATTCATTATTTTAACCTATACAATACTTCCTAGTGCATAAATGTCACACAATAATATACGCGTATTAATTTGCAGGATTTCTTTTTAAAATTATAAATCATTCAAATTTTTTTACATAAAACGAAAATTGTATTTATTGCCATGATTACATCTGGTAAAATATTATAAAGTTTACAATTTAAATGCAAAAAGATCAAGCTAATTATACCGTCGTTTAGTAAGATGCACATTGACCCCCAGTTTCCTTTGCGATTTTGAGTCATGCTACATGATTAGTTATATCTCAAAAAAATCAGGAGTGACATATCTTAAATGTGATAAAAATTCAGTTGTCTTTTGTTATTTAGCTAAATTAAATATTATTCAGTAAAAAAAATATATAATTTTATTACATTCATTGCAAGACTTAAAAAAAACATTTTAAATTAACTTCATCATGCCGGGATCAAATCTCGAAAAGTTTTTTACTTCTTCCATTTTTACCAAAAGTATTCTTATTTTATGCTTAGAAGTACACAGTACTGGTGTTTAGAAATAATAGAAAAAGACCATTGAAAACATATCGTATCAGTACGTCCCATATCCTCATATTTTCTTCAAATGTCTTTTTAAGATTTTAAAAAAGTAAATGTACCAGCAGATTTTCTCCCTTTTTGGGGATAGTTTTGGAGAGGACATTGAAGTATAATTTAAGTCGGAGGAGTAAATTTCCATATTATTTCCTTTAAAAGAAAAAAAATTGTTATATATATTACTTTCAGTTGTACATCAATAGTTATAAATGACATAATTCTAATCATTTCATGGTACCCCTTAGGTAATCCAAAAACGTAGGATCGGATCCGTCAGTTTTAACAAAATGTGGGATGAGTACAAGAAAGGTTTCGGGAACCTGGAAGACTCCTTTTGGATCGGTAAATATTTAATTATTATTCTATTGTATTAAGCCAATGTTCACTTGTAACAAAATTATTTTATTTTTAGTTATCGATGTTCTGTTTATCGTTGTAACATGTCGAACAGCTGAAATGATGGTATTGACCCCTTAATTTATTTTTCTGTAATTCAAAATTCAAATATTTCTCCAATTACATGTTAAAGGAAATGACGTCATTCATCAGCTTACCAAGGGAAGGAAGTCATCTCTCTACGTCTCTATTACATTAAGAAATGGAACAAAATTGTACAAATATTTCGATCAGTTCTCAGTTTCTGATGAGGCAGACAACTACAGACTTTTTCTCGGAGGACCTGCTACCGGAACTTTAGGTAAGAGAGAGTGGGAGAGAGAGACGAGAGAGTAGGAGAGAGAGAGACGCTACACTTTTGAGCTTGAATACTGTTCGTTATCTCCATATATTTCACGAAAAATAATTTTGTTTGAAAAATTTTTCTTTTTTAGAAAAAAAATAACAATATGTCTTATCTTTTAAAATCTAAGTGTAAGTAGACTCTGTGTCTTAATATTAGATATATGAAATACCTTGTCATATTGTAATATCAAAGTCCGTTTATCTTCGTTGTTATGATAAAATAATATCATTTAACATAAAAAATAAACACCAGTAAGAAAAAAAAGGATGTAGATTTATGCAATTAAATTAAAGATTCAGAAAATTGGAAGAATTGTTTCGCTTTTGGGGCAACTGAACCAAAATGTGTTTATTTTAAAATTTCATTTAATCAATAAATAAATTTTAACTTACAAACCACTTGATTGTTTGCATTAAAAAAAAAAATTAACGCTTCATGCGAAGACCATACCAAAATCTTATCAATTCCTGAGTGCTAGGTCAATGACCTACTTATCTGGAAGTGGAAAATATCAAAATAATCATAGGTCTACAATGTTAGATAGGATGTTTTCCCTTGCCATAAATGGAATTCTTTTGCCATCTGAGTAAATGTCATCTGAGTAAATGTCATCCTTAAACGATTGTTTATACTGATGAAATGTCTTTTCTTTTTAAAATGCGGGATTCACGATTGCATCCATTGCAGAAAAATATGCATTTCTATGGAAATGTATTTTTTTTTCTGCAAAAATAGCAACCATTCATTCACACATAAGTAAAGAAAACATTACAAAAATACATTTAGTTTTGTATATACATATATACATATATTTTTTTTAATTCTAAAGGTGACCGTATGGCAGGGCAGTCTGGGATGGCCTTCAGTACCCCAGACAGAGACAGTGACAGAGACAGAGTTAACTGTGCAGCTGAGTATAAAGGAGGCTGGTGGTTTAAAAGTTGTTACCAAGTCTACCTCAACGGTCCCTGGTCTCCAGGAACCTGGCGCAGACCGTGGAATCCTACAGTCATCGATGGTAGAGAGATAAAGGAGACTCTGATGATGATAAAGCCTCACTAAATATGGTAGATAGTTTTCTGACAGGTCCTTGATTTCCCACAGTTACTGAAAACTCTGAGATCAAAAAATGACTCTCATGATTATAGAACCTCACTTAGTGTGTTACGTAAGGTTTATAAAGTGTCCTTGATTTTCTACCCTTACTTCTTATATTTTGTTCAAAAGGAGGCTGTAACGATGATTAAAACTTTTTAAGTGTACGTTACATGAGATGTATGACGTGTCTTCGGTATGCCACATTTGCAGGTTACAGTGAGATAAATAAGGCTTTTGCGATGATAAATAATCACCTCGAGTATTATGCGATCTTCGACGTTTCCTCGGTGATATACAGTTGTTATTGTTTTTCGATAATGATGTATGAGAGATTCTCCTTATGATACATGTAATGCATGACAAAAACGTGCCATGTTAACATTTCTCGAGTACGAGAAAACCAATTATGACGTGACACGTAAGCTTAATAAGCGAAATAAGATATACCTTCATACACACATTTTACATATACTGATTATGACCTGTTTTCTATAATAATACCACCCCTGTATTCACCGAGTATGATTTTGCTGTACTAAGAGATCATGTTTGACGTCACTGACTTGTTAAACGTGCAGTTCAGGGAAACAGAGGAGTTGATCTATATATTTCATAACTTGTTCATGTTTACAAGAATGTTATTTTTTTTATTTTGTTCATATAAGATTGTAATTAAAGTAAAACAAATTGTCAAAAAATTATACAAGAAGTGATGGTTTACACGTTTTGCACTTATATAAACGGAGATTATGACGTTGTTAAACAGAGTCATGTGACCATGTGTCCTTCATCCCCTTAAAGGGTCGTTACGTAATAATTTGATAGCAGCAGCTTAAAAATGTGAATTTTTATTATTTTACTTTGTATTCTATGTAAACTTTTCAAAATTTAAGCATAAATACTATCCAGTTGCTCGACACTCTATAGATTTTTTTCTCTAAATGTTAACATTCAAAGACGCCATTGTCTACACAAGTGAAATCTTATTTTTAAAAAGTAACCTAATATCAACTAGAATTGTATAGATTATATTTCAGTATGCTTTTTAAAATTTATTCAAACAGCTCTATTGTATTTATGTGCAATTTTGGGGATGTTGTAAAATAAAAAAAACGTGTTTTTGCGTTGTTTTCTTCTCCATATTTTGTTTATGGATACACATATCTCACACGATGATTGAATCGATTGAATTTGTTTTCTTAGCTTAGAATATATATTTGTTTTTTCAAAATGATTCAGATATGAAAAAGATAATTGTACATGTTATTGAGTTACTTTTCTGGATTAAGAACTATGCGATTGTACAATTTGTAATCTATCATTAAAAGAAAATTAAACAATATACATGTCTGCTCTTTCTCTAATAATTGCTATGTTTGTAGGAAAACATGTATCACACCGGTCGAAAGGGGATGCTTACGTCTCCATGACACGTGATCCTCTTCTAATTATCTAATATGTTTGTGTTTGCTCTGCTCACATTTGGTGTTGTTTCAATGGACTTTTAAGTTTAATATCCTTTTGATATCTTCATATTTTTTAATTATTGCTGCTAATCACCTATAGGTAAGAAAGCATCCAAATATGAAACAGTAGCAGACTCTTTTTTTTTGTGTGTGTGTGTGTTATTTTGAGCTTGCTGGGATACATGTATATTGTTTCGACATATGAAACTGCATGTATTATTTATTGATAAAACGCCGTCGATATATCTAAATGTGAGTTGAAGGCCACAACATGACGAAGATTTTAAATAAATTCTGTTTCATAGGAATATAAAAACAGGTCAGCTTATATAGGATCTCAGTTTGTACCAATCGGAAGTCCAACAGTTGGTTAGAATACCTGGTCTCAAAAGTTTATTTACTTACATATTTTCAATGAGGAACTCCAGCATCATTTTAATATCAATTTCAGGGAAATTGTGTACAGAATCAGAATTTCAGCAAAATTATCACATGATATGGAAATTTACGAGCTCCATTTTTATTGAGGTATCAGTTGTCTATAATGCCAAAAAAGCCCGCACTTAAAGTGATCATGAGTAATTTTTGTGTAAAGCGTAGAAAAGCCATGTTTTGATAACATTGATGTTTGAAAGATTAAAAGAGATAATTGGTGTCTGATAACTGTAACCAGAACATAAATATTAAATTTAAAAGTAATGTTTTATTCATGTGTTTGTTTGTCATTTGTTTCTAAAGTTATTTTTAAACCTGTCAACAAAATATTCACAAAATATGGATTTTGTTTTCAAAATATGTTTAATGAAGATTTTAATTAACTGACATATAACATATACAGCTATTCTTTAAACAACACAAACTTTATAAATCAAATTTCAATGAATTTAAAAACAAATTGCCTGCCTGGTTGTTATTAAGGTGCGCTAATTTTAGAAAATGAACTTTCTTAATTTTTTGTTAATTAAATCGTGAATTAATCATTTCTTCCAGTTCTTTCTTCTTAAAATACAATTTGAATAAAAACGTTATATCTCATCCATCATCCTTTTGGTGAAAACATTGTGTAAGGTATTTAACACTGTAGGCCTAAGTCAATATAAATGAAGACGTTTCTAAAAGAATTCAAGTTTCTTTATTTGTCATTGAAAATCTCCTGAAGTCAACAAACATGCGCAAGAAAATTTTATCTTAAAACCATTTAATTACTTTGTCCATGATAACTCATTAACCTTAGTCTTACAGTAGCTCTGAGCATTTTTAATTATTAAATAATGTATTTGTCCTTTTTACTTTTATTCCTCTTATGCATAGACAATAATAAAATGCATAAAATCTGATGGAAAAAAAATCATTTTAAAAGAATTAGGATTATAATTGTGAGACTTCTATTATAATTGTATTTTCGATGTCTGCAATAATTATCTGTCAGAATATTTTACATATGAAATTTCGTCAAATGTTTTAATTTGTATCTTTTTTTATTTAATGTGAGACCAACTCCGACATTACACTTATAATTGTTTCCATTACAGTCTTGCATAACATTTTTAATATCATCAATTTTGTTGGTATTCTCTACAAAATACATGATTCTTGCGCATTATAGCATAACAATGAAAATAGAATGCAGAACTGTGTTAAGTAATTGACGTTTTTCTCTTTCTCTAAGAAAAATTTGCAATTGCGCATTTGTTAAACGTTTGTCTAGGCTTTCAAAGAAGTGGGAAGAATAAGTGTAAAAGACTTTTTAAAAAGTTTGTTGTGTGAATACTGAACAAAGTTTACATGTTCAAAATGAAATACTTTTAATGATATTGGAAAGTGAATATCAATGTTTTTTTAATCTTTAAAAAGACGCTTAAACTATACATGTCTGACAGTGTGAAAAAATTCAAGCTTCTACTTAAATGCAGTCCTATTTGATCGCATGTATATCTTCTTGCAATTACTCTACTTCTGGTATAAATAAAATCATTTTTGCATTTTGCATTCCAATCCACTTTAATTCAAATGAAATCCTTAAAGAAATACATGAAAATGTTTATGTGTTTGAAACCTTTAAAGTATTTTGAAATATTTTTCATATATATATTTTATATAAATATTTTAAAAACATTTATTACAAAATGACCGAAATCACAAATTTCACTTCCAAAATACACTTTCAACTTTTTAAGCGTTTTATCAAGTAGTTATGCCAGTCGATGTTTCAAAGGGAAACCTTGGTTTTAGCAAGTTATTTGAATCTACGCTAAAGTAAAGGGTTCAAAAATTGCTTTGATCAAACGACAAACCTTAAATTAAAAAAAAAAGATTGATAGATTGATTGATTTGATTGATGATTAGTTTTATTCATATAGAGATATCACAATATTTCGGTATATATATTTCATATATATATATATATATATATATATATATATATATATATATATATATATATATATATATATATATATATATATATATATATATATATATATATATAAAATAGCGTTTCAATGATATTAAAATTTTTAATTAGTTACCGATTTATTTGTCGACTTTACAAAAATAATATATTTGAAAAATTCCGCCTTTATTTGATCGCCTGATTTTATATTAAGACAATCAGCAAAAAATGGCCATTAATGGAACAATGAAAATGGGGGATAGACCAGCGACCACAGATATTTTAAAAGATTCAAAAAGTTTTAAATCAAATTAACAGAACAATGAGATTACCGAGTTCGAAATCGGTGAAAAACTGAATTTGAACGTATATAACATGCATCTTGATGACATTCTACATTCAATTTCCTGTTATTATTTTACGCTCAGATACGCCATACATAGCTTAAATGAACGAAGGTTAAATTTAAAAAAAATGAACGAAATGTTAATATCCTTTTATCAGATTTTAAAAAGATATTATAAATAATATACCTGTAGCCACATATATGCTTTTGTTTTGGTAGTTTAAATGGCCAGTTGCCATTAAGGGTTTAGTAAAGTGTTTCATTTGTGGGCTCTTAAGGGTCTTGATTCCCGTTACCTCTAGTTTGATAAGACTTTTTCAGACTAATTTCCATCCTGACATTATATTTAAAAGTATCCTGTTTAAAATATTTAAATGGGTGTTTCTGTTGTATTTCTAAATTAAATATTCAATATTTAGATTCATAACTACTCCTTCCACAAAAAATTAATAGCTGCTCTTCGAAAGTAGTAAATTCAAACAATCGATATGACAAACTAACTTCATCAGAATAATTCAAGAGTTCTGACTATATATTTGATTCAGCATTACTAAAATTTCAATCTTTTAAAGTTGCGACTAAATTGAAATTCAGTTGACACCTATGGTTAATCGCAAAATGAGCATTTTCTGCAACCTTTTCCTGATGGCAGTCTCTCTACAATCGGCGGCGGCTTTGTCTCGTCGGTATTTAGAAGATGTGAATTTTGATGAAAAAAAGTCAGAAGGTGGATCTATAGCAGAATACAATGACTCCTCTCTGACCTTCTGCTCTGCTAAGTGTGACGTCACATGTGGCTGCTTTGGGTTTAACTTGAAAGAGAGGAAATGCCGAATCCATTATTCGTTTGACCAGACTTACATAACAGTAGCAGAAGCCGGATGGAAAAATTACTTTTCAGAAGGTTACTATTGATTTTTCTTTATAATTTCTAATGAATATTGACTTTTTCATTATATACTTTCTAAAATTCCTTGCAGTTGATCATTTATACACAACTTTTTCAGCTTTTCCAACAGAAAGAGATGCCAGAACTTTTCCTCTGGACTGCCGGGATATATATGTTAATGGACAGACCCAATCTGGTGTATACCAAATTTATCCTTTTGAGAATGACAAGTCACGTGTTGTCAACGTGTCGTGTAATTTGGAGAACTGTGGCAGATGGTGGACGGTTAGACAACTATCTCTCTCTCTCTCTCTCTCTCTCTCTCTCTCTCTCTCTCTCTCTCTGTTATCTTACGATAGATGTAATCTCCATGTAATTTTATCAATACTTGTAATCTCTAGTAATCTAATGAATACATGTCAAATGAATACATGTAATCTCTAGGTAGGCTAATCAATCAATGTAATCTCTAGGTAGGCTATTAAATGCATGTGATCTTCAGGTAATTCAAAAGCGGAGGAGCGGATCTGTCAGTTTTTACAGATTCTGGGATGACTACAAAAACGGATTCGGGAAATTGGAAGACTCCTATTGGATAGTTATATTTTTGAATTTCATATGATTGAACAATTATTTAATTGTCACATAATTTTTCTTTTTATACGCTTTTAATAAAATTCCGATTAAGGTTAGATTTTATCGAGCAGCTAGATTATCTATTCTCGCTTCTTTCAATATACTTACTACTTATGAATTTAATTCATATAGTGAATCTTTATAAACCAATGATTTTTTGGAGATAAAATTTAATTCTTGCTTTTTATAATGAAACCTGGATTAAAACACTATTTTTTGGTAACTCATTAATATTTCCTATAACATGTTACAGGAAATGACGTGATTCATAAGCTTACCAAGGGAAGAAACTCATCTCTCTACGTCTCTATCACTTTAAAAGATGGCAGGATGTTATATGAATATTACGATCAGTTCTCGGTTTCTGATGAATCAGACAACTACAGACTTTTCCTCGGAGGACCTGCTACCGGAACATTAGGTAAGTAAGAGAGAGAGAGAGAAAAAAAGAATTTTCTGTTTCCTACGATATAGTCATCTACAGACTCTTTCCATGAGGACAAGCTACCGGGATTACAGCCGGGTAAGTGAGAGAGAGAGAAAAGAGAAAAAAAGGAGTGAGAGTTGCAAAAATAATTGCGCGTAATTTTTTTTTAAATTAAATGCCTTGCATCTTTCAAAGAAAAAGTCTAATTACATTCTGTGTCTTATTCTTAAATAAATAAAATCTTTAACAAAATCAGATATGCATCAAAATAGAATATATTTTGGTCTCTTTAGTTCATGAGATTTATATTTACATTCCAAATTTATTTTGCTTATACATGTAAAGATTGTGGAAAGCGACGACATTTAAAACACCTTATAAAGGACGGGGGTTCCAAAGGATAATGTATGCATTTTATCTTGATGTCACAACACTGTGGAAGTGGCACTTCATATGCGAAAATCAAAATTCACGCTCACATTGAACAGAATTTGATGTAATGGCTCATACATTTATTGTAACTTATTTAAAGGATAATACAGAAACTTTAAAATTTAAATTACGCAGGTGAGTTAAGGCTAAGTATTGGCATATGTATTTAAATACAGGTAAACTTCGTTATCTCGACATCGACGGGGCCATCGGAAAATATCGAGATATCCGAGGTGTCGAGATATCAGAGTTGAGACTTGACGTCCAACATTTCAATGCAAAGCAAATCAGACAAGCTTATTATATGTACAGGACTTCAATATAGAATGTAGCTCAACATATTTCAGAATTCCCTCTATTTTTTATTAAAAATCTAGGAAGTTATTTAAAAAATCTTGTTTATAAAACGTGTTCTTTATCGAAATCTTTCTAAATTCACAAAGTTTCAGCACAAAGTTACAGCATTCGCGTGTAACTTGCCTTGTTTGTCAGAACAGGATACGAAATGCGCTCTAAGAACTTCGAATCATATAAAGTTGACATCAGATATATGGGAAAAAATTAAATGCGGATTATGATTTTCTTATATCATTAAGGAAGAATGTACATTAAAATTATTTTTTTAAAGAGATTTGTGTATCTTAACTAACGTAGTGATGTTACAGGTGCATGAAGTACGGCTGATTCGGTCAATCGTGCCGTTAATTGGACTGTTTCCTGTTGAATACATTTTAATTACAAAATATCAATAAAACATCCTTTAATTCCTTAGTTTGAATTATTCAGTGCGTTTGTTTTTCATTGTAATTTAGTTACCTTTTTCAAATTTAAAAGTTAAGTTTCGATATAAATAACCGTCCATACATTTACGCAGAATCGTGTTGATTTATCAATGATATTACCCAAGCTGAACATAAGCAATTTAACTTCTCAAAGACGCGGAGGGGGCTTGGGATTCACCTACAAACACAGTCTATAGAATTAATTAAGCAGCGTGCAGTCAAAACACAGGTGTGAAAGGTGTGAAATTTTGAAGATGTCGAGATACCCGGAGTCGTCCGTGCTTGAAGAGCGACCCTAACTGACAAGCAGTTAGGTTCAGTAGAGCAGAAAATTGCTGATGTCGACATATACCAGGTAAATTTTGCTCTCGGGACTGTGAATATACGTCGAGATAACCCGGGTTGTCGACATTACCGAGGTCGACATATCAGAGTTTTTGCAAATCATTTGTATAGTAAATACTGCCGGGACCGCGGAAGGACGTCGACATATCCCAGGTTGTCGACATATCCGATGTCGAGATACCAAAGTTTACCTGTATACTAGTTAAAATGTCTAAGGACTATATCTATTATACAGAGAAAACTTATTGTCTAATATATACTTGGTACCCATGACATGAGATAGCCAGTATTCATTATGACGTCATATTATGACGGACATCAACAAAAATGCTTCGGCGCAAGGGCATGCTCTATTTTATTTAACTGAAACAAGGTATGTTTTGAAGCAAAATATTTTAAAGGTTGATGGAATTGCTGCACAAATATCAACAGCTCAGTTGTATTATTTCTATTTATAAAGTTTTAAGTTGAATCTGGGTAAAAATGTACAGTCCGATATAAGTTTCCTCAAATTCCGATCAAATGAGAAAATGCGTAAGATTTGTGCAGCAGTTTTTTAATCTATAGAATATTCTTCTTAGCATTATACAATTTTTATGTAAAATTAAATAGGGTAATCCCTTGTGCCAAAGCTGTTTTGTTGATGTGTTTTATAACCTCCAGTTTAAATTACCATCAAATACTCGATATTTAATGTATCTAGTAAAACATTCCGTGTCAATATTTTAGAAAGTTTCTATCACAGCATTGGTAATCACGAAATTTATTGATACATTGTTAAAATGAATAAAGGATTGGCGAAGGTAGCTAAAAATATACAACATTCAAAAGGATAGTTTTTAATGCATATCTATGGTGGCATATTTACGCCATCCAGATGATTTTTGTCAACATAAGATATCGCATCGAGTCAAGAAAACTTTCTCGTCAAGTCAAGATGCTGGTTTTGTCGACATACGCCAAATACTCTCTCCTTTTGTCAAGATAACCTATTTCATTCTGTTGTGATCGATATTTCGACATGACGAGATAATTGATTATTGAGCTTTGACTTGTTTTTATAAAAACTAGTCATTTTAATCAGAACATTTTACTTCATTTAGTTTAACCCTGAGCCTTGCGCACTATCTGCTATCTTTAAAGTCCGCATTTTTAGAAAAATATAAGGTAAAGAAAATAAAACCAAACTATCCTGCCTTGGAATTTTTATGAGATATATATTGCAAAAACCGTGCATTCTGACAAAAACCTAATTCTCCACGAACTGTTCCCACCTCTGGATTTTTCAGGGGTCCATGTTTACGCCCCGTTCACAGATTTACATTGTTGGTAGTTTTATGAGATCGATCACTGTTCGTTATCTTAACCCGTTTAATGGACACTCTCATATATTACATTTGCAGATATTTTCTCCAAATAATATTGCATGTAATGCTACATTTTTTTTTCTAATACTTGTTTGCGATTCAGTGTTTGTTTTTTGTTTGCCCTCTCCCGGACAACTGGCTAAAAGCGCCCAAATTAAAATTTGTTTAAACCTTCAGGTAACGATTATGAAATATGTGGAGATAACGAACAGTATTCGAGCTCAAAAGTCCATTAAACATTATAAAAAAGGAGCAGAGCAAACACGGACCTCCAGGACATCAGAGGTGGGATTCTTCTTTTTTTATCATTTCTGAATTTCTTCATCCCATCAACAACTTTTTTACTTTTGTTAAGACCTTCATTATTTTTTCTTGAAAATACTCGAGAAAATAAATCCCACCTATTTACCGACCTGGAGTGGGCAAACACACTTATTTTTAAAAAGATAATCTTATTGGCTGGATATTATTTAAGTTGTTTTGTATTATATGATATAAACATCAATAATTTCTTAAAGAAAACTATTAGAACAATTCACGCTGTAATAGTAAGAATCGGTTTTTGATTTTTGAAGGCCACCTGTATAAAGATTTTTTAAAGTAACGTGTTCCTTAATTAATGCAACAATGAATTACAGGTAAAAAGAAAATAATCAATTTATTTTTTCTTTGTCATTGGTACAGGAATTTACCTTGCAACTGTAAAGGAAAAGATATAAAACGTGCATGAGCTTGAACGCTTTCTAAAAATAACTGCTATGTTTAGTCCCTATGCTTAATAGACAATATTTTGTAAATAATCATTTCTGTATAATTATCATATAAAATAAGTTAAGGGACATTTGATATGCAACTTCAACATCCGTATAACAGAGTTTACGAATTTATAGATGACCTTTGTTTTCAAAAGAAGTAAAAATGATTTTCCTTGAATATTAATATACATTTTTATTACAACTTTGGCCTTCTGAAAATGATTATTCATACATAATTCATTTTGATAAAAATGTTAGGCTCTGATTCTACACAATTTTTTTCTGAATTTGATTTCAAAAAGGATGCTGAAGTTCCTCAATTGACAAAATTTATGCAGACTTCGTAGACCAAATCTTCCAAAAACTGTTAGAATTCCAATATGCATGAATAATGCTCCTTATGGGTGACCTGTTTTATATCCCTTTGAAGCAGAACTTATTCAGACATTTCTACAAAAAAAAGAAGAAAGCATTTGCCGGGGCCCTCAACTCGATATAGAGACGTCGACGACGTATTATCAATTAATAATAGTTACATCCATTCATATGTCGATTCGATATATTCCTGTGAACATGGAATAAAAGAAAACACAGAGTCTGCCACATCTGTTTCATATTTGGAGCAAATTAACAACTAAATTTTCTGATGAAGAGTTAATTTAACTTTTCATCATCAACATTCCTCATTTGTATACATGTAGGAGTTTTCCTCTATAACCTGCATACGGCGCTTACATCTCCAAAATTATTCAATATTTAAGAGCATGCTTCGGGTGCGATTAATTTTAAAACCGAGGCATGCTACTTACAATTGATGCGGCAGGAATTTCAACAACCTCGTTTAAAGACAGCATATCAAAATCTAGTGTCGTTATAATGACCTTGTCAGCAAATATAACCTTTCATTGAGTTGTATTTTGGCTGACGTTTCATACCAGTTGTTAGGTCTTTTTATACTACATATTCGACTTAGGTTTTTTTTGTTCTTCTACCCGATAAATACATAGGGCTCGCAGCAGATGTGTTCGGTCAACAGGTGATGTTTTCTTCTCCAAGGCACCTGTTCCCACCTTTTAAATTAAAGGGTGGTCCGAATCTGTGACCTGTTTAAAGATGTGTATTGTTTATATTTTTAGATCGATCATTGTTTTTTATCATCACTTTTTTTTCAAATAAAGCTTTGCGAAAGATATCGTATTTAATGGGGTATTAATGGTTACAACCTTTGCAGAAAGAAAAATTACTTATTGCCCGAATGTCTTTTTTTCTGAAATTGTAATACCAATTAAGTTGGATTAACAAATGAACTATTTTTTAAATTTATATACATGTATTATAATTAACATATGTTAAATTTACAGGTGACAGTATGTTTGATCAGTCTGGGATGCCATTCAGTACCCGAGACAGAGATAATGATAATAGTGGAGGTCCCTGTGCTGGTAATTATGAAGGAGGCTGGTGGATGAATGCCTGTTACAAAACCTTTCTCAATGGTCCCTGGTCTCCGGGATACTGGAAAGATCCTTGGGCTGGTACGGTCGCTGATGGCAAGGATATTACAGAGACTCTCATGATGATAAAGCCTCATTAAAAGTTTAACATGATACTCTTGACGTAGCTTTAATATCCCACAGTTGCTGGTGACAGTGATATAAAAGAGAACCTCATTGTGTTTATTGATATTTATATTTAGTACCTTTATTATTAATGTTTACATTTATTGCATGCCCTCGGTATCCAGTTACTGGTGACAGTGAGAGACTATCACCTTGTGTGTAACATGACATTTATGACGTGTCCTCGTTTTCCTTAACCTGCTGGTAACACTGAGATAAAGAAGAATATCATGTTGAAGAAGCCTAACATAGTGTGTTGCATCGTGTTTATGACTTGTCCTCCGTTTGTTTCCTACAGTTGATACTTTTATTATAGATATATATGAAACTCCTAGGATGACAACTTCTTTCTAAGCATTTGATGTTATCTAGCTTTAATATTCCATTTTGTTTATTGAATATAATTTTATTTTAATGTTGGAATCGTAAAGTAAAAATAATCATTTTTTTTTTAATACGATAAATTATCAATTCTGCTGTTACACATCTTGTAAGACCTGTCGACAGAAGATGCTTAGTTCTTCATGGCACCTGATCCCACCTCTGAAGTTTAAGAGGTCCATATTTTCTCTGCTCCAAAGTAGAATTGTTTCAATGACTTTTGAGTCATTTTATTGTTTGCTATCTTCATATTTCACTTAAAAGAAAATAACAAAAGAAAAGACAAAACTAAGCTTTTGAATTATTTCTCTTTAATTTGGAGAGGAAACTTAAATGAGCTCCAGATTTTACCGAGCCTTCTCAATTGAGCTATTTGATTGCACAAACTCTACATTTGACTGCCTCGAATTTCGTCACAATAGATAATTGCAAGTTGCTCCGTAAACCAAAAAAGCAATGGCAAACTAAGGCTCGACGTCAAGTGAAAAACTTCATAAATTCTGATCATGAACAGGGTTGGGAAATAGTACATTCAAAAAATTTCATGCGGGATTTCAATGACTCTAGTAAATATGAGATTGATTCATACATTACTATCTAATAACAATTACAAAGGATGTCGTATTTCTGCTTCAAATATACTTTAATCCATAAAAAATGCAAAATCCATGAACAAATTTCAAAAACAGCACAAACTACGTGTTGATGTCTTTGATTGTTTGCCGACAGCTCTTAAACTGGAAAAAATATTAACGGTAGAGATATTTGATTTAAATATTATATATATATATATATATATATATATATATATATATATATATATATATATATATATATATATATATATATATATATATATATATATATATATATATAGGAATTTTTTGGTATTATTTTAAAATGTTAATGATGCTGCAGCCGATTATTAACGGTAAAATATTAATAAATCAAAATATTATTTATCTTCGGGTTTTATTCTGGGTAAACTCTCGAATAATATGAAAAAAATACAATACAGGGAAAACCCTCGTATAATAAGGATTTATTAAACACATCACCTAATATATTTACATTTCATCTCAAATTGACCAAGAAGACTCAAACGCCTCATTAAGAATGTTTTTATCTACCAACAATAAAAAAAAAGAAATATATCACCAGAGTATAATATTAAACGACAATTAAAATGGACAACTGAAACAATATCCCATTATGTAGATTGAAAAAAAGAAGTGTTTCATTCGCGTGTTTAACATTTGTTTCTCAAAGAATCCTTACAACTGTCGACATAACAGTCACAAAAGGATATTCGTTTGGAAACGTTAAATAAGGACTTTTCATTAGCTTGGTAAGAATTGACGGTTACATGCAAACGTATTCCTTGATTTCAATGAATTTTAATTTTCTTAACACAAAGACGAGATTCCTGCGTAGATGATAATAACGTGTTTCAATATTATAATACTGGCTTCCTTAAATTTTCTGAAAATTGAATCGTGAATTATACATAGCTTCTATGCTTTCTTCTTGTATCTCTAAGGCAATTGAATAAAACATTGACTAAATGCATCCCTGAACATGTCGTTAAGTCATAAACAGCAGACTTTGGCAATGATGCCAATTTGACCAATGGCGTTTCACGTAAAATTCAAATTTTCTTACTTTTAATTGAAAATCTTGTGTAGTCAACAAACATATACCTGTATATGCTCTTGCTTAAAAAATGTAAATCCGTATCTTATTTTTTTTATCCTTCTCCTGAGTCGCTTGTGATACTAGATGAAAGTTAAATTACATTAAAAAAAACAGATTAAAGATAGTTATATTGAATTCAATTAATAAAGAGCTCATAATTTTTTATATATCTAGTATGGTTATTTGTCAACTATTTTGAAAATCTGCTAGATTTTTTTTAAAATATTTTCTTTATCTTATTTTTTATTAATTTATTTTATTTATTTATTTGTTAAAGTAGAAATCACAAACCCCTTAGTTTTTGTCTATAACCGGTGACTATTTTGTAAAGTGGTTTGTACATAAAAACAGCAAATCTTGCATATTAAAGCTTAGATGTGATATGAAATTCTGATAAATTAATTTCTATAGGGTTATTAAATATTGCGTTTACCCAGGTTTTCTTAGATGGAAGTGTTGAGCTTTACGAAAGCCTATTAGGATCAAACTACGGGAAAAAAAAATTAAAAGGCGAAAAAAGGCGTTATTACGCCTTTCCAAAAGGCGTTATTACGCCTTTCCAAAAGGCGTTATTACGATATTTCATAAATAAAGATGGCTTTGGTTCAATCTTTCATATATTTACTATTTTAAAATAACGCCTTTCCATTTTTGGATACAACTCCTTTTCAAACAGGCCGGTAGTACGAATGTGAGTGGGGGGGAGGGTCCCCCACCCCACTTTTGGGAGAATAGTCTTGCTATGGTTTAAATATAAAAAAAATCATTAATTGATTGCTTGCTCCCTTAACATTTTGTTGCAGTATGGTTAAACTCGGGCTAGTCATTGCATTTAAAAAAAGTTTTACCGAAAAATTAGAAAAAGTTTCCCCTCAAGTTTAGGCAGTTTATTTTTTTTCGGGGGGGGAGGTCTTGTTTTTTTGTTTACTTGTCAATTTTATGGGACCCCCCCCCCCCTTTAAAAGCTCGGGCCTGTGAAAAACATAATAATGGCCCTTCAAAAGGCATAATAACGCCTTTTTGAAAGGCGTATTAATGCCTTTTAAAAAGGCGTAATAACACCTTTTGGAAAGGCGTAATAACGCCTTTTAGAAAGGCGTAATAACGCCTTTTGGAAAGGCGTAAAAACGCCTTTTTAAAAGGCATTATAACGCCTTTTGGAAAGGCGTAATAACGCCTTTTGGAAAGGCGTAATAACGCCTTTTTTCGCGTTAAAACGCCTTTTGGAAAGGCATAATTACGCCTTTATTTGCGTTATTACGCCTTTTTCCGCATTTACACGCCTTTTCAAAAGGCGTTATTACGCCTTTTTTCGCGTTATAACGCCTTTTGAAAAGGCGTTATAACGCCTTTTAATTTTTTTTTACCGCAGTTTGATCCTAATAGGCTTTCGTTGAGCTTTAAAAAAGGGGAAAAAGTATGAAGTCCGGTTATTTGCAGTATGCAATATTTTTAAGGACTAAAAAAAGGGAAGAAAAGGAAGAGTGATCGATCTGAAAAAAAGTCATTTAATAGCCATTCTCTGTAAGCATTTAAACTCTTATATAGGGAGTGTGGCACGCTAGGTCTTGGATTTTTATGAAACTTGGCACACATTCCTATATTGATGTATGAAACTAAAATTCATAATAAAATGGTTGCTATGGTCAATGGTTACCATGGCAACCAACATACATTTTTCATGGCCTACAAAATGCTAAATTTTGATGAAAAATGACCATTTTTGACTAATTAAAAGTCTTAATACAAAAAGATATTTACATGACTTTATCTTTTTGTCAAAATACATCATTTTTATAGTTCTTTTGATAATTTCTAGTATTTGAGTAACTTAACCTCATAGAAAAAATATCCCCCCTTTTTAAGTATGATTTTTCTAAGGAAAAATTGTAGATTTTAGGCTCTTTTGAAAAGCCTGGTATAAATTTTTGCGGACATATTGGAAAAAATAAATACATTGGTTTGAAAGTCCATATATAGTTGTAATATAAACCATAAAGAACCACTTGGTATTCATATCTTGTTTTCATGTTACCATGGTTACAAACTAATGCTTTTTTAAGAATTCCATACAAGGGCAATAGGTATCTACTATCAGTTTCCATATAAATACCTGAGTATTTTAAAATGGATTAAAACCAAATTTGTACATATAGTACACAATAGCAAAAACAAAGAAAAAAAAATCAATTTTCATAACAAAAGGTCAAAGTTCAAGGTCAATATGGCTCGATTTAGATGGAAAAGTAAGGAAACTAAGCACATTTTTTTCAATGCCATAACTAATACTTGTGTTTTAAACAACATAATTATGAATAAACAAAATTACAGTTCTGGTGGACAATACATGTAACTAGCATCACATGAATTGGTAAATACGGACAGAAGGTCAAAGTTCAAGGACACAATGGTATATAAAATTTGCCTTTTTGTCCCCTACTTTCACTTAAAGTGGGGGATATTTATTTAGGTCTGTCTGACGTCCATCCATCTGTCAGTCTGTCTTTCTGCAACACTTTCGTTTCTGCACGATGTCGCGTGAAGCCTTTGAGTCTTTGCAATGAAAGTTTATATAACAACTCCCTGTGACCTAAGGAAGACCCCCATTGATTTTAAGGTCAAAGGTAAAGGTCATGAATCATAATTCTGTCTGTTTTAACACTTTATTTCCGCGCAATATCTCAAAAACTTCGAGCTTTTGCAATGAAATTTTACACTGAAACTCCCTATGGCCTAAAGAAGACCACTATTGATTTCGAGTTCAAAAGGTCAAAGGTCAAGGTAAAAAATTTATACATTCTGTTTGTGTGTAAACTTTTCATTTCCGTGCGATATCTCAAGAAGCTTTTAAGCTTTTGCAATGAAATTTTATATCATAACTCCCTTTGGTCCCGCCCGCAACTCTTAAAGTATCCCGTTCCCCCAACCCCACCATCCTCCGACCCCACCCCTCAAGATCCGTACATGATCTTTTTTTCCTTAAGCAGGGGACACAGCTTCTCTGAATTAGCTTGTTAGTATAGCATTTAAACTCGGATATTGTGAATGTCGTATCCTGTTTTATATACAATGCATTTTACTGAAATTGGTATTACATTCTCACCTTTAGCTTGATGCATAATGTTAAAATGCTATGAGAATGGTTTCATTTATTGAAAAAAAAGTAGCCAACTCAAAATATTGAAAGCCTATACACGTACCATATTGAGTGACTTGTACGTAGAGCATTGTGCTACGTGCATGTAAATACACTCTTTTGTTGTTTTGGTAGACTAAGTCCTTGTTCTAAAATGTACATTTTTAGACCCTATTCAACACTCCACACTTTTCCAGTGACAGTCAGAATGTGTTTTCCTGTGACTTTTTTTTCAGAGAAGTTGACAGAAAAAGCCTAAATCCATTTTACTTTGCAATACAGTAAAAATCTATCATGTATTATTCTTAAAAACTTGAAAATTAAGAGACATTGAGATGATAAATATTTTAACCCAAATATGCCTGGATTTAAGTAATAGATCTGCTACTTCCAATATTTAATCAATAATAATCTTTTGTAAAAATCTGCTGGACCTGCTCAGATAATCTGATTTTGTGTTTTCTCGAATTTATGTCGGTTGCTAAGTTTGAGTTGGTTGGTAAGCTTGATAGAATCGTACACCTTATGGTTTGTATTGTAAACATAATTTCTAAACTTGAGTCCTTGAAAATATTGAAAATAATCTGTCCCTGCCTCCTTCCTACGGTTTTCATTTTTTAAAATGAACATGATAAAGTAACCAATGACCAGGACTTACTCCATACCTTCCAGGAACAATGTAAAAGCACTTACCCCAAATAAATGGGTAAGAGGCATTTGTAAGAAAAACACGGATCCGTTGTGAAACATTAAGAAACATTATATATAAATATGAAAGAAAGCGGTTCATTCATAAGTGATTTACCCCAACCCGCCCCCATTCCCGAGTATAGATTTTTTGTGTTTAATTTTATGATTTTTTTCTTTTGGTAGAAAGGGGTGGGGTGGGGGTGGGGGGCTTGTCAGAAATTTATTTATGTTTTCATTATTAATAAAATACAGCTACACAGATTTACTATTAATTTTACTGCTACAAGGTTCAATCTACATTTATCTTAGTCTAGAGAAATGATAAACTTGATAAAAGTGATAACTTTAAATATGATTCAGACAATTTGTATTTCTATGCAAACAACCCCCCCCCCCCCTTAAAAAAATTTGAAAGTATAATTTTCACTGGTCGAAAGGAATCAATTACAAAACAAAACATTTTCATTACTGACCTTAACAATTTTTTTTTATTCTTTTTTTTTTTTTTTTTGGATAAAGACCATTAATTCCCTTAAATAAAATACTTGTATCAGGAACATTATCAATTTCTTTGTAAATATTTTCAAAATCATTGAATAAAAAGTTCAAATCTGAAATATACACAGATAACTTTTCTCTCTTTTTTTCTTAATCAGATACAGATAAAGGCAAACAGTAGTATTAAAAAGATTGAGTTTTCTGTTACATCCCTCACAAATACAGGGTTTTTAGGTGTGGATTTTTTTTCTACATGTAGCCTTTAAATAGAGATAAAATATACTTTTACGTTCTTTAATTTGAGAATGAGGGTGTAAAGAGTATCAGTTTATATTTCAAATGTAGCAAATCCTATCAAGTGAAAACACTCATCATATAAAAATTGTAAATTATGAATGACATAAATTCTGTTTAAAACTGCATAATATGACTGCGTTGACTATGGGTTAAGGGACGACCGTTTGATTCAGAAGGGGGGGGGGGCAAATTTTTTCCGAGTCAGATCATTTATTTTCATGGAATTGAAGGACAGATTATTTATTTCCAATATGATCCAGGACAGATTATGCATTTTTTGCTTCACTGAAAAAGTCTGAAAATAAAATAAACAATCGACCCCGCCCCAAGGGAATGGGGGGGGGGGGGTGTAGGCATTTGTTTCGGGAATAATTTTTTTTTATTATTTTTTATAATAATAATACTTATTATAATATGGGTTAAAAATTATTACCGAAACAAGTGCCTTTGGGTTGGAGGTTGTAGCACTTATCAAAGATGGATTATTTATTTTCCTGCCAGTTGAGGACAGATTATTTATTTCCAACATTTTCAAGAACGGACTTTAGTTTCTAAAATCTGTAACCAACCCCCCCCCCCCTCGCATCAAATGGTCATCCCTTTAATGACAGACATCAACTTACATACATCATTCAATATTCAACTTCAACTTCCAGTTCTGTACAAACATGTAAATGTAGCTTGACGTTAATTATTTAGGTAAAATCAATAGCCTAGTTCTCTCACATTATAATTCAGTTTTTTTTTCACATTTGTTTTAAAAAGGCACTGACTTTCCAAGGCTGTATTCATTATAATACATGTATATCACTCTGACTAGGACATTGTACCTCTTCTTACAACCAATTCAATATAATTCTGATATCTCAAGTTTATCTTTTATCCCCATTTTAAAACTCCTAAGACCTTGAGGCTTAGGTTTCAATATCATGAATGTGCACAGAGCTGATTTCCTGTACCATGTGGTCTTTTACATTTCGCCACTGTTCACTCATCAAAATTATTCTTTTGCATGCAGGAAATAAACAAAGCGGTTAAAATTTGTATGCATATTAAATAAATAGAAAAAACCAGTTGATTTTACTTGAAATCCAGGATACATGTTGATAATGTAAACAACTTCCAGTCAGTTTTGTCCAATGATTTTTTTTTATCTCTCGCACTAAAGAGCTCACAATTATCAAAGGGAGATAATTCAATTTTTAAATGAATGTCTGCTATTTTAATCATAGATTTCTTATATTTATAGACTGAATACCAACAATGTTTTTAAATACCTTTTAAAATCAGATGTCATACTTTTTATTTCTGTGAGTAACATGGATTGAAGTAGCCGCATTTCATTGATTGCCATTCCCAAAAATTGCATTTGTTCAGAAAAAATCAACTTTAGACACCGTTTCCATGGTAACTACTCAACATTCATATGATCTAACAATATTTTTTGGAGTAGTTTATGAGGTGGTAAATTCTAGCCAAATTTGAAAAAAATCTGTGACTATGCGTGCCACAAAAGTTTAAGTGGTTACAGAGAATGGCTATTAACAATATCAATCTTTGAAGAGGGCATAAAACACGGACCCCTGGAAATTCCAAAGGTGGGAGCAGGTGAGAAGAAAGCACCTAATGTTGACCAGTTGCACCCGGCATGATCCCTATATATTGATCTCGTATATGGAAAATTCCGTTTTAAGGTTTTTGATTATCATAGGCAAAATTATTGGGAGGGCACGACCCCCCGTGCCCCCCTCCCCCCGGTTCCTACGGCCATGGAATATATACACTGTAGGAAACAAATATATAAAAATCCTTTTCAAAACAGAAATGCAAAAATTACTTTATATTAATATAGAAACATCCCAATATAGTGTAGATTCGTAATTGTTCAAATTAGGGCCCCATTGAGCCCTAAAATAAGTATTTCTAATTTTACAAGGGAATATATACAAAATTTGAATAAAAACTTTTAAAAGTATCTGAGCAACAATAAATTACAATGATATGCAAACATTAGCATATCCTTGGGATTCAAGTTTGTTCGAAGTGTGACACGGAATCTCGGGATTAAATTTATACACAGTAATACAATCATGCACATAGGGGAAAAATCGTTGAACATTTATAATAGCAAGGCCACATTAGTCACACTGATATTGAGAATCTGCATATAGTGTGGATTAAAGATTGAATACGTCATAACCCCTTGGACCTAGGGTGAACCCACAATTTTTCCTTGGAATGTAGAAGGAAAATCTTTTTAAAAAAACATTTTGAGAGCAGCAATAGCGAAAGTGACTCAGTAGTACATTGTGACCCTTATGCTTCTTGTTATAATTGAAAGAAAAAATAAAACATTTTTCCTACCTTCCTACCTATTGTTAAAAATTTGGGACGGAAAAGGGCAAACAGTTTTTTAAATTTTGGCCACAGGTTGTTATTTTATTTAAGACGGCCGAAATGGAAAGAATTTTCTAAAATGGGACAAAAACAAGAGAATAATGCCCCAAACTGAGTGAGTCGTTAAATTCAATATTTTTATACCCAAGGACTCGCGAATAGACTGATAAATTGATTGATTGATATTGATTTAGGGCGAATTGAGTTTTAAGAATTTGTGCCAAATTCTATTGTATATATTTATTACGATTAAATATGTTCAATTTGATTGATTGATTGCAGTTTCTTGTCCTGGTTAGATAATTTCCATCATGTAAAAAACGAAACGTCGATTAAGGGCTTCAACGTAGTATTTTATTCCGCACTCAGGGCAATTGAAAAGTAATGAACCTCTATCGTGTCAAGGTCTGTCGTGAAACGAGGCCTTGGTTTTAAAAGAAAATAACAAGGGTAATATGGGACTGCAAGGAGAAAAAAGAACATGTAGTTGAAGGGCAATTTTAAAAAATCCCCATAAAATAGCCTTACAGTACATTTGAATTACAGAATGCTAAATAGCTAACAAGTGCCAGTCGATGGGGAGTATATGCTCCTACTGAGTGCCTAGTTCTATCTCACAGAATGCTAAATAGCTATACAAGTGCCAGACGATGGGGAGTATATGCTCCTACTGAGTGCCTAGTTCTATCTCACAGAATGCTAAATAGCTAACAGTTGCCAGTCGATGGGGAGTATATGCTCCTACTGAGTGCCTAGTTCTATCTCACAGAATGCTAAATAGCTAACAGTTGCCAGTCGATGGGGAGTATATGCTCCTACTGAGTGCCTAGTTCTATCTCACAGAATGCTAAATAGCTAACAGTTGCCAGTCGATGGGGAGTATATGCTCCTACTGAGTGCCTAGTTCTATCTCACAGAATGCTAAATAGCTAAATAGTGCCAGTCGATGGGGAGTATATGCTTCTACTGAGTGCCTAGTTCTATCGCAGAATAAGTAGTCTGTGTTTAATGCTCTACTCACATATCTTTATTATCTGTTTACTTTTAAATCGCTCACATTTCAATGTCTTCATTTGTTTCATAGCACAATTTGCTAGTGAATCAGAACTAGGACTCGTCAATAAAATCGCTATTCACGTACAATGACAAAAAATTCCGTATTGCAATACGCCTTTTATAGCACCGATATTCCAGTAAAATGCTTAGACGCAAGATTTCTAGATATAAATGTTGTCAGAGAGGTGTGCGATTTTGACATCAGTAAGGCAAAAGCTGTTTTTTGGGTGCATTTCTAAGCATTACAAGATATTCTTTCATCGTCAATTTATCATTATGATGAATACTCATATAACTGACAGTGAATAAAATAAGAGAATGCTATTTTAATATTCATGGCAATATTGTAATATACATTGCATTTAAAATATTGCGGTATATTGCAAAATACCTTCCCAACACCCAAACCTAATCTGAACATATCGCAAGTTACATTTTCAAACTGAAAGTAGATTTCATACGTGTACAAGTGACACCTGTAATTAAACGGGCGCATATGAAAGGGGCTACCTGCAAAAAATGTTCTATATAAATGTATCGTTATTTAAGACAATTGTTTAAGGAAATGTCATTAAAATTTGTGAAAAGATTGCCAATAGAAAACATGATATAACACAAAATGTTCGTCTTCATTGATTTCTGTACATGTACTCAATGCTTCATTCATATGTTTGCCTGACATTTGTCATTAAAAAATTATTTCGACATGAAAGGTTGTTATTTGTTTCAAAACGTGTATAATTACATGTAGATATTTGTTAAGTTAAAAGTTACAATTGATGTTTATTCATCATGCAGCGCAAAACTTTGAAAACAACACATATATCAATGAATTTTCATTTTCTCCAAACAAAGGCTAGTTGCCTGCGATGTTGCCATTTCGGTGTTTAAATTTTAGAAAAGTATCTGTTGTATATTTTTGTTAATTAAATCGTGAATTAAACATTCCTTCCAGTCTTTTTTCTTGTATTTTCATTTGAATAAAATCGTCAGATCCTATCCATTTCTATTTTGGTGAACAAAGTGTGTAAGGTTTCAAACACTCTGTGGTTACCCTAATATCATCTAGGCGATTCAGAAAGAATTAAGATTTTCTTATTTGTCATTGAATATCCTTTAGTCAAGAATGATATACATGAATTTGCTCTTCTTAACTAATTTCAATAATCCTTGATTCTGTATATCACTGATTTTTTTGTTGTTGTTTTCCCAATCAAAACAAAGAGCACACGGCTGGTAGGACCGTTCGAAAGGGGATGCCTAGTCCTCCATGGCATCTAGTCCAAACTCTTTTTTAGAGGTCCATGTTTTATCTGCTCTTTTTTATATTGCTTTAATAGACTTTTGAGCTTGATTGCTGTTCGTTAGAATTTGAGTTATACGATTGTAAATATTATAAACACATTTGACCAAAATCATAAAATGGTTGTCAATTTTAATGCTAAGGAATTTATAGGCAAATCTTGTTAAAGATGACAGGCATGTAAAATTCCCATTTTCTGGTGTTTTCCCATTGAAATAATGTTAATTTTAACAACTAGTGCTTACTTTTGGATCTGTATATAACAAATTCTATTGCATCATTAAGAAAACAGCATTTTTCTTCCAACTGATAGTGCATTACTTTGGGAACTTTAATAAAACAACATTTTAAGCTCTACTGGTCAGAGACCAGAAGTGCTTGTGCAAAAGTAAGGCGTCCTCGTCCGATTGTCTGTCCGTCTTTCTGTCTGGTAATAATTTTTCAAAACGCTACTCCTCCTACAGGTTTGGTCTGATTTCAACGTAACTTGTCAAAAAGTAGACTACACTGTGATAAATTATTCTTTGTATCGCTTTTTGATTTCAATGAACGGTGTTGCCATGGTTACTAAAATAGAAATTTCTTTGAAATATTTCAAAGCGCTACTCCTCCTACAGTTTTAGTCGGATTTTGATATAATTTGACACACAAGTAGACTACACTAAGATACATAATTCTATTCATTGTTATTGCAAATTTTCAAATCCTAGAGCTACTTTTCTCTTCCTTTGTTTTAAGTACAATCCATTAGAGCTACAGTCTCATCAGAGACTTCTGGTTCTTCAAATTGGATCATAAGCTTAATGATTGAGACATTTTGGAAAAATATCACTTGAATTGTTTTTAAGTCATTGTAGGTCACAAAAATGGCTTTATAGAGAATGAACCCTTAACAAAATTACAAAGTTTTTCAGATGTTGTTTCGCCTTTGTGTTGTAGAAATATCTTTATATTTCAAACTTTAAAAAAAACCAATTGGTAGCAGAGCAAATACAGAGGTGGAATCAGATGCCTTCGACAAGTAAACACCCCCTCTCGGCCTGTCACATCCGCCGTGTGTTCTTATAATAATCGGATAAAATTGTTAACAATTTAGTGTGAAAATAATGATCCACAGTTTGTAAGAAAAACTTCAGTCAACATTTGATTTAATGAAAAATTGTGATTACAAACAAGATCATTGTATCATAGGACAAATTACTTTTTTCCATCGGCACATTTGAGTTGCAAGTAGCCTGTTTTAAGCTTTAAACAGGTAATTCCTTTATATTTCTAAATTATTCAAAATGTAGGTACTTTAACTATAATTTCAAAATATGAGCTATTTGCATTTCATTAGTAGTTAATTAAAACAATCAATATGGCAAACACACTTCTTCAGAATAATTCAAGAGTTTTCAGATTATATTTGTTTCAGAACTGCTAAAATGTCAATCTTCTAAAATGGCGTCTTGGATGAAACTGACATATATGGCTAATGACAAAATGAACTTTTTCTAAAGTCTTTTCGTGATGGCCGTTTCCTTCCAATCGGCGGCATCCGTGTCTCGTAGGTATTTAGTGGATGTTGCTTTTGATGACAAAAAGACAAACAGTGGATTTCTAGCAGAATATGACGCTCCCTTGTTGTCCTTTTGCTCGGCCTTGTGTGGCGTCACATGTATCTGCTTTGGTTTGAACTTAAAAGAAAGGAAGTGCCAAGTTCATAATTCGGTTAAACAAACAAACATAACAGCACAAGAAGCCGGATGGAAACATTACTTTTCAGAAGGTTATTATTGTATTCTTTTTATATAATGTATTCATTTTAAATATTTTGACTATCTTCTTTATTAAGAATTCAGGCTTTTAACATTTTTTACAAACCATTTGCAGCTCTTCCAAAGGACAAGAACAGCGGAACTTTTCCTATGGACTGTCGTGATATTTATGTTAATGGACAGACGCGTTCTGGTGTATACCAAATTTATCCTTTTGAGAATGACAAGTCGCTTGTTGTTAACGTGTCGTGTAATATGGAGAACTGTGGCAGATATTGGACGGTAAGATAATACACTGTCTGTCTCAGTCTCTCTCTTTCTATCTGTCTCTGTCTGTCTGTCATTGTCTCTGTTTCTCTCTCTCTCTGTCTCTCTCTTGTCTTTCTGTCACTTTGTATGTCTCTCTGTCTGTCAGTCTTTTTGTCTGCCCCCCCCCCTCTCTCTCTCTCTCTCTCTCTCTCTCTCTCTCTCTCTCTCTCTCTCTCTCTCTCTCTCTCTCTCTCTCTCTCTCTCTCTCTGTTTCTCTCTTTCGCTCTCTTCCTTTTCTCTTTTTGTCTCTCTCTCCCTGTCTGCCTCTTCTTCCCTCTCTCTCTCTCTCTCTCTCTCTCTCTCTCTCTCTCTCTCTCTCTCTCTCTCTCTCTCTCTCTCATGTGGTACAAATGAAAAAGCCCGTATCACCCCTCCTTTTCTGATTATTTTGCTATAGTAAATTTTCCCTTTGATGCTTGTTGGCTCACTAATTTTTATTGCTTTAAGGTCGAGCACGGGCCAATTCCAGGATTTGGACAGTTTTTTTTTTTTTTTTTTTTTTTTTTTTTTTTTTTTTTTTTTTTTGGCTTGTCGGATTTACTTTTTGAAGTTGCTCCACTCCACCCCACTTTTGCAAACGTTGCTACAGGCCTGCAATTACCATCCTGAGTATTCTTAGTTTATGTTTAGAAGTACAGACTACTCGTGTTTAGGGTCTATAACAAAAATACGGATTATCACATCATAAATCCTGATCTTTCCTTTAAATGTCTTATTTGTCGCCCGCATGGCTTAGTTGTTAATGCGACTGCTCTAAAGTCGCGGAGTAAAGAGTTGATTTTTGCGTTGCGGTTTAGAATCCCACTGACTGCAGGAGATGGAGACCGGTCCTCCGAATGAGACCGAGGTCCCTTTTCGCAGAAGTTCTAGCACAAAAAAGATCCCTCACTGCTCAATATCCCTGAGTTCCAAGTATAGGTCTAAATTTGCAGCCAATTTGATAGATATTTATTCTCAGTCGGAGTAGTATATATTCCCCATCTCCTCTTACTGAAAAAGATAGCCTTTGTACATTTACCTTACAGTTGTTAACCAAAAGCTATGAATGAGATATTTTAATCAATCAATGGTAACCCCTTAGGTAATCCAGAAACGTAGAAGCGGATCTGTCAGTTTTAACAGATTCTGGGCTGAGTACAAAAAAGGATTCGGGAATCTGGAAGACTCCTATTGGATAGGTAGTTTTTTTAAAGGTTTTATTTGAGTAAACATGCATTTTAACGAACGTTTACTTGTCACAAAATTATTTATACGCTTTTAATGTTAAAACATGTCTAGCAACTAACATATACGTATTGGCTCCTTTTGATTTATTACGCGGGTATGTTAAGGCTACACCCAGAAATATCCTAATTGCCTTTACAATATGACGTCATAGTAAGCTGTATGACGTTAACTTTAGAAATAATGATTTCTTAATATCTATATTTATAGTTTAATTTCAGGTCAAAGAAATAAATGGAATCATTCAAAACATAATATAAACTAAAACTTGTCGTTTTTGGGTGGTATAAATAGCTAAGTATTTAGCACGGGGGTTAAATACCAAACCCATGACGTCATAACTATTGATCAGATATTTGCCGGGTGAAGTGACGAGAATTCATGTAAACAAATAGATGAAATGGGAGTTTTAAAGCATATACCGTGAATGTTATGTGTGATTCATAAGGAATTAAAGATTAAGAATCAGGTACGCTGATATATTCTTATTATGTTTTCTTATAATGAACACAGGCAGTGCTTTGAAATCCCGATCAGCCTTTCCTCTGTCGTTCTATAACAACAAAGATGCAAAAGTTTAACACTACGCCACATACTTTGAAACAATTTTTTTGTTTGTATCGAAAGTTTGTATTCTATTGTACTTGGAAAGTGCTGCTAGAATCGTGTGGTTAACATGAATTGATAACAATTCCTTGATCGTATGTATAAAATGTAAAAAATTTTGGTAAGGTTTCATGTGAAACTTTGGAATATTTTTTTCTGTGTCGAGAGAGTAGGATTCTAGCAGCACTTTTCATGGCCCAGTGATGTTTTAACATAATTATTTTCACTAAAAGAAATGTATTAGCTCCGGGGTAGTGTTGAACTTTACACTTTTTCATTAAGGCATTTTTTCTATTTATAGACGTCACGTGATGACGTCGTAGTGGAGTGCTGCTTTTAGTCTAAGACTTAACGGCTATACAAGGGATAATAATAGTAAATGTTTTATTTATGACTTTTGCGATTTATTAATATTACATTTTACGAAAAAAGTCTAAATTCGCCGCAATATGATCTGGGTACTGCCTTAACATACCTGCATAATTATTCAAATATATTATTTACACATAACGTCTTTTCAAATTCATAGTCATTTTGCCGATAATTATAATTGCTGATATATTGATTTTAATTGTCAATTTATTGCGACGATCTTGAATTTAATATTTAATGGTTGGTAACTCATAAATAACTCCAATAATATTATACAGGAAATGACGTGATACATAAATTAACCAAGGGAAGGAAATCGTCTCTCTACGTCTCTATTACTTTACAAGATGGCAGAATGTTATATGAATATTACGATCAGTTCTCCGTTTCTGATGAAGCAGACAACTTCAGACTTTTTCTTGGAGGACCAGCTGTCGGAACCTTAGGTGAGAGAGAGAGACAGGTGTAAAAATAAGATTGTTGGATTGTTTTTAAAAAGCCTTTAAAATTATACCATGTATTTTGTCTTTCAAGAATTGAGTAAATATAGACTGTGTCTTAATCTTAAATATTATTGTTTTTTTATCCCTTCAAATTTTTTGGAAATATAAAATGTTTGATCGCCAACTATGACATTTTAAACCTTGTACAGCGCAAAAATACACAGATACTGCATGCATGTAGGTTCTCAATAAATAGGACATTATAATGTGTTTTGTCTTTGCTCCATTAAATTAAAATATTTGAATAAAAAATTCTTGTAAAATTATAAAAAAGTTCATTTAAAAGTTATCTGTCATTCTTTTTCTGAAATATTCCATTGTATTATTTAACTCTCCTGTCAAGACCGCCCTTCCATCTTTTACCCAAACTTATTTCTGCCTCCAACTTGTCAGTATGGTGGCACATTTCTGTCCTCTATTTGTAAGATAATTATGTCGACTTGTCAGGTTGTCTTGTTGTCTTGTCAGATAATGTTAACTTGTCAGTTATTGACGTGTTTAAAAATTCAACATGAAAATATGTCCACGCCTAGAAGAGGCTATCTGTTCACAACATATTTTTCTGACAAGTTGACATATAATTATCTTGCATGTAAACATAAAGATCTGACAAGTCCATATGTGATCTGACAAGTCCATATTTGACTGACAAGTCAACATAAAGATCTGACAAGTCCATATGTGATCTAATGAGTCAACATTATTTTATGACAAGTCGACATAATATTCTACAAGTCAACATCATTACAGTGTCTGACACGTCGACATAACATCTGACTAGTCGACTTCTAAAAAAATATGTTGACTTGTTAGAAAAATATATTTAATTGTCAGAAAATTTTGTCGACTATGATGATGACAAGTAAATGGCAGCTAGTGACTTTATCATGCTGTAATAAAAAAAAATACCGAGTTCCTGCTCCTGGTAATTGTTATTTGACAAGTAAAATAATTTAACAAATTGACATAAATATCTGCAAGTCAACATAAACATCTAAAAAGGGGTGGCAGAAATATGCTACCAAATCAAAATACTTCTGAAAAGCCCCAAACTTTATAATAAGAACGAATGAATAAACGAAAAATATCTTTTATGTAGAGAGGAAAATTAGAGAATGTAAATATAAGAATTGTTTCATTATTTTTGGATGTTGACGGTCTTATAACAGCACTTAGCCATGCCGACGACGCTAACGCGCAGTATTTAATTTAAAGGCACGGCCAGACGCTGTTGTTCGACTAAAAACATCCAAAAACATATAATTCAATGCTTTAATAAGTACATGATCATGTATATTCACACATCTTTCTGACTTTATGCTTCCAAAAATAATTAATTTATAATGAACAATCATTTGACATTTACTAACCATTTGTTGAAAAATGGCTAAAATTTTCATATTTTTGCTCAATTTTGTATTTTTCTTTTTTTTTTTTTTTTTTTTTTTTTTTTTTTTTTTGACATTATTAACAAAATATCCTTTATGAATGAAATATGAAGATAATGAACAGTATTCAATCTAGAAAGTCCTATGAAACGATACAAATTTGAAGCAGAGCAAACACGGACAACTAAATTAAGAGGTGGGATCAGGTGCCATGGAATATTAATATATATGCCATATATTAAAAAGCCCATCACACTCTCGCTTTGCAATTCATCGGGTAATATTTTCATGTGATTGTCCAAAAATACACATATAAAAGATACATAATCACAAACTGTGGATTTATTGAAAAAAAAATTAATTATAGATCTGTGAAAAACATTCAACAATTGAAAGGATAGTTGTAAAATTCATGTCATTTTTTAATACTTTTTACACAAGAAAGCAGTTTTGAGTAAAGTAATGCAATTTATAACAAATATGAGAATTCGCTGCAATTGTAACTCATATTTACTATTCAACTTTCCATTGTTTGTTACAAGAAGTTACTTCATGGATCTTGAACACGTTTGTATTCCAGTATTTGTTATGTATTAATTTTATATCATTTAGAAAATGACAAAAAATGTTTATTAAGATGATGTTTCTTATAAAAAAAGGTACATTAACTAAATATCTACTTTATTTCTTTAGAGAATTATTTCCCTTAATCAATCTTTTTTTGCTGAAGTAGAAAGAACCGGGATTTTTGAAGATTTCTTAAGTTATGTCTTCTTTCATAAATGAAATGCACGATGATGTACAGATAAATGATTCATACAACAAGATATTTTCTTTGATAGTAATTTCATCAAATGTTGCAGAAAAAAATGCTTGACAGGTTTAGCGAGCAAGTTTTCTGCAAAAGCTGCAACCGTTATTTCTCGTACTAGCAAACAAAGTAAGAAAGAAAATTTATTGTACATATTTATGTCTGTATAAAAATCGTCTTACAAAGATTGAAGTACGTTTAAAAGTGTGATATTGATATGTACGTCACTGTATGTTTCATAACTTGAAAGGCACACTGCACAAGAAATCTTTTCAAGTGGCTTGGACGACCGGTTAGAGGTGTTTACGAATTAATATATGACCATGGTTTTAATGTTAATATGTAATATATTACTTTCTTACATTTTTGTATACGACTTTTTATATACAATATAAAAATAAGCATAAAACTTTTCGATTTTAATGAGGGAATAGTTGTTACAACCATTTTGTACCTGTCTTGATACAAAAGCAGTTTAACAACTGCGATAAAATATAATAGCTGACTTAAAACAACAAAATTACAAATGTTGGAAATTATATTTATTTAGAATCAAACCTGAAAATTTCAATTCAATAAGATTTTTTTAAATATCGGATTTTCTACAACGTGCGATTATGGTAGTCCTTAACAACACATTTAATTTCTTTTTTTCAAAATGCGTTAACTTGGGACAAAATTAACGCACTTTGAAATTTTCTTTTTGAAATTGCGTTAAATTTTGGACAAAATCAACGCACTTTGAAAAAAATTTTCAAAGTGCGTAAAAAGTGAACATCAACATCTTTGTCATGGAGACAATTAACGCACTTTGAAAAAAATATGTATAAAACAAAAAATGCTGGACTTAAATTTTAATAATAGACAGCATTATTCTGTTATATTTCTTTCGAAAATCTGATTAACTGATCTTCCCTCATCGAGAACGAGGAGAAAAGAGGTAGAAGGTCTCTTAGCCCAACTTTTTATCTTTCCTTCCACAATGTATGTATTTAATAGCCATTCTCTGTAACCACTTAAACTTTTGTGGCACGCATAGTCACTGATTTTTTTTCAAATTCGGCTAGAATTTACCACCTCATAAACTACTCCAAAAAATATTGTAAGATCATATGAATGTTGAGTAGTTACCATGGAAACGGTGTCTAAAGTTGATTTTTTCTGAACAAATGCAATTTTTGGGAATGTCAATCAATGAAATGCGGCTACTTCAATTCATGTTCCTCACAGAAATAAAAAGTATGACATCTGATTTTAAAAGGCATTTAAAAACATTGTTGGTATTCAGTCTATAAATATAAGAAATCTATGATTAAAATAGCAGACATTCATTTAATAATTGAATTATCTCCCTTTGATAATTGTGAGCTCTTTAGTGCGAGAGATAAAAAATCATTGGACAAAACTGACTGGAAGTGAAGTTGTTTACATTATCAACATGTATCCTGGATTTCAAATTAAATCAAGTGGTTTTTTCTGTTTATTTAATGTGCATACAAATTTTAACCTCTTTGTTTATTTCCTGCATGCAAAAGAATAATTTTGATGTGTGAACAGTGGCGACTGGCAAAATGTAAAAGACCACATGGTACAGGAAATCAGCTCTGTGCACATTGATGATATTGAAGCCTAAGCCTCAAGGTCTTAGGAGTTTTAAAATGGGGATAAAAGATAAACTTGAGATATCAGAATTATATTGAATTGGTTGTAAGAAGAGGTACAATGTCTCAATCAGATTGATATATTATAATGAATACAGCCTTGGAAAATCAATTCCTTTTTAAAACAAATGTGGAAAAAAATGAATTATAATATGAGAGAACTAGGCTATTGATTTTACCTAAATAAATAAAGTCAAGCTACATTTACATGTTTGTACAGAACTGAAAGTTGAAGTTTATATTGAATGATGTATGTAAGTTGATGTCTATCATTAAAGGGATGACCATTTGATGCGGGGGGGGGGGGGGGGGGTACAGATTTTAGAAACTAAAGTCCGTTCTTGAAAATGTTGAAAATAAATAATCTGTCCTCAACTGGCAGGAAAATAAGTAATCCATTTTTGATAAGTGCTACAACCTCCAAACCCACCCAGAGGCACTTGTTTCGGCAATAATTTTTTAACCCGTAATATAATAAGTATTATTATTATACTATGGGTTGAAAAAAATTATTCCCGAAACAAATGCCCCCCCCCCCCCACGAAATAAAGTTGGGGCGTTTTCCCTTGAGGCGGGATGGATTGTTTATTTTATATTCAGACTTTTTTCAGTGAAGCAAAAATACATAATCTGTCCTGGATCATATTGGAAATAAATTATCTGTCCTTCAATTCCATGAAAATAAATGATCTGACTCGGAAAAAATTTGCTCCCCCCCCCTTCTGAATCAAATGGTCGTCCCTTAACCCATAGTCAACGCAGTCATATTATGCAGTTAAACAGAATTTATGTCATTCATAATTTACAATTTTTATATGATGAGTGTTTTCACTTGATAGGATTTGCTACATTTAAAATATGAACTGATACTCTTTACACCCTCATCCTAAAATTAAAGTACGTAAAAGTATATTTTATCTGTATTTAAAGGCTACATGTAGAAAAAAAAATCCACACCTAAAAACCCTGTTTTAGTAAGGGATGTAACAGAAAACTCAATCTTTTTAATACTACCGTTTGCCTTTATCTGTATCAGAAAAAAAAGAGAGAAAAGTTATCTGTGTATATTTCAGATTTGAACTTTTTATTCAATGACTTTGCAGCTATGTTAAGGCTGTCCGAAGGCTTAACATGCATTAGATATATACTATTTTATTTTGAGCTTTGTTTTGATTTCAATTTGTAATCTATGAATACATACACACTTAAGTTGTAAAGAGAGTTGAATAAGGTATTATAAAAAAGCATTTCCGTGATGTCACATGACAGTGTTGATCACGTGACGGACACTTATAAATTTTATTAAGTGTTGCACAAAAATCGCATCGGCACAAGTGAAAGACAAAGTTATTGTGAACGGCTTGTTACATAAATCAATTAAACGTACTCTTGGGTATATATAAAGTGCTGGGGGCAAGTCTGAATTTTATATCTTAAGAAAATATTTCACGAGAAATTCAACTTACCCGCATACAAGGGGTCATTTTCCTCTCTTCATCGCAATTTATACAAAATGGGATAAATTACCTACAATCCCCCAGCAAAATTCAGTTACAGGGGTCTAGAATTACGCTTTCCCGTTGCCCGGGGCAAGTGAAATTCATCTCGGGAAAGATAGTTTTCATGATAAATGATAAACTTACCCGAACGGGAAAGTAATAAATTTCAGGCTGAGCCAGCAAAACTTTTCGAGTTTATTAAAAGAAATCAATAACAATAAACATCCAATTACATTGTATTAGAATCTGCACAAGTCTGCTACATTTCGTTTATTTAACCTCCAATACTTATCATAGGAAGTCCAATTACTTGTATAATATCGGAACCAATCCGGAAAGATATTTCTTTAGGAAATTTACACAGAATATCTTCAATTAATCCTTATTATTCACTTGTGCCAGTCTAATATATACACGATTTATAAATTCTCACTCTGTCTACAGACGCGTAAGAGGGAGCGTTTCACATTTTTTTGTAATTTTTTGAATACCTACATGTTAGACAAGAAAAAGGAATAACGATATTATACTGCAAATATTCACCATCATAACAGCCTTAAAACAACAATCCAGACACATGAATTAAACATCAACGTAAAAAAATTCTACATGTGATGTGAAAGGAATGTAAAAGTTATGACACGTTCCCCGTCATGTCTGCTCAAATTTGCAGTGACTTGACGTCATATGCCATTATGACGTCATATCTAGGTAGTTCAGAGAAGTTAGTGCGGCTGGTACACTGTGACATTCTTCGGACAGCTAGCCTTATCCTAGCCGCGTTTGAAAATACTTACAAAGAAATTGATAATATTCCTGATCAAAGTATTTTCTTTAAGGGAATGGTCTTTATCCAAAAAAAATAAATAAATAAAAAAATAAAAAAAATAAAAATTGTTAAGGTCAGTAATGAAAATGTTTTGTTTTGTAATTGATTCCTTTTGACCAGTGAAAATTATACATGTACTTTCAATTTTTTTTTTTTTTTTTTTTTGGGGGGGGGGGTGTTTGCATAGAAATACAAATTGTCTGAATCATATTTAAAGTTATCGTTTTTATCAAGTTTATCATTTCTCTAGACTAAGAAAAATGTAGATTGAACCTTGTAGCAGTAAAATTAATAGTAAATCTGTGTAGCTGTATTTTATTAATAATGAAAACATAAATAAATTTCTGACAAGCCCCCCGCCCCCACCCCACCCCTTACTACCAAAAGAAAAAAAATCATAAAATTAAACACAAAAAATCTATACTCGCCATTACTCGGGAATGGGGGCGAGTTGGGGTTAATCACTTACGAATGAACCGCTTTCTTTCATATTCATATATGACGCTTCTTAATGTTTCACAAGGGATCCGTGTTTTTCTTACAAATGACTCTTACCAATTTATGTGGGGTAAGTGCTTTTACATGGTTCATGGAAGGGATGGAGTAAGTCGTCATTGGTTACTTTATCATATTTATTTTAAAAAATGAAAACCGTAGGAAGAAGGCAGGGACAGATTATTTTCAATATTTTCAAGGACTCAAGTTTAGAAATTACGTTTACAATACAAACCATAAGGTGTATGATTCTATCAAGCTTACCAACCAACTCAAACTTAGCAACCGACATAAATTCGAGAAAACACAAAATCAGATTATCCGAGCGGGTCCAGCAGATTTTTACAACAGATTATTATTGATTAAATTTTGGAAATAGCAGATCTATTACGTAAATCCAGGCATATTTGGGTTAAAATATTTATCATCAATGTCTCTTAATTTTCAGGTTTTTAAGAATAATACATGATAGATTTTTACTGTATTGCAAAGTAAAATGGATTTAGGCTTTTTCTGTCAATTTCTCTGAAAAAAAGTCACAGGAAAACACATTTTGACTGTCACTGGAAAAGTGCGGAGTGTTGAATAGGGTCTAAAAATGTACTGTACATTTTAGAACAAGGACTTAGTCTACCAAAACAACAAAAGAGTGTTTTTACATGCATGTAGCACAATTCTCTACGTACAAGTCACTCAATATGGTATGTGTTTAGGCTTTCAATATTTTGAGTTGGCGACTTTTTTTCAATAAATGAAACCATTCTCATAGCATTTTAACATTATGCATCAAGCTAAAGGTGAGAATGTAATACCAATTTCAGTAAAATGCATTGTATATAAAACAGGATACGACATTCACAATATCCGAGTATAAATGCTATACTAACAAGTTAATTCAGAGAATCTGTGTCCCCTGCTTAAGGAAAAAAAGATCATGTACGGATCTTGAGGGGTGGGGTCGGAGGATGGTGGGGTTGGGGGGACGGGATACTTTAAGAGTTGCGGGCGGGACCATAGGGAGTTATGATATAAAATTTCATTGCAAAAGCTTAAAAGCTTCTTGAGATATCGCACGGGAATGAAAATTTTACACACAAACAGAATGTATAAATTTTTTACCTTGACCTTTGACCTTTTGAACTCGAAATCAATAGTGGTCTTCTTTATGCCATAAGGAGTTTCAGTATAAAATTTTATTGCAAAAGCTCGAAGTTTCTGACATATTGCGTGGAAATAAAATGCCAAAACAGAATTTATGAATTCATGACCTTTACCTTTGACCTTAAAATCAATGGGGGTCTTTCTTAGGCCACAAGGAGTTGTTATATAAACTTTCATTGCAAAGGCTCAAAGGCTTCATGAGACATCGCGCAGAAACGAAAGTGTTTTAGAAAGACAGACTGACAGACGGATGGATCAGACAGACCTTAATAATTATCCCCCACTTTAAGTGAAAGCAGGGGACAAAAAGGCAAATTTTATATACCATTGTGTCCTTGAACTTTGACCTTCTGTCTGTATTTACCAATTCATGTGATGCTAGTTACATGTATTGTCCACCAGAACTGTAATTTTGTTCATTCATATATATGGTGTTTAAAACACAAGTATTAGTTATGGCATTGAAAAAATGTGCTCAGTTTCCTTACTTTTCCATCTAAATCGAGCCATTTTGACCTTGACCTTTGACCTTTTGTTATGAAAATTGTTTTTTTTTCTTTGTTTTTGCTATTGTGTACTACATGTACAAGTTTGGTTTTAACCCATTTTAAAATACTCAGGTATTTATATGGAAACTGATAGTAGATACCTATTGCCCTTGTCTGGAATTCTTTAAAAAAAGCATTAGTTTGTAACCATGGTAACATAAAAACAAGATATGAATACCAAGTGGTTCTTTGCGGTTTATATTACAACTATATATGGACTTTCAAACCAATGTATTTATTTTTTCCAATGTGTCCGCAAAAATTTATACCAGGCTTTTCAAAAGAGCCTAAAATCTACAATTATTCCTTAGAAAAATCATTCTTAAAAAAGGGGGGATATTTTTCTATGAGTTTAAGTTACTCAAATACTAGAAATTATCTAAAGAACTATAAAAATGGTGTATTTTGACAAAAAGATAAAGTCATGTAAATATCTTGTTGTGTTAAAGACTTTTAATTAGTCAAAAATGGTCATTTTTCATCAAAATTTAGCATTTTTTAGGCCATGAATGTATGTTGGTTGCCATGGTAACCATTGACCATAGCAACCATTTTATTATGAATTTTAGTTTCATACATCAATATAGGAATGTGTGCCAAGTTTCATAAAAATCTAAGAACTTGAGTGCCACACTCCCTATATAAGAGTTTAAATGCTTACAGAGAATGGCTTTTAAGTGGTATGATATTGCAATACTTTCTCTCAATAAATTTGAGTTAACATAAAATAGATGAAAAAATCGAGATGAGCTTCCCTGAAAAAATATATCACCCACCATCTTATATTAAAGAAGAGGGACTCAGGGGCCATTTCGCTGAAATAAGCTATAATAACCAACAGACTAAACCTTTGCCAAAGTAGCTTTACAAATTCAAATGCAATACAAATCAAAATTGTACAAAATGCATAAATATTTTTTTTACCTCTTAATACAAATCAAATACCTGTTTTAAAAAATCATTGTGCAGGAATAAACAATTTTTTTCATACCTCTGAATACTTATCAAATAACTACCAAAAAAAACACTCATTGAAAAAAAAGAAGAGAATTCTAAAATTACAGGGAAAAACATAAGGAAGTCATCAGAACATTGAATTTTAGTTCTTTTAAAATTGAAAGTCCATTAATTTTATTGTCATAAAAATCAAATTATTAATGACCTTTTTATTTATTAAATAAAATACCTAAAATTTTCAAGAATATTGACTAAGCAGTGCACATTTTTTTTTCAAAGTGCATAAATATGGTCGATATAACGCACTTTGAAAAGAGATTTTTTTTTTCAAAGTGCGTTAATTTGGTCCCAAATTTAACGCACTTTGAAAAAAAAATTCAAAACGGATTCGCGCCGTCACACGTCTGAAAGCTTCCTTTTCTTTTCTCCATTTTTGTGATTCACGGTTATGTGCAAACATTCCATTTTTTAAAGAAGTTTTGGCAGCCATCGTGCACTCACCATTTTCATAATTCAGTCACCTGTCAAAATCATTTGATTGATTGACTGTATGTTGTTTAACGTTCCTTTCTTGTCAAAAACCTTTGAATTGTACCGTGCGACAAACTTAAAGTTTGACATATCGCTATAACCGTTACACACCTTTCTTCTTTGACAACGTAAGACACCAGTTGAATGTTTCCGTCCGACCTTTCTGTCTTCATGTCCTCTGCATAAACAAAGAAAACATTGCATTTTGAATATATATATATATATATATATATATATATATATATATATATATATATATATATATATATATATATATATATATATATATATATACATGTATATCCGTTACCTAGGTGACAGTATGACGTATCACTCCGGGATGGCCTTCAGTACCAGAGACAGAGAGAGGGACCGGTATAGATTTAACTGTGCCGGAAACAATAAGGGAGGCTGGTGGTTCAAATCCTGTCATAAAACCTTCCTCAACGGTCCCTGGTCCCCGGGATCCTGGTCTGGTCCCTGGCGTCCTACCCTGGAGGGTGGCAATGAAATAACAGAGATCCTCATGATGATAAAACCTCACTAAGTGTGTTACATGATTTTTTTAATATCATACAGTGACAGATACGACTGAGATAAGAGAGATTCTCATGACGTTAATGCCTCACAAAGTGTGTCACATGATGTTAATGACGTGTCCTTTATATTCTAGAGTTACTGGTGACACTAAAACAAGGAAGACTCTTATGATGATAAAAACTCACAAAGTTTGTTTATTTATGTTAATGTTTATTGCGTGTACTCGGTATTCCACAGTTACTGGTAACATTGAAGGAGTCCCTCCTGCTAGTAAAACTTCACTAAGTATGTAACTTGATGTTTATGACTTGTCCTTGATATTCTACAGTTACTGGTGACAGAGAGACAAATGAGAGACAAAGGAGACTCTTATGATGATAAAACCTCATTAATTGTCTTCATTAATTTAATGTTTATGTCAATCCGCTTGACGTAATATCTAAAATGTGCACATTATGAAGGCATTTTTAGAGGAGAAGTTGTCTTATTTTCTACACTTAATGATGGAAAATTAAATTATAAGGAATGAATTTAATAGCTACCCCAGTTATACTGGTATAACCTGCGTTGGAACAGTTTACGCTTTTTTATAAACCGCTTCGCCGTTTATAAAGGGTAAACTGCCCCAACCCAGGTTATACCAGTATAACTTGGGTAGCTATTAAATTCATTCCTTAAATAATTGAATCCAGACTTTCCAAAAGTTATGTTCCTTGGCCGTCATCTTTGTGGAAAAAATCCACAGAATCTTCACAGAAGCCTTTGTTTTTTTCTAGTCTGTAACTTTGTCATTTGACTGGAAAATGTCTTTGCATCCTGTATATTGAATGCCTCAGGATTGGGCTACCCATACATTGAAAGAGAAAAATGAAATCACAGTGCATTTATTGGAGTACGCCCAAATGTTTGGTAGCATAAAGAAGAGAAACATAGTTTCTTTCCCTTTTGACCTTTTGGTTGACCCTACAAAGGGACATAACTTTTGCAAAGTGTGGATTGGACTATAAGGAAGAAGGTACTCCTTCGCATATTTATATAAATACAATAAAACATGCATAAATTTACCTAAAAACAAATTTTTACCTTAAAAGGGTGAATAAACATTGAAAACAGATTTAAAAAAACACGTATATTTAAATTTAATTCTGAGAGAAAACAAGCTAATTCAGAGAACTGTGACCCCCCCCCCCCCCCGGGTGTCGTAGGGTTGGAATGCAATTATTTGTTCCATTTTGTAACTGTCTTGTCTGTGTGTCCTGTCTTGTCTTGTTTATCATACAAAAAAGATCAAACTTTTTGAATTAACAAAAGCTGCGTCCAAGACTTAAGTTTATTAAAACTGCAACAAACTTCAAGATCAAGGTCTTAAAGTTAAATATCCTAATGGAATCCGACGGGTGATAAGTATTGCACATTTATGTAAAAGTATGAAAGCCCGATCCTTTCCGGAGCAAAGTTTCGGCCAAAATCAAAATTTACATACTGTGGAATCATCATTGTTCGTGGGGGATCAATGTTCGTGGATTTCGTGGGTAGTCCTTACCCACAAATTAACGTCCCCACAAAAACATTGAAACACACATACATGTAGCACAGTTGATTTATTTAATATTAATAAAATATGCAAGTGACCCACGAAATTACGTCTCCACGAACCAGTCAAATTTTGGTTTCCCACGAACATTGTCCAACCCCAACCCCCCTTCCCCCATGAACAATGATGATTCCACAGTAAGAAGGTCTAATTTCTACTTAAAGGTCATGAACTCAAAAAATTATGTCTCTCTGAACGGTATTGTCACAGGTTATGCACTTCTACTTCAAGGTCATGAAGTCAAAAAATGATAAGTCTTTCAGAACGCACTTGTTACAGGTTATGTACTTGTAAAATATGTTAACTAATTTTTGTTAAAAATTTTGAAAGGTACTTTTGGTTAAATTTTAGGGTTACGTTAAAAAGCCATACTACGTTCGGAAAGCTTGCCTCGTTTTAGAAATTGTAACAGGTAATACAAATGACATATATGAATGTTTCATCTTCCTTCATTCAAAAGCTTTCATCATTTTTTAGCTCACCTGTGCTGAAAGCTCAAGTGAGCTTTTCTGATCACATTTTGTCTGTAGTCCGTCTGTCCGTCTGTTACATTTTCGACTTCTTCTCCAGAACCACTGGGCCAATTTCAACCAAACTTTCCACAAAGCATCCTTGAGTAAAGGGGGCTCAAGTTTCTTCAAATGAAGGGCCACGCCCTCTTCCAAGGGGAGATAATTAAGAATAAGTGAAAATTTAAAGCATCTTTTAAAAATCTTCCTCTCAAAAACCACAGGGCCAGGAAAAATGAAACTCATGTGGAAACATCCTCAGGTAGGGTAGATTCAAGATTGTTCAAATCATGATCCCCGGGGGTAGAGCGGGGCCACAATGGACAATCAAAGTTTTACCTAGAAATATATTGGAAAAATCTTTAAAAATTTTCTTCTCAAGAACAGCAAAGCCATAATGAGTCGTATTTATATGGAAGCATCCTCAGGTAGAGTAGATTCAAGTTTGTTCAAATCATTACCCCTGGGGGGGGGGGGGGGGGTAGGGGGGGCCACAATGGAGGATCAAAGTTTTACATAGAAATATATAGGAAAAATCTTTAAAAATCTTCTTCTCAGGAACAGCAAAGCCATGATGAGTCATATTTATATGAAGCATCCTCAGGTAGTGTAGATTCTAGTTTGTTCAAATCATGACCCCCGGGGGTAGGGTGGGGCCACAATGGAGGATCAATTTTTTACATAGAAATATATAGGAAAAATCATTAAAAAATCTTCTTCTAAAGAACAGCAAAGCCCTGATTGGTCACATTTATATGGAAGCATCCTCAGGCAGTGAAGATTCAAGTTTGTTGAAATCATGGCCCCTGGGGGTAGGGTGGGGCCACAATGGACAATCAAGGTTTTACATAGAAATATATAGGAAAAATCTTTAAAAATCTTCTTCTCAGGAACAGCAAAGCCATGATGAGTCATATTTATATGGAAGCATCCTCAGGTAGTGTAGATTCAAGTTTGTTCAAATGATGACCCCTGGGATAGGGAGGAGTCACAATTCGGGATAAATTTTTTATAAAGGAATATATAGTAATTTTTTTTTAAATCTTCTCAAGTACAACAAAGCCATTTGTTATATTGACATGGAAATATCATCATGTAGTTTAAAATCAAGTCCCCCCCCCCCCCGTAAACATTTCAATACTGAACTGATTTACTGATTTCTGCTTTCGCCTAGCCAATGTGCTCAGGTGAGCGATGTGGCCCATGGGCCTCTTGTTTTTTTTTTAAGTAGATCAAACGGAAAGGTCAAATGTCAAAGAGTAAAAATTATAGTACATTTGAAAAGGTCCTGTCTTAGGATGCAGTTACCTACGCGTGTGAGTTAAGGCTAGGTATAGGCGTTTCTATGCAAATGAGTTAATAAACACGTGAAAAACGCATAAGAGGTACATTTTTTATTCAGAGAAAGTTTTGATTTATTTTCTTATCCATCCTTAGTACCCAGGATATGTTATAGTCAGTACACATTGTGACGTCATATTATGACGTCATTGTTCTTACCTACTGGAGGTATAATAAAACACATCAACAAAACAGGTTCGGCGCAAGGGATTACCCTATTTAATTTAACATAAAAATTGTATAATGCCTAGAAGAATACTCTATAGATAAATAAAACTGCTGCACAGATCCTAGGCATTTTCTCATTTGATCTGACTTTGAGGAAACTTATACCGGACTGTACATTTTTACCCTGATTCAACTTAAAACTTTACAAATAGAAATTACACAACTGAGCTGTTGATATTTGTGCAGCAATACCAACAATCTTTGAAATATTTTGCTTCTAAATATACCTTTTTCAGTTAAATTAGATTAAATAGAGCATGTCCTTGCGCCGAAGCATTTTTGTTGATGTCCATTATAATCTTGTGTAGTAAAGAATAATGACGTCATAATATGACGTCATAATGTGTACTGGCTATCTCATGTCGTGGGTACCAAGTATGTATTAGACAATAAGTTTTTACTTTCTCTGTATAATAAATATAGTCCTTAGGCATTTTAATCAGATTATTTGCATAAAAATGCCTATACATAGCCTTAACTCGCCTGCGTAAGTTCTGTATGTACAAATTATTCCTACTTTCATAATATTTTACTCTTATCTATGCTCAAAATAGGGTGATACATTTCATTTGATGTCCCATTTTGTTTCATAGGTAACATAGAATTTTTAGTGTAAAAGGTAAAGATAACGAACAGCGATCGATCTCAAAAAATCCACAAATAATACAAGTATGTGAGGAGGGCATAAAACAGGAAACAGAATTGGTTTGGCATTACTATGCAGAAAAGTTTTCTCCCAGAAAATGAAGGATTACTTGTATGTGATATGTGAAGAATGTGACAGAACAGAAATGCTTCAAACTGAGTTTTAACACTGAAATGTACATGAATCTAGATACATGTACTGAATATTTCTTTTTACCCTTGAGTCAAGGTCAAAAGCCAAGGGCCAAATGTCAAGGTCATTTGGATAAATAGCTTATATTAACAATTCATGTAGTTTCAATGACCTTGACCTTTGACGTTGAACTAAAATTCAAGGTCAAGTGATCGAATGCAGAATGGAATATAGAGCAGGAAGTGAATGAATGTAAAGACATTACCTAAAATATATTACAGAAGAGATAATCAACTATGTCTACTCAATGCTACAACAAATAGAAAGCGACTCCATTCTGTATAAAAACTTAACATTCGGTCATGTAAATAAGTTCGAGATGTTTTCCGAGTTTGCCGGCAAGGCCCGAGAAGATGCGATTGATGTATAAAGAAACAGAAATTCTGAAAGCGAGCTGAAAAACTACTGAATAAATCTACGGAATCCTTGTTCGAATAACATGAAGACTGCTTATGATTTATCACATTCACTCTACGCGGTACAACAGTTAATGATTGATTATTGTGTTAACCGGTCGAGTAAACTGTAAACGAAACTAGATTTTATGGAATATCAAGCTAGACATGAAAATGAAAACAAAACCTCACTCCAGGCACATTTATATAACTACATCTAAAGATTACCCAGCCATTGGTCTAAAAGTGTGTTTTTGAATTCGTAGAGTAATTCACTGGCTGATTGGATTTTTTTTATCGGAAAACTCGGAATTTTGTATTTTTACATAGATAATGTATTGAGCTTTTAGATGCTATCAGAACGTTCTTGCTTAAAAAAGGAGGTATGTATCTCATGATGAATTGTCACGATCCATTGTATCTAAGGTCTGTCAGTCCAAATGTTCACTGATCCGAAGGTCCACATGTCCAACAAGAGGCCCAAGGGCCACATCGCTCACCTGAGCACTGTGGCTAGTAAAAAAGCAAAAATCAGTTCAGTATTGAAAAGCTTTAATGCATAAGTGGTCCCAACCTACCCCTAAAAAGGGACCAAGGGGGGGGGGTTATGATTTGAACAAATTGAATCTACACTAACTAAAGATAGTTACATATTTCTTTGTCTTTGACTTTTTTCCTACAAGTTTCAACTTTCATTATTGTCCCATCCTACCCCCGGGGGTCATGGTTTGAACAAATCTGAATCTACACTACCTGAGGATGCTTCCATATAATTATGACCAATTATAGTTTTGCTGTTATTGAGAAGAAGATTTTTAAAAAAAAAAATGCCTATGTATTCCTATGCATAACATTAATCATCAATTGTGACCCCACCCTATCCCCAGGGGATCATAATTTTTTTTTCAAAGATGAATCTACACTACTTTAGGATACATCCGAATAGTTAATAACCTGATGGCTCTGCTGTTCTTGAGAAAAAAAAATTTCTATATATTCCTATGTAAAACTTTCATCGTCCATTGTGGCCCCACCCTACCCTCTGGGGTCATGATTTGAACAAACATGAATCAACACCACCTGAGGATGCTTCCATATAAATATGACCAATCATGCCTTTGCTGTTCTTGAGAAGATTTTTTTTTAAATTTCCTATATACTCCTATGTAAAACTTTGATTATCAATGGTGGCCCAACCCTACTCCCAGGGGTCATGATTTGAACAAAATTGATTCTACACCACTTGAGGATGCTTCCATATAAATAAGACCAATCGTGGCTTTGCTGTTCTTGAAAAGAAGATTTTTAAAGATTTTTCCTATGTATTCTTATGTAAAATATTGATTACCCATTGTGGCCCCACCCTACCCCCGGGGGTCATGATTTGAACAAACTTGAATCTACACTACCTCACAATGATTCAACATAAGTTTCATATTTCCAAGCATATTGGTTCTTGAGAAGAAGATTTTTTATATGATGCCATTATTTTTTTTCACAAATTCATAATTATTTCTTAAAACTTTGATCGTCCATTGTGGTCCCACCCTACCCCCGGGGGTCATGATTTGAACAAACTTGAATCTATACTACCTGAGAATGATTCCACATGAGGTTAATCTTTCCTGGCCCAGTATTTCTTGAGAAGATTTTTAAAAGATGCCATTAATTTTTCACAAAATTATTATTATCTCCCCTTGGAAGAGGGCGTAGCCTTTGATTTGAACAAACTTAAATACGCTTTGCCCAAGGATAATCTGTGCCAAATGTGGTTGAAATTGGCCTAGTGGTTCTGGAGAAGAAAATCAAAATGTGAAATGTTTACGACAAGGACAACAGACAACGGACAAATTTCGATCAGAAAAGCTCACTTTAGCCTTCGGCTCAGGTGAGCTAAAAAGAATAAAAGTGGTAAAGGGGGGGGGGGGGGAGTGGGTGTATGATTTGAACTAACTTGAATCTACACTTCCTAAGGATGCTTTTGAATCAATATGACACATAATGGCTTTCCTGTTCTTACTTTACTCTGTCCCTTTGAAACTTTTAAATAGTCTTCTTGAAAAGGTCAAAGAAAGTCCATTTTTTTATTCTTCGACACCAGAATATAGGCTCGAATCTGTGATTATTGATATTGCAAATCATAGGCTTTTTAAACCCCCCACGTTTTATTGAAGAAAATGCAGCTAAAACAATCCGTTTTTTCCTTAAACTTCAATATGCCAACAAAGGAATTGACGCGGTTAATATAAGTAATATTCTTAATCACAAAAGGGTCCAGTCTTGTATTCCACCATATTTCAAGATAAAGACTACACCTTGTATTTCCTACAAATATACATCGACTATTGCTTTCAAACTTTTTAATTACAAGAAAACTTTACAGGGCCTGGATATCGAATATCTGAAACATAATCCTCCGTCGTGTTCATGTTCTTCTTCGCCCTATAACTATAGTCCTGCTGGACACGTTATTACTGGTGACGTATATATAGTTAATAATGAGGACTTTAGATCACTAATTTTAAAAGGTCCTAAATATAGGGAACCCCGATCCTTCAACTGGCGTCGGAATTTCATAAATATTATGGATTTTGTAGAGGATTACGCCAGGCGATGGGCCAGACATGAAAAAGAGGATCTTGACACTTTGTCAGAATGGATTAAATGTATCAGATGTATGTTAAAATTGCGCATTAAAAGATTTAGGAGTAATATGAAAACCATTTATCCTTCTGTATTTAATACTCCAGAAGTGAAAAAAGAATTAGATAGATAACATGAGCAGTACGTACTGGTCCCTGCTGACAAAGCAGGTAGCAACATTGTCTTTGTAAAGCTCATTATATTAAATGTATTTTAGAGGGAACTTGGATTTAATTCTACAAGTGGTAATCCAACTTATACTCATAGTTCCCTTTCTAAGGAAGAAATTCTTAAAAATCATATGTCAGTTTTGAATATTTTTAATATTCCAAACAACCAAAATGAATTTGAATTACCATATCTATATTGGATTCCGAAACTTCATAAAAATCCTTACGAACAAGGATGCATAGCGGGTTCCAGTAAATGTTCAACCAAGCCTCTTTCTTTACTCCTCACTAAGGTATTAACAGTAGTGAAGGAGAAACTTCAAGAGTACTGTGCAACAATATATTGGAGAAGTGGTGTAAATCAGATCTGGATATCTAAAAATTCCAAGGAACTATGGAAAATTTAAAATCACAGGATTTTACCGAAATCAACAGCTTAAAAACTTACGACTTTTCAACTTTATACACAACCATTCCCCATGATAAATTAAAGTCCAGGCTTTTTGATATCATTGACAGCTGCTTTTTTCAATAAAAATGGAACTCGTAAATTTACTTACCTTGCCATTGGTCATTTGCAAAATTATTTTGTGAAAAAACATTCTGATTGTATACACAAGTACTCTGAAGTTGACATTAAAAAGATGCTTGAGTTTTTGATTGACAATATCTTTGTAGTTTTTTGGAGACCAGGTCTTCCAACAATCTATTGGAATTCCCATGGGTACCAATTGCGCCCCGTTATTAGCAGACCTTTTTTGTATTCATATGAAGCAGAATTTGTCCAAAATCTTATACGTGAAATGAGGAAAACATCTGCTGTGGCTTTCAACTCGACATTTAGATATATCGACGACTTATTGTCAATTAATAATGGTTATTTCCATTCTTATATCGATACGATATATTCAGGTGAGCTTGAGATAAAAGATACCACAGAGTCTCACACATCTGTTTCATATTTGGATATTTTACTTGAAAAAAGACGTTAATGGTAATCTAACAACCAATCTTTATGATAAACGTGATGACTTTAACTTTTCAATCGTCAACCTCCCTTACTTATGCAGCAATATACCTTCATCACCTGCATACGGAGTTTATATCTCTCAGTTGATTCGATACGCAAGAGCATGCTCTACGTATGTACAATTTCTAAAACGAGGTAAATTACTGACAAACAAGTTGATAAAACAAGAGTATCAGCAGTCTCGTTTAAAGTCATCATTTCGTAAGTTCTATGGTCGATACAATGACCTTGTCAGCAAATACAATTTATCATTGAGTCAAATGCTGACTGACTTTTTTCATACTAATTGTTAGGCCATTATTTACACACTGAATTGTCGACAGATTTTTTTTTTTCCCGATCATGACAAGGAGCACACGACGGGTGTGACCGGTCGGCAGGGGATGCTCACTCCTCCATGGCACCTGATCCCACCTCTGATGTTTTGGAGGTCCGCGTTTGCTCTGCTCCTATTTTGTATTGTTTAATGGACTTTTGAGCTTGAATACTGTTCGTTATCTCCATATATTTCATTAAGAAGAATTTTTATTGATATATATCCTTCATATTCTTTTGTATAACTATGATCCCCTGTTATGGCCTCTCTATTCTCTTGGGGATGGGTGGGGTGGGGGTGTGGTCATGATTTGAACAAATTTGAATCCACATTACCTGAAGATGCTTTAAAAGTATTATTAACAATCATGGCCTTGCTGTTCTTGAAAAGAATTTTATAGATTTTTTCCTATGTGTTCCTACGTAAAACTTTGATCACCCATATCGGCTTTACCCTATCCCCGGGAGTCATGATTTGAACAAATTTGATTCTACATTATCTGAGGATGATTCCATTTAAATATGACTAATCAAGGCTTTGCTGTTTTCAAGAAGAAGATTTTTAAAGATTTTTTTCCTATGTATTCCTATGTAAAACTTTGATCGCCCATTGTAGCCCCACCCTACCCCTGGGGGTCATGATGTGAACAAACGTTAATCTACGCTACCTGAGCGTGCTTTCATTTAAATATGACTCATCATGGCTTTGCTGTCCTTGAGAAGAAGATTTTAAAAGATTTTTTCCTTTGTATTCCTATGTTATACTTTGATCGCCCACTGTGGCCCCACCCTACCCCCAGGGGATCACGATTTGAACAAACTTAAATCTACACTACCTGAGGATGCTTCAACATAAATATGATCAATCAAGGCTTTGCTGTTCTTGAGAAGAAGATTTTTAAAGATTTTTCCTATGTATTCTTATGTAAAATATTGATTACCCATTGTGGCCCCACCCTATCCCCGGGGGTCATGATTTGAACAAACTTGAATCTACACTACCTCACAATGATTCAACATAAGTTTCATATTTCCAAGCACAGTGGTTCTTGAGAAGAAGATTTTTTATATGATGCCATTATATTTTTTTCACAAATTCATAATTATCTCCTCTTGAAAGAAGGCGTGGCCCTTCACTTGAACAAACTTGAATCCCCTTCACCCAAGGATACTTTGTGGCAAATTTGGTTGAAATTGGCCCAGTGGTTCTTGAGAAGAAGATAAAAATGTGAAAAGTTGACGACAACACCGACCACAACAACGCCGACAACGGACAAATTTTGATCAGAAAAGCTCACTTGAGCCTTCGGCTCAGGTGAGCTAAAAACCAAATCGTACGAATGTTCACTTTTCTACAAACTCGCTTTTAAGTCTGATAGCTCCTACACCTCCTTGCAAATAGGTATCGTTTCTTACAAACATGTAAGTAGTGACCAATGATGATCATAATGAATGTTTGCAAACATATCAGACTTATTATCCGAATTTAAAGGTCACTTATGTTGAATTATACTCCGTGCCGAAAACATGCCATTTGTACTCAGTTTTAAATTGAGGTATAAAAGGTAGCTTAAAACATTTTTTAAAACAATCCAGATTTGAGGCCACTATCATCATTTCAATTATTGCTCTCATTAATTCAACTGTTTACTTGAATTCAATTGATGAGAGCACTAATATAGTGGAATTACTAGTATTAATAGCACAAATTAAGACATTTATCTATATGATTTCTTGATTTTTTTTTTTTTTTTTTTTTTGGCCCGAGAAATTGAGTGCATCAATTTTATTAAAGAGAGCAAAGATTTACAGAGACCATTATTTAAATTATGAATATGTTGAATTTAATTGTTGCTCTCTCTACAAGAACTGATACATGTATTTATGGAATAAATTATATTAATAATTCAATTGCAACGCAGCTATGTTCAGGCTTCCCAAAGCTTTACAATGTATAATGCGTTCAAAAAATAATACTGTATTGCGAGTTCGGTTTTGATTTTGATTTGAAGTTATGTACTTAAGTACAGTCAATTTATATAGAGGGTTCGCTCGGCTACATATAAACATATACACATGTATGTTATGATATCACCTGACTTCTTTGTAAAGTTTATGACACTCTCCCCGACATAACAGCTAAAGTTTGCAATGAATTGACGACATTTTCCATTATGACGTCATATATTGGTAGTTCATAGAAGTGAATGCATAGAGTACCCTGTGATATTCTATGGGAAACCCGGAGAAGAAAGCATTCAATTCTTCCGAAAATTTATTGAATTCTTGCATTCAAATCGAGTTATTGCGCACATCGAATCAATTGTTGATATCACCAATTCGTTTGAAGTGAGCAAAAATTCAATTATTATGTGTATCAATTTAGCAGATTTCAGATATTATTGAATTAATTGATATAAGAGATCGTTATCAAATTATGGATATGCCTTGGATGTAAATCATATACGGTACCAATTTTGATGCACCGGATGCGCATTTCGACAAATTATGTCTCTTCAGTGATGCTCTTACCGAAAGGTTGAAAATCCGAAATATTTGAATAAAAAAGACTTTGAAGAGCTGAAAAAGACTGGAGCCAAATACGTTGAAGGATCAGAGCTATGCATGAGGGAGATAATCCTCTAAATTTTACCAAAGCAATTAAATATATATCCAAATTTTTAAACTAGGAACGAAGTACTTAGCTACTGGGCTGTAGAGACCCTCGGGGACTAACAGTCAACCAGCAGAGGCCTCGATCCAGGGGTCATAATGTAAATCATATACGGTACCAATTTTCATGAACCAGGTGCGCATTTCGACAAATTATGTTTCTTCAGTGATGCTCTTGCCGAAAGACAAAGAAAATAAAAAAGATTTAAGATATCACTTTTTAAATTGTTGCTCCCTTCAATAGAATTATTGCGCGCATTAATTGAATTAATGATATCATAAAATCAAATAACGAGAGCAGTAATTAAATTATTGCTCGCAATTAATGAAAGGATGAGCGCAATTATTCACTTGAAAATTAGTAATAATTGAAATTTTCCTTCCCTCAATAGAATCATTGTGAGCATTCATTCCATTCCATTGTTGATATCATTAATTACTTTGAAAAAAGCAACAATTCAAAATTGCGTGTATCGATTCAGCAGATTTATAAATTATCATTGAATTAATAAACACAATACTAATAATTCAAAATAAGATAATTGTTTAAATAATAATTTGAAGACATATCTTATTTTATTTAATTGCTGCGCGCATTAGATAAATTTATGATATCCCAAAATAATGAAAAATATCTAAAAATTGTTATTTGGCGCTCCATTATCTTGTCTATAATTTAACAGGGATTATAATTTTTGCTAAGTGAAGGAAATAGTAGCAATTCTCTTATGCTCATCTGATCATTTTTAGGATTCTTACGGTAACATGTAAAAATATATAAATATGAAATTGATTTCTGGTAACACCGATCCTTGAAGTTATATATTTTTCTTTATCACAAAAATTAATACCAACTTATAAATTATATAAGAATTATTTTGATCATATTGTACGGAAGCCCATCTGTGCCAACCTGCATATATAAAGGAAAAGCAATATATAAGAGCAATCTTCAATATATACCTTGACCTTGGCTGGTCCTTTCGTTCCATTAACCCTATGAGTTTAGCAATTAGGCCTTCAACTTTCGCTGATGAGTCTCGTTTTGAGTCGTGAAGGGTTCGAATGCATGCTTCATCTGCAGCTGGATCAACACGGTCATCTTGAAATCTGACACGGCGGGTATTGTAATTAGCTCTTGAACAAAACAGTGCCTTGCAATTGTTCACAGCCGCTTTGACATATTTCAAGGCTTTGTAAATGCTCTTTGGATTCTTTTCCATAGCAAGGTGAACAGCCTCCTTGTCCTTCCATCCCCCAAGGAAACCTTCTACTGCCATTTGATCAACAGTGCTGTCATTAGCTTCTGGAAGTCCATCCATGGTTAGAAAATGGACTCTTTGAGAGAACTCCTCAAAAGTATCATCCTCCTTCTGTCGTACAAATTGTAATTGACGTCTTGCAGATATGGGTGCCTCCTTCGTATTGAATCGCCTTGACATCTTCTTCAAGAAATCTTGATAGCTGCAATGTGTCAGATCACGTGCGAAATCTAACGACGCCTTGTTCTGCAGACAGTCAAGTAGCCTTCCCTTTGCTTTTCGCTCACTCCAGCTATATTGTTTCACTTGTCATTGGAAGTAAAAGATAAAAGAGTCCCAGGTTTTGTCGCCAGGAAAGGTAGGAATCTTAGGTCTTGATGGGCTTTTTCGGGATTTACCATGACGGGTTCTCCTTTTGGACAAGTGAAGACAGTCATCAGACTCACATGGATGAGCCATAGCTACTTTCCCCTCTATATCTAGTAGCCTGTGTACGTCTCTGTTTTGGATGCCTCAGGTCGGCACTGGAAAACCTATTTCCAAGAGTAGAACTCTGACGGCCAAAATCCAGTTGCATGTTTGCACCAACTATCCTACAGGGGGTAGAAGAGTGAAATAATGGTACTTTAGAAGAAGGAAATGCAGTGAATGACTTCAATGGTCCTAACTCAAATGGTGAATGAGACCTACTACCAGTCATCATGTGGCCTTTTTCCATGGTGTATTTACCAGGCTCTACCCTCAAAGAGGTAAGACACGGTGTCATTGGTTCTTGCTTAATTCCTGCCCTGTCCAAAGGCGTCTGAAGATTACCCAGTGGCAAGCTCGGTATATGTACAGGTGTTTTTCCATCTAGCTCTTTTTGAAGTTTCCTTTAGGGCCAAACCTTTACTATGAAATTCCTCTGCTTGCATTTGCATTCTGCCTTGCTGCATATTCAATTTGTGGTGCAGATCCTCCTCTTAATAATAGCAGGCTTCTTACGTCTGGTTTGTAGTTTTAAGTTCGCGATTAAGATCTTCATTTCCCGCAGCCTTAATTGGTCGTCCATTATCATCATCTTATTTAATGAGGTCCTCATTGATCCACTGCTCCCATACCTCTTCCTTGATTTTTGAGGCGTAAGCCAGCAGTTGAATAGAAATAGGGAAATTCAGCATATCTCGTAATTGGATGATAGCTTGATCCACCTTTTCTCCAATGTTTTTACACACCTTTTTACGCTCCTCCTCAGTAGCAGTTTGAATATTTACACACATGTTCAATGTTTGTGTTATTTATTGAAAAACAGCAGTACAAAATTGTATTTTAATACCAGACCATAGAAAGAAAGAAAGAAAGAAAGAAAGAAAGTAGAAAGATTTAGCAATTTAATTATGGTCAATAATCATACACAAATTGCTACATAGAAATTGGAAAGTTCAACAATTTTTGCTGTTTAATAAAATCAGAAATTAACACAGGTGTTAGTCATGCAAATGGCAATATGAATAAATCTTTTATTTTACTCCTTCCTAAAAAAAATTAGCAAAGTGTAGCGCGCGCCCACCCTAAAGAAGCTGGGGAAGGGGGTGTTTTTATTACTCTTTTTTTCAGCTCTACTGGTCAGAGACCAAAAGAGCTTATGCGATAGTAAGGTGTCCTTCGTCCGTCCGTCTGGCTGTCTGTCCGTCTGTCTGTAAACAATTTTTCAAAACGCTATTCCTCCTACAGTTTTGGTCTGATTTCAATATAACTTGGCACAAAAGTAGACTACACAAAGATACACAACTTAGTGCATCGGTTTTTGATTTTGTTGAACGTTGTTGCCATAGTTACTAAAAATAGAAACTTCTGTGAAATTCCTTTAAAACGCTACTCCTCCTACAGTTTTGATTTGATTTCAATATAACTTGGCACACAAGTAGACTACACAAAGATACATAAGTTAGTGCATTGGTTTTTGATTTTATTAACGGGGTTGCCATGGTAACTAAAAATAGAAATTTCTGTGAAATTTCTTTAAAACGCTACTCCTCCTACAGTTTTGGTTTGATTTCAATATAACTTGGCACACAAGTAGACTACACTAAGATACATAAGTTAGTGCATTGGTTTTTGATTTGATGAACGGTGTTGCCATGGTTATTAAAAATAGAAATTTCTGAAAAAATTACTTTAAAACGCTACTCCTCCTACAGTTTTGGTTTGATTTCAATATAACTTGGCACACAAGTAGGCTACACCAAGATACATAACCTTGTGCATTGGTTTTTTTATTTGATGAACGGTGTTGCCATGGTTACTAAAAGTAGAAATTTCTGTGAAATCCATTTAAAACACTACTCCTCCTACAGTTTTGGTTTGATTTCAATATAACTTGGCACAAGTAGACTACACTAAGATACATAACTTAGTGCATCGGTTTTCGATTTTGATGAACGGTGTTGCCATGGGTACTTAAAATAGAAATTTCTTTGAAATTCCTTTAAAACACTATTCCTCCTATAGTTTTCTTTTTCTGATTTCAATATAACTTGGCACACAGGTAGACTACACTGAGATACATAATTCTGTTTATCGGTTTTTGATTTTAGTGAAGTGTTGCCATGGTTACTAAAAATACAAATTTCTGTGAAATACATTCAAAATGCTACTCCTTAGTTTTGCTTTAATTTCAATGTTACTTGGCATGCAAATAGACTAAACTGAGATACATTATTGTCTTTATCAGGTTTTTTTTTTTTTTTTTTTTTTTTTTTTGATGAATGATGTTGCCATGGTTACTAAAATCAAAATTTCTGTAAAAATCTTTTGAAAGGTTACTCTTCCTACAGTTTTAGTCTAATTGCAATGAATCTTGCTACAAAAAGAGACTAAACCAAGGATCATTACTCTATTTATTGCTGTTGCAAAGTTTCAAGTCCAAGTGCTAACAGTACAAGTACAAACCAGTCGAGCTACAGTCTCATCAGTTTGGTTTTTAAAGCTACAATTTTATTATTTACAATGTTAACAGGACTTAAAAACAGAAAAGCTATAAACCACAGGCGTACCTGGATGACAAGAATATGATTGCCTACATGGAATAACAAGTATGTCACTAAGCCTATGTAGAACTTTGCTACCCTTACATACTGAGGAAATTCGAACGAACAATAAATTTTACGAATTAACCCTTATCTTCTCAAAACTTATTCTATTTATGAATTAGCCTATCCAAAGTATAATTGACTTTGCTTTTTTTTCTAAAAGCACATGGCCGGATGTTTTGCGCCGTTTTTTCCTCGTCGCCAATGTTGTAATGACATTTATTACACAAAACAATACAGTTAACAAATACACAAATATACAGAGATATCGAGCGCACACAGCAGGAAGTTATTATGTATGGGAGGCGCACACAGCAGCCCCTGACCGCACAAAGCAGGTCGAAATAGTTGACAGCAGTTACTCGTAAGTTCTTCCACAGAATGGCGTCTTTTAATACCACACAAAAAGGCATGACGTCATACGCACACATACACATAAGAGGTTCAACACAGGGATACATTACACGGGCTCAGCACAGGATACATATAACGAATTGTACTACAAAATCATTAAAAAGTTAATAAAGTATATAAAGAGTATATATTGTTTACCTATTGACGTTATATTTGTATTAATAATGTATGTATAAATAATGCACGTATAAATACTGTACCTATAGAATACTGTACGTATAAATACTGTGCGGATGTTTTCCTATTTACGTTTGATCATCATCATCGTCCCTGTCACTGATGTCCCGGATGTAACTGTAGGATTCCAGGGATACGTCCATTGTACTGAAGACCAGGGACCGTTAAGGAAGGCGTGGTGACAATAGTTAAACCACCATCCTCCCTTAAAATCACTGGCACAGCTATAAAAATAGTTATCATTATCCCTGTCCGGTGTACTAAAGTAGATCCCTGACAGATCGTAAATAGATTGCCTTGTGTTTAACATACTGTCTCCTGTAAAATTGACAAGAAAGTAAATTTTAAAAAAAATATTACACACTAATTGTCAACACGGAATTGACGACAATGACGCACAGGAACGTGGGATGTATTACAGCATTCCTGATTTATTTATTGATTGGTTGTTGTTTTACTTCACATCCAAGAAATTTTCACTCATATACAGATGTCACCATATACCGGTGAAGGGCTTCAAGTTTAGATCTTAACTCGGCACTCAGTGCCGTTGAGCACTGAGGATTCTTTATCGTGCCAACGCCTACTGTGTCACGGAACCACGGATTTTAATGTCTCATCCGAAAGACCCGTGACTTTTACTTCTAGTCTCGGGCGTTTTGCAAATGACAAAGCCTTCCTCTAGGCTACCGTGACCGGTTACAGCATTGCTGACTATAAGAAGTACAGTGTAATAAAATGATCTGAAGTAAATGTGTCACATGTACAAGGAGAAACGAACATTGATAAACAAATATAACAATAGTATGATACCATGTTTATAATTGTATTTATAAATTGTAATCTTTAATAAATAATTAAAGGTGCGTCCTGTACAGTACATGTACAAAATGTAATAAAAATGTTCTATTAAAGACGCAAAGAACAAGGTTGCTTAATTTGTGAGAGACTTTTTAATGGGGAATAAAAAAAATAGTTATTAAATATTTAGTATTTTAAATATACATAATGCAATGCGATAGAATAATAAAGGAACCAGACTCCTAAGTGCTTGTAAATGCGCAACTAAACATCCCATTTTCTTTATCATATAGGAGATTCATGTTTGAATTTTTAAATAAAGGCATTTTTTTCAAGGAGTAAAGGTTAAAAGTAACTTACATATATATATATATATATATATATATATATATATATATATATATATATATATATATATATATATATATATGCTGGTCTATATTGGGGGCATAGACGCAAGCCAAGGAAAGCCTTATAACAAGGATTCCTTTAAAAGGAATGATCGGCAAAGGATCACTAAGTGAGCATCATGGAATGTCTTGAAATATTCTTTAAATTTACTTTAATTGTTATATTTTTTTCTATGAGTATTAATATTCATATAATTATTTTTAATTTCACATGGTATGCATCTTCGAGTAGTCCGCATGAACAATTTGGACTAGTTATTAAGTTACAATGATATCAGTCAGAGTTTAAAATACAATGGTGTCTCAATCTTGTACGAATTATGTTCAAAAACCTTTTTTCCATATGAAAAATATTTCTGATGTTTTACAATATTGTTGTGCAGACACTTCTTAAAAATGTAAATAGAAGTTGCCTCCCTTACTTTAAGACTAAGGAATTCCACTTTCTGACAGTATCAGGAATAAATAATTTGTTTGCGGTGTGACGTCACTATGTAAACAGGGCGGTCTTTGTGGGGCTCCGATAATGTTTGTCTTTTTTGAGTGATTTAACATGAGATCTTCAGGAATGAGTGAATATTGAGATTATGTAAGTTAAATGTAACAAATCCGTCTTGGAAAAAAAGTTATCTGTGACAGCAATTTCCCAAACTTTATGTCTATGATTGACGGTATGTCGCCATTGTGAACACCTACTCACTATTCACAAGCAAGACTTTGTTAGTACCTCAGAGCATTTAAAATACTGTGTGCCTTTATATCGTGCCCTTCACTATGGCCACTGATACTACTGATCTGAACCCAAACAAGAGAGCCAGACAGGACAGTAGCGTTTTACTCTCTGGTGATCTAAACAAACTCAATGATTTATTAGACTCCGTTTCCTCGGATGAAAACGCCTTCAAACAGGCAATCACTCTCATACTCAATAAAGAGAACTTTAAAAATGCTCTAGCTTGAGTTATTGTTTCAGAGATAGCCTCACTCCGAAAAGAAATAAATGAACTCACGCTGAAAATTGACGAAATGGAACAATATTCAAGGCGAAATTGCCTAAAATTACTGGCACACCTGAAGAACATAATGAATCTACTGATAAGCTAGTTCTTAATGTTATCAATAACCCGGTACTAAATGAAAGCAATGAGAAAATCTAGAACAAAGATATTTCAAGGTCACATAGAGTGGGCAAATACGATCCTAGCCGAAAAACCAGAGACATTATCGTAAAATTTATTAGCTAAAGAGATAGAGCCAGAGTTTATGGATACAAGAGAAATTTGAAATCCTACAACCAAAATCCGACAAAACAAGCCGGTCCAATATATATATTAATGAAGCTCTGACGTCTAGACGGGCTGAATTATATGGGAAAACTCGCCAACTTGAAAAAGACAAAAAAAATAGACAGCTGCTGGACGTACGATGGGTGCCAAACTCTTTGGTACACGGGGGAGAAAATAGTAATCAGCACATCAGAGGACCTAGAGAGCTTTAAGGATGACAACAAAGACGAACAAATCCTTGCTTCGACATCAATATCATAAACAAGATTGTTTACACTTTGTTTATAAACATTTCTACGTGTTCGTGTCTCTTAGACGCTTGGAACCTCGTCCAATCAGCGTTTAACTACTTTCGTTTTCATTTATAAGCATTTGATTGTCAGATCAGCATTACGGATGTCCCAAACATATGTACAGTATGTTCAAATTTATTTTTATATTGTCATGTTTGTCACAATGTTTTCAATCTAATCTACAGGTGTATATGTATAGTTGGATGTTATGTCGTTCTGTCGCGTATTATTTACATCCCAACACATGTATGTATTTGTAAATACTACAAGTCATGTATGTACAGCGGTAGTTTATTACCCGCTTCCTGTGGTATTTTCACAATACATTTCCAATTTGCTACGTGGGAATTGTGTAAGATAATGCAATTCTTTTTTTTTTTTTCAAATTTTATGCTTATTGTTTTGTGTTTATTTTCTATCTATTTTGAAATAACTCATCTCATATATTGCCAAATAATTACAATATCTCTAAATTCCATTGTAAGGCGGCCCAATTGCAAATCGAACTTTGGATTTTGTTTAACCACAATGTTAGATAATGGGTAACTCCTTTGAACAACACCGTGTCATGATTGGGGTTTTTTACATTCAATGCCATAACATACTACCAAGGTCTGCTTTCAAAGTTTCAAAATCTGTCATGCTGTTAGATATTTTGCTACTCATATCCAGTATCTTAAAAAAACAGTACAAAATCATGGCATCTTGGTCTCTCAGAATTAATTTTTTGGCACAATTATTCATGTTTGTCATTCTTTTGCTCTTTGGTGATATTGAAACAAACCCATGCCCACCTGCTGAAAACTCTCTTGATATCTCACATCTTAATATTAGAAACATTAGAAGTAAGATTGATTCTCTATTTAGTTCAAGATTTTGATATCCTATGTTTTAGTGAGACTCACTTGGACTCCCATGTTGTTCATTGAAGGTTTTAAGAATATTTTTAGAAAAGATCGTAATTCTTATGGTGGAGGAGTAATGATTTTTGTCTCAAATCTAATTAAGGCTAGTCGTAGAGAAGATTTAGAACCCATTGATACGGAACTTATTTGGATAGAAATAACACAAGGAAAGGGAAATCTAATTGTGTGCTGTATTTATCGTCCACCACATACTAGTAGTGTCTTTTGGCAAAAACAATCTTGGTCTATTGAAAAAGCCAGTGATTCCTCTAGCAATATTGTAATACTTGGTGACCTAAACATTGATTTCTTAAAAATAAATAACTCACATGAGGTTCATGCAATTAGGAATAGCAGTAGATTAACAAATATCATACATGTAAGAACTACTTGCAATACAGAAACCCTCATAGATCCAATCATTATTAGTGACAATATACATGTACATGATTCTGGAACTTTAAAAGTTAGCAATACACTTAGTGATCATCCAGCAACTTATATCTATATTTATCATAATACTAATGTTAATGCGGCATATAAACGAAAAATTTGGAACTATAAGCATGCAGATTTAGAACTCCTTGATAATTTAATCCTACAATGTGACTGGAATAGCCTTATTGATGACACACACAAAAAAACATTAATACTGCTACAATAAATTTCACAGAAAAGTTTCAGTCTTTTATTCACCAATGCTTCCTTGAAAAAACTGTAACTATAAAGCTAAATGATAAACCGTGGATGGATTCTCTTCTAAAGAAAACTTTGCGTATTCGCAATAGGCTAGAAAAAAGAGCGCAAAAAAACAAAAAAAAAAGAATCTGATCTGATAAATTTTCGGAAGATAAGGAACAAGTTTAAGAACATTATGACAATATAGATTCTCATCTTAAGGATGCTAGTCTGGATAATCAAAAACTATACTGGAAATTACTGAAAGACTGTTTTCACATTAAACAAACAAATGAAATTCCACCTAATTAGTTTACAGCCGACAATGGCACTGAAAGTTTTGCATTTTCAGACATAGATAAGATTGAACTATTAAACAAATATTTTACATCCATCACATTTTTAGATGATAATGACCAGGAGCCACCAAATATAGTGTCTAGATGAAATATATGGAGATAACGAAGAGTATTCAGGCTCAAAAGTCCATTATACAATACAAAATAGGAGCAGAGCAAACACAGACCTCCAAACATCAGAGGTGGGATCAGGTGCCATGGAGGAGTGAGCATCCTCTGCCGACCGGTCACACCCGCCGTGTGCTCCTTGTCATGATTGGGAAATAACGGAGAAATCCGTCGACAATTCAGTGTGTAAATAATGGCTTAACAATTAATATGAAAAACGTCAGTCAGCATTTGACTCAATGATAAATTGTATTTGCTGACAAAGACATTGTATCGACCATAGAACTTACGAAATGATGACTTTAAACGAGACAGCTGACATTCTTGTTTCATCAACTTATTTGTCAATAATTTACCTCGTTTTAGAAATTGTACATACGTAGAGCATGCTCTTGCGTATCGAATCAACTGAGAGATATATACCCCGTATGCAGGTGATGAAGGTATATTGCTGCATAAGTAAGGGAAGTTGACGATTGAAAAGTTAAAGTCATCACGTTTATCATAAAGCTTGGTTGTTAGATTACCATTAACGTCTTTTTCAAGTAAAATATCCAAATATGAAACAGATATGTCAGACGCTGTGGTATCTTTTATCTCAAGTTCACCAGGATATATCGTATCGACATAAGAATGAAAATAGCCATTGATAATTGACAATACGTCGTCGATATATCTAAATGTCGAGTTGAAGGCCACAGCAAGTGTTTTCTTCTTTTCACGTACAAGATTTTGGACAAATTCTGCTTAATATGAATACAAAAAAAGGTCTGCTAATAACGGGGCGCAATTGGTACCCATAGGAATTCCAATAGATTGTTGGAAGACCTGGTCTCCAAAAATCTCCAAAAACCACATAGATATTGTCAATCAGAAACTCAAGCATCTTTTTAATGTCAACTTCAGAGTACTTGTGTGTACAATCAGAATGTTTTTTAACAAAATAATTTTGCAAATGACCAATGACAAGGTAAGTATATTTACGAGTTCCATTTTTATTGAAAAAGCAGCTGTCAATGATATCAAAAAGCCTGGACTTTAATTTATCGTGCAGAATGGTTGTGTATAAAGCTGAAAAGTTTTTAAGCTGTTGATTTTGGTAAAATCTTGTGATTTGATAATTTCCCAGATATAAAAATACAAGAACATGAAATTACTTACATAATTTCTATTATAGTCGTTAATAAAGCAGTTAGGCCTGATTGCATCAGTCATAAAATGTTAAAATCTTGTAAAGACACTATCTCAAAACCATTGTGTATATTATTCAACAGATCATTATCATTAAAAACTTTTCCAAACTGCTGGAAATTAGCTCATGTTCTTCTTCTATTTAAGAAAGATGACCCTTCCATCACTTCAAATTACAGACTAGCTTCTTTGTTGAGTTGTATAAGCAAAATATTTGAAAGAATTTTTTTAAACATGTATACACATAATATATTTTGTAAATATCAAGCAGGTTTTTACAAGGCCATTCCACAGTATACCAACTTTTAGAAACATATCATTCTATAGTAAAAAGTATCAATTTGATGCATGTAAATTTTACTGTATGGGTTTTTTTTTATTTTATTTTTTCCAAGGCATTTGAAAGAGTCTGGCATAAAGGCGTAATTTACAAACTAAAAATGTACGGAATCAATGATGATATGCTGGATTGGTTTGATAGTTATTTAAGCAATAGAACACAACAAGTCACATATAGAAATCTTTTTTCCTCTGTGGGACATGTAAAAGCTGGTGTTCCCCCAGGGATCAGTACTCGGTCCCTTGTTATTTTTATTGTATGTCAATGATGTTGCTGAAACTATGATATCTGTTTGTAGATTATACGCTGATGATAATACGTTACAACAATGTTCAGATATCAATCATATTGCGCAAAATCTTAATCATGATCTTAGAAGACTAGATGAATGGTCAAAGAAATGGTTATTGAAATTTAACCCACAGAAAACCAAAGCTGTATTTTTTTATTTAAAACATAGGCAGCAGTTTCCTAAATTATTTTTTGACAATTGCCAGTTAGAATATGTTACAGAACACAAACACCTTGAGATACTACTGTCTTTCAACTTAGGATGGTCTGAATATATTGATATCATTATAAAGAAAGCTTACAAAAAACGGGGGCTACTTAAAAAACTAAAATTTACTGTGTCAAGAGATATTCTATCCCAGATGTATATATCATTTATTAGGCCACATCTAGAATATGCTGTTGAAGTTTGGTCTGGATGCACTAAGGCAGACATTGAAAATCTTGAAAAAGTTCAGTTAGTTTCTGCATGAATAGTTACTTGGCGTACAATTATTGCTTCAAGAAATTCATTATATTTGGAATCATCATAATGGTAAAATTCAAAATAATTCCAAACTAAAAACGATAATTGCCTGACGCCACGATCTTCAGGCAGTATAAGGATCAATTTTTCCATGGTCTGAAACTAAGTGATTATATTTAGTGAGCTAGTTTTTGTGCAAGCTGATTTACATCGGAATTTATTACCTGCATTATAAGAAATACAGTTTGTAGAAGAAAGCATCATATTACTTAAGCAAAATAATGATGTCTTTATTTCCTTACTTTGTCTGCAAGCACCTGTTTATTCTTCGCGATTTTTTTTATTCGGACATGCCCGTGTAATATTTTTTCTGCGTTTCTAAACTTCTGGATAAGTTCATCTGTCTTCTACGAAAGGGGTGACACAATAATTTCGCGCCAAATGTCACAAGTAAATTATCTTCACGCCTTTTTCTTGGATTGTTCTTTTGAATGGGTATGAAAACTTTTACGGAAATATAATTTGTTTTTTTAACCTGATTCTTTAGCTTCAGATTGTTTATTAAGTGCAAATTTTATGTCATTTTTTTAAATAACACATTGTATTTGGGCAGGCAATACTTAAGCAATGGATTTCTAACTTATTCTTACTATTTTTTCCCCGGTTATCCCATGATTGAACTAGTCCAATTATAAACAAAATCCCTCCACCTGGTAAATTTGACATTCCTTCTTGATTTAGTCTGTTTTTCCCTTTACTTTCAGTATTACAAAATGATGTACGCTACAGGGTAAGCTTTTTCAAAAACCTTCGAAAGTTAGCCAGTGACATATTATTCAATGCTTTGCGATGAACAAGGGTTTCCTTTTAATATAGCGACAGGAGTGTAGACCAGTACCCGTTGAGGAATGGGCTTCACTCCCGTATGGTTCTAAGTAAAGAATCGACAAAATGAAGAAAACATCATGATCTGTTCTGGTTTTCATTTCATTAAAAAAACATACGTTTTTATAGAAGAAATGAATGGCCCAGAAATCAATTGAAAAGGAAAACTGTAAATGATTTTGATACTGTACATAAAGATGTATTTTAAACTCATTCATAATACATGGCAAGAACATCATCGCAGGTGAGTTTTGTCCGGAGGGGGGAGGGGGATTCTCCGTATCTTGGTTTGCTCTAGCTAGCTTTAAAGTGTACATTTATTTTGTGTCCTAAAGCAGCATTGAAGCATTTTTGTCTCAAATACTCCAAGACAATTTTCCTAGTTAAAACTGTTCACAATTTACTTCGTCGTTGAGAACGACGGAGAATAGACCAGTCTATAAAAAGAGGCCGTCCCATCAATCTATTACTGACCAAAGAGTGTGCATGAAGAAGCGCGTTTTCTGGTAAAAGAGAAGTATGAATTTCTTAATATGGCACGTCCAATTATTTTTTCCAGAATTCCTATCTACGCTAGAGCACTTGTAGTTTTATCCCAACGTAACTAGTCAGCCCATGGGCTAACTAATAAATGACCAATCCGTTGCATGTTTTAGATATTTGTTAATATTTAATATTTGACTATATGACATTTGAAAAAATCAAATGTACATCTTCTGTAATGAAAAATCGCAACTATGGCGCTCCTTGATGACGGAAACGTTTAGCACTTCTCTTGCTTATACGTTCCATAGATATTGATTGATTTAGTCAAGCAAGCTTTTTGAAATATATTACTGGTATGCTAGAGGTTCACTGTGCTATAAATGTAAAAGGATACGTGTTCGACGCACTTTCTTTTTTTGATTTGACTTGCTTTCTGAAACACAAATAAACGATTAAACTTCGTCTTAAGAAAAGTATACATCCGAATGAACTTCTTACGCATGTAGAGGATATTCACCATGTCACTGAATAAACGTCTGCATCTCAACTTAAATGTATTTAAATAATGTTTGTTAGTAATTAACATGCTTTGAAACTTTTAATTGAAGCTGTCAGTGCATAGTAAACAAATAAGTGTAGGGATTAATGTGTGCGCAGATAGTTAAATTATCCGGATGCCTCATATGGTATCAATCAAGCCGATCTCAAAAATACAAGATCCAGAGTGCGTCAGATGTCTGTTAACGTCAATATGTTAAGCATTGCCATAATCTAGTCTAGATGTTTCAGGCGAATAACTGCACCTACCTAAGGTTCCCGTAGCAGGTCCGGCCAGAGAGAGTCTGTACTTATCTGCTTCATCGGAAACAGAGAATTGGTCGTACAACTCGTACAGTGTTGTACCATTGTGTACAGTGATGGAAACATAGAGAAATGAGTTCTTTCCCTTTGTTAACTGATGGATTACGTCATTCCCTGTATTAAAAGTTTGTGTTAGAAAAAAAATACCCAAAACTGTCCACAAGTATTTTTCAGCTAAAACAAAGATATTTCGCATAAATAAGATTCTAGGCATAAGTATTCCAAATATATAAAATATTTTGTTGATATCTGAAGGGTTGGGATCCTACGGTACACAACTAATTTTTCGCTATCAGACCTCATATGAATTAAAGTCAATTTTAGATCATATTTTTATAAAGCATTATTACAATAGTTGCAAAATACATAATCAATATATTTCCAATACTTAAGAAGTACTAAACAAGTCAGTAAATTATTGTCATTTTGGAAGACTGAGTATTGTCAGCTCACTAAGTAATTTATTTTTCCCCTTTTATATTCAGATTTATTTATCTAAGCCTTCAATAACATGTAGTGAATTAAAATTGACGAATACATATTATATTTTCTTAAAATCAGATCATTAAATTGCTGCCCAATTTCAAAGTTTGCTAGAAAAGCATATGTCAGAGTTCCTAGAAGCTTTAGACTTACCGATCCAGACGTTCTGTGCCGGGTCACCAAAACCATTCTTATAATCTGTCCATATTCTGTTAAAGCTCAAGGATCCGTCTAGTCGTTTTTGAATTGCCTTGAAAAGATATCTATGTACACTTATTCAATCATTACTGAGTAAACCATTTGTATGATTGGTATGTAATAAAGAAAGATTGAACACGTTTCTTGTATCATACCTATTCCTAGAACAAAAAACTCACTGTAATTCTTATTTACATGATTTACATTATAATTTACATGATTTACATTATAATTTACACGATTTACATTATAATTTACATGATTTACATTCTTATTTACATGATAAACACTGATTTACTTGATATACACTAATTTACTTGATATACAGTAATTTATAAAATGTACCGTCCATCCTCCGTTCATTGTGTCCATATCACAGTAAACTTGGACAGGAATGGAGCTGTTCCCAAAGGGATAAATTTCGTACACCCCTGTATTAGTGTTACCCTTTTCACGGAGGTCCTTACAATCTAAAGGAAGAACTGTAACAGAATAAAGAATTATTGGAATTATATAGCAGGAAGAAACCCAGATGCAAGATAAATTGAAATTCATTGCTGAGGCTGGGATTTTGAACTACAGTTTGGTTTTAAAACCTTTGCTTCCATTGTTATAAATTCAATCTTTAAAATATTTTTGAAAAGGGGTATTCTACACTGTAAATGCAGTTATTTGCAATGCTTATTTTCTTTTATATACCTCACGCGTATTGTTTATGCTTCATTACCGATGAAATATGGAGATAACGAACAGTAATCAAGCTCAAATGTCCATTGAAACAATACAAATGGGGAGCAATGACAATGACAATGAATCTCATAAACTGACATTAAGTACAGTGTAGAGACATATTACAAATATAGTTAAACATATGTGCATGCGTGAAACAGACAAAGTACAAAGTCAAAAAGCTAACAATGACCTAGCCAGGAGAGCCGACTCTCTCACAGATAATTTTTATAAATTTACACAGTTTTATCAATTTATTTTTTTGTATTAAAAAGTTGATCAAACTTATACACATTTGGATATAAATAGTAATACTTTGATATTAGTGATAATCTTGATTTCAAAATAGATGGATCATTACAATTAAATAAGTAATGGTATTCATCACCAATTTCATTTTGGAACATAACTTACAAATTCTATTTTCTCTTGGTACATTTTGCCATCTCCCAACTTCAATCGGTAATTTATTATTACAAGTTCTAAACCTACGTAATAATTTCCAGTACTTACAAGGCAAAGATACTAAATACTTTTCTTAACAAAATGAAGTTTTATATATTCTGTAATTAAAACCTTTAGATGAATTAAACATTTCACTGTACCATGACTGTTTAAACTGATCATACAGAGTGTTAAAAACTACTTTCTTTAGCCAAGATATACTCACTGGTTGGCAAGTTTGCCAGATATAAGAAAGCCCACATTCATTCAGTATAGATTTGATAAAGTTACACCATGGATTATTGTAGTTCTTTAAAACACTTAACAGATTTGATGATAATTTATCCCCTTGTAAAAAAGATAATTTGCACCAAAAACTTATCATTCTTACCTTAATATTAATTGAAATAGGATATCAACCTAATTCACATAGGGTATCTACCTAATTCACCGTATACCATAAATTTTGGTGTAGATAATTTTACATGTAAAATATGTTTACAAAATTTTAAATGCAATTTTTCAACTAATTGTGACTGATTATAACCCCATACTTCACATCCATATAAAAATACAGACTTTACAATTTTGTCAAACATATCTTATGTACATTCTACAGTAAGGTTGTGTTTTCTACATTTTCCTATAACATCATACACAGCTTTAGTCGTTGAAATAACTCCTTAATATTTGTAGTAAATGAACCATTTTTACAAAAACTTATACCTAAATATTTAAAATTATCTATAATTTCTAATATTTTACCATTTAATGTAAATGGTTTTTCAATTCTTGGATTGCCTTTTCCAAATATTACAACCTTAGTTTTATTAGTGTTAACTTTCAGATGCCATCGTTTACAATAATTGTTGAAAATATTCAATTGGTGTTGAAGGTCTTCTGGTGTTCCTGACAAAAGAATTGTGTCATCAGCATATAACAAAACAATCTAAGATACAAATCAAACTCTTTTTCTAATTTAGCAGATATAAATGATAAACATTTTACATTATTTGAGTACACGAAGTCTTCAAGATCATTTAGATATATTGCAAACAGAAATGGGGATAGATTTTCCCCTTGTCTGACACCTACAGGACAAGGAAAAGGTTCAGAATATAGACCATTGGAGACAACTCTAGATTTAATGCTTTTCTACATCTGTGTAATAACATTGAAGCATTTACCATCTATATTATTTAATGTAATAGTAACAGAGCAAATACCGACCTAAAAAAACAAAAAAAAAACAAAAAACAAAAAAAAAACACATGAGGTGGGATGAGGTGCCAAGGAAGAGTGATCATCCCCTGTCCACCGGCCACACCCGCCGTGTGCTCAATGTCAGGATCGGGCAAACGAAAAAATCCATAGACAATGCAGTGTTTAAATAACAATAAGCATGAAAAACATAACATAATATTTGACTTAATGATTTGGTAAATATTTGGTAAAAATGGTGTAATGCCAATGAACTTCTTAAGAAATAAACAATAACAGTATTATCAGTTTTTCAACATTTGTTTAAAGAGCGAAGCTTATTTAAATGTATGTTATACGATATAACATAACTTGGGGCAGTTTGCGCTTTATAAACCGCGAAACAAATTGTTTTGTTTTCTACCTCACAGTGGCTATTTCAAGAGTAGAGATATAAAATAATCTATTAAACTATCTTAAATGTTTTTCACCGTCTTCTAAAATTATATTTACATCCAATGGAAAATGCGCATGTTCGCAAAAGCGACACATGAAATTAATTAGAAAGTAAAAGTCGGGCTTTATCATCCGGCTGTTTTGAAGACAAACCAGGTGCGTGAATTTCTTTTATAAAAAGACGCTGGAGAACTTGCAGACGAAACTGATACCAAACAAAATATTACTGATGTAAATATTACAATGATAAAAGACTGCATAAAGTAAGATACTTTTCGAACAAACTTTAAACCTTTCCTAGAACAGGTTGAATATGTGTTACAGCATTAGATCGATTTGGCATTGATTCCTCTTCAAATAAATATACATGTTTCCTTAATAAACCCCCGCGCTAATGAGCGCTTTTTAAAATAACCCTATATAATTTTTCTAGTTCATTAAAGAAAATGACGTCCATGAGGCTGAGGAAATTCGCGAAATCGCCAGCTCACTGAAGCTAATGGAGTTTGTTTACAGTGATCAAGGTGATTAAGTGATTAGGGGGAATAACTCTTAAAAGTTTTCATATGGACTAACCTATAGGACATTTTTAAGTAAATTCCTTATAAAATCCGTCTTTCAACTTAATTTGTCACCTCTTCAATAATTATGTAACTGTATAAGAATTCTATAATAGAGGAATTTAGAAAATTAGAATGATTTATGAATTTTAAAAATAAAAATAATTAAAGATAAATATTATTCAACAAGCTGTCCAAGGAATGCCATGAACTAACCCCCCCCCCCTTCGTTTTTAAACTTTGATGTCAATAGCTCTAAAAGGACTAGAGTTCATTGAATTGTATCCCGTTCTGATAATTGCTACCTGACATCAATAAAAGTGGCTTTATTAATTGTGGTCAGAATATGAGAAACCTAAAAAGAACAAATCTAAATCTGAAAGAAACAGAAAGCTAACTGTGTTCTTAGAAACAAACTCTGTTGAGTCACATTTTGTCCGCTGTCACGAAATATCCGCCTTTTTTCGAAAAAAAAAATCGTCACATTATGTCCGCCGCCAGGAAATATTCGCCTTATAAGAACTATCGTTACGTTTTGTCTGCCCTTACAAAATATCCACCCAAATATAGAAAGTAACATATATATATATATATATATATATATATATATATATATATATATATATATATATATATATATATATATATATATATATATATGACTTTGTGCAGTCGTAGGTGCAACATAATACATATCCTACGTATTGTAATTTTGATACAAAAATAACATTAAATTACATTATCTGTAACATTTATGGCTCTTAAAATGTGCTTTTAAGACAATAATTAGGAATAAACGCTGAAATGGATTTCACGTCGTCACTGTCTTCGGTTCTTTTAGCAATGCAGGAGGGTGAAGAATGACGCATCACTCGCTTGAGTATTCAAGACGTCCATGGACATTTAAAAAAAACACTGTTAATAGAACATCAGAAGACACATACCAGCAATCTAAAAATTATTTTTCTTTTTTACCAAAATAATTATCTGTGCCGATATATACAAAATATATGCCGCAATATGGCAAATTTAGAGGTTTCGGGCATTGGGAAAAAAAAAAAATTCGTAGACCAAACCAGATGGTCAACTTTTTTGAAATTTCACAATTTGGTGACTTTTTACAATATCTTTCATGTATTTGCCTAAAAAAGCAAATCCATAGGGCAGAAATACAAAAAATATGGGGGAAATGTGATAATTTGGCGCTTTTCCAACAAATTCCCATAGAGTCCAATAGTAAAATTTGACAACTTTTGAGATGGCCCCCTAAGAAATCGGGATGGTAAGCATTTAATTTTTTTTATCTTAAGATAATAAATATTATATTAAAAAATCATTCAAGAAAAATTATCAAAATATCTAGGGTAGAAATAATTAGACTCGGCCTCGTTAAATTAACATAACTGCTTTTAATTAGTGAAAAAAAATTAATATAGAAAGCATAGAGAAATTCACTTTTATAAAGATACCCACTTCAGCCCCAACCAGGGATATACAGTGTATATACAGTCGACCTTCAGATATCCGGACACTTCAGCTTCCGGACGACTTTTTCTGGGAACGGTATTTTTTAACGTTATTTTTTCTCGTTTTTCCGGAATTCCGCGTTCCGTATCCAGACGGGTGGTTTTTTTAACCACAAAATGCATTTTTATATTATATTTCACTTCATTTATCCGGACTGTAATTTTTAATTGGTCACTCAAATTTCGGGAGCTGGATATTAATGGTTGTAAAAACACTGACCTGGCTGTTTGTTTTAAAGACGATCATCTGCGACCTATAATCAATGATTCGCTGCAAGGTTATAATAATTATAGGTCGATATATATATAGCGATACTCTACCATTTCATAAAAATAAGTTTTGTGTTTGTGTAAACAATCCATTTTATTTATTTTATTTGACTGACATTGGGCTACTAATGATTTCATTCAATTATTATTTTTGAACGATTAATGGAGATTTGCTGAAATCGTTAAATTATATATCTGAGAATATATTCTTCTGCAAAGCTGCAACAGTTCATCTAAACAAAAAAAAATATTATTAAAAGAAATGCAGAATTTGACCAAGTTATGACGCATTCTAATTTGCTCCACATATAGTATCCAATGCAGTAAAGCTCAAAATGAAGCTCCGAAAACCGAAAAATATTTTAAAGCAGAACTGTACTCGCTTTCTGAAAACGGCAGCGATGGGTAAAGACACCTACTGACACACATGGAACTCATGTCAAATCCTCTAAAATCTTTTTGAATTGACCAAATGACAATCAAATTAATTACATTTTTTAACAATGATTTCCTGTTTCCATTTATGTTTTTTTATATATATATAATCTAATGAATATAAAAATTACAAGGAACTTTAGCTATTGAAATTTTTAACAGCTTATATAGATTTCAGGTTTAGTGCCGGTAGATACCAAACACGTGTATTTTCTAACACTGTAAAAATGCTGTTCAGAGAGAAATTCGGTAAAATCTAAAAATTGTGTTTAATATGTCGAATTAGTCAAACTTCAAAAATCAAGCTTAGGTTACGTTAATAAAATGATCTTTTTTTAGCTGGATCCCAATCATTTTCTGTAGTTTGAAATTTTGACGTCATTTTGTAACGTCAACGTTGACGCACGATACATGTTTTTCTTGTCATTTGATACATTGTGATATAGGAATTTAGATTATCTGGAAAACAATTTAATGTGACCAATAAAAGTGTATGTTACAAATAAACTTAAATTATTATAATTTAAGATCTAAACTAACAAAGTATTTGCTATTCATTTAAAACCAATTGCCTTGCAAAAAAGTGCTCACAAAACAACACAAACATTACTTTTTGTAGTCTATTTTGAGAAACAACATGTGACTAGAAAACCAAAAATTGATATTTTCTTTTTTTTTTTACGTTCCATATATGCTTCATGACAATATATAATACATGTAGTATAAAAATTGACTTGTGAATGCTACGTATTATTATTTGTGTGAAAGAAGAAAATATATAAATTTAAAAAAGTAAAACATACAATCATTGAAGAAATATCGCCAGCCAGACTCCACAGACATCTGAGTCGTAAAGATTTTCTTGTGGGTCCGGCACTTCTTCATTACAGAATTGTATCCAAAAACTCTACAAACATTTTGACACATCGAGGCACACTCAGTCATCGATTGAGGTTTGTACTCTCCTAAAATTTCGTTATTTGACTTTTTATTATCTAAGTCTATGTTTGCGGCATATTCCCGAGAAAATATGGTAGCTTGTGACACCTCAAGGAAGACACCAATTAAATAGATCCCCAAAAGATTGCTCATATTGTTGTTTGTGTGCAATACAAACGACCGTGTACCTGGAAGAAATTGGAACTTGATATTCAAGCTACCAGATATAAATACTAGAGCTTAAATGTATAACCAAACGTGATTGGCTGGTCGTTATGTATTCTGTATTAGCAATCGCTGAAATATTGATTGTGACAAAAAATGATTGGATTCTAAGCATGAATAATAAAATCTGATATGGAGCTTAATAATAAAATGGTATATTGAATACCTTTCATATAATCAGAAAATACAGGAAAATGTGAATGTACACTTCCTTTATTTCTATCTTGGTATTTTTATGCAAAAAAGTATAATAAATTACAAAACAGAAAATCTAAGATACAACTACCATTCTTATTCACAAATGTGCTTTATATATATATATATATATATATATATATATATATATATATATATATATATATATATATATATATATATATAATCTACTTATTAAAAAGATAACTAAAATTCACAAAATTATCGAAGAGCATTCCATTAATTTTTTAATTACTTTGATGCTGAACAAAAATGTAAGGAAAGAAAGAACTACGCACGCTAACTCTCGATTCCCGCCTACATTTTACACCCATTTAAATCAATACTAATGTTAATTTGGCCATTAAAACTACTTTGAATACAAAGAAGAGTTCAATGGTAATTGATTAATAGTTTTAATATATGTACCAGTGTCAAATTATTAATTACTCTTAATTACATCTCTTTTTATAACGAGGGTAGACGATGTTTTCCATTGAAATTAGGCTTCAAAACATCCCCAGAATTAAAAATATTCTTGGATATTGATAAATGGCCCTTAAATCTGTTTGTACAATTAACTCCTGTATTGATTGATAAAGTACAATTTTTTTAGCTGTAAACCCCGTTGAAATTTGTGATCTAATACATATTATTTTTGCTGTTTTTTGTCTGTAAACATATGCCCCCCCCCCCTCCCGTGAAACAACAAAAGCTTTGGTATGAATTTCTTAAATAACGTTTCTTAATACATGTAAAAAGGAATTTTTGTTTCATGGGGGGGGGATATGTTTTAAAATATTTTCCGTTTTCCATTGATTTCTATAGTGAAAAACTCACGTTTTTTGGTAAAATTATAGAGTTATCCCTCTTTTTTCCCCCAAATAAGATATGTTTTGTAAAAATGAATATAAATATCTATATACATATGAAAAATTATTCAAATATATTAACTTTTGAAAATTGACTTGGAGGTAGGCGGGAGAACAAAACAATTGTTCGCAGTTCTTCATTCATCTAGTAAATGGTTTCTTTTCTAATTATTACTAGATGAAATCCAGCGCAATCGCGGGGAATCGGAATTCTTGCCACTGCTAACTGATCAATTCGAATAAAATACATGTAACTTATACTTTCTACTGACAGTCAATCAAAGGTTTATGGCAAGAAGAAATACTTTGTACAAAATCCAAAAGTAGGAGAGCCCCCTCCATTTCTTTTTTTTACTTTAAAAATATTAACTTCATTTATTGACGTTTTCACCTGAAGTGTTAGCATCTTTATATTTTGATACACTGTACCCGTTGTACTGTTATTACATATTACATATATTAAACAAGTTTCCATTTCCATCATAGATTTTAAAAATTTGAACATTTTACTAAATGTGTCAGCAAATTTTAAAGGTAAAATTTAAGTTTCAAGCTCCTTGTGTATAGCCCTCATATTTTTTTTTTTTATTTTATCAGATTCAGTAAATTAAGAAAACCATGAATACATCGCGCTTTTACTTCATATATATATATATATATATATATATATATATATATATAATTTAATTCTGGTTGTAACGATGTATTTGATTGGATAAAAAATTTACTTTACATCGTATAAAATGGGCTGCCTACGTCACAATGACTTGCGTCAAAAACGTATCGATCCGCCTAATGTTACATTCAAATTTTGTACAAATTGAAGTCATTATTTATGGACAATTATCTTTTTTTCTTACACCAAATGAATGAAAATTAAATTATAAGAAATGAAATTAATAGCTACCCAATATATACGGTATAAACTGGGTTGGAACAGTTTACGCTTTTTTTATAAACCGCTTCGCGTAAACTGCTCCAACCCAGTTTATACCGTATAAAATGGGTAGGTATTAAATTCATTCCTTAATTACAATGACATTTTCTTTTCAGGAAGTTAATTAATGCACATTCAAATTGTGCTTTGATTGTGAAAACTACACTATGTTCTCATGCACTATTTATAAAATTGTGAGTTAATAAAATAAAAAATTTTTAAAAATCATAAATGAACAATTATCAAATGAAACATTATATATGACGCTGTTCACGTAAAGTGCAAAAAAAATATATGTATACAATGTTCTCAAGGAAGTGGGACCGTGAAAAAAAATATCACCAGTTATGAAAGTCATTTTTGTCAAACATTACTTTGTTTGTTCAAAATGTACTTCAGTCACTTCATAAAACCTTTAAATATTCAAAATGTTTTTTGGCTCTAAAAATAATAATAACAATTATAATAATCTGTATATTTGCTTACACAGAATAGGAACTATATTACACATACAAAGTCGTTAAACAGTTCATTGTGTTATGGCTTTATAGCGAGTTCCAAAGTGCAATTGGATGTTTATCTATTTGTTTTAAAACTGATAACTGTTCTAAAACTTATAATTATCGAATAAATGAAGAAAATATTTAAACACATATAAAAATCAAAATCGGACCATCTTTAAAATAACTTTGTTTGATGTACCAACATTTTTCCAGGTGGGTATATATAAATATTATAATTTTCATAAAAGTAACAGAAATTTATTATTATTAACTTAATGATGAAACAATCTTAACTTCCCAGGAACCCCTCTCCCTAAAAAAAAATTAAGAATATATTTAAAAAAAAAACAGTAGTAAAAATGATTAAAAACAAGACTATTCAAACAGGAATTTTGAGAAAAATTGCATTAGCAAAACTAGTCCCCTAAAGGCAAGTGTAATCTGGTTCCCATTAAAAATTGAAAATGCCATAATTCCGTCGAAAATCATTGAAGCGAAACAAAACGCAAGCTTTGATCTATAACTCATCAAGATACACTCACATACCAAAAATCAGCTCAATATCTGCAAGCATTTAGAAAAAAAACGTGCGAAAAAGCAAGTGGGACTAACTGACAGACAGTCAGAGAGACAGCTAGACATACGATCAGACAGACAGATAGACAGACGCCGAGGAAACTAAAAGTTCTCTCCGTTTTCACCGGTAGGGGACTAAAAATAATTGGATAGGTACGATTTTGACCGGTTCGGAGTTTATCAAACAAATCATTTTTTTTTCTGTAAAGGTTTTGGTAAATAAAAAACAACTCTTGAATTAATAGAACTGCCCTATGTGAAGAAATATTAATATAGAAAGCACAGAGAAATTCACTTTTATAAAGATACCCACTTCAGCCCCAACCCGTGATATATACAGTGGACCTTCAGATATCCGGACGCTTCAGCTTCCGGACGACTTTTTATGGAAACTGAATTTTTTAACGTTATTTTGTCTCTTTATCCGCTATTCCGCGTTCCCTATCCGGACGGTATTTTTTCACCAAAAATGCATTATTACGTTATATTTCGCTTCATTTAACTGGACGGTAACTTTTAATTGGTCTTTCATTTCTGCTCAAATTTCATGAGCTAGGTGTTAGTTGTTGGAAAAACCTGTAATCAATGTAATCGCCTGCAAGGTTAATTATAGGTCGATATATAGATTCTTTAACGGATCATAAAAATTAAGCATTGTGTTTGTATAAAAAATCCATTTTATTTATTTGTCTGACATTGGGCTAGAAATGATTTCATTCAATTATTATTTTTGAACGATTAATTGAAATGTGTGGAAATCGCTGAATTATATATATGAGATTATATTTTTTCTGCAATGTTGCAATGGTACATTCACGTTTAAGCAAAAAAAAAGTATTAATCGAAATGCAGAATTTCGACCATGTTATGACGCTTCCTCATTTGCTCCACATAAAGTATTCAATGCAGTAAGACTCAAAATGAAGCTCCGCAACCGAAAAAATATTTTAAAGCAGAACTGTACTTGTTTTCTGAACACGGATGGGAAAAGACACCTACTGTCACACAAGAAAGCTATGTCAAATCTTTTGAAATCTGTTTAAATTAACCAAATGACAATCAAATTTATCACATTTTTACAATGATTGCTGTTTTCATTTATGTTTAGTGCCGGTAGGTACCAACACTGTAAAAATGCTGTTCAGAGAGAAATTCGATAAAATCTAAATATTGTGTTTAATATGTTGAATTAATCAAACACAAAAAATCAAGCTTATATTACATAAATATAATGATTTATTTTTAGCCTAATCCCAATCATTCTCTGTAGTATGAAATTTTGACGTCATTTTTGTAACGTCAACGTTGACGCATGATACATTTTTTTTTTTCTTGTCATGTGATACATTGTGGTATAGGAAGTTAGATAATCTATAAAACAATTTACTGTGGTCACTAAAAGTGTATGTTACAAAAAAAATTAAATTATTTTGATTTATGATCTAAACTAACAAAGTATTAAAACAATTACCTTGCAAAAACGTGGTTGAAAACAACACGAGCATTAATTTTTGTAGTCTATTTTTTAGCAACAACGTGTGACTACGTAGAAAACCAAAAATTGATATTTTCTTTTTTTACTTTCCATATGATTGTTGACAATATATAATACATGTAGTAATTATCAAGCATATAAAATTGATTTGTGGATGCTACAGCATGTAAAATATTAGAAAGCTATTGCAAAATTCACATGGCCGTAGGAACCGGATGGGTAAGGGGGGCCGTGCCCCTGCAATAATTTTGCCGATATATAGATAACTATAGAACTATACAATACAAAGCTACTATATGCTTTTGCCCCCTCACTAAAAACTTTTTTTTTTGCTTGTCAAGGAATTTTTGGTAGTTGATAATGCCCTCCCCAACTGAAAATGTATGGCTGTGCCCCCCCCCCAACTGAAATTGCTTCCTACGTGCCTGGTATATGTATTTTAACTTTATTCTTCAATCTCACGATGTGATGTTGCATATCCGAAATTTAAAACAAATACTTTGATTCATTACCCTTGATTGAAATTAGTGTGTTCAAAATGCTAACGTAAAACATACTTTTGAAATAGAGGTAGAATATATTATATGTATAAAAATGTCAAAAGTATGACTTAGTTGAAATTATTATTGAAATATTTCGTACACTAGTTTGCAAGCACATTTTGGGTACGAAAAGAATCGATGAGTTCAAAAATATAACAAAAAGTAAATGATAAAAAATGTTTATCACCTTTGCCGATACGATCTATGTACAGAACTTGAAAATATATATACACTATATATAACTGACCGTCAGGTGATCAAGTCATCGATAAGTCATAAGATTTCAATACAAATAGTATTTGTTATTATATTAATATATTGCCCAGAACACCCTCTTTATAAATTGGCTGTACTTAAGTACATAGTTTACAAAAACAAATCAAAACCAAACTCGGAAATCAATATGTTTTGAACGCATTTTAAAGCTTCGGAACTCCTCTACATTGCTGAGTGGATTGCTTTTTTTAAAGTCCGTAGACAACTTTTAGCAGTTAGATACTTGCAAACTTTTGACTTTTTAAGTAAAATTCAAAAACTTTTCAAAAACTTGCATTATAATAGCTAAATCTGCGTGTCACATTTGGTACAAAATATTTTTATTCATGAAAGTGCACAATGTAGTAACTTGAATGCATTCAATGAAATATCAAGTTTCACATAAATGTACCTCCATTTACATTTGTAATAAATTTTACAATTATAATCGTGAGCCATGAGAATAATATCTGCAGTCCACCTCAACACACATTTCAGATATCTACTAACAGCCATGAGAATAATATCTCCAGTCCACCTCAACACACATTTAAGATGTTGTCTTTTGGACATGACACGTCTTCATTTAATCCAAGGAAGCTACAAATCCCTTTGACATATCTAGGCACACTTCATCAATGACTGAGAGTTGTTTATTCTTAGTTCGTTATTTGATATTACATTTTTATTGTTTACATTCTAGTTTTTTTTATATTTGCTCGAAATAAAGGTAGCTTGAAAAGCTGTAAACAATAAACAGATCACCCGTAGACTTTGTTACTTTAAATTTGGTGACCCTATAAGTTATAGTGTTCAAAACATTTCGGTTACAATATTTAATAATGCTAAGCTGTGAAATTCAGACAGTAGGTAAGGCCTAAATAAAATAATAACTTGGTTCTCAGGCCAGTTTTCTCAAAAATAAATGCGGTAGGCAGTTTTTGTTCTTTTTTACTCATAAAAAAACAGACGCAGGATTTTTTATTTATTTTTTTTTATTTCAAAATAAGCAACTTTTAATCAACAGTACTTCAACCTGTAAACATCAAGATCATCTATTTTTTCTTCTTTCTCTTTTTTCTTGCATTTTCTACATTCCGATGATTCGTGTAATGAAATGACGGCATCCTAGCAACCAGACAACTTGCAGATCCCGACACTTTTAGTCAATTATTAACGTATGACACCTAATCTAAGAGTGTTTCAGTACTTTAAATGGCGCTTATGATTTTTTGAAACATCGTGAAATTTATCAGTCTTTGGTTTATCCACACTAAATGAAATCAGCAAATCTTCCTGAAGCTTTTCTGGAACAGTCCAAGTTCGAGGTTGAGGAGCCGTCTTTGATAGCGTTATTGAGTGTTTTAACATGGAACAACGTTCAGAAACCCCCACTATGTACCTTGGAAGTATTACAGTCATTCCCTTATGAATTACACTGAAGTCAATGCCATCATGACCAAACTCAATCTTGAAGCCTTAAACTGTTAACTCCACGGCCATATTTGTGATTTTTAACGCGGTCACTAATCTGGATCTTAATGTTTGTCAAACATTTTACTGACGGGAGTATCTAAAATGCGGTCAAAATGCGGTCAGGGATTCCGGACTTTTTTTGCACCGTACGAGCGCAAGAGAGAAATATATTTTATTCATTTGCGGATAAAAATGGGTAATGCACAGTATAATAAGATGCCTAAAGGCCTTACTGTGACCCTTTTTTGTCTGTTTTTGTTGACACTACTCTAAAACCAACGATGTATCAGCTGACAAAATTTGATGATTCTAAGGCACTTAGAATCTAAAATATTGAGATATATAAGTATGAAGTTCCAAGAGAAGGTCAGTGTAACCTATGTTTTAGTTGACACAATATAAGTACGTCACAGTCGTAGTATTCTACAGCTCACTTAAAAGGAAAGGTAGAGAAAATTAATATATTCTACTCTAATTACAACTGCAACATGGTTCATCTTCACTGAAATTTTTATTAACCATGTTGTAATATAGCTCTGGTACAATTCAAGTCAAAACAAATATTAAGGACATGTAGCATTTAAATAGAATTCATATAGTTTTTACATTAAGTTACCATTAAGTTGTCATTGCAACACCGTTAATTGACTTTAAGAATAATATACACATAATTATGTATCTTAGTTAAGTCTATAGGTTTTACAGAAATCGGGGAAGTGGCATTTTTTAAAACAATTATCACAGAAAACTAAAAAGCTAGAAATACAGAGGAAATCCATTTTGCCATCGCATAAGCTCTTATAATCTTTAATATATGACAGTGAAATTCTCATTAGTTTCACACGTTGTCTTTTTACTACTAAACCGACTTTTAAAAATTGATGAATTTATAAGGATAGAACTGAGTCGTATTTTCGTTGCTTTTGAAAAAAAGGACGACCTCTTTTAAGAGCATGAAGATCAAACAGAATATAAATTGGTTTTATTTATGATGACAAATATATTTATGATTCTCCTTTTTTTTCTAAATTTCGTTCAAGTTCTGCTGTTGAAATATGTATTAATCCATTCAAAAATTTCTAAGAGGAAAATATTATAAAATATTTTTTCCTTATTTCCTTCTATTATTTTTTCCCCAAATGACATGTTTCTATGAAATGTTTATCCCCTCATACGTAGCTGAACGCATAATAAATGAGCTCATTTTATTTTGGAAAAAAAGGTTGAAATTTAATGCCTCTTGATCGGCTTGTGGTGCATAGAGGCGTAGCACTGTGGAGTCGTATTATAAAAATCAATGGAACATAAATGTGCATGAATAGATCCCTTTTAAACCGGTTTATTTTAAAATTTATTTTTGTAAAGCTATTATATTATCACATGACTTTAATATTTATTGAAATATCATGTTATATCCCATTCTGTATTGAATTTGGTTTGTTCACCTTATTTGACAGTCACGTAATAAATGCATATAATGTTAAATGCATGTGTAGCGCCGTCGAGCAGTAAACGGCTTTATTTATTCCCTCATATAGTAAATAGTAAAATGAAAATATTTCCTCTGTTTTAAAATCTCCTCAATGTTTGAAATAAAACGATCTGGTAAGTTTTATATACAATTTATTTACAGGGACAGGTGCCCGTAAAACACATCACAATCATATGAAGACAATAATCCAGATCTTTTGAACGTTCTATATACACATAAATCCCAACGACACAGTGACCAACTGACCCAAAATTCCCCCCATATATATACCCGCTGGCTGATGCTCATAACGAGCATCACCTCAAAACAAGAAGAAATGAGAAACAAACTAACCGATCCTCGCGAGGAGCATCGAGTAGCTATATCTAAAAATAGTTATACAAAACAATAATTGACCGTTAGCATAAATAAATATTAAGTAAACAACAATTTTTTTAATTAATCTAAATCACTACAACTCCCCCACGCTTAACTTTTGACTCCGTTCAAAAGATAAAAATAATACACATTACAAATCAATATCAACAAAATAGGTTATACGCTGTATGTACAGTTAGACATTATTTTTAAACAATATTTACAGTCCTATGTTTTCACAAGTAACTAAAGTCTCCTGAGGTGAACCTAATGTTACCCTCCTCGAAATGTTTCAAAATTTCGGACAATACTTCCGAAGCTACACTTTCGTAGTCTATCTCACTCGGGGTCAAATCCTCGGAATATACCACATGTGTGTCCCGGCTAACTTCTATGGTGCCGTCAGGGTAGTTCCTTGTGGTTTTATTTAAGAGGAGACACACAGTTGATTTTTTGATATTGTTATTGTCCATGCAATCCTCACTCGCGATATCACTGTCGGTGTCTCTGAATTCTACTTTTCAACCTCCATCTGAATTCTGGTCCTCCTCGATTTCTTCTTCCCTATCGCTGTCGGCCACAACAATTCGCTCGTCATCAATGTCGCAATAATCCAAAAGTTGATCGGCCCGATCCTCAAAGTAATTGGTGTTCATCGAAATAATTTCCAAATCCTGCATGAAGTCAGATTGTCCAATGTCACAATATTGGGGAGTCTGGTCCATACGAATGATCTCGTCCTCGTCCGATGAAATGTCCTCGTAGAGATCACTTAGCACATAAACAGGCTTCTTTGAGGATGAATAGAAGTCCCTGTTAACATTATTTCCTTGAGTCCGCTCCACTTCTTCGTTAACACTCAAAGTTTATGCACTTTCTTGTAATGTCACTTCAAGTTTGACGATCTAAGAAAAAGTTGCTGACAAAAGTTACATTTTAGCGATTTCACTTGAGACTGGTGTTGTTCTTTCAAATGTATTTTCAAATTACACTGATGATTAAAGAGAAATCCACAAATATCGCATAAAAATCCCATCTAATCTCGTTAAAATCCTAATTAAAAGTGTCAGTCTCTGAATCTCAACGGTCGTTTAACTAGTCGTCCAAATCGAGTCGTCTTGGTAACGGGACTTTTAGGGCTGTCCTTAGACGTTTGCTCTTGTTTATCGTAACTTGATTGGCTGTCGGCATGTGACTGTTCTGCTTCGGCAGATCTGGTCAAAGGGGTGACTGGCGGTGACTTCAATCGAGTATGTTCGGGTCTCTCGCTCGCAGCTGGCACGCGTCGGTAGTGAACATCTGGTGTCTCGCCACTTGTGTATTCGGATTCTTCAGACTGGAGAGTTGGACGCTTGCCCCCTTTGTCGGCATGAACAACTACTGGTTTTGATTGTTTCGAATGTCTTATTTGATAAAGTACATCACTCAACCGTTTTTCTATAGTCCACGGGCCTGTCCATATTCTGGCTAATTTTAATTTAGTTCCTTTAGCTACTTTTGTTTGACTTCGTCTCACTAAATCACCAATGTCGTAATTAATTTCACGCACATTTCGATCGAAATATGATTTCTGTCTTAGAGAAGATTTCTTTGAAATTTCTCTGGCATATTCGTGAATTTCAAAGAGTTTTTCTTCTAACAAACGGACATACGCTACTTGGTTCAACTCAACCTTTGGACACAGGTTATTTTCATCTCCGGTTAAAACATCAATCGGCAATCTAGCTTCTCTTCCAAACACCATTCTGTATGGTGAAATACATGTAGTCTCATGTGGGGTAGTGTTATACGCAAGAACAATTCCGTCAATATAATTGTCCTAATCTGTCTGATTCGCACTAATATACTTTGAAAGCATGTCTTTGATTGTGCGATTCATTCTTTCCACCATTCCGTCAGACTGTGGGTGATACGGTGTGGTTCTAGTTTTGTCAATTTGCAATAAATAGCACATCTGCTGAAAAAGTTTACTTTCAAATTGTTTGCCTTGGTCAGAATAAATTGTGCCTGGGCACCCATATCGTTTAATCCAACCTTTGAAAATAACTTCGGCCACTGTCTTAGCTTCGATGTTCATTAACGGATATATCTCAGTAAATTTAGTAAAATAATCCATCAATACTAAAATATACGCATATCCGTGTTTTGATTTTGGAAATGGTCCCGCAATGTCAACTGCTATTCTTTCAAATGGTTCTCCACTCAGGAAAGTTTTCATGTGTGACCTCTTTTTCCGAGACGGGTTTTTCCTCTCCTCACAAATATCACAAACCAATACATAGTCCTGAGTATACTGACGCATTCTAGGCCAGTAATAACGTGAATTTCTTATTCTCGCTAATGTTTTTGATATTCCCATAGGTCCAGCCACTGTAGAATCGTGCATGTGCCACAACACAACATGGCGCATGTTTCGTGGTAAGGATATTTTTATTTCCTCCTTTTTGTCTAAAATCCAACGAATACACAACACACCACGGTTAATACATAATAAGTCCCATCTCGAATACCAGAATTTACACTCCGAATTTTTTTCCAGATATAACTGATAATGGCGGTTTTTCACCATTTTCCAGCCATCGTATTATGACTTGCATTCCGCTGTCTTTAGCTTGATTCTCACGAATGCTTTCATAGCTTAACGACATCATGGGCTGCTTCCGTGCTTTGGCTCTAGCAGGTCTATTACATCTCGGCTTTAGAGTAGGCGAAACAACAGCACATTCAGAAGTATGTACATAGTTTTCTTCCTCATCAAATAACAGATTAAGTTCTAACACACCGTCATGGTCATTATCTGTAGAATAATTCCTTAGTTCTGTTACATGTGAGAATTTCTGATTGCCATTGTAGTCATTTTTCTCGCGTTTACATTGTTAGCAGTTTAATTCACAAGGCAGACGAGATAATGCATCCGCATTTCCATGTCGTTTCCCTGCCCGGTGTTCGATCCGGAACAAGTATGGTCCAAGTTGTTGCAACCACCGCGCAATTTGACCATCGGGTTCTCGAAATCTATGAAGCCATACTAGTGATCCATGGTCTGTTCTGAGTAAAAACTCTCTACCAAGAAGATAATGCTTATAATGTCTAACAAAATACACAACTGCTAGCATTTCTTTGCGCGTAACACAATAATTCTACTCAGAATTATTCAATACACGGCTTCCATATGAAATGACAACTTCTCGTCCATTTTATATTTGCGACAGCACAGCACCAATAGAACTTTTACTGGCGTCAGTGTCTAATACAAAGTCTCCACCATCTGGGTCTGGGTATCCTAGAATAGGAGCTGAAATAAGTTTCTCTTTCAAAGTTTGAAAGGCTATGTCACACTCACTGGTCCAATTCCACACACTACTCTTTCCAGTCAGGACGTGCAAACATCTGGCAATTTTAGCAAAGTCCTGTATGAATCGTCGATAATAAGCTGCTAATCCAAGAAAACTTCTAAGTTCTGACACAGTTTCGGGCTCTTTCCAGTTCTTAACAGCCTCAATTTTTGAGGGGTCGGTTTTAATACCATTCTTAGATACAATATGTCCCAGAAAGCTAACCTCACGTCTAAAGAAATTGCACTTCTTAGCCTTCAGTTTTAAATTTACACTTTGTAGCCTGTCAAATACTACGCGGGTATGTTAAGGCTACACCCAGAGATATACTACTTGCCTCTACAATATGACGTCATAGTAAGCTGCATGACGTGAAGATTAGAAATAATGATTTCTTAATATCTATATTTAAAGTTTAATTTCAGGTCCAAGAAATGAATGGAATCATTCAAAAACATTATATAAAAAAAATCATGTCGTTTTTTGGTGGTATAAACAGCTAAGTATTTATCACGGGGGTTAAATACCAAACCCATGACGTCATAACTAATGATCAAATATTTGCCGAGTGAAAATTAAACGTGACGAGAATTCATGTAATATGTAAAATGGGAGTTTTAAAGCATATACTGTGAATGTTTTGTGTGATTCATAAGGAATTAAAGATTAAGAATCAGGTACGCTGATATATTCTAATCATGTTTTCTTATAATGAACACAGGCAGTGCTTTAAAATCCCGATCAGCCTTTCCTCTGTCGTTCTATTACAACAAAGTTGCAAAAGTTCAACATACGCTGCATAGTTTGAGACATAATTTCTGTTTGTATCGAAAGCTTGTATTCTATAGTACTTGGAAAGTGCTGCTAGTAACGTGTGATTAACATGACTTGATGACAATTCCTTGATCGTTTGTACAAAATGTAATAATGCGAAACTTTGGAATAATTTTTTCTGTGTCGGGAGAGTAGGATTCTAGCAGCACTTTTCATGACCCAGTGATGTTTTTACATAATTATTTTCACAAAAAGAATTGAATTATCCCCGGGGTAGTGTTGAACTTTTTACTTTTTCATTAAGGCATTTTTTCTATTTATAGACGTAACGTGATGACGTCGTAGTGAAGTGCTTCTTTTAGCCTAAGACTCAATGACGTCTATACAATGGATAATAATAGTAAATGTTTTATCTACGGTTTTTCCGATTTATCAATGTTACATTTTACGAAAAAAGTCTAAATTCGCCGAAATATGATCTGGGTACTGCCTTAACATACCTGCGTAAATTAAGATTTTCAAGATGTTCATCAAAACTTCGACTGTACACAATAATATCATCCAGGTAAAGCACTGCCACTTTCCACTGCAATCCAGTTAGTGCCTGTTCTATCACTCGTTGAAATGTTGCCGGGGCATTACATAATCCAAAGGGCATAACTGTGTATTGAAGCGCTGTTTTCTCTGTCTTCTTCACGCATCGGAATTTGATGGTATGCCATGTTTAAATCAAGTGACGAAAACCATGTAGATCCAGCGAGAGAGTCAAGATCATCTGCCACTCGAGGTATGGGGTATGCATCCTTAATAGTATCTGCATTAAGTCGACGATAATCGACACACAATCTCCAAGATTTGTCTTTTTTCTGTACTAACACAAGAGGTGAGGACCACGGGCTATTAGATCTCTCAATCATCCCTTGTTCTTCCAGTTTCCGGAGCTCCTCGTCCATGATTTCTCTCTTAAAAATCGGAACCCTGCGCACTGGTTCCTTGAAGGGTACTTCCTCCTTCACTTTAATGCGATGCGATGCTCTCCGATCGTTGCACGTTCCATAGGTTTACTAGGATCTGCAAACGCATCTACACGAGTCAAAAGAAAGTCCTTAAACTTTAAACTTTGTTCTTTTGTCATATTTCTACAGGCATCATTGAAGATTGGCTCTAGATATTCAGGCAGTCGATTATCCACTGACGTCACATTGCTTACTTCCGGAATGTTCACAGTTGAAACAGCATCCACAGGATCAAATACTGCTATTTCAGAATTCTTCCTCACCATTACATTAAAAACACGCACATATATTATATTCTGGCCAGTAGTCGCAGTTACTAATTCTCTCGCTACAGCAAGTCCATAAACACAAATGTTTTTAGTGGAACTATAATACCGTCAGCACCATTTGCACTACGCTCGAACGCTGCTTTAATCACAATTTCACAATGAGCTGGAACGACACTATACTCGATGCATACTACAGAATTACCCCGCACAATTTCCTCGTTTTGTGATTTAAGGGTACACAGATTAGATGCATAATTCCACTGGCATTGAAACCTGGTGATAAAGTCTTGTCCTAATAAGTTACTATTAACTTCTCCAACAAACACACGGAAAATCACTTGAAAACGTTTAAATGAAAGTAACATTTTGGCTGTTCCTATAACCTTTAACCTCCTGCCATCGGCTGTATGGAATATTTTCTTAACGCGCTCAAGTACAGGTCTATGTTCTGGAAGGATGCTAAGATAAGTATCCTCTGTAATGAACGTATTTATTGCACCCGTGTCTAATTTCCACTCTAATGATGTGCCCTCAACTAAACCATCTAACTTCATACCCGACTTTCCTTGAATCTCTACAAAGTCTCTAGCTTCATCATCCTTAGAGTCATAATTCAAGTGCATATTCTCAGCAACAACAGTCTGTGTTGATACAGTAACATTTCCCTTACTAGCAACGTCCGCAGTGTCCTGAGGTTGCCTGTTACCTATACAAGGCCGTTTTACTAACTCCTGTGTCGATGCATGGCCTACTGCCTCGACACTTTCAGGTTTAAAGGTTTCTGCAGTCTACTGTCATTTGCATTTTTCTTCTTAGGACAGTCTCTATACAAGTGTTGTGTTGAGTTACATTCGTAACATTTCTTTATTCTCTGTGCAGCTTCATTAATTTGTACTTCACTGTTTTGCAGGGGGCGTATCTTAGGTTTAACCTCAAAGTTTACAGAATCATTAACTCTGTAGACAGGTCTAACAACACGATTTTGACTATTTCTGGAACTTCTGTTTTCTGTTATTCTAATACATTCCTCCTGCATTGCTGCGGTCACAGCTTCTTGTAGCGTATTTGGTCTCATTCGCTTTACAGCAAGGCGAAATTCCTCGTCACCATCACAGTTGTCTAGATATGTCTTTAGACTGGCCTCCTCTACATAGTCTCTGTTGTTGGGATGTGCTCTCCTATAAAGATCAGCAATGGCTTGTCCGAAATCTCTATAAGATTCAGTTTTCATCTTTTTTCGTAATTTTGCCTCGGCGATGTAACTTTCCTTCAAGGCATGATGACCAAACCTGTCATCCATACTTTGCTTCAGTTGACTGTAATCCTCTAAACAGGTTTGGCTTTCCAGAAAGCCTGAAATGTCATCTCTTTGGCTTCATTAATGTCACAGAATAAAAAGTGGAATGTAACATTTTTCCTCAGCTATTACAGACAGAAGAACTTTTTTTCAAAAGGGGGGGGGGGGCACAGAATAAACAGTGGAATATAACATTTTTCCTCAGCGATTACAAGCAGAAGAACTTTTTTTCAAAAGAGGGGGGGGGGGACACAATAAACAGTGGAATGTAACATTTTTTTCCTCAGCTATTACAGACAGAAGAACTTTTTTTCAAAAGGGGGGCACAGAATAAACAGTGGAATGTAACATTTTTTTCCTCAACGATTACAAGCAGAAGAACTTTTTTTTATAAAAAAAAAAAAAAGGGGGGGGGTTAGTCAGAAAAAAAAATACATCTTACCTGAATAATCTTTCAATAGGAAAAAAAGGGGGTGTTCAAACTCGAAATTCTTATTTGGTGGATGGGAGGGGAGATTTAAACTTTTTGACTCTCTCGAAAACACATTGGAGAGGGGGGGGGGGGTATGGATATGCTGCAACAAAAAAATATGGGGAAGGTAGAGACAAGCTGCCTTTCAGTGAACATTTGCAACAGTAATTTCAAATATTTTTTGTATATGTGTTTAAAAAAATGTAACCACTGAGCAGTATTCGTAAAATTAGTAAACAATGTTATACAAGAGGATGGTAAAACCTTAGCGTTCCTATTGACTTTACATCACAGCAGCTTACTCGGACAACAGCCAAAAAGTTTAAAGCGCTAACTTGAATTAGTCCGGTGTCATATAGTGAGACTCACACCCCCATAGTGAGACTTCCCCCCGGAAATATGGCTATATATAGCGGTAAGACTCATCGGTGGGGGGGGGGAGAATTACTATATAGCGAGTCTTCCCCCCTAAACGACCATAGTGAGGCTTCCCCCTTCCATGTTCAGTAGTATTTTATTTACATCGACGATGTATATATATTTGCATTTTGATAATGATCTTATAAAATAGATACATGTATGAATAAATAAAGAAGTGCGCATTAAAAATTTATCGTGCACAGTAAATAATTGAATTGTTCCAAAAAGATTCTTATCAAAAGAAATACATTTAACATTTAATAGATCATTCCTCATGGACTCTTGGAATTTGCTTATGTTAACCTTCATGGGGAATGCAATAAATACAATATAGTAAAGAAAGATGTATACTTGTAACAATAACCTACATTTTTCATTTAGTTATCTCACATCAATATACATGTACATGTCATCCCATAATTATTTTTGGCTAACAAACTGATAAAAGGCTATTAAGATGTTTTAATTATTAATTAACGGAGAACTTTTATTCATATACTGAAAAATATTGTTTTACAATGAAATAAAATATTCCGGAAACTACATTTGAGGGGAAGTCTCACTATGCAAGGGGGAGAGACTGGCTATATAGTGAGACTTCCCCGGGAGAAGTCTCACTCTATTGCCAGTCGATCTTCCGGGGGGAAGTCTCACTATATAGCCAGTCTTCCCGGGGTATATCGCACTATATAGCCAGTCCTCCGGGGAAATCTCACTATGGGGAAGTCTCACTATACGACACTGACCCTCAATTGATTTCGAAAGATTTTCCACTTTTAAATATATGGTTTATCCAAAGAAATAACCCTCACATGCATTTAAATATAGGTCAGTAATAAAATTTACACGGTATAAGCTAAAATTAGGCATTTACAAATTATCTGAAAGCTAGAGTACCAATTTACCAACCCTGATATTTAGGCTGTTCAAGAAAACAATCATTTTATATAATAATATTTCAAGAATAAGAGAAGTGATTTGATAGCTTTTTGCCACTAACCAATAATGCAATTTAAAATTACACAAAGAAAATGATTGCAGATGCTTTAATTATAAATTCTCAAAATACGAGTCGGGTAAAGAAATTGCGTCTTTTATACAAAGGTAAGAATATTGTATTTCTGACATTTATTTTTCATAGAACAAAAAACAAAGAATAGTGCAGACATGCGTAAAAATTCACAATGAGTATATAATCTTTCTTCCAATGCCTGTAGTTTTAACATTAACTATTTGTTAAAAAAATATTTTAAAAATGGCGTCAGGTTATTGAATGACTAAGATACACATAAAGGTAAAATTTTCGACATCAATTCACATCAGTCGTATTTAAACTTTTAATGCGAGTATTTACTTTGGTTTTGTTTTTCTGTAAATTCTTAGATCCACGCCTTGGCTGATCTAATCGATGCCATGTAAAGTGTACTTTGATACACACGCACTGGCCATCATTTACGTAACAGCCTAGATAACTGCATGTTATTTGAAGACCCGCCACTTTGTTTTTCTGTAAATACTTTGATCCACGCCTTGGCCGTTCTAATCGATGCAATGTTTAGTGCATTCTGATACACACGAGCTGACCATGATTAGATAACTGCATGTATTTTGAAGACCCACCAGTACCCAAGCGATATTGTCTCTGTGACTCTCTCTGATTTATGTGTCGTTTTTCTTTTTTAAGATAGCCTGTTTGACAGATCGCCCATTCTTTGTCATTTGGCAGTTTTGTTTACATCTCTATATTTAGAAATCTTGTCATTTGCCAGGCCACCAGCTATCAATGGCAGCTTACACTGGGGCTTCATATCCGGTGTTACAAACTTAATGTGTCATCTCTCGAGAGAGATGACAAACATCCTCTGGCAATCCGTACGCAAATGTTTCCGCTTGTCCTCTAAACGTGGTAATAACATATCTAATGTCCACTGATTAAGCATGGCGATGTTCTCAAAATATCGAACGAACTCGCTCCATATCTCTGCCCCCTCGCCCTTAAAAGTGCGCTTGACTTGAATATTAAATCCTGATCCTCTTCCTGGCGTCTGCTCTCTAGATGTCTCATTCTCGATATTGGAACGTCGTTTGTTCAACACTTTCCACAACACTGCACAAAGAAACATAAATAACAAAATTCCAACAATGACTCCCGCTCCACGAGACAGACTGAGTAGATAATCCGTAGGGAAGAATTTATAACTTCCAAATGCTGTCAACACGCATAAAACCGCTCCAACCAGAAAATAAGAAATATATGAAAACCAAGTACTGGAATCGGCGCTCCCGGATTCTGCACTGCTTGTCATTTCACGCTCATTCCCACTAGCACTCCAATTGAGCGGTGTACTTGATATACCAGGAGATGGCGAAATCCTGTTGAATTCATTCATTAAATTTCTCCGCGCACTAGTCCTTGGATAAGGCGTATAATACGGAGCTGGACGCCTTGGAATCCTTCTTTGTGATTCCATATTCGTCGGTGTTTGAAACATTTTAAGTAGAAGGGCACAGTGAGCAAATAACACAAATATAACAAACGGATCCAGATTGATAAATCACTAAATTCACTAATTGGGTATTTTAATCCGGCATCCACAAGCTGGGCATTTATAGAAACGAACAATCACACGTCCACTCGTTAGATGCTCATGCGTGTTTTCCATTTTCACAAACATATTTTAGACGCATATTTTCACAAACACAGTTTGGACATTCCTTCCGTAAATAAAAATCCTCAATCCTTACTAAAACTAATTTTCCGGCATCATCATAGTCGTATATATATATGCAAGTCTAGGAGCAGCTGGGTTATTCCTGGAATCCATTTCTAGTATTTTAAAAACACACTATTTTAAACGGCGTCACTGTATACTAATTTGCTCCTCACACTAGCAGCTATTCACATGGTAACAATTTACGCATCTGAATTTGAACACGGAAAGCTCACAATTTTCACAAGACAAAAAGACTTTGTTCCTTGCCTGATTCCTTGGAAAATGCCGCAGTTTTCACATGAAAGATTGTAATTTTCAGTGTCCACTATAGACTTTCGAAATCCAGATCCGTTCTTGCGAATAGTATAAAAAGTTATATAAGAAAATTTCCTCATCTTCACATATAGAGTCCACTGACTGAATAAATTCACAAAATAAACATCACTGGAATAATGCGGAGAATCCCACCGCTGCCACCAGTTGTAGCGCCGTCGAGCGGTAAACGGCTTTATTTATTCCCTCATATAGTAAATAGTAAAATGAAAATATTTCCTCTGTTTTAAAATCTCCTCAATGTTTGAAATAAAACGATCTGGTAAGTTTTATATACAATTTATTTACAGGGACAGGTGCCCGTAAAACACATCACAATCATATGAAGACAATAATCCAGATCTTTTGAACGTTCTATATACACATAAATCCCAACGACACAGTGACCGACTGACCCAAAATTCCCCCCATATATATACCCGCTGGCTGATGCTCATAAGGAGCATCACCTTCAAAACAAGAAGAAATGCGTAACAAACTAACCGATCCTCGCGAGGAGCATCGAGTAGCTATATCTAAAAATAGTTATACAAAACAATAATTGACCGTTAGCATAAATAAATATTAAGTAAACAATTTTTTTTAATTAACCTAAATCACTACACATGGATGTCATAAAAAATATCGCAAGGGCATGCCCTAGTTTAATTAAAAATTTCAGTGATAAAATGTTTCTATATATCTTGTTGCATGGAAAGTGCTGCTGCTTTAAATAGAATTCGCATTTTATTAGTTTAAATTTCAATCGGGCTCGAGCTGAAGTATATGTAACTTTACCTAGCATTGAAGTTTAAAACTCGTAAAATGAGGATAAAATTTTCATAATGTAGAAAAATTCCTACCGACAGAACATAAGAAAATTTTAACTAATCTTCAGCCTATAATAAACTTCTGTAATTGATATTTCGCTATTTTTTAGACTGATTACTTTTCATGCAGTCGAACGTCTGAAAAATATCTTTGAAATCCCTGAATTTGAAATTAATGAATGCATATCTCCTTTCGCGGCACTGTTAAGGCAGCATAAATGGGGCGGTGCCTAATACTAGTACGTGAAATGTTTATTGTGACATCACACATTGATAGCGATTCCTCACAATACCAAGAAATGAAACAATAAACGATTATAAACTTGATACTTTATACAGGATCAAAACTTACCACTGCAAGGGATAAACAAATCACTGATTGCAATGCACTTTTCGACGTATTTAATGTGCAAGGAGAGGAGGATCAAATAATTTTCACAGTGAAAAATGCATTTTTAATTAAACAAATTATTTACAGATTTTAGATAAACCATTTATACTAATGTGAAATTAAAAGGAAATATTCCTTAACTTGAACAGTGCTGCTGCTTCCCTGAAATGGAGAACATTGCTTAATAAATACATAAAATACTTGAATATGTTATGTTCTTTAGAATTTTTTTCTTAAAATATTTATTTCATTGAACGTGCATTTGTGTTTATTTCATTTTGTAATGCATTGACCTGTGCATTTGATATTCATTTGATATCATACAGAAGTCAATTTGTCGAGCTCAAATTTATCACACTGACAATGATGGAGACGTCAGGTCAGGTGAAATCTGTGAATATGAATACATTGAACCGTGAACAAATCTGAGGCTTATATAGAGGCTGGAGAAGTATAGTATAGAGAAAACAAATTAAGCGGACAAAGATAACCATTCTCTTTCTTTTACGAATCTTGTTCAGCTTTAAGAGTGAAAGTTACAGGTAATATCCATTACTTATTGTAAACATTTCTACCAGCATTTGTGAGGAACTCTTCGTCAGCTAGTGCGAGGTTTTGACAGATTTTCTTGCTTCTATTTTTCTTTTTGAAATGCTGACAAAAAACAAAATATAGTGATAACTTTTTTATTCAAAATAAAAAATACCTTTTTATATTGATCAGCTTACTAGATGCTTCCATTTAAAATTCTTTTTAACCGCAATTGAATTTTGGGTTGCTCAAAAAACATTTAATTTCATAAAATTCAGATACACTCACGTTAAGATGATGGATATGATTGATCATACGTGTATCTTAAGGGAAAACAGATTGTACAGTTAAACAAGTGCATTTAGACGAAACCGCAGCGGAGGTTTTCAAGGCTCACGTGGCAGTTTCTATGACAATCTCAAAACTTGTAAATCTTTCTTGGTACACATGTGATACAGTGCCATGTGATTCATGTTTCCTATGTTAAATGATGTTCCGAATTAACTCATTTTTTCAGAACTATTTATCACATAACATTAAAGATCGCGCTCAAAGCTTATTTCTAACTAACTTGTCACATGAGAACGATGATCGCAAAAAATTCTAGTATTTATCTAGCTGCAGAACTGTAGCTCTCTGGTTGAAGAAACCAGAGAGCTACAGATCTAAGCATTGTAAAAACCTTCCATATACGGCGACGCTGTTTTCGCTCGCTTCTGGTATTATTTCTTGTATTTTATGCGTTCCCCCGCTATAAACATGGTATCCGTTAATTAACCGTATAGTTTAGTCCTATTCCCTATACTTTACTTACCTTTCAGCGGTTTCATAGCCCTATTGCTAAAGTAACACGCGCGAGTTTTATTTATGTAATTACCCTTCTATATACATATTGTCATTTCAATGCACAATTTGCATGATATTTAAACCTCCGAAATTTTTTATTTATTTAAATTTTCTCGTTAAGTGTTTGTTCTTTGAAAAACCTTTTTTTTCGCAAACCCCCAACATGGAATGTGATTTTTTTAACAGAAATTCAAAAACAATAAAGGGTTGATTGGAACAGTTGAAAGATAGATAAATTATTAAGAATAGGTATAGAATATATGGTTAGTTAACGGATACCATGTTTTAAGAGGTGGAAGGCAAAAGATACAAGAAATAATACCCGAAGCGAGCGACAAAAAAGCGGCACCGTAAATCGATGGGTTTTTATACGCCCGTCTTTAGACGGGACGTATTATGTTATGGCGTTCATGTCCGTCCGTCTGTCCGTCTGTCTGTCTGTTAGCTTTTCTCGTGTTTGGCTCATAACTTTAATACTATTAGGCCTAGGATTATCAAACTTTGTCAGCTGATACTTCTTGGGTAGACGGTGTGTCGCGCACAAAAAGTAGGTCGTTCTGACCTTTAATTAAGATGCTATGGCCAAATATGGAAAAATCCTGCCCGGCTCATAACTAGAAAACTATTAGACTTAGAATCATCAAACTTGGCCAGTTTATGCATCTTAGGTAGAAGGTTTGTCGCGACCTATTTGAAGGTCACTGTGACCTTTAATTGAAGTGAAATTTAAAAAAAAACTGTCTTTTTACTATTATATTACACAATCCCCCAAAAAATGTAAAAGTGTCGCAGTATCCTTATTAAAAAAATGTTAAAATCAAGAAAATACTTATTTTTTTTCATTATATACTTTACAGCAATCTATAACAAATATATTGTTACAAGAGAAATTCCTCCTCTCCCATGGGTGTAATTATCAAGCACTGGTCAAGGAGAATTTTGATAACAGAAAATTGCATGTCAAATTAGAGAGAAATTAATGAGTTTAGTGTGAGGAGCTAACTGGTAGAGCATCTCTGATCAAGCAGGTGTTATCTATATCTCTTGGGAATTGGGCAGAGGAATCAGCCATGTTGGATTACATAGTTTCTGTGGGCTAGCCTAACTTTTAAAATGAATTTGGAGAAAAGTAATTCAAACTAATTTGATATTGTATTATATGTATTATAAACTAATTTGATATCTTATATTAAACTAATTAATTAAAACTAATTATACTCGGAAGGGGGAGGGGTGATATTGGAATTAGCATGCCGGTTCTCCATATGAATTGCAGCTTAAAACCAGTCTGACATTGAGTCTAAAAAAAAAATCAAGTATTTCAAAAAAAAAATTAATTATGGTAGATAGTCCCTACAAATCTAAGAGTCAAGCAGAAACCTTATTAAAAATGTTGCATCAAGATTACATTTTTTTTCTTTTTATAAATCTTTGTAATAAATTGAAAAAAAAAAATCTTTGTTTTCAAATTTAATTTCAGTATGACATAAATATGCATTTTAATTGCACTACAAAGCAGATAGCGCAGATCCATTCATCCCTTGGGAGTAATGAGTGGACATGCATCCAGTTAAAGATTAATTAATGAGTTCAGTGTAGGAAGGCTAGCTGTCTCAATCATTTCTGTTAGAGCATATCTGATCAACCAGTTCTTATCTGTATCCTTTGGGAATTAAACAGAAGAACTGCTGGTCAGTTTATAGCATATTTCATTTGATGGCCAGTCTTTTATTTTAAAATTAATTTGGTATAGAATAAGTTGTTAAGACTAAATTCATATTGAATAATATGATATTTTTATTTATTTTTTGAAAAAGATGGGCATTTGTCAAGCTCTAACATAACCAGTTGAGGATCTATAATGTAATATTTGTTATAATTCATGCCTACACCACAGGAAATGTATAAACAAATATTATAAGGAATGGAAAAATCATGGAAATCCGTGTATCAAGGTTGACTTGATTTTCTTGCACTCTAAAATGTTTGTGATAATTGAACATTATTTGACGGGCGTATCATGCTGTGGCGGGGCACTTTATGTTTTCAATACTTGGATCAGTAGCTCTCTGGTTTGTATAATTTTCTCAACCAGAATGCTACAGTTTTTCAGCTAGTATTTATCTGATATTCCTTTATTAATTACAATATATCTCTGTGAGTGACTAAAAAAAGCATGAAAATTTTCAGAATAATTTTGTATCGGTTTTAATCGTAACGTTTTTCTTTCGTCAGAAATAAATATACAAGAAAACAAGAGATATTATTTAAAAAATGATCTATCATAAAAATGATAATGTCCTACGGACCTGGTTAAACCACAGAAAAAAATCACGGGGCGAAAACTCTAACTCGATACATATACTATGAAGAATCCAGAGAACTCCAAAGTCAGCATGGCATGTTAATTTGAAGCGAGAAAAACGTTGGAAAAAGGTGTTGAACTATTCCATTATATGGTTTAATCTTTGGAGTGAAAGGACACAGTCTAAAAAGGTGTTCATGATAAATTTGATATTTTTTTTCAATGCAACTTATTTTTCTCGAAATTATTTTTCATCAAAATCATGTCAAATCACACAATACAAAAAACAACTTCAGTATGTTCACACACCCACACACACACACACACACACACACACACACTAATAGACTAGATTAAAACTGCATTTCCTTGAACACGATGACAGAATATCCTTTACCACAAACAACGCTCGGGATTGTCTACGACGGTTTTAAAACAGTTTGTTATAGACTGTTTCGACTTTCTTAGATAAATAAAAATCAAAGTAAAATACACTAAGTAAAATATGTTAATTTTTTAAACGGTATAGGAGCACCACGCTATATTTCACTAAAATTTCTTCTTTGAACTACACCAATTTTTCTACACATTCAGGAGGAATATCTGAGGTTGAATCTATAATCACTTCCTCAAATTTGTCTGCATATCCCCATGAAGGTGATGAGCGTGAAATGTTCCTCTCTTGTCAGTTCTATTACGTCGGCTCTATTAATTAGCTTGGTGATATTGATCTTAACCACTTCTCTACTTCGATGATACTCAAATACAATCTATTATTAATGCAAATGCTGACTGACGTGTTTCATTCTAATTGTTAGGCCATTATTTCCACATTGGATTGTCGACGGATATTTCCATTTTCACAATCATGACAAGGAGCACACGGCGGGTGTGACCGGTCGACAACTTACTTCTCCATGGCACCTGATCACACATCTGATATTTTAGAGGTCCGTGTTTGTTCTGCTCCGGATTTGTATTGTTTCAATGGACTTTTGAACTTGATTACTCTTCGTTATCTCATTATATCATTTTATGATGCTTACTCCCCCTAGACATCTGATCCCACCTCTGGAATTTCCTGGGTCCGTGTTTTACGCACTTTTCACAGAGTTGTATTGTTTGTAGATTTTTTTACATCAATCACTGTTCGTTACCTTAACTTTTTTCACGATAGAAAGTATTTTAGCGTGAAAATGTGTATTTGCTACAATATGGGTGACATGAGCATCGTGATAAATAAAATGTCACTAAAGTTGCACTTCCAGGACATTTGATTTGATATAAATATTTTGGCGCATATGATATTAAGTTTGACGATAACTCTTTTTTTCTTAATCAATTGAATCTGCAAAAAATATGCATGCCTGGTTTTGATAATAATGAGTAAATACACAAATAAATCTATAATAATTCAATTGTCTTATTCTTTTAACAATCCTTAACTTGTAATGAATTTTAAGCAACAAAAACTGTAAGTTTTCTTTTTTATGTTTTAAATCAAGTTTAGTCACACAAAACAAAAACAAAAAACAGTATGTTCACACATCAATACACGCACTAATAGACTAGAGTAAAACTATATTTCTTTGAACATGATGACAGAATATTCTATCCCACAAACATTCACGTCCGGGACTGTCTACGGCGGTTTTATGACAGTTTGTTACAGATTGTTTCGAATTTCTTAGATTACATAACTTTAAAGTAAAATAAACTACGTAAAATGTACTTTTTTAAACGGTGGAGGAGCACCACACTATATTCCACTAAAACTTCTCATATGAACTACACCAATTTTTTCTACACATTCAGGAGGTACATATGAGATTGGATCGATAATCACTTCCTCAAAATTTTCTGCATATCCCCATGCCCGTGACGAACGTGCAATGTGACGTTCTCGTATTTCCTCTTTAGTCAGATCTATGACTTGGGCTCTGTTATTTAGCTTGCTGATATTGATCTTCACAACCTCCCTGGTTCGTTGGTACTCATTCGTTAGCCTACCCAGCCTGTGTATGCCACTAAGCGATTTACAGCAAGAAATAAACCTCGATTCCTGACCTTTACTTCCCCTTTCTACATGTTGTTCAAGACTTATTCTCGAGAAGATGTTCTTTGGTCTCAGCCCATTATGATAGGTTTCGTCAAATCGAAGGATTCTATATACATATTCATCTGGCGTCTGTTCTTTGGCTCTTTCCTCACCGACAACCGGTATTGATACATCTAAATTTTGTTCGCTGTTCTCATCATCAGTGGTAATTGTCTGAAATTCCCGTTCATTCCCTTTCTCTGTATCCTCAACACTTGAAACTATTGACCCATCTCTTTCTCCTACATGTTCATGTTCTTCGGTTTTCTTTATTGGACCTCCCTTAGCGTCAGAGTCAGCCTTGTCATTGCTAATACTTGTAGCAGTTTCCCCGTAACAAGTACTTGGCGAATATGAAAAATCGCTCCGCAGTGTTTCATTATCGTTACTGGTTAAAATTTTTACAGAAATATCTCCCTCGTTGAACTTTTCATTGCGTGTCTTGGATCTTAAAAAGTAACGATGCTGCACGAACGTTCTCGGTATTTTCGTCTTTATATCTGTCTCCTTATTATATGATCCTGTTTAAAAAATAAAATGTTCCATGGCAAATAAATGTTTCAGATGAACTTCAGTTGTTTGAAAAACACCTCTGTCCTCTTTTATATGAAGAATTTAAAAAAAAAAAAAAAAACCGCAAAACCCAATAAATATTTTACCGTTTGAGTTTTGAATATCCTTCCGTTCCTGACTGAAAATTTTAGCTCTGAAAATTCTTTCACAATTATTTAATAAACAGAGTTTATAAATCGAGATTTTATAAATATACGATGGTCTTTAGCACATCCAAAATCTAACATAAAATTTAAGTACAGCATTATATAGATTGAATTTTTTTTTACATACCCTTTCGTTTGGATCCTAATTTTGTATTCATTTTACCCTGAGTTGTTGCATCCATAATGTCTAATAATGTGTCTGAAACAGTTTAAAATCTTAATGTAAATTCTTCTCACGTATACTATTCACATTAGATGGATGGATAAATGGATGGATGGATGCATGGATGGATGGAGAGAGAGATAATTTCATCCATTAGATAGATAGATAGATAGATAGATAGATAGATAGATAGATAGATAAATTCATCCATTTTTTGCTTTTATTCATCTACTCGTATTGGTTAACTATTTTTTTTTTGTTTAAATATGTTTGCCTTCCTGGGAGTATTTATTTAGTAAATAATTTACAAGTATTTAATTGTTTATTTTAATTTGTTTACCGGTATATTTATTTATTTGCTTATCATAATATTTGTTTTATTTATTTATTCAATCTTATTATTTTTTTATTTATTTGTTCATTATATATTTTGATTCAGTACATGAATTTTCCCATCCTTTTACAAATTAATAATGACAGTCAGGTAAAATTTAATGGTTCATTTTCTACATAATTGAAAGTTCAATTTTCTTGTCCTAATATTAACAAAATGGAGGGTCATATCTACATGTATGATAACTTTACGGAATAAACTTTAGCATGGATATAAGTTGCTTACTTTATCTACCTGTACATCTATGATGTTATAATAAGTCTGAAGATGTTTGCTTCTTTCAAAATTACAAAAAATACAGTTTCCAGAAATTTGAAATCATCCGGTTCTTTGTATTTAAATAAACAAGCAAGCAAATCAAAATTAAACGAAAGATAATATATACCCAAGAACTTTCAGAGGCCAGACTAACAAATACCCATTTGTGTCTGTAACTACCTCACATGAATCCAAATAAAAGTCAAACCCGTCAGAGTCATCAATGGAAATATTCAAATGCTTTCTGTTTCTTTTTCGTGGATTTTATTATAATGGTGATTGTATTGATTGTATTGATTTAGAAAGTTTATTTTTAATCACTTTAAAGATTTCTAGGAAGTAAATGTGAAAGAAGAGTTTTGAAAACATGATAAAAAAGTTTTATACCTACCTGGGGTATTTGTAGCTGGATTTAAATGTCCAATGAACGAACGCTTAATATATGCATATGATTGTCTGCATTTTACCTACGAACATTGAAGCAGTGAGTTTTGAATACACGAGTACTTTTAGAAAACATACTCTGTGAGGGCAAAGTTACTTTTAGTTGGTTTGAACGTACGTTGATTTTTTTTTTATACATGTGATTCTTTCATATAAGGAGAGTTTCTTCTTAATAAAACTTAATATAACTTTCTTTGCATTAAAATACAATGTGGTCAAATATACTTGCACCATGTACATCACGAGAATATTGCAAAATAAGCTAGGAAGCTAAAGTCAGAAATGTGAAGTATCCTTGAAATTTGAGCATAGTAGTTTGGAAATCAAAATGTATAAGTTTGCGTTAGATATTAAAAAATAAATACGCAATCTTTTCTATCAAAATCGATATCTGCATACTATGAATTAGTCAACTATAGTCACTATTTACATGTATCTAAAACGGTTAAATTTTTATCATATCACATGCCTGTTTGGATCGTAGATTTTAACCAATGAATGGCCATATCCACTTGCAAATTCATAAAGATGGCGCATTCACGTTATTATAAGAATATTTCCTTTGTATACTGTTAAAAGAATATTTCCTTTGTATACTGTCAAAATAAAATTCTGGGACTGTTCTTATATACATGTTGCAATAAATACCCAAAGCTGTAAAGAGCTAAAGCCACGAACCATCAAATTTGGCCCTGTGTTTTTCACAAAAATAAAGTTTTGATTCAACAAGAGTCCTATACATTAAATGTTAGAGGACAACATACTTATTTTCCATACGTAACTTATTTTGTTAAATAATGCGCCATTAGGCACGTGCGACGGTTGGAACATGCGATGGTGTAATAAAAGCGTTAAAAAATGCCGATTTTTCGACAGATTTTTCCAAAGTTAGTTGTGGCCACAGTCAAGAACAACTTTTATACTTAACATAGATATAGATATTGCCGATACAAATCTTTATGCTTATTATCGTTGTTGTTCGTGGGTGTGGCCAATATGAAATTTGATTTTATATTTAAATTTTGATGCATCAAATAATCACTAATTTGTGAATCAATCGTTAACATTTAATTCATACAACAATAAAAAATTATAAATTTCACAAAATATGCGAAAAAAGCAATTTATTGTTCGTTTAAAACGCTTATTGTGGAAAAAAAAACCTCAAGAATAAACATTTTCTAAAACAAATATCTGGCAAAACATTTTTTTATTGTGAATACATGTAGGTCCATTATATATGACGTTACTAATAATACGTCAGTTATGACGTCATAAAGGCTCTAAACTATTTGGAATGTTGCTGAAAAGTTTTTATGCTCTGGGATGCTGTCATTATTTGTATGATTTAAGCCCAACTGGATGATACCATCAGATTATTAATTATCAGAAATTCACGCCAAATTGTTTTCTTTACTGTCCTTAATACACCCACCCCACCCCCACCCCCACAATGCCTGCTATTTTAAAGCTGTTATTAGACCTACAATTTTATATTTAAGCATTTTTTTAAATATATATTTATTTTTATTTATTTATTTTTGATATTCTTGCGACAAGTTTAATAATGTTGTGCGTGTTAACAGACATGACTCAAATTGTAAACAAATTAAAAGAGAATGTAGCAAAGATATCACGCTAGACCTCTGTGAAACAAACGAAATAATAAAAACATAGCTTGCTGTGCAAAGTGAAAATTCAAAAAAAAAAAGGAATTAAAAAACGCATTTGGATAATCATCTACATTTCGGCTAAACAGAATCTAGGTCACGTTCGCGGGTTCATCAAGTGCAAGTGTTTTGACGAAACCCGATATCGATACACACATGCATATATACTATAACTATATTCTTTTGTACCAGCATATATAAGCTATCGATATAATAACTGTATATTTTAAAAAATCCTCCGAGATGATTCTTATGCATGTAACACAAAAGGGTGAATTTCCATCCTGCTTCAAAAGCATATACATGTATATTTTTCAATATGTCTGCATTTAATAAATTCGAAGAGAGGATATTGATGATGCATGTGTACATATAACACATAAGTGATTTTGTCATCATTTGTGAAACATAATTCAGTTACACCCCAGTGAGCAAAAATGCATAAAAAATATCAGAGTATGTCTTATAAATCCAGTATAAAATGTTTATGCATCTTTTACTGTGCTCCAAATATTTTATTGTTACTATCACAATATAAATAATTTATGCTCCTGATCGTCAGATAGTTGGGGGTAGTGGTTTTAAATCTATTTAGACAAAATAAAGAATAGAAATAAATAAAATAAAGTACACTACATATAAATTACTCTTAAGTTTTTTTTATCTGCCACCATTTCTTTATTGCGACTGTAAGTATGCAATTTTGTTTTATCTAAGAATTCAGCACCATGAAATCTCATAGAGAGAGAAAGAGAGAGAGAGATTCCTTAAAATGTTTTTAAAACTCAAAACAATAAACCAAGAATATATTCTTTGAAACGTATGGGCGTAAGTTGTTTATAGCTGGTTATTTATACCCAATGAAGAAGATCTTTTTTTAAATATACATGAAATAATAATATTTTTTAAATCTATTGTCAGCTTATTCTGGTATAGTACACTTGTACCTTCTTCCTCAGTATTAATTAATTATTAGTATCATGATATGTAAAAAGGACTTATCGGGGGTGGGGGGTGGGGGTGGGGGGTAGATCCAAGACTTCCAGTTGAGGTTGAAAAAAAAGGGGGGGTCACAAACTAATGACAGCAAAACTTGCAATTAATGTAATTATTTAAAGTTTAATCCCATAAGTTGTCTTGAATTTAAATTTCTTTATTGTTTATTAATTGAAATCAATCTAGAAATTGAAAATTGCTTTATACTTTCCTACTCCTCTCATTTTTTTTTCTCAGTGAGAAGGGGAGGGGTGCCTGGTGCGGCGCCACCACTGTGTACAAAAACTATTTCATAAAGAAAACTGAAAAGAAAATATAGGGACAGCTCTTATTGTTTCTGAGGGTGTTACCTTTTTAAGCAAGATTTTGTTGAATAAAATCAATCTTGCGCTGATTGCAGGACAATAAGACAAGGATAAATGAACACCCGTACATGTCTTTCACTTATGACTGTGACCCACATCATGGCCGTAGGAACCGGAAGGGGGGTGATAATTTTGCCGATATATAGATTACTATCATAAACATAGATACTATATGCTTGTGCCCCTCAATAAAAACGTCTGATGACCTTTTTTTTTTTTTTTTTGCTTGTCAGGAAATTTTTGGTAGTGCCTCCTCAACTGTCAACTGAAAATGTATGGCTGAGCCCCCCCCCCCCCCAAATGAATTTGCTTCCTACGGGCCTGCACATATCAGCAATATAAATGCAGCTCTACTCTTTTTATAAACCATAAAAACCATTATGTGCAATGAAATCGAAAGTAGGAATTTTACACTATAGTTACGTATGCTAAAAACGAATAATTATTATGTACATTTACATGAAAAATAATCACATAATTTTCGCAGATTTCTATCTTTACAAATTCCTTGCAATTAAGATATTTGGGAGAGAAATATTCAAATATTTTGCAAGAGAAGGGGGGGGGGGGGGGGTTCTAGCAAATATCGATAAATATAAAATAATGAACAGGGCTGATTTATTTTCTGCTTTAGCCTTAAATTAGTGATTTTTAACAGGTTTATCTTTTTTTTAAGAATATTTTTTTGGAAATGTATTCCATATTATTCCAAAGAAACTCACATTTAGGGCGACAATGTTTTGATGAGTTTTGTTTGCTTAATAAACCATTCTGATAAGTTGCGACACCCCTTTTCAATTAATCTATGTCTCTGTTTCGAAAACGACGTTCAAAATATTGTTACAAATGAATATAAAGGGATTAGAAACAAGTCTTTCCAACTTTTTACTTCCTCCCTTTTTCCAAATCATTTAGAACTTTTATATGTTAAAATACTCGCAAGTTAAGGATCTAAGAATTTCGCATTAAAAGTCTATTTCCATTTAAACAAATTTTTTTGCAATTACTTCTATCCATTTATTGAATTACATTGTAGTTCTTCAGTTTAGAAACATTCGTTTTAAGATCATTTCAGGTATCTCGTTTTTTTTTTTCGGACTGCCCTCTTCCCCACTTTGAAAAACAAACTTCGTGCCTGGACGTGCATTCCAAAGATCAGCTAATATTTGCAGGCGTGTAGGAAAAAGTCCGGAAAACTAAGTTGGACAGGCTATCGTCATTTGAAGCAAGTCGTATGTTTTTTTTAATGATGTTCAATACTCAATACTTACATGTAATTAGGAGCGATGCATCGCACAAAAATGTGTTCAAGGGATAGAAATACAATGTTCCTTCTTAAAAATTATATTAGCATAGGGACCAGGTAGAGTGAAAACTTTCCGAGACAGTAACACAGATTATTTTTACTGTACATGTATCTATAAATTTCAATCAGTTAAACACGCAGTTGCCATCAAGACTGCGATGTGAAATCAATTTCCAACTGTCCTTAATTGTCTTAAATTAATTATGAAGTTTATTAGTAAGATAATAAATATCTATCCCAATTAATACTAGTTTTAATTCAAAGTCACATATGTAAAATCGCTCAAGGTAATTTTTCCGCCCTACGACGTTACGTTTCAAAAAATGACGTTCTACTAGCATTTTTCTTTTAAAACACCGTCATACTTCAAACTCTCTTTTTCAAAAAATATAATCGATATCGAAAAAAGAAAAACGGCAAAGAAAAGCTAAAAGTCTACACTATCAATTGACAAAACCCCGTTACTTTTTGAGACAGGGCCATTTTTGATGGTTCGTGGCTCTTGCTCTTTCCTTTTTTGTACGCTTTTGTTCGCTTGAAAGATTTATTCTTCACCACTTTTTATACTACACTGCATATCTTGTATGTACGTTAATTCCCAAATGGAAACAACCACTAAATTTTCTGCTCAAATGATAGTTACACTGTATGATGATATATCTGAATATCCCCTGGCACGTAGAGCTGATATTGTCGACTTTTAATTTAGCTTTTTGTTCACCTCTGTTCATATAGCAAGTGTGTAGATCATGTATTTTGAAAAAAGACTTTATAAGTCTTCAATACTTAGGAGTAAAACAATTACGGCTAATAGTAGAACTATTGTTTGAGATTTATGGTTGTTCAGACCCCCCCCCCCCCCAGTTCTGAGGGATGGCGGGTAGATGTGTTCTTTTGCGTAGTTTTGTTGGTTGACAATCTCATTCCAAGAAAATCGTTAGTTTTTCTATTCCTAAATCCACTGTTGATTATTGTTAAAGCCTTGTACAACAGCAGATATTCTGGGACAGTTTTTGAAACTGTTTTGAAAAAAAAATCAGTTATTATAAGTGTAAAATGTGAAGTCATTATAAGGACAGCAGAATTTGCGAAAATTGATATGTTGAAATCTTTGTACATCATTTTTTCATCATTTACTTCGAGTAATATACATTATACACAAAATTCAGCAATTCGGTTTCGTAAGTTGTGTCTTCTTCAATCAACCAAACATACGATGACATACAGATCTATAATTTAAACAATGAAATGCTTTCTTTTATAGAACGGGAATTAACGTAGTAGCTTGCAGAAAAATGCATAACACGTATAAGTTGGTAAGCTTTCGCGAAAGCTGCAATGCTTAATTCACGTTTTAACAAAGGAAAAAATATTATACTCGGTGTTTAGGTACGAATAAATAATCATATTATGCAGGCTTCATACATGAAATAATGTACTATTGATATGTACGTCACTGTATGTTTCATAGCTTGAAAGGTACACTCCACTAGAAATCTTTTCCGGTGGCTTGGAGGCGTTTAGGAATTTAAAAAAAAAATTACCGTTTTCATATGAAATGGATGAGATGATATTCAGTGGAGGTAAATATGATACAATATTTTATATATCTACCCTTCTTTAAAAAATTTATTCATACAGATATAAGCAAAGAAAATCTCTTAAATATAAATGCGGGAATAGCGTTTACCCCCATTGCAGAAGAAATTAGATAATGCTGGTTATGAATTTTTCTCCAATATTATAGCAACACTCTTTAATTCTGCATTAACAAAGAAAAAATTTTTTTTTAAATATTTGTACAAGTATATACCTAGGTGGCAGTAAGACGTATCACTCCGGGATGTCCTCCAGTACCAAAGACAGAGACAGGGACCGGTATAGATTTAATGTGCCGGTATCAATAAAGGAGGGCAACTCCTGTCATAGAACCTTCCTCAACGGATCTGGTCCCCGGGGTCATGGTTTGGTCCTTGGCGCTCTACACTTGAGGATGGCAATGAAATGACAGAGACCTTCATGATGATAAAACCTCACTGAGTGTGTTTATTGACTTCAAAACTATTACATGTCGTTGGTATCCAGTTACTGGTGGCACTGAAATAAGGGAGACTCTCATGATAGTAAAACCTCACTAAGTTTGTCACATGAAGTATATGACACTTAAATAAGGGACACTCGTATGACGATAAACTATCAAAGTGTTTATTGATGTTTAAGATTTTTGCTTGTCCTCAGTATCCAGTTACTGGTGACAGTGAAATAAAAGAGACCCTTATTACCGTCTTCCTTGGAAGGCGTAATACGGAGTTGAAGTATTTTACAGTTGTCGGACTGTGTACTTCCTCTCTTCTGACCGTCACGGTAGCTCAGTGGGTAGAGCGCTCACTCCGTCGGAAGGTCGTGTGTTCGAATCACGGCCGTGACTGACCTAAGTCGATAAAAAAAGAGATAGCAACTGTTCCCTCGCCAAGCGCTCGGTATTTTGAAATGGGTCCTTCGGACGACACCTTGAAAACCGAGGCCCCGTGTCACGGTAGGCGTTGGCACGATAAAGAACCCTCACGGCTTAATGGCCCTGAGTGCCGAGTAAAGGTCCTAATTTGAAGCCCTTCACCGGTATATGGTGACGTCTCTATATGAGTGAAGAATTCTCGAACGGAACGTAAAACAACATACAATCAATAAATCAATCCTCTCTTCTGTGATTGGTTGAAAATCCATGATGTGAAAGTTATTCCATTGGTTGAAATCCTGTTTAACCCAAGGCAGATAATTTTCTGGTGATCTTATTTTCTTACGACTTACCAACTTTTCAAAATTTTCAATCTTAAAAAAAAATTGACAAAACGAACAAAATAAAATTAAAAAAAAAAATAAATAAATAAAAGTAACACTTTAAATTTTTAAAGCAATTATTATTAAGTTTTCTATATTTCATGGTTAACAGAATGTTCTTTTTAAATGCAAAAACATTGAAATTTTTGTTAACTTTTTTCTTCGTTTATATGGTGTGGATATTGTCTGTAAAAAGCTGTTAAATATGTACACAGCCGAGATCTACAGTACGCATATAGTCAAGAATATAATACGGCCTGATAGATGTATGTCAGTTTACTGTTTAAGATTGTACTAGGGTTCGTTGAATAAAAACCACTTTGATTTTTGGTTCATACTGATATTTTATTAAATAATTATAGTAACAGTAGAGTAGACCCTGTAATAACAATAGCAATTATTAGACAAGCTAAAAATATACATTTAACTCCATTATAGTATGTCATCATAATAATAAATCTCATACTTTATGATTTATATTCTCTTTGAATTAAATTGATATAAAAATAATTACCACTTCTTTATCTCACAGATCAGTTTATCATAAAAATTATTTCTTGTTAATTTAGTCATTTAAAATAAAAGAAAATCATAATTTTTCATAATAATTATCATAATCATTATCTAATATTAAATAATTCTGAATTAAATACTCTTATGTGATTTCATATTGAACATTAACACAAATACAATTTCATGCATTGTACAGAATTCACATAAAATTCAATTCAACACAAAATATAGACATGCATGACAAATACTAAAAAATAAGTTCTGTCAACACATACATATAATGGAACAACACATACACATAAAACACATAAATTACCTTTAATGTGGTCAAAAGGCCTGGATTACCTAATACCTGTACAGTAGCTGTGAGTCCTATAAAGAATGCACAACAATGAATAATCTCTCTTAGCTGATATAAAAAATCTTTAATAATAATAACTGCTTGATTTAATGAAAATTACCTAAGCTTTTAATTTGAAAGAATTGTTCAAATTATATGAAACAAAAGATAAAATTCCTAATTCTACTAGTAATACATTACAGATATACAAACTATTTATAAAAATATAGTTTTACAACTTTAAACTTATTTATTTATTTCACTCAGTCCTACATATACATAATTTAATCCATGAATTAGAGTGGTATGTCTGATTAAATATTTATATTGCTCATTTACACAATCTCTCAAGATTACATTCACCATTCAAAAACCTTTTTCACTCACTTTCACACACAATCAAAATCACCATCATACATGAAAAAAATATACAAGAACAGACCTAAAATCCTTGGAATTCAACACTCAAAGAAAATGCAGTAAACTGCTACACCCAAAATTAGTGAAATCAGGAAATCACCCAGGACATCCTCTCAACGAGACACACAAAGACTGGTATGACCAGTTCTGTCCAAAAATACACTGCCCACAAAGAGATTTCTCTCCAAAACCTCGACTAATGAAATCTCACTGACGGGTCACTTCATAGGTCACTGGCCTCTCAAAGTTAATTATTATAATAGAAACTTCTATTTATTCATACTAAAGTAATTTCTTAATAATTATATAATTATATAGCTTCTAAAGTATAATAAATCTTAAATAAATAATTAACTGCTGAAATATAAATAAGTTAAATTAAATAAATTTAACTTCAAATAATAATATCAAAATTATTTTGTAGATAATAATACTAAACATGTCAAATAAACACAAAATCCTAAAATACTAAAAATATATACACTTTTCAAATATTTAAACTTTACCACATATTCCCCGAAGGTGGCAATTTGCGTCCTCGTCATTCTAACCATGGTCAATTATGTTTAGTATAGTTGCTGCGACATCTTTCTCCATCCCTGAAAATAAATTGGTGTTAGAAGCAAGACTTTTTTTTCTTCCCATGGTGACTGCACTACTGACTTTGTTATATACTTGCCTGAAGAATACCACACTGGTTATTTTCTTACCCTTTGCGATCTTCGTAATTGTACGGATGATTCAGGTAAGGTAACCTCTTCAATGTCCGTCTCTTTAGGTTCTTGAGCATCTTCTTGATTGTTTGTTTTCTTGTATAATTTCTTCATTTTCCTGTATAATCTCTTCGTTCTCCTGTATATCCTATGATTTTTCTTGTATAATCTGTGGTTTCTCTGGTGTAACTTGTGGTTTCTCTTCTGTAACTTGTGGTTTCTCTGGTGTAACCTGTTGTTTCCATGGTGTATTCTGCTGATCAGCACTATCCTTCTCATCTGGCTTTAAAATTCTTCTCGTCTTAACTGTTTTAACCTCGTATGTTTCATCTTCAGAAGAGGATTGGTAAACTGACTGGGAATAAGTCACTGAATTCTCTCTATCTGTGATCTCTTTCTTCCTTGTCAGCCTGGTTCGTGGCTTAGGGATGGGTTTGTCCTGCGTTGGAAAATTTGTGGATTCTGATAAATAACCAATAGGTAAAAGTAAATTCCTATGTAAATTTCTTTTCTTTTATAATCCATCTTTTCTTATAACTGTGTAAACTGGAATGTCTTTGTTTGTTTGATCAAATATTATATAAGGGGTATCCCCTCACTTGTCTGAAATTTTATGTTTTCCCTCGAATGCCAAAAATTTTACCAAAACCCTGTCTCCTTTTTGTAAAGATATTCTTCTTGCCTTACTGTCGCATGTTGTCTTTTGTCTCATCTGTGCCTCCTTTGCATTTGCATTTTTCTCTGCCAATTGATATGCGTTAGCAAGTCTTTCCCTCAATTCACTTATGTACTTGGTCTTACATTCTTGATTTTCTCTTCTTTTCTTAAAGACAATGTCTATTGGCAATCTTGGATTCCTCCCGAACATTAAAAAGTAAGGTTGTACTCCTGTTGTTTCATGTTTTGTGCAGTTGTAGGCATGAACAAGTGATGATACATATGATTTCCTGTCATTCATCTTCTCTTTTTCCTTCCAATGTTCCTAACATTTTTAAAATGTTTTGTTGAATCTTTCGCACATGCCGTTTCCCATGGGATGGCAACTGGTCGATCTAGATTTCTTCAGTCCTGTTCATATGCAGAGTTCTTTAATAATGGCACTTCAAAGTTTGTTCCTTGATCCGAGTGTATTCTTTCTGGTATCCCATAATGTACTATAAAGTTCTCAAATGAAGTTCTTGCTGTTGTTTTAGCTGTTTGATTGTGAGTTAGAATGGCTTGTGCATAGCGAGTAAAATGGTCAATTATGATAAGTATGTCCTCTTGTCCTCCTTTGGATTTTTCCAGGCTCAGGAAATCCATACATACAAGTTGTTAAGGAAAACATGTTTCAATGCTTATCAATGGAGCTCTTTGGTTTACTGGTGATTTTCTCTTAATACATCTTGCACGTTACTGTATCCAATCCCCTACATCTCTGCTAATCCTGGCCAGTGAAATCTCTCTCGTATTAATGGTAATCCTTTTAATCCTTTAATCTACCATGTATAATGATAATGATAATGTTCTATCTTTTCCAGGCTGGCCTATATCGTTGTGTAGTGCTTTCAATATTGATGGTAGAGCTAGCTGTTTCTTGTTTTCTTCATTGTAGATAACTTCTCTGTACAAAATATCATTCTGCAATTTAAGATGATGAAATTGTCTGATGTAAGGTGATGGTCCGATTTCTGCAACTGTTGGTTTTCTGCCTAACTTAACAAAATAAATTATCTTGTGTAATTCTGGGTCTACCTTCTGTACTTTTGTTAAGTCTTTTATCTCTTTGTCCATTGTAACTGTTCCTTCCACTTTTAAATTTACTGATGTTGACAAGTTTTCAATGTAAGGTCCACAAATCCTTGAGTTACAGATAGCCTTGACTGAATCTAAGGAAATAGACTCCATGTTTACAGGTGGTGAGATTCTACTAAGTCCAGCATCATTTTCCTCCTTTCCTGGTCTATATAAGATGTGGCAAGCCATCGATGTCCTGTTAATCCTCTGCTCGCATATGCCACTACTCTCTTCATTTCATCCTGTTACTGATATAAAACTGCTCCAACTCCTACTCCGGGTGCATCGGCATGAAGTTCAAACTGAGAATTGCTGTCGACATATGACAGAATTAGTGCGGATGATAAATGAAGTTTCAAAGTTCTAAAGGCTTCTTCCTGTTTTTCTCCCCATTCCCATTTCTTACTGTTTAGTTTCTTAGTTTTCTGCCTCTGTGGAGTTGGCATAAGATCTGTTAGCGGCTAACTTACCTTGCTAAAATCTTTGATAAGTCTTCTGTAGTATCCTACAAAACCGATGAACTTTCTTACCTCCTCTGGATTTTTCTGTGTTGGCCACTTGTTGACTTTGTCGTTCTTTTCTGGATCGATTTCAATACCCTCGTATGAAACAATATGTCCTATATACCTTAGGCCATCATTAAAAATATCTTTGTTTCCCCTAACCCGACCCTAAAATCTGAAGTTGGGTAGGTAGGTAGGTAAATAATTTTTTTTTCTGACAGCAGCTTTGAAAATACATTCTTAAATTTATTGGAATAATACCTTTATAAATATGAAAAGTACAAAAGAAAGCGATCTGTAAACAGAATATCATACAAATGCCGTTTAAAAGCAAAATTTAAGGTTAATTAATTCACAAGTTTTATTCAGTTGAACACGCCAGTATAAATTTATTGAAAACGAATATTTAAAAAGACAAGATTCTCAGGTACGCAAAGACCAAACCTACTTTGGCTTACAGTGCTTACACATGCAATTCACCTTTTCAAGGGCCTCGAAATTTGTAGTGGTTCTAGACCATTTCGTTTTGGAGTCCCGAATTAAAGAGCTAATTCTAAGTCGCAGGTTCAAATCCCAGTGCAGGACGTTGAGACCGGTCCTTCGAATGAGATAAAAACTTAGGTCCAGTGTCGCAGTAGATGCTAGCACGAAAAGGATCCCTCACTGCTCACTCAAGTGCCAAGTAAAAGTCTAAATTTGAAGCCTTTCACCGGGCTAAATGTCCAAACAATTCTTAAAAGGATTTAAAGCAAAGAAAAGAAACAATCTTCAAGGGCCTAATTATAGAAAAATACACTGGACGTCCCAGGAACCTGTATCATGATTTCAAAACTATTTGGAGAGAGTATGTAAACAATATTTAATTAATTGAACCATATCTAAAAATGTCATAGACAATATCAATGTCACCAAGTTTAACCCATGAATAAAAGTCATGAAGAAAAGACGTCTGAATTATATTCACCAGGAGGAAATATGCAGACATATCTGCATCAACTCCTCTGGTCCCATATAGTAACATAGGAACTGTTTATTAGATCAAAATTCAAATTAAATAAAATGCAGCGAAATTCATTGATGTGTTCTCAAGGTGGGCCCCTCGTCTGCTCATGAGGCGGGCCGTCCACCATGCTTCCTGCGTACCTTAATTTTAAAAGACAGATTTGTAAATAAATTCCACCAAAACACTCTTAATAAGACATGGTATGTTTAATTAACAAAATATTTCAAGAGTGTAGGATTCGAATAAGCTAAAGTGTAAGGTTGATACGTCGCCGTTGTTTTATAACACGAACTAACCCCTGTGACCACATGTTGTGAGTGCCATTTTGTTTCAACAAATGGTTGAAAATCACAGAAGAACAAAATCGTCCGTTCTGATAAGAACAGATTTTGATGAAATTGTATTTTATAAAAGTTGATAAACGTTAAAAAAAAAAAAACATCTGAATAATCTTACTATAAAATCTTTTCAGTCGGCGCGATTTAATTGGGTCGGTCGCGTTAGGGGAAACAAAGGTATTTTTTATATTGGCCCTACCATGTCTTTGAAGAAACTGCTCTTTTCTGGTGATAACTTCAGAGTGGGCTGTTGAAATCCTAGTAAGTACTTTTTCAAGTTTTCTATATGTTCCTCGAATGTTCTTCCAAATATGATGATGTCGTCAATGAATATGCATCAAATGTTTAGATGGTAATCGTGCAAAAAGTTCTCCATCATGCGTTGGTAAGTTGTCGGAGCATTTGTTAGTCCAAACGGCATTCTCTCGTACTCGAAAAATCCTAAAGCACTAAATGTGAATGCTGTCCTTTCTTTATGGCTTTCTTTGATCTCCACTTTTCATGTTTATTATTCTGAAGAATTTGCTGCCCTCTAAACAAATAAAACTTTCCTTCATTCTTGTCAAAGCATAACTGTCCTTCTTAGTCATCTTATTGAGTTGTCTGTAGTCCACACATAGCCCTTTCTTTCTCAATCAGAACAACATTTGAGGCCCAAGGGCTATAGGAAGGTCTAATCATGCCAGTTGTTAAAACTTGTTGCATATGTTTCTTGACTTCATTGTACATAGGTGGTGGTATACTCCGGTATCGTTGATTAAATGGTTTTTCGTCCAGTAAATCGATTCTATGTTTGACCTGATCTGTGTTTCCTATATCACTGTCACTGATGGAAAATATACCTCTGAATGACTTTATGAGTTGTTTTCCTCTCTGATATTCTTCCTCTGATAAAATGACTTCATAATGGTTATTTTCTTCATGACATCTATATCTGCTGTCTCAATTTTCTGTGGCATTTCCTCTACTGTGACAGGTTGTACCTCGCAGATGACTGCTCTAGGTGGAATGTTAATTGTTCTCGTTGTCACATTTGAAACGCAGACATTGATGATTTGCTTGGCATTATAGTCATAATCTATCAGCTGTGATTCCACATCTAAATCCTGATAGCAGTACGAGTTTTTTGATGATTGTAGAATACATATTGTATTGAAGTAAGGAATCTCTTTGTATATTTCTCCTGAAATTATTATGACGGAATTTGGCTGAATAATTATGGGACGCTGAGAAGCATTTCTGATCAAAGCCAAAGTGTTGTTATTCCTGTTGAGTTTCTTTTCCCCAATTGTGATGCATCTAAAAGCTTAATACCATTATGTTCTCAATTACGAATTTTGTAGATATTTGTTGCCATGTTGTTCTTTGAGTTTATCCATAATGGGTAGAAGAATATTAGTACCTAGTAAAATGGGAAACTCAGAACTGTAGTTGCTATAGCTAGTTGGTGTCACGAGTAGAAGTATTGGAAAATTTTCCTGTAAATCTGGAATTTGAATTTCAAGTTCAATGTAGCCTAAATAAGGAAGCTTTTCTCCACCCTAGATTCAATATCTAAGATATGCGTCAAATCTTGTATCTTTTAATTTTTTTCTGTAGTAATTTTCTGAGACTGTGGAGACTTGATCCAGTATCTAGCAAACATTTAACGGGCTGATGATTGATAAATATTTCTGCTTCTGTAGGCTCACCATTTAATCCTGCTGACACTTTGTTTACTCTGTTTGTAGGACCATTGGAAAAATTTAAGCCTATCTGCAGCCCTGTTCAATAGCCTTCCTCATGTTTAAACTCCTTCTATTTTCACTCTACAGTCTAATTTAATGTTTCCATACTGTCCACAGCGAATGCATTGTACGTCATCCATGCCATGCGTTCTCGGTGTTGGTGGTCTCCTCTGGTTAAATTGAGGTTGAAATGGCCTAAAATGTTTAATCTGCTGTTCTTTTTGTAGAAATATCTTTGTTGGTATTGATTACTTTGTAGAAATCTTTGTCTAAATTGATGATCTGGTCTTGCATATTGCTGTTTTGATGAATTTGGACCTTCCTGTCTTCCGGGCTGTTTCTTTCATTCATAATTGTCCATCCTGACCGTAAGTTGTTGTATCATCCCTTTGATTTCCTCCATATCGGATTCATTGGAAACAGATGATTCGGCAATTTGCTCATTTCCTATGGCGGATACTCTCGAAACTTGGTCCATCTCAATTGTGTCTAAGTGCTCATCGTAAACCACCAATATCTTCTATCGCATCATACTTGTGACCCCTGTCCATAACATTGATCGTAGCATACTATCCATAGCATTCCTTGAATAACAGTCTTGCCTAAAATGTCTTCTGGGCGAAACTCCACGCAGTAACCTTTCATCTTCCTTTTCTCTAGCTCCATAAAAAGGAGCGAGGGTAAATTCTTTCTTTTCTATATCTCCAAAAACACTGTCCATTTTCTGCAGTATATCCTCAATAGAAGCTTTAGGGCTATCCTGCTTCTCCTTTCAGGGATCGTCTAATCGACTGAAGTATCAATGGACGTGGATATATCTCCTTCCTCAATAAACAACTGACCTCATATTTCCAAAGGTCATATGATGTTTAGTTCTTATTGATACCTCCTGAGAATATAGAAATCTTTGGTGGTTCCTATGGAATACTTGTAGTGACTGTCTCTGTAGTTGACAGGGAATGGACTACTATTGCGTAGTACCGCTATCCCCTTTCATCTTAAATTTCTTTGGTTTAACTAATGGAGGTGGAACGAGACGTGGTGATTTCTTTCCTGCTCAAAGATGTTTGTCAATGCTACTCTCTGGTTCCTTCTTAATTGACAATGGTGATAGAGTGAAATGTTTCACTTTCTCTCCTGGATGGGCATCTGCCCTTTTACCACCTGTTATCATTTCTCCTGATTTCATCAGGTATTCCTGCATCCATGCTTTCAAATTATCTAGATTGCTAACTTTTGGCATATCTTTCAATTCTTTAAGGGTATTTAACAAATTACGTATTCATCCTCCTGGGATTCTTTCTCTGGTGATTCACTTAGTTCAAGACTCTCTTCCTCAATACCCCCAATTTCATCGCTTGTTTTATCTTTTCCAGTTGCCTTGAAGTATTGTAGTTGGAATGTGCGGAAAAGAGAATACGAAAAGGCGTTTTACATGTACACTTGAGCAATATCACGACGAAGTCACGCGAAATAAAAAATAAAATTATAAGTGTTAATTAAATTCTAAATAAATTTAAATAAACTAAATAAATAGACTTAATAACGTTAACTAATTATGTGCTGGAAAAAAAAAATATTGAACCTGAAATACAAATTTGATTAAACGTCTTATCAAGTTAAATAACTAATTATATTTCAATGTAAATGATACTATGAAAAGAAGAAGGTACGGTTTTAGCTTTATTTGTGCCCTAAAAATCTAATGTTTTCAAAAAGTTTTGAAACTGGTTTAAATATTAGTTGAGTATATGACTGTGATAAATTAGGAAAGAATATGACATGAAGGAGTACCATTCTAGAAATATGACGTCATCAATTTTATTCATTTCTCTATTTTCAACAGAAAATGCCTCAAAATGATTCATTTCAAGGGTTATTTTCCTTAAGAAAATAGTGTCCACAGCGGTCGCCCACTTTAATTTTTGTATATGTTGTGTAAAATTCTTTGAAAAATCACATATCTCAAAATCTTTGTGGGCGATGGCTGTGGACAATATTATCTGAAAGAAAATTCCATTGAAAATTGGTGTCTTCTGCAACTTTTTAAGAAAATACGGGAAAGTGCACAAGTTTATGACGTCACAATTAGCATTTAGAAGGTCATGAGAGAAAAATGATTTGTATGATCTTTCTGCATGGAATTTCAATGATTCAGAAAGCATGAATTTTAATTTTTCACATCACTTTCATTTTTTAGAAAAACACAGGGCAAGAATTGTATTGAAACTGTACCTTGTTCTTTAATGCAGATAATTGATGACAGACTCAGTTGATCAGAAATCTAACCTACTTACACCAAACAGAACCAAATACAACACAACTCCTTGGACAACAAATCACTGAACTTCAAATCACAACTTCAAACAAAATACAACAGGATGTGTGTGGGTTTCCTTTCAAACCTCACTATCTCTCAGCCTATCTGAAATCCCTGATGACTTGTACCCCTATTCATTTCATTTAATAAATGTTTTGTTTTCAAAAATAAATTAATAGATAAATGGCTTATCTATATACAAAAAAGAAGGGAGAAAGAAAGAAAAAAATGTAAACAGACACACTTCCGGTACTGTGACCTTGACCTTGGCTTAATTCAGATTACACCAAAACGTTGAGTATGACTATGCATGTAAAAAAAATACACAACAAACTACCATGTTGTCTATAGAGTCAAATATACACATTAAACACACAGTAATGTTTCTACAGAATAGCGAGTAATTGTATGCATAAAGTAACTTATGTATAGGCCTAGATTACTAATGTAAACACAATTCGTTGACATAAGTGCACTTTGACGACGATGAATTCTGTTTTGTTCAGAAAATGCGTACGCAGAGATCTATTGTACATGTAAATATCGCACTACAGCTGAGTATATTTACCAGAAGTAGAACATTTTAATGTCTTGATCCCTCCGGAGATGAATATCAACGAGGAAAAGAATTATTCCAGCGCTGAACTTGTCAAATCTTTGTGATGATTTACACTAACTCACACTTTACTGAGTTGGGTGTGAATTCCGATCCCGATCTAAATCAGCTGATCCCCCAGGACTTGTGTAAACATCAACGTGAGCGTCAAAATGTACTAGGGTTCGTTAAATAAAAACCACTTTGATTCTAGGTTCATACTGGAATTTTATTAAATAATAGTAACAGTAGAGTAGACCCTATAATAACAATAACAATTATTAGACAAGCTAAAATATGCATTTAACGCCTTTATACGCAGCACTGTTAAGGTTACATACAAGAAATAATAAAGGAAGTTGTCTGAAAATATTACATGTCATTTTCAGACGCCTGGTATTTTTTTAATCAATGAAAAACAGACATGTGATGCTATAATTTTTTTATCGACATTATCTCCCATCACAGAGGCATGGCTTTCTGATCACGTGACTAAGTTATTTATAACAATTTGACTCTAGTTTACAGAAAATTCAATATCGCAAGGGCATATTCTTATTATCCACAGAAATTCCCTACACGGATACAAACAAACGAACTTTCTTAACTTAGAAAATGGTGCTGCTTTAATATATTTCCACTTTAAACAGGAAAAAAAAACAGATCGAAGCACGGTATGTACTTACAGACAATAGGCTACCCTGATTTCGATGAACTTTATCTTCACAACCCCATATATTTCAACAGTCCAAGCTACCCAATTAGCTACCCAAAAATATCAAATTCAAACACGAAAGGTATGCCATTATGATAATGCGTTGAAAATGTGCTTTCCAATTTCATCACAAAGCAGGCCGATTCCGACTCTTCGCAAGGGGAGATCACCCAACAATTCATTAAATATGCGGGAAATATGAATATGGAATGATTTAAAATACGGAACTTGCTCCTCCGAAACATTAATAATTTCCAAACTTATTACATGATTGAAACTTTTTTAATTTTTATATGTTATATACTTTAAGGCTCATCAAGACTGGATTTTACGATCTAAATGCTGAAGACATTGTAAGATAATTTGTTTATGCAGTTAATGTTAACAGTGTAGACCTGGTCTAGAAACAAAAAGAAAGCAAATGTATTTGTAATCATGAAACTTTTATTATTAAGTTGTACAAAAAACAAAATACTGTGTTTTATAAAATGCATTGTTGTCCAGCAATAATAATAAATAAAACAAGGGAGAAGGGTAGACACCCCCCATTCTTTTTTTTTTCCAATATTGATAAAAAAAATTCATGAGAAATGAATAACAAGAGAAAAATATCAACGTCTGCAAAGAAAGTTTACAAGTTATGAATTTTAACATCTCTAATCAATATTATACATGCAGTTAAAAGTAAACTATAGTCTCTGTGCCAAATGCAGTGTCACCAAGATATTGAGTTAAAAAGGTGAATATAAATTATCACATGGACATAGAATCAGAAATTCTTCTAAACAATATTTTAATGAAATTCTATTAAATTATTTAATGAAAATATCATTAAAACAGCTTATCTAATGAAATATATGGAGATAACGAAAAGTATTCAAGCTCAAAAGTCCATTAAACAATACAAAATAGGAGCAGAGCAAACACGGACCTCTAAACATCAGAGGTGGGATCAGGTGCCATGGAGGAGTGAGCATCCCCTGCCGACCGGTCACACCTGCCGTGTGCTCCTTGTCATGATCGGGAAATAACGGAAAAATCCGTCGACAATTCAGTGTGTAAATAATGGCCTAACAATTAGTATGAAAAACGTCAGTCAGCATTTGACTCAATGATAAATTGTATTTGCTGACAAGGTCATTGTATCGACCATAGAACTTACGAAATGATGAGTTTAAACGAGACAGCTGATATTCTTGTTTCATCAACTTGTTCGTCAATAATTTACCTCGTTTTAGAAATTGTTCATACGTAGAGCATGCTCTTGCGTATCGAATCAACTGAGAGATATATACTCCGTATGCCGGTGATGAAGGTATATTGCTGCATAAGTAAGGGAAGTTGACGATTGAAAAGTTAAAGTCATCACGTTTATCATAAAGCTTGGTTGTTAGGTTACCATTAACGTCTTTTCCAAGTAAAATATCCAAATATGAAACAGATGTGTCAGACTCTGTGGTATCTTTTATCTCAAGCTCACCAGGATATATCGTATCGACATAAGAATGAAAATAGCCATTGTAAATTCCCTGACATTGAAAACAAGGTCAAAAATTAACTTTGTAATAAAAAAATTATTATTTCACTGAAAAAATGGAAAATTACAATTCTTAAATATTCATTAATTGAATAAACACCAATTTGTATTTTTTGGATAATAATTGAGAGTCAATGGCTGCTTTAATATAACATTGAAAATGTACCAGAAAAGAAAAAAAATGAAAGTGGATAAGAGCAAGGTATAATGAATATTTGTGAATTGTAAAATATCTGATGTCAAGGTGAAATCAAAATCTAACTCAACTTCACACCAAAATAACCTAATGTGGAAAAGAAAAATGATAACTGAAATGATGATTGTATACCCGTGAAAGTAATAACAGGAATAGCAGCACTTGCATGTAAAACTGTTGAACAAGGAATTTGTCTCCCATCATGAATTTTGTAATTTTGCAAACATAATTATAGTTAGGTCTTCCAAAGTCTTTAGAATGGTAACAATCTACAGACAAAGAAAAAACAACCCAACCAACATTGTCAAATTTCAGTAATCTTACACCAGTCTCTCAAAGGTACGAATTTTACACAAAGGTGATGCAGAGATATCCAAAAATGTACATTTCAGCAAAGTCCTTTTCATCAAACTTACCAAAACTTCAAAATTATATAACACAAAGTAAAAATCGGAAAAATGGCAACAAGCATGCGGAGTGAAGTCAATTCATGAAAAGGTTTTTTTCTCGAAAATTGGTATTTTCTACCAGTACATGAAAAAACATGCATCGGTTACAAGACTGTATAAAATGTGAATCAAATGACCCAAACGTATCTTCTACACATGTTTCCGTTAATGAAACGACTGAAAATATAATTGTCAAAACAAATTAAACTGAATTTAAAAAAAAATCTACAGTCACAGAGGCTGTCAGAGGGCTCTAAACAACCTATGAAAATACTTGAACCTGTAGTTGAAAACACTTTTCACACTTGTCTTAAGAACACAGTAACAAGTCATTACAATCTGATGAACAAAATATCAACCAATGAAAAACAAAAGAAAAAGTTGCAGAGTCCAAGGGAGAGCACCAAAACATAACAAACTTGATCTCAAATGACGAAAATGTAATAGACTCCTTCTTAGCATCAGAACTTTCATATAATCACAGAGAGAGAGATAAAATGTCTACATTTTATGAAACTCCAAAAGCAGCAAAGTTAAGATCGGAAACTATTGCTTAAGAGGTAAAATCAGGCAAGAGAAAAGAAAAGAAACACATAGGAAAACTCTTACGAATATGACAAAGCGGGTTTTAAAAAATTCATAACAGCAGTACCAAAAGATGCTAAAATCAGCTGGAGAGCAATGGCAATTAAATTTAATGTCATAAGTAAGAAAGGACTTTGTCCAAGAAATGCAGGCCAGGTGCTACTATAAGCTGCCAAGACATGAGAAGTTAACACTGACCAGTTTTACACAAGCATAAGGGTAAGTGGGAGAGACTACAGGCAGCGAGTCAGACGGGCCAGGCACAAGCTTCGAATTCTGTACAAAGCAGCCTCCGTACCAACTCCTCGCCCTACACGACATCTCCATAGAGAAATTAGAAGACGTCTGAACAATAGAGAGCTGTATGTGGGAGAGAAGATCGCTCCAAAGGTCATCAAGAGGAACAAAACTACAGCTTCAGGTCAACTCCAAGATACTGAGGTCACCGTGTATGGAAGGAAAATTCCTCTTGATGATCTTTGGCATCAAATGAACAAAGATCAGTCGGAGCTCTTCAGGGGATCCAGAGAAGTTTATGATCAGATGAGCAGAGACACAGTGACCCAGAAACTGGAAGACTTCCACATGGAAGTCTATCTATCTGAAGCAATAGAGAAGATTAAAACAGTTGAGTGGTCTAGAAATTTAAAGCTTTGGCATGACCATTCTGACATTTTAAACTACAGTTATGTGTGTTTTATGATATCATCACTTTATGATCAAGCAGCACAGGATGAAAAGCCAGGTTTCCCAAATTTGGAAACCCGATGGAAACATATGGGAATCGTGACATCAGTAGTTTCCATATAGTTTCCATTTTATGGAAACCACATAGTGGTTTCCACGTAGATTCCCGATGTGGAAACAATCAACCTGTGGTTTCCCGTAAGTTTCCCAATATGGGAAACCGTGGAAACATGCAGTGGTGGTTTCCACGTAGATTCCCGATATGGAAACAATCAACCTGTGGTTTCCCGTAAGTTTCCCAATATGGGAAACCGCGGAAACATGCAGTAGTGGTTTCCACGTAGATTCCCGTTATGGAAGCAATCAGTTTCCTGCATGTTTCCCAGACATGGAAAACACGTATGCTGTGGTTTACACCTATTTTTCCGAAAATAGACATTTTGGAAACGTGTATCAAAAGAATAATTTTAAAAAACTGTTTGTGTAATTCTGTGTAATAAAATTGAACATTCTATGACAAATTAAATAATTTTTTAACATTTTAGTCTCGGTAAAACTCATAAAGACACGTGAATTGGAATTAGAAGTAAGAGAAGATTTAACACAACCTTTAGAAAAATCAATGTAAACTGTTCAGATAAAATTCAATCATTGCGCTAACCCTTGTAATCGCGGGCACCTGTTCTCACGTGCCACAGGTGGAGACACGTGTCGCGAAGACACCTGTGACTGTGTATTTTTTGTATATTCTGTGTGATTTGATAGGTTTTCTACCTAAGGGGAACAATGGGCTGTGGTCAAGCATGTACATACACATAGTCTCCACAAACTCAGTTTAAGGACAGATGATACGTTCCTCAATAATACATAATTTTTTCTAAGATTTTGTCATTGAAATATTGCTACTTGAACATGTTAACTCGCAAAAAATTGAGGTACCTTACCAGGCATTTATGCAAGATACCAGACGATGTTTTTCCTATAAAATCCTTTTGGAAAAAACTTAATTAGCCAATAACACATTTTTTAGTGTTTCAGTTTTTTAAAGACAAGTAGAAACCATTTTAGAAATCAGATTAATTAAAATTTTGAATATTTTCCACACAATACGAAGATATACGAAACAGATATTTGAGGAACGTATCGTCTGACCTTAAATTTAGGTGATAATTGCTGGTCATTGATTTGAGTGTTAACTAAATAACTTATTTTTTTATTTATATCTGTACACAGACCCTGATGTAGTAAATGTCTTCATTTTTCGCAGGAAATTACAATAATGTTGGTCTTAAATGCATACATGCACGTATATTTAATTTAGCCATTTTGTACACAAAGACCAATGCTGGCTCTAAATAAAGAAAAGTCTATGATATTTATATAACATGATTTTCTTTTCCTTAAGAACAACGTCTTCTTGCTAAGGCAATTCTTTGAAGAAAAAAACAGTAATTTATTAATTGTTTTACACGTAGATGCTTAGCCAAAACTTAATTTTTTTAAATCGTGTATTGTGTTAAACAGAAGGTTATCCCTTTCAAATTTAAGCCCCCTCCCCTCCTTAAAAAATGGAGAGAAAATAGTTTCTTTCGATATTTAGGTATAATTTACTGATGTGGTGATTGTCAATACTACTACATGTACAAATATTTCTTTATATATGCCGTCCATTTCTTGATTTTTATACCCCTACATGTACCATTACTTATTTAAAAAAAAAACTGCACTTAAAACTGTCTACTCAAACCACAGGCCTGTATAATTTCAGTTTGGGGCACAAACTTCACCAGAAAGTTCTTAACTAGCAAACCTTACCAGAAATTACCAGAAAAAAGTTATATAAGAAAGATACAGTTATATAAGAAAGATACAGGGCGGTACTGGCTGAACGGCTAAAGCCACGTATATATATATATATACAGCCCTGCACATCAACGAGTATACACTGGGCATTATTTTCCAACAAGTCAGATGATCAAATATTGAAAAATTGTTACCAGTCTGGTAAAAATCTGACAAGCCAAAAAAAAAAGAAAAAAAAAAGAAGAGAATAACCATTTACTTTCACCCCCCCCCCCACCCCCCCACCCCACCCCCGCATTCTACGGGCCGGTGTTTTCCAAATTAAAATACTGTTTTCCCTACATTTGCTTAGATATTGGTTCGTTTTTTTTCACCTTGTGTTTACTCTCCTTTTTTTATAAATCAATTTTCAAATTTAATGTGAAAAATTCTGATACATTATAACGGTGAGAATTATGTTAACTAAAGGCAAAGATGTTTGAAGTAAAATATAGCAAATAGAAAAAACGTCCAGCAATTTCGTCCACTGATTATTATAGATATAACCAAAAAAGGAAGGGGTTCAATAAAGTATCTAAAGCCGAACAAGAGAAAAAATCATCAAATCTTTATTTTTCTTGAACCGTCCTTGCTGGTAATTAAATTATTTTGTCTTGATTTTCCCAAGTGTATACTATAGTCTAACATACCCTGATTCCTTCTACTAACTAGGAATTTTTGACACCGAACTTTTCCATCATCACTAAAAATAAAATACTGTTCTGTATACATGTCATATGTAGTTCATTTGCATGCCAAATGCAGTCGAAATTTACGGCAGACTTCAAAGGACAACATTCTTGTCAAAAAATAATAAACAGCTGATAAAGAGTCATCATACGTTTATTTTGAGGGGCGCAACAGGAAATAAGCTTTGTTTTCTATACTGCAAAAAATATGTTTAGGGACGTATGGCATGTCCACTATGCCCCTCCTTATTTTCTACGGTCCTCAACTACATTTTCTGACGCTTCAAATTTTAAAACATGTATACATGTATAAAGGTTTAACATCTTTTGTTGTGACATTATACATTAATCAGAATAATGAATAATTTAATAAAAAAGCAGTGGGGGGGGGGGCTACGTACCAAGCCTCCCCCCCCAAGTCAAATAATTTGAGGGGTCACACCAGAAACATAAAATATCTCTGGTCACCCTCATAAAAACGCTTTGTTTTCTTTAGTATACTAATTATCAGCAAATTTATTGAGGAGCACCCCCTTTCTATGAACAGTGAAGAACTTCACTAAGGATATGAACTCATAATCACCGTTACAGGGAAACTATATTATATATAAAAACTTTTATTACCCTCTAACATAATTAACGTAAACAGGTTCCGTTTCCCATAATGCATCGCTCTGCAGAGGCTTTAATTTCATTGGTCAATTTTCACGAGGCGCCATTTTTGGAGTTGAGCAAGACGGAGAAGAACTCGGGTGTAAGGTGCAAATGTGAAAAGTTAACGATGTTTTCGCCACCCAGTGTCTTTAAAACTATGAAAAATGCAATGATCAACAACCAAGGATTAGTGTACGTATATTTTTATATACTTTTTACGGTAAATAATACTAATATTGGGCAGAACAAATCTTTCCCATCGAAGACCACATTCGTTTTGACGCCATTTTGAAAAGTTTGATATCAAAGTTTTAAATATTTTAGTTTACACATTGCAAAAACGGAAAAAGAAACTTGAATTATACAATATTTAGTGTTTTACGTTTAATCATAGATGTATAGATAGTAGACTTTGTATAGTTATGCCCTATGGCACCACATTTGTCTTTTTCCATGCTGTATGTTGTATGTTAACGTTTCGCCTTTGTAGATTTTTTTAAATGAAAATGAATGCTTACTATAATAGTTCTCTCTCTCTCTATAAATAAATGAAAAGTGTATGAATTTTTTTTTCGTTGTTAAACCGGATAATAATGTTTGTACCGAATATGGTTTCTTTGTTAATACAGACAAACATATATCCGGTTTGAATACATGTGTTCTCGGAATGCAACTTGTACTTTTGGACTTCTGGAACTTTTTATGATGTAACGACAAGGTAAAAATGAATTATATCTCCTACTAAATTACGATTAAGTCATCAATATTTAAACAAAAAGTGTCCGCAATCTCAACTTATCAGATTATTCACGAAGGACATCATCATCGATGGAAATTTAAACAGTTAAAAGAGAGAGTTCTGACTATTGTAAGCCGCCTTTATTTCAATTATTTGGCAGATAAAATTAGAAATTATGAAGAATCATTAGAACAATTTAAATAGATTGTTTGTAACTAGAGTACATATACATCTTACAAAGTCATATAGCACAACTCTTATTCATATGCATAATGATGATATGTATAGGGAAAATGTATTGGTTTTAAAGTACTGTCTATAATAATATAACAACTGTTTAACAAACAAGTGATAGATTGTAAATTGAAATAGTTTACTGTTCAAAAGACAAAATTTCTCATGTGTGACCTGCTGAGAGATTTACTGAAAATGCTAAAAATAATAAGCCTACAAGATGTACAAATATTGATCATTTCTGATAGTATTTCAAGTAATGGAAATGAATCATCTGAGTAACAATCATCAGTTATTGATGGTGGTCGCAACATCATAGAAGTCTAATGGTAAAAATAAGTGAATCCTCATTTGTTTGAAATTTTGCTTGATATATGTTGTATGATAACGATAAATTTTTGTTTGTTTATTTTATTCTTCCCTGGTAGTTGTTGAAGTTTTGGCCATTATTAAAAATACTTTTGTTTGATCAGATGTACTCAGGGTTGTCTCTAAGACCCGGGGGCCAAGGAATTTCCCCACCTATAATGATGTAATCCCCCGGTTATTTCGGTAGTCCTTCTCAACTCCCCAGAAAGGGAGGAACCCCAGTTCCCCTTCTACTTTTTAAATGTCCCCTTCTATTTCAGTTCTTATAGGGACAACCCTGTGTACTTCGACCCAAATTTTGTAAAATGGGTAGGTAGGTAGATTTTTTTTTTGGCAGTATCTAACAAATTGATTTTTTATCATACAAAAACACAGAATTAGAAATTTATTGATGTTTCATTACACACTGGACAGCTAGACAGATGTAATATTTATTGCCCTCAATAAAACAAGTGTCTTGGAGAAATTATAAACCTCAACTTTATAATGAAACAAACTTTATTTCCCTGAAACCAAAAAAAAAAAATTAAGTAAAATTAAAATACTTAAAAAAATGATTGGGTAGGGGTGATTTTGATGGATCTTTTGGAGTACATCAAACAAACCATTCAAAGCTCACCTGAGCCAATGGTTCAAAAGAGCTTTTCTGAACGTTTTACTAACAATACTGATACATAGGAAAGATCTTTAAAATTCTTCTCAAGACCAATATCGTCAAAATTGATCATAGTAATATTAAAGCATCCTGAAGTAATGTAGATTCAGTTTATTCAAATCATGACACTCCCCCCTGCCTCCACAGGAGAATAATAGTTATACAGTAAAACTCATTTAGTACGAACAAGGATATTGCGAATTCACGGATATAGTGATGTTTTCTTGGATCCCCAGCTAAATAAATTTTACTAATTCCTTATACGGATATAACAAATTAAGGATATAGCGAAGTAATTTCACAGGTCCCAGTGACTTCATTATAACCGAGTTTTACTGTAAAAAGGAAGAAAAAGGATATATCAATAAAAAAATTCTTCTTAAGAACAGCAATGCTAGTACATGTATGTGTCATATTAATTTAAAAGCATCCTTAGAAAGTGTAGAATTCATACCCCCCCCCCCTTCTGAACTACTTTTATATTTAAACTTTTAATTACTGAACTGACTTATGCTTTTTCCTACCCAAAGTGCTCAGGTGAGCAATGTGGCCCCTAAGACTCTTGTTTATTGTTGGTCTTATAAGTGAAATCAGAATGCAATAAAGTGTAGTAACTGTACATAATATATTCTTTCAGAGAGAAGAAAACTGACATTAAAGGAGAACCAGTAACTAAAGATGTATGATGAATCAAGATTTGATCATGTGGTAAGTTGTAATTAATTCAATCATACATAGGCATGTATGACAATTGCATTAAAAGAAAAGAACTTGATTCCAATTTTAATTTGAAATTTGAACTACCAGCTGCAAACTACAACAGGCTAGGCATAATAAAAAAAATATGTTTGTTCACGGTTACCCGAGCGACCCTATATCTAATAGCCAACCCAAATTTTTTTTCGTTGTAAAAATCCATAAGTCACTCATTCATCGGTTTAACTTTTACATGCATCTTAATCAGTCAAGCATTTGAATCGAAAGTACTAGAAATAGTTAGTGCAACATGGAATTAAAGAAGAAATACAAGACAGTTTTTACATTGTGTGGTAGCTGTAAGGCAGTTGGCAAGAAAGATATTGTCTATCGCCTATATGGCAAGCCCAAACAAAAGTAAAGCACCACACAATGGTAAAACTGTTTTGTATTTCAACTAATTCATGTGAATTTGTATATAAAAAAATTCAATAAAATAAAAAAAAAATCCTACCTACCAACCCTATTTTATTTCAGCATGTAACAGTAAACAAACATATTTTTTTGTTTGGCCTTATGAAATTGTATGGCTTGGAGTCTTTTTCACTTCTCTATAAAATTTTCTGTCTGGATGATATCTAGCCTAATATACACCATGCAGTGAGGATTTTAGTTCACCCGAGCTAAAAACTCAAGTGAACTTTTCTGATCACCTTTTGTTTTGTCTTTTGTCCATCAAACTGTCTATCCATCAGTGAGCTTTTCACGTTTTCAACTTCTTCTCAAGAACCACTAATTTTAACCAAGGTTGACACAAAGTAAGGATATTTTAAATTGTACAGAGGAAGACACCCCCCCACCCCCTTCACCCCAAGGGGAAATTATCAACTCTTTCAGATATTATTGATATGATCATTGTTGAGCATCTAATAATTTTGTAACCTGTAGACTTTATTTTAAGAATAATGAATACTTGTTTAAGAGTCCTTTTATCAAGGTTCAAAGTTCAATTAAAATTATTTTGTGATACATGTATTTGAGGATTCGAGATATCAGTAGTAAAATATTTAAAGAATAATTCCAAATTACTTTGACATATCTATGGTATTCGAGATGCCAAAGTTCAACTGTATGGCTATGCTAAAGTAGTAAATATTATAACTTGCTAAAACTTTCTAACAATGAAACATGTTAAATGAAACAAGACAATAATGAAAAATAAAAATTTACTGATTTCTAGGTGGTCAGTATTTTGATGACTGTAATTTCTAAAATATTCAGTGAAACTCTTTGAAGCTTTAAATGTAGGTATATGTTAATTAAATATACTATAAGATAAAATTTATAAATGAGAAGTTTTGAAAAAACATTGCAACATGCATGTATGTAAATTGGGGGTAAAATTGGTTACCGGTAATGGCTATCGCCTTAATTTTCAGTGACATAAAACAAGATTTAAAATGTAGGTAAATAATACTAGTATGTGTCTGTGCATATGATATAGCATATAGAACTTGTACTGAATGTTGATTAGCTAAATCTTGAATGGCTGATATGTTGGTCGTTTTAGATGAAATTTAGATTATTTGTATGTAAACTGAGTGTACATGCAATATGAAATTATTCATAAGGTATTAAACATGATTAAAGCATGTGTATGCAATGCAACATATGATGAATTCATATTGACTTGTATGGATATAGCTTAACATGTATGTGCATTGTTTTTTTAGGGTCCTGTTCTGCAGATGCCATGAGATGATCTGTCTGTCCATCTGATATCACTTGTCCTGAGTATATTTTCTCTCCTCTTAGCCCAATCTCACTCAAATTTAACTCATAGAGTGCCTGTGGACGGAGGGTAAAAAGTGACCTTGGACCAATTATCAAGGTCAAAGGTCAGTATCAAAACACACTATATATCTTTATTTAAAGTCCTTGTCCAGAGCATAATTTTTCTCCCTTGGTATGATCTGGCTTGTGTGCCATGGGATTAAGGGTTTTTAGTGATCTTTAACAAAATTTCAAGGTCAAATGTCAATAAGAAAAAAAGAATCGTAATATCCTTGTCCAGAGCACATTTCTTTCTAATTCACTCAACTAAAAGCAGTGTTCTACATGTACGAGATGGTCATATTCTCAATCATACCTGCTTTAATATTAATCTGGCTTAAAACCTTACTATGTAATGTTCATTATTCGGATTTCATGGTCATTAAATTTAAAGACTAAAACTAATTATAATTACTGATATTGGTACATTAAAGGACACTGAGTCAATGAGTGATCTTGTAAAATTTCTAAATAATATTCAAGCATACAATTCTTACATCAGATAATAATTTTATATGAATATATATTGCAGATCGCAGATGATGTGAAGAAAATACAAAGGAGGCTGATGCTGAAAGAAGTATAGAGTATTTAATGAAGTTTATGAATGGACTTAGATGTGAAAGACTACTTCATTGTTTACCAAGATATAGGATTTTATTTATTTTGATATCATTTTCAAATAATGTTTTTGCACATCAAATGAATTATTAAACATATGATTTGATAATGCTTTTTCCTTTTTATACATTTTCTTGATAGATTTTGAAAAGAAAACACAGTTTACCAAGGAAATTAATAATATATATTTTGATTTAAACCTGCTGTTCTCTTTTCACATTCTATACGAGAAAGATTTACCATGGAAAATACAGGGATCCTTGAGCTTTCAGTTGCTTGTCAATCATTTTTCAAAATTGAAATGCTCAACCTACACTGTAGTTTCCATGGTATGGAAACTATTACACCACAATTACACATTGCTTCCCGTCTCAGAAAAATAAGGGAATCTTGAAGTTTCCCTGTAATTTCCTTTTATGAGACACCAGATAATTCCACCAAGTTTCCATCACATGGAAACCGCTACACTCCGATTCCATGTAGTTTCCTGAGTCATGGAAACTTGAGGAATCATGAGGTTTCCTCTAGTTTCCGTTCATGGGAAATCTGAGGATTCCATCGAGTTTCCATTCCATGGAAACCACTACGCTCCGATTCCACATAGTTTCCTAATTATGGAAACCAGTGGAATCTTCAGGTTTCCCATTACGGGAAACTACATGGAGGCTCGGGAAACTTCAGGTTTCCTGAGGTTTCCGTGGTTTGGGATACCTAATGGAATCGGAGCGTAGTAGTTTCCGTGGTATGGAAACTTGACGGAATAACCTGGCATCCGCTGCGGAAACCACTAGGAAACATGATGTAAACATGAGGTTTCCATGTGGTTTCCATATAGTTTCCCATGATGGGAAACTGCTTATTTCACCCAGTGCAGTATACCTCACAAATGATGAGTAGCTTGACAGTACCTGAAGAGGAAGAAAGAGCATTTGGAGATCTGAGACACATTTCACTCAATACTTCCAACAGACAGTGTGGCAAGGTTATTGATAATACCATCCTTCGATACAACGCACAAAACCATGTGCACAAAACTGATAGCTACAGAAAGCAAGAATCTACATTTACTGCCAGTAGCTGGAGATTCAGAAATACCTCTTGAAGTATTAAAAAGCAGACCCTATCTTATGCAGACCCATAGTGAGCGAATTGCTGACTTTCTGGTGGAAGGCAAAAACTGCTGGTGGTCTTTAGGCAAGGACAGCATTGTGTTCCAAGATGGTCCCGGACATCCTGAGCGATCTTCAGATTTCACTCAGCACTTTAGAAAAAATTCAACTGAAGACATCAGAGAAATGCTCAAAACCACCTGGAATAAATGCCTTGACAGTTTTGGCAGGAAACAAATTCAACTTCCTTTACTGAAACTAAACATGTTTAAAGGTTCCAAGACCACGATTGAACAAAGGTAAATACCATTACTTATGGATTTTAAAATTACTAAATATCATGAAATTAAAAACAAGATCCATGGGCTTCAATGCTCACCCGAGTTATTATGTCCCTTCTATTTTCTATCAGCATATATTTTCTGTCGATTTATTTCTATGTTAAACTTCATTGTCCATTGTGTCCTCACCCTACGCACAAGGAGTCATTGAACAAATTGAAACCATAATACTGAAGATGCTTTTATCAACAAATTGAATCCATAATACTGAAGATGCTTTTGTGTAAATAAGACTATTAATGGCTTTGCTGTTCTTGAGGAATATAAAATTGAAGATCCAACAAATTCTTTGGAAAAAGTCTCATCACCCTTTGTGCACCCATCCCCACCCCCAGGGATCTTCACCTGAACAAATCTGAATCTACACTATTTTGGAAGTTTTCAGGCCCGGCTGATCCTCAGAAGAAGGTTTTTCAATGACCCCACCAATTTTCACCATTTCTTAGTTATCTCCCCTAAGATGAAGAATGTAGCTTTTCATATGTATAAATTTAAATCCCCTTTTATCAAAAAGACTTATTGCCAATTTGGCTTAAATTGACCAGTGGTTTTGGAGAAGAACATGAATTTGTAAAATGTTTACATGAAAATGCTTGTGAAAGACAACAAACAAATTTTGTTCAGAAGAGCTCAATGAAGACTTCCGATCAAACGAGTTAAAAATAACTAAATGCATTAAAGGCACTTCAAGCATTTGGATTAAATGAACTAAAAATAACTAAATGTATTAAGGACACTTCAATTTCTTTAAGATCTTCTGCAAGTTCCTCCACTTCCTACCAACTCCATCACTGAAGACATACAGGATCAAGCTCCAGATGAAGTTATTGATAATGACCTGGTCCACCACACAGGAGAGACTTTTTCTGAGGAATCGTTTCCAGTTAGAAACAATGGTATTCATCTACAATCAATATTATTATGTTGAGCATTCATCATGAAATATAAAACAAACCAAAAAATTGCAGATGTTCTTATAACATAATTCTCTTCATGTAACTTTATTCCAGGGACTTTGAGAGGACTAACATTTCTGATTTAACTGATGTTTTGCAGAAAGGTAATTAACTTCATTAAATTTAAGACCATTTGTATCTTTGTATTTTTTAAATAAATAATATCTACCAAATTAATCATACCAAAATAAAACAGATATACTGGAAGAAGACCGTGGAGATGAAAATACAATTTCCTTAAATTCAAAGGCTGATTGTCCAAGGGAGCTGTTCTTTAAAAATCTCCAAATCGCTGGTAATGACCTACAATATAAAATTGAAATATCAATTTATTTTCCATCATTCGTATATGCATGTATGACAATTTTAGTAAGTTTGATTGCAAATGCCAAATAGCTAAAAATATTTTGAATATATTTACTTTTTTAGAGCACTCAAAAAGCACACCTTCAACCAATGCCATTTTTCAGACATATGGAGTGAAAATAGGTATCCGTAATAACATAAAATCTTGAAATCCACATGAAGAGCAGAAGAGAGGGGAAGGTGGTCTCTTGTTGACCGAGGTTGACACGACCAGTAAGTTGGCCTATGGAAATCATCAATGCATGACGATCACTGGTAAATTACACATAAAATACAGTATCAAAGTGATAATATAAAACCATTTACAAGATATTAAGAAATCTACACATTTTTGTTCAGGTATTTCAGGACCTCAGAAAGGACCTCCTTCATTCAAAGACAAAAAACTGACTGATAATGTGCAAATAGGTATGTATTGTCTATTGTAAAATTACATTAATTATTTTAAAATAGAAAACTTTAAAAAATTAAACATACACAGGTTCACAAGGAAAGAAAATTGGAGTGGGGGGATGGTTCCTTGTTGTCAGAGGCCGAAGGCACAAGAGAGATGACCATGAGACCTTCTCAAATCAAAGAAATCACTGGTAATGACCTAAAATATAAAATACATTTTGTCTTCAATCATTTTATTATGCATGTTTGACAATTTTAACTAATTTAAATGCAAATGCCATATACCTAAAAAGAAATATTCATATTTATTTTAGGACACTCAAATAGAGCACCTTAAACCAATGCCATTTCTCAGACATATGGTGTGAAGATAATTATCATAAATAACATAAAATCTTGAAATTTTTTAAGTTCATGAAACTTTTGTAGATATTAACATTTAACATAACATTTAAAAAATAAAATATACTCAGGTCGGTCTACAAGATAGACGGCAGCAGAAATGTCTGTCAGAAGATGCAGGCAGCCTTTCATATCCTAAAACAGATGGTAAATACACACCTACAATATGATTTCTTAACATTCAATATGGAACAAAATATTATTCAATAATACATTTAAAAAACATAAAAAAGGAATAAATAATCATTTTTTCCAGATATTACAAGTGAGTCTCCGTTACTTGATGAGGATTTTCTCACAAATTTTGTGCAGATAGGTAACTATATTATATTTTTGTATCCTAGAGCTTACAGATTCTATGCCTAAAATGTTTTGAGTTAAAAAAAAAAATTACAGATCCACATGAAGTCACCTTTTCGCAAGTTTTACGGTCGATACAATGACCAACAACCTATCATTGAGTCAAATGCTGACTGACGTTTCTCATACTAATTGTTAGGCCATTATTTATACACTGAACTGTCTACGGATTTCTCGATCATTATTACTCGATCATGACAAGGAGCACACGGCGGGTGTGACCGGTCGGCAGGGGATGCTCTCTACTCCATGGCACCTGAAACCACCTCTAAATTTTGAGGTCCTTGTTGCTCTGCTTCAAATATGTATTGTTTCATTGGAATTTCTACATTGAATACTGTTCGTTATCTTCATATTTCATTAAAAAAACTGAATTATAATATTAATTTTACCACTTTCCGCATTTTTGTTTTGTTACATACAGTTATCTTTGGTCTAATGTCTCCTCCTCTTATAGAAAATTGTTGTAGATACAGAAGGCAACCACAACATGCACAAAGAAGAAGCAGTTGCATCCTGCAAAAGAAAATTATTCACTCAGCAAAATGGTATTTAAAAAAAACAATATATATTACAGGGGTTTTCCTTCAATTTATAAACTTGGTCCATGGTCCTAGAAAATTAGGAAAATTAATCCATAATTTATTGAAATTGGGAAAAAGTTTGAAGGACTAATAGTTATTTTAACGATGAAATGAAAATAAAGGACATAACAATGTCTGGTTACAATAAAGTGAACAAATGTATAGACATATTTATCACAACACAGTGATAAATTATTGGATACTGGTAATTAAAAAAATGCTGAAATTCAAAATGTTTAGATTTTATTATATTTATGACTGTTGTAAAAAAAAAAAAGAAAGATCAAGTGCATATTATATTCCTTACTGGTTAATGAAAAATCACGAGAAAAACAATGTTTAGTTTTATTACATTCGTGACTGGTGTCAAAAAAAATTAATAGACATATTTTTGAAAATAACTGTTTTCTATTAAAGATGTTATTGTTTAGTAACATTAAAAATAAATAAATGAAAATATTTCCTTGAATAGGCCTGTGTTATTGGGAGATTATGAAAAAAGATTGAAAAATGTGGGATGACAGATTTTGTGTGTTTATCCATAGTAGTCCAACCTTTACTATTTTTATATGATGCATGTAAATGTACAGCATGCACACTAACAACATTCATGATCACTGTAATTATTTTTTTATGATCACTAGCATTTAGGTGTCTTAAATGGCCCAATAGTGATTTAATAACTAAACACCAAAGCTATAATAATTACTAGATTCTCGTCCAATTTTTGGAAAAATCGAGACGGGCTGGCCCCTTTTATTTTTATATATTTTTTCTAATATATCTGAATAAAAGTCATAGTTAGAGGTCAATTTAATTATGTATATCTCTTACTATTCATCATCTCCGATCTTTCACAATCAATGATCCGTGTTTAATACATATCACAGCAATAACCATCTTGTCAGCTGTGAAAATCAATGTAATCATGCTGACATTCGTGGGATATAAAACGAAAGTTGATTAGTAATTTGAATACTGATCCCGATCAGAATTACGACAAAGGAAAACAGAAATTAAAAAAAATCGAGGCAGAGTAAAATAAAATTAGGGCAGGCGGGGATGAGAATCTAGGAATCTAGAAAAAATTTTTATTATGGACTAAACACCATCGGTGATATCCCAAATGTGCTGCATCGTTTATTTTTATAGCAATATGATAGGGTTACACATTGACATATGTTGATATTATTGATGCAAATATCTTTATTTTCAAATTTGCACTTTTTAAAATTATTTTATGGGCACTTAATTGGGAAAAAAGACTTAAAATTGCAAAAAATATGGCTACTTTTGGATTGGGCAGGGGTCAGGTGACCGGACCCAAAAATGAGTGCAGAAAACCCCTGCGTTAGTCTAGACCAAAACATCTCACTTAAGGTTGTAAATTTTATACAAGAAGTTAACGGTAATGGTTTTGTTTTCCTCTCATATTACCTGCATTATTTTAAATGTTTTGTCAGTATCAAATTATTATTTTTGCATTAATTGTATACCTGTTACTTAACAGAAAAGTCCAGGAATCATCATTCCAAGTCTGAATATAATAAAAGCAGCAAACAAGGGAAGCCTCTTCAAACTGAAAATAAAACAGAAGGTCTATAATTTTATTATATCAAAGATTTTTTTCATTATTCAATAAGACTAGTATTCATATAATTCTGAAATATTATTCTGCAAGTACTATATGACACATATTCCTTTAAGACACTGAACAGAATCTTATTAGTACATATAAACATGATTAAAAAAAAATCATGAAAACAAGGTAGCTATCAAATTGTTAAAATGTATTTCATTCTTTTCAATATTCAGTTCATATTCTTAAACAGAAAAAAAATATTTCCTTTAAAAAACAATCAACATCAAACAAGATTACCAGGCTTCTCCCAAACGCCCCAACTGTTGATGCTTACTTCAAATATAAGCGACTCTTGAGAGCAAGGCCATATGACAGGATTTTAATCCAGTCCTATGAAGTTGCCCTTGCAAAACTTCAAACAGCAGTGAGCAAAAAGCATGCAGAAGTCATTAAAAGTGATGACACTCCATTAATTGATGCAGCAGAAGATATGCGACACTGGGGAATGTATTACTTTTAGTACACCATAAACAGCTGAAACAGGGGTTCTATGTATAATGTACATGAATAAATTTGCTTGAATTTTTATCAATTATTGTAATAAAAAGGAGATTCTGTGGTCCAGAATTTATTTCTAACTTGTTTTTCTATTTTTGGTTTAAAAAGTCCTCAATTATAAATATTTTGTTGTTCCTCTAAGCTTGTGACATAAATGCAGGTAAATATAAAATAGATTTTGATTAATGAAATATGCAAAAAAAAATTAATTTCACCTCCAAATACAGTCAAACCTCATTATCTCTAGATCAAAGAAACCCAGGAAATACTTTGAAATATCCAATGATTTGAGATATCCAGGCTAAAATACTAAGTTTATATTTATATATGTTTTTGACTTCCAAATCACTTCGACATGTCCATTGTACTCAAGTTCAGTGATTGAGATACTAACGTTCAACTGTATGTCTGTTCATGAAAAATACAATTCCTATTCCTCTTTTCTAATGATATTACCTAAATAAAATATGAAATCCAATCCTTGAAAAATGATAAGATTGAAGCTTTATATATAAAATTTTTAATCAGGGGTCAAAAAGAGTAGCAAATACTTGTTTTAATGTAAGTCAAAAATCACAACTTTAGGTTGAACTGGAAGATTTGTTGCAAAGTTAAGCTAGCTACTTATTAATTTCTAGATATCTAAACCTTCTCCAGGTAGCTATTTCATGTTTTTACCTATAGTTACTTTTTGGTTTATTTGCATTTCATGGCCAAAGACTGGAATGGTGCAATATGGGGGGTTCCAAATTTCTTGAGACAGTCACACTGACGATGAATACACCAGATAATTTGATCAACAAAAGATTACTTTCTAACTTATCAATTTTGCATTAAAAAAAAATACAAATACCATTTACCGGTAGAGAAGGATGAAAACTAAGTCTAAGATGTTTATCTTCATGCATTCTTAGATAAAATGTTTTGGGGTGATTTTTTATGCATTTCTTCTCGATTCTCCACTCTGGTAAAAGCTTTAACTTTAATACCCTGAATTTTGTCGTGCAAGTGCACAAGATGACAAACAACTTTGTCCTTTTTTAAAGATGTGCTTTAATTATCATTTTGTTTTATTTTCAAAGATATGTAAAAGTAGGTAGAAGTAGCTACTTCAAGTAGGTTATACCTAGGAAGCTATTAATAGCTATGTAGGTAGAATATAGTCTTTGCCTAGAACTGCTAATTATCTTTTTCTCTCAAAAGTTAAGTTGGCATAAACAAAGTTAACCGACCACCTATACACTCCTGAAAATGTTGAAATAAATACCCCTATATATCTATATTATTTTCTGATAAACTTCATAACCCTACAATATAGGCCGTTACAGGTGCACTACAATATTAAGCAATTTGTTACCTGCAAAGTAACTTGCATAAATTCTACAACAAAATAAAATATAAACGTACTTATAAAAGTGGTAACACGCCTTTTCTAACTCAGCAACATAGGAACTGTTCGTTCAAATTTAATGGGAAACTACAGACAGTGTGCTGTGTGCACCTCTTCAGCTGCTTTTGTTTACACGTGGTCGTGGGAAACTTTACATCTTTTGTCATTTGTAAGTCATTAAACTAGGTAAAATCAGCTATAATAATAGTGTGTCTAAGAAAGAATTAAGGAATTCTTATCGTTTCCATTCAAATCTGGACATCAAGGGATGTAAAAACATGGAAAAACTCGGACGAGAGCTCATCGCATCTGCCATCTTCCACAGCCATTCCTGCTTGTAGAGTTTACAATTGCTGTTTATTTCTACTTAATATACTTTGAAATTGATTTGAATGCAATTTGCGTGTGGAATCAGTCGTAGATATATCCACGGAGAAACTAGCGTTAAAGTGACGTCACAATGAGGCTACAGAGTCATTAATAAAAATACAAGTTTGGCTTCCAGAAAGTCTGAAATGTCATCTCTTTTGTTCATTAATGTCACAGAATAAAAAAGTGGAATGTGTAGACAAGTGCAAATTGAATATTTTTATATCAATTTTCCAAATTTATCAGAATGTGATTTTAAGTATTTTTCGGACAGCCAAGGCTGACGTCATAAGTTATTACGCTGCAGCCTGGAGTACACTGCAGTCCTTTGCTGCACTTCATTTTTTGAGATCAAATCCCTTGCTGTCATACAGGTGTGTATTATGTATATTTGCAACTTGTTATCTAGTTGGCATTTATGTAAATCATTATAATTGTGTATTTCTGTGCATTTCATGATTTGTACGTGAGTTGTGTATTCGGTGAACTTATTTCCCGCCAATGCAACATGTGCGTTGTTTCAGTAGTTCATACAAGTCAATTGAATTATTAAGTAGGTAATTATGTAATACACTTCTTGAATATAGTTATGCATAATAATGAGGTTTTCACAACTTTATTTCTAGTTATAGTGTAATACTCACTAATAGACCCGATCTTGTGACATTTTTATGTAGTATTCCGGAACTATCGTTTCCTCAGTTCGGAACTAGGTCGAGGTTCTGATTTTAGTAGGCGATATATGTTTCCTGTTTGTTTGTTTACCGAAAAGTTGTTTTCATTTGCATGCATAAAATAGTGATTCAAGGTAAATTGAACATGTAGAATAGATTGTATGAATAAGATTTCATGATGTAGTAAATATTCATGATTTCCTTGCATTTTTAATGTAATTTCTGTTCATTATAATGAGGGAATAACTTGTCTTTGTAAACTTTGACTTGTGACCCAGATATGATATATCAGTTTGATGGTAAATATGATTAATGGATAAGTCTATTGCCTTTCTTGACTGAATACATGTAGAGGTCTGCTTATTGGTAGCAACTATGTATATTATTACTTGAAGCAGTCAAGCTAGGCCTTAGGATAATTGTATATCATAAAAGTCAGTACCTGTGTCATATTAAGTTGACCAGTTTGAACATATTAGTGTTTACACTTTCTCGTGAGTACATAATAGTATCATGTGTTATATCTAGTGTAGGTCTCACTACATATGCTTACATATGACTTCAGCGTTGAGTAGTTTGTTCAAGAGTTGTGCACACACATTATTTAGGTGAACTACTCGTTTATTAATTAAAGTTAACATCATGAACCATCATTCTATATACACTTTGTACATACTTTATAATTGTTGTTTACTATTTGTAATTTGTTCTTTTTAGATCACTGCTGCCTTTGGTTTACAATAAATGTAGTGAACTCACACAAGTCTTATCACTTGGCTACAAATGTAATATTTTTTCTTAGCAATTGTTTACCCTTTGTGAAAATTTTACTCTTTATTCAATTCAAATAAGGTGTCTGCATAAAAAATGTGTAGGAAAAATTGTACAACTCAAGCCAAGGAATGAAATGCAATGCATTTTCTTTCAATCTACATGAAGAGTAAAAGTAAATCAATAAAAGCGTGTTTAATGTTAATGAGAACTATTCCCCTTACAATTACACTATGCAACTGAAATAAGTGACTCTATGGTTTGGATCCTAAATTTTACAGTTTTATCGTAAAACCAGGTAGCAAAATGTTGATAGAACAGTGAGATTCCTTGAGGAAGGAAGGGTCCATAACTTGTGCTTTCAAAAATAAAAATAGGTGGCCTGTAATCATATAAATTACCTTAACTGCAGAAGTTTCAACCTTTCTACTTGTTCAAATATTAATTTGCTTACCTGCTGACCTGTTTACACATTAGTTAACTTAATTGCTGATTATTCAACCTGCTGACCTGTTTTCTTTGCATAGGATTTGTGTTGTTGGATGGAACTAGAGCTTGAATTCTGTTCGTTATCTCCATATTACATCGACCAGTTCATTTGCTTACCCGTCGAGCTGGTGAATTATCTGCCTGTACACATGTTTATTTGCTGACCAGTTGACCTGCTAACCCGTCTACCTAATAACATATTAATAAGTTTACCTGCTGACCTGTCGATGTGTTAATTTGTTACATGTTAACATGTCAATTTGCTATACACTTATAATTACCTTTCTGTCGATCACTAGAACTGCTTGAACTGTCAACCTGTACACATATTAATTAGCTTACCTGTAGATCCTTTGACCTTTTTTAATTTATGCTACGATATAACTGTTTATCTCTTTTATATTTATTTAATTTATGTTTTTATTTTACAAACATTAATATTCAAATAATTTAAGAAGTGAATACAAATTAATGTTACATATGCAAATAAATGCGCAATGTTCATAGGAACTTTTTTAATGTATAGTATACTTGGGCCTTTCTGTGTAAAAGGATAAACAACTTAACATGCCAGTTATGCATTTGTGTTTGCTTTGTCAGTGTGTAAAGTATGTATCATGTCTTTTCAAGACGATAGTGGAGCAACACCTTATATTTTACTAAAACTCCTCATATGAATTACACCAATTTTTTCCACACATTCAGAAGGAACATGTGACGTTGGGTCTATTATCACTTCCTCAAATCTTTCTGCATATCCCCATGCTGCTGACCAACGTGAAATGTGACGTTCTCGTATTTCCTCCTTTGTCAGATCTATCACTTGAGCTCTGTTTTTAAGCTTCGTGATATTTATCCTAACTACCTCTCTAACTCTTTGATACTCATTCGTAAGGCCTCCAAGCGCCTGTATGCCATAAAGCGATTTGCAGCAAGAAATAAACCTCGATTGCTGACCTTTGCTTCCCCTTTCTACATATTGTTGAAGGCTTATTCCTGAGAAAATGTTTTTTGGTCTCAGTCCATTATGATAGGTTTCGTTAAATCGTAGGATTCTATATACATATTCATCAGGTTTCTGTTCTTCGTCTATTTCATCATCGAGAATCTGTATCGATGTATCAGAATTTTTTTCGCTGCTTTCGTCATCAGTGTAAATTGCCTCGAATTCCTCTTCCTCTATTTTCAATGAAGTATGTCCCTCAACACCGGTAGCTTTTGTATCATATCGTCTTTCTACATGCTTTTCTTCGTCCCCTGATTTATTTCTTGAGTCTTCATCTTTGTAAGATTCAGTCTTGCTATAACTATGTTCTGGTGAGTCAGCTAGATCGTTGTTCTCTTTTTCATTATCAGTACGGATCAAATCATTTATATCAGCTAGATCGTTGATCTCTATTTCATTATCAGTACGGATCAAATCATTTATATCAGCTAGATCGTTGTTCTCTATTTCATTATCAGTACGGATCAAATCATTTATATCAGCTAGATCGTTGTTCTCTTTTTCATTATCAGTACGGATCAAATCATTTATATCAGCTAGATCGTTGATCTCTATTTCATTATCAGTACGGATCAAATCATTTAAATCAGCTAGACCGTTGTTCTCTTTTTCATTATCAGTACGGATCAAATCATTTTGTACAGAAATATCCCTTTCTTCCGAATCGTCCTCAGCTTTATCAGTGAAGAAACATTTGAATATTTTTCTCTTCAATTTAGTTTCTTCACCACTTGATCCTGTATTAATATCAACATATAATAATTTTAATTGATATTTGAGGAGAAAAATCTACCATGTTGTCTTACAGACATGGATATGCTAAGAGAACAGGTATATTTTCTATATTATTCACTACAAAGACTTCAAAAGGAAAGAAAAAAGCATGTTTTCATGTTGCCCATTTTGAAACCCATAATACTTTAATATAAGGTTCAAAATACAAGAAAATTTCAAGTGACATATGCAGCAGTTGCAATTTTCCGCAGTGCCGCAACAAACAAGAGCTAAGAATCTAAACTAGAAATTACTCTTTATGCATACCTTTTCGCTTGGATCCTAAATTTTTCTTCATTTTAGCTTGACGAGCTCCCATGGTGTCTTGTTAGTTCTCTAAAACGAAAAAAATGTTATTAGTTGCTTAATGTGTATTTTGTCCAAAGGAAATTGCGTAAGTAAACTGCAAAGCTCAGGAACGTTAGGGACAATCGTTCTTTTCTTTTGATATAATCCATACCTTGTGTAAACACTAACTGTTCAATAATCGATTTCTGAAAATTACAATTATTCGTGCGGCTTTGAATGTTCAAAGAATCTTTTTAGAAAAAGCTTCTGTAATAAGGCAACTTATAAAAAAAATGATGTTTTTTCCCTTTTTTAAAAAAAACAATTACTTATTGTATTATTTTTATTTAATTCATTTATATATATATATATTTTTCTATTATGTTTCGTTTCTGTGTGTATCAAATTATGTTTTCTTTATGTATTTCTCAATCAAAACAAGAAATTAATCATGTCCATTTTTTCCAAAACAAAGACGATTTTAACATCATATTAACACCGTAAGTCACCCAATTAAAATATAATCTGAAAACTAGATTATTCAAACGATACTCTTTTATAAACAAAGAAAAGGCTAACAAATCAAATACAAAAAACAAAACAAATACACACTTTTTATGGACAGTGGAAAGACAGAGGAAATTGATGCGCTTTTTCTTTTAATTGGCTTCAACCATATACGGTCCTGTTTGCTTGCTTCTTCTACTTTTTCCTTCTTTTGGCCGGGGCTTTTACGGTCAAAATATTGAAGATTATATTGATTAAACAATCCATTTTTTTTTTCCATTTAAAAAGATCGAGTTTCCAGGAAGCAAAAGCGAAAGGGGATTTTTTGTAAATGGAACGCAAGATTTACCAAAGGGAGTTAATATTATGAAGGGCGAATAAATGCCGTCAATTAAATAATCAATACATCTTATGATTCCATGTGCACAGATAGCAATTTAATTCCCGAACCATTGTGTTACATGGTGCGTTTAAAATGTCGTCTCGAGAAAAATATTTTTTAATCTATATTCAGTATTCTCTATAACTTAGGGCATATACAAGACAATAAATGTAAACATGTTCGAACATTTGCATACTTTTGGGGGGGGGGGTATTCAATGTATCTTTAATTTATATATTTATCTTACATTCCCTATAAAACAAGATCTACATGTATGTTATTATACTTTTTTATTATGGCTCTTCTGGCCACGACGATTAATTGTAGCGGTTGCCATGTTTTTATGGGTTTTTTTAATTATTTTTAAATTTGATATTTGGAAGCATTTCTTTATTTTTTTTTTTAAACAATATTTAATCTCTTGACCACTTTTGCAAAAACTGGTTATGACAGGGATTTCAGTTTATAAAAAGGGCAGATGCAACGAATACATTTTTAATATCATGAAAATAAAAACTAAAATTATATTTATATTATTAAAATGGGAATTTAGTTTGATATTGTAGTTTCTCAATAATCTCTTTAATGTGAATAATTTTTTTTTTTGATTAGGTGATTGCTTATAGGAATGTCCAGATCTTTTTTTAATTTAAGGAGAGGTTCTTGTCTGTTTTCTAAATAAAATATTCAAGGTTTGTCGGCAAATATGTCTTATATATATACTAAAACAAAAAAAAAAAAACGCAGGGTAACATAATATGCAAAATGTCTTTGACTGTATGGCCGAAATTTACAAAAACTGGTCAAAGGGTATCTTGGTAAATATGTACTCAAATCGGTGTTCAGAATTACTCAACCGTGAAATGTATGACGTCACGTAGGAACAATGGTAAAAAGCAAACATAACGTGCATATTGGTGACGACATGTTTGTCAACACATCTTGTTATGCCACTTGATGAACGTAAGATATACACATTGTTTTTTCGATTTTAAAAGACAATTTGAATTTTTTGGTATCATGGTATGATTGACGGAAATTTCATGGGGTCTGGCTATTGCATTGCCTAAGTAAATGAAAGAACAGGTTGATGTGTTGTTTTTTGTGAATTCTTTTCACCATAGAACGTCTTTTCCGTCGTCAGAGGGGGACTGGAAAGGCTTACAATCAATTGAGACGTTGGCGCGTAACAACGTCACGTCAAGATTGGGCTATAAACCCTGTCATCTGTGTAATCGCCACTTACGACCACTGAAACCACTATTAATACAATTAGTGAGCAATCATAATCGTTACATTCACCCAAAAACTGAAAGAAACCCATAGCGTGATTTTGGTTTGTGAGCTTGTCAACTTTACGTCAGTGTGCGCACTATGCCTAATTTTTCAGCATATTGACCAATGTCCAAATGTAGCCAGAGTTTGTCAAGATTTTCTTGCAAATTTTCACATTAATCTACTCGACTGGTGTCCGTACAATCCATCTTCTATCTCCAGTTGAACATCTGATGGACTAAGTGAACAGCAGGGTTTAAATGTGCAACCAACTAAGCGCTGCCTTGTCAAAAGGGTTGAATAATATCCCTATGAGAAAGATAAATGCACTTATGAACTGCATGCAGAGGAGGAGAATTAAGGCTTTGATAGATGCTCGAGGGAGGGATAGGATATATTGAGAATTTTCGATTTTCATTTTTGGGGGAGGGGGTGGATATGCCCATATATATTTCCTATTTAAATCTTTGATCGCTCAAAAGGCTCAAACCTATCCACGTGGTAATAATTTGAACAAAATTGAATCTAATCTATCTCAAGAAGCTTTCACAAAGGTTACACCTTTTCTGGCCAAGTGGTTCTAGAGAAGATTTTTAAATTACCCCACCCAAATTTCATTCTTAATTTATCTCCCAATTGACAGCAACATGGATATTGATTAAAAATAATAAATTCCTTTCACCGAAAAATACTTTGTGCCAATTTTGGTTTAAAATCTGGCCAGTTGTTCTTGGGTTGAAGATGAAAATATGAAAAGTTACGAGGAGAACAAAAACGACAACCTTTTCACATAGAAGTTCTTTAATAACTTCTGCTTCATAAAGATACAAAACATGTCTGCATATAAAGGGGCGCCAAATTACAAATACAAAAAAAATCTTCTCCACCGATTATTACCTATTGATTCTATTTAAACTTCTATTTATTGGGGTTTTTTTCAAAAACTTTACATTTAAATAAAACTGATAATACAAACACTAAGTTGATGGATATACATGTGTAATGAAACATATGAATCTTAATGTAAATTTACAGAAAGGAACTGTATACAGATGAAACTGCTACTAATTTTGTCACAGCACACATATTTGCACCATGTACACCACGAGAACATTGCAAAATAAGCTAGGAGGCTACAAGTCAAAAAAGTAGTTTGCTTGACAGCAACGTTTGGCGATAGAAACTTGAGCATAGTAGTTAGGAAGTGAAAATATGTTTGTGTTAGATATTAATGAATAAATATACAATCCATTCTATCAATATGTGTTAGTATTTTCATAGATTGTCAATATCTTCACATGATATACATATTTGTGCCCTGAATGAGCATTAACATCTAATTAGAATATAAAACAACAATATTGACATTTTTATCTAATCATAAATAACCTCAAATCGATATCTGCAAACTTTGAAGTTGTTAATTGTTATATAGGCACTATTTCACACGTAGTATCTAAAATGTTCAAAATTTTACCATTTCAAACCCCTGTTTGGATCGTAAGTTATAACCAGAATGGCCATATTCACTAGCAAATTCATAGAGATGGCGCATTCACGTTATTTTACGAAAATTTCCTTTTGTATACTGTCTAAATTAAATTCTTGGACTATTCATATATAGTGATTCATACCCAAAACTGTAAATTTTAACTTCTGTTACGCTTTTGTTTGCTTGAATGATATATTGTTAACCACTATTTATACTACACTGCACATCTTGTATGTACTTTAATACCCAAATGAATACCACTAAATTTTCTGCTCAAATATAGTTACTATGATATTATACATTTATTGACTGTGTTTCGGGCAAAATGCGTTTTGTAGACCTTCGAACAAACTGTTTGCCTCGAACCCAGTCAATAAATGTATATTTTTTGTTATACCTTTTACCGTACTTTTTTAGCTCACCTCAACGAAGTTGGTGGAGCTTATGTAATACCCTCGGCATCGGTGTCCCAGGTTTAAGGTTTTTGGAGCAGTTTTCTTTTCAAGTACTTCTATGTCCTATATCAATCAGAGGTGCATGGAGGATGCCTCTAGTGTGTTTCATTGTACCAGTCAAGGTTTCAGATGCTGCAGTTTCATCTAAAGAATGACCATAATGTTTATGGAGCAGGTTAAAGGTTTTGGAGCAGATCTTGTTTCCAAGTAACTGTAAGTCCTATGTTGACCAAACATGGATGATACATCTAAGGATGCACACTGCAAGGCTTGCTTCGGATGCTGGATCTGACCTACATTTTCCGGATGATTTACCAGGTTAGTTTTTGGAGCAGATCTCATTTCCGAGTAACTATAAGTCCTATGTTGACCAAACTTGCAAGGATGATACATCTAAGGATTCACACTACTGAACTTACTTCGGATGCTGGATCTGACCTACATTTTTTGGATGAGTGACCAGGTTAAAGTGTTTGGAGCAGGTCTAAGAAACCATAAGCCTATCTGAACCAAATGTGCATGGATGATGCATCAAGGGATGAACACTTTCAAACTTGCTTCGGATGCTGGATTCGACCTACATTTTCTTGATGAGTTACTAGTTTAAAGTTTTTAGATAAGTCCATTCCCAAGTACATGTAATTAAAAGCCCTATCAGACCAAAATTGCATAAATGTTGCATCTAGGGGTACACACTACTAGATTATTAGTTTAGTGTGGAACTTTGCCTTACTTGTAGACAACATCCGTTGAGGTGAGCTCTGTAACCTCTGATTACCTATGTTTTTGACATGTATGTATCTTGTGCTGGCTTCGGTAATGTAAATTTCCTTTACCAGCACTGAGGTTTAAGGTCAATTCCGTCACTGTCGAACACTAATGAATGCAATTGAGATTTAGATGATCCCGCCCATTGTGTGACGAAAGTGGTCCAATATTTCATCGCCAGGTCCAATATCTCAGTCCACGGTCAAACATCGATTTTTTTTTATCAGTAAAACATTGGAAATGTTAGACTTTTTAAGTATAGATTTATATAGGAAAATTTTTTAAAGGAATAGCAAAATTACTTATCCCCGAGTACGAAGAGCTAATATTATCGAATTTTGATTTAGCTATTTTTTAACCTTTGTTCATATAGCAAGTGTGCAGATCATGTATTTTGTAACAGACTTTATGAGTCTTCAGTACTTGGGAGAAAAACAAATACGGCTAACAATAGAACTATCGTTTGAGTGAAATGGTTGCTAGGAGCCCCCGATGTCCGAGGAATGGCGGGACAGATGGGTTCTTGGGCGTAGTCCTTGTGGTTGACAATCTCATTCCAGGAAAATCGTTAGTTTTTCTATTTCGTAAATCTACTGTTCATCATTGTTAAAGCTTGGATAGCAGCAGATATTCTGGGGCAGTTTTTGAATCCGTTTTGATAAAAAAAAAAAATGTAGTTTTTAAAAGTGTAAAATTTGAAGATATCGTACAATTATCAGTCTCATAAATCACGTGAACAAAACGAATCGTAGGCAGGGAAAAAGCACAGACCATTGGAAACACCAGAGGTCGGTTCAGGTGCCTAGGATGAGTAAGCATCCCTATTGTCCGGTATTGATCATGCAGGACTCCGTGGGCAAACGTTGCATAAAGGCAATGACTAAACAAATATTATCAAACATGTCATATAAAAAAATGACCCAATTGGTTTATTTTCAAATAAGTCATTATAAGGACCGCAGAATGTGAAAAACGGGGTTGTTGAAATGATTGTACATCAGGTTTTTTTTTTTTTATCAGTAGCTTGCCTTGGTTTTAAATTGATCGAAATCAGAGTATGTTCTTGTGTATCGAATGTTTGGAGACATAAACACCATATGCAGGTGTCATAGATTTGTTTTAGGTGTTGTCAAAAATAAGATACTTTTGATATACTTAGACATTTAATATGGTTTTACATTGACAATTTTTTATCAAAATATTTAGATTGTTAATTGAAATAAAAATTAAAAACTAAAATCTATATCATATCCCTATGGTTTGGCTCTCTGGTTTGAAATGGAACACGATGGTTCGTGATGGCGCTTTGGCTCAAAATGGTGGCACTTCCTTTCGGGACTGTCACTTTTGGCCAATTGTATAATGTGTATGCAAATAGGCCCTTCCGTCTGCATATTCACTTGCAACTTCTACATCTAGCTTCCCACTTTTTTAGGATCTATGGAATGTTTATTAACGTATTATATTTGTTTGCTAATTTAATGAACATATCCAATTATATAAACATATGATATATATATATATATATATATATATATATATATATATATATATATATATATATATATATATATATATATATATACTAATGATGCATTGTTACTACTTTGAATATACTTCAAGTAATTAACATTATACATACAATTTAGCAATATATTAACTTGAAAATAACTTTACAACAAAATTCAACAAAATAAAATTCAACAAGGTAACTTGGCAGAATTTGCAACTGAACTGAAATGTAACTTTAAAATAAACATTAAAATAAAATACTCTTACCTCAGAAGTGAGAAAAGTACCTGGCATATAAAGATAGTTGGAAAGGAGTAAAAATATATTGGCACAGGACGACGTGTCCTTTTCTTTTGCCTGCTACGCCCAAACTGACCAGTAGGCGTATCCTGTCTATTGAGTTTAAATTTCCTATGAAGAATACTATGGGCAAAAGTTTGAGATTTAAGGGTCCTCCACACCCCGTAACTTGTGACGTATATCAAGGAAAATACTTTTATTTCCAGTTTTATATAGTTTGTGCACTGGCGATTTGCCTTTCACCGCCTATAAGAGGGTCTTAGAAATTCTTTAGAGATAAAGGTTTTGTCAGGGGAAAAGTATGCAATAAACTGAGAGCGACACCCAAATCATAAACATATGGCATGATCACAGTGTGACCGAAAGAGAAGGGTGTCGATCTCTTTAATAAAAGAACAGCAGATTTTTAGGTTTATAATGCATAATAATTCATAAACAACAGGTACCGGTACAAGAAAAGTTTAAGGTTTTTATACTTTCAGGCTAATTAATCCATTCCCATATCGTCAACAAACTTTATTGTGAAAGTTGATGTTTTTGCACACTAGTTTGTGCTTTTCAATAATACCTATCTCATTGTGTGTCTATAAATATTGATAAATAGTATGCATTTCTAGTTTTGCTCATCTTTACCTGTCCAGTTCAGTAGCCAGTAATGAGTAACTTTAGTATGATGACGTATACGTAGACTTACCAAAGTTTTTGAGTCCCGGGCAACAGGAAAAATAACTTTAAATAGTAACTTCGATTCCAAATATTTTAAAAATACTTTTTCTACATCAAGGAATACAATTTTAGTTCAATTTCTTATTATTTAATCTATTAATGTTTCTTCTTTGCTATCAAGGGTCTTTCTTAATTTTTACTAGATACACTTCAAATAAAATGAAATTTATTTATTATTTTAGAATATAAATTAATTTCATTAAAAATATATTGAGTGATAACATTACGTTTTTGTGGTTGTTTTGTGAGCTTGATAATAAACGATAGTAAAAAACAAACTTTGCTGTGTCAAATGTATCAAAACTTTACGGGGAAAATATCACAAAACTTATAACATTAAATATCTAAATCATCAGTATAAATTATATTAGAATTCCTGGTCAGTTTTTAAAGGTTGATATGCTTGTTCAAAGTAATGCTCAGTAATGTGAGAACATAAGCTAGGGGTGTGTGGAGAATTCTTAAATATTTGGAAATAGGGAAAATTTGGAACAGATTCCAGTATTTATTCTTTAGAAACATAGTTTTGTAACATTAAAGTATATGGAAAACAAGAATCAAGATATGGTAATAGTATATAGCATCCCAATCCATACATTGTCTCACCTCGAGATGGTGTCGGATCCAATTTTTAAAAAAATGGCTTGATTATTATAATCCATGTATAATACACAGTCTGATCAAATTACTTAATAAAAGGAGTTGTGGTAAATAAGCTTAAACAATATATCTCTTCTTCTTCTTCATTTTTTGAGATACTGTTATGATCGAAGAATTAAAAAAGAATTTAACTACGGTGGAATAAACTAAATGACCACAGCTGATCATTTATTATTCAAAAGCCATATTTCTGGATCTACAGCTATATTGGTTGAAAATATCCTTCATGAATTTCACCAATTTTCTCTACAAATTCTGACCTAATATGGGACTTTGGCTCTATAATGACTTCTTCAAATCTCTCCGCATATCCCCAGGCCTTTGATAACGGATCAATGTACTGTTCTCGTACTTCCTCATTTGTTAGATCGATGACTTTGGCTGTTTCATTCAATTTGCTGATATTGATCCTTACCACGTCTTTGACTAAATTCGACATATTCGTATATCTGCCAAGCCTTTCTATGCCATAAAGTGATTTGCAGCAAGATATAAACTTTGATTTTTGACCTTTACTTCCATGCTCTACATGTTGTTCAATAGTTATTCTGGAGAAGATGTTTTTTGGGTACAGTCCATTTTGATAGCTTTCATCAATTCGGAGAAGTCGGTAAATATATTCATCTGGCTTCCGTTCTACGTCTATCTCATAATCCGAAGACTGCACTGAAGAATCGGAATTTTCATTGCTATTTTCATCATCAGAATCAGTTTCCTCTGCTTCCTCCGCAAGCTGTATCGAAGGATCGGAATGTTCATCGCTGCTTTGATCATCAGAATCGTTTTCTATGTTATTGGCACTCTGTATCGAGGTATCGGATTCATCAGAAGAAGTTTCGTCTGATTCCTGTTCGTCTACATTTACTTTTGCATGTCCCCTAGGTTTTGATGCTGTTGAACTTCTAGGATTACCAGAAGCAATCTTGCGTTCCCTAAATTTCTCAGCTAACCCGTTATCAGACGTATCTTTGAGGTTCTTATATTTTTCTTTGTGATGAATCTGGACCGGAATTCTGGCATTTTTTCTGGGCCTTACCTCAGTCTCAGTACTAGATCCTGTTTGAAAATGAAAACATTTTAATCAGGACTACTGTCTGGGTACATATTTAGATAATTCAAACATAATTTTACTGAAGTTGTATACATGCTGCAAAAAGTATAAGTCAGTTTATAATGCTGAAATCTTTTGAAAGGGAATGAAGAAAATCACATTAAAAAAGGTGAAAGGCAAATGATTCCAAATTTTTCTGATATCTGGAAAAATTAAACAGATGCTTTTTGACTGATTAAATAAAAAGAATAGAATTTTTAAAAATCAGAAGGGATATCTTAAACAGTGGTGTTTGAGTTTCCCAACATGCCCGATTGAGTAATTTAACTCGACACCAAGAATATCAACAGAATTAAAATTAGAAAGTATTGTAAGATTTTCTGTTGTGTAGCATACTTCCAAAAACCAACATACATACCAAAGGAATACTTTTTTAAAAACTAAAAGTTAGTTTCATTCGTACCCTTTCGTTTGTGTCCAAAAGCTTTTGTCAAGGTTCTCCTTTCCATGATTTCTTACAATGTGTCTGAAATATTGCAAAAATTTCTAATGTAAAATTGTTTCCCTGATATGTACAATTTTAATATATTTATAAAGAGGCAATTATTTTTGGAATTTTCAACATCACAATTATGTACTTGAACCAGTTTATACATTATTTCTATGATATTTACTAAATATATACGAGTTTTTTAATGCTGAAAGGTGCTTCTGTTTATTTATGTCTTACATCTTAAAAAATATGGCAACCTATATATTTTTTTTTTCGATTATTTATTTATCTTAACTACATTCAATGAAAATAAATGCAGTTTTTCTATTTGAACCCATAAAATTGCGAGGATGGAAAATACCTTAATTCGAGAGAAAAATCGTTTTAGTTTTTAAAATTCTTTCATAAATTTCAGACGTTATTGAATAATTAGATTTATCCCATGTTAAGCCCTTTATCTCGTGGATATCACTCAGTGGATATTTTTTATATCCCACAGTTGAGATGTCACAATGGGTTTTGCGTGAAAATGATAAGTAAAAGTAAAGTGAAATCCTGTATACAAACTGTGTAAAACATTGATAGTGATGTACAAAACATGGGATATAAAGAATCTCCCGTGATTTGTGGCTGAATATGATTTTATCCAGCTCGTTGTGTGTATTTTATCCCCTCGCAAAGGCTCAGGGATAAACAGAAAAACACAACTCGAATAAAAATCACATTCAACCACAAATGGGAGATCCTATATTTTTTGCACCCTTGACTATATGAACCTGGAATTTTATATCAGTTTTATTTTTTTGAGGCTGTCTTCTTTCCTCCAGGAAATTACCATTGAGCGCATTAATCCGTTTTTTTTTTATATCTGGCTTATTATGTTACTGTTGCTGAAAAAGAAATTGGAGTGTTTAAGAACTTCGAGGAGCAAAAAAACACTGCTTTTGATCCAGCGTCTTGGATATCTCACTTTCAACAAGAGGCCCATTGGCCACAACGCTCACTTGAGTTACTGTGACCCTCGCAGAACAGTTAAGTTGCACGATGGAAATATCGGCAATTTTTGTGACTAAAATTATATTCTTAATCAGGATGGCGATTCTTTTTAGTATTTTATTTATATCAGACAAATGTAATTATGGTTAATAACTACATATTGAGGACGATAAGATTTTATATTTAGACTTGTCACGTGATGCGGCAGTCACGTGATATAGCACATATACTTGTAGTATTGAGGTCACCTATAAATTTCACTAGCGCAAGGGCATAACCAAGTTAAAATTCTAAGTTTAGTTTATAAATATTTTCAACACGCATTGTAGTTTCTGAAATGTGCTGTGATCCTAAATAGATTCTGCTATTTCATTGTTAAAATCATATTTGTATGACCGCATGCTGTATTTTCTGCTGGTCAACGGCATTAAATATATATATAATTAATTCATTTGCAAGACAGGTTCGCAGCACTTTTCAAATATCTTCATACTTCTTGAGTTTATGTGTAAAATCCTACTATGATCCATTGAGTGAATGCCCTTACTAGATCGATATATTAGGACCCTTACATTACCTTCCAATGTACTTGCATACTAATATACGGCAGTATCAATTAAATAGGAAATATACTGAAAATATATGAATAAAATCATTAAAAAAAAAACACCGCATCCAAGTTAATGGCCTATTAAATATATGCAAATAATATTTTATTTAATTATAGGATATATTATTCGTTGTGAAAATATTACTAGATCTGCCTCTCACTGCATACAAACTGCGTCTAGTTTCACCAAATGACGTCACATCGACAAGTGCATCGCGATCAGTGACTTGTTTATACCTTGCTATGTGGAATTTAACTAATGACAAAACAGCATATTTTAGTAAGTTTTGATGTAGTTTGATGGCCTCCTACAGTTTAAAACAGAAAACAATTTTATGGTATTTTCAAGATCTGTTGATTTTAATGTCATAGTTAATATTTCCCGTAAAAGTTAGGTTCCGACCCCTTTTTGTAGCCTTAACTGTGCTGCGCTGTTGTTCAGCAGATTTATCCCTCTACTACTATACCAGTATATCCCTATGTAAAATTTCAGTCATGGATTGTGATCCCACACTTCACCTGAGGGTCATGCTAGATATTCCTACTAAGTAAAACGTTGCTCGTCCATTGAGGTCTCACCCTCTGACGTCATGATTTGAAAGAAAAACTTGAATCTTCACTACCTGAGGATAGTTTTACTCGTATGTCTTTTGAAAAAAGATTTTGAAGGATATTTTCGTACATATCTCTATCTAAATCGTTGGTCGTCCGTTGTGGCCCCGCCTTATCTCCCCCGGGGTCATGATTTCAATAAAATTGAATCTTCACAACATGAAAATGCCTCCATGTCGACATGACATCATGTCTTTCTTGTTCTTGAGACATTCTTGAAATATTTTTATGCCCCCGGATCGAAAGATCCCGGGGGTATATTGTTTTTGTCCTGTCTGTCTGTTTGTCTGTTTATCTGTTTGTCTGCCTGTCTGTTGTCAACTTCAACCTTGCCCATAACTTTTGATTGGTTGGAGCTATGACTTCCATATTTTACATGTGTATTCCTTGTGACAAGAACCTTTCTTTAGGTACAATCATATTTGACCTTTTGACCTTGACCTTGGAGTTTGACCCACTTTTGAAAAACTTTAACCTTGGCCATAATTTTTGAATGGTTGGTGCTAGGGCTTTCATACTTTACATATGTAATCCTTGTGACAAGACCTTCCTTTGGATACCAACAACTTTGACCTTGACGTTTTACTTTCTTTTAAAAAACTTTAACCTTCGCCATAACTTTTGAACAGTTGCAGCTAAATATAGGGCTTTCAAATTTAACATTTTTTATCTTTTGGCCTGGATTTTGACTTGCATTTGAGAAACTTTAACCTTCACCATAAGCTGCCATACGGGGGCATCAGTGTTTCACAAACACATCTTGTTTAATATATACTTTGATCATCCATTTTGCCTCACAAATAAGAGATTGTCATTCCATGTATTCTAGTACCTGATCAATACATAGAGCTCACCGCGGGTGCGACATGTCGACTGGGGATGCTTACTCCTTCTTTGCACCTGATTCCATCTCCTGATTTTTCAGGGGTCCTTGTTGGATGCCCTTTTCAAAGATTTGTATTGTTTAGGCCAAAATAAAAAATAGGTTTGTTTCCCCTAACGCGACCGACCCACTTAAATCGTGCCGACTGAAAAGTTTTTTTAATAAGATTATTCAAATATTTATTTTTATTGTTTATCAACTCTATAAAACCCAATTTCATTAAAATTCGTTTTTTATCAGAACGGCGGCTTTTGTTTTAGTGAAAAATTCTCGAGAGGGACGTTAAACAACATACAAACAAAAACAATATGATTAAGACCCCCCCCCCCCTTTTCCACGTAGATCGGTCACTTAGTCAGTATTTCCAGTTTATTTTAAATTAATATTTAAAAAGAAGTTAACGTGTTTTGTAGCACAAAAATTTCAGTCTCAGAACAAACATGCATCTAAAAAAGTCATTAAACAATAGTAGTTCAAAATATACACGCGCTAACGGTGGTATTTTATATTCGCCAGGGAGTATGTTTCAAATTCATTCGAAGTGTTTATGCCAAATGTATTTTATTTATTTATTTATTGGAAAAATTGGAATCAGATCTAGAAATGATAAAACATGTAAAACTTCTTGGAAATACTACAGTGTAGCACTTCGCCTTTGGTATGACACCTGCACAGTGTCGAATGATTTTGATTGACAGGACGAGCACGTGGACTTCGTGTGAACTTGAAGCAGGAAATTAAAAACCTATTATGACTGTCAAACAAAGTAAATTTGTTGATCAATAAAAAAAAAGTTACATTCACTGCCTGAAATATTTAGATAAAAATTCAGAGTTTTTGTTTATACAGGTACATGTACATGCATTTGTGAAAAGGGGGGGGGGGCTAAAACATAATATCTCCCTCTTTCTCTCTCATTTGTCCGTTTAATCAAAACTATAACACGTATTACTTAAATAACAAGTTCTGAAATTTCAATCTATAACAAATAATATGAATGCTTCTTTGTATCACCTTGTCCGAGTATAATCACGGGGAATTGTTTATAGATACATGTAGAAGTCTGCTGAATAAATCATCATGAAAAGACACATAAATATATTATTGCATTAATTTTTTTTTAATGTGAGGGTATACATGCAATACGTCCACAGACTAGCAAAATATTTTTTTTTATTTTTTTCTCATTATTTTACACGGAATTGCTTGACACAGAAATACATGTATGGTTGTTACAACCGTTGATAATTCATTCTATAAGTCAGTAATGTACTCTTCGAAAATCATTATTTGCAAATAATGATTTTATATATCAAATAAGAATAAACATATTTACTTTACAACTAGAATGATTTTATTTTTTAAACTACAACGTTTGGTATCAATGACAATGTTTTACAGCGATAAAAATCGTGTGACTAAACAGCTGAATTTAAACATCATACATATGTGCAGAAAATATTGTAAGAAACTTAATTAATAGTTTTACTAAATATGCATGTTTCTTCTTTCTTAGGACAATTTTTGAATATTTATTTATTTTCCACCTTACAGAATACAATAGAATAGATACAATGCATGGAAAAAATCAGAGGCATTCCGAATAAATCATTCATCTTGCGTTCACCGTTCACTTTGCGCTCGCGTTCGCGCTCCGTTCGCGTTCTGCGTTCGCTCACCGTTCAGCGTTCATCTACCGTTCACCAAGTTGCCTTCAGCGTTCACACATCGTTCACTTACCGTTCACTCTGCGTTCCCTCACCGTTCGCTCTGCGTTCGTTCAGCGTTCGCTCACCGTTCAAGTGGGAAAGTAGAACGTTTCAGGGACTGTAAGCATAGGCGCTTGGGTCAAGGATAATGTATATTTACTATATACTGTATTGTCGAGGAAATTCGAACCATATTCTTAACATTCCTAATATCTTTTTAAGCGCACAGTGGTTATTTTTTAGTTTTTGTGAATCTTTCTGCTTGATATCAATAGGCTGCCACAGAAATTTGATATTATGCACGTTTTAACAATGACATTACCCAACTTTATACTAAAACGAAACAAGGCTTGTAACTGCATTTCTTCTATCCGTGCCCCCGACACGATGTTTTTCCTTTTGAAAGTTATATGCAATGCTTACCAGCTGAATTGAGAACCCTCTTCTTTCCAGATAATTCTTAAATAATGATAAAAATCCTCCGGTAATAACAACTTTTCATTCATTTTATTATTTTTAAATAATTAATATTCTTTCAATCGCGCTCGTTTAATTCTCTAATCACGGAAGTCCCCGAATACTAACATCCAAAACCCAAAACAGGCGACTAGAATTTTTTTGGCAGTTCTTGAAAGACGCAAGGGTAAGAGTATAAGGCAAATTGAAAGTGTCTAAAACGTCCTTCCTTATCACTGACTACATAATTTTCTTATTTGCATCCTCAACCAAGGAAGCTATTGACTGGGAGAAGATTTGAAAGGGGGGGGGGGTTAATGATATTAATCATTATTGAGAATATATTAAACAATGTGGCAAGTTTATATGAACAGGATTAATGGAAGAACTGGGTTTTTTTTACTACATGTAACATGTCGGGGGAACGGAAAGGGATGAATGCAGTTGCAAGCCTAGTTTCTTTTTAGTAGACAGTTGGGATATGTCATTCTTAAAACGTGCATAATATCAAATTTCTGTAGCAGTCTAGTGTATATCAAGCAGAAAGATTCACAAAAACTAAAAATAACTCCTTACTCCGCGATCTAGAGCAGACGTTCTTACCACTGCGCCACGCAGGTGACTGTTCCTTAGTATAAAGCAATTCACTAATCATAAAATCAAGCAGTTTATAATGGACAATAAAGAAACAAATATAACAACTGCAAAAATCAAAATTAAAACAGATAGGAAATACATCATGCGGTAAAGGTGTTCAAAGGTCAGTAAAAAGACCAAAAAATATTAATGTATGTTTCTGTTATTGACTATTGGGATGATATATGAGTTAATTACCTCAATTGCAGCTACAGTCACCGTTGGTAAATGTTTCCTTTTGAAGATCGTATTGAATCAAAAGCTTATTTTTAGCCATTTTATACATTGAGTTTCCAGGAAATAAATGTGAAAGAAGAAAATTTCTAAATATAGAGTGCGACGGTAACATTTCATTCAAGTATGTGGACACAGGTATTTACGCAAGAGTTAAAGGTCCTGCATACACACTATAAATATATGTACGTCTATATAACACCCATCGATTGGAACAGTGGGTTTTAAATACCTTGGCAATTTCAGAAAATGTAATTCTGAGGACAAGTGTACCTTAATTAGGTTTGAGAACACAGAGTTTTAGTGCATTATACCACATGAAACATAATTGTAAGGTTTAATAACTTCCTTTTTCCCAAAAGTTGTCGTTCTTGCTTAGAGACAAGGTGAAAAGAAGCAACTTTGTGCCACTTGTAACTAACGTTTTTTAATAATTTTTTTGTCAATAATTTGGCAATGTATAATATATATAAATACCATTAATAAAAAGCCCCGACACCGGCGGACCGGTGCCAGAGGCGATTAGTTATAAGAGAGAGAGAAAAGAACTTCGAAGGAAAAAAAAACACCACCGGCGGACCACGTTGCGGGTTCGAATCCCACTGTGGGACGTGGAGACCGGTCCTTCGGATGAGACCGTATAAACCAAGGTCCCGTGTCGCAGTAGGAGTTGGCACGAAAAAGATCCCTCAATGCTCAATGGCCGTAAGTGCCGAGTATAGGACAAAATATGCAGCTCTCACCGGCAAGTGGTGGCGTCTCCATATGAGTGAAAAATTTTCGAGAGGGACGTTAAACAACATACAAACTAACAAACAACCAAACCATTAGCCTGGGTATTATAAATGATAATGCTTATAACCTTTTTAGAAATTACGCCCTCTAAATACTCAGGAACGACTTCGTTATAAATATACAGATACATACCACAAACAAAGGATAACTGCACTTAACACTGGGTTTTGGGACTTTTTGCGTCGCTTCTGCTGCTTTTATATCTTAACCTTATTTCACTTTTGTATATTTACTATGGAATGCTATCAATTTGGCAACAAATTTAAATGTTAAAATGATTTTAGACTGTGATACAATAGAATATTTCTATGATTTTTGTCCCTACTCCTTTCCAAATATAGAGATTGTACACTTACCTGCCCTTGATTAAACATTAGGTATGCATGAGAGGTGGAGCTAACATTGTAAGAATGGCTCTAAAATTAGACTAGATGAATAACAATGACATGTATTAAAATACGTGATCACTCTTTCCCATCTCTCTCTTTATCATGTATGGCACAAGCACATGTGCACTACTATAGTATTTCCAAAGGTTTCAGAACGAAATTGACAATATGAGCACGTACATGTAAGTGAAGAATATTTTGAATCGATGCCCGACAATTCAACGTGTTCAAGAAGAGTTTCCTATTTAGTAAAAACATGCTATTATACAAGTCACGTGACGGAATTTAGTACTCACAGAATTACCTGAGGTAGGACATCACGTGGTGAATTATCATATTCAACATGCCGTAGCCCTCCGTTACAACAGAGAGAGCGAATGTAAGAAGAAGCGGTTTTTTTCTCTTTTAAACCATGAGCGCACGTTTGTCTATTAATCTCCTTTTGACACAATATTATTAATGCAAATATACAACTACTGTTAAACGGAGAATAGACAAACATGCGCTGACTTTGTACAAAGTCAGTGAAAAAGTGGGCGTCTTCATTATCGTACGGAGATGCAAGATATTGTGATGCCCCTACCTTTGAAAATAGCTTCGTACTTCGTAAATACATACTTTTATTTAATATAATTACGTAAAGTTGTAGAGTACATGTTGACCATTCCTGTAATTAAATGAAAAATGCTTGTTTTGTAAGTTTATTTTGTCGCAAATTTCGCATATCCTTAAGTGCAGTCATCCTTTTCTTATTTCCAACACAGAAGAGTTACACTGGTATTTTTTCATTATTTCTTTCAATGGAAATGTAATTAAGAAATTTTAATTGTGTAAAAAAGAAAATAAAGTCTTGAAAATGTCGCAAGAAACTTTGCAGCGAGAAAACCTCTTAAATTTTTGAAACTTTTCCAAAAATACATGGAACTGTAAAGTTGCATTTTTGCACTTTTCAACAAAGTATGTGGCTTGGTCAAACATTTAGCTGAATAACTAAATAAAGTTGACTTCTAAAGTGAAAGAGGAACATAATTTAGCAAAGATATCTGAATTTTGAAAGGAAAAAAAAAATGTTTGTTTGTGTTATATATCCTTAAAACGTTTTTATAATGTCTGCTTGGTTAAGGTTTTCATCCCTTTTTTATCAGATGCTTAAATTGAGAGGCCTGTTAATATACTGGCCGCATTTAAGGTCTCTGTAAAACTATTAGAATTGTATTTGACATCAGAAAATTATTACGGATAATACCTATCGTGGCCCTATCCAAACCCTGCGAGTCATAATGTGAACAAACTTTAATCTACACTACCTAGGATACTTCCATATCAATATTTCTTATCATTCCTTACCTGTTATGAGAAAAAGATTTTTAAATATTGTTCTATTATATAGGTTAAACTTTGCATGCCCTTTGTGATCCACCCTACCCCAAGGGGCTACGATTTGAACAAACATGATTTACACTACCTGCGAATGCTTCCATATAAATAAGAATGATCATGGTTTTACTGTTCTTGAATTTTTTAAAAGGATATTCCCTAAATTTGATCACTAAAAAGTGGCCCCATCCTATCCACGGGGTTATGATTTGAACTGACTTGAATCTACTCTATGTCAAGAAGCTTTCTTATAGGTTACATCTTTTCTGGCCCAGTTGTTCTCGAGAAGAAAATTTTAAATGACCCCACCCAATCTTCATTACATCTATATTATCTCCACTTGTAAGAGGACAAGGCCCTTCATTTGGGAAAAAAAAGTAAATTCCTTTCACTCAAACATTCTCTGTGCCATGTTTGGTTGAAATTTATCCAGTGCTTCTTTAGATAAAGATAAAAATGTGGAAAGTTACGACGAGAAACAACGGACAAATTTTGATCATAAAAGGTGAGCTTAAATGAATGTGATAATCTTTGTATGATACCTAGCAAGAACTAATGTAAGGTATTCTTACATGACAAGTAGCTGTTGTTATTAATGATTTACAATTCCCCCTCTTTTCCTCATCCTTTCTATTTTTTTTAATTTCCGAGCTAGCATATGCATTTCCTATTTAAAGAAAGTAGTTGAAAACGAAAGTTTTGTATCTAGGTATACACAGGAAAAATCTTCTCAAGAACAATTAATTCGTGATTAGTCATATTTATATGGAAGCATCCTTAGGTAGTGTAGAATCAAGTCTGTTGAATTCATGACCCCTCAGGAGAAGAGAGGGGCGACAGAATGATGCTATTTTTATTTAATTTTATTATTCATTATATACACGGAATGCGTCGTAAACAATTAAATCAAATCAAAGTCCCGTAATACCCGCACAATTCAAAGTGCAGGAAAAAATCCTCATGTCATTTGAATCAAAATAGTTGTATTGAAATCAATCTTGAGAGAACAGTGTTAGCTAAATCGCAGACTTTCACAAAAGAAAACATAATCAACCGGGCAGAGATTTTGATTAGCTAAAAATCTGTTTCTAAAATTACTTCGGAAAAAATACCGTAGTGTTTTTATGGAAAACGAGACGTAAACAAATTTTATTGATTTACTGCAATATTTAAACACTGGAATTGAATTTTTAAATCAACTCTTTTTTTTAATTTTGCTCTCTGCCCGGGATTAGCACATACCATTTCATAGTGTAAGTCGACTTTTCCACTCGGCAAGCAGAGTTTTGACGCTGTTTCCGGAGATAAAGAAAATAAAGACAAGTATGCCATATATGGTTGTGTAGATAAATAATCGTAGAAGACAGTGGTAATAAACAGTTTACCAGTGCATTTCCTCTGAAAGTGTAAATGAGTGCGATTCTGGGGAGGGGGTACTCCATGTAATTCGAAGTTGGATACCTTGTATTATTATTATACTATGGGTTAAAATTTTATTACCGAAACAAGTGCCCGTGTCCTCTGCTTTAAATTTCACGAAGTTTTTTTTTTAAACTTCCCAACATGATTTTCATTAAGAGCCATAGCATTAATAGTTTGAGATATAAAGCGCTGCTTATTTTTTTATTTCTATGTCAGATCATAATATAAAGAAATTTTAACGCAGAGAATAGGAAGAGTTATAATTTATTATCACAGCATAAAATTTAAAATATATGGTGTATATGAAAATAATATTAAGTGTCATACTTATTAATTTCGTATTAGAAAACATAATAAAGTGCTGCTTCCTACGTCAGAATATCACAGAGTTTTATGTGGCTGTAAGAAAACATCTGTTTGCAAGAGTTATCTTTCTTATAAATATTTTTTACTGGAAGAAAAAAAAAGTAACACTAATAAAAATTCTATATTTGGTAGTACACTGTAATACATTAAACCATTTATTAAATGGCACGATAAAGAATGGCCCTGAGTGCCGAGTAAAAGTCTAAATTTGAAGCCCTTCGCCGGTGTATTGTGACGTCTCTATATGAGTGAAATATTTTCGAACAGGACACAAAACAACATTAAATGTATCAAATATAATAAGACAATTTGAAAAGTATAGGCAAAGAAATAGAAGGTAATGTTTCCATCAAAGAATTGACCATTTAAAGGTCTCGATAATTAACAACCGTTCACGGTAGCTCAGTCGGTAGAGCGGTTGCTCCGTGATCGGGAGGTCGTGAGTTCGAATCTCGGCCGCGACTGACCTAAGTCGATATAAAATGGATAGCAACTGTTCCTTCGCCAAGCGCTCGGCACTTTGAAGTGAAAGTTGCGGGTCCTTTGGATGAGACCTTAAAAATCGAGGCGGCGTGTCACGGCAGGCGTTGGAACGATAAAAATCCCTCACTGCTCAATGGCCCTGAGTGTCGAGTAAAGGTCAAAAATTTAAAACCGTTTAGCCCTTTAAAGCCCTGGTGACGTCTCTATGTGAGTGAAAAATTCTCAAATGGGACGTAAAACATACAATCAATCGATAATTAACGAGGTCAAATCAGCAGCAGCATTGTTTCAGATGCGTCACAGTACCCTTGATTGCCGTCGCAATTGAATACAAGAACGTCATAGTTAAAATCACGTCAAATTGCGCTAAAATATTCCACTATTCTTGCATTCCTGGTAGGTCTTGATTGTGCGTGGTGTTGAAAGCTCACTCATTCTGGCATTTCTATCAATTCTTGTTTTTTAATAAATAAATGTTTTGATTAAAAACACTTTCAGTTGTAACATAATTTATTTTGAGATACTGTGAACTTCTAAGTAGATATTTAAAACCTTTGTCTTACTTTATTTTAATTTTCGAGTTAAAAAATGCAAGCTATAGTAAACGTATGTAAACTTTCTCCTTGAAAATATTTATTTACCAATTTTGTTGATAACTTAACTATGTGTGCAGTAGGTTGACTCTGTAAAATAGAATTCTACGAGTCATTAAATGCAACCAATAAGCTTAAATACTTTTGTAAATTCCTACATAATTAAAATTTGTAATTTTATTGTCTTTTTACTCCCCAACGTTTTGTGTTAGACAAAATAACGATTGGAGAGAAAATTCTTTCATAATGTAAGGTGCATTTAATTTTGAGAAACATATACAATACAACAATCATTTCTTGATATTATGTAAACCTACTGCGACTTATAATTGATGTAATTTAAAGTCCTATTTTTGTGTTTTGATATGTCCCCTTTTCACTTCAATGAAGGCTACACCCACTTTTCATTTTAAAATGAGGAATGGAAATATCCCTTCTTCCGAAAAAAAAAATGGCGTCCACGGGTCAACCACCTTGGCGTCCCCTTGGTAGAGGAAATCGAAATTTCGCACATGTGAATGCACAACGTGAGCATGAGAGTCATGGATTTGAGAACCTCATACAGGGTAGTGAGTGTGAACCACAAAATTCAGAATTAGTCAGTGTATTAACAGGAGAAGACGCAAACTTTGAGATTGTGAGTAGTCACTCAGAGAACAACACGGCTGGTTTAATATGGTTATAACGACCCGGACGGTCACAATGGTAATTGGGTAGAATGCATTAACAAACAACTAAGTTCACTACCAAGGGACATATACATAGATACTTTGATTAGAATCACAAAAAATAACGAGGAATGTATCCTAGCATACAGAAATATTTTACTGGGTGGAGCGAGGTCCATTGAGAGGTGTCCCAAGGAAAGGTTAATTAACCGTAGAACAAACAAGAGCTCATGTACTAGTAAGAGCGCCTCCGAATGTCACATCCTACAAGCATTTATTGACGGAGAAGACGCTGGTATATCAGAAATATTCAGTAAAGCAAAGTCAGAGTACGAGGGGGGCCAACAAACACCCCGTGTAGACTCATTCTCTGGTGTTCAATCCCACTCCGGGACGTGGAGACCGGTCCTTCGGATGAGACCGTATAAACCGAGGTTCCGTGTTGCAGTAGGTGCTGGCACGAAAAAGATCCCTCACTGCTCAATGGCCTTAAGTGCCGAGTAAAGGTCAGAATTTGCAGCCCTCAACCGGCAAATGGTGGCGTCTCCAAATGAGTGAAAAATTCTCGAGAGGGACGTTAAATAACAAACAATCAATCAATTCATTTGCCAGTAGGGAACTAGTACTGCTAATGCAATATTCTCAGAATGATAGTTTTGATTTATCATTTTAGTTGTTTTTCATGTAGTTTTAGCATATAATTGTGTGTAAAACCATAAAAAAAATTGTCCATATTTGAAATCCCCCCCCATTCCACTACAATCAAAGCAAGGTAACAAAACTTCAATCAAATTGAAATGATGAATCTAAATGAACAGGTGATTTTCTTTTTCATTGTTGAGTCGACCATGTCCTGAACAAGGCAACTATGGCTCTTTGTGTTTGCTATTGACGATTACCATGTTAAGTATGAATTCTGTCTAATTAAAACAGTAGCAGGGCTGGAACAACAGCTTATGTGTGACTAAAACTTCTTCTGTGAACTACACCAATTTTTTCTACACATTCTGAAGGCACGTGTGACGTTGGATTAATGATCACTTCCTCAAATTTTTCTGCATATCCCCATGCTGTTGACCCACGTGAAATGTGACGTTCTTTAATTTCCTCTCTCGTCAGATCTATGACATCGGCTGTACTATCTAGCTTGGTGATATTTATCCTTACTACCTCTCTAACTCTTTGGTACTCATTCGTCAGACCTCCTAGCCTCCGTATTCCAGAAAGCGATTTGCAGCAAGAAATAAACCTCGATTCCTGACCTTTACTTCCCCGTTCTACATGCTGTTGAATACTTATTCACGAGAAGATGTTCTTTGGTCTCAGTCCATCATGATAAGTTTCGTCAAATCGAAGAATTCTATATACGTATTTATCGGGTGTCTGTTCTACGACTACTTCCTCATCGACAACCGGTATTGATATCCCAAAATTTTCTTCACTGTTTTCATGTGAAATATCCGTGTTAATTCTAAACTCCTCCTGTTCATTTACTTTTTCTGCACCTTCAGCAACTGTAGCCCTTGTTGCATCTCTTTCTTCTAAGCTGTTTTCATCGGCAGCATAAATTGCCTGTAAGAGCTGGCGTGTATGGTAGATCGCTGTCCCGTGATTCGTTATCTTTACTGATCAGCTCGTTCTCTGCAAAAGTATCATCGTCCTCAGTTTTCTTTGTTGTGCATTCAAAATTGATCGATTCATTCGTGGTATTCCTAAGATATAGCACGCATGACTGATTGCTGTTCTGTGTTTTGTTTTCAGTACTGATCAAATAATTTTCTGCAGAGCTAACTCTAAGATTCAAACCATCCTCTGTCTCGTCATCGATTGTCTGAACAAAAGATCTAGGTATTTTTCTCTTAACTTCTGTTTCTTCATCAATGGAACCTACATAAAAATCAACACAATATGACTGAATTACGGTAATATTGAAGAATTAAGCCATAATTTTGTAGTACAATGACTTGCTTGGGACCAGGTATAATTTTTTCCAGTTAACATATATATATTGAAGCAATATTGAAAACCTTCTTTTGATATTTTAAATAAAAGGTTCAACATACTAGAAAGTTCTCTCGAAGTTTATGTAATAGTTGGGTGGAAATTTCAAGCCATGTGTAAAAATGATTTAATCACACACCACTTAAAGAAAGAATGAACGTAATGAATGTTAAAGGAGCATTTATGTACACATGAAATGATTCTTTATACATAGTTACAAACCCTTATAGTTACAAACCCTTTCGTTTGGATCCTAAATTTATGTTCAGCTTAGCCTGACTAGATTCCATGGTGTCTAATCAATTGTCTGAAAATAAAACAAAGATTTTTCTGTATACTCAAGCCTCTGTGTGTCCTTTGTGCCTGGCTTGCAATGAACATACAGTAAACTTCAATAAACTCCTGAGCTTATACACGAAAGCGGAGTTTGCTTTTCTTCCATACCTTTTGTAAAATGAATTTTATAATCATCTATTTCCCAAAACCTTCATTACATCGAGCACTTTAAATGGTTTTGGTATCTTAAAAATTAAGATGCTGTAAAAAGTCAACTTCCAAAAATGGTGTAAATAAGTATATTCCTATTCTTTAATTTCTCTTTTTTTCTTACATTTTTTTATTTTATTTTCTTACATTATTTTATTTAATTACTTCTTTTTTTAAATATTTCATTTAATTATATTCATTTAATTAATAATTGCCATTTTCACACAATTTTATTCAATTTATCTTCGATAATTTGTTTCTTTCAAATTTGAATTATGTTTTTTTTATTCATGTTTTAAAGTTATATGAGCTTCATTTTTGAGAATTTTATTTTGATGTAAAAATGTTTTATCATGATAAATTTTTTTGTAATTTAAACCTTTTCAATCAATTAGACAGAAATAAAGTATGAAAATTGTTTCAGAATCAATGATTCTGTACAATCAAATATATAGTGTTATATAAGAAAGTAATATTGTACAGGACGGCAATAATGTACTTTTGCTTCAATCAAAGCTTATAAATAGTTCTTCCATCGCAAATATGAACAACAGAAGTTTGTAAACGTTATATTTTTTCTTTCATTGAAATAGTTAATAACAATTTAACAGCAACAAACAAATTCTGACATCAACGTTGTAGCTCATATTGCTTTAAAAGAAATTTAGATACTGTATTACTCAAACGATTTCAGTATTATCTTCTCTAAAACTTTAATCTACTGTAGTAGCCCAAATTACCCCTGGATGTTATGATTACAACAAACGTACATCTACACTATCTGAGAATGCTTCCACATAAATAAGACATCATGAATTTGCCGTTCATAAAATCTTCCGTTTTTAATATGTTAAAAGATATATTCTAATATATTCCAAAGACAAAAATTCACCTCTGGTGCCCCCCCCCCCCCTTACACATGAGGTTGAGGATTTGAACAAGCTTCAATGTACAGTACCTGAGTGTTAGAATTAAAATGACTTATCATTGCTCCGCTGCTCATGAGAAGAAAAAATATTTTGTAATACATCTATGTGATCAAAGCCTACCCTGGGGTAATGATTTTTTAACACATTTGAGTCTCGACTATCTGAGGATATTTCCATATAAATAAAACTAATCAGGACTCTAGTGTTATTGAGAAGAAGGTTCTGTTTTAAAGGATTTATTCCAATGTATTCTTATGCAATTTTTATTCGCCAAATAGATATTGAAAACATGTAAAAGTTGTAAACTTTATAACGACAACAATGACAACGAAAGTCACACAATTTGATTAGAATAAAATTATTTTAGTATTAGACTCATTGAGCTTAAACAACACGAAACACGTACTTTCTTAAGGACGAGACAGATAAGGGAAAAAATGGTACGTGTTATAAACGGCCTACACGATAGTCCTAGACTTACCTCAATCCCAGTAACCGCCGTAAGACACACAAGCGATAAACACATATATATACTTTTTTGTTCTTTTTCATTTCATAAGATTAGGAATTGTATTGACTAAACAGCTTATTTATATGTCGAGATTCCAAGAAACAAATTGGAAAGAAAAAATCCTTTTTATAAAGAATAGGATATTTTCAGAAATATTTATCCAAAGCAGTTGATTAAACAGAGCTTATGTCAGAAAATGAATGCAATCATTTAAATGCTCGATGCGTTGTGCAAATCCCATGTGCATTGTAAACAATTGATTTTTGAAAAACAGTGTTACATGATGTTTAAAATGTCAATAGTCGCTTGAAAAAAGTGCAATATGCTTAAATTAAAACATTGGGAAACATACATGAAATAAAATACATGTATATCAATATCAGTCATTTGCATAGGTTTCCTTCATTCTAATTTCAATATACCCTTTATTCATTGAATTACTTTATTTTTGACAATTTTCAAACTCTTGACGGTGACAAGAATATAAGATTATACTTAAGGACAGATACTCCAAAGATTCTCATGATATATATTTATTCAAGTACAATGACAAAGCTAATTATGAGCCCTCCATGAGTCTTGCTGAGCTCTCTTTTCTTCCTTATCCAATGATCACTCATATATTCTGGTCAAGAAGTTAGCTTGTTCAAGCTTTCTTTTCAGTTTTCAGTCTTTTCTTGACCGACTCTTTCAAATACGTAACAGGCTTGATCATTGCTAACATGCAGATTAGTTTATAACGTGTACCTATGCGTGAATAGCATGACCCATAAATAATTATAACTTTTAAAGTCATATATGGCGTATTTTTTCAGAATAACTAAAATTAAAAAGACCTTTCTATTTGTTTTTTTACTTTATACACAGATAGGACTATCCTGTAAATTACACAATTTAAATCAATCGCATATCATTGACATTAGAAATTTAAAGCAATAACTGATTTTATATATCACACACAGTTAAAAGTTAATTTAACTATATATTTCAAGTTCAAAATCGGTGAAAATTTTAACTTGAACGTAATTCGCGTTAACAAATATCATGTTCATCTACACTCAATCTCATATACTCTGAAGTTGACATTAAAAAGATGCTTGAGTTTCTGATTGACAATATCTATGTGGTTTTTGGAGACCAGGTCTTCCAACAATCTATTGGAATTTCTATGGGTACCAATTGCGCCCCGTTATTAGCAGACCTTTTTTGTATTCATATGAAGCAGAATTTGTCCAAAATCTTGTACGTGAAAAGAAGAAAACACTTGCTATGGCGTTCAACTCGACATTTGGATATATCGACGACGTATAATCAATTAACAATGGCTATTTTCATTCTTATGTCGATACGATATATCCTGGTGAACTTGAGATAAAAGATACCACAGAGTCTGACACATCTGTTTCATATTTGGATATTTTACTTGAAAAAGACGTTAATGGTAATCTAACAACCAAGCTTTATGATAAACGTGATGACTTTAACTTTTCAATCGTCAACTTCCCTTACTTATGCAACAATATACCTTCATCACCTGCATACGGAGTTTATATCTCTCAGTTGATTCGATACGCAAGAGCATGCTCTACGTATGTACAATTTCTAAAACGAGGTAAATTATTGACAAATAAGTTGATGAAACAAGAATATCAGCTGTCTCGTTTAAAGTCATCATTTCGTAAGTTCTATGGTCGATACAATGACCTTGTCAGCAAATACAATTTATCATTGAGTCAAATGCTGACTGACGTTTTACATAATAATTGTTAGGCCATTATTTACACACTGAATTGTCGACGGATTTTTCCGTTATTTCCCGATCATGACAAGGAGCACACGGCGGGTGTGACCGGTCGGCAGGGGATGCTCACTCCTCCATGGCGCCTGATCCCACCTCTGATGTTTGGAGGTCCATGTTTGCTCTGCTCTTATTTTGTATTGTATAATGGACTTTTGAGCTTGAATACTGTTCGTTATCTCCATATATTTCATTTACATTTTTAGCTCACCGATCGATCACGGTAGCTCAGGCGGTAGAGCGCTCGCTCCGTGATCGGGAGGTCGTGAGTTCGAATCTCGGCCGCGACTGACCTAAGTCGATTAAAAATGGGGAACAACTGTTCCTTCGCCATGCGCTCGGCACTTTGAAGTGAAAGTTCCGGGGTCTTCGGATGAAACCTCAAAAATCGAGGCCCCATGTCACGGCAGGCGTTGGCACGATAAAGATCCCTCACTGCTCAATGGCCCTGAGTGCCGAGTAAAGGTTAAAATTTGAAGCCCTTCACCTTTATATGGTGACGTCTCTATATTAGTGAAAAATTCTCGAAAAGGACGTATAACAACACACAATAAATCAATCAATTAATCGTTTTAGCTAAGATACGGCATATATAGCTTTAATGGAATAATATGCATTTATTGACTGGGTTCGAGGGCAACATGCGTTTTGTCGGACCCAAGAACCAAACTGTTGCCTGAGGCCGTTAGGCCGAAGGCAAACAGTTTGGTTCGAGGGTCGACATAACGAATTTTGCCCGAGAACACAGACAATAAATGTTTTGTTATGCCTTTTATTTTATTTACATGCATGTACAGGGTGTTTCATAATATATGTTACATTTTGAATCTTCAATTTGACAAACACAAAAAAAAAGATACAGACAAGGGTTTCTATCAATTTGTTGCATGTATCCATAAGATTCATTATGTACAATTACCAACTAAAATATTAAACACTGGACAAAATCTCAAACATTAATGAAAATTCACGAAACTAAATTACGTCATTTTTGTTACGTTGAATTTCACAGTCAAAAACCTATATTTCATGTTCTAAATGATCTCCACTACAAATGAAAGTTGCTTCCTGAAATTTGTTTGACCTTGTCACACATTATTGCTTAGAAACTCCTCATTTGAAGGTTTATGTTTTTTTGAGTTCATTCAGTAAACTGTTGTCTAGGATTGTAGACCCTGTTCCCAAAGAACCCCTACAGAAAAAGGCCTAAAGATTGAAATTGGTGAATGCAGAGGTCAAAACCTTTCCTTGGGGTATTGCATTATTGAAAATTTGTATGCTGATAACTTCATATCATATTTCAAATTTCAATATATGCTAGAAATGCTGATATTGCCAGCATAAATTTCTAAAAAAGAAAAAAAAAATCCATCTGACACTTTTCTCAGGCGTTAGCTAAACTATCTAAGAGTCTCCACTTCACCAATTAAATCTTCGGTTCTTGAAGTCGAAGGCTTTCCGGAGTATTGTGTCATTTATCGCATATTGCCCGTCCCTGTCTTTTTACCTTGTTATTAGCCCTCTGATAAACATCCTAGAAAGCTTCCATTCTTTAAAAATATTTCCTTCATCAACTTCTGAATCAACTTCTGATTGAGTATATTGGCGACATGTATTGAAAAAACGCTTTACTATTTAGATACTGATAAGTTAAGACCATTTCGAAAAATATTCAAATTATGACATCGGCATTTATGTCACAATTAATCATTGTTCATTCTTTGTATTTTAATAATCAAACAAGCCAAAAAATATACCAAATAACTTTCTTAAGATCGACCTACTAATTGTAATGATCTTAGCTCAATCCCAATAAAAGTAGAACCCATGGGAGTCTTTAGTTAAAATACTGATATATTCTCCCTTTCGTTTTCTTGAATTTTATTTCAGTTGTGATTGAATTGATTGAAAAAAAGTTTATTTTTATTTTTAATCGCTAAAAAAATTTCCAAGAACTAAATGTGAAAGGAGAGTTCTGTAAACATGATAAGAAGTTATATACCTACCTGATAAGAAGTTATATACCACATCTTTAGCTAGATTTAAAGGTCCTATAAATGGATGCTTTATGTATGTATATAATTGTCTGCATTTCACCCACGAATATTGGATTGATTGATTGTATGTTGTTTTATATAGAGACGTCACCATATACCGGTGAAGGGCTTCAAATTTTGACCTTTACTCGGCACGCCATTGAGCAGCGAGGGATCTTTATCGTGCCAACGCCTGCCGTGACGCGGGGTCTCGGTTTTTAAGGTCTCATCCGAAGGACCCGCAACTTTCACTTCAAAGTGCCGAGCGCATGGCGAAGGAACAGTTGCTACCCATTTTTTGTCGACTTAGGTTAGTCACGGCCGAGATTCGAGCTCACGACCTCCCGATCACAGAGTGAGCGCTCTACCGACTGAGCTACCGTGAACGGTATATTGGAACTGTGAGTTTTAAATATAACAGCACTTTGAGACACTACACTCTGTAAGGGTAATGCTGCTTTTGATTTGTTTGAACGAACGTTGGATTTATAACATATGCGGTTTTTTATACTACAAAACATTCTTCCTAAATAAAAGCTCAGGAAGCAACACGTCAAATATACTGAGGTTTAATGACAGCAATGTCTGAGAATTGAACTTGGGCATACAAGTTCGAAGTGAAAATACAAATGCTTGCATTAAAAAATAATAAACACACAAATAATTGTATTGATATTTGTTATGTTAACAGGGGATACTTACTCCTTAGGCACCTGCTCCCACCTCTGGAATTCCCGGGGGTCCGCGTTTTATGCCCTCTTCATATATTGGTATTTTTTAATCGATCACTGTTCGTTATCTTCACCTTTTACATTTTATATAGAATTTGTCTACATATGTGATATACATATTTCTGCACTGTTTATACATACACATCGAATTGAAAGACAAGAGGCCCATTGCTTAATTGAGCATTGTAGCAGAAATCAGTTTTAGATATAAAAGTGGAGAGAGATATGATTTGAACACACTTCAATCTTCATTACCTGAGGATGTTTTTGGATTAATGTGCTTAATCTAGGTTTTGCTGTTCTTGAGAAGACTGTTTATAATAATTTTTCCTGTATATTCCTATGTATAAATTCTCCCTCCCTGGGTCATGAATTAATCAAACTTGAATCTATAAATCTACATTCAAATATAAATAACCATGGCTTTGTTCTCATGAGAAGATCTTTTTCAACATTCCTATGTACAACTTTGATAACTTTGCTATAAACTGCCTACACGAAAAAAAGACAACCTTTTCACGTAGATTTTTTTGAATAATTTCTTCTTATTAAAAACTCAAAACATGCTGCATATAAAGGGGTGCATACACAATATATACAACATTTTTTTCTTCTCTATTGTTACGTTTACAATTTAATTTTATTTACACCTCTATTTTCGGGTTCTTCAAAAACGTTACATTTACATAAAATCTGAAATACACACACTAAAATGATGGATATGCTAATTAATAATTCTCTTTCTCTTTTTTTCTAAGCGTGAATTTAAAAAAATGGGACAATTCCGACTATAGTAAGATAAATGTTCATATAAAAGATCATCAGCATAAATTTGTGTTCGGTTCCGGTGATTACCGTGTAAAGTATAAACATTGTCTCTTTGATACATAAGTAGGGCTCGAGCAACAGCTTATGTGTGACTAAAACTTCTTCGATGAACTATACCAATTTTTTCTACACATTCTGAAGGAACATGTGACGTGGGGTCTATGATCACTTCCTCAAATTTTTCTGCATAATCCCATGCATTGGATCCACGCGTAATATGACGTTCTCTAATTTCCTCTCTCGTCAAATCTATGACTTCGGCTGTATTATCTAGCTTCGTGATATTTATCCTTACTACCTCTCTAACTCTCTGATACTCATTCGTCAGACCTCCTAGCCTCCGTATTCCAGAAAGCGATTTGCAGCAAGAAATAAACCTCGATTCCTGACCTTTACTTCCCCTTTCTACATGCTGTTGAATACTTATTCTCGAGAAAATGTTTTTAGGTCTCAGTCCATTGTGATAGGTTTCGTCAAATCGAAGAATTCTATATACGTATTCGTCAGGCTTCTGTTCTACTACTTTCTCCTCGACAACCGGTATTGATATCCCAAAATTTTCTTCACTGTTTTCATCTGAAACATCCGTGTTAATTCCAAACTCCTCCTCTTCATTTTCTTTCTCTGCATCTTTAACTACTGAAAATCTTGTTTTATCTCTTTCTTCTAGGCTGTTTGCATCAGCTGCATCAATTGCCTCGAGTTCTCGTTCCCCTACTTTTAATAATGTTTGTCCGTCGTGACTGGTAGCTGTTGTATGATCTTCTTCTATGTGCCGTTCCTCGTCCTCAGGTTTCTTTACCAAGCTTTCATCTTTGTAAGATTCAGACTTGCTTTTTATAAGAATTGGCGAGTATGGTAGATCGCTGTCCTGTGATTCGTTATCATGACTGATCAACGCGTTCTCTGCAAAATTATCATTGTCCTCAGTTTTCTTCGTTGTGCATTCAAAATTGATAGATTGATTCGTGGTATTCCTAAGATATAGGATTGCTTGATTGCTGTTCTGTGTTTTGTTTTCAGTACTGTTCAAATCACTTTCTGCAAAACTAACTCTAAGATTCAAACCATGCTCAGTCTTGTCATTGATTGTCTGAACAAAAGATCTGGGTATTTTTCTCTTAACTTCGGTTTCTTCATCAATGGAACCTATATAAAAATCAACACAATATGCCTGAATTACTATTGAAGAATTAAGCCATTATTTTGTAGTACAATGACTTCCTTGGGACCAGGTATCATTTTTTCCCAGTTAACTTATATATTTTGAAGCAATACTGAAAACCTTCTTTTGATATTTTAAATAAAAGGTTCAACATACTAGAAAGTTCTCTCGAAGTTTATGTAATAGTTGGGTGGAAATTTCAAGCCAAATTAAAAATGATTTGATCACACACCACTTAAAGAAAGAATGAATGTAATGAATATTAAAGGAGCATTTATATACATATGAAATGATTTTTTATACATAGTTACAAACCCTTTCGTTTGGATCTTAAATTTATGTTCAGCTTAGACTGACTAGATTCCATGGTGTCTAATCAATTGTCTGAAAATAAAACAAAGATTTTTCTGTATACTCAAGCCTCTGTGTGTCCGTTGTGCCTGGCTTGCAATGAATATACAATAGTTACCTTAAAAATTAACTTCAGTAAACTTCTGAGCTTATACATGAAGCGGCATTTGCTTTTTTCCCATACATTTTGTAAAATGAACTTTATAATCATCTATTTCCCAAAATCATCATTACATCGAGCAATTTAAATGGTCCTGGTATCTTAAAAATTAAGATGCTGTAAAAAGTCAACTTCCAAAAATAGTGTAATCCTGTAAATGAATATATTCTTATTCTTTAATTTCTTTGTTTTTCCCTTATATTATTTTATTTTATTACATTATTTTATTGAATTTTTTCAATTTTTTAAATGTTTCATTTAATTATATCTATTTAATTAATAATTGCCATTTTTACACAATTTTATTCAATGTCTCTTAATTTGATAATATGTTTCTTATAAATTTGAATTACGTTTTTTTAAATTCCTTTTTTAAAAGAAATCTATATACTGTATTACTCAAACGATTTCAGTATTATCTTCTCTAAAACTTTAATCTACTGTAGTGGCCAAAATTACCCCTGGATGTTTTGATTACAACATTGAGAAGAAGGTTTTGTTTTAAAGGATTCCAATGTATTCTTATGTAATTTTTATTCGCCAAATAGATATTAAACATGTAAAAGTTGTAAACTTTATAACGACAACAATGACAACGAAAGTCACAAAATTTGACCAGAACAAAATCATTTTAGTATTATGCTCATTGAGCTTAAATAACACAAAAACACGTACTTTCTTCAGGACAGGACAGATAAAGGGAAAATGGCAGGTGTTATAAACTGCCTACACGATAGTCCTAGACTAATCTCAATCCCAGTAACCGCCGTAAGACACACAAGCGATATACAGATATATATATATATACAGATATATTTACTTTTTTGTTCTTTTTCATTTCGAAATTCAAAGAAACAAATTCGAAAGAAAAAAATCCTTTTTATAAAAAATAGAAAATTTTCAAAAATATTTATCCAAAGCAGTTGATCAAACAGAGCTTATGTCAGAAAATGAATGCAATCATTTAAATGCTCGATGCGTTGTGCAAATCCCATGTGCATTGTAAACAATTGATTTTTGAAAAACAGTGTTACATGATGTGTTTAAAATATCAACAGTCGCTTGAAAAAAGTGTAATATGCTTAAACTAAAACATTGGGAAACATACATGAAATAAAATACATGTATATCAATATCAGTCATTCGCATAGGTTTCCTTCATTCTAATTACAATATACCCTTAATTCATTGAATTACTTTATTTTTGACAATTTTCAAACTCTTGACGGTGACAAGAATGTAAGATTATACTTAAGGACAAATACTCCAGAAAATCTCATGATATGTATTTATTTATTCAAGTACAAAGACAAAGCTAATTATTAAACGTTTCTAAATTATTAGCCCTCCATGAGTCTCGCTCAGCTCTCTTTTCATCCCTATCCAATGATCACCCATATATTCTGGTCAAGAAATTAGCTTGTTCAAGCTTTCTTTTCAGTTTTCAGTCTTTTCTTGACCGACTCTTTCAAATACGTAACATGCAGATTAGTTTATAACGCGTACCAATGCGTGAATAGCATAAACAATAAATAATTATAACTTTTAAAGTCATATATGGCGTATTTTTTCAGACTAACTAACAATCTCATATTTTCATTTTTAGCTAACCGATCACGGTAGTTCTGTCGGTAGAGCGCTAGCTCCGTGATCGGGAGGTCGTGAGTTCGAATCTCGGCCGCGACTGACCTAAGTCGATTAAAAATGGGTAACAACTGTTCCTTCGCCATGCGCTCGGCAATTTGAAGTGAAAGTTGCGGGGTCTTCAGATGAGACCTCAAAAACCGAGGCCCCGTGTCACGGCAGGTGTTGGCACGATAAAGATCCCTCACTGCTCAATGGTCAAAATTTGAAGCCCTTCACTGGTATATGGTGACGTCTCTATATTAGTGAAAATTCTCGAACAGGACGTAAAATAACATACAATCAATCAATCATTTTTAGCTAAGATACGCATATATAGTTTTAATGGAATAAAGAAAATTATTTAATGATATACTTGTAATTTTCTGAAAGTTTATACATTTACGAAGAGTGAAAAAAATTCAAATGTTCAAATTCTACTGGAAAGCTTTAACGGATATTTGTTTTCAATGAAATGCGCCGTATTGTCTCTATGAAGTTATTCCACTCGATTATATTTTAACTGTAGCTCAGTGATTGAGCACCCGCCTGTTGAGCCGGAGATCCCGGATACGAGTCCCACTCTGCCCAACATTATTCCCCGCCTGTTATACTTGTTCCGTACCCGAACCCTTTTTCTACGTATATGTTTAGGCATCTTGATCAACCCGACTTCATAAACATTGATTAAAGATGAATAATATATAAAAATATATGTCGTTTGAGAATGATTAAATTTTTTGTCATATTGACCGTTCCGTTTCATTTTCCATACTGTGTTTGTGGGGTTTTTTTTTAATAACACAAGCGTACACGTATGATAACTATACTGTTGTACTTCCTCATCAAACTATGATTTATCAATATATTTATAATTTGTTTGTTCGTAAGTTACACAAAAAGATGAAAAATGTCCAAAATCACTGAAGTCTTCGTATCTTGCCCTACTTAAACAATGAAGCAGCTAAAACAAAGGCAACTTGTACCCAAATAATTTGAAAGACAGATCAAAAAAGTAATCGTATTTTATGCCATTTACTTACCTCTGTGTTCAAGATAAATTCAACATAACCCCAGGCACAGTGATGATAATATTAACTGTTTCTTTGTTTCATTGAATTCTTAAGAAATGGAGATTGTGTTGACAGAAAAGGTATAATTTTAGCCATTTAAAGTATTTAAATTCCCGGAAGTAAATATGAAAGAAGACTAAAAAAAATAATAACATTGTGTGACGGGTTGAATTTAAAGGTCTAACAAACCGAAACTAAGTATATGTCTACATAATACCTACGCACACTGAAACATTAATAGGGTTTCAAATTTATTGACGATTTCAGAAAATGAGAAGAAGTATTGGGTCAACATATAACAAAAAAAAAATTAAGAAGGAAATTCAATATTGTACAACACAAGTAAATCGCTATTAAAAGTAATCCTAATGGAGAAAATCAAAATATTTCAGAAAATGTCATGATTAATAATGAATATAGCTTGGATAAACAATTTCAGACAATTTGTATCACTTATATGTAATACGATGGCTTAAATTTGCATGAGTCAAAACTGTGTGTTTCTTTTCAGATATCTGTATTATAAAGCGAAAGATTAATGAAAATTATGAGTATAGTGAAGATATGACAACTAAACTGTACTGCAAAGCAAGGAAAGGCTGCACAATATAAGTGCCGGAAAAACGAAGAATGTATCTACCGTTTCGTTGTTATCGTGCATATCAAGGTCACGCCTCTTTTATTTTTAGCGTAAACTTGTAAACAACATTCAATCAGAGCACGCAAAGGTGAGGAAAATGTTTTAATAATCTTTTTTGAAGATTGTATCAAAATCCTTGGTCTACCGACATTCATTTTTTGGTACTTGAAACCATGGTTACTTCTTCAATTTTTCTGTGCATGCGTACAATAAGGAGGAAAAGGTAAAGCAATTTTTCGTGTTGGGCCATACAGAAATTATTTTTTTCTCCATAAAAATAAATTTTTAGGTTCCCAAACCTGTAATTTTCAGAAATTGAATACTTTCAGGAAATAACCAAATTTTGCACAGGTTATGCAAAAATTCTTTTTTTGTCAATTTTCCCGTTTGTGCGCCAAACACGCTTTAAGGATACTTAACACAAGCTAAAATTTGATGCATGGTTTGATGTGTTTTTTAAACTGATTTTGAAAACATTAGCATAAATGATAAATCCCTAAAATATAAGGAAATAGTTAATTATCTTTGGTGCTTAGATATTCGATTTTGTGTTCTTTGCAATTCTATACAAAACATAAATTTTTAATATAATTTGTGATAAAACCTTACAAAATTCACCCACATTACCTGGCAAACATTATTCAGGTTACCAATTTAAATCTAAGAGAAATATTTCTGATTTCTGAAAAGATTGATTGATTGATTGTATGTTGTTTTACGTCCTGTTCGAGAATATTCACTCATATAGAGACGACACCATATACCGATGAAGGGTTTCAAATTTATACTAGGGCCATTGAGCAGTGAGGGTTCTTTATCGTGCCAATGCCTGCCGTGACACGGGGCCTCGGTTTGTAAGGTCTCATCTGAAAGACCCGCAACTTTCACTCCAAAGTGCCGAGCGCTTGGCGACGGAACAGTTGCTACCTATTTTTTATCGACTTAGGTCAGTCGCAGAAGTTTGTGCTTTAAATAAATGATATACTGTTTTTCTGACTAGAATACACATATCTTAAACAAAGAAAATAACACACAGAAACAAACATAAATTTCTTTAATAAAGATTATAATTTTTAACAGTTTATTTTCTCGTAATTATGCGAGACCATCTTTTTGCAAAAACTTCGCTCTCGGGTATAAATGTACTCTTAATTAAAAGTAGCAATAATCAAAATTCGTGAAAAATTTGTTTCCAAAAGCGTGACCATGGCCTAATGATATACTATATTACTATCTGAAAACTGTAGAAAAAAACCAAAAAAAAAAAACAGGTCTTGTGAATTTGGTAATAATGCTTGATGACATGAATCGCGACCATCTAGTATTTGGAACGAAAAATACCGCAGCCGGAGCCAGAATGATGAGACCAAAAGGTATTTGCATCAATAGTGAATGAACTTCAACACAGCCTCAGAAGCTACAGCAGAAGCAGCTGAAGTGAAATAAGTTTGTGTAAAGGAAAACAAGAAAGAAAACACCCACAAAAGGAAGAAAACAGCATAAAACGTTTAATTATTGATCCTATAGTTGAAAACACTTTTCACACTAGTCTTAAAACCACAGTAACAAGTCATTACAATCTGATAGAGAAAATATCAAGCAATGAAAAACAATAGAAAAAGTTGCAGAGTTCAAGGGAGAGCACTCAAAACATAACAAACTTGATCTCAAATGACGAAAATGTAATAGACTCCTTCTTAGCATCAGGACTTTCATACAATCACAGAGAGAGAGAAAGAATGTCTACATTTTGTGAAACTCCAAAAGCAGCAAAATGAAGCTAAAAATGTTGCTAAAGAAATAAAAACAGGCAAGAGAAAGGAAAGAAAACACATAGGAAAACTCAGCAATTACAAATATGACAAAGCAGGTTTTTAAAAAAAAAATTATATCAGCACTACCAAAAGATGCTAAAATCAGCTGGAGAGCAATGACAATTATATTTAATGTCCTAAATAAGGAAGGACTTGGTCCAAGTAATGCAGGCCAGGTGCTACTAGAAGCTGCCAAGACATAAGGAGTTACCACTGACCAGTTTAACACAACATAAGGGTAAGTGGGAGAGACTACAGGTAACGAGTCAGAAGGGTCAGACATAAGCTTCTGTACATGGCAATCTCCATAACAACTCCTCGCCCTACACGACATCTCCATAGAGAAATTAGAAGACGTCTGAACAACAGAAAGCTGTATGTGGAAGAGAAGATCGCTCCAAAAAGTCGTCAAGAGGAAAAATATTACAGCTACAGGTCAACTCCAAGATACTGATGTCACTGTGCATGGAAGGAAAATTCCTCCTGAGGACTTTCGGCATCAAATGAACAAAGATCAGTTGGAGCTCTTCAGGGGATCCAACGAAGTTTATGATCAGATAAGCAGAGACACAAAGACCCAGAAACTGGAAGTCTTCCACATGAAAGTCCCAGATGATCTATCTGAAGCAATAAAGAAGATAAATAGAGTTGAGTGGTCTAGAAATTTAAAGCTTTGGCATGACCATTCCGACATTTTAAACCACAGTTAGATGTAATTTATGATATCATCACTGTATGATCAAGCAGTATACCTGGCAAATGATGAGCACAAGATAAAGTATCCACGTAGGCCACCTATTGGTCTCCAGTTAGTTGTAGATAGACCCTATTTATACATATTAGGACAGTCCAAATTTAGTGACATGGATCAACTCTCATATGTACAGACACGGCTTATAGATAGTTAATTAACAAGCCTACAATCCTTAACGGCATGTCAGTGTACGACACATTTATATTTACCATTACATTTAGTGGTGATGGGCCTGCTCGTCAATTTGAAGCCGGACAGCAGCGCGGAGGGAACTTCAGTTGTCTATGCGAAGTATCAGTAAGGGAACATCACAACTTGGAATATGTTTACAGGTGCTATCCCCCATCCCTTTTAGAAAGATATCGCGTCTTAACAGCTGGAGAGTTGTGGCAACATTTCTCAATTACTGGTAGCAACATTCCCCCCTTTGTTCACATGAAAAAAGAAAGTTTAATGGATGAGCTTGAAGCCAGAGGAATAAATACAGATGGGATGAACAAGTCAGAAATGCAGGAAGAGTTATCATTAGTTCTCCGTGGAATCCAACGTCCTCCAGCACTTCTTAGTGAAAATGATGACATCAATTTTCTTTCCAAGTATGAACTCCTTGCATGTAAACCTCTCCATGACATTACATGCATCCAAAATATCATCAATGAATTACCCTCACACATAGACAACAAATGTACTCAGGCAGAATCAGAGAAGTTTTCAGCAGCAACAACTGGAGACAAAAATCAACTTAAAGGCTCAGATGCAAGGTTTTATGCTGTTAAGCTTGCCAAATTTGCCAATCTTAAACACATGGAGAAGAAAGTCACAACAGATATGCTACAGTCCCAATGATGAAAGAACACCCAAGAAAATTCTTCGCCTGTACCATCAGTGCTTTCATTTCAGTCTGTTTTGCAAGAAAGTTATTGGAAATCCCTAAAAGATGACATCAAGAAAATTCTACAGATGCCAGTTTCATAGCTTGACAGTACATACCCCCCTGTATAGCTTGACAGTACATACCCTCCTGTTTAAGGTCTCTAGTACCTGAAGAGGAAGAAATAGCATTTGGAGATCTGAGACGTATTTCACTCAATACTTCCAACAGACAGTGTGGCAAGATTATAGATAATGACATCCTTCGATTCAACGCACAAAACCATGGCCACAAAACTGATAGCTACAGAAAGCAAGAATCTACAATTACTACCAGTAGCTGGGGATTCAGAAATACCTCTTGAAGTATTAAAAAGCAGACCCTATCTTATGCAGACCCATTGTGAGCGAATTGCTGACTTTCTGATGGAAGGCAAAAACTGCTGGTGGTCTTTAGGCAAGGACAGCACTGTGTTCCACGATGGCCCCGAACACGCAGAGCGATCTTCAGATTTCATTCTGCACTTCAGATAAAAAAAATCAACTGAAGACATAAGAGAAATGCTGAAAACCACCTGGAATAAATGCCTTGACAGTTTTGGCAGGAAAAAAATTCAACTTCCTCTACTGTAACTAAAGATGCTTAAAGGTTCCCAGACCACGATTGCCAGGAACAAAAGTAAACACCTTATGCATTTTAAATTTTTTAAATAACATGAAAATAAAAAAAGATCCATGGGTTACAATGCTCACCCGAGTCATTATATCCCTTCTATTTTATATCAGCATATATTTTCCCCCGATATATTCCCATGTAAAACTTCATTGTCCATTGTGGCCTTTGATGATCTTCAGGAACAAAAAAATTGAAGATCCCACATATTCCTTGGAAAACTCTGATCACCCGTTGTGCACCCATCCCACCCCCAGAGGTCATCGCTTGAACTAATCTGAATCTACACTATTTTGGAATTTTTCAGGCCCAGTTGATCCTTAAAAGGAGATTTTTAAATGACCCCACCAATTTTCACCATTTCTTAGTTATCTCCCCTTAAATGAAGAATGTGGCTTTTAATTTGTATAAACTTAAATCCCCTTTACTCAAATAGGCTTATTGTCAATTCTGCTGAAATTGACCAGTGATTTTGCAGAAGAACATGAAATTGTAAAATATTTACATGACAATGCTAGTGAAAGACAACAAACAAACTTGGATCAGAAGAGCTCAATTTAGCCTTCTGATTAAGTGAGTTAAAAATAACTAAATGCATTAAAGGCATTATACAAACTAAGATGCCTTAGAGGTTTTTGATCTAATGAAAACTATTTGATTGTCTCCAGTTCCAGAGAGTAGGAATGACACCAATGACTTGCTTCAATGCGTGTGGCATCCAATGTACTTTGATCCTTTTCGAACTATAGGCCCCTCACCATTTGCACTCCAGCTTATTTTACCCCGCTCTATACAGGTCTAAACCTTAAATATATAATCATAACGTACTTACTGCCTGTTGAAGGAACTGTTAACTTCATAATATAATCCATTTCAAACACATTAAGAAATCTTGAGAATTCCTACCGGTAATAATGATGTATGTATACATGTACAATGTACAACTAAATTATGATAACAGTAAAAGTAGTGCTCGTAGTTTGACGTAATTCCAACGCCAGACGCAGAAATTTCCCAAGAAAATGTATTGTATAAAATTTATATTAAAGTTACATACGATTTTTTTTTTACAAAACATTTGGTTATCTATTCCAAATATGACATGGAAACAGACGAATTGAGGGTGGCTTGGTTGATTTTTGACATACACGTAGTTGATCGGATGTGGGTTTGTAAAGTGTATTTTTCCGGCTGAAATTTTTTTTTCACAATTTGATCATTTCCCAAAGTGGCGATTTTTGAATCTAAATTTTAAAAGTTTAGCAAAAATGCTATGGATATATTTGTTGTTTTGACAATAGATTCAACAAATTCCAATTATGAGCAAAAAATTAACAACAAACCCCCAACCCTACCCCCGCCTTTTCTTTACAAAAGTCTACCAAAAAATTCTCTCTTAAACAGAATTTACATAATTAAATTCTGTAATATCAGACTGGCAATGAATTTGGTATATGGCCACATGTTCACCTGAGCATTATATGCTTGATTTAAATTCTTCCCTTGTTACCTAATTATGAAGAATGCATTTAGAAACACCTTATTGTTGGTGTTACTGTCTTATGACAGCCACTTTTTTTTTTTTTTTTTTTTTTTTTTTTTTGCTTGTCAGATTTTTTATTTTGGGGAAAATAGCCCCACCAACTTTTGAAACCATTGCTACCGCCCTGACAGTACAGTGTAATATGAAACTTACCTTTTTCCTTGATTGCTACATACACTTGCTACCTGAATGAAATAATTGTTCAACTTCAAATTGTTTGAGAGTACATGTAGCTACAACACAATATATATGTAATGAGTGAAATATATAAAGACCCCTTGTAAAACCTGAAATGGCATTGCATTGTACAAAACATACCATGTTAATACATGTATATTATCTGAATGGAAACAAACTTGTTACAACACTTATCTGGGAAATTAATACCTGTTACATTTGTAAGAACAAACGGTAGCTATCTTTAGAATAAAAAAAAAAAATTTTTTTCATCTAAACCAAACTGCATAAATATGTTACACTGGCATACTATAAAAAATGTAAATGCTTAGGAATTGTACATTCCCTGTGGAAAACTTTTGATAATTCTGGGTGATGTGCGTGCCAGTTTTTATTCTTTAAACCTGCAACTACTGACAGCTACAATGATGAATTGTATATATGAACAGTTTATAAATATGTATATAAGATAAGTTTAAACTGATAATTCTTTTGATAAAAATTTTAATAATACAAATGTGCATGTAAAGCATAGAATATGTTTGAAAAATTCGATTGATAAATTATTGTCCTTGGTTTTCTGTAAACATACGCTATCTTTTTTCAAGCACTCTCTGACAATTTTATACAAAATCATCTACATATCTTCACCGAGCCCTGATCCGTACAACGACTTTCTAGTCAATGAGGATCTTCACATGCGAAGAACGACAACCATAAAATGACATTGAAAGATTGTATAGCAACTTTGTAAGCCTTGCGTCACAAATATCAGACTACTTGGACAAATTAGTTTTTTTTATAACAAGAAACTTTTTATTTCTTTTTTTTCAACGACAGATCCATTTGTAGTATATATTTATTTATTCTTTTCTTAAGCAATACATTTTCTAAACTTGTCTTCAGCACCTTAGTAACACACCTTGCCCTCATACATTTTCAACATATAATACGAGTTCTAAAGCGATATACACCGGTGGGATAATGTCTGTGTCTGTGCATTTTATTGATTGTGACGTAACAAAGATCTCCCAAAATAACGTTTGAAACAATAAATGCGGCTGTGGAAGTCATTTGTGTAACTTAACATTAGAAGGAAAGCGTTTTACAAGACACTTGAAGAATGATTATCTTAACATACTGATGATAAATTATGTCATACACTTGGGAAAAAAAACCAAACTTTCATACTACAGTATTTATACGGCATATTTTTAAACCAATTTGCGAATGCAGTTCTTTCTGCGCTAAAAACAATGCTTGTAAAATTTATGTACAATACACAGTTAGTGTTCAAAGAGAGAGAAAGCACTAAAAATGTGTAAGGTGATTGTCTCACATAATTGCAAATAAAATCATTCATATAAATCTAAAGTTTTTTTTTCTTTTTATGATTACTAGAATATATCAATTCTTTCTTATTACAACAGTATCATTACAGTTGCAAAATTTTATGTATGTCTAAAACTTCTCTCATGAATTTCGCCAATTTTCTCTACACATTCTGGAGGAACGTGTGATGTTGGATCTATGATTACTTCCCCAAAGTTTTCAGCATATTCCCAGGCGTCTGACCTCCGGTCAATGTAACGCTTTCGTACTTTCTCTCTCGTCAAATCTATGACTTTGGCTCTCTTATTTAGCTTAGTGATATTGATCCTCACTACCTTCCTAATTCGATGGGACATATTTGTAAGACCTCCCAGCTTGTGTATGCCGGACATCGATTTGCAGCACGAAATATATCTCGATGCTTGACCTTTACTTCCCTTTGCTACATGTTGTTGAATACTTATCTTCGAGTTAATGTCTTTTGGGTGCAGCCCTTTATGATATCTTTCGTTAAATCGAAGGATTCTGTAAACATATTTATCTGGCTTTTGCTCTACTTCTTTTTCTTTATCGACGACCTTAGAAGTTTCTTCACTGTTTTCATCAGTATTAGCTACTTCAAATCCCTGTCCATCAACTCTCCCTGTATCATGCTCCTCAACACTTGAAACCGATGTCTCAACGCTTGATTCTATGATGTTTTCATTAACAGTTTGAATTAACTCGAATTTTCGTTTCTCTACTTCTAATGAAGCATATCCATCAACACTGTTTGCTTTAGAATCTCCTTCTACGTGCTGTTCTTCAAACCCAGGTTTTCTTTTTGAGCCTTCATCTTTGTTCGGTTCAGTCTTATTATTCTTAAGCTTTTGTGAGTTAGGCTGATCGTTATCCCATGTTTTGTTCACATTACTGATCAAATCGGTCTCTGCAGAATTACCCCATTCATCATCCTCAGGCTTCTTTGCTTTGCATTCAAATTTGTTTGATTCATTCTTGATATTTCTAAGATATAGCACGCATGATTGATTGCTGTTCTGTGTTTTGTTTTCAGTACTACTCAAATCATTTTCTGCAGAATAATCTCTTTCACCCAAACCATACTCAGTCTTGTCATTGCATATTTGGACGAAAGATCTGGGTATTTTTCTCTTAATTTCTGCTTCTTCATCATTTGATCCTGTATAAAAATCAACATATTATGACCTAAACTAATATTTAAGGTGCTCAGTCAACCTACCTGTATTGAAGACGAAGACATGCATGGAGAGAGGTGAAATGATTAAGTAAAGGCTCAAAGTATTTGAAGATTCAATCTAAGTGTATTTACAGTGCACTGTATGCACAGTGCCGAACAGACACAACCTAACAGAAAGCAGACCCCAACAGATACCCGCGTTTGCTTTCCGGGTTCAAGCTTCATTTTGAAACAGACCCCGAGGGCACCCGGAGTGGACCCAAAGTGAAGACCAGTTTCACAAGCGAAACCATAAAACGATCGTCGTAACAGAGCTGTCAATGTGGAATTTCGACCAATCAGCGCGTCTACCAATCAGCATTCCAGTTAGCAACTCGGTTAAATAAAATACATATTTAATATAGAAGTTTAGTTACAAGTAACGTAACAACGTGTACGCGAAATTTTGACGCACAAGTTATATTTGACGTCAACGTCAATAATATGATTTAGATAAACGTACGTACGTATTCAAACTTTCGTTAAAAATAAGTATGGTAGAATAATTGTAAAGCATTGTATTAATGATTTCTAATTTAAAAAATCAAAACTAAATTGAAATTCATACCAATTTCTAATCATAGATATCATGTGCAATGAAAATATTACAGGTATTGCCATCTCCTTCCATTGAAGCGTCTTTAAATATTTTGTATAACTCTGAAGTACAAGCTTTTCTGCATCGTTTTAAAAAGGGGGCAGCTATAAAAATAACAAAAAAAGAGCAACCGCATGCAAAAATTAAAAAAAATGAAAAAATCGTTTTTCCGCATATTGGGGAGGGTCCCCCCCCCAACAGAAAACCTTTTGATAACGATAAAATGTAAGGGCTCAATCAATCATACTGTCTAAAAAAGGAGGCATGGAATAAAAATACATCAATACATTGTTAACTTCAAAATACTTGTCAGACCCACCCATCCCTACCCCTTTTCTTCATTTTACGTGTTTGCTCTTAACAAGAGCTAGTTAGGGGGGGGGGGGGGTATGTTCTTAAACGTCCCTCTCGAGAATTTTTCACTCGTATGGAGACGCCACCACTTGCCGGTGGAGAGCTGCAAATTTTGTCCTATGCTCGGCAATTGCGGCCATTGAGCAGTGAGGGATCTTTATCGTGCCAGCACCTACTGCGACACGGGACCTCGGTTTATACGGTCTCGTCGGAATGACCGGTCTCCACGTCCCACAGTGGAATTCGAAACCGCGACGTAAGGATCAACTCCTTACTCCGCGACTCTAGAGCATACGATCTAACCACAGCGCCACGCGGGCGACAGAATGGCTAGTAAGCGACCGGTATGCTTATCTTGACGGAGTCGGCCAAGAAAAGACGGAAAACTGAAAAGAGAGCTTGACCATGCCAATTTCCTATTCATGCAGGGTTCACAAAAATTCTCCTAGACAGGTTTGTTGATAAATAATATCATCTCTTAAATCTCCGTAGCTTTCTAGAAAAGAAATCAATGCAAACTCAACATAAAAGTGCACTTCTATGAATATTATTGTCACTGGAAGTGCAAATTGTGACGATTAATAATTTATCGGAAAAGTAATGATTTTTTTCCCCTAAAAATTGCTTTTACTCCATATTCCATTACAAACTCTGCAGTTAAGGCATGTGTCTAGAATTCACGTGGTACAAATAAAGAGGACCCAAGATTATAAACTGAGTACAGACTTCAATCAAACTTTATATTTCTATAAAATAAATTTGCTTTTTGAAAAGCTTCAAGTCTATATAACATTCAAATAAAAAGCGATGAAAATTTCGTTTAACTTTCAAAAGTATGACAAAAGTTACTAATTTGAAATGTTGTCTTAAGTCTATTTAATCTAATTTAGAAATTATTCTCTATACATACCTTTACGTTTGGATCCTGATTTTATGTTCAGTTTAGACTGACTTGATTCCATTGTGTCTAACCAATTGTCTGAAAGGATTAAAAAATATTAGATGGATGTTGAAATCTCGCATTAAACAGCTGAGGGACAACATAAAGCCATCGATCTCTCTGTGTTCAATAATTCAAAGTGAAAAAAGAGGTAGATTACCGATCAATATGTACTGATCCCAACTGACAAAGCAGGTAACAACAAAATTGTTTTTGTTTAAAAGGCTCATTATTTAAATTATAGGAATCAATCCTGCAAGTGGTAATCCAACTTGTACTCATAGTTCCCTTTCTAAGGTGAAAATTCTTATGTCATATATAAGTTTTAAATATCATCAAGTATTCTCAACAATGAAGTTGAATATGAACTACCATACCTATACCGGATTCCTTCAGGAGCTAATACTATGCAACAACATATTCAAAATTTTACCCAAATCAATGGCATCTAAACGTGCAATTTTTCAACATTTACTTTTTACAACCCTTAAGCGATAATTAAAGTCCAGTCTTGCTGACATCTTAGACATTTGCTTTTTCAATAAAATTGGAATTCTTGAATTAATATATCTTTTCATTGGCCATCTGCAAAATTAAAAAAAAACATTCTGATTGAACACTCCGAAGTTGATTATAAAAAGATGCTTGAGTTTCTTATTGACATTATCTATGAAGATTTTGGAAATCAAGTTTTTTCCAAAAAAAAAAAAACTGTTGGACTTCCCATGGGTATTAATTATTAGCAAACCTATTTTTGTAACCATATGAAGCAGAATTTATTCAAAAAATTCTACGTGAAAAGAAGTCTCTTGCTGTGGCCTTCAATTCGACATTTAGATATAACTTCGATTAACAACAATATTCTTTTTCACTCGAACGTTGATTCAATATATACCTTTGACCCCATAATAAAAGACACCACAGAGTTTGACAAATTTTCAAAAAGGTCAAGGTCACGGGTCAGAAAAAACATAGTATGTTTGAAGAAGTCTTCTCACTGGTAATGCACATGTGACATATTACAGCCCTATCTCTTCTCATTCAATGGTATGTAAAGAAAAAAAATGATAAGTAGGTCAAACTTCAAGGACAAGGTGTCAAAATCATAGTATATTTGTAAAGGACTTGTAACGGTTAATATACATACCTAATATGAAAACCCTATCTTTTCTCATTCACAGACCTGTTTATTCGTACGATTTCGCTGTATTTTGTACGGATTTTGAGTCCAAAATACGTCTCACGGTTTGCTATAATGAAAATACGGAAATCCTTTCGTTTGGATTTCGGCAGTTAGTTTTCGTTATGATCTGTCTCAGTTTGACGCTTTTCAATCGCTAACAAAGAGAAAGATTTCAAACACTTAAGTATTGTCGGGTTGCCATATCGCAGTGGTTTAAAATATGACAGAAACCCCTCGAAAGAAAGCAAGGTTTAATGTTATTGAACCATGTTTTGGTAATCAAAAGTTTAGTTGTTCTCTAGTAATATATGTAAAGTCGATGGAAAGTAAAATCTTACGGGCAAATACCAAATCTCACTGACAAATCTAATAAAAAATACTGAGTGACAACCATATGGGTAAACAGGTCTGCATTCAAAAGTTACCACCAAAAAATGTAATGTTAAAATTTTTGAAAAGTAAGTCAAATTTCAAGGTCAACGTCACGGAGTCTAAATTCATAGAATATATGGAAAGGTCTTGAAATATGAAAGCCCTATCCCTTCTCATTCAAAGATTTTGACCAAGGTTAAAGTTTCAGTGACAGACTGACAAACGAATGAGATTTAATGTCCCCTCGCTTTTGCGAAAGCGGGGGACAATACATAAAGTGAGGGAGTAAATTTTCGGCCGATAATTGGAACTTATTGAATTTATTGTCAATACAACAAATATTGTTATATTAGTGCATAGTGATTTTGAATACTAAAAACAGTGCGACATTTAACTCCGGACACGACATTTGTCCGGACTTTCGCCAACCACTTTTCCAAAGATACATGGAAACCATTTATGTCATCTGGTGGGATTTTTTTAATCGCACAACATGGACTAACCTTTACACCTGAATATCTTCTAGATTAAAAGATATTACACCTGCAATCAAGAAATCCCATGGGATTATGGTGGGATTTTCTCTCCTAACTAATATCCCACCATTATTCTGTGGGAGAAAAATGAGTTCTGTGGGATTTTTTCTCCTATAGAAGCAAAACTCCCATTTTTAACCTTACATGGGATTTTTTATCCCATAATTTGTGAAATAGGACAAGAAGTTCTATAATTGTCACTAATAGGATTAAAAGTTCTCTAACAAAATGATTTATAGAATATTTTATCCTACAGGAGAATGGAAATTGTTTTTATCTCTTTAATGTACAGGGAAAACAGTCCATCTTCTTTTAATCTAATACAGTCAAGGGTCAAAATTATTTTTGAAAGCTTTTTGCCATATAATTCATTGCAAACTTAACATTTTAAAATCATTACTTTAATATTTCTACTCTAGCTTTATATCACTATAAAAAAACTTTACTGTCATATTATATACATGCTGTGGTCTAGATATAAAATTGTTATTCGTTACTTTTATCAGTGTTTATCATAAACCTTAAATAGACTTCTGCATGGATCTATTTTGAAATGATTTCATAATGAATGGTAACTAAAATATTTTTGTAAATATCATTGAAATAGGTTTGTAATGGGTTATAGAGGGCGGAGCCCTCTCACGGGCCCGAAGGGCCCGTGAGAGCGAAGCTCTCCCTATAGGTAACACGTATGTATGTAAAATATATTGAATTCTATTGTAAACTATATTTTTATTACAATACCTATAGAACTGAGAACCTTGTCGCCAATATGGCGTCCATAGTCTTATCCATCTTGAATCTCGCGACAAATTCCCGCTTAAACGAGATGCTGGTGAATCTTAATTTTAATTCCAATCCTGCGTTAATGAAGTTTCCTCAAATCCAATAATCAAAAACATCTTTATAGTACACATCCTTGTTACTTTCGTTTTCATCTAGGCCTAGCCTAACTTGCAATCGATCGTCATAGACCCGACATATGACGTCATTCATTGACTGAATTAGCGGAAACTGTCGACTTATTTAACAACCTTTAATAATTGATATTTTATATACGTAATCTCTTTTTAAAAACAGATTTACAACTTTTAATAAACTATACTATGTTTTTGAGGAAATAAAAAAAGAAAACTCGGTTTTAACGAATTCCAGTGACGTCACTGTCTAGACTGCGTATTATGCACATGGAGGGGCGGATCTTTCTGTGGCCCCTTTCACCAGACTTTAAAGAAATATTTGATAATAATAAAATTTACTAATTACGAATGTCTTGAGGATTATTCTCAACGCAACAAGCTAGAAATATAAGATTTTTTGTGAATAGTATAATTTTCCTGTTGAATAATTTAAAAAATGTTTTATTGGTAGAATATTTCCTGAAAAGATTAACTGAATTCTGGTATGGACTCCAGAACAGTGGGGGGGGGGTTGGATTTTAATTTTTTTTTTATCTCTCTCTCTTTCTCTCTCTTTATTTAATTCTTGTACCCAATTTGTTTTTGATTACCTGCTTGTTAATGTATTCATTTGCAGGTGGGGATCTAAGTCTCTTTTTGTTGTTGTGAATTTGTTTATTTTTTCCCCAAAATTTTTTATCTTTTTTTAAAGTGTCAATTTCCTGTTTCCTGAAGTTCACCATCAAAAGAAAAATCTTTTAACATGTCTGAAGCTCAAACTACCACATTTGATTCTGTTACCTATAAAATTAATATAGATATTTCATTTGAACTTGAACAAACACTTCCCAGTTCCATCTACATATATATACCTGTGATACACTTTAACGGATCAAATATATAATTTTAAAAAGGTTTAGGATTTCTAATTTTTATTTAAGAAAGTACATTTAAAAACATGGAACAGAAAATTTATTCAGTCAGTTGGAACCCGTGGTGGATTACGATAGTGTATAAAGTCCAAAATCATATGAGAAAAACTAAGTTAAACAATGTATGATTGACAGAGAGGTAGCCGTTCAATCTACATGTACCAGTAAATAAATATACACAAATATATATTACATGTACCTAAAAATACTGCAAATATTTATAATAAAGTTTTCTATACTATAAATAAATGTTCTCTTGACTTAAAAAAAAACCCAGCAAATACAGAATCCTCATTTGATATTACCCATGGTAATCCATGTAAAGAGGTCAATGTTGTTGAGCAGTACTAAAAATACCATTTTAAAGCTTCCATATATGATCCTTTTCATTGCGTGGTGGATAGGGATGTAAGAAAACATCAATTACTTGTGCGTCGCAAGCCACGGGTTTTGTGTCCATTCTATTTCCACAATGTGGAAATAGAATGGACACAAAACCCGTGGCTTGCGACGATGTTACTTGTGATACAAAAGGGATTCTTCCCAGAAGTGTGCTTGTTGTTAACAAGTTTTGTTTTTAAAAAATATAGTATTCACATAAACAATTGACTGAAATTTTAATATCTTTTATCGAGTTAAATTTGTTTTTCTTAAGAGACTATTTGAATCAGATTTTTTTTTTTTTTTTTAAATACTGAAATTGTGAAATCTACATTTAAAGTTAAAGTTTAGAAAATTTTTAATGAGAAACCAATTAATGTAAAAAAAAAAAAAAAAGATATCTCATACATGCATTGCACAATTTTTCTCAGAAATTTTGCAAAACTAATACTTTTCTCAGGATACCCAGCCTTAGTGTCAGTCAGATGATCAGTTTCCAAGTGTCCTGATAACCCAGGAGGTAGATAATCTGTCTGTAGTTCGGGTCCCAAGTTCGTCATCTGATGTGGTCTCTGACAATTGTCCCTATTTGTATTTAATGTCAAGACCATACACTGGGGGGTAACTGATGAGTATTAAATGACTTGATGTTTCTATATCATTTGGTGTCTTTAAATGTGCATGTAGTCATGAAAAATAAAGAAATGATGCTCAGGAAAGTCTGTTTATTAATTTTTGGACAGATACAAACGTTTTAGAGTTCTAGAGCCTGGGTAGGTTGAATCCATGACTGGTCCACTGCACGTACTCTCTCTTTTCCCGTTATGCTATTTGATTTTGAGTGCTCTGGCTAGGCAACTCGTAATGAAACATCATAGTGTACTGTAAGTTTACCAGATATCCTTAAATTTCGTTATTTGGATGAAAAGTGCTTGAGGTAAAAGAATTTTTTTTTTTAAAAAAGGACTAAGATCTTTGTTACGATTTTCTGACACTGATTACAATTACATTTTAACACTGATTTATCATTAAACAATAAAATATGGATATGTTCTCTTGATGGCTCCGCCCTCACTAACGGTTGCACCGTCTAACATATTAATTATAAGTGCTGAAATACTTCCGACCTTTAAATGTATTTTATGAAACCACCTTCTCGGGTGCTCCTTATACATAGGAGGGAATTCCATAACTGAACTGAACTAAAGCACCTTTCTTTATGACTTATTAATTGCGCTGAGGTGATTGTGGACTAATTCAAGCATTACGTATTAAACCAATATCTCAATAAAATGAATAAAAATGAGACTAAATTGATTTAAAAGTACGTGAATTAATCCTTTCAGCAGACTGCATCTTTCCCTGTTCTTGCATCACAGTTGCAACAATGCATTTACAGAATGTGTAATTTTACTACGAATACAAAGCGCAGTGGAGATCTTGATCGGTATTGGGTGGATTCGTCTCGACTATGTGGATTCACTCCGGGCGTTTCGTTTCATTCTAAATAAAGTATTCAATTGTTCTATAACGACTATATTTTTCTACTTTAAATGAATGTTGAATTATTTTTAATCATGGTAGCGTTTTCACTCGGAGAGCGTTATCAAATAAAAGTACTCAGCCAAGTGAATTTGCATGAAATAAAAGGAGAAAATTTGTAGTCCACTCAGGTTTCACAGATGAATTTAGGGGTCAAATAAATTCATATGTTATATGCATGCAGGTATCTGACTTTAAAAACTTAATTTCTATTTTTGAATAGTAATTATGACTGTATTTATAAGGCAGATAAAGCTCTCCCTTTTCAAATAATTTAATTAAATTTTAAAACCTGGTCTTGAGTAGAAAAAAAGTCTCCCATTGGTCATTTTCTTAATGTTTCAAAAAATATACACAAATTCATTTATTAGGTTTGATTTACTAAGTGAATGCTATGACAAAAAAAATCTATTCCAAACTGGCTAAATTTCATTGAAAAGTACAAAAAGTTATGGTAATTTAATTAAGTAAACACACCAATTCCTATCGATGGAGTATACCATGATGATGGATTCTCCCTATGAAAATTTCAGTCCTCTTACAATTATTTATCAATTGACATTTAGAAAGTACATGCTATTGCAAGCAAAATAATTCCAAATTGGCAAAATTTCATTGAGAAATAAAAAAGTAATGGCCATTCAGTAGAACACACCAGACTAGTACGATTAACGGAGTAATATGACATGATGATGGATTCTCCCTATGAAAATTTCAGTCCTCTTACAATTATTTATCAATTGACATTTAGAAAGTACATGCTATTGCAAGCAAAATAATATCAAATTGGCAAAATTTCATTCAGATATAAAAAAGTTATGGCCATTCAAGAGAACACACCAGTACGATTGACAGAGTATAATATGATGATGGATTCTCCCTAATGAAAATTTCAGTCCTCTTACAATTTATCAATTGACATTTAGAAAGTACATGCTATTGCAAGCAAAATAATATCAAATTGGCAAAATTTCATTCAGAAATAAAAAAGTTATGGCCATTCAAGAGAACACACCAGTACGATTGACAGAGTATAATATGATGATGGATTCTCCCTATGAAAATTTCAGTCCTCTTACAATTTATCATTTTACATTTAGAAAGTACATGCTATTGCAAGCAAAATAATATCAAATTGGCAAAATTTCATTCAGAAATAAAAAAGTTATGGCCATTCAAGAGAACATACCAGTACGATTGACAGAGTATAATATGATGATGGATTCTCCCTATGAAAATTTCAGTCCTTTTACAATTTATCATTATATATTTAGAAAGTACATGCTTTTGCAAGCAAAATAATATCAAATTGGCAAAATTTCATTCAGAAATAAAAAAGTTATGGCCATTCAGTAGAACACACCAGACTAGTATGATTAACGGAGTAATATGACATGATGATGGATTCTCCCTATGAAAATTTCAGTCCTCTTACAATTATTTATCAATTGACATTTAGAAAGTACATGCTATTGCAAGCAAAATAATATCAAATTGGCAAAATTTCATTCAGAAATAAAAAAGTTATGGCCATTCAAGAGAACACACAATTAAGTACGATTGACAGAGACTGAGTATAATATGATGATGGATTCTCCCTATGAAAATTTCAGTCCTCTTACAATTTATCAATTGACATTTAGAAAGTACATGCTATTGCAAGCAAAATAATATCAAATTGGCAAAATTTCATTCAGAAATAAAAAAGTTATGGCCATTCAAGAGAACACACCAGACTAGTATGATGAACGAGTAATATATGACATGATGATGGATTCTCCCTATGAAAATTTTAGTCCTCTTGTAATTTATCACTTTACATGTAGAAAGTACATGATATTGCAAGCAAAATAATTCCAAATTGGCAAAATTTCATTGAGAAATAAAAAAGAAATGGCCATTCAGTAGAACACACCAGACTAGTACGATTAACGGAGTAATATGACATGATGATGGATTCTCCCTATGAAAATTTCAGTCCTCTTACAATTATTTATCAATTGACATTTAGAAAGTACATGCTATTGCAAGCAAAATAATATCAAATTGGCAAAATTTCATTCAGAAATAAAAAAGTTATGGCCATTCAAGAGAACATACCAGTACGATTGACAGAGTATAATATGATGATGGATTCTCCCTATGAAAATTTCAGTCCTCTTACAATTTATCATTTTACATTTAGAAAGTACATGCTATTGCAAGCAAAATAATATCAAACTGGCAAAATTTCATTGAGAAATAAAAAAGTTATGGCCATTCAAGAGAACACACCAGTACGATTGACAGAGTATAATATGATGATGGATTCTCCCTATGAAAATTTCAGTCCTTTTACAATTTATCATTATATATTTAGAAAGTACATGCTATTGCAAGCAAAATAATATCAAATTGGCAAAATTTCATTCAGAAATAAAAAAGTTATGGCCGTTCAAGAGAACATACCAGTACAATTGACAGAGTATAATATGATGATGGATTCTCCCTATGAAAATTTCAGTCCTCTTACAATTTATCATTTTACATTTAGAAAGTACATGCTATTGCAAGCAAAATAATATCAAATTGGCAAAATTTCATTCAGAAATAAAAAAGTTATGGCCATTCAAGAGAACACACCAGTACGATTGACAGAGTATAATATGATGATGGATTCTCCCTATGAAAATTTCAGTCCTCTTACAATTTATCATTTTACATTTAGAAAGTACATGCTATTGCAAGCAAAATAATATCAAATTGGCAAAATTTCATTCAGAAATAAAAAAGTTATGGCCATTCAAGAGAACACACCAGTATGATTGACAGAGTATAATATGATGATGGATTCTCCCTATGAAAATTTCAGTCCTCTTACAATTTATCATTTTACATTTAGAAAGTACATGCTATTGCAAGCAAAATAATATCAAATTGGCAAAATTTCATTCAGAAATAAAAAAGTTATGGCCATTCAAGAGAACACACCAGTATGATTGACAGAGTATAATATGATGATGGATTCTCCCTATGAAAATTTCAGTCCTTTTACAATTTATCATTTTACATTTAGAAAGTACATGCTATTGCAAGCAAAATAATATCAAATTGGCAAAATTTCATTCAGAAATAAAAAAAAAGTTATATATAGCCATTTAGGAGAACACACCAGTATGATTAGGTGAGTTTAATTAACATGGCAAATGTTCCCTATGAAAATTGAAGTCTTAATTTTTACAATATCAGAATTTCTACTCTTTTCTATATCAGTATAACTTTAAATTTTGGGTCATTTTTAAATTTAAAGGATTGTAATTATATTGATAATTTTTTCAAGGAATGAATCAAAGAGCTGAGATGTATACCTATATAGTTTTTCTTCATACAAAAACTTACGATGAAATATGGCACAGTTAGATATTCTTCATTTAATTTATACACTTATTATTATCATTAAATTTCCCAAACATTTAGTTATGAAATGAAAAATACAATTTCTGGTAAATTGAGTCTAAATTCTGTAAGTGATTGTAATCTGCACCATAAAAGACAGCAGTGAATGCATTGTAATAGGAAAGGTCATATTATATGTATGCATATATATAAATTGGTAAAATTAAATTGAAATGTTAGAAAAGTATATTTTATGAATATATATTTTTAATCTGTTAAATAAGAAAAAAATAAAATGTTGAATAAATGATGGTTTTTTAATTATGAAAATGAGTTGCAACAGATCTTTGAATGAGCAAACCATGAAGCCTCATGTGTACATTCAAATACATGTATTTTGAATTTTTTTTTTTTTGAAACAGATACCAATAACTGTTTTCATGTGATAATAGCACTAACAATATAATTAGTCCAACATGTTGTTACCTAAACTTAATTAACAAGGTTAACTATATTTACTAATTATTAGCCATTGTCATCTTCATTGTTTTGCAGTAAAAAAAAACTATAACTATACATATTTTTGTATGTCCATTAATCAACACTTTAAAATGTTGTTGTTTTTTCTTGGAAAATGTTTTAAAATAATTTTTAGAGTAGGTACTCCAAAACAAAGTATATACACAAATTGATAATAAACAGGAAATGGCTCGAGTCATCATCAGTCGGTGTGGAGATGAATTGTTGAATATATGTGTATATCACTGTTTACATTGAAGTTCTGGGAAAAAAAGGTGTGAGAATATTCCCTTCAGGCTAAATTTTACAATATATTTTCAAAGGTGTGAAATTGGAATCCATTCAATGATTTCAATCTGATAACTCTTTTACAACATTATATAAGATTTTCCAGAATCAATAAATTACTCTAGATCTCTTGAAAATTCTTCAGCAAATCAAAGATACTGAAATACAATCAAGCCTTTGGAAGCAATTTCAGTACTCATTTGAGATGGGGTGGGGTACATGGAAGGAAGTGGGCTCAACTGATGAAGAATTTATAGAAGCATACAATTTGAACTTTTATAATTTTGTTGCATAATATTCGTAGCGTAAAAGAGACGTCTGCATATGGGGGCAACATTTCTTCTGCTTGATTTTTTAAAATTGTTTTAATTTTATTTTTTGTTTTACTGAATAACGATAAAATGTGTGAATCTTTAGCTTTCCACTCTTACTCTGTATTTGGTGTTGATGTGCAGTGCTAAGTTTGTACAATCTCGTAAAATTTCAATACATGTATATAAAAAAAAACCTGAAATAGACTTGAAATTAAACAACAGTGGCCTTATCGGCAGACATAAGGCTGCAATTAGCCCTTTGTTTTATTTCACAAGTCCTGCATCTAGTATCTGAAATGTACTGTTTGTACACTTTGAATACAAGATTATTGATAGGAAAGTTAAGTATATGTGTATACTTTTCACACGGAATTTACATTTGGTACATCATTAACTTTCAAATAACAAATTAAATATTTTTATTCATTTTTTCTATTTAATCAGTTTGCTCTTCCACGAAAGATATTTTGAAATGCGAATGTGATTTACAGGATAACATTAAAACAAGGTGATTGAAGTTATATAGTATAATGACATATTATCTTCTTTATATACCAACAGTCCTAAGGGTACCGCTTTGATTATTTACTATAATTTAAATCAAGGATCTATAAATTGTCATTTTTTTCTACTAAACTTTAAAAAAAAATTCCTTTTCGTCCAAAGTTTCTTAAAACAAAAGTTACATTGGCTATTATTGTTTAGATGAAAAAAATAAATCACGTAAACGTAAAGACCATAAGTATTTAAAATCTATAACTTACATTCTAGAAAGGGACATAACTCTGTAAAGAGTATCGTATTATGCTATAGTGTTCTAGATCGGACATAGATATTCTTTAAGCTAGAGTTAAAGCTATAATTTTATAAATGATTTATTTTTATTTTATCGATAAAAAACAATAATAGGACATATTCATAAATGCGTCACAAGACCCACTTCGAGATATTGACTCTGCTGACTTCTAAACGCTTTAGCTTTGGACGGGACTATATTTTTGGACGGGGGTGTCGATCCCAAGTTAAGCTCAATCTGATTTTTTTTTTTTTTTTTTTTTTGATATTTGTCATCTGAGTTTGATTTCACAGAAAAATAATCAACTTCTGTTGTATTACCTGTTAATCTTGCAGTAAATGTTTGAATACTAATAAAGCAACTTAAGTCTGCTGTTAAACCTACCCCCCCCCCCCTCCCCTTGCTAACTTCCAAGAAACCAATATCTTCACCCCAGATCTCCATAGGGTATGATACATGTATGTATATACCTAGAGGCATTTAAGAGTCTTTTGTTTTCCCCAGGTAGCAAAACTGTCACAATTTGCTTGGAACTAACAAAACATACACAAGGGATGTTAACACACAGCAAGTCGATTTAACAAATGAATCTACAATAGAAATTCAGGCGCGTAGCTGCCTATACGCAAGTACGCAACTGCGTACACATCATTAAAAAAAAATCTACATGAGAGAGAGAGAGCGACAGAGAGAGATATCGCAATATCATCCAGCAAAATTTTCGTTTTATTTACTTTTTACTTTTTTTTTTTTTTAAATTTTATATATATATTTTTGGTCATATTATTTCGAATAAAATTTTGCGATAGCATGTCTATACAATCAAATGTAAAATCTATTATCAAATTATTACCAAATTCAAATTAATTATCTATTAGTTTGTAAATCTATAACATATTGACATTTTCGAAAGGTATTTGAGAAATTAAATTTAAAATCATACCGTTGAATTAATCAAATACATGTAGTATATAATTTAAGATTCAATAGTTTTTTAAACTAACATTTATTATACTTGTTGCTGAACATTATACTATAAAAAGTGCAGACGATTTCAATAAATCGGTAAAATATCCAGCCTCAAATATTCGTATAATAAATTTCCGTGGAAGATAAACTTTGTGTTAAAACAATATAAATAAGGTTTTTATTTCTAAAGAAAAGCAATACAGCATATTTCCCGCAAGAAAATGATTGAAATATTTGGAAAAACCATGGAGCTAGCTTACGGGGGCTTTACCCCCTGGGCCCCCATCAGGGTCTCACCCTGGATCTACTGGGACCCTCAGGGCGGCCCCCAGTCCCCCTGCCGTTCCCTGCGTACACATCAGCTCCATTCTGGCTACGCGCCTGAAATTCATGAAAAACAAACTCCATGCTTTTACTAAACCTTCGGATTAAGTCATAATTTTTTTTTTCATTTTCAATTTAAAAATTAAAATCCAAACAATTTTACATCATTCATAATTGATAGCAAACAATTAATATAAAATTGCATACCCCCCCCCCCCTTAAGGACAGATGATACAAACAAACGTTTGTCAAAAAATTCGAAAATATAAACTTGAATCATGTTTATGAAAGTAAAATGAATGCTCGTATAGCTTTTGATTTTTCATTCTACGTTTCACAAAAATGGGATTTGAAGTGACAAAAATTTATAGGTTACTATTGATTATCAAGGATGGTTGGTGAATGATACAATTTTGAACATCATAGAAGGTTAACAATATATCAAAATGTCGTGAATTAAAAGAAGAAGAAGGGGCTTTATTGAGGCTATGTACTGACTGGACTTTTAAACTTGTACTGAATATCCCACTGACCATGCAAATAAAATTTTCTTGACTTTTCAAGGGAAACATTAATTTTTATTTTAGAGATACAGAGAGACTACCCACCCGTCCACTACCCCTCCTCCTTCTTATCATGTTCTCAATGATCATGATGATGTCCCATTTATATAAAATGTTAATATTTTTGGTATTGGGCATTTTAATTACCATTATTACCCATGGCAGTATTTACAACAACAACAAAAAAAATCTGAAAAAAATAGGCCTGATAATTTATTTCATTTATTTGTTTTCTCGTGAACTATGCATTGTTTAAATTAAAAAAAGATAAACCAATAAATAAAAAGAAGCAGTAATATTCTATCTATGGATTCACTTCTTAAAAATTCTGTGCAGACGGACGCATTATATTCCTAGGATTACCCAATACCAACCAAAGAAAAAAAAAACGGCGACAAGATTATGAGGATATTGGAATTTCCACATGATGTTTGTAAACAAAATTATGACGAAGACCTGCTCTATTTTTGTAAGTAGATCTAGAATTATTGAATTTGTTATTTATTTCATTTAAAGCATGTTAATACATGGCTCATAGATTCTTTTTTTTTTTTTTTTTTTTTTTTTTTTTTTGAAGTCTAAAGATCTATAGATCATCCTGATTCCTCGTTAACTGATGAAACAATCTTATGAATTTCTGTCTTTGTAAAGTGTTTGCAGAGCTAGCAGTCGATGGGGTTATTCAGTAGTACATTATACAAGTTAACAAAGTAAATAATCGTCAGAAAATTATACACATCGGAATATTATTCTTTCGTTCGAATTTCCTCAATGACAACGTTGTAGGCTAGTATTCGTTCGTTCGAATATTCTCAATGTGTACACTAGCTGATGATTGTACTTAAAAAATTATACTGTCATGTCTAAATTTGTCTGTAATTTGCAAGTTACAATTTATAAGTATCTTGATCACAGTCATCAGCATTACTTATTAGAAAATTAATTATCTTCTCTCAGACATGGTTAAAAGTATCCTACTACTGTAGTGTACTAGGGATTAACAAAGTTAACATAGCATGTGTTGCAAGTACTATTTTTTTTTTTTTTTTTGGTGTCAAGATAAATTTTGAGATATGGGGGGTCAGTGCTTATAGTACATGTCATGATGTACATAATTAATAACCCCCAAAACTCCTACTTATATTGTTTGGAAGTATCCAAATATCAAATTACTAATTCTCTGTTAGAAAATTGGTTGATCCTCTGAAGTTTACATAGGACATGTACCCACATGATTATTGATATAATCAATGTTTTTTTTTTAATCTCTGAAAAACAGTCTTAAAACTTTGAGTGAAAAATCAATCTTTATACTGCTAAACTCATTTTTTATACCATGAATACATACTTAGGAATATCATTATTAAGTTATGTTCATGTTCTTTTGAGGGGAAAAAATATACATCATGTAGATGCTTATGTGTAAGTAAATTATAAAAGACAAAAATGCTAGGACTTTTTTATTTTACATATTTATTTGTAAAAATATTTTTTCTATTAATTGGAAATGAAATAAAAAAAAGTTCTAGCTTTATTACTAATAATATGATTTTTTATTAGAATTGATAGGATATTGGATGTTTAAGAAATAAAGACCGCATTCTCATGAATGTTGCAGGATAACCTGCAATGTTAATGTAGACATAGATTTAAATTACACGAGGACTCCCATGCCAATTTCAATAGTCCTCGCCCACTGAAGTCAAACACAAAGGTAGTCACACGAGATTTACATGCATATTTAGCCTCCTTAGCGTCAAACACAGAGACAGGTGCGCACAAGATTTTCATGCATATTAGGCCTTCTTAGCTCCTGACCTATCGACCTGCCTAATTTACATTCCGATAGAATTACCAAGAAATCAATTCTGCTAACTTTCAAAGAGTTACCACAGAGAAAAAAAAACAGACATGGAAATATTATGGCATGACATCATGAAAAATTCTCAAGGGCATAAAACTACTATAATACAGATACCGGTAAATGTATGCAGAACATGCACAAAGTTTCATTTATGGTATATTGATAGATAAAAATAATTTATACTTTTATACTTCGACCTCAGTAGGGGTAAATTTTAGTGTCAGTCATTTTGGCTGGATCGAGAAATTTGAGTGATCGATATTCAATTCATTTTCTAATTTTAGTGAAAAATTTAATCCATGCTTTGTTATTATACACATAATTGGTATTGTATGATTTATTCTATTTTTTTTCTTTAACAGAAAATGAAGGTATAGTAGCTGACATATAGTGTACATGTACCACTTGAAGATTTGTCCCCCTTGTAGATACAAGAAATGCAAAGGTAATTCTTTGTGAAAATAGAGAGAATGAATAATAAAATTTTTCAAACCATACAACAAAAACTACTTTGAATAATTAGTACGCAACCAACCATTTACAATTTAATTTTGCAGTTTTATTTCTTTAACATTGAAAAAAAATCAAATTTGATATTTTTTTTAGCTCTACTGGTCAGAGACCAGAAGAGCTTATGGGATAGGAAGGTGTCCCTCTTCCATCCGTCTAGCTGTCCGTCTGTCTGTCTGTCCATGGCGTCTAGTTGTCTGTCTGTCTAGCTGTCCATCTGTCTGTAATTTTTCAAAACACTACTCCTCCTACAGTTTTATTCTGATTTCAATATAACTTAGACTGCACTAAGGTACATTTCAATGAACGGTGCTGCCATATATAATTGGTTACTAAAAATAGAAATTTCTGTAAAATTCCTTTAAAACGCTACTCCACCTACAATTTTGGTATGATTTCAATATAATGTGGCACACAAGTAGACTACACTTAGATACATAATTCTATTTATTGCTGTCTGTTGCAAAGTTTCAAATCCAAGTGTTACTTTTTCTTTGTTATACATATAGACCAGTAGAGCTACAGTCTCATCAGAGACTTCTGGTTTATCCTTTTCATCACACAGCGACTTTCTTTTTTTTTCAGTGTACACAGATACATACACATAAAAGGAGACATCACCTCATGATCTGTGGATCCATTGAAAACTTTAAGGACAAAACTTTTGATAATTCATTCATGTATAGAGTGTTGACTCGAATATTGAATATCTAATGAATGGAACCAAGAGAATTAATTTAAGAAGTATTATATTGTATATTACTCTTTTTATTCATCTGTCAAATTTCTTAATTAAAAATTAAACTTAAAGGCTTAAATAAGGATTTTTTTTTCATTATTTTAATTAGAACAAGTTCTTTAATTTATTTTTCTCTTATATAAACGGGCATTTAAGGTCATACGCAACGTAGTTTGCACTTTATTGGGTTCTTCCCTGGAGTTGAAGAGTTCCATTAAATGAAGGACCTGTGTGCAATATTTTTATTGTCTATATATGGATTTGTAAATCTCTTCTAAAACAATTTTGATAAAAAAAAATCTGGAATTTATGTTTTGTAATTTTTGTACATTTTTCTTTGAATAATGCAAAATTTTTCAAACTTTAATATCTTTTCAAAATCCCTGGAAATGCATGCTGATTTTTTGTTTAAAAATATGTTATATGGTACATGTATTATAAGTTTAAATTTAGAATATCTTGAAAAATTATCAGTAGGTAAGGTATCTTGCGTATGTCCTTAAATGTAAAATGAAGGAATGTGTACCTTTATTCAATGAACTAGGGAACTCATGAAGTGTGCATATTTATATAATAGTGTTGTATTTTGCATGCACTATTCTTAAAATGTAGTCAGGGTTTGACACATGGTGCACAAGCCGGAGGCTTTAGGTTTAATGTACAGATAGTTTTAGAGAATAGTAGTTGAGTGATGGGGGCAATTGCAAGAAACTTTTTTAGAAGAACTATTTTGTTTATTTTTCATCTTAAGTGTTAGCTGCAGAACTGTAGCTCTCTGAAAAAATATATATTGACAGACGGGAGAGCTACAGTGCCACCCATAGAAAAAACTGTATATTTATTGTGCACTTTTTGTGCGCTGTTTCTCGATTTATTTCTCAGTGTTTTTAAAACTGTCATCTCAAAATATTACTAAACGTGTGTTTCTAACATATTCTTTCACTGTTTCCACAATAAAACATTCCTTATAATTGTTTTTAACAGCTCTCCTGGCCCTGAAATTGAAATCATTGAAAATTTTGCCTATTTATACTGCCATTTTGGTCTTCACGAGAATTCGGTCCAACGCACTTAGTACAAGTGTAAACTACGAAAGTTATAGAGGAGTAAGGCCTTTTTTGAAATGTAGCTTTTTTTTCAATTGAGGTAAGAATTTCGAAGAATTAATTCAGAACCGAGCGCACTTTTTTGTGCGCAATAAATATACAGTTTTTTCAATGGGTGCCACTGTAGCTCTCCGGTCTGTCAACATATATTTTTTCTGAGAGCTACAGTTCTGCAGCTACTTAAGTGTAAAATATTTGAAACTAAGTTTATATATATTATAGTACATTGATATTTATAACGGCGTCTGTGTTGTAATCGGTAGCGCGTCGGACTGACAATCTCGGGGTTGTGAGTTCGCTCCCAGGCGTGGGCGCAGTCAGTTTTTCTTCAGAAAATGAAGTCGTGCACTATTTCGGCATAGTATGCTTATGCTATTTAAATCCTTAGAACACTATGCAAGAATAGTAGGGTATGGGTTATGTAGAGACAAACTGACAGGAAGCATAATAATTGACAATATGCATTTATGACAAGAAAATTGAAAATCTTCCTGAAAGAAGTTGAATAGATTTAAGCCACTTAAGTACCAATCTAGTTAAAATTAGATGTTAGATCTGCTCACATAGTCACTACAGTCAGTTTAGCGAGTATGCGTGCGGATCTAACATCTTATTTAAATTACACGTAGATTGCTGAGGTAAAAGTTTAATACATGTACCCAATATCATTCTGCTATATTTGCATCCGCGTGGGTATTAACAGTGAGCATTAACTAACTGTGGCCTGGACCTCTTATTTTATGTGTTATGGGGTGTCCAAAACAAGGTGCATGCTGACATTTAACAAAGAAGAAACTTGCAATGGCCTAAGGTGACTTGGCTATTATCAGTTGAATACATGTCAATGGTGCATAGTTATTATATGTACCAAAAAATAACAAGTAAAAGATCAGCAGAGTGCTTTTATTAAAGAAGTAACAGAACTAAGGAAAACTTGTTTTCTACTGGATGATATGAAACAATGAGTAGAGTACCACCGCAAATATTTCTGGATCCATGCCCTTTCATCATGTTTATTTTTGAACGGGTTCAATGAACTGTCAAAAATTCTTGATATGTTTCTAAGGTGTAGGTAGAAAGTTTTGAAATTAGTGAAAAGGTTGTTAAATATTTTTAATGCAAACTACCAGTAAATGTGCATAATGAAGATGGTTGAATTTTTTTCAACATTATTTTCTGTTCATTTGTCAGATCGGGTTCGTTATGTGTAAAATAATTTCCAGCTGTCATTGGAACAAAACAAGGCATGATCAGGATCATACAAAGAAAATTAAAAGTAAAAATTAGGTAAATTATTACAGTTTGTGCATCTAAATAAGTTTTAAAACTCTCTTAAGAATCTCAGAGTGACTGATACGACCCAATTTCATGTGATTTTTTAATTGGAAACCTATCAGTTTAGTGCAGCAAACAGGCAAAGATCTAACAACGTGAATGGATCTGATCATGTTGTAAAGCTTGACAAATGGCACTTATGCAATAAATTAACCTAAATGAACAGGAGGAAAATAAACAAAAAAAGATTTGTTCTTTCTTAATTGCATTTTTTATTTTTCCCATTCAAAATTTACATACAAGGAATAAAAGAAGGTAATCTACATACAAGGGAAATTGCCTTTTTACTTAAAAAAAAAACAAAAAAAAAACTGAAAGTTATAGAGATAAAACCACTTTTGATTTTTTGATCTTTAATCATTGAAAAAATTAAACATTACCCCAAAATTGGTTAATTTTAAGAAATTTAAAAAAAAAATGGTTTAGGAAACACATAACTTAAATGAAAATAAATAATTAATAGTAGTTAAACTGTTCAATAGTTTCTTTATTTGGTTTAAAACTGTTGTTTCTTTATCCCATGGGAGAATTTTTTTCTATTTTGTAATGAATATGGGATAAATCCCACATTTATAAAGAGATGGGAGATTATCTTCTATATACAAGTATATGGGAGATTTTGTCCCATTATAAAGCATTCATGGGATTTTCAAACTTCTATGGGAGAAAAAATCCCACAGAATACCTTTTTCTCCCACAGAATAATGGTGGGATATTGGTTAGGAGTAAAAATCCCACCATTATCCCATGGGATTTCTTGGTTTCAGGTGTAATATCTTTTTACCTAGAAGATAATCAGGTGTTAATTTTGGTTCATGTGTTAAGTTTTAAAAAATCCCATCAGATGACATAAATGGTTTCCACATATCTTGGAAAAGTGGTTGGCGAAAGTCCGGACAAATGTCGTGTCCGGAGTTAAATGTCGCACTGTTTAAAGTTTTCGATGCCAAAATAACAACTTTCAGAAATTATCTTTTATCAGTATTTGGATCATCTTCAAAATGTCATGGTTTCTGTGATAATGTTCCACTACACATTAGAGGAAGGACATTACAAAACCTTGGCATTATAAAGATGGATTTTGGTAGAAAAAACACTTTTCAAACCCACACCCGATCAACTTTGTCAAAATCAAACCCGATCCACATTGCATTCACATGTTTATGTGGAATAGATTACACAAAGTTATGTTAAAAATCATTTATAAGTATAGTTTGAATTTATACATGTACACCCCTTTGGAAAATTTCTAGACCGTGCCTGTCACTGGATTTTCGTCACCCTACCAATACTAGATTTAACTTATCATTTGTATTGATCAGTAAGAATTGATATTGTGATTTAAATGGATTATTAATTTATTAACTTTAAAGTACATGTACCTATAACTGGGGCTATCTTTTTAAAAAAAATGTTTGTTTGTCCTCCCTCGACAGACTGATTAAAACAGGCAGTATAATACGTTTGAATAGACTACTTGATAATCCTAGACTTACCTCAATCCGAGGTACTGTCATCAGACACACAATCGACAGTGACAGCTATATCTAACTTTTATTTTGTTAGTTGTCAATTCATACGAGATTGCAATCATTTTTAACAGCTTATTTTTTAGCCATTTTGGCATTTAAATGGTCGAGTTTCCAAGAGGCAAATTTGAAAAAAAATTACTTCTCGGAACATCAAACATGAAATGTCAGAAAATACTCGTATATGCAATCATTGAAATACTCGAGACGCTGTGTAAATTCCATATGAACAGTAAACAATTTGATTTCCAAAAAAAGTGTTTCATGGTGTGCTTAAAATGTCAGTAATCTCTTGAAAAAAAGAAAGTGCAATATACTTTACTTTTAATATAAGGGTACACACATGAAATTAAATGTGGTCAATCATTTGCATTTATTTTATTTATTCTAATTACAAAGTACCTTTCATTTTTAATTTAAAACTAATTTACAAACCCTTTACGATGATAGGTATCTAAGGGCAGATACTACAAACGTTTTATCCAAAAAAAAATTGGGAAATATGTTTACATACGTTTATTGTACACGTACAATGTATAGGTTAATCAGCATAAAGTTTAATTTATTATTAAAGTTTCTCAATCATGTCCTATAAAGTGATATAAAAAAAATGTGAAAATTACAGCGATTGCAAAAATTAACATCATTGAAAGTTAACAATCTCTAAGTCTTTATATCTTAGAGATTTTATAAATATATCACTAACAACTAAATAAATCCAAAAATAAATATTTCACTGTATGAAATATATGAGAATTTTCTTTTTTTCTTAATTTTTTTGTTGTTGTTTCTTTCTTTCTTTCTTTTTTTTTTTTTTTTTTTGGTCTTTGTTTTGGTTTTGGGGGTTTCTTTGTTTCATTTTTTTTTTCTTTTTGCGTCTTCCTTTGTAAAAACAAAGTCAAAAAATAGCTGAAATCATCCGATTTTTCCTACCTTTCAGTACCCAAAACAAAAACAACCCCAAAATAAAACCCCCAACCAGTATAAAGGGACAGGTCAAGTAATCGTATCTTTTGTAATTGACTTATCTCAATCCTAGTCAGAGGAAACAAAACAATCATGGTAATATTTAAAATGTTTAATGTTTCTTTTCTGTGGATTTCATAACAATGGAATTTGTATTGAGTGAGAAACTTATTTTAGCATTTAAAATATCGAATTTCCAGAAAGTAAATGTGTAAGAAAAGATTTAAAAACATAACTCCCCGGTGTTTTTTCTGTCTGGATTTAAAAGTCCATCAAACAGAAACTATGTAGTCATAATACACGTGCTATAGAAGATTGGGTTTTAAATGAATTGTCGATTTCAGAAAATGTGAGGGAAAATTGGATTAGATAATATAAAGAAGAAAGAATACATTTGAGGGAAATTCATGCCAAAATTTAGAACACGAATAAAACTTGAAGACAAATCTTAACCAAGGACAGAATGAATTTTTTTTATAGAAATTTTAAGGATTATACGATATCCCAATTTTAGAAATATATCAAAATAGTATATCAAATATATGAAACGAGTGAAGCTTCAATAAATAATTAAGTTTTCAGTGAAGAACATGTAATTGCATATCTAGAACGTTGAAGAAAAAGTAATGAAACAATCAGACACATAAAACAGGAAAATTCGTAGTTAAAGATCATGTTATATTACAGAGTTTTACAGCTATATAGTGTGGGTAATGTACGCGTACTAAATGAAACATATTTGGGAGGGTTTATAACAACGTTGGATATTTTCTGAAGTGCTTAGCGAAAATTACAGATCTTGATCGAAGACTCCACGAATCTTACTTTTCATAAGAAGCAGAATTTATTAAAAATTTCTACACGAGAAGAAGAAAACACTTGCTGTGGCCTTCAACTCGACATTTAGACATATCGACAACGTATTATTTACGTCCATTCATATGTCGACTCGATACATGTATATTCCAGTGAACGTGAAACAAAGATTCCACAGAGTCTGACACATCTGTTTCATATTTGGATATTTTACTAGAAAAGACTTTAATGGTAAACTAACAACAAACCTTTGTGATAAACGTGATGACTTCAATTTTTAAACCGTCAACTTCCCTTACTTATGTAGCAATATACTCTTTTTTCACCTGCTTATGGGGGTTTTGTCTGCCAGTTGAATCGATACGCAAGAGCGTGCTATACGTATGAATAATTTCTATAAGGAGGGAAGCTATTTATAAACAAGTTGATGAAACAAGGATATCAACGTCTTGTTTGGAGTCATCTTTTCTTAAGTTTTATAGTCAAAACAATGACCATGTCAGCAAATACAACCTTTAATTACTAAGTAAGTCAAATGCTGACTGACGTTTTTCATACTAATTGTTAGGCCGTTACTTATACATTGAATTGTCTACGGATTTTTCCGTTTTCCCCGATCATGACATGGATTACACGGCGGGTGTGACCGGTCGGCAAGGGATGCTAACTCCTCCATGGCACCTGATCCCACCTCTGATGTTTTTTGGAAATCCGTGTTTCATCTGCTCCCGATTTAAATTGTTTAAATGGACTTTGAGCTTGAATACTGCTCATTATCTCCATATTTCATTTCGATGAATTTATTTAATTTAGTTCACATTTTTGCAATGTATAATCATCATTTCCAGTGCCTATTTAGATGCCTCTTCTATATATCCTCTGAATATTCTGTAATTGTACATTTTCAACTGTTCTTTAACACTTTAAATAAATTGTATTTATTTTTAGATACACATGTATTTATAAATGAATGTAAATTGCGCCAAATTTCTAATGTACATGTGTATTTCCAGGACTATGACTTAGTATGACGTAATTGGGCAGGGACTATGGAAATAAACATGGAATGCTTCGTCCATAACTCAATTCTATTAGACAAATTTTGTTTATATATTTACATTTTTATTCCACCTGCAAATGTAAATATAAGTTATCAGGTATGTAAGGGACATTACCGAAAGTTGGAAACGTTGGATAATTTATATATAACAGGCTTCGCCCACTATACAACTATCCCGCATTTCCAACTATCGTTAATGCCCTGTCATACCCAACAAACTAGACAGTGATTCCTAATTATATAGTCTTTGTTGGATCACATGCAAAAGGGGAATATTAAAACTATCAATAAAAGAAACTGAGATAACAGAAGGTGTGTACCGATTTTAATTACATTATTTTAATTTTAAGACTTAATCAATCCCTACACACACCAGAGGTCTCTGATAAGACTGTAGCTTTACTGATTTTATATCAAAGGAAGAAAAAAGAAGCACCTGGACTTGAATTTATAGCAACATCAATAAACAGAATAATGACCATTGGTTTTGTCCCATTTTGAGGCAAGTTTAATTGCGATCAGTCTAAAAGGAGGGGGTAGCATTTTGAAAGAAGTTTACAGACATTTTATTTGTAGTAACAATAGCAGTATCGTATGCCAAAATCAAAAAGCAATAAACAGAATTATGTCTATTTGTGCAGTTTACTTTTGAACCAAGTTATATTAAAATCGGACCAAAACTATAGGAGGAGTAGAAAATTGTTTACAGACAACGGACAGACGACCGTCATCTTACTATCGCATAAGTTCTTCTAATCTCTCACCAGTAGAACAATCAAGGCAAATCTTTTTACAAAAGTACGCTTAAGTAGCGGTGAACAGGGTCATTTTGTAATTGATTTTACAGAAAAATAAATTATTGGAAAACTCACAATTATTTTTTAACATCAAACATAATTTTTTTTCTAAGGATTTCACTTCAATACGCATTTACTTTACCACTCCTCTTAAACTATTTATTAACTTCAATACAAGCTGAATGAGTGAGTTATCGTCAGCATATTATTGACATAAGGCTATCACTTTATCAGCTATGTGTATTATTGACATAAGGTTATCACTTTATCAGCTATGTGTATTATTGGCATAAGGCTATCACTTTATCAGCTATGTGTATTATTGACATAAGGTTATCACTTTATCAGCTATGTGTATTACTGACATAAGGTTATCACTTTATCAGCTATGTGTATTATTGACATAAGGCTATCACTTTATCAGCTATGTGTATTATTGACATAAGGCTATCACTTTATCAGCTATGTATATTATTGACATAAGGTTATCACTTTATCAGCTATGTGTATTACTGACATAAGGTTATCACTTTATCAGCTATGTGTATTACTGACATAAGGTTATCACTTTATCAGCTATGTGTATTATTGACATAAGGTTATCACTTTATCAGCAATGTGTATTACTGACATAAGGTTATCACTTTATCAGCTATGTGTATTATTGACATAAGGTTATCACTTTATCAGCTATGTGTATTACTGACATAAGGTTATCACTTTATCAGCTATGTGTATTATTGACATAAGGTTATCACTTTATCAGCTATGTGTATTACTGACATAAGGTTATCACTTTATCAGCTATGTGTATTATTGACATAAGGTTATCACTTTATCAGCTGTGTGTACATTTTATATTTTGTACACAATCAATAATACATTGAATGGAAGTCAGATTCAAATAAGTATACATCTCAACAAACTTATAATCGACTTGTAGATTTTATCAGTTGTTAATATATTTTAGTTCAAAAAAGATGCCCTAATTTCAGACAGTCAAATGCATTACTGATAAAAAAAAAAATCCTGATAGAAATCAGATTGATATTTACAAAATATATTATTCTTGTGAGAAAAACAAATATTTGTTGAAACAGGGCTTAATAGCCCTTGCATCCGGCTCCGGTAAAAGGAACCTATCCCAACTGGAAATTTGCCCTATTTTCCCAAGAATTTAGGTAAAAATTCCCAAATTACAAGTAGAATGAATTTTCAGTGCCCTTAATATTAAAAAAAATGAATTTTGAGGTTTTAAAAATTCATGAAGACGTGAATAGGTAATAATTAAGCCTCTTTGTTCAAGAGTAAAATGTAATATAAGACATCAGTATATCAAAATTTTGCTACCTTTCTTGATTTAAACTTCCCAATTGAAAGGGTACATAACCTGTTCCAAAAGGGTCAATTAAGCCCTATGAAATATGTTGTTTACACAGTTCAAAAGCGTGCGGATGCTGCTTCTCAATAACGGTAGCATACGTGCTTGTTCAAACAATAACACAAAGTTTATCGTTTATATTTTTTTTGATCGCTGATAAAGTGGATCTGAATTAACCGGCGCCAGCTTTTTAGATACATTGTAGGGGGCCTTCGGGCCGCCCCTGGTGGGTTGGGGGTGGGGGGTCAAAAAACGGCAGATGGCAGAGTGTTTGAAGAAATATTTTTTTCATTAAGTCGCTTGAAATGTAGTTTTACTTTGATTGCAATAAAGGTCTTTCTTTATACATGAAAGTGTAGTTCTGATGTGACTAACAAATCTCTTTCGAAGATTGGGGTTCTTTTTAATGGTTACATCATAGATATCGAGTAGTATTGAATATACAGTTTCATAGGGCGTGGAAATCAAGGGCGCGGAAACTGTATATTCAATAATCTCCTAAGATGTAAGCAACTTGTCAAATATATGATGACGCGAATGTCAGGAGTAAAACTTTAGCTGAGGTCGGACGTTATGAAATTGGATTAGGTGAATTTGGAATTCTTAACACACTTCCATGATTTGGATGATTTGTTGTTTAGCAAACTGATTGACTGTGATGAAAGCATATCTGATGAAGCGTCTGTCAGCTAGGAGCTAAAATTTGGCCATGATAGAAATTGTAAGGGAATACGACAAACATTTACGTCGAATGTTATGAACTTAGATTATATCACTTTGGGCATCTTAACACATTTCGATTATTATATCCATTTTTTTTCTTCAGTTCATTTTTTGGAAACATTGAACCAAGTGGCTTTAGAATTCATTCTTACATTGTTTGTAACAATATATACCACGATAGGTGTCTCGGACAGTGATATAACATGGTCTTGAAAAGTGTTATCGCATATGTTATATGGGATATATCAGGACAGAATGATCAAAGTATGTGACAACATGGAGTTAAATGGCTGTTTTGTATGACTTAGATTCTGTCGAAAGCAAGACAAAAGTTATTAAATTACTTACAGCAAAAGCCAATAATCCATATATAATAGGGGACTGATTTTAAGTACAATGGAATGAAACATTAGCTCTCACAATCAGCGATAAAGATTAAATCATGGATACATTGCAAAAAATAACACAATTTTACATGATTACATCATTGGTAAGAATAACATATACGTCAGTTTGAGATATAGGACTGTGATATCTGGACTGTTTACAATCTGTTTTGTAACAATTGTTTAGGAATGTATATTTCACAGAGATATGTAGCAACACGCCATGGTCCCGAGTCGTTGCAGCCATAATTCCCCGCACTTCTGGCGCGCAGGTAAATCTCTCTTTCGTTTTGACTATCCCCTGATAGGCACGTATAAGTGAATTCTTGGTTATCATGGTACCTCCACGTACCGTTGTGGTCCACGCCCTGGACCCAGACGTCCACTTCAGAACTCTGTCGTTTTCCTTCTGTAAAACCAAGTGCACAATACAGCAAACCAAGGTTATAGCTAATTGTTAAGCAAAGCTACATTGTTACGCGTGTTTTCATTGCATCAAGTATGTTTTTCCTAATTATTTCCAGCAAAAGTGAGAAAATTTATTTGTTAGTTCTTTCTATACTTGTTCGTTAAAACATGTTTGGGTTATCTTTATTTTTTCATTAGAAAATAATACTTTTACATTTTTTTTAAAAGCTACATTTGTTTGATTCGGCTTTGAACTGATTTGATTTTTTAAAGTTTTGATTTCTTGAAGTTTGTAAAATAACTTTTTCAAAAATTAATGTATTTTTGGATTTTTTTTAAATGTTTGTTCACACATCCTGTATAACATGCATCGAGTATTTAAAAATAAACAAGTTTTAAGCAATTGATTTGTTTTTATTTATATAAAAAAATGCAATTATTGATAAAATTTTATTTGCGTTATTGCAATGTACACATTTATAAGCTTCTCCATGCATATTGTCGTATAAATGTAATAAAACAAAGTCCCTTAGTGGGAATCGAACCCGCGACTCAAGGATCAACTCCTTACACGAGACTCGAGAGCAAATGTTCCATCGGCGACCAGTAGGTGCTGGCACAAAAAAGATCCTCAACTGCTCAATGGCCTTGAGTGCTGAGTACAGATCTAAAATTTGCAGCCCTCCAACGGCAAGTGTTGAGGTCTCCATATGAGTGAAAAATTCTCGAAAGGGACGTTGAAGAAACAAACAAACAAAATATTATATTTTGAAAATTAGTGTCTTTTATTCATAGAAATCTTCAAAACTTCTTATTCTTATCCTCGGGCCAGTCTTTTTGTCAGACTCAAGTACCAATTCTCTTCTAGAAGTAAAATAATAATTTTCTGCAGCTTTTATTAGTCTCAGAAAGCCTTCATTAAGTCATATGTTTATGGGTGTAGGGTAAGTTCCTCTCCTATTTTATTTCTTTAAGTTGGTTCCTTGATACACACAAGAACTGTAGCATAAAGTTTCATAAGAGGATTCATTCATAATTATGTTGGGAGATTTAATCTCAGTTGCACTGCCATAAAAATGACTTACCTACAAATGAACGTAGAATATTGTGTTTGTCCACCGAGTCTAGTCGAATTAGATCGCCCCATTGTTTAGTACATATGTCCTTGGCTTTTAAATACTTTACTTGCATCTCCACGTAGCGGAGACAGATTCTGCCGGTGTGATACTCTACCTCTGTGTACTCAGAAGGACAGTGACCTTTCAAACAGAAATCGATTTTATAGAAAAATTCAAACAGGAACTTATTTTTAGAAAATTTGTCAAAATTTATTCCTTAATAAATATTTTCACATCCATCTGACAGTGAACGATAAATTCAATATTAACATCGATTACGGAAACAACTAGCTACTGGGACATTTTTAAAAAAAAATATCCAATTTAAAGTACGACTTCAGTTTGTACGGGTTGATGACAGCAATTGTGAGGATCATTGATCAAATTTGAAAAAAAAAATGAGTTTTAATATGCACAACTACTTCAAAAATCTATAAAACAATGTATATCATTTAAAAATTGATAAGGACACTGAACTTTTATGTTGATTTGAAAGTTTGATTTTCTTACGATACACATGTAAATGAACCTTATACAGGTTCCACTTAATGAATTGTTTAAAAAAAAAATCCTTGTTTTACTTTAATTGGTCAAAAAGCTCTTTTAAGGTTTTATGCCACATTAAGCGTTAATGAAATAGATGTTTAAAGAATCCGTTTAACATATGATCTCATCAATGTAACCGCTCAATAAATAAATAGTTTTTAGTTGTTTTTTTTTTTTTTTGAGAGGAGATTTCAGAGAAAATGGAAATATTGTTTTGTCAAAGACAATCATGTATACAATTTGATAAAAAATATTTCTGAGTATGACAAACACACTCTAATGATATTTTTTTATTGTATGGAAGAAATCTGTTAAAAAATAGCGTCATATACGAGGGTTGTTAGAAAAGTTCGCGGACACATAGATTTACGGAAAATCTATTGTGTACTATGAGGTATGACCTATGTCTGATTAAATTACTATCTTTTGTTTATTAGTATGTAAAAAATCGGGTCCATTTACTAAAATTTTGAAAATTTACAACGATTTTACAATGCGGTCATAGGATTCATGATGCAATCACTTGACGTTAAGTGACGTGACAACCAGATTTCAAACCCGTTAAGCTTTTAAAAGTTCTAAATATCTTTCATTTCTTTCGACTTTTCTTGTCTTTTTCTTCTTAAAAATTAAAAATTCTATATCAAGACATGTTACTTTTCTTCTATAATGTCTTTTGTGCTCCTTCAGTTATTAGAGAGATCTTAAAATAAATGTATACGCAGTTAAGCGATCAGGTATGGAAACAATGCAAAATCCAGAGGCGCAACGTCCATGCGATAAGTGGGGTATTGAGGTATCGATGGAGTTGATCATTAAAAATGTTAATCCTTCCATTCTTATAAAACTAGCTGCCATTTGAATACTTTTGTCCTTCGTACGTGTAGAGAATTTCCAGCAGCATCTAGCTATAGAAGCATTTTAGTCTATTTTTAAACATTTTCCTGTCTGCACACATACTTTTTTAGTAGCTCGGTGCTCCATGACGTTCAATGACGTTCCCGTTCTCGGCTTTGTTTTTACGCGTTGATTATTTATAAATGGCTATAAAACAGTCATACATCCTCCAATTTAGTTCAAAATTTCAGCAAGTGACGTTTCATGAATACTGTAGCGACAGGTAAAATATCATAATTCTTTCTGCGCTACAACTGTGCAATTTTTAATTTTAATAAAAAGTCCATGCAATGTAAACGTACGAAAAAGTAGCATGCTCCGTGAAGCATGTTTTATCAAAATAATATAGCTGTATATTTTTTAAGGATTACCGGAAAACATCAAAACTTTGTATATTTACTGGAAAATAGGTAAAGTTTTTATCTGGAGAGTTTAACCGGTTTCGTGGAAATAGTGCGCTCACAATGGAACATGTCCCCGAACTTTTCTAACAGCCCTCGTATATATAACAGAAATATTTAACAATATTAAAAGGGAATTAAAGTTGCAAAAATCAACTTGCTAAATAATTTCGATCAATTTGTAAGCTATATTAAAGCCACACTAATATTTTATGAATGTTAATTCATTCCATATTATAAAATTCATATAGATACGTTCAGATGTCTGTTTTAAATATCTTACAATATCTCTGTGATATCTTGTTTCAGCCTTTGTACGGCAAATTTGAAACTGTCTGATTTGCAACAAAAGCATTTTGGCATTTTTTACTCTGCAAATATATGCGTATAATTATTCGATAATTTAAAGGAGACACTTAAAACATCCAGTGATTGAAAATTTCTGCGGCAAACGTCCTTAAAGTTGTTGCAAAACGTATTTAAAAAAAGAAACAAAAAAAATTAAAGCACCTGTCCTAAATGTATGCAGTTCGTTTCCTGATATTTGACTGTCGTTGTCTCCTGGTGCTTTACTACAACAATAACACATCTGAGTCCCCTCATCGTAACTGACCAAGAAAAACACATCAAACACTCTCACACAGTGTCGGTAACACCAGAGAACGCTGGACACACCCGTGTACCTGCTGCAAGACGTGTGGGGATACAAGTTCACCTTCAAATATATTGTTTGATCTGCAGTTAATATAAAAGCAATGTTTAAGATTAATCCAAAGAAAATATAGATATGCACGTGCATGATTCGTTTGTGTATTCTCCGAGAGAGGAATTTGATGGCGGTTATATTTCCCTATTGATTCCGGGTATTGTTAGTTCCAAAAAATTAGAATTTAAAGATCAGTATTACCAAACTTTAGCAAATAAAACCCTTGGCCAATAAAAATGAATTGAAACAAAAGAAAATATATTTTAATTGCTACTTAAGTTAGACAATTTAGTTTTTGCGAAATAAATCAATATCGGCCCAGAATATAGAATAGTTTTTTAAGCAAATTAAAATGTTGATAAATACTTGTATTTCTGAAGAGCAGAATGGTAATTAATTTACTCCAAGGCAGCTGCCGATTTCCCAAATCATGAAAGTAATCAAGGTATTGAAGGAACACTCTATATGTCATTTACACGGTAATGTTCAATGTATATACAATGTATTTAAAGGGACTGGGACACTGATCTGAACTTACTTTGAACTTTCATTTTCACGAAGAAACATTTATTGTTAATACTTAGCTACATAGAAAAAGTAGAAATTTTGTTGTGTATTAATGAAAAATACTTAAACTATAATTCAGAAAATTCAGAGAAGTGTGAAAATGCAAAAGCAACTCGCCAGTATTGTCAGTCCATGCTCAGTGATGTGTGCTGGGTAAACAAATGGAACACATCCGGATAAACTAAATATTAACAATAACAGAGCTCGTGTCCTGTTTACAAAAACAGATGTTTGACGTCATGTAAAAATGAATGTCGTTGTCATTGAATTCTAGGAACATTTGTGTAAGTTAAATTCATTAAATTGAATTTACTTTTCGAAATAAATTCGAATAAAAACAAAGAATTTATAATTAATGAAAGAAGAAGTGAGCAAGCTCACATACCCTACGCTCCCCAAAACTCGACAATGCAACACGTAATGAATGGCACAGGGCATTTTAAATACACAGTATAATTCAAAAAGGGGCATTACTTGCAAAAAATCATCACATCAAAACTTCTTGGATATAAGGACATTCAAATCTTTGTATGTTATAAATTTAATTGGGCTGAAGTTTCTAGATAGATAATGGAATCAAAATTTCTTGGTAATATACAAATCTATACATTATGTCTGAAATACCTACAAAGTTTCAGGAAATTCAGTGCAGGAGTTATGCTGACAATTAAACTGTTATTGAAATTCTTCAGTGATTTTGATTTGTTAATGAGTGTAAGTCAATGTCCAACACATGACAATTTACACATTTAAATAATTGATGGAAACAAACTGTTCATCTCTATATTCAATACATGGCCAAAAATCTAAGTTGAAAAGTGCCGAAATTGTCAGAAAAAATAAAGGAATCGGAATTTCCTGGTAATATGCACATCTACACATTGTGTCCTAAATATCTGCAAAGTTTGACAAAATTCTGTGCAGCGGTTTATGAGGAGTTGCGCTGACAAAAAAAAAACAGGACTGACACACTGACTGACTGACACACTGACTGACGGACGGGTCAAAAACATTATACTCCCCGCAACTTGTTGCGTGGGGTATAATAATGTAAGTGTGTCTATGGTTCTTTAAAATCCACGTTCTATATGACAAGTCTCCAAATTAATATTGACGATAACTCACTTACATGCGTTCGTCATCATTTTTAAAGCAAATTAAGGTCTGAATAAATATTTGTTGACTCTCAAAAATATTTTAGAATGAGGATAACAAAGCTAATCTAATCATCGTTTTGCAGTCGAAACATATAATGTAATACTACTGGCAGAATGAATGAGGTGGCATTTTATTTGGAGGCGCACTTAAAAAAGTTAAAGAAAAAATTGTCTTTATATATGAAATTTAAACATTCTTATGTCACTTGTGGTTCTTATAGGAAGTTAAACTATTTTTCTGCTTTTGTTTTCCTAAAATATGCCTTGTAATAAATCTGGATCACAGAGTCTGACACATCTGTTTCATATTTGGATAATTTTTAAGAAAAAGATATTGATGACAACCTAAAGCATATGTTTATGATAAACGTGATAACTTTAATCCTCAATCCCTTGTTTTTGAAACAATATACCGTTATCACCGGCAAATATTTACATTTGCAATTTTTTTTTTTATTAAGATGAACTTATTGAAGAGAAAATATGTTCAATTCTGTATGAACTTATAAATAGGTCAGAGGTCAAATAGTGACCGAACCACACAGCGAAATATCTTGCCTTTCTGTCACGATGAAACTAATAAGTTTCGGAACTTCTACGTTGATAACGATGAAAAACACAAAACAATTCATGCATATGGATTTTTTTCATTCAACAGATGTTCATTAAATCTTCCTTCGGTGTGAAGAATGTTTTGAATAATATAATTAGCTCAAAATCGCTCTTACGTTTTATCCCAAAATTCCTTTGACTGATTGATTGTTTGTTGTTTTACGTCTCGTTCGAGAATTATTCACTCATACAGAGACCTCACCATATATACCGAAGAAGGGCTTCAAATTAAGGCCTTTACTCGTCACTCAGGGCCATTGAGCAGTTAGGATTTAACCGTGAAACGGTGCCTCGGTTTATAAGGTCTCATCCGAAGGACCCGCAATTTCACTTCAAAATGCCGAGTGCTTGGCGAATGAACACTTCATTGCACGCACGTCACAACATAGGAATACGGCGGGCCGTTCGTGTAATACATGCAGTTCTATTCGGAATATTTGTCTCAAATGTAAATATAAGTTTTAAAAAACCAACAATGTTAATAAGTTCACTGGGAAATGAACTTGGTTGCTTCATGATCAAATCTACTGACAAGCCCGAAAACTTCTAATTTGATTCGATATGCAGGGGACACGAATTACAGATGATGCCTACAACGAGACAAGCTAGTGACAAATAAATTGATGATACAAGGATATCAACAAGCCCTTACAATTAACATTTTGCAAATTCTGTGGTCGACACAATGGCTTTACAAGCAATACAATCTTTCGTAAATCGAATATTGACTTGATTTTTTCCGGCCATTATTTTCACACTTTATTATCTACGGATTTCTCCGTTTTCCTAAAAAAGACAAGGAACACATTGCGGGTGGATCGGTCGACAGGGGACGATTACTCTTCCATGGAGCCCGAATCCATCTTTGATGTTTAAGAGGTCCGTTTTTGCTCTGCTCAAAGTTTTTTTTTTCCATTAGACATTTGAATTTGATTACTTTTTCTATCTATTTATTTATATTGCGTTATCATTGATGAATTCAGTTTTGTATAGATTGAACGATGGTACATTCTTCATAAACAACAGAAACATTTTCCCTTTTTTGCTTAAGAAATATTGATTAATAAAGTTAACATAAACATATTAAATGAATTCTAAAAATTATTTTTGAAAAAAAAAAATAAAAAAGCTAGCTCAGAAGAAAGGCAAGAAAGGGTAATGAATCTTCCAGTGGAGGAATTTTTCTGTAAGAGGGGTGTTCCAGCAGCATGTTTTCGATATGGATGTGTCATTGATGCGTTCCATTGTCTCTCAAGTGGTGTCTCCTACCTATGCAATTTCAAGTAAGCAAATGTTATATGTAAATCTTTATAAGAAAGATGGCCTTTTAAAATCATTTGTTAATATATCTCACTCATTTTCCCACTGTAATTTAAGCAGCACTCAGTTATTAACCAAAAGTATTAAGGAAAGTTTCCATATTAACTGTATTTCTCAACAGCATTGTTGGCCGTAAATATTAGTTTAGAAGTGTAATTATCCTACAAAGAATGAGTGGATTTAACGCCCTATTTTGGGTCTTTTTTACGATTCCTCAACCAAGCTGTAAATTAAGGGAATCCAAAATATTTTACAAGCAATAGAAAGAGCTCTGTACACATGATTAGGTAGAACATTTGTACAAAAGCAATGCCTTGTTGCCATGAAATAAAATTGAAGCAACGATAAATAAGTGTCACCGTCATTTGACAAGTACCCTGAGTAGTATTTAGATAACATATTCAATATTAATAGGAGCTATCGATCGGCGTCATTGCCGACATTCCTCTCTAGAAACTCGAATATGTGTATGGCATATTATAGCGATGTCAATCTGAAATTAATAGATTTCTCTAGTAGATATTGTGAGGACACTCAAAAATTTAACATTTAATTTACTAAATTCTGAAAATGGCAGACCAACCAAACACGCTCGAGGTGATTTAGATCGAGGCCATGTTAAAGAATACAATGTAGTTGTTTTCACAAGTACTCTCGCAGTTGAACATTACGTGATGAATTGTAATATTCAACACGTCAATAGAAGTCAAATCAAGGTTAACAAAGTCATAACAATGGAAGCAAGAAGTTTGTTTTGAACATGTTTTTGTAAAATTAAGTACGAGGGCAAGTTTGTCTTCTCATCTCCATTTAATATGACATTATTTTGTTCCAAAAAAAAAGTTTTCTTCAGAACAGCCGACAAACATGCGCTGACTATGTATTCAGACGATGAAAAATATATGACCCTGATTATCTACTGATATACAAGAAATCCTCGAGCCCCAAGCCTTCGATATTTATTTGGTTTTCCTCGAATTCATATTTGTAGCAAGAATACACAATATCGGTGATTTCTATTATGGAAAGAAATAAACATTTTATAAAGCTTCAATTCATGGCCTATTTTCAAGACACTGAAGTCCACCCATTCTTTAATAAATTTATACAATGTTTGATTAAATAGAACTTCCAATATCCTTGCTTCACACATTTGTAAATTTGGTGATTTTTTTTTCCAACCACGAAGTACACATTGTGTTCTATATTTTCAAATAACAATGTTCGCTAATAACATACTGCACATTACAAATGGTTAAAACTTTAGTATATTGTTTCAAGAAGAGCATTACGGTGATATGCTTACATACGTATTGCATAATTATAGATAAAGATGCCAGAAAAAAAAAACTCTAGGAGCTCTAGGAGAACTGCCCTGAGAGGTAAGGAGCAACAGGATTGAGATTTCAGTCCGTAAATCATGCACCAGATAATTAATTCTCCATAAAAATTTGCTGTCTGTTGTACATAAACTTTTTTATGCCGCGCCATGAATATGGCCGGGGCATATAGTGTTTGTCATGTCCGTCCTTCCGTCACACTTTGAGTTAAGTTCATATTCAAAGAAATTATTCAAGATATTTTTATCAACTTCCATTATCTGATGCATATCAATAAGCGCTACGCAACTGCATCAACATTTTGTGACCTTTTATTTGACCTTGATCTATTTCTTACGGAATTAGGGTTAAACTAAGTTTAAAAAAATATTTAAGATATTGTGGAGGGCTATTCAAAAACCGCATCAACATTTAGTGACCTTGACCCTTCCTTTCACCTTGACCTAACATCTTTAATTAGTGTTAAGATCCGTTTAAAAGAAACCATTTAAAATATTTTTATCAAACTCCATACGCTGATATTGTGGAGGACTATTCAATAGGAATCAGAAATGGAATTTTTACTTTGGATAAAAAAAAAAATGAAAGAATATATGACATACTATACGAAACATTGATAGAGGTCAAACATCTTATTTAATGTTTCCACATTCATTAAACCTTTCTTTTATGTTTGTGAAGATAAATTTATAATTAAAAATTTATAATTAAAAGAGAAATCAGAATTCAACTGATTCCTTTTTGTCTACAACTTTATATACTTCTGATTTTTAAAGGCAAACAAGCTATTTGAGACAGGGATTTATTTGCCTATTTTGGGAAACTGGAAAAAAATTATCGGCTATTTGATGAAATTGGGAAAAATTATAAATGTTGCTTAAAGCATGTATTCAGGTGTAATTGATAACATGAACTCTAATTTGGGCAATTAAACAAACAATTAAATATGAAATTATTAGATGTATGAAATTCCAATTTAGATCATTATCGAATCTGTTTCTGGTGATTATATACCTCCTGCAAAAAAATATACCAAGTACACATTTTCTCTTTTAATATGTATTAATGCATTGAAAATATATTTTTCTATCTGAAATAATACCTTTGTCCTTACCATTCACTCGAAGATCAATTGAGTAGGTGGAAATAGCTTAATAAATCTATATAATTACACAATATCACTATTTTCGGAAAAACTGAGGAAATTCGGATTAAAATTTGGCGATGTTTTTACAGTGTTTTTGAACATGCGTTATGACTGTAACTTTTCTAAATGTGTTAAATAGGTGAAAATTACAGAAAATCTGACAATTTTACTTTGTGTTTTTCCAAGATAATTAAATGTAACAGCATTGTTCACCGATTGGGAAAAAATACTGCCAAATTGAAAAAAAAACAGAACTCATTTTCAATTGGGAATGTTACGTCGCAGGTTCGAATCCCACTGTGGGACGTGGAGACCGGTCTTTCGGATGAGACCGTATAAACCGAGGTCCCGTGTCGCAGTAGGTGCTGGCACGAAAAAGATCCCTCATTGCTCAATGGCCGTGAGTGCCGAGTATAGGACAAAATTTGCAGCTCTCCACCGGCAAGTGGTGGCGTCTCCATACGAGTGAAAAATTCTCGAGAGGGACGTTAAACAACATACAAACAAACAAACAAACAATTGGGAATGGGGCCGAATTTCGAGAGTAGATCGGGAGAATGCAATATTCAATAGACAAAACGCAAATTAACGGTTAAGAACGTCCTAATATTGAAATATGACAAACAATTAAAAGGAAAACAGACTCATTAAGAAAATTCGTTTTGGAAAATGAATGTTTGTTTATTAGCTCTTCTGAGCCAAAGGCTCAAAGAGCTAATGCTATGGCCATTTGTGCGTAAACATTTTAGAATATGGGCCATAACTCAAGAACCCCTTGGCCAATTATTGTCAAATTTGTCACAGGATATCCTTGGCCCAAGGGCACCCGTTTATACTAAAACTAGGGTTGTGACCCTTAAACAAGGGGAGATAATTAGGAAAATACAAACAAAAGTACTTGTTGCTTAAAAATCTTCTCAAGAACCACTGGGCAGATTATCACCAAACTTACACAAAAGGATGAGGATATGTTGTAGATTAAAATTTGCACGGGGAATCACCCTGGGGCAAAGGGCGTGGTCTCAAGGTCACTTCAAAATTGACCAAAAATTACATTTTATTAAAATGTTGATATTTTGTTTACTATAAGGACTAGGATCATCAAATCTTGTCAGTTGATGCATCTAAGGACCTCATATCATGTTGACTCATAAGTACGTCACGGTGACCTACTTTTTAAATTTTGCGGCCATTCTTTTTCAAAATGATTTAGAGGCATATTTTAAACAATTTAAGGCCCATGATCATCAAACTTTGACAGTTGATGTATCTTGGGTTCTTAGAGTACGTCAACTAAAAAGTAGTTCACCTTGACCTACTTTTTGAATTTTATGGCTAATTTTTTTCAAAACAATTAAGGTCATTAATTCGAATACTGAGAGGTTTAGAATCATTAAATCTTGTAAAATGATGCATCTTGGGGCCATAAAACATATTTAGTAAAACGTAGGTCACAGTGACCTACTTTTTAACTTTATAGGCATTAAGATTCAAAGCGTTTTAGAGGCATAACTTGGACATTTTAAGGCCTATGATAATAAAACTTTGTAAGTTGATGCATCTTGGGTCCTCGAAAAAGTCAACTGAAAAGTAGATCGCTGTGACCTACTTTTGAAATTTTATGGCTGTATTTAATATTTTCGGGTACTATTTGGCTTAGAATCATCAAAATTTTCAGTTGATGGATCTTGAGTCCTCGGAGTAGGTCGACTAAAAAGTAGGTCACCTTGAACTACTTTTCAATTTATATGGCTTTAATTAAATATTTCAGGTACTAATTGGCTTAGAATCATCAAACTTTGTCAGTTGATGCATCTTGGGTCCTTGGAGTAGGTTGACTGAAAAGTAGGTCACAGTGACCTACTTTTGAAAATTTATATTGCTGTATTTAATATTTCAGGTATTAATTGGCTTAGAATCATCAAACTTTGTCAGTTGATGCATTTTGGGTCCTCGGAGTACAACACCTGAAAAGTAGGTCACCGTGACCTACTTTTGAAAATTTATGGCTTAAATTAAATAATTAAGGTACTAATTGGCTTAGAATTATCAAATTTTGTCAGTTGATGCATCTTGGGTCCTCAGAGTAAGTTGACTGAAATGTAGGTTACTGTGACCTACTTTTGAAATTTGTTGCTTTATTTAAATATTTTTCAGGTACTGATTGGCTTAGAATCACCAAACCTTGTCAGTTGATGCATCTTGTGTCCACAGAGTTTGTCGACTGAAAAGGAGGTCTTTGTGACCTATTTTTGAAATTTTATGGCTTTATTTAAATATATCAGATACTTATTGCATCTTGGGTCCTCAAAGTATGTCATCTGAAAAGTAGGTCACTATGACCTACTTTTGAAATTTTATGGTAATAATTTTAAAAATATTTTGGGTATTAATTGGTTTAGAATCATCAAACTTAGATGAAGCATCTCGGGTCCTCAGAGAAAGACAAAGACAAGTGATCAGTAGGTCACCATGACCTACTCTCAGGTACTAATTGGCTTAGAATCATCTTGGGTTCTCAGTGTTTCATCTTAAATGTAGGTTATGCTGACCTACCTTTGGAATTTCAAGTCTTTATCTAAATATACAGGATACTTAGAGGCTTCAAATAGAAGTGATAGGTTGTACAGTTTATCAGAAGAGCGATTCAAGGCCCTTGGGCCTCTTGTTGTTCCTTCGAGAATTTTTTATTCATACTGAGAAGCCATCAGTTGCCTGTGAAGGCTAAAATTTGGACCTTCACTTTGAGCTGTGGGGGATCTTTTCAGTAACATATAATAAATGTGTAATAAATAATGTCTGATCTGTTTCACCGAGTCACGTCACACTACATAAATTGACATAGAGTTTACACAAAGCACATCATCACTTTACTTCTTCTGGAAGAAAGTTGTAATTCGTGACTGCTGGACCGACTTCTTAAGAATATTGTTTCTGCGTACAGTGTCAAGAATCACATTCATGTGACGCAAAATGTCTTGGCTGTTTTCACGGCACACTAGGTATTGCCTCACAAGCTCACACGCTGCCTCGGTGTCCTCTGAATTAGGGGGTTGGATAAGGGGCTCACTTGGATCGTCAGTTGTCTCTGATTCGTTCATGGGTTCAGTAGTTTTCTTCATCAAGACTTCCTCTACAATGTCATTATCACTAAGGTCGGCACAGGTCTCGATCTCGTCGTCGATAGTTGTAAATGCCTGGAGCATTTCTGGGTTTAGTCCATGTGCCCTTAGAGTCGCTAGGGGAATGCTGTATTCTATGTCGAAGTCTTCATCTTCATCTGGGGTTGCGTTGTCGTTCTGGGTAGCGAATCCAGCATGTCGAAAGCAGTTGCTGATTGTGGATACTGTAACGTTGTCCCATGCTTGGCTGAGGAGATGTAGGGCGTCTAAGATGCTGATAGTTGGTGTCTGTCCTTTGTCAATGGCGTTGATGTACTTCAGGAGAACTCTTTTCCGGTACTGGACCTTGAGACTCTGAATTATGCCTTGGTCCATGGGCTGGGTCTTTAGGCAGTGTTGGGGGGCAGGAACACTAGGTCGATTGCTTGGAGGCCAGGAATCTTTGGATGGGCGGGGCAGTTGTCAACAATCAAGGCAATCTTCCTTTTCTTCTTCCTCATCTTCTTCTCAAGCTTCTTCACCCATTCTTTGAAGATGTCGGAAGTCATCAAGGCTTTTTTGTTGGCATGGTACTCTGTTGGTAATGACTTCACGTGCTTAAAGCATCATGGATTTGCCGATTTTCCGATGATAAGTAAGGGAAGCTTATCTGCACCGCTCATATTGGCGCAGACCATAGCTGTCAGTCTTTCTTTGTTCTTTTTTCCACCATGGCAGTCAACGTCCTTAAATTCTAGGGTCTTGTCTGGTAGCATTCTGAAGAAAATGCCGGTCTCGTCTGCGTTGTAAATATCATCTGGGGAGTATGTCTGTAGTATTATTGGTAACTTTTCTTTCCATAGGAGCATATCGGCAGACTGAGAATCTACCGATTTCTCCTCCCCACAAACTCTCTTAAATGAGATGCCCTGTCGAAATTTGAATTTCTCAAGCCAGCCACTAGATGCCTTGAAATTTGTGATGTTGAATTTCTCGGCAAATTCCTCGGCTTTAGTGGATAGCATAGGGCCAGATATGGGGACGTTTTTGTCTCTGGCTGACTTAAACCATTTCAATGTGGCCGATTCTACATCGTTAAAGGTAGCGGATTTTGTGTTTTTCCGTTTAGGGTTGAATTGATGAAATGCATCAATGATGCTTTCTTTATTTTTTAGCCAGGTAGAGAGGGTGTTAAGGGGAACATCAAATTCTCTGGCAATGGCTGTCTTTGACTTTTCTATTTTTTTCTACCGCAGTGATCGCCTCGTATTTCGTTTCTATTGTCTTTACATTCAATTTCCGTTTCACACCTTTGCCTCCTAATGCAGACTTAGCATTAGGCGTTGTAATCCCCGACCTGGCTATCCCCCCGGGTTGACCGGGTCCTTCACCAGATTGCTCGGAGTTACTACGCTTAGAGGGTATTTGGCGTAAAATGGATTCCTGAATAGCAGATACCGATCTGGTTATCCCCCCGGCTTGACCGGGTCCTTCACCAGATTGCTCGGTATCACTATTCAGTTCTTGAGATAGGATTTCTTGTGCAATGGTTGCCATACTAGCATTGTGTAGAATCAAATAAAAATTCGTAATTTATGAGAAATTATTGACACGTCTCTAAATTATTTTCTCAAAATTATCGTCTCGATACCAAGTCAAAATAAATTATGAAGCGTTTTGTTTATAATTGACCAATTAATTATATCAGCACTCAGACATCTCACAGGTGAAGTGTCATATATGTAAACACCCAATTAACACGTCTATGCCAGCCCCAGGTGTTCATTGTTATCCAGGTAAGTCCACGCTGCGTTAATTTTACGCTTGATTGTATGAGAAATCAAAACTTCGAGAGATAGAGAGTAAAATTCAATGAAATAAGTGTAATGGGACGCATTTTTGGTTCGAGAGATAGAGAACTTCGAGAGATCGGAAGTTCGAGAGATCGGGAGTAAATTTGCTTAGTTATATAGAGAAAAAAAACGGAACCGGAGGTTCACTTCGAGAGATCGAGAACTTCGAGAGATCGGAGTTCGAGCCATCGAGAGTCACCTGTATTACATATATTTGACAGTGTCAGTGATAATTAGCGATCTAAAACTGTAGTTAATGTAAAACTAGTACATCATATACATATGAACTTTTTGCGCCATATTTCGTAGTGTCAAGATATACTGTCCATCAAGTTTAAGGCTGTCAGCTTATGATTCGTATATTTTTTTGTAGCTTTCACTATATTGAGATATCTGTGCATGACGTACTTGAATAAAGCATTGTCAAATTATACTGACTCGGGCTTTACAGCGGACAAGATTAAGTACATTATTTACACTTATGTGTTATCTGACAAAGAAAGAGATAAAGTTTATGATACATGTGGTGTCAATTTTGCATTGTATCCCAAGCTTATCTCTATAGTTTATTGATTGATCGGTTTCAATTTCGGGTAGACTTTACTTTACCGTCCCCAGATCCGCAAGATCCGCGCGCTCTTTGCACTATGACGTAAGATAAATTTACGTCACTCAACTGATAAGGGGTTAGTCTTGCACTTTTTTTGACTGGTTAGGGTTAGTCTTGCACCCACCTGAGAGAGATTAGGTTTGGTCCTTGCACAAGTTTTCGACTGATTAGGGTTAGTCTCGCATCCATCCGAGAGATTAGGGTTAGTCCTCTCACATGTATTGGTCCAGCATCCGCCCGGGAGATTTGGGTTAGTCCTCGCATACCATCCGAGGGATTAGGGTTAGTGTCTTGTTTTTTAGATTAAGAAATTCAGTTGCATCTGTATTTTTTGTAAGATCTTAATTCAGCTTTAACGACATCTCTTTGGTTTGTTTACATGAAAAAACTTGCTAAGTACGAAAGAAACGGCACTAAGCGTGCGCCACACGAGCTTCGTTGACAATTATTTTTTGTCTCCTTTACACTGAATAAACAATATTAATCACTTTTTTTCAGAGAACGAGGTTAAAAACTTTGTTTGAAAACGAAGTTTTAAACTAAACTTTTAACTGTAGTATTCGATTTTGGGGTCAAAAAGGCTAAAAACCTCATACTTTTAATTTTTGTCGATCGCTCACGCGATCTCATATATACATACAGAAGTCACCTACGGCGTCACTGTATTTTAGCGCGTTTATCTGGGTTTTTCTGGGGACCGGTAAAGTAAAGTCATTCTTCATTTTCATTCAAATGTGTGTCGGTCGCATTTTCACACCTATCAATTGTGGTGGATGTTTTTTTTTCTTTTTTAGTTTAGTGCCAAAGGCAACTTTTACACCACGACAATTGTGTTCAACGTTTTTTTTTTCCAATTTGAAATTTTTATGAAATGATTATTATTTGTTGTGATAGGGTAACGGAGAATCTGTAGGAATTTCAGTATGTAGACAATGGGCTGACAATTAGTATGAGCACGCACAGAAGCCGTGAAAATAGAGAAAGATGTAGGTAGACAAGTACAGAAGTCTCGGTGATTAGTTATCTCAAAAATGATATGAACTTAAATGAACACGGTCAAAAGATGACAAACCTTTACAGTGCAGATAAGTATCTTTTCTGCCAGCATTGTTTAACATTTTTGAAGCAACTGACCAAAGAAATGTCTCTTGTTCAAAACATGATCCTTCAAAGGTGAAGAAATTCTCAGATCAAGACTATGTGAAAGCTTGACTGCTTCTTATGCAGGGTGCTATTTTCACATGAAAACAATAAAAATGAGAGAGAGAGAGAGAGATAGTCTCCTCCTCACTTACTAAATTTTCTGGAAAAACAGATGTGCAAGTAGGCTACTGTGGATGGTGGATTTGTAGCAATGTAATAAACTACAATAAAAATAACACCGCAGAAACACAAAATTAACGGCAATGAAATATGGAGCTAACGAACAGTATTCAGACTCATACGTCCATTCAAACAATACAAATCGGGAGCAGAGCAAACAAGGAAATTTACATCATTAGTGGTTGGATCAAGAAGCATGCAGCTTTCAACTCAAAAGAATGCTGGGCCAATGTGGTAACTTTCTAAATATTTAATTTTGATTTTGTATTTTTAGGTCTAAATTTTATACGTCGGCCACGTGGCGCAGTGGGTATAGAGCGTTAGCTCGTGTCGCGAAGTAAGGAATTGATCCCAACGTCGAGGATTCGAATCCCACTTCGTGACGTACTGACCCGTCCTTCGGATGAGACTTTAAACCGAGGTCCCTTGTCGCATTAGGTGCTAGCATGAAAAATTATCCCTCACCATTGAAAGACCGCAAGTGCCGACTCTGAATTTGCAGACCTACATCGGCAAGTTGTGGCGTCTCAAAAATATGAGTGAAAAATTCTCGGAGTGACTTAAAACAAAAAAAGGTAGTTCCAGGAAATCAATCCAGAACCAGCTGAACAATGCTAATGCGATCATTCAACACAAAAAAGATGGAAGCAATCAACCTTTCACACTACTCTTGGTACATGTACCCCTGTAAAGACATGCTGGCAGCGACTTTCATAAGAGAACAGTATATTCCTGTAAATCACGTTTCAAACTCAGTAAATCAACTAGATGCCTTCAAAAACAGCCACGCTGCACTAGCCATAAACATTTAACCAGGAAGTACAACTTAATGTGCCAAAGTTCATTATCGAATCTGTTTCTGGAGATAATATACCTCCTGCAAAAAATATACCAAGAACACATTTTCTTAAAGTCCTCTTTTAATATGTATTTAATTTAATGCATTGAAAATATATTTTTCAATCTGAAATAATACCTTTGTCCTTACCATTCACTCGAAGATCAATTGAGTAGGTGGAAATAGCTTAATAAATCTACATAATTACACAATATCACTATTTTCAGAAAAACTGAGGAAATTCGGATTAAAAGTTGGCGATGTTTTTACAGTGTTTTTAAACAAGCGTTATGACTGTAACTTTTCTAAACGAGTTAAATAGGTGAAAATTACAGACAATCTGACAATTTTCCTTTGTGTTTTTCCAAGATAATTAAATATAAAAGCATTGTTCAGCAATTGGGAAAAAATACTGGAAAACACTGAACTTATTTTCAATTGGGAATGGGTCCGAATTTCGAGAGCAGATCAGGAGAATGCAATATTCAATAGACAAAACTCAAATTAACGGTTAAGAACGTCCTAATATTGAATTATGACAAACAATCAAAAGGAAAACAGACCCATTAAGAAAATTCGTTTTGGTAAATGAATGTTTGTTTATTGTTCCTTCGAGAATTTTTTACTCCTACTGAGAAGCCATCAGTTGCCCGTGAAGGCTAAAATTTGGACCTTAACTTTGAGCTGTGGGGGATCTTTTCGTACCAGCAACTACTGCGATACGGAACCCTGGTTTATATGGTCTAATGTCATCTGATGGACAGGAGAATATGAAAGACGATGGAATACGCTACTTATAAAGACCGCATTTATAACAATAACGCAGAATCATTGACTCAATTTCAAAAGAAAGAGCTTACTTGGTACTGTCTGTTATTCTGGCCCTATAAAAATGTACTAAACGTATGCTATGTCACATATTGCTGCATACTGAATGAGGTTAAACAAAATATTGTGTAATCAAAATTCATGAGGCAAATTTTCGTGGATTCCTTTAATTTTACAGGTTTGTAGGGACGTAATTTCGAGTATTAACTCGTATCCTCATATCTACAAAAAGAAATGTCACTTTGAAACCCTAGTATATAAATTCGTGGTGGGTGCAAGTTCGTGGATGAAGGGTACCGACGAATTTCACGAATAATGTTCCACGAATATAGCCTTCAGGAAAAATCACGATTTCACAGAAGAATCAATCAACATGATATGCTCATCCATCATGCCGTTAAACTAGCAATAGAAATTAGACAATGCTATGATTAAATCTTACACAGTGAATTCCAATTTGTAAAACTATAAATATGCAATAAAGTGTTTCCTATTACGCACTAACACAACATTTTACAGACTCCTATGGATAGTTAAGCTTTTGCAGATATAGAAACAACATATATACAGAAGAAATCATAAAAAAAATATTAATGAAAACAAAAGACTGCTCAAAAATCAGTTTTCTGTTTTCAAAAAGATGTATTGCCTTTTTATGAATTGGTGGATTTCTTGTAATATTCTAAAGTCTTTTGAGGTTCTTTACAAATATTTATTAACACATATACAAACACATATACAGATCCGTAGGTTCTGGCCCGGGCCGACTCCCAAGGTCAGCACCCTGTCTGCCCACTGACGAAGTGACTCTCCTGGATTCTGATTGGCAGCCTGGAAGTTGAGTTGATGAGTGAGATCGGGGGCAGAGGAGCCAAAACGCTTCTCAAATCTCTGCAAGATCTCACCTAGGTGGAGCTGGCTACTGGTTTCTAACAGCAAGGTGTAGTATTCGCTTGCTGCCCCCTCAAGGCAGAAACAAAACTGGTCGTGCTGCTCCTCCTCTGTCCATAGCTGGCTGCGAGATAACCTAACGAACTTGTGCAAAAATGCCTTCCAACTGGTCTTACCATCATACCTAAGGTCCTTATACCGGGGCTTACCCCCAGTGGCTGCCCTACCTGGGTATGGTGTGGTGCCCTGGTAACCAGGTGAGCCATAATGTATTGGTGTACTAAAGTTGCAAGCCTGGTTAGCCCGGACTGACTGACTAGCATAGTATCCCGGATGGGCTGCCCCATACATGTTAGGTTGAACATGTACTATCCTCTCCCCCTCCCTTCCAAAATGGCAGGCTGGGGTATCGGGATGGGCAGGACTACAATTCATTGACACAGGAACACTATGGTGCTGCAGTGCATTGGGCATAGCCATACCATGGAGTGTGGCTGGAGTACTCTCGCCTCGGTACAACACAGACTGGGTGTGGTCGGGTACTGGGGGTTGGGCATGCCTACCCCCCGGATTGATGTACACTGATTGGGGCACATGATAAGGTGTGCTTGGGGAACTAGCATACAATGATGTAGGTTGGGGTCTGGCAGCAGTCACACCAGTGTCTAAAGGATTTACTTGTAAATGAACCATTGCTGGTGACACTCCAACATTTACAGGGGCTGGGGCAGATATAGTGCGTGGCATTGAGCTCCGGGGTTGCAAATCATCCCCAGGGAGAAAGGGCGCACCAAAATCTGCTAGTCTAGGTTGGCTCTGTATGGCTGCAGGGTCCCAGGTGAGCCCTACAGGATCTACGGGCCTCACATGTTGACGATCATACTCGGAGGTGAGCTGTGCAGGCCTCATAGGCCTCTCAGGTTGCTGACTAACACACGGTGTATGGGACGGAAGGGTGGGGTCAAGTGGGTGTGGTACAACCTCGTCCAAGCGGCTTGGTCTATAACCCATAGTAGCAGGGCCCCCCAGGTTAGCTGTGTCTCCCACAAGGACAGGGTGGCTACTAACTGAATGCACATGCCCTAAAGAATATGGATGCTCTAACCCTGAATTTGAAGGGGCCTCACTATATTCTTGTTTAGGTGGGCTACAACCCACAGTGCTACCAGGTGAGCCACACCTACACGGGCTACCTAGAGAGGCCTCCAGGGAATCACTGGTCGTCATCCCTGGTGAGCCAAATTGATTCTGGGCAAACCTTACCTCTTTTTCTGACTCTCCATGTAATACACTACCCTCCCCACAGGGGATGCCCGAGTGCAGGCCGGGCAGAGGTGTAGAGGGGCCCCCCAGGGGCAACCCCCCTCCCATGTGGCCTGACATTGACTGAGCAAAAGGTGTGTGACGGGAGGCAAAATGCTCACTCCCGCTAAAAGCGTATGGTGAATAACCCCCCTCCCCGGGGTATACCCCCATCCTACACGGAGAACGAAAATTGAAATTGTCTGACCGCCTGTCAGCCGGGCGAGTGCCCAGGCCTAAAGCCGACACGGCTTCCTCTACCGACATATCCATAATAAAATATCACAATAAATCAGATAAAATCACAGACAATACAAATTAATTCTGAAAGTTGATTCAAGAAATACATAAAAAACCAACACGTGCTCTCACATACCTAGCAGCACCAAAAATGGCGGCTAAAACGATGCCTGAAAAAAAAAAACAACTTTGACAGCAGTACGGGAATCTCCCGGGCCCCGCGAGTTGGGCGCCAGTAAAGTCTTTGAGGTTCTTTACTAATATTTATTAACACATATACAAACACATATACAGATCCGTAGGTTCTGGCCCGGGCCGACTCTCTGCTCTGCTGCTGTCCCTGACACGTCCTGTCAGCTCGGCATCCACGTGTAGAAGAGGTCCGTGTGACTGTCCCGCCGTCTTAAGTAATACAGACAATAAGTCGTACCACGGGACAGTCGCACAGATACTACAATTCTATGAAAATTACAAAAGGGATACTGAAAAAAAAAACATATTCTTGTTATATTTGATATGCATGTGTAATATTTAAATTCATGTTGCCTATTTAGGGTTTCTGTACTGCCTTTAAGGACAGACGCAACGTAGTTTTTACTTCATTTTTTCTATCTCCTAAAAATAAAGAGTTCCAATAATGATTCCGTAATATTTCCCGAATTGGGTTCGATTTTTACTTTCGATTACGTCCCTTGAGAGCTCTTTCGTACGTAGAGATAGTTTTAGGATATCTTTGTTTATGATGGAGAAAATTCGCGACAAAGGAGGGCGATTTATCTCCAAAGGAAAACAAAGTAAAATAACATCGATTAAATGTAATAGGCAGAAAAATGTGGCAGTTGAGGTCCCTTCTACAAATTCTCTAGCTGATCCTGACGATCCACTGCCTATTCCAAGTAAGTTATCTTGATTTGTGTACATGTACTTGCAAATATCGTATAATAGACGTATAAGTAAACAACAAAGAAGGGCTAAATACTTCATTGATTGAAGTTTAAGAAAACACTCTTAAGCATTTAGATATCTTTGTGTTACTCATTCTTTTATGCCCTTGGTTATTTATGGTAAATTTATGAGAGATGATGATTTCCAAAATCCAATCCACATTTTGGAGCATAACTATGCCTACGATCTATCAATATATGGAGACTGTGAAGAGGAAGTAGTTCCAGTGCTTATTGATGACGAAGATACATCACATGTCATAGAGTGGAACACAGGAAGAAGAATTGTTGAATTGGAATTTATTGTGAATAAACTTATAGAGGGTTGTTGTAAATGTAAACAATCTTTGAATTTGAGAGACATTTGTGGTGAACAGAGATATGGACTAGGTTCCTTATTACATATCAAGTGTACTTTCTGTACCACAGTAAACTATGTTCCCACAGGAAAACGCCATTCTCGCTCGGACAATAATGAGATACGAGCATTTGATGTGAACACAAAAGTTGCACTAGGTTTGTAACTATTAAATACTGATTTTATCATTCATCTTCATATGATCAAAGTATCATCTTAGAGTACAGTTATATTTATTATGGTATCTTGAGAGAATTTTTATTACATTGCAGGGATGCTCCATGCAGGCATTGGCGAGAAAAAAATTATCTATGCTTCTAAGTGTATTGAACATCCCACCACTATCAAAGACCTCTTTGAAAACATCTGAAAGAGAAGTTGGTCGAGCAGTTGAAGATGTTGCCAAAAAAAGTTGTAAAGAGTTTGCTAATGCAGAGCAGGAATCATTTTGGTAATACTAATAAATCTTTGTACAGGACCAGTGTTTGATATATTCTGTCCTCATATTTCTTTGTTATGACCCACACATTTGAAAGGAAATGGTGTATATAATTTTGTTAATAAACTATTGCTAGGCAAATAATAAAATATCTCTGGCTATATAAATATGAGAACTGTAATTATCAGTAATGCATGCAATTGATATATACATGTATTCATCAAAATATTGTGCATTTATTTCTTGAATAATTTATTTTTATTTTATTTATTTTGTCAATTTACAATCTGAAACATTATTTCTTTCATTTCATTTTTGATTTTGCAGCAATGATGACTTTTCAGTCTCTTTCGATGGAGGATGGCAGAAAAGAGGTTCAGGGCGATCTTATTCAAGTTTGTCAGGTTTGAAAAATTAGTAATTTGCAGAGATATATATCTATAAAGATTTTTCCATAACATATATGTATATTGGAATGACTTTGAAGAATGGATGTATAAAAACCCAAGTATTATATATCTATTGTTATGCCATAAGACCATGATCAAAATTAAATAAAATCATCTAAATTGTAGAACATGCTGCAATGATAGGTAAAGAGACGGGAAAATGCATTGCCTATGCAACAAGAAACAAGTTCTGCAGAGTGTGTGAAAGGGCAGAGAGGACTAAAAAGATATCCCTGAACATAAGTGCAGGAATAATGGGTCAGGTAGTTCTAAGGTAATGGAACCAGACATGTGTATAGCTAAAATAATTGTATAGTGTTTTTTGTATAAAGTCTGATATGCTTGGTATTATACAAAATATCAACATGATAAATGTAAATGTAAAAACACAACAAAATTTTTTCACATGATTGTATGAGTCAGTGAACATCATTTTGATTTTTTCTATTGTTCATGTTAGAATATTATCATAACAGGTATGATGAAGGAACTTCAGGATAGCAACATTCATATTGGAAACATAATTATGGATAACGATTCCACAACAGTAGCGAGAGCTAGAGCTGATATAAATCCGGCCCTAAAGAAGCAATGTGATAGAAATCATACTCTAAAACAATTTACAAATAAGCTATACGAGTTGAAAAAATCTAATAACTGCAAAGAATTAAATAGTAAGACAATTTAACATATGTCAAAATGTTTCAAATATTGCATTTCCCAAAATGAGAATGATCCCTCGGGTATGAAGAAAAACTTAGAGGCAATTGGAAGACATGTTTTTGGTGATCACAGTTTCTGTGAATCCTGGTGTAAATATTTAGCTTCACCACTAACATACAAGCCTTGGCAATTACCATACCACAGATATCTGAACAACCAAGATCTAAAGAGTGATTTGACATCTCTACTCAGCTTGTACACATCACAGGCAGATAAACTAGTAGACCTGGGCAGTACACAACCTAATGAAAGCCTTAACAATACCATTGCTAGCAAGACTCCAAAACAAAACTTTTATTCAGGATCAGAAAGCAATGATTTCCGTGTTGCAGCTGCAATTGCCCAAAAAAATTGGGTCATCATTATGTTACAGAGGTATAAAATTTGTATATTCATTTATTATTTCATAAAAGCAATTGTAAAGTTTCAAATCAATTACATTTCATTTCATTGTAGGTCAATGAAGTCTTCCTATTATCCCCAGGTGAAATTACTTCTTCAAAAGCCAGAAAAATAGATTTGAAAAGGAAGAGAACTAAAGAAACTGAAGATACAAGTACTTACAAGAAAAAAAGGGCACAGAAAAAGATGGACCAGCATAAATCACAAGAGTCGGCAGAAGTGAGGGAAGGAAGAACATACGAACCAGACACAGATATGAACAACAATACTGATCCAAACAGCATCAAGGAAATACCTCCACCTCTGAGAAAACCTGTACCTACTCCTATTACTGAAGGTCAATACACGTTTGTATATTTTGACTTAGAAACTACTGGTTTAGGTAATTATCAGTTTTACAAAAATAACTCAAATTGAAATTTCTGTCATTTATTTTACTATTCCCATGGATTGAATTTTGTTTTGCAGGTGACAATTGTGAAATAACACAGATCGGGGCCTCTGTTGTCAATGATGATGTGTTTTGTCAGTATGTTTTGCCACTGACTCAACCAATTTCTGCTTCTGCCACAGCTGTGTCTGGTATTGCTACACAGAATGGCTGCATGTACAAAAATGGACATGAAGTTCAGTGTATGAGGACACCAGATGCAGTGAACAATTTTATACACTGGCTTGGAAAATTTGGGAAAGTATTGCTTGTGGCTCATAATGCCAAGTTTGACTCTCGAGTTCTAGTGCATGTGTTGAGTTCCATCGGTATTAGTGCATCAGAACACATAAGTGGGTTTGTGGACACATTATCTCTACTTAGAGAACTTTACCCAGGCCGCAAGAGTTATAAACAAGTAGACTTGCTGAAGGACCTGTGTGTGACTCATTATGATGCTCATGATGCCAAATCTGATGCCTTGGCCTTACAAACTCTTTTATTGTCTTTGTCAGTTTCATGTCAGATAATGATGAAGCATAGTTTTTCTATAGATAATTCTGTAGGTAATGTTGTAGATAATTTGAATTTTTTGATGATGAAAATGAGAAACATGCAATCATTGCAAAATCTTATTGATAATAAGATTTTATCCAAGTTTACTGTAAACAAAATTGCTGAAACAGCTCTTCATTTTCAGCACATTTTATTAGCTTACCAGAGAGACAAAGAAAACGGGGTAAGAACTCAGCTATCAGAAAAAACAGCAGGAAAACCAAGAGTGACAGGAAATTAAAAAAATATTCAGTCTCTTCAGAATCATTTTATGACTATGAAAACATAAAAGCATGTACAACTTTCAGTGCTTTCTGTTGTATGTATGGGTTTATTGCATTTCTTTCTTCAAAGAGAGGTAACTCAGGTACAAACAACTATGCAAATTAGATTTTTAACAAAAATCCAAGAAAAAAGGCTGGTTTCATATGCTGAAAACTCTAGAGTTTCATCATCTATTGCTGTAGTACTCTTGTAAACAAGAGGCCCAAGGGCCTTAATGGTCACCTGAGTATAATACAACAATTTAGAGGTTCCATAGAGTATAAAAGGAACTGAAAGGTGAAGCTTTGTTGCCCAAAAGCAAGAAAAATAGGGTGATCAGGATCAACAAAATAACTAGTCTAGTTTTCATTAACAGTTCATAAATTAGGTTCTAATCTGTTCCCCATTTATCACTATCACCATACCGTATATTAACAAATTATCAGTGATTCTGTACTATTTTAATTCCTTGATGAAATCTCTTACATTGGACTCTTTTGGTCTTTGATGAACATTGAATTAGACAAGTTATTTTTGACTCATTTTTTATTTATCTATTTTTTTTTTTTTAAATATTTATTTCAGCTTTCACATTTATATCAAATAAGCGTATATCTTCACTCATGTGCATATTAAGAATACCATATACAGAGTACATTTACATACCTAGATATACATTTACACACATACACTTATGTGAAAGTTGGTTTAATAAGGAAGAAGAAAAAGAAGAAAGAAGAAATAGAGGAAAAGGAGGGAGAAAGTAAAAAAAACAAGAAAAAGATAAATAAATTAATATAATAAAGAAGGGGGCATAGTATTTTTTTTTACATTAAGGTGGTAATGAGCAACATTCATTCCTTAAAAAATTTGCATATATACATATAAATTATAACATTTCACATATTCTCTGCCAGTTATTTTCAAACTCTATATATTTACATTGTTTCAATAGTAAAAATTTCTCAATCAAGATTCTTTCCACAATAATTGTTTTTAGAGTTATTGTAATTAACAGTGGATGGTTTTTATATTTACTTGAAAAAATGTAATTTTTAATTATCAGAGTAATTAAATTTTGCACTTTATGTGTATCCCTGTTCTTATATTTACCAAATAATATTGTTGTTTTGTCAAAAACTACAGATATGTTAAACTTAGACAGAAACCACTCTTCAATATCATTCCAAAGCTCTTTTACTAAATAACATTCAACAAAAAGATGGTCAATTGACTCAATGTCATTCTTACAGAAACTGCAAGCTGGGGACTCCTTTATCTTAAGTTTAAAAAGATATGAAATTGTTGGAACTATTCTATGTAAAATTTGAAATTGTAACCACTGAAGTTTTGATTCTTGTGTAACTTTAAATGGGAGTTCAAAAATTTTACTCCATTCAGGCAAAGTGAATAAATATCCATCTTCATTCCATTTTAAAATTGAAGTACTTGTTTCTTTCTTTCTATTAATAAGAAAGTTATACATATCTTTACATCCTTTCACATTAATATAAAACATCTTCACAGAATTGGGTATATTTGGGACATACGAAATCAACATATTTATTTGGTTTTTGTTCACAAATCTATCTAACACTGCCTGTTTCAAGCCAGAATATTCAACAAAATTTGTTTTTACACTGAGATCTTTAAGGGTGTCGAGGCTTAAAAAATTATTATCAAAGTCAAATAAGTCACTGATGAAAACAAAACCAGCATTAAAATAACTTTTAAGAAAGATAGAAGACTCGCCCATGATGATTTTTGGATTATACCATGTGTGTTCTTGGAATAAATTTGTATCTTTCTGTTGTTCTACAAGACATATCTTAAGCCAACTTTTAAAGACTTCTATCCAGAAAGTGTTTGTTATTTTCTTACATAATTTAGCAATAAAATCTGGACCCATTAACCAAAGATTTTTAATCTCTGTATGTAGTTGTGCTTGAAGTAATTTTACCCATTTGGAATCTGAATGGATTAATCTTCTTATCCAACTTGATTTTAATGCTATCATAAACTCTGAATAATCTACCATTCTAAGGCCACCATCTCTATAGACTTGAATGATAGTATTTCTTTTTATTTTATGGACTTTACTTCCCCAAAGAAAAGAATAAATTTCATCCTCAAATACTTTTACAATTTCTAATGATGGATTAGGTAGAGTAAGTATCAAGTGATTTAATTTAGGGATAATCAATGTTTTAATTACAGTTAACCTACCAATGGGGGTTAACTTTCTTACTTTCCACTGATTTAATGTTTTTTTAATCTCACTTAACTTTGATGTATAATTGAGATTAATCATATTATGTAAGTCTACTGAAAATTTAATCCCTAAAAGATCAAAAGTTGTGCTACTCCAGTCTAACTTCCATCTAGAATGGTGATATACATCCTTTGAAAATTTTTTACTACCAATCCATATCATTTTTGTTTTTTGAAAATTTATTTTGAGTCCTGACACCTTCGCAAATTAGTCTAATTCTCTAAGAATTCCATCCATAGATTCAGGTGATCCATCAGAGATAAGTGATGTATCATCTGCATATTGAGAAATCTTGTACTCTTCTCCGTCTATTGTTATACCTCTTATATCTTTATTTTTGCGAATTAAAATACCTAATATTTCAGCACATAGTAAGAACAAATAAGGTGATATAGGATCCCCCTGTCTACAACCCCTTTCTGGATATATATAATTAGATATAAAACCATTTTGTATGACACAGGATTTAATATTGCTATAAAAAGTCTTTATCCAGTTTTTAATTGAGGTTCCAAAATTGAAAAAATCAAGTGTTTCGTAAATAAAATTCCATGAGATAGTATCAAAAGCCTTTTCAAAATCTATAAGCATAAGTAATCCTGGAATTTGATTGCATTCTGTATAATCCATTATATCATAAATCAATCTAATATTCTCTCCAATATATCTTCCTTTTAAAAATCCAGTTTGATCTGTATGTATTAATTTATTTAAGACTTTTTTTATTCGCTCAGCTATACACCCAGATGCTAGTTTGTAAATAACATTTAAAAGGCTAATGGGGTGCCAATTTTTAAAAAATTCTCTTGGTTTTCCTGCTTTTGGTATGCAAGTAATAATCCCTAATCTATTTGCATCTGAAAAATGCATTGATTCATTAGCATTATTTATTGCCCTTGTCACAAATGTACCAATATCTTTCCAGAAGAATTTAAAAAACTCGCATGTAAATCCATCCGGTCCCGGACTTTTATCATTTTTCATATTTTTCAAAAAATATAAAACTTCTTCCTTAGTTATTGGTCCCTCTAAACTTGCTGATTCCCTTTCACTTAGTCTGGGTATATTATAATCTTTTAATCTAGTGTAAATACTATCATCTGTTTCCACACTCTCTCTTTTTTTATATAAATTTTCATAGAATCTTTTTGTTTCATTTAAAATATCTTCTTGATTGGATATCGTACATCCATCTTCTTTGATAATTTTTGGGATTTGTTTACTGATATAATTTCTAGACTCTAAACTTGCAAAATACTTTGTCGGTTTTTCCCCTTCCTCAACCCATTTAACTCGAGATCTAATGCACTGACCTTTCATTTTATTTTTTCTTATTTCTTCAATTTCCTTCTTTTTTTTTTTAATTTTTCTATTACTTACAAATCTACCTAATCATTTAAACTATAAAAGTACTTTATGTATTATACAATAAAAAATCTTGCATACTTCTCCTATTCTATTAACCTTTCAAGTACATTATTTACAGCGATTAATTATCAAAAGTAAATGACAAAGGGGAATAACTCCTCTCAGTTGAATACAAATTAAAAGAGCCCTGGCCAGGACCAGAACACTTGACCAAATGGTCCAGATGTTCAAAAATCTTTATTAAAACTTTTACTCTTTTTGCCTCTGATATGACCAGGTGCAGAGAAGATTTTCCAAAAAAAAAAAATGCATTTTTACTACAGATTCACTATATTATCAATAGACCCCCCCCCTCCCCCTAGCACCAGAACCCCTGACCTTGGGGCCATGACTGTCACAATTTTGGTAGAGTAACCCTTGCTTATCATAACTATGTATTCAATTTGTTTCAATAATACCCAGGAGTAGAGAAGAAGCATTTCAAAGAAATAATGCACTTTTAATATATGATCTATATAGCCCCGCCCTAGCACCAGAACCCCTGACCCAGGGGCCATGAATTGCACAATTTTGGTAGAGTCACCCTTGCTTATCATAACTATGTATTCAATTTGTTTCAATAATACCCAGGAGTAGAGAAGAAGATTTTTCAAAGACATAATGCACTTTCACTATATGATCTATATAGCCCCGCCCTAACACCAGAACGCCCACCCCGGGACCATGAATTTCACAATTTTGGTTAAAAAGTATCCTTGTGCATCATTACTATGCACTTAGTTTGTTTAAATAATACCCAGGAGCAGAGAAGAAGATTTTCAAAGAATTAATGCATTTTTACTATATAATCAATAGAACCCCTGACCCAGGGGCCATGAAATTCTCAATTTTGGAAAAGGCATCAATGCTTATCATAAACATGCACTTAGTTTGTTTATATAATATCCAGGAGCAGAGAAGAAGATTTTCAAAGCATTAATGCATTTTTACTATATAATCAATTGAGCCCTGCCTTACCACCAGAACCCCTGACCCAGGGGCCATGAAATTCACAATTTTGAAAAAGGCATCAATGCTTATCATAACCATGCACTTAGTTTGTTTATATAATATCCAGGAGCAGAGAAGATTTTCAAAGAATTAATGCATTTTCACTATACAATCAATAGAGCCCTGCCCTACTACCAGAACCCCTAACCCTGGGGCCATGAATTTCACAATTTTGGAAAAATCATCCTTGTGCACTATTATCATGCACTTAGTTTGTTTAAATAATACCAGGGAGCAGAGAAAAAGATTTTCAAAGAATTAATGCATTTTCACTATGTAATCAATAGAGCCCCGCCCTAACACCAGAACCCCCGACCCTGGGGCCATGAATTTCACAATTTTGGAAAAGGCATCATTGCTTGTCATAACCATGCACTTAGTTTGTTTAAATAATATCCAGGAGAAGAGAAGAAGATTTTCAAAGAAATAATGCACTTTCACTATACGATCTATATAGCCCCACCCTAGCACCAGAACCCCTGACCCTGGGGCCATGAATTTCACAATTTAGGTAGAGGGCCCAATGCTTATTACAATCATGTAAACAGTTTGACTGCTTGATGTCCAGGAGTAAAGAAAAAGATTTTTAAAGATTGCATCAATTTTGGTGGTTTAAGCCCCACCCGTGGGCCCCAGGGGGGCAGGGACCATGAAATTCAAAATTTTTAATCCCCTTCACCCAAAGATGCTATATGCCAAAATTGGTTGAAATTGGTTGAGCGGTTCTAGAGAAGTTGAAAATGTTCAAAAGTTAACGCACGACGGACGACGACAGACAAAAACGGATAGCAATAGCTCACCTGAGTGACTCAGGTGACCTAAAAAGATTTGGAAGAAATACCAGCTAAAATTACATTTGAGGATTTTGGTATATTTTGCATAGAAAAACGCCAAATTTTCATCATATGTTATCTTTTCAAAACCCCTGGTAATATATTCTGAGTTTTTGTCTAAGAACATCTTAGGGGACCTTCATTTTAAGTTAAGAATTTCTTGAAAAACTACCTACAGGTAATGTACGTTGCGTATGACCTTAATCTGAAAATCCTATTGATAGTAAACTTATTTTATAGGCTGATGACAGTGCTATTTTATTTGCACATAAAGATCCTGATTTTATATCATAAAAGCTTAGTTAAGTTTTAGAGTAGACCTCGCATTGGCTTGTAGATATTAATAAAAAACTTAATGCATTTGGCTCCAAAAGAAAGCTTCAGTTTCCTCTGGCCCAAACTCACCGTTTATACTTAAACCGTCAGCTCTGTTAACACAGAAGACTGGAACAATGACACGGCATCCTGTGGAGGTGGATACTAAGGATATGTATCGCTCTCAATGGAAATACGTTCAGATTCTGGCGTACACCTTTTGGAAGTCGGATTACTTGTCGACTTTGCAGTCGAGACAGAAGTGGGAGTCTGTAAATGACAACTTGAAACTTGGTGACGTCATTCTATTTTCTATTACGAGGTGATGCAAAGACTGGGTATGTTCGCCCCGTGTGTGAATCTGTTAAACTGCTGTCTGTGCAAGGTGCACATGTAAATTGATGTTTTAAATAGATATTTTTTTTTATTCTAGGCACTAGTAGTGATGTTTATTGAAGTTGCAATGTATATTTGCTAGCGCTCTCGAGCGCTAGCAACTACGTTAGTCTATATTTCTGAAATACGCATGCTCGACTTCACGGTCGGGGATTCTGGGAAAACTACTGTAGATAGACTGTACGATAACAATTTCGTTTTGTCATACAAAAATAGAAAAGATCCGAATTTACACTGGCCTTACCTGTCTGATATGCGCGATATACATTTCGTAGGTTAGAGACAGTCAATACCAGTCTAGATCCGGATTCTGATTTTTTTTTTTTAATTTATTGTCTAACCTACACATAAAAGTACAAGAAAAAATTTGGCCATATAATGCCAAGATTCTAGACATCTAGCTTTCCTTACAGTTTTACCACCTTAGTGGATAATTCCGGCAAGCTCGGAAAAAACAACAAAAATCTTTTCAGAGTATGTCTGTAAGACCTGTCAATTTAGTGTTTATCATCTGAAAATACATATGATCTGAAGTTTTGTGTTTTGTTGTCTAACCTGCACGTAAATGAACAAAAAGTAACAGTAACTCGGGTCTTATAAAACCAAGACTGTTAATACAAAAGTTATAGTGAATACATAGCTTTTCTAATCTACCTTCATGGATCTTTCCGGCAAGCTCGGAAAACCGTGGCAAACTCGGATATGTTTTCCGAGCTTGCCGGAAAGGCCCGAAGGTGCTCATTGGTTCTACTGACCTTTTATTTTTCACATCAAAATTGAAAATACAGTAAAATACAAAATGCGTAAAGCACAGTTAGGAGTTATGCCATTGCCGACGTGAAGCATACTCTTAGATTCACCATTCTGAATTGTGACACCCCCCCCCAAAACTCAACACCTCAGTGCACCAATCTGCCTTCCTATTAATAATTAATCGATTCAGCAAATTTAACAAATGGTTCAGATATCTTCTTCTGTATTTTATTATGCTACAGCGCTAGCTCACCAATCTTTTTAAAAGATAAGCTTGTGTGATATTAGCATATCAGGCGGGGAGTCTAATGCTAATCACTACTTGTATGAATTAATTTAGTTGATGCATTTCTGCCCGTGTGGTCACATGTTGTTTTGCAGTTCTTGTAACTTTTTTTCCGATTATTTGGAGCCCATCAAAGCGTAAGTTTATCCCTTTTTCATTATATTCGATAGAATTATTACATATATTTGATTCGATCTAAAACTGTAGTTAATGTAAAACTAGTACATCATACATGTGAACTTTTTCGTGCCATATTTCGTAGTGTCAAGATATATTGTCCATCAAGTTTAAGGCTGTCAGCTTATGATTCGCATATTTTTGTAGCTTTCACTATATTGAGATATCTGTGCATGACACACTTGAATAAAACGTTGTCAAATTATACTGACTCGGGCTTTACAGCGGACAAGATTAAGTAAATTATTTACACTTATGTGTTATCTGACAAAGAAAGAGATAAAGTTTATGATACATGTGGTGTCAAATTTGCATTGTATCCCAAGCTTATCTCTATAGTTTATTGATTGATCGGTTTCAATTTCGGGTAGACTTTACTTTACCGTTCCCAGATCCGCGCGCTCTTTGCACTATGACGTAAGATAAATTTACGTCACTCAACTGATAAGGGGTTAGTCTTGCACTTTTTTTGACTGGTTAGGGTTAGTCTTGCACCCACCTGAGAGAGATTAGGTTTGGTCCTTGCACAAGTTTTCGACTGATTAGGGTTAGTTTCGCATCCATCCGAGAGATTAGGGTTAGTCCTCTCACATGTATTGGTCCAGCATCCGCCCGGGAGATTTGGGTTAGTCCTCGCATACCATCCGAGGGATTAGGGTTAGTGTCTTGTTTTTTAGATTAAGAAATTCAGTTGCATCTGTATTTTTTGTAAGATCTTAATTCAGCTTTAACGACATCTCTTTGGTTTGTTTACATGAAAAAACTTGCTAAGTACGAAAGAAACGGCACTAAGCGTGCGCCGCACGAGATTCGTTGACAATTATTTTTTGTCTCCTTTACACTGAATAAACAATATTAATCACTTTTTTTCAGAGAACGAGGTTAAAAACTTTGTTTGAAAACGAAGTTTTAAACTAAACTTTTAACTGTAGTATTCGATTTTGGGGTCAAAAAGGCTAAAAACCTCATACTTTTAATTTTTGTCGATCGCTCACGCGATCTCCTATATACATACAGAAGTCGCCTACGGCGTCACTGTATTTTAGCGCGTTTATCTGGGTTTTTCTGGGGACCGGTAAAGTAAAGTTATTCTTCATTTTCATTCAAATCTGTGTCGGTCGCATTTTCACACCTATCAATTGTGGTGGATGTTTTTTTTTTTTAGTTTAGTGCCAAAGGCAACTTTTACACCACGGCAATTGTGTTCAACGGTTTTTTTTTCCAATTTGAAATTTTTATGAAATGATTATGATTTGTTGTGATAGGGTAACGAAGAATCTGTAGGAATTTCAGTATGTAGACAATGGGCTGACAATTAGTATGAACACGCACAGAAGCCTTGAAAATAGAGAAAGATGTAGGTAGACAAGTACAGAAGTCTCGGTGATTAGTTATCTCAAAAATGATATGAACTTAAATGAACACGGTCAAAAGATGACAAACCTTTACAGTGCAGATAAGTATCTTTTCTGCCTACATTGTTTGACATTTTTGAAGCAACTGACCAAAGAAATGTCTCTTGTTCAAAACATGATCCTTCAAAGGTGAAGAAATTCTCAGATCAAGACTATGTGAAGGCTTGACTGCTTCTTATGCAGGGTGCTATTTTCACATGAAAACAATAAAAATGAGAGAGAGAGAGAGATATAGTCTCCTCCTCACTTACTAAATTTTCTGGAAAAACAGATGTGCAAGTAGGCTACTGCGGATGGTGGATTTGTAGCAATGTAATAAACTACAATAAAAATAACACCGCAGAAACACAAAATTAACGGCAATGAAATATGGAGCTAACGAACAGTATTCAGACTCATACGTCCATTCAAACAATACAAATCGGGAGCAGAGCAAACAAGGAAATTTACATCATTAGTGGTTGGATCAAGAAGCATGCAGCTTTCAACTCAAAAGAATGCTGGGCCAATGTGGTAACTTTCTAAATATTTAATTTTGATTTTGTATTTTTAGGTCTAAATTTTATACGTCGGCCACGTGGCGCAGTGGGTATAGAGCGTTAGCTCGTGTCGCAAAGTAAGGAATTGATCCTAACGTCGAGGATTCAATTCCCACTTCGTGACGTACTGACCGGTCCTTCGGATGAGACGTTTAAACCGAGGTCCCTTGTCGCATTAGGTGCTAGCATGAAAAATTATCCCTCACCATTGAAAGACCGCAAGTGCCGACTCTGAATTTGCAGACCTACATCGGCAAGTTGTGGCGTCTCAAAAATATGAGTGAAAAATTCTCGGAGTGACTTAAAACAAAAAAAGGTAGTTCCAGGAAATCAATCCAGAACCAGCTGAACAATGCTAATGCGATCATTCAACACAAAAAAGATGGAAGCAATCAACCTTTCACACTACTCTTGGTACATGTACCCCTGTAAAGACATGCTGGCAGCGACTTTCATAAGAAAACAGTATATTCCTGTAAATCACGTTTCAAACTCGGTAATCAACTAGATGCCTTCAAAAACAGCCACGCTGCACTAGCCATAAACATTTAACCAGGAAGTACAACTTAATGTGCCAAAGTTAAGTTTAGTGACCTCTTTAGAATTATTACAATAGTTAACCTCAAGTGAGTCAGAGGCAAACTCTCACAAGACCTGTGTCCTTTACATTTATCTATTAAAATGACTATCCTTTTGGGTCAAACACTTCTGCATATACGTGTATTTCATCCTAAAGACAAACAGAAAATATATGGATTTCTAATCCCTCTCCTTACAAAAAGGCAACACAATTTCATTCGAACTGATCACAAATTCTTAATCAGTTCACATTAATTATTTAATAATCACGCAAATATTTTGCTATAGATGGCAAAGAGATTAGAGACTGATGAAGGCAAAAACCAAGAGAAAAGCCCACTACGAAGCCGAAATCCACTATTTAATAACTTAATGGGTTAAAAAAAAAGAAGTGTATAGGAAGCCATTTAAACTCTATGCTTATCAGAAAGTAAAAAAAAAATTCCTCATCAAACGAGGACAAGATGAATCAGAGGCAGATCTGAGCTTATGCAACACCGTTTCTCGTTAATGTAATCGAATTGAGAATGAAACACTTGCTCACTATAATAAGGAAGACAGGAAAATTTCTGGAAGCCAGTTCACTCTACCTGTAATGTGTCAATGAAACAAACAGAATGTACGAGACCATCGGTTGGCTCTCCCAGAGATTGATGATTGATCGATAATTCTACTGATGAGGATAAAGCCAGCCCAATGACATTGGATTTGGACGAAAAAGCCATCAATAATAGACCGGAAGCGAATTTTGACTATAACAGCAGTAAGGAGGACGACAAGAGATGGCTCATTTCTGTTATTTCGTATATATTGTCGTTTGTGTCTCCTCCCCTTTATTATCAAGAACATTATGCATTATAAATATCACCGCAAAAGGGGCCCCGCTGCCTGTGGATGATGAAATTATGTACATGTAAATGCTTAAACAAGTTATTTAAATTTCAAGTGACCCTGAAGTACGATAAAATACTACATCCTGAAATAAGAAAATTGACGGCTATATGGAATAGACATTGTTTTGTTTATGTGAGTCCTCCTCTAGAAGCCAAATTCTTACCACGTATCTGAAGATGTGCTGGTTTGCAATACTTCACACACCAGTGTGGACAGGCTTCTAATAAACGAACCTTTCACGGTAGCTCACTCGGAAGAGCGCTCTCTCCGTGATCGGGTAGTCGCGAGTTCGAATCTCGACTGCGACTGATCTATGTTGATAAACAAGAGGCCCAAAGGCCTTAATGGTCACCTGAGTACAATACAACAATTTAGAGGATCCATAAACTGATAAATAAAGCTTTGTTGCCCAAAAACAAGAAAAATAGTATGATAAGAATCAACAAAATAATCGGTATAGAATCTATCTGTCCCCCATTTATCACTATTACCATTCAGACTATTAACAAAATGTGTATTTTTAACCCCATATTATTACTTCTCACATTGGTCTCTCTTGGCCATTGAGGAACATTAAAAAAGATAAGTTATTTTTGCCTCGCTTTTATTCATCTATTATTTCCAAGTCTACCTGATCATTAAAACTATGAAAGTACTTTTTGAATCATACAATAAATATGCTTGCATAATTCTCTTATTCTATTAACCTTTCAAATACATTTACAGTCATTAGTTATAAAAGGTGAATGGCAAAGGGGAATAACTTTGCTCAGCAGAATACAAGTTCATAGACCCGGGTCAGGACCAGAACACTTGACTAAATAATCCAGGTGTTCAAAATTCTGGTAAAAATACCCTTGCATATTAAAACTTTTACTCTGTTTGCCTCGAATATGCCCAGAAGCATATAAGATTTTCAAAGAAATGCATCTTCACTGTATTATTAAATAAACAAAAGCCCCCCCCCCCCCTTACACAAGAACATCTTACCTAGGGGCCATGAACTCACAATTCTGGAAGAAGCACCTTGCTCATCATAACTATACACTTGTTTCTTTGCTTTATTACCAGTAGTAGAAAAAATATTTTCAAAGAAATCATGCATTTTCATTATATAATCAAAAGCGCCCCCCCCCCCCTTCACCAGAACCCCTGACCCAGGGCCATGAATTTCACAATTTTGGAAGAGGCATTCTTCCTTATCATAACCATGTACTTCCTTTGTTTGAATAATACCCAAGAGCAGAGAAGAAGATTCTGAAAGAATTTATGCATTTTCCCTATATAATCAATAGAGCCCCGCCCTAACAACAGAACCCTTCATCCAGGGGCCACGAAATTCAGCATTTCTGAGGAGGCAGCCATGCTCATCATAACTATGTACTGAGTTTAATATCCAGAGAGAGAGAGAGAGAGAGAGAGAGAGATTTTCAAAGAAATAATGCATTTTTAGGTCACCTGAGTCACTCAGGTGACCTATTGCTATCTGTTTTCGTCCGTCGTCGTGCGTTAACTTTTCAACATTTTCAACTTCCTTCTCCAAAACCACTTGACTAATTTCACCAATTTTGGCATATAGCATCTATGGGTGACTTGAACAAAAATTGTGGATTTCATGGTCCCTGCCCCCCTGAGGCCCGAGGGGTGGGGCTAGCCACCAAAATTGATACAATCTTTAAAATTCCTCTTTACTCCTGGACATCAAGCATTCAAACAGTTGATTGTAATAAGCATTGGGCCCTCTACCAAAATCGTGAAATTCATGGCCCCAGGGTCAGGGGTTCTGGTGCTTGGGCGGGGCTGTATAGATCATAAAGTGAAAATGTATTATTTCTTTGAAAATCTTCTTCTCTGCTCCTGGGTATTTTTAAAACAAACTAAGTGCATGCTTATGATAAGCAATGATACCTTTTCCTAAATTGTAAATTTCATGGCCCCAGCGTCAGGGGTTCTGGTGTTAGGGCGGGGCTCTATTGATTATATAGTGAAAATGCATTGTTTGAAAATCTTCTTCTCTGCTCCTGGGTATTATTAAAACAAACTAAGTGCCTGGTTATGATAATCAATGATGCCTTTTCCAAAATTGTGAATTCCATGCATTAATTCTTTGAAAATCATCTTCTCTGCTCCTGGGTATTGTTCAAACAAACTAAGTGCCTGGTTATGATAATCAATGATGCCTTTTCCAAAATTGTCAATTTCCTGGCCCCTGGGTCAGGGGTTCTGGTGTAAAGGCGGGGCTCTATTGATTATATAATAAAAATGCATTAATTCTTTGAAAGTCTTCTCTGCTCCTGGGTATTATTTAAACAAGTTAAGTGCATGGTTATGATGCACAAGGATGCCTTTTACAATATTATGAAATTCCTGGGTCTGGGGCTGTGGTGTTAGGATTCGGCTCTATTGATTATATTGAGTGCAAATGTATTACTTTTTTGAAAATCTTTTTCTCTGCTACTGGGTGTTATTTAAACAAACTAAGTGCATGGTAATGATGCACGAGGATGCCTTTTACAAAATTGTGAATTTTATGGCCTCTGGGCCAGGGGTTCAGGTGTTCGGACGGGGCTCTATGGATTATTTAGTGAAAATGCATTAATTCTTTGAAAATCTTCTCTGCTCCTGGGTATTATTTAAACAAACTAAGTGAGTGATTATGATAAGCAATGATGCCTTTTCAAATATTGTGAAATTCATGGCTCCAGGGTTGGGGGGGGGGGGGGCTCTATTGATCATATAGTTAAAAGGCATAATTTCTTTGATAAAATATTGAAAAGGCATTACTTCTGTTAAATAATCCTGTCTGTCCCTTATTGCTGAGCAGATAAACAAAGTACATAGTTATGATGAACAATTGTGCATCTTACATTTTTTTTAAATACTTGTGGTCCCAGGTTTTGGTGTTTTGCGGGAGGGGGGGGGGCTATATTGATAATATAGTGAAAATGTGTTAATTATTTGAAAATCTAAGTGCATAGTTATGATGATGAAGGTACCTCTACCAAATTTGCGAAATTCATGACCCTAGGACATTGGTTTTAGTATTAGGATAGGGCTGTGTTGATTCTGTAGTGAAAATGCATTATTACTTTGAAAATCTTCTCTGCTCCTTGGCAAATCGAAGGCAAACAGAATAAAAGTTTTAATAAGCAAGGATATTTTTACCCGATTTTTGAACATCAGCACCATTTGGTCAAGTGTTCTGGTCCTGGCCAGCGCGCTCTATTAATTTGTATTCTGTTGAGAGAAGTTTTGATAATTAATCACTGTAAATGATGTACATGTATTTGAAAGTCAATAGACTAAGAGAATTTTGCAAAAAATGTTATTGTGTAATACAAAACGTACTTTCATAGTTTTAATGATCAGGTAGACTTGTAAATAATAAATAAATCAAAATGAGACAAAAATAACTTATGAAATGTTCTTCAAAAACCAAGAGGGGCCAATGTGAGAGGTCACAATATGGGGTTAAAAGTAGTACGGAAGAGTTAATACTAGTTTGTTAATTGTCTGCATTGCGAAAGTGATAAATGGGGGATAGTTTAGAATTTAATTTATGAGTTGTTACGGAATACTAGACTAATTATTTCATTGATCCTTATCATCCTATTTCTCTTGCTTTTGGGCAACAAAGTTTCATCTATCAGTTTATTTTATACTTTATGGATCCTCTAAAGTGTTGTATTATACTCAGGTGACCGTTAAGGTCCTTGCGCCTCTTGTCACTATATATACCAATTAAGCCCCACCCTAACACCAGAACCCCTGACCCAGGGGCCATGCAATTCACAACTTTGGAAGAGGCAACCATGCTCACCATTACTATGCACAAAGTTTGTTTATTTAAAACCCAGGAGTAGAAAAGAAGATGTTTAAAGAATTAATGCAATTTTACTATATAATCAATAGAGCCCCGCCCTAACACCTGAACCCCTGACCCAGGGGCCATGAAATTCACAATTTTAAAGGCAGTAATGCTAATCATATCTATGTTCTTAGTTAGTTTATTTGATATCCAGGAGCAGAGACGATTTTCAAAGAATAAATGCATTTTCACTATATAATCAATAGAGCCCCGCCATAACACCTGACCCTGGTGCCATGAAATTCACAAATTTGGAAGAGGCACTCCTGCTCATCATAACTATGTACTTGGTTTATTTAATATCCAGGAGCAGAGAAGATTTTCAAAGAAATAATGCATTTTCACTATATAAGCTATATGCTTATTACAATCATGCCAACAGTTTTACTGCTTGATGTCCAAGAGTAAAGAAGAAGATTTTTAAAGATTACATTATATTTGGTGGTTTTAACCCCATCCCTCAGGCCCCGGGGGGGGGGGGGGGCAGGGACCATGAAATATGAAATTCACAAATTTTGTCCCCCTTCACCCATAGATGCTATATGCCAAAACTGGTTGAAACTTGTTGAGCGGTTTCAGAGAAGCTGAAAATGTTCAAATGTTAAAGCACGTCGCACGACGACGGACGAAAACGGATAGCAATAGGTCACCTGAGTAAACTCAGGTGACCTAAAAATGGGTAGCAACTGTTCCTTCGCCATGCGCTCGGCACTTTGAAGTGAAAGTTGCGGGTCCTTCGGATGAGACCTTAAAAACCAAGGTCTCGTGTCACGGCAGGCGTTAGCACGATAAAGATCCCTCACTGCCAAGTAAAGGTCAAATTTTGAAGCCCTTCACCGGTATATGGTGACGTCTCTTTATGAGTGAAAAATTCTCGAATGGGACGTTAAACAACATTCAATCAATCAATCTTATAAACGAGCTAAATTGCTGGGAAGTTTCCCACTGGTTTGTTAGTTACAGGTGTTAAATGCATCTTACTGACATTATGCTTCGGGTTTCAATGTCTTTCATCATTTTCTCCCTCAGAGTACTATCAATTGAAAGGGGGCACAAAGGTTTTGGAAATAAATAATCTATTGATATAATTCCTTAACTCAGGAAAACATCTCCCTTTCCAAATCATGGAATAGCTTGTCGATTTTCTTCCTATAGCTTCATAAATTATTTTATTGGAAGAAATACATAATCAATCTGTCCATGATTCCTTTGAAAATAAAATAATCTGTTCTTCACTGGCATGACAAGAAATATCCGGTCCCCTCCCCCTAAGAATCAAAGGGTCATCTCGTTATACATCGTCGATTCAGCTAACATTGGCAGTGTTTGCATTCGCAATCTTAGCCCATCTATGACAAATGAAAGTTGCATGCAATATGAATCATAGGATCAGCCGAAATAGAGATTTAGGTTTTGATATTAATTGAAGGACACTTTTCACTACAGTATATTTTAAAGTAAATAGAGATCTCCCAGTATATTTTAAAGTAAATAGAGATCTCCGAGTAAACTCGTCGTTTCAGCGAACATAGGCAGTGTTTGCATTCGCAATCTATGAGAAGATTTAAGTTATGTATGTTTCATGGGACTATGACGACGTCGCGGGTTCGAATCCCACTGTGGGACATGGAAACCGGTCCTTCGGATGAGACCGTGTTTATAAACCGAGGTCCCGTGTTGCAGTAGGTGCTGTCACGAAAAAGATCCCTCACTGCTCAATGGCCGTAAGTGCCGAGTATAGGACAAAATTTGCAGCTCTCCACCGGCAAGTGGTGGCGTCTCCATACGAGTGAAAAAATTCTCGAGAGGGACGTTAATAAACATTCAAACAAAAACAATGGGACTATGACGAGTTGTTGTGGGATGCGCAATCTATGACGTGTTGTTGTTTTTCAACAGGATATGTGAAAACATAGAATGTTTTCATTACATGAAAATATTTACTCATCTATATAAAGGCAATATTAAAGTAAATTTCCATTTTTTAAGAAACACATATATTGTTTATGTCAAGAGATCTCTATATTGATATTGTAAATAGTTCTCTTAGAATCTAAAGAACACGCAGCCCATGGGGCTTAACGGTCACCTCAGTAAACACAAAATTCACTGATAGTTGTAGTGGACTTGGAGGTATCAGGCACAAATTGCCATGCTACCTCCAGTCACGTGGTGCACTGCACACATTATGTGACATGTACCCGCATTCCTTCTGTTTTTGAAAGTCCTGATATCGTATTGTTTATAGGCGACTACTAGCTATATAAAGGTGCGGATTTTATAATATGGTGTTGTTTTTGTTTCCGCCATCACAGTTTATATATGTAGATTATAAAAAAAAAAACTATATTGGCGCTGTGACCCAGGGTGTTTTTATTTGGATATTTTACTAGAAAAAGTCTTAAAATAAAACAAATAGAATTAAGTTTAGATGATACAAACTTTTATCAAAAATCTTGAAAATAATAACTGAAGTCATGTTAATATAAGTAAAATGAATAGGTTTAACCTCATAGATTTTAATTTTTCATTCAAAATATCACAATATTGCGATTTCAATTGATAAAAAGTTGTATACATTCGTGTAACAGGTTTAATCGTGAGGAATCGTTCGTGTAACGTGATCGTTCGTGTATGTTGTCAACAATAACGTTGCAGCCACTGTACCTGGAGTAAATCCCCAGAAAAGAGCGATAGTGAAGATTTCAAATCACTGGGAACTTACACCAAAGAAGTCATGTGTATTCAATGAAATTAAATTGCATCCGGGGCGACAGAGGAAAACATTCCTATACTTGGGCCATACATCTCCATACTTACCAAATGGGAAATACCTTGTTAATGGAAAGAATTAGCCATGCATTTCTATACATCAGGATGCTTCCTTCACATTATTTAAAATTCTTTAATGCTGCAGGACTTGGAATTCTTTCCTTAGAAAAAAAGATGCATTTTCAAAATGTTTAAACAATTTATACAAGAAGAATACGAGGATTCATGTACGACTGCTATTTTAGGAGTTGGGTTATATGAAAACTTGGATGAAATAGACATAATAACATGCACGCCATGGATAGAGAAAAAATGAACAAGACACTAGTGTTGCCATGTGGGAAAGATCCCATAAAGCACTTAATTGTGCTCATGTCACACAGGCAGAGGAACCTATTTTATAAAGACACAAGATAGTTGGAACAAAGAATATTTATGAAAATTTTGATAATAGGGATTTATCTATGAATGAACATACCCACTATAGGAATATGGCCATCAATACATTTGTGAGGGAACGAGAACATGGATTTACATGTAATGAAAGTGATCTTTGGCATGGCATGAAGAGTGTTAAAAAGCCTTGATTGCTATTTTAACTGGACCAAGATACAAGGAAGGAAATACCTGGTCTGAAAAATTGATTAAGTGGAACCAGTAGCAACACATTTTTACTGGGCAACCAAGCACTGTTGTGGTAATTCTACTACTTTGAGAACTTTGTTGAACCACAAACAATGTCACTCCAGCTCTAGATGTAAACAGGATCCAAATTATGAACCTTAAAAGGTTGTAATTGAAAACCCAGTGGCAGTTAAATTATTGAGAAGTGCCATTACATGCATAAATTCCACTGTTAATCTCTATTTTTGGAGTAACACTGACTGAATCCACTGAAGCACTTTATTATCATCACTTGACCTCAGTCACATAAACAACCACCTCACCAAAAACAATCTCTACACACAGAAGAGTTCCCCACCAAGAGTTATCTCTCTTAGTGTATTAACACAATATAAAAATATATATTAACATTAATTACAATTTCCTTTTTTTTTTTTTTTTTTGAACAAAATTTGATAAAGAAGTTAATAAAGAAATTTTACCTATCAATGAATATGTTTTGTTCATATTTACATGTAATTACTTTGACAGTGATGACCTTCATTGGATTAGACTATCCTCGGGACATCAGGGGATTATTCTGCCCCTTTACATCTAGAGATGCATTTGAACATACAATGTCTATCACAAAAATTCATACGAATTCTTCTGGTAACTTCCCCGTCTGTAGAATTTTAAGCAGCTCCATTCCATTTGCTCCACGCTTGGTCATACAATTGGCTAGCTGCACTTTTCCTGGACACCATTTCACATGTACATTACTGTTATTCTTTATTTCACTAATTGCTGCTATGTCAATTCGAAGGCGCTTGTCATCCACCATTCTTGTAGACTGTAATGCCTCGAAAACACTTTTGTTGTCAATGAATGCTGTAATTGGTATTTTATCTGCTTCCAATGTACAGATCTCCTCTAGCATTTTCCTGTAATACAATGCAGACTCAAGGCCCTCTTGCAAACTTAAAGCTTCTGCCGCAATTGTTGAACGAACAACTCTCTTTATTTTGTTGGCCTGCCAATGAATAGGACAACAGTTTCCAACGCGGTCTTTGAACCACAAAATTTGACCTCCAGTACTTCCTTTCCCCTCGTTTATATTTGCCAGCGCTGCATCTGAGAAAACAAAAATCTCCCAGTCTTTTTCAGCTGACCCATGTAGAGAAGGGAAAATCTGGATTGGTATTATGTCTTTCAGTTTCCCAATAGCTTTTATAGCTCTTAGTATGTCTGCCACTGTTGCAGTTTTCAATTTTGTACTTAGATCAACTAATTCAAATGCTAAATATGGTCGTGAACCTTGCACTGCCCAATTGAGTTGTCCGATTAATTTACGATATAAAGTTTGTTCTTCCATAGTAAGTTGTTCATGTTTCTGCATTGCTCTTTTAGGATCAAGGTGGGGGTGATCCAATTTCTCCATAAACTTTTAGTGATCTACAGTAATACCATTTTCATTCTGTTTTATGTGGAATCCAATGTAATGAAAATCTTGTTCCTCAACTTTACCAGCTAGAAATCTCTGTTTTAGTTTACACAACAAATCCTCAAATTCCCTTTCTCCGGCATGTAGAAAATCATCAACATGACAGCATACCATCCCTATCAGAATTTTTCCATTTTCTTTAGTGAACATAGCAGGGTCCATTTTTGATTGACTGCATCCTAGTTTAAGCAGCTCATCTCGCACACTCATGTAAAACTGACGAGCACCATCTTTTAAGCCGTATAGTCCATGCTTTAGCTTCCATATAAAACCAACTGGTGTGTTACTTTCATAGGGAGGTTTAATGAACACTTCCCTTTGTATTGTATTCCCTTGCAGAAATGCAGACTTTATGTCTGTAGTTTTTACTATCCATCTTTTGCTAGCTGCCACAGTGAGAAATGTCCTGATAGCCCCTTTACCTATTGTTGGACTATCTGAAGGAATAAAAGAATGTTCCTCAAACCCTCGTGCAACTAACCTAGCTCTTGTATTACTGTCTTTGCCAGTTATTACCCATCTGGTTGATATTGTATTCTGTCCATGGTTCTCTACTTCATCATATGTGTTGAAATGACGCAGTTTGTCTAGTTCTGTTTGTTTGGCATTTTCAATAAACATATCACTGGTACCATGAGACGCTTCACTGCATGTGTCGAAGTGGGCTAAGTTTGCTTCTTCTGGGTTGACAGTTTTCCACTCCACAATATCTAGATCAAGACTTTTATCTTCATTTTCAACACTGTTTCTAACATTATACCAAGAAGGGTACCTTCCTGTCGCTTTTCCAGCTCTTCCCAGTACTGTTGCCTCAGTCCATTCCTCTGAGTTTGGTAGCTTGTACTTGATCCTGTCATGTTTCTTTGGTCGCTGTCTCTGGTCAGGTCGTGGATCTATAGCTACTTCCTGGTTAAGTTGCTCTGGTGCCTGACTAAGTGTTTCTGAAACAGTACTTGGAAAGTCGGTCTTTGTTCTCATAGCAACATCCTCACTGTTTTTATTTTCACACGGTTTCTCTAAACTGTCTTCACTCAGATTCATTTCTGTCTGATCTTGTGTAATTTTACACAGTCTGTTAGGGAATACTCTCACAAAGACACCCCCATGCCTCACAAACACAACTTTTCCGTCTTGAAATACCACCTTTCCAGGTCCTAACCAGCGCTCTCGACCCTCTCTTTTGTAAAACACCAAATCACCATTGTCGTATGTTACTTCTGCTGCTCTAACTTTGGAATGCAGTGCTCTTCGTATTCTTTCATCTGCTTCACTTTGAACAAAGGCACGTCTTGCTTCATGCAGGGTGTTCAAATGCCTAGCCAGTGTCTCAGAACTTGTACTTCCTTCCAGGGCAGGCAAATCTGCTTTCATGATGTTTGGCAAATTTGGATTCTGTCCAAATATTAACTGATGGCTGCTAAAACCATTCCATATCTGTAATGAGTTTCTTGCCATATTTGCCCATGCAAGAAGTGTTTCAATATTAACAGCTTTGTTTTCAGCTTCAAGTTTGAGCAGCATCATATCTGTTACAGCATGAACACGTTCACAAAGTCCATTTTGAAAAGGGCTCATTCCTGCTGTTGTGCATAAACGAATGTTGAGAATAGATGCTATTTCTCGCATTTCATCTGAACTAAATTCTCCACCATTGTCAGTCATCAAGGCTCCCATTACTCCAAAAACTCCAACCCAGTTTTTCATCATAGCATCAATGACAGCTTTTGGCTTCTTTCGCTGTATGAAGACAGAGACTGTATATCTAGACCACATGTCTATCATGTGTAATATCCAGCGACCCTTATACTGTTTGAGGTCCATCGCAACTTTCTCATTGAATTCCTTTGCCATTGGCATTGCTACTACCGGTCTTGGTGGTGTCTTTGCGTATGCTTTACAAAGGTCACATTTTTGTTCTATTTCCAACAGGTGTTCCTCAAACTCTTCCTTCCATACTCCTGCATCTTGTAACAAAGCCACAAGTCTCTTTTTCGGGGGGTGTGCAAACTGCCGATGAAGTTTCAAAAGAGCAGACTTGAGTTTTTCAGGCTCCAATTCTTCAAGCTGAACTGAGTTCACCTCTTCTATAGGTACAGTCTCTGATTTGTCAATTGGTATACAATAATGGCCAGATGTAGTTAAATTAAGTGCCACATATTGTCCCATAATGACAGCAGTATCCTTCTCCAAATCCAGTTTTACCCCTGCTTTTTTCATTGCAGTTCTGGAAAGCAGTAAAGGGATGTCAGAATCAACCACATCTGTTTTGACTGTAACAGGTTTACCAACCATACTGACTGGTAATTCATATTCTCCTTCAGATTTCAATCTTGTTCCACCACCAAATTTGAAGACTTTATGCCCCTCGCGTCTCAAGACTTTCCCACGATCACTTTCCTTCAGTGAGCTAAGGTAACTTTGTAGCCATGTTCTTCCACATACGGTGCTGCTGCATGCACTATCAAGTACTGCACAGTTTCGTGCTTCTGTCCCAAGTTGGCTGATTTCATTTTTATGGTATCCCGTAAACAAAACTGCATGCTCTGTTAACGACTCTTCCTCTGTTATGTGTACTTTAGATATGTTTTCCCAACTGTCTGGACATTTTGCCACGAGATGCCTGAATGATCCACAAGATCTGCATGTCATAATTTTTCCATCTGCACCTTGTGGGTTGAGATTTTTAGTCCCACGCTGTGATGAGAAAAATTCTGAACCTCTGCCACCACCCCTACTGTAGTTAAAGCGCCCACCTCGCCGATATCCATAATTGCCACCTCTTCGTACATAGCCCGCAGCCAATAAAACGTCTTCATTTTCTGCTAAAAATGCTGGTTCTAGTTTTATACTCTTGTTGTCACACTGTGTATGTCCTCCTTCACCCATGAACTTTTTTAACGACTTCTTTGCTTCTTCATATAATGTGGCCTTATTTTCATAATTCATTCCAGTCAAAACTAACATTTTTTGCTCTTTTGTGATGTTTGCTTTTCTCAAAAGTTTAAAAGCTAATATTTCTGAAGGAAGTGTCATTTTCTTTTTCTCAATTTTTCTGTACTTACTGTCAAATATTGCTATGAACTCATTCATTGATTGTCCTTCACTTCTATGAAGGTCCTCAATTTCCTCGAACTTTTCCAAACTGTCTGCTAGGTCATCTTTAGCAAGGTGTTTATCAAGAAAGTCAAGAAGGGTTTTAAAACCTGTTTCCTTTTTTAAATCTTCAAGCTTGATTTGGTCAAAAACTTTCTCACGAATCTTACTGTCATCTTCCTCTGGAAGTGTAAGTGCAACAGCAATGCCTTTCTTCTCTTTTGCAAGTTCTGTTATTTCACTCCAAGCCAATAACTCATGTCTGTATAGTTCATAAGGCTTAGATTTGGATTTGAACACTGGTGGATTGATCTTGGTCGCCATATTGGATTCACTGTTTCCCTCCTTTTTTTCCCCCGATTCACCCTGTCTATACTTCTTCTGACACAGTTCACTGCCTTTCACTCGACACTGGGGTTGATTTTACGCTCTGCTACCACTTGTTAATCTCTATTTTTGGAGTAACACTGACTGAATCCACAAAGCACTTTATTATCATCACTTGACCTCAGTCACATAAACAACCACCTCACCAAAAACAATCTCTACACACAGAAGAGTTCCCCACCAAGAGTTATCTCTCTTAGTGTATTAACACAATATAAAAATATATATTAACATCCACTATATACTAATATGAGACTCCGCATCATTCTAATTTAGGAAAAGATACATGCTTTGAGTTAAGTTTCAATAACGCATAAAATATTTATCAAGACAAAAGAATAGCAGTTGGAAGTGAACAATATAAAGTGCGTGCTCTCCTTCGTACTTTGCATTGGAATGAAAATGTAAACCGAGAATATACTTCTATTTCATTTAACGCTGACCCAAAAGACCCTAGAAGACTGAAGGGAAAACAGAACTACAAATAGAAAACATTTAATTTCAGAAATAATATATGGATGCGCTATATCAACAAGTGTACTAAAAAAATTCAAAGAACTGCGGTCCCCCGCTTTCGGTGTCTTAGTGGAGGGATGCCATTATTTAAAATATGGCATATTGTAACTGTCTTTTTTGTGTGTCCTGTCTTGTCTGTGCATTATATATATATATATATATATAAAACAAACATGTCTTATTGAATTAATAACAGATATGGCAAAAATTAAAGCTTCAAAAAACTGCATCAAACTTCATGATCAGCATCATAGAGTCAAATATTATAATGAAGGCCGAAAGGTCTTGTCACAAGAAAAAGCACATGTGAAAAAAAAATTCAGTAACAAGAGTATACAGTAAGAAAGGTCTGGAAACAGGTAACGAACATGTAAAATGTAAATGCTATATCTTCTCTCAATCAAAAGTTATTAGCAGTGTTAAAATTTTTGAAAAGTAGGTCAAGCTTTAAGGTCAAGGGATTAAAAATCATAGTACATTTGGAAATGCTTGACACAGGTAATACCCGAAAATGAATCCCCCATCTTCGCTCCTTCAAAAGTTAGCAACAATGATGAAGTGTTTGACTAGAAATATGTCCATAGGACATGAATGCCCCGCCGAGGGTATATTAGTAATGCAACATTTTAACACAAATTGAGAAAAGTGAGGTCAAGGTCAAAGGAAAGGTCAAGGTCAAAAAATGTTTATGCAATTGAATAGCTCTCATCAGTATATATCAGCATATGTTTCATTAAAACTGAGTTAAACACTAATTTAAGAAAAGTGAGGTCAAGGTCAAAAGAAAGGTCAAAGTCAAAAAATGTTGATGCAGTTGAATAGCTTACATCAGTATGTATCAACATCTGGCTCCGGGGCCATAAAATTTAGACGAGCTTATTTTTGATCTCAGTTTCACTTTTACCAAAGGAATTAATAGAAGAAAAGTGAGACTGAGATCAAAAGTGAGCTTGTCTAAGTTTTATGGCCCCGGGGCCTGAAGTTTGATTACACTATCTTGAATGGTATCTTCAAAACTGTGCTAAACAACTAATTTAAGAAAAGTGAGCTCAAGGTCAAAAGAAAGGTCAAGGTCAAAAAATGTTGATGCAGTTGCATAGATCTCATCAATATCTATCAGCATATGAAGTTTGATAAAAAAATATCTTGGATAGTTTCTTTGAAACTGAGCTTTGAACAGAGCGAAACGCAAAGTGGGATGGAAGACGGACATGACAAACACTATATGACCCGGCCATATTCATGGCGGGGGATAAAAAATGGGTCAAACTTGACGGTCAAGGTCACGGTGTCAACTATCATAGCACATTCGAAAATATTTTGACACAGTTAATGCACTTGTCAAATATGAAAGCCCTATCATATGTCATTCAAAAGAAATCACCAAAGTTTTTTGTTAAAGAATTAGTAATTTTTTTAAATATCAAGTCAAACATTAAGGTCAATGTCAAGGAGTCAAAAGTCATAGCATGCTCAGATACTTCTTTTTTATGGTAAGGCACATGTCAAATATGAAACCATTTTCAATTCTATTCTCAATCAAAAGTTTGTTTGTTTGTTTGTTTGTTTGTATGTTGTTTAACGTCCCTCTCGAGAATTTTTCACTCATATGGAGACGCCACCACTTGCCGGTGGAGAGCTGCAAATTTTGTACTATACTCGGCACTTACGGCCATTGAGCAGTGAGGGATCTTTTTCGTGCCAGCACCTACTGCGACACGGGACCTCGGTTTATACGGTCTCATCCGAAGGACCAGTCTCCACGTCCCACAGTGGGATTCGAACCCGAACTCCTTACTCCACGACTCTTAAAGCAGACGCTCTAACCACTGCGCCACGCGGGCGACTCAATGAAAAGTCATACGTAAAGATATAAACTTGGAAAGGAAGGTCAAATTTCAAGGTCATGGGATCAAGAGGGTCAAAAACCATAGTATGTTTGGAAAGGTCTTGTCAAAGATAATGCACATGTCAAATATGAAAGCTCTATCTCTTCTCAATCAAAAGTTATAAGCACAGATAAAATTTCTGAGAAGTAGGTCAAACTTCAAGGTCAAGGGGTCAAAAATCATAGTATTTTTGGAAATATCTTCTCGTAGATAATATACATATTTAATATGAAAGCCCTATCTTTTCTCATTCAAAAGTTATGACCAATTTAAAGCAATGTTTAAAATTTTGAAAAGCAGGTCAGAAGGCAAGGTCACGGGGTTAAAATTCATGGTATACTTGGAGAGGTCTTGCCACAGGTAATGTACAGGTGGAATATGAAAGCTCCATCTCTTCTCGTTCAAAAGTTATGACCAAGGTTAAAGGTTTTGTCACAGACAGATTGACAAACAGACGAATGCGATTTACTTTCCCCTCGCTTTCGCGAAAGCGGCGGACAACAAAGTGCAGAGTTTTATTTCCACTTTCTGTATACATGTAACATGTGCTTGTGCTATGTTGGTATCTATTTGTAGCTTAGCTCTGTAGTCTTATTAGTTGAAAGTGTGACCTGCACCCTTATATACTTAATTGCTGTCCCTGTGGATATTTAATAGGTCGGCTCCGGCCTTCAACATGAATAACTATAACTAATACTTTATCTCAAACTTAATTCTCGTAATATGGAAATGTCGTTTGATGGATTGTGATGTGGGAAATAATTGTACTTTTTTTCGGCTCCTTCTTTTGTTAGTTTGTATGTTGTTTAACGCCCCTCTCGAGAATTTTTCACTCGTATGGAGACGCCATCACTTGCCGTTGGACAGCTGCAAATTTTGTCCGATAGTCGGCACTTACGGCCATTGAGCAATGAGGGATCTTTTTCGTAACAGCGCCTACTGCGACACGGGACCTCGGTTTATACTGTCTCATCCGAAGAACCGGTCTCCACGTCCCACAGTGGGGTCAACTCCTTACTCCGCGACTCTACAGCAGACGCTCTAACCACTGCGCCACGCGGGCAACTCGGATCCTTTTTAAATAAATTTTAATTACCTACCTACCTATCTAGTCCTTGTTACGCCCGTGGGCACATAGGGCAAGGGCTAGATTTTTCCACTTCCCTCTATCTTGAGCATTTTTTTTCAGTTCTCCCCAAGTTAGTTTGTGCTCTCTCATCTCCTTTTCCACAGTCCTTCACCAGGTGTTATTTGACTGATCAGGTTACCTCTTCCCTTCTGGTGTCCATCTAAGAGCTACTTTAGTGATGTTGTTGGCTGGTTTTCTTAACACATGCCTTATCCATCGCCATCTCCGTTTTGTCAATAAAGTTCTCATATCTTTCTTATGGAGTTCCACATTGGTAATTTTACATGGCCAGAAAATCCTCATCATCTTTCTGAGGCATCCGTTGTGGAAACTAGAAAGTCTGCATGTCTCCTTCTGTCATTCTCCAGCATTCTGCCCCATAGAGTAGGACAGAGAGAACGCAGCTGTTAGAGATTCTTATTTTTGTCCTAATTGTCATTTGTTTTTCGAGATGCACTTGAGGCTGATGAGGGCACCCCTAGCCCTACTTAGTCTGGCCTTTATATCTTTGTCCGCACCCAATCTGATGTTTCTATGCTGCCAAGATAGGTAAATGTTGTGTTGCTCAGTTTATTTCCATGTACCTGTATTCTTTCTGGTTGTTTGGTGTTTAATGACATAACTAAAGTTTTCTTGGTATTGATCTTCTGTCCAAATTTTTCTGCATTACTCTTTAATTTTGATGTTTTACTTTGCATATGCTTTTCTAGATGTGACAGTAGGGCCAAGTCATCTGCGTAGTCTAGGTCTTCAAAACTGGTAAAAAGAGTCCATCTTATTCCTGTGTTGTCGCCACTATGTCCTGAGTCCTGCCCACTAGATGCGTTCATTACCAGATGCTGGTCAGTAGAGTGGTCAGCACATTCTTGCACAATGTCCGATTAATTAGAGGTACACATAAGTTTCTATACCTGACCCTCTCGGTGGTGTAGATAATTAGTTCACGGTAGTAGTGTCTTTTAGTAATTAGTATCTTAGGATGAAAGCGCAGTTAAGTATCAACAGAACATAAACACAATCTTTATAAGAAAATAAGGTTAATACATTTATGAAAATATACTGAATAGTATTTCACAATAATAATTAATACTTTTTACATTTAAATTTATACTGCCATTGTGTTACACAATACTCGCCGAGATAAAACGCCGAATACACGAGTGACCAGCTGCAGAGAGCACCTGTTAGGTATCGCCGCGCTCTAGTCAGCAGACGGAAACCAAAACCTTTGAAAACGCCGCCTGTACGTCCACCTGTCGCAGACACCAGACTTCAGTCATCAGCCGCCAGATTCCGATTCTGAGGGACGACCGGAGATTGAGACGCCCCAAATTCTCCGACCCAGACAACCAGGCACGGAAGAATTATAAAAAAGACCGCTTCGTATCAGAGACAATCATTAGAGATATGCGTTGTGATATATTTGGACGAAAATTTTCATGAACCAGCAATTTAAATTTACACGTAAAAGAACAACATGCTTCTGGCTCCTGATCTTGAGTGCTTAAAATGTAGTTTTTGCCAGCGGACATTTACCAGAATTTTTAATTTACGCAGACATTACAGAAGGCGCGTAAACCGGTATATGTGCTAAGCGACCTGTACGAAACCATTTCCTCGGATGAGGAAAAATTCACATTCACAGAGAGCAACAGAGGGGGATCAAACCGAAAAGCCACCACAAAGTGAACTGGATTTTTTTAGAGGATATTTCGTTGGATTCTTGTGACATTCCGTTTGTGACTTTGTGACTTGTTAGAGACCGAGAGCCAACTCGGTTCGAGGAGGAGGGCATAGACGAACGACACGGTGAGGGACAGATTGAGACACCTGAGAGTTGCGTGAACTGCGAGACCATGTCCGAGAGTGAGGATATAGTGATATTGACTACAGAAACAACAATATGTCACAAACCAAATCAACCATTTGTATTGTTCTAAATAAAGTGACAACTTTTCCTGATGGAAAAAATGAAGTGTGTAGAGATTCGCAAATACTATATTCTGAAGACATTGATCCGGAAAATGTTGACTTTAATAGCGTCGCAAACGAAGTGTTTTAGGAAGTAAAAGAACATTTCCGTGAGGGAAAACACGAGTGATGGAGACTTTTCTGCGTAAAAGTGACTTTGTAAATAGCAGCTTGTATATATTATTTTTTTAAAATTGTTTATATGATACAATAGAATAGCACTGATTACATTTTTATTTACATTTGTCTTTTCTACGGAACCAAAAGCTAGGAAGGGGGAAATTGTAAAGTCTTTATATATTAATATTTATAATAATTTTCTATAATTAGTCTTAGTTATTTCATTTAGCGCCCTAAGTTAGATTGTTAAGTAAAATGTTTATTTATAGTATAAATACCCGTTGCTCCTTGTGAACAGCCGTTGAGTAAGTTATGTACCTGATCTCGATAAGAGCATTGCTCTTCGTGAGCAACCTACTTTACATACACATACTCCTACCGGGAAGAGCCTCTCCCAAATTACAGTAATCCGCGGTAGGTAGAAGCCCAGGAAATTTCCCGGGAGCCGCGGACTTCAATCCCACATGGCCCGCGTAGTCGGGAATAGTCGGGCTAAGAACTGGGTAGTAGGAGAGATTGGTCTTGCTTACTCCAGGCCAACGAACCAGAGGTTAATTTTTTTTATATTAGCGGAATTTTTCCACCACGTGAGTTTTAGCACTAGTATGATCTTAGTTCTTCGGGGACACACACAGATACAACATCGCTCGATTGTGATGTGGAAATGTCGATTGATGGATTGATTGTACTTTTTTCCGGCTCCTGTTTAAATAAATTTTGATTGTAATTGATAAATAGCTGAATATTTTTAAGGGGGGGGGGGGTGTCAATAGTTTTATTATTACATTACGAAGTTTTAGAAGATAAAGCAACCCGGAGAAGGATAAATGCTACGCAACAGACGCATGTTAGTTTTGCCGCAATTTTCTCAGTATTGGCCCTCAAAAAGGACTTTCTCAATGTTGACCACCAGAAAGACATTTAGCCTCATACACACCCAAAAGTGAACACCTTTAAATACGAGCCATTTCCATCAATCTACCAACAGTCGAATAATTACAATTCAGCTTTTATGACATAATGGCACAGAGGTATCTTGACATTCTGCAAGTTTATATTTTTTATTTCAATTTTAAAATTTTGTAAACCTTATAATATATGTATTTAGAATATTCTTTTTTCGATCTTTTGTGATCATCTTTGATAATATATTATAAATACGCCATTGTATTTTGTTATACTTTTTAAACATTAATTTTGGGTTTAAAAAATTGTTAAGGTTATATCACCTGTTTTTTCAAAGGGATCAGGAAAACGCTAGAACATTCAAAGATTTTGAAGATGAATAGACTGCTTTAGGAGAACTTTTTCTTCATGTTTTTCAACCAGGGTTTATATCTTTTAAAACGTTGAATGAAATGAAAATTGTGTATAAATTCTACGAAAATTAAATTACAATATTTTTTTTAAAATAAGAGATATACTACCATGCTATATTACTATTTAAAATGACTTACAAATATCTATACTTACAATAAACAAATGTTGCAAATAAACTCGGAAACGGGTTCACCACAGTTCTTACTTACTCCTCCAACAATACACTAAATACAAGATGATGTCCGTAAACTATATTCAGATCTCACTCGCGTAGTAAGTATCGTACATTAAATTAAAAGTCTACTTTTATTTTCTATAAACAGCCATGAAATAGCGAAAACGTGAGTACGGTGGCGTTTCCGGTTGGCGGATCTAATTTTATTGACAATTTTTAACGAGACTGACAACAATCAATCGTTAACTATTTCATAAAACGTCATCACTGAATTATTCGATCAATCATTTGAATAAATACAAAAGAAATAAGTTGTGATAACCGATTAAAAATGAAAATGTGCAAATTATTCTCATCATTCACCGATCTTAATATTGACGGGAGCCTCTAGAACATCATATAGCATTAAGCCTGATGTTCAAAAAGAAAACGAGGTGATAATAAAACAAGAGGCCCATGGGCCACAAGGCTCACCCGAGTCAATAAGATCCTGTTAATCTTCATCAGCAGATTTCTTCTCCTATATATTCATATGTTTGATCGCCTGTTCTAGGCATATCCTACCGCCAGGTGCCACGTTTTGAATGATACTGAATCTTAACTTTCTGAAGATGCTTCTATATTCATATAATTAATCATGGTTTTGCTGTTCTTCAAAACGGAATTTTAAAGGTGTCTGCAACCCTACCCGGTGGGAGGGGGGTCATGATTTGAAAAAACTTATATCTACACTACCTGATGATGCTTCCATATCCATATGACAAACCATGGCTCTGTTGTTCTTGAGAATGAGATTTTTAAAGATATTTCCTATATATGTTCTTTTGTAAAACTTTGATCCCCCATTATGCCCCCAATCTACTACTGGAGGGTGCCTTGAACAAACTTGAATCTACAATGCTTGGGGAGGCTTCCATATCGATATGACTAATCATGGCTTTCCCGTTCTTGCAAAGATTTTTTAAAGATTGTTCCTATATATTCCTATGTAAAACTCTGATCCCCAGTACTGGCCCTACCCCCGGGGATCATGATTTGAACAAACTTCAATTTACACTACCTGAGGGTGATTCCATATCAATATGACTCATTGTGCCTTTGTTGTTCTTGAGAAGAAGATTTTTAAAGCTTTTTCCTATATATTCCTATGTAAAACTCTGATCCCCCATTGTGGCCCCACCCTACCTCCGGGGGTCATGATTTGGATAAATTTGAATCTACACTACCTGAGGATGATTCCATATCAATATGACTAAGCATTGTTTTGTTGTTTTTGAGAAGAACATTTTTAAAGATTATTTTACTATATATCCCTATGTAAAACTTTGATCCCTCATTGTGGCCCCACCCTACCCCAGGGGGTTATGATTTTAACAAACTTGAATTTACACTATGTTATGAAGGTTTCACATACGTTTCAACTTTTTCAGCCCAGTGGTTCTTGAGAAGATTTTTAAAAGATCCCACCAAATTTTCATTAATTCTTAATTATCTCCCCTTGAAACAGGGCATGGCCCTTCATTTAAACAAACATGAATTATCTTTACCCAAGGATGTTTTATGGAAAGTTTGGTTGAAATTAGCCGAGTGGTTCTAGAGAAGAAATCGAAAATGTGAAAAGTTTACAGACAGACTGACAGCTAGACAGACAGACAGACGACGGAAAAAAATGTGATCAGAAAAGCTCCTGTGAGCTTTCAGCTCAGGTGAACTAAAAAGCTTTTGAGAGAATGTTCATTGAAATAATTGTAAATCATTGATAACACTAAGTTGTAAATATATCTATATATCAAAAGACTATTATATACGACGGTTGTTCGGAAAGTTCGTGGACAACTGTCATAACTCTTTTATTGAACGTCATATTATAGCCAAATCTGGAAGAAATCTTTCTACAGTAAATTCAAATGATATGTATTTTTTTTTTTTTTGAATATCGTGGTTTAATTTACACTTATCTAGACTTTTAAAATGCGAAAATCGGATCACGGAGCAGGTCAGAATTTGGTAATTTACAATCAAGACATTAAATAATGTCTGAAGTCATATCTTCTGTAAAATGACACAAAAACGGAAAAAATTTACACGTTCAAATTAAGAATTGTTTCATCGTTTCTGATTCCAAATTATGTCTACTGGAACAATTGTTAGCAAAATAGATTTCACGTCATAGAGAAACGTATTCAGTCAGTGCACTGGTATTGGGCAATACTGTGTGAAATGTATAGGGAGAGTATTTTTGAGAACCTCATGTCGGTATGTTTTTGACGTGACAGTGTTGTTGAGTTTGCGCCGTGGTTACAAAACGTGTTGATTTTAAAATCAAATAACATGAATTCTATTAAATCACATGAAATGAAATTTCACACTAACACAAAATAAATATTTTTACATATGATAATGTGCTCATTTTAAATTTCTTGAAGATAGTATAACGAAAATTGGCATAGTCCACGAACTTCCCGAACAACCCTCGTATATATGTAGTAGGTTTTCCTAATACATTTATCGGTAAAATTTGTATGTATTCCTTACTGAGAGCATCGTGGCAACGAAACCAAGTACAATCTGTACTTCGTAATAAACTTGCTTACATGAAAAGAGAAAATAATTGAATAAGGTATTGTTCAAATACAATGAAAGCTGTAAAATTTTGTGCTTTAATCGGTACATTTCAGGGTTTTTTAATCTGAATACAGTACTTTGTATCATGATTGATTGTATGTTGTTTAACGTCCCATTCGAGAATTTTTCACTCATATAGAGACGTCACTATATACCGGTGAAGGGCTTCAAATTTTGACCTTTACTCGACACTCAGGGCCATTGAGCAGTGAGGGATCTTTATCATGCCAACGCCTGCCGTGACACGGGGCCTCGGTTTTTAAGGTCTCATCCGAAGGACCCGCAACTTTCACTTCAAAGTGCCGAGCGCATGGCGAAGGAAGTAGTAAGGGGTATAGTCTGGGGTCTATTTGGGGTCACCCATCCCATGAAGCCGTCTGGGATCAATGACGACACGGCCCATCCCATAAAACCGTCTGAGGTCACACATTCCATTAAACCGTTTGGGGTCACCCCATCCCATCAAACCGTTTTGGGTCACCCATCCCATCAAAAACCGTCTAGGGTCACATGTATAATCACTAACCACTCCCAAAGCCGTCTGACGATACATATAAGGAGAAGAGACTAAAATATATAATTATTCTTTATAAAACAGCAAAATGGATGATTATTGGAGCAGTGAGGATATTCTATGCAATGATGAGATAAACTTTAGAAACTTTCTGAAGGGGGGAGCCATTGTCAAAAAACGGATTGATAAGTATATTGCAGATAATGGAGATTACCGGTCCTGTTACTTTTGTAAAAAGAAATATTCTTTGAGAACGAAATTTGTACACGAGAAACATTGTTTGGTGAAACTGGCCAAGGAATCAAAAATCGATCCACTGAAGATGGCAACCTTTTGCTTGCGCGCATGTGAACTTGAAGACGTGTCTTTGGAGGAACCAATGCAGTTCTCAGAAGTCCTGAAAACTATCATGGCCGACCATGTACCGTACAGCATCATGAAAGACGCTCATTACGAATCTTATATTGAAAGTTACTGCAACGGTACGATGACTTTCTTGTGGCCTGATGGAACTTTGCGACACGAAGAGTATTCGGGCGATTGGAGGCCCAGTGAACAACAAATAAGTGCATAGACTTGGGCATCTCGTCATATTCATGATTAGTTGGAATAAATAAATTGAAGGAAGAGTGAATATTAGTATTTTAGATCGATCTCTCTCTGTGAACAGACACTCCATTAGTGAGACAAAATGAAACCAATGCAAAGGAAAATTCAATTTAATAATCGTGTACATATAGTTGCAATTCCTTATGAAGAACGGAAAGGAATATGGATGTTAATATGCTGTTGACAGGGCTCATTTTAAAAGAAAAAATTGATCAAGTCGAGAAGTTGTTGTCACCTATCCTACTTCAAAAACTAAATAACATCAAAATGTCTGCGGTTAAGTGTAATTAATATTTTAAAAAAAGTGAGTGACAAGGACTGTCGTGTATATAAACTGAGGTGTTTTTTGCGTAAGACATCATATCTTTTGCTAAAAATGGAAGGTCTGGCAATGGAAAGACAATTAAGAACAAAATTGCAATGGAACTGAATGTGTAGAAATTTTTTTTAACCAATCGAAAAGAAGAAGAGCTGCTGATGCACATTACACGTCTGATGAAATGCATTAGAAGCGCACTTGCTCTTAAAACACAAGTCAAAATTATGAAAAGATATTAAAGTGGGCGCTTCAGCTGGAGAAAACTTAAAGATCTAGTAGACGAGTTTAGGGAACTGTCAGAAAATATGGATTACAGTCTTCACTGGCTTATTCACAGGGTTCGACACTAACGGTGGACCGGCGGCCCGAGTCCACCAAAAAATTGGAAGGTCCACCAAATGTTCCGGACTAATGTAAATACTTATATGTATCCTTGTTTAAAAGAGTGTGCTAAAGTTTCAAGCACATGCAATGAGTAGTTGCTGAGAAGTTTGGTATGAAGAAAATTTGTTACAGACAGACGGACGGATGGCTAAACAGGAAGTTGATATCAGATTTGTACAAAAATAAATCTCGCCATATGGCATGCCCAGGCAAAGAGTGTGCTAAAATTTCAAGCATCTGCGATGAGGAGTTGCTGAGACAACTGTGACGAAAATCTGTTACGGACAGACGCGCACGGATAAACAGGAAGTTAACATCAGATTTGTGTAAAAATGAATCCCACTATATGGCATGCCTAGACAAAGACTGTGCTCAAATGTCAAGCATCTGCGATGAGTAGTTGCTGAGAAAACTGCGAAAATTTGTTGCGGACAGACGCACGGATAAACAGGAAGTTGACATCAGATTTGTACAAAAATGAATCCGGCCATATAGCATGCCAAGACAAAGAGTGTGCTAAAATTTCATGCACCTGCGATAGGTAGTTGCTGAGAAAACTGCGACGAAAATTTGTTGCGAACAGACGCACGGATAAACAGGAAGTTGACATCAGATTTGTACATCTGTGATGAGTAGTTGCTGAGAAAACTGCGACGAAAATTTGTTACGGACAGACACAGACAGACAGACACACAAGGGTAAAAAAGTATACCCCCCTCTCCTTCGGAGCGGGGGTATAAAAAGGAGGGTGTGCATGTCATATACAAAGAAAAAGAAACTAAAGCAAACTATGCTGAAAGAGTCATTCGTACCATGAAAAATCTATGTATCGTTATTTTCTGAAAAATAGAACATACCGTTATGTTGAAGTTTTACAAGATTTAGTGACTAGTTATAACCAGAGACCTCATAGATCTCTAGGGAGCAATCACCTGTAACTGTCACCAAGGAAAATGCAGATGAAGTGAGACTCATTTCCTATCTCAGTACGAGGAAAAAGAATCCTGTGAGCAAAAACAAATTGGAAAAAACAATCAAATCGTTTAGTATAAAGAAAAGGACTGAACCATTTTTTAAGTACAAAATAGGAGTAACGTACGTATTTCACAGCTTAAACATCCATTTGAAAGAGATTACCAGTAAAAATGGACTGAAGAGTATTTTAAAGTGTCTAATCGCTACAAGAGAGCTGGTATACCTGTGTACAAAATAAATGATTAAGCTGATGATCCAATAGAAGGCACTTTTTATGAATCGGAACTTCAAAAAGTCATGAAGTCGGGAGATATTCTGCATAGAGTGGAAACGGTGTTGAAAAACAGAAAACGCGGTAATACAAAGGAAGTGTACGTAAATGGGACGGATGGCCTAGTAAATTCTATTCGTGGATTCCCGAAAGTTCTCTAGAAAACACCAAATAAAAACAGTTTTTTTCAACGAATTATCATCAGTCAAGATGAGCCTTCGAATGGTGTTGAGGTCTACAGACAGCTACGAATATTTTGACAATAAACCCAATTGTTTTCGAGTTCACTTGAATAAACAAATTCAATTGGATGGATACTGGTAGTTGCTTTAACAGAATTTACTACAGAGAGATGGGATCCAGCCAAGAAAACTCCCGATGTGTACATATGCTGTGACATATGTGAGGAAACCATTGTTGGTGGCAAGGACGTACCCCTCTTACGACGAGTTTTTCTTGGAGAAAAACAGGAAAACAACATCCTCTACACGTTACCTTATTACCTTCCCGTAAAGATTTATCAATTACAACAGAACTGTATATATATAACAGATAGAGCAGGCAACTTAGTGTCATTCTTAGACGGACCGGTGAGCGCTACACTTCACTTTAAGAAATTCCCTTACGTTTTATAATGAATAGTCAGATGTACATTAGTGACCCTAAAATCTGGGAAGCTTTTTATAAAAACATGGCAGAGAAAAAGTTCAGCCCGTACAAATATAAACCAAAACGGATTGGAAGGGGTATGAGAAAACGAAAATCTTGCGTAATTCTCATTAGACCTCATTCACAGTTAGAATCTGTTAACCCTATTCCTCAAGTGACACCCGTGGCTGCCGTGGAAAAGAGAGTCAAATCGGAACATGTAAAGACGTTAAAGAAGGCGTTCCCTTTATCAAGGTCACCAAGGGTATAAAAAGACCATCGCAGCACTCCTCTGTCATTCCTACTAAAAAAATTGAAGACGTCAACATCGCACAAGAAGAGGAAGGGCAAGAAAATCAATTTTGTGACGAAAAAACCAGTCTCGAAAAAGAAAACAAACGGAAGATCTGAAAAGCGATATACATCTGGAGGAAAAAAGGCATCACAAAAGCCAAAAAAAACCCTCTAAGATCGATAGTTACAAGAACGTTTTTAAGCAGTGAAGATGGCCTTCTTAAGCAGTGATAATAAAGACATAGACCAGCCAATGGAGCTATCTCTCTCTGCTTCACCCACTAATCAAGTAGCAGTCGAATAAGTGTATGTTACTGAAGCCAGACCGATTTCCAGTATTGGAGTGTCAGATACCTCCATAGAAATAGTTGTATCGGGAGCGGAATATATCGATTTAAAAAGAAGTCGATTGTATGTAAAAGCCAGAAATTTAAAAGCGGATGGTTCCTCATTAGCGGCCAATGAGAAGACTGGAATTGTGAATCTACCATTGCAAAGCATGTTTTCTCGGATGTCTACTTAATAAGTTGGTTTCCTTTAATACGAATAATTATCCTTGGAAGGCATACCTGAAAACAGTCTTGTTTGGTGGAAAAGAGGAATTATCTTCCCAAAAGCAGTCCCAGCTGCTTTTTAAGGACGAAGGAAATTTGGGTGACGCGAACGCCTACAATGGTGGCAATGCTGGACTAGTCCTGCGCTATGGCTATACACAGGAAAGTAAAGTATTTGAACTGGAAGGTAACCTGATGGAAGATATTTTTTACATCGACAAATATCTGATCAATGGTGTAGATATCTACATCAAGCTTTTTAGATCTAGTGCACCTTTTGTAATGATGCCAGCACAGAGCACCCCGGCTTACAGACTGGAATTACTAGATGCCGTGTACAAAGTGGCCAAAGTGCGAATTAGATCCTGGTGTTTTATTGAACCACAGCAAGCAGATAGAATCTACCCCTGTAAAATACACCATCTCAAGAAATGAATTGAAAATGAACACCATTCTTAAAGGATCTACTGAATTTTACTGGGACAACATTTTTCCTCAGGCAGTACCCGACCGCATTGTTGTAGGATAGCTGTAAATGGGGATTACACAACTAATCCGTTTAATCTCGAGCATTTTGGTGTAACGGATGTAGGGATGTACGTAAACTGAGAAAGCGTCCGGGGAAGACCCTTAAAAACCGATTTCACGACAGGGCATTATTCATCAGTATATGCTCGACTGTTTGAGGCCTCTGGAAAATGGAGTCAAGACGCCGGTCTAGTAATTACTCGAGACAACCTTGGAAGTGGATATTCTCTGTTCGTCTTTACCATAGATCCCTGCGATTTTGGTGAAGAATATTTAAACCTGATTCGAAGAGGAAACACCAGACTCGAACTGAAGTTCAAACAAGCAACAGCAAAATCTGCCAACGTTTTGGTGTTTGCCACCTTTTCCTCTCTACTAGAAGTGGACAAGTCCCGGGACATCAATTACATTCAACCATGAATTCAAAACAGCTCCTCGATTTTGTGCACAATTGAATGAACCTGTCCTAAAACGATTTGTAAAAGGAGTATATGCCAATAATACTTTACCGGAAGTCGTGAAGCATTACCCTTGTGCCTTCATCATCAATACGCAACCTTTGCCATTTCCAGGAGAACATTGGGTCGCTGTAATCATACACAGTTCCTCGAAGGCCGACTTTTTCGACAGTCTAGGGAAACCACCTGGGAATTACCAAGAGATTGAAAACTTTATTAATAGGAATAGTGAATACTGTAACTTTAAATATAAACGACTTCAACCTTCCTATTCAGATTTGTGTGGGCTTTATGTACTTGTGTTTTTAATATATAGATTGTGTCTTAAAATGTCTTTGCCACATGTTTTTACTTTATTTTCTAGTAGCATTCAATTAAATGATGACGTTGTACGTAGTTTCATACATGAATTCTTGTATCAATAAACATGATATACCACATGGGTGAGTTCTTATAAATACTCGTTCAGTTTTACATGTCAATTCATTAGAGAATCAGCAGAGGAAAGGGAAACACAGAGCGAATGGTGGAAAACAAAATCGTTACTACCATTCTCCGTACCCACCACAATTTTAATTTGTGGTAGTACGCAAAGCGGAAAGACACATTTCACTCTTGCAAAATTCAGATGGCATTTTTCCACTTCTGTAGATAAAATCATCTATGCTTATTCTGAATATCAACCTATGTTTGACGAAATGATTGCAAACATACCGAGATTTATTCTTCATCAACGATTACCCTCAAAGGAAGATATAGAGCAGTATACAGAGCGTGTAAACCACACGATAGTGGTATTAGACGATCTTATGCTGCAAGTTGCGCAATCTCAAGATTGTGTACATCTATTTGCTGTGACTTCTCATTACCGTAACGTTACCACCGTGATGCTCTCTCAAAACTTGTACCCTCCTGGTAAATATGCCAGGACCATATCCCTGAACTGTCTAAGTGTGATTTTATTCAAGGATTACCGTGATTCCCGCCAGATCATTACCTTCGGATCACAAATATTACCAGGATATGTACTATTTTTCAAAGCAGCATACGAAGCTGCAACACGTCCAAATTTTGGCTATTTGCATGTGTGTTTAGAACCTACCCAGAACAAAGAGTACCAACTGCGATCTCACATCTTGCCTGGAGAGGACATGGTTATTTATCAACCCCTATAAATACCTGTACTTGATCACAATTTGTTCATATTGCAAAAATGAATCGAAGAATACGGAAGCAGAGAGCATGTATACATTTTATGCTAAGAGCAAACAGCACTTAACAGAAATTGATTGTTAAGTCTTTGACTAGTGAACAATACGATGTTATCAGCCTTGAATATCTACACGGGAATTTATCCTCTGACTAAGAAGTATATAAATCAGTTGAAACCTTACCAATCGTACATTCGATCACTGGGATCGAGAGAAGTCAGTAAGAAACAGAAACGTGGGATTTTATTAAAACATCTGCCATTAGTTTCACTGTAACTGAAATCTATTGTTCATCATATTGACAAAAATGGCGAAAGAAATGATACTAGTACCTAAATTAAAATACGAACATCTTAACAGCATGCCTCAGAGAAAATCATGCAAAATGGTCCGGAAGCAAGTTTCTCTGATTGCCTTCACACTTTGTGAGCCAAATCTAGTATGCATAAATAGAAATCAGACAAATTTTTATCGTGCTAATCAAACCCGTATAAGTTGTATGGCCTGTTACTAAAATAGCTCTTTTGCAACAAAATTTGAGGTAATATTTTTAATTTTTTAGTCATACTAGATGAAATCCCGCGCAAGCGCGGGGAATTGAATTTAAACCACTACCAACAAAAATATATTTTAGTTTCTACTGAAAGCCTACAGGCTTATAGCAGGAAGAAATACTTTGTTCAAAGTCCCGCATTAAGTAGATAAACACCCCCCTCCCCATTTTGTAAAAACTTGAAAAATAACAATTTCATTAATTGACGTTTATTGTGAAACTCGTTATACTATGTTATGGATATTGTACTTCTAATGCTCTTATTTCATTTCCGTCAAGTTTAAAAGCAGCGAAAATGCACATTTTACTGATATTATTTTTTACTGGTATTATTTTATTTGGGGGGGTGGGGGGGGTATAAATTCACAGGTACTTGGGTCTTGGTTTATAAATATGTATGTACATGTACCTTATTGATATGTAAAAAATATACTTTAGTTTTTTACATATCAATAAAGTACATACATATACATATACACCAAGACCCAAGTACCTGTGCGAAAATTAGCTTTTAATGCCCTATAAATAGGCCGAGTATTTGATACAAAAGACTGTATTCAGGAAAAAAAATTGAAATGTATTTATTAAAGCACAAAATTTTACAGCTTTAATTGTCTTTGAACAATACCTTATTCATTAATTTTCTATTTTCATGTAAGTAAGTTTATTATGAAGCACAAATTTTACTTCGGGTTCTTTTCCACGATGCTCTCAGTAAGGAATACATGTATATGCAAATTTTACCGATAAATTTATTAGGAAAACCTACTACATGTAATAGTCTTTCGATATAAATATATTCATAACTTACAGTGTTGTCAATGATTTACCATTTATATAATAGTGTTATTATTTGGATGTACTATGCCGAAATAGTAGTCAGGGTTTGACACATGGTGCACGAGCCGGAGGCGAGTGCACTATGTGTTAAACCCTGACTACTATTTCGGCATAGTACATCCAAATAATAACACTATTATAATTATTATGCTGACTGTTGTTTGTATACGACAATTTAATTAAATTCTCAATCCCAAACCTGTTTGCAGACGTTAAATCTAAATGAAAATTTTCTTGAACATACTTTAATCAAGCGTTATATCAAAAAGCGTTTTATTGACTCCGAAGAACCAGTTCATGTTACGTTGTAATTTTGGTTACTGATAAATTCGATTATTTGTTAGAGAATTTATCTTTAAGATCCTTATCAATAATATCAGTCTTTTAGAAATTATATTCATTTATTTCTTGTTTTGTGACAAATGTATAAAAACTACGTTTATATACTTGAAAATACATTCCGTAAAGTAGCGGTGTTTGTGGCGTAATCGGTAACGCGTTGGACTGACGTTCTCCAGATCGTGAGTTCGATCCCCAGCGTGGGTGCTAATTACATTTTCTCTAGAAAAGACAGCCGTGCACTATTTCGGCATAATATGCTTACGCTATATAAATCCTTAGAACACTATGCGAAAATAGTTGGGTATTGATTATATAGAGACAAACTGACAGGAAGCATAATAATATTTAATAACCATTTACACAAAAGCCTTATTTATGATCATACAGCTATAATCGCATCGTTTTTTTTTTAACATCGGGCTCGATGCTATACGATGTTCTAGAAAGTTCCGTCAATATTAAGATACGTGAATGATGAAAATAATTTGCACATTTCCGTTTTTAATCGGTTATCACAACTTATTTCTTTTATATCACTTAAATCAAGTTTTGAATGAATTATTCAGTGATGACGTTTTATGAAATAAATAAACGATTGCTAGTTGCCAGTTACATTAAAAATTGCCAGTAGCTTCGATCCACCAACCGGAAACGCCACCGTACTCACGTTTTTGATTGATTGATTGATTAGGGTTTAACGCCGAGTCGGCAATATTTCAGCCATATTTCGGCGGAACATTAATTCTATATGATCGGTTGTGAAAGATTTTTGGTTTCTCTGGCGGCCCCCAGTGAGCCTACTCTTTTCCAAAAACCAGAAAAAACGATCTTTTGCGTGCCAAGGGGGTTGCAATCCTTGACACGGGGCACCATTTAACGTCCCATCCGACGGACTTAAAAATTTAAAAATATTTTTAAAAGTTTAAAATAAAACTCTCTCTGTGATTATCAAAAAATTAATTACATTGTGTATCTTTAGATTTTACTATAAAAATCAGTTTCATGTAAATAATCTAAAATTGTATTAACATTAACATTTGTAAACAGTTCACGCATCGTTCGTACATTATTGAAAAGTCTACTTCGAATAGGTGAAAAATCAGAACATTCTAAAAGAATATGATTTATAGTAAGCGGACAGTCACAGGATATACATTCTGGCTGAAGTTCTCGATTTAATAAGTATGCATGTGTTATTTTAGAATGACCTTTACGTATTCTTGAAATAATCACTTTGTCCTGAAGTTTCAGGCCGAAGTTAGATGATATGTTAACTTTGTTTTCTATTGCATATAGTTTACTTGTATCACAAAATTCCCAATATATCTGCTAAAGAGAATTTACATAAAATTTCACAATATATTTTAGGTCAGTATAAGGAATTTTAAAAATGGTAATTTCGTACTGAAGTGCCAATTTTGCAGCACTATCAGCCTTAGTGTTTCCAATGATGCCAATATGACTTGGAATCCAACAAAAGTCAACTACTTTACCTTGTTGAGTGAAATGACAGAACTGAACTAATATATCTAAAATGTATGGTTGATCGATATTCATATTTTGTATAGATTGCAAGCAAGAAAGCGAGTCCGAAAATATTGTAAAAAGAGTTGTCATTTGAAGATTTAATATATTCAAATGCAAGCTGTATGGCTTTTGCCTCTGCTGTAAATATTGTAGCTTCATTTGGAAGCCTTAAAGAAAAAAACATTATTTTTATTCACTGCAGCCGCTGCTACTTTATTTTTGTCTTTAGAACCATCTGTATAAATTTCGACTGTAGAATTTTTAGATTGTTTTATTTCGGCTAATTTCTGTTTAAAATAAGAGCATTGGTTTCTGATTTCTTAAATTCAGTTAAAGATGTGTCTACATTTGGTTTAATTAATTTCCATGGCGGTATTTCAGAGGAACTTGTAGGTTTTATAATGTCCAAAGGTAAGTCAGAATCCCTGATATGTTTTCTAGATCTTAGACCAATAGGTTTTATACATGTTTTACTTTTATCATATAGGTTTTCGTATTGCGGATGAAAAACACAATCGTAAGCAGGATTATTAATATTTGCCTTCAATTTGAGAATATACTGTAAGGTAAGTTTGATTCTTCTTAAGTCCAGCGGTGGCTCATTTGCTTCAACGTATAGACTATTTACAGGAGAAGTTCGAAAAGCTCCTAAGCACAGTCGAAGGCCTTGATGATGGACTGCGTCAATTAAGAGCTTTCATGTATGAAGTTCTTGCCGAACCATATACAAAGCAACCAAAGTCTAATTTAGATCTAACTAAAGAACGATAGAGTTTTAAAAGAGTATTTATATCCGCCCCCCATTTTGTATTTGCAATAACTTTTAATACTTCTAATGCCTTTGTACATTTTTCTTTAAGCATTTTAATATGCGAGATAAAAGAGAGTTTACTGTCAAAGATAACACCTAAAAATTTTATCTCTTTTACGACTTTTATAGGGATTCTGTCTAGAAGCAAATGTGGTTCATCATGTGCTTTCCGTTTAGAGCAGAAATGCACGCAAGCGGTTTTACTTTTTGAGAACTTAAATCCATTTTTATCAGCCCAATTTTGAATTTTGTTTAGACAAAGGCTGTAATTTTCGCTCAATATAATTCATACTTTTGGATTTAAAACAAAGAACAAAATCATCGACATATAGACTTCCATGCATATCACTTTTAAGGACTTCTGCTATACTATTAATTTTTATGCTAAATAATGTGACAGATAAAATACTTCCTTGTGGCACACCCATTTCCTGTTCAAAATTGTCCGAATATGTAGACCCCAAGCGTACTTTAAAATGTCTATCATTCAAAAAATTCTTTATAAAATTGGGCAAGTGTCCTTTAAGGCCCATACTGTAGAGATCTTTCAAGATGCCATATCTCCATGTGGTATCATATGCTTTTTCTAAGTCACAAAGTACAGATACGACATGCTCTTTTTTAATAAAGGCATCTCGAATATACATTTCCAGTCTTACTAACTGGTCAATAGTACTTCGGTTTTTCCTAAAACCACATTGTATGTTAGTTAAAATGTTATTGGTTTCAAGAAACCATATTAAGCGTTCATTGATCATCCTTTCCATGGTTTTACATAAGCAGCTTGTTAAAGCAATTGGTCGGTAATTATTAGGATCTGTGTGGTTCATTCCAGGTTTTGGAATAGGAATAATTGTTGCTTGCGTCCAGGAAGGTGGAAAAAGACCTCGTGCCCAGATAGAATTAAAAATTTGCAAGAGACATTCTTTACTGTTTTTAGGGAGATGTTTAATTATTTGATAATGTATTTGGTCCGGTCCTACCGCAGTATCATGAGATTTATCTAAAGACTTTTGCAGTTCATTTAAAGTAAATGGTTGATTATAACATTCCCGGTTTCCAGATGTAAAATCTAAGGTTTCCTTCTCTTGTGAATCTTTATAGGGAATAAATGTAGGGCTCATGTTCTTTGTGGAAGAATTTTTTGAAATTGTATTAGCTATTTCATTACATGCATAGTTATTTCTGTTTTATTCGTAATAATTTTATTTCCAATATTAAGATGATATCTTTGAGGACCCTTTCCTCTTATTTTTCTTATTGCGTTCCAAACCTTATTTATCGGAGTATGCGTATTAAGGCTGGAAACAAACTTTTTCCAAGATTTTCGTTTATTAAAATTTATAGTTCTACGAGCTTTTCCTCTAAATATGCGAAAATTGCTTAAATTCATTGATGTTGGTAATCTATTAAATAGTTTTTCTGCTTTTTTGCCAGCTTTAATAGCATCATTGCATTCTTTTGTAAACCATGGTTTTTTAGTTTTAGTAGAATTTGCCGACGTTTTAGGTATACATTTATTTGCTGTGTTTAATAGTATTTCAGTAAATTTTTTAATAGGATCAGGATGGTTTTCAAACTTCTCAGCCGAAAGATCTTGTAAGCATAAGTATTCAAATTTCATCCAATCAGCCTTGTTTAGTTTCCAGTTTTGAACATAACTATTTTCTGGGGGATTATTCACTTCAACGATAATAGGGAAATGATCACTCCCGCATAAATCGTCGTGTACTGACCAGTTAAAATCTAAGAGTAAAGAAGGATCTACTAAAGTGATATGAACCATTGCCCGGATGTAGGTAAGTGTTCGAGCCGTCATTAAGTATACAAAGATTATGTTGTGATACTGCATCTTCTATTTTTTTTTCCTTTATCTGTGGTTTTGTCACTACCCCATAGCGGATTATGGGCATTAAAGTCACCAACAATCAGAAATGGAGTAGGCAGTTGTATTAATTCTGTAAGTTCTAAAGATTGTAACTGATAGTTTGGGGGAACGTATACGGAACAAAGGGTTATTGTTTTATCGAGAGAAACGCGAACAGCTACTGCCTGAAGATTAGTTTTTAAAACAAGTTGGCTATGAATGTAATTATTATTGACTGCTATAGACGTACCACCCGATGCTCTTTCAGTCAGAGCATAATGGTTATACATACTATAGTTTTTAATACTTATCTTATCAGTTTCTTTCAAATGTGTTTCTTGTAAACATAAAGCTACCGGGCAATGGTCCTGAATTAGTAAAGATAATTTGTTAAGTTGACTCTAAAACCTCGGCAATTCCATTGTATAAATGTAGGATGATTCATTTTACAGAGAAACCTTAGATGTTGTGGTCTGTTGAGAAATATCATTCTCACATACCTGAGTAGACATATCCTTCTTTGAGGATGCTTTTAAAACTGTTGAATATGAGGGCAGATTAGGCTTAGGTACGCTATACATATTGACCAATTTTTTCGCTTCTGGATACGGAATTCTTTTTTCTGCTTTAACTTTTTGAATATTCTTTTCTTTTTGCCATACAGGGCATTGTTTTGAAGAAGCCATGTGGTCTCCCTTGCAATTCTTACATTTAGGGTCTTTTTGACAGCCTTTGCCATCATGCCCCTCCTCACCACACCTGAAGCATGCATCAGCACTTTTGCAGTTTGATTGCCCGTGTCCAAATCTCTGACACTTAAAACAGCGCAGTGGATTTGGAACAAACGTTTCAATTTTCATGATGTACAGGCCGACTTTAATGTTTGTTGGAAGTGTAGGTGTACAGAAAGTCAACAGGTAAGTGTTCGTCGGTTCGATGTTGTCGTTGCGCTTTTTCGTGAACCGTTTAACAGAGACCACGCCTTGAGATTCCAATTCACATTGGATTTCCTGTTCCGGAATGTCATTAAGGTCATGATCTCTGTTGAACAGAATACCTTTGCTTTGATTGAGCCCAGAGTGTATTTTACAGGGATATCTGCTAGAGCAGTCAATGCCAACAAAGATGTAGACTGTTGTTTTTTAGTAACTTCAATTAAAAGAGCTCCAGATTTTAACTTTTTAACTGATCTCGGAGTTCCAATTACTCCCTGTATTCCTTTCTGTATGAGAAAAGGCGACACCTTTGTAAGGGGCTTTGTTTTTTCTGATAATTTTGCTTCAAGTGTGATGAAGCGGGGCCAGTGTTCCACAACTGAAGTAATCTGCTCATCATTCATAAAGTATTCTAAACCTGATGGGTAACAAGGTTTTTCTGTAGTAGCCATGGTTTTATGAATAAAATTCAGAATCCTTGCTCCCCGCCCGCCACGGAGCGCCAACAAGGGCGATGTCAAGTCAAACGGATATCCAGTAAGAATGACACCAAGAGGATACAAAGAAACTACACTCAGACATGATATGCCTGATTGACCCTAAGCCACCGCTTGATTTACATATATTAATATGGAAACGTCGGCGTATTGGAAATTTGTAAAAAGGCAGATAATAACAAATATATTACAAATACATCAATACTATGGCATGCCAATAAAAACAAGCTCGGCGTGACCAGACGATTGATCAAGTCGGGCCAAACTTGACCTCCCGTTTAGATGAATATGGGGCCAAAGTGGAGTGTTGGTCATGTCAGGTCGTTACACCCAACACCTGCAGACCTCAGCCACCAGGATCCCCTTCTCCACCAACACGGGTCGCAACCCACGGCCAACAGGTTGCCCCATTTAGTCGCCTTTTACGACATGCAAGGGGGTGCCAGGGACCTATTCTTGTCACCCCGGGTCCCCACGGGGACTCACGTTTTTGCTATTTCATGGCTGTTTATAGAAAATGACAGTAGACTTTTAATTTAATGTGCGATACTTACTATGCGAGTGAATTCTAAATATAGTTTACGAACATCTTCTTGTATCTAGTGTGTTCTTAGAAACGTAAGTAAGAACTCTGGTGCACCCGTTTCGGAGTTTATTTGCAAAATTTTTTAATTTATAAGTATAGATTTAGAGGAGAAATAAAATTGCAAGTCTAAAAATTACTCAAAGATTTTATTTTGTAGTAAAAGGATGAAGATTAGTTCTTCTTAGATGCATAGTCAAGATGATTGACATCCATTTTGTTTTAGTGCAAAAAGGTCATAAAATTGGCACTGTTCCAATTTTCGAAAAAGTGACATTTTTCTGTAGAATTGAAATAGCTCTAACAACCAAAGTGGATATTTTAATCCAGTAAATTTTATTGCTTATTGTTAAGGATGGTTATGTTAACAAAATATGAGAAAACTGCTGGTGGCAAATTTACTTTTAGTAAATTGAAAGTCAAAGTTTGTCAAATTTTCACATCAAAGATTTGAAGAACACAGTTAGCGCTTCTCATAAAAATACCTTACAACTCCTCCAAAAATACAACGAAAATAATTTCTAGAGTTTTTCATATCTGCATTTTAGAATTTAAACATACATAACTCAGAATTTAAAAGATAATGACTTTGAATCCAAATAATACATCAAAAAGGGGGGGGGGGTTGTTTGTTTGTTTGTATGTTGTTTAACGTCCCTCTCGATAATTTTTCACTCATATGGAGACGCCACCACTTGCCGGTGGAGAGCTGCAAATTTTGCCCTATACTCGGCATTTACGGCCATTGAGTAGTGAGGGATCTTTTTCGTGCCAGCACTTACTGTGACACGGGACCTCGGTTTATACGGTCTCATCCGAAGGACCGGTCTCCACGTCCCACAGTGGGATTCGAACCCGCGACGTAAGGATCAATTCCTCTAGAGCAGACGTTCTAACCACTGCGCCACGCGGGTGACAAAATAGGGGGGTGTATTTATGAATCCCCTATAATCCATTACTTGGATAATGTACAAGCCTTTAAAGTACTTGTTTACTCAGAATAAAAAAAATCCAATGATGATAATGAAAACTCAGCTTTTGAATTACTAAGACACATGTATGTATTGATGACCTACCTTTTTGCTATTAGCCATTGAATTTATAGCATGAATTCACAATTTATAGATGTGAATTTCTAAATGTTAATACTTCAATCTTTTGACAATATTTTTTTTTTGAGAGCAGATAAATGAAACATTTTATCACATGAATTTATCGGTTATGGTTTGCTCTCAAAAATGACATACATTATTATCTTTTTAAATTTCCTCTGTTTCACAATATTTTATGCATAAAAATAATCTTTTTTTCATTCAAATGTATTCTAAAAATGTGACTGGTGATAAATCTTATTGGTTGATCTTTACATATAGAAAGCCCCATAAAAGAAATAAAAATAAAACACAAAGTGGGAGTCAATTAATGATCAAAATTTTGAGATATTTTGTTATAAAAATAATCTGAACTTCTTTTGTTATTTTTCAATTTTATATGAGTAAACAAGTAACTTGATTACCTTTAATACATGTATAGTTGTATACATTCTTACTGAATATTTACAGAAGTAAACACATCATACAGCAGACGAGTCATTTGATCATCATATTCATTATGAGTGTTAATTAAGCACAAACAATGTCTGCAAATTTCCAATGCATCAATACAAACATTTTTAAAAGATATCTCAGACAACAACTGCCTTTTTACTGGAGGATGCGCAATGACTTGGGTTTTTTTTTTTTTTTGACAAATGGGACAATTATGAAATCCTCTATTCTGTGAGCTACTTAGCAATTCATGTCTTTCATAAAATCTTTCATCATTTTCATCTGTTACTTCCTTCAATTCTTCTAAAACACAATCTGGACAATTTACTGTTATTTCACATTCTTCAAATATCACATACAAGTAATCCTTCACTTTCTGGTAGAATCTTTTTCTGCATTTTAATGCCCAACCAATTCTTTTTCCTGTTGGCTCTCACTGGATTCCATCAATAACTGTTCTGATAGGACACTACAGTTTGTATCAGTAAATTGTGAAACTCTCTAATGCTTTCACATTTTGTGGCATACAAATTTGCATCAGTATATGTTCTTACTTTATCTTGAATTTGTATACCGTATTAAGTGTGATTTCCAACTGCCAAATGTTTTTCAAGATTGCAACTGGTATCATCTGTCACTTGATCAGTTAGCTTATGGTTTTGTTGAAATGAAACACTTCCACTCCTTTGTCCTGCAATCTTGGAAAATTCTGTATTACCTATATCAATAAAATATTATGAAAGGAAAAATAATTTATTTATTTATATTTGTACATACAGAACCTAAGTAACTGCAAAATGAAGGAATAGAGACTTTAGGTCATTGGAAAGGTCTAAGTAAGGAAATTATGACAAAGTGATTGCTGTCACCAATACATGTACCAACTTAGAATATTAAAAATCAAAAGTCATTTAAGTGAAGAGAAAAAGTGAAGTCATGAGAAAGGTCAAGGTCATTGTCAGATTGCTCTTACCATTGTGTCAAACTTTTTATAAAGTTTGATAAAATATCTTGAAAAATGAAGTTAAGGTAATAGGGAAGGTCGAGGTAAAAAAAAATTGTGATACCATTGCATAGTTCTTATCAATTTCAGGTTTTGCATTTTAATGAAAATATTAAGTACAGTTTCTTCTTTACTGTGCTAAATGTGAAACAATTAATAGTGAGATTAAGGTCATATGGAAGGTCATTTAGAAATTATGACCAAGGTTAAAGTTTTTTGTTTCAGAAAGATGAACAGCTAGCTTAACAGCTGGAAAAACAAATGAGATTTAATGTCCCCATGCTCTTGTGAAACAGAAAGCAGGGAAAAGAATAAATATTATTTAAGGTAAGGTGTGCGATTACAGGGAGATAACTCTTATGAATCACTTAAGCGTTTGAAACCGGCGAAATTTAAACCAGCGATAATAAGCATTCAATCGCTAATGAATTTCGGCTGTGAAACACCATGACATGAAATGATGAACACAAACAAAGGACATTTCCAGTAGAAAATCGTATAGGCCTAACAATTTAAAGTAAAGGAATCTCAGAAGAATTCAGCGGACAAATGCTTAGCGTGATGCACGATTGATGACGCAATAAAAGAGCACTAGTTTATTTTCAATATGGAACTGCGCAAGTTGCACGGTTATTCAAGTCAGCAGGAGCAAAGAATCAGATGTATTGTAAATCATGCACTTCACCGCGTCACTTAATCATGTTAAAATGACAACACGATCGAAAGAAAGAAACATCCAGGATCCTGTTACACTCTGAGTGGTGTATGCAGTATGCACTCCGAACAGGGAAGAGAAGTCATGGAGTATTTGACAGCTTGATATAGTTGCATCAGACAGGTAATTATTTAACTGTTAATTTTAAGTATTTGTAGTTCATAATCGCGTATTACAACTACGGATTACAGAACTTTGTCAGTGACCTAAACGGACATGAACAGTTCAGGGTACATGTTAATCCGAGTTTCCTCTGACTGTAAACCCTGCTTTTATCTGTTTATATTGTGACATGTTCAGCGAATATCAGATAAGGTGCATGTGACTTTAATCCCGCAATGCAGAAAAAGTTTTCATCCAACTTTTTAAAATCTCTCTCTCTTTCTTTCTCTCCGTCTCTCTCTATTTTTTTAAATACAATCAGGAAAGCCTTTTCATCAGGGTTTTTTTATGAAATTGTTTGAATTATTGATTGACACATTATTTTTCAATGCAAATTAGTTCTCACTGAAAAAGATCTGAAGCCCAAATCCATTTAAAAAGTATCAATGATGAATCTTGAATGCAGTAAACAAATAAATGTTCTAACTCTTAGTCAAAACATACTAGTTTATATGTTGCACATGGATTTTCTCCCTAGATAGATTTTAATATGAATTTTATCATAAACCTTAATTTAATAATCTCAAAGAGGATTTGAAAAGTAGGTTCAAAAGAGTGAGATTTTTAAGCATTGAATCATTATTTTTTGAAAGATATAGTCTCATAACTGCAACGGTGTGTGCAAACTAATTGAGTAACGCGCATTAGGGCATTATGAAAATATGTTGGCACACACCGTTGCAGTTATGAGACTATATCTTTCAAAAAATAATGATTCAATGCTTATATTTACATTTTTTAACTCCTTGCCTTGATTGCAAATGTGATTTATATTTCAAAAACCCTGTATTATCCTTCGGGTAAATTACAATGAATGAAGAGCCGTTGCAACAGCCTTCTGTTCAATGTGAGCGTGAATTTTGATTTTCACTTATGACGTTGCATTTCCATGGCGCTCAACGTTTGTGACGTAAAAATAAAATGCATACTTTAACCTTTTGACCCCCTGTCCGTGTTATGGTGTGTTGAATGCCATAGCTTTCCTTACACTTTAAAGCATGTGGAATGTAAATATAAAGCTATAAAGTCTGGGACTCAGTATCAAGACATTTTCAATACTTTTCCTATTTTTACTTATATGCACTAGCTATATATGTTCCAGTATTGATTATGATTTACTGATTGCTAAGCTCAGTTGATTTTCCTACTCTGACATGGTAAATTTTGGTTCTCTCAAAATAGATACATGGTCAGTTGGTACATGTGAATATAAGTATTTTATTTTTATTTTTTTTTATTTTATTATTTTCATTATTTTTTTTTTTTAAGTTTGAAGTAACCTTTGATGGGGTCTTATAGAGACAGCTGGCACAGGTTGGAATTATGACATAATACAGGTGAGCTTTTTTAAAGTACAGTTTGTATTTATTTTTTCCTCACCAAGTGATACGTACATTAGTATAGTCTGGATCAGGCCCGTAAGAAGCAATTTCAGCTGGGGGGGGGGGGGGGGCACAAAGAAACCCATTTTCAGTTTGGGGGGGGGGGGCACTACCAATAATATTAAAATTCCTTGGCAAGCCAAAATGAAAGGTCATCAGACGTTATTATTTAGGTGGCACAAGCATATATTTAGCGATGTTTTCTATAGTGTATAGTGTTCTATATATCAGCAAAATTGGGGGGGGGATGCCTCCCTCCCACTCCAGTTCCTAAGACCATGTGGATAGTTTTAATTTAGATTGAATGGTTTTAATGAGGGCCTGGAAATACTTTCTGTGAATGAAGTTCTATTTTTATTAGTATCTCATTTTTTAAATAAAAAGAGATCTAGATTATGCATGACTATTTAATCTTAGCATTGCTTAGGTTGTGTTTTAGAAAATTTGCTCATCAAGCTTATATAATTGCATTCATCTAATTCAATCTATATAAATTAATGTATACATTTATTTTTGATAATAGTTGTACCATTATTAGTTATAAAGTGAGTATGTTGGAAATTCATTCATTTCATTTTCTTTTCATTCCTTTCATTATATGAAAATGAACACACAATTTCAGATTATGGATCATTAATTGGAAATAAATCAGAAAAAGTACTTCAGTTCTTGCTTAGAAGATCAGTGCCATCTATTATGGTAAAGACCATTGTATTCCAGCTCATGAATGTTCAAGAAAGTTGAAAGATCGAGCAAAGGTGTGGAACCAGATATGCCAATACCAGTGGCCCAGGATTTGGAGGAGACTGGTTACCCAATAAATGTTATCCATGGAAACAATGATTCCACAACAACATTCTATCTATAAGCTGTTTTCTTTAAATTTAGAAAAAATAAGAGTCTGAGAGGATTATAGTACATTGCTTCTCCATCTTTGAACTTGCATTCAGTAAAATAAATTTATGCATCAGATGTATTAATTGGAGGTGGCATATGTCTGCTTAACAAGTTTCTATGTAGCATTCAAAAAGTGTTTGTAAAATTTCATGTAAATTGTTGTAGCAAAATATCCATAGATAATGGACAGAATATGTATCTGTGTCATTATGGCATTGTTATATTTTTTCTGTTCTTGTCCAATATTCATGACAGTGTAATAACTTCGCAGAATTTTACCATTTGACTGAAATCGGAAGTACTTGCACTGTAAACTCATTAAAATATGAATTTGTAACTTGAAATCCAATGTTATTGTCTTCTTACATACAGCTGCATTTATCCAGAATCTGGGACTGATCAAAGTCGCCCTCATGGTGCAGTGGTTAGAGCTTTGCTCTAGAATTACAGGGAAAGGAGTTGATCCTTGGATTGCGGGTTCAAATCCCACTGCGGGACTTGGAGACCAGTCCTTCAGGTGAAACCATATAAACCGAAGTCCCGTATCAAGTATTTGCTGGCACGGAAAAGATCCCTCACTGCTCAGAAGGCCATAAGTGTCGAGTACAGGTCTAAATTTGCAGCCCTCCACTGGCAAGTAGTGGCGTCTCAATATGAGTGAAATAATCTTGAAAGGAGGGTAAGCAAACAAACGAACAGACTATTAAAATGATTGATATGTAGATATTTGTTACTGTTGTTAAGATAGCAGCTACTTGGATAAAATGCCTGCAACATTTCACTCAAGTGATAGCATGTAAAGCCTCACCAGTCGTAGATGAGTAAAGATATCAGCTAAGGATGCCTAGAAATTAATACATGTAGTTGAAATCCTTTGGAATGATTAAATCAACATAAGGTCAGAAAGTTTTACTTAAACTTGTTTTCCAACAGGAGCATGCTAAGAAACCATGATGAACAATTACATGTACATGTATACACCACAAGCATGTTTATAGATACAGGTATTTCTAAAAGGTATTGAAACATAATTCCATTGACTTTTTCATCAATAATATTGTAAAGGTGCGATATGTAGGACATAGAAGGAGTGTTATTGTGGTCAATTTTCTGCCCAAAAAAACAATTTCATATAAAATTTAGTTTGATGAGTACACTTTCTGAAAATTGTATCAATGTTTACTTTAAAATGCAAAAAGGTCTGATTTTCATGTACAAAACCCATTATATACCCTCTGTTTCCATGGAAACGGTGTTGGGGACATATATATTTTTTTAGTCCATTGTAATGAAAATTATCCATTGAACAATTTCTTGGATTTTTGTGGAATCGGTAGATATAGATAATGGTGATTTTTACTTGTTTGTTGCCATGGCAACGGTTTCACTTTATTATGGAAAGTTGAAAAAACCTCTTTTTTAACCCAAATTTTTACATTTTCAGTAACAGAAATAAAAAAATAAGATAAATTAAGCATAAAATAAAATAATTCATGCCATTTTAATTATTTTAATATGATAATATATAAAATTAATCAATTTTTTTTCATTGAAAATAATTAAACATGTAAAGCGTCAAATACCTCAAATTTGGCGTCTTTTACTCAAAAAACGGGACGGGCAATATCTTTTAAGATGGTGTTAAATGATGAAGCTAATCTTCCCAAACAAATTGATGTATGACATATGTACAATTTCAAAAAAATAAAATTTGTAGGGGGTCGCAAACCTTACCTTAATAATATTATATATATATATGTTATATTAAAAACATATTTTTTTGAAAAATATAACTACAATGTAAAACTGGTGTATGTGTATGCATGTGCACCATTTCTATTTACATTTCTGACAAAAAAGTGATAAAAGTAACTTGTGTCTGTCTAAAAATTGTAATATCAATAATGAAAGACAATAATGTCAAGAATGTTGACCAAAGCTAGATGCAACATGAATGTCCAAGCAAGAAAAAAAAAGTTTTAAATATTTGAAAGTCTTAACATTTAAAAATAAAATATAAACAAAATTTCGTTTTTTTTTCTTTCTTGATGCAGTTGTCAACTTTGATTGATTGATTGTATGTAGTTTTAGGTCCCATTTGAGAGTTGTCAACTTTTGATCTACAAGAACATCAGGAAAAAAAGTGTTTGGAAAAAAATTGGTAAATTAGAATTTTAATTGTAAGGGCAATAATTTTCATGTATAATGGTCATTCAACATTTACACTTATACTTGATCTGTAGATAAATGAATCAATATCAAGAGTATACCAAAAATCAACTCTTTATTTACCAAAAAGTCAGTCAAAACTAACTAGCTGTATGACATTTTGTGTCATTCAAAAGCTCTAAAGAGCTTTTGATTATTGTTTTTCTTCACATCAGACTTTAAAATATTTTTTTTGGATTACTTCTTACAAATATTAATGAAGTAGAAGGATAGATGTGTTCCAGTATTAAATTACATTATCAAATGAAGATTGTGCATGAAGTTTGATACTCTACCATATAAATCTGGATCAGGACATTTCTCTTTTAATTCAATGGGATGCAAAAAACTCCTCTGCACACTGACAAATGTTGCTACAAGAAGTGAAAGTTAATTGTAAATTATTTATAACTTGACTAAAATTTGTTAGACCATTTGAATTAGCAGTTGAAATCTTTTCAACACATGGTGTAACACATAAGCATCCTAAAATAATCGGTATAAACCTGCTGCTATGAATTCATATTATCATGACCCATTATATTTTAAAAATGTCATCATTTTGAAAAACTGTGTATTCATTTTGAATGTGTTTTTTAAAATATTGAAACATTACGTAATAGAAAAAAATATAAGTGTGATAAAATAACTTTTAGAAACAGTCCCTGGATAAATTTGAATAAAAAACTACCTATTCCTTCTTCGTAAACCACTTTGAATTCACATCCCCTGGTTCAGAGTATCTTTAAGAAGCACACTAACTTGCAGTTCTAATTTTATTTTTTTTTCCCAAACAACTACATTTAATTTATTTCAAAAAGTATACATTTACAGTTGTACACACATATTAAAGCATCAATATTTACTGTTCCTGGTTAGAGTTTAAGATTGTAGACTTTTACACTACCCCCTCCTCCAATATCAAGATTAGCACTATATTTTGTAAAATTAAGAACAGCTTCATTCATTATTTCAACTTCCATTGCAAATTCTATATTGGCCTACCTGATCCAACTGTATGGTTTTGTCTATCTTGTTTTCAACCAGTATTCTTTACAAAAGGTTCTACTAATAACATAATAAGAATGAGAGTAGTCCCTCGGTCTGGTTTGGCTTTGCTTTCTTCGTTAACTTCAGGATAGGAGCACCTTGATTTTCATCTTCGCCTTTTTAACCCCAAATTTTCTGCATGTCTTTGACAGATTCATAACTTTAAATGCACTACTGTCAACATGGTCAAGGGGGAAAAAACTCCATTTCACAATCGAACGATTGCCTCCAGTAGATCCATAACGTTTTCCGTACAGACTGATAGGGGCAGGGTCAGAGCTTTAATCAAACGCAAATAGTGTCATAGATCCTTAATACAGTCATACAAATAAAGTACTTGACCATCACGGCACGAAATGTTTAAAAAATCGCCGAAGTCACATTCGTGATATTGTTCTTGGCGACCCTGACACATTGAAATATCATTTTCCCCTTTTTATATGAAGACTTCCACTACGGGAGATAACTCTTACACACACATACTCATTCTGTTATCTTATCTTCTTTTATTATTTTCAGAGATTTTTTTTTTTTAAATTTTATCAACTTTTTAAATTTTTATAGACTTTCTAAACATATATCTACACTAAAACATGTTTATTGATTAAATGAAGCCAAATTAATAATATTTGATTAATTCTATGGTACAAATAGAGAGCTATGCTAACATACTAAGGTCATCATTTCAACAATTTATTAAATATATTTTCACTTAATTGCCAACGGTGATTTTTTTTATATTTGAAAGGACATCAATCAAATATTATAAAGCACATAATTAAATCAAATTATTAATTCCACTTACGCTGTACCACTGCAATAAATATCCATATTAATTCTGAAGTTCCAAATTCAGCCTTATATGGGGCTTCAGCATAGATTGAAAAAATATGTAATCATTGGGAAAAATAAATATTTGTAATCTTGACATATATGTATTGATGATATAATAAAATACTGGTTCGGAAATAACTTTGCAGTGGTTTTATGGGGCCGCAAACTTTCTTATTTTTTCTTACTATTCAATGCCAATTATTGCTAAATATAGAAACTAGGTTGTTACTAAAAATAGAAGCAAATGACACACTTTTTAATTTATTTTTTATATCCTGATACAACCTAGATCTTAAAAATATATGACAAAAAGAAAAGTTCTATATACCCTTTCGGACGATTTTTCAGATTTTGCATGTTTTTCTCAGAGATAGGTTCTTAAAAAAATCGAGGATAAAGAAGAGCCTGTAACACCAGCCACCATGAATGACGACAAGGATCAAAAACAAATGTCTGAAAAGACCTTAACCGATACAACGTTGAGTGAATCAATCAATGAGACCTCACAGACAGGGAGTGGTTACGTCAGTAGAACTCAAACAATAGGAAAACCTCCTGATGTGTCCATGAAACGACGCAAGAAACATATTCCTTGGCTTACGTACTGAGTGTTACATTGGAAAAAAAAGACTGTTCTTTTAAAAACAAATTTTATTGTATATACTGTAATGCATATTATTGGAAATGATAATAAATACCTTGAATTGTAATGTGAATATTAAAATAAAAATGGGTATTAAAATGTACATCTTTATTTTCATGGTTTTAACAAAATCCAAATGGCAGCGTATCTAGATTGGGTAGAATTCTCCTTTTGGTGTACACCATTTGATATCGTTTGGTTTCTACGCGGTTTAACTATTTTCTTTTTCGACTGTCCCTGGATATTTTACAGGGGTTGATGATTTCAATTTGCTTATCTTTTGTTGAACAGATCAAGGATTTGATTGCTTCAAAATTGATCACTTTAGATTTAGCCCGGTTTAATGTAAACCCACGAACTTTACATTCTTCCCAGCCAGAAAGTGTACGATATGCATAAATTTTGGGACCCCCCGACACAAATTCCACAATATGACCATCTTCTGGTTTGATCTCGTTGGTCAGTTTCCAATAGGCAGATAATATCAGTCGTCCGATTTCTGTGTTTTGAAAATGACACTATCTGTATCGAAATACAGAACGTTTTCCCCAACCGATCTAATACACTATATAAGCGCATGCGCAGTGGTGAAACTTGCCAAAAAATGTTTGTTTTGCAATCCATGGGCATGAACATGGGATGATTACTCCATTCAAATTGAAGGGTGTCCCTGGAAACAATGTTAAAATTATGAGGGACTTTAGTAGGATCTGTGAGAATTTGAAAAAAATTATCAGATTCGGATTCGTGAAAGAACAAAGCTTAGTCTCTGACCAAATTTCCCCCAAAAACTATTGAGACAGAGTTTGGCTAAACAACACAACCCTGGATTTTTCTGAATTTTGTCGTACTCTAAGTCTATACCCTCTTTTTCTTTGTATTGCCGAATATATTCTTGTTTTGACTCTTCGCTGTCACACTTGGGGGGAAATCCCGAGGCTTCTTGTTTAACCTTAAGGAACGAATTGACGTACTTTGCAAACAGACCCCCCTCACCCGAAGAACGTTCATACTGCGAAGATTGCTCAAAATGATAGACCTCATAATTTTTAAAATTTGGTACCCTTTTGACACTGCCATTTGGATTTCGGGAGTACACCACGTGCCCGTGATGGCTCTTTCCTCTACAGAACAGGTACAATCATGCTGATTTTCAGCGTCCGCACACGTTGGGCACAAAGGAAATTTTAGTTTTCCTTGGGACCGGTACGGAAGCACGGGATGATACAATTTTCTACTTGGTAGGACTTTGATTTTGGCAAGGCGGAAATAATTTGATACGTCCTGAAAATCTTTTGCGATAATGGTCGGATGACCCACGGGATAACGACACTATTTATTTGTCCAAGGGAAGAGACTGGTGAAATCGTAATACTGAATGGTTTCGTTCTCTTTAGTTTTATAATGGAGTTTTATGGCATTGGTGCGACCGCCAAGAAAACTGTCAAGGGAATCAAGACTGTCTTGCAGATCCAATGTGGAGATAAACTGTCGCAAATCAGTGTTTTTCTCCAGCTGGTATCGAAACTCATGCTCCCATACGACGACCAGATCGTATCCAAGCGCTTTGAGTTCTCGTTCTCGCTTTTTGATCATCTTGAAGAGTTAACCTAACGTCTGGTTTGTCGGAGGGTGCTTGACATCAGTTCGATCCTGTTGGAAGCAATCCGGACATCCGTGGTACACTTGTAGTAATGTAGTAATTTGTTATATTTTAAACTGTAAACAAATTGAACATAAAATAAGTTAATAAATAAACACATTGCCATAAATAAATAAATAAAAACTACCAATCATAGTTAGCAACATCACGACCCAGACAATTAAAATTCCTCCTAGGATAATAATAGCACAAATTCAGCCAGTTACCATTGAAAGACTAAATGAAAAGGAAGAGGAAAAAAAGGAACTACTACAGAATATAGATGCATTAAATATATCAACAGAGAATTGGACTAAGGAACAGTACGAAGAAGTTCGGAATTTACTTGCCAGAAATAAAGACATTTTTTCATGGAATCCTACTGATATTGGATGTGTTACAACGGTCAAGCATAACATCGAACTGACTAATAATACACCATTTAAACAGCGTGCCAGAAAAATTCCACCTGCTATGTTTCAAGAAGTAAGAGATCATTTACAACAACTTTTAGCTGCAGGTATAATAAGACCATCAAAATCCCCCTTCTCTAGTAACATTGTATTGGTTAGAAAGAAGAACAACGAGTTGAGAATGTGCGTGAATAAAAGGAAGTTAAACAGCATTACCAAGAAAGATGCATATGTGTTGACTAGAATCGAGGAAATTTTGGAGAACTTAGCTGGAAATAAATACTTTACAGTACTCGATGCCAAGTCAGGATATCACCAGGTAGAAATAAAGGAGAACCACAAGGAAACAAGAGGCCCATGGGCCACATCGCTCACCTGAGTTATTTTGGCCATGCTGTTCCTTACCCCTTTTAATATATATCTTTTATGGCCCCGCCCTTACCCCGGGGGTCATGATTTGTACAATTTAGAATCTACACTACCTCAGGATACTTCCAAATACGTTTCAGCTTTATTGGTCCAGTGGTTCTTGAAAAGAAGATTTTTAAAGATTTTTCTTATATATTTCAATGTGAAACTTGGATTCCCTAATGTGGCCCCGCCCTACCCCCGGGGGTCATGATTTGAAGAATTAAGAATCTACACTACCCCAGGATGCTTCCATATAAGTTTCAGTTTTTCTGGCCCAGTGGTTCTTGAGAAGATTTTTAAAGATTTTTCTTACGTATTTCAATGTAAAACTTGGATTCCCTATTGTGACCCCGCCCTACCCCCGGGGGTCATGATTTGAACAATTTAGAATCTACACTACCCCAGGATGCTTCCATATAAGCATGGGTGTGGTTTGGTGGTCGCTATTTGGTAACTTCGATTTTTGAGGCTCGGGCGTTTGCTCAAAATGAAGCCTTTGGAGTGGCCTTTGTAGAGGGTTAGGCTTGGAAAATGGTTAAATATGGCCAATCCAGTTCAAAACTTGTGTTTCTGGCTTAAACAGGTCGAAAAATGGCTCAAACTTTGGTCCCTTATATTTCCCTTATAAGAAGGGGGTTTGGAGACTTTTTTCGTGCTTTAAGGGCTTCTATTCTAACCCCGCTAACCCTCTGAGGAAAATTTCTAACCCTCTGAACTCTAAAAATGGTTAAAAATTGAAAACTTCAAAGTCCCCTAGTTGGGGTACCACTTCTGAGGTAATTTCCTTTTTTGGTCAAAGTTGGACCTCAACCTAGGGTTAGCCAAACTACTGGATATTTCAAAGCGGTTTCGGTTGGAACAGATAGAGGGGAGCCAAAAACCCTAACCCCCATCATCAGGGCAGTTTAAAAAAAATTATGGAGACTTGTAGAGAACAAAATATTTTTGGGTTAGGGTTAGAGTAAGGGTTTTTATGATTGACCTTTTATTTCAAAGAGAAGATCTGCATTTTTTGCGACTTTCAAGGGTGCAAGTAAAAGACCTAGTCTTTTTCTTTAAAAATGTTTGAAATTCAAAAAAAGAGTGACTTAAAGGTCCAATATCTGGTCCGAAAATAAGTTACCTATTGCCTAGCAGGTTGCCAATTAACGCTACAAACTTTAAGGGTTAGGGTTAGGCCCTTAACGAAGAGAGTAGGGGCCCTTGATTTTTTTTAAGCTTTCCAAAGACGTACCAACTACATATTACTTTCAAAGATTTTTTTATTCCAACTTAACATTTTTTTCTAACAACATGAAGTTGGTCATCTTTAGTGATCAGGTTGAGGACCTTCCTCAAATATTTCGATATCCCCCTTAATAGGGCTTCTAGAACCCTTCAAGAATCTTCAATATTCTGAGTTTGGGAGTCCAAAAGCAAAAACTAATACCTAACCCTAGGTCAGGAAAATTGGGCACATTTCAGCATTTTTGCCTTTTTCATTTCCCAAGAAAAAATAATAAGCCCCTAAAAGGGATGTTTTCCGCCCTAATTAAAAAAATTGAATTTTTCTTTAAGAGCATATCTATTATGGGAATGCAGAAATTTTAAAATCGAACAATTGCAACATTTTTTTTCAAAAATGCCAAACTTCAAGCGTTTTTTCCCGATTTACTTTATCTTTGAGAATTTTTTCCTTACCCTAAGACCCCTTTTTCTTCAAATTCCGCAACATTTTGTGGTAGATCTTTTTAAGGACAACTTTTTAAAACACACCCGCAGTCCGAGGAAGCATTTATAAGGGTTAATGTCTAAAGTGGGAGGGGTCAGCAAAACGGCTCCTTCGGGTTCAACTCAACGTTTGAGGTCATAGGACACTTGCTGTGCGCCGGTTTTGCCATGGGGTGATAGATTGAGACCCAAAAGGGTCCCCAGATCTGTTTCATGTTTTCTGCTGGGGGTGGGTGGTTGAATTTTTTAAACTTCAAATTTTATATTTTTGACTTTATGCCATTCAAAAGAGCACTTGTTGGCCTGCCAAGAAACCAAGACCCCATCTCATTTGCATGTCTGGGTCCGGAGATATCCCCTTAAAGGCATTGGCGGTAAAATGTAACTGAGCCAAAACTTAGTTACCGATTACCGCACGACCGACTTTGATTCATTCAAGCTTGTTTCTTTTGAAGTTTTAGCTTGAAAATTTTTGACACCATAGAGCTCCAGCTCACTACCCTCTGGGGTTCTCCCTCAAGGCCCTTTATAAGGGATCAGGTTACAAAATAACGCTGTCATTAATATTTCATATTTCTAAGACTATTTAGAACGTCATTTTTACACACCCTATAAAGATTGAGCCCCTCCAGCCCCTCACACCCCTATCATATCATTAGACCCACTAAAACCAACTCAAACAGGTGATAGTTTAGGACAAGTTACCAAATAACGCTTGCGCATATAATTCCTACATAATTCATACTTAGGACCCTCGTTGGAACACCATTTTTAACTACCTTATACAGATGAAGACCCTCCAGCCCCACGTAGTTAACGATTGCCCTTAAACCCAGTCAAACGGGAGATAGGTTAGGGTTAGTTACCAAATCCCACTCTAAGTTACCATTTATCGATTACAGTTACCAAATCCCTGTAGTTACTAAATCCCGCTATACCGTTACTAAATCCCGCTCTAGGTTACCATTTCACGCTAAAGTTACCAAATAACGTTTTGTTACTAAATCCCGCTATACCGTTACCAAATCCCGCTCTAAGTTACCATTTCACGCTTACGTTAACAAATAACGTTTTGTTACCAAATCCCGCTATACCGTTACCAAATCCCGCTTTAAGTTACCATTTCACGCTTACGTTACAAGGCTTAGGGTTACCAAATCCCGCTCTGAGTTACCATTTATCGCTTTGTGACCAAATAACGCATTTGTTACCTAATCCCGCTTTACGTTACCATATCACTCTCTAAGTTACCAAATCACACCTTTGCTTTGATTTCAAGAATTAAGCACTCTTTGATGATCATCTTTAGCTGTGTACCTTGATATGACCCCCTTTCACCTTCCAGTGCTCGAAAAGTTCCTTTTAAGCCACGCGTAAGAGTTTGTTGGTTACCATTTCCCGCTTCATGTTACCAAATAACGCTCTCACGAAATTTATCATATTTCTACACTATATAAGAAGCCCCTTTTGATATATGTGAGCCCCTCCAGCTCCCTATTACCTCTCCAGGTCTTTATTAAGGGCCAGTTACAATTTACCGCTGGCACTTTATCTGATTTCTCTTCACAGACTCCAATCCCCATCCCCATTTTCATGTCATATACGTAAATTAAACTCCTTCAGCCCCTAGTACTCAAATATATTTGCCTGGTCCTCTTTAAAAACAGGTTACGTTACCATTTGCCGCTAGATTGCGGTATTTGGTAATTTCAGCGGTCATTGGTATTAGCGGGAAATAGTAACTTGTGCGTTAATTGGTAACATGAAGTTACCAAATCACACAGGGGAAGACAATTTATAAGAGTTATTCCCCGTGTATTCGTCTAAAATGACTTTTCAACCTTTTTCAATGAGTTTTTTGGGTCCTCTTTCAGAAGTTAGATAGGGTTTGTCTGACTCTATCATCCCTTTAAGGGAGAGGTTCAACGTATTACGTATGTTGTCCTGACAAGAGTTTGAATAAAAGATGTTACCAAATATCGCAAAATTATCTGCCCCTGAAATTCTTTTAAAATCATTTTTCATATTTTTCTCCGGAATTGAAGGTTTCTTTTAACACACCTGATAGAAAATTCCTTGTTGTTACTATGCACACCACTAAAATGCATATAACTCTTCTCAGAAGCGAGATAGGTTAGGGTAGTTACCATATCCCGCTCAAAATTTGACCATAGTTTGCCTAAAATTCTATGCGAGTTATCGCCCGCTTAGGTTACGAAATATCGCTCGGCGTTACCAATTCCCCCAGTTCATATTAATTAACATAATTGAAAGTAAACAGCTCAATTTGAAGAAAAAAAAGGAGATATTACGAAGAAATAAAAGATTTTCAGTTTCTTTTATTTTTTTTTCACTGGTGGATTATTTATAGCAAGGGTATACTTCGATGTCGCTTCAGAAATAATTTATTCTATGATACATAATTCTGTGTACCGTTTCTATTTCGTCATAGTAACTATAATAGCTCTTTCGAATACTATTCCTCCTTGATTTCTAGTTTGATATCAATTATACTTGATTTATATTCTGTTAATTTTATTCTGTTCTCGAGGATTCCAGTTGGCATGGTTACCGTAAAATCCCGTGTATTGGCCGCACTTTTTTCCGCCAGAAAATCGTTCAAAAGTAGGGGTGCGCTCAATACATAGGAACAAAATTCAACCCCCTTTTTTTCAGGTCGTTTTCACAGTGCCAAGGACCATTTTCTTCAATTGATAACTCTTCGTTACAAGTTACGTCGAAGTATACTACTATTACTCTAATTTCAGAGATTCATATACATCAGTCCTACCTGTTGTAGTCATGTACATCTAACCTATCTGTTGGAAGAAAGATATTTGTTTCATAATAATAAATCATTATGAAAAACGATCTTTGTTTTTCTTTTATTTCCATTGTGTATTCCGCCATTTTGAACTGCTGTCGCTTATATCATCTACAATTGTACACACGAATTGCATGTCGCTTAAAACATAAATAATACCAATAAACGATTTAACACCTATAATCTTTGTTATATATTCTGAATTATCTTTAAAGTTTTATTTTATTATTTTTTTTTTATTTCAGATATGCATTTATAGGTGCAATTCGTTAGGCATTGTATTGTCGCGTCATTCCTATATATAGCATAGACCACTAAATTGTCACGTAGGCTATGGCCATTGTTTTTTTTAACAATTATCACCTGAACACATGTAATGAAAGCAACAATGTTTTTTTTTTTTTAGAACTTTATTAACAATACTATAGTTAAATCACAAGCACATAGATACAATCAAGCACATTAACTAGCACATTCAACTTAAAAAATAAATATTAAATTGTCATTTAGCACCTCACAGCACTGATTGTTAACTACACTGACACTAATTCACTGGCGACCATGAATGTTCCAGTTGACGTCTTCCTCCTCGAATCCTTGGAATTCCTCTTCCTCGCTGTCACTTTGGAAGAGATTGGCGTATTCTTCCTCGGTCCAAGGGAAATCGGTGTCGGTGTAGTAGGGTTGATCATCACGCTTTTGCTTTGTTCTCTTCAACTACAGAAACCTAGAGTGTCATCTTTTAGAATGTGATAAACCCGAAACTTTTCGACCACTTGCTGCTCTTCTTTAAGTCTCCTGCAATTTAGAAAGGCTTCAATTGAAAAGGGTTACCATTTCCCGCACAAGTTACCCAATCCCGCTATACCGTTACCAAATCCCGCTCTAGGTTACCATTTCCCGCACAAGTTACCAATTATTGCTTTAGGTTACAAAATAACGCTCTAAGTTACCAAATCACTCATTTGCTTTGTTTTCAAAAACTATTGAAGCCAAGGGTGTCATCTTCCTGCATGTGAAAAATTACGAACCCATTGTCTAAATAATGCTCTTATCCATTTGTTATGCCCATTAGAAATGGTTTCAGTGAGCTTACGTTACCATTTCCCGCACTTCACGTTACCAAATACCGTTGGAAACTATTTCAGGATTTTCGTTGAAGTATTAAATAAAATTCGAGAATTCATCATAGACTTTAAGTATCTGGAGCCTTTAAATTTTCTCCTAAGAAGCCGTGAACAGCAGGGTGACGGGGATCTGCAGTACGTCTTCTACTTCTAGCGCCTACCTGTAAAAGAGATGAGGGGGTTAAATATCCTTGTAAATACAGAAGACGGAGGACTGCAACAAGACTAAAGCAAACAACAAAGTATTTTGCGAGTGGAACACACCAACCAGGCAAACTACACGTAGGCGAAAGGAGGAAATGGAGAGAACACCATTGCTTAAAAGATTGAAGAATGCAACTGAAGATGAAGATCTGGAAAGTGGTGCGGAAGACCCATGCATTCTTTGTCGGGGATCTTTTAGATGAAGAAAAAATCTTCGGGGATTGCTTCAACATGGCCATGGAGCAGTGGCAGGCTAGCACTGTGAAAGCTTATATGACAAGCTTGGGAGACTTTTTAGCATTTTGCGTGAAGGCAGACCTCCCAACTGGAAGAAAGCAAGAGCACCTCCATCGAATGATGCAGTTGCTAAAAGATGCAAGGAAGAGCTTGCGCAAAAAAATTGCCCAGCGAAAACCAGAAGTGGAGGCAGATGCGCTAAGTTTGTGTTTTTTTATGAACATGGAACACTAGCACCATCATAAAACCCTCACTATAACCTGCATTGCATGAATCAGATTAGAGTAAGAAGAGGGGACCATTACCCAGCTACAGCCAATCTTAAAATGAAAAAAGAATTGGGAGGGAAATGCACACAGGGAGGAGAAGGAGGTACAAGAAGTGGATGGGAAGTGTATACCCAATGAATGGAGAATTTTACCATATGTAATGACACACTAATGTCAGACAGATTCAATCCCCAAAGAAAACAGTCAGAGGGAAAGGGATATAGAGAAAACCGTAAATGCTGTGAATTGCAAGAGATATTTAACCCCTCACCTATGTGAGCCGTGTGAGGATAACCTGGATAATCTGGTACAGAATCTCCCCAAGTTGGTCCTGCAGCTTCAGGTTTGCAAAGTTGTGCCAGGTTGGACTGCTTAGCTGAGCTGCAAAATTTTTGCAATCATTTAAAAAGTATTCCGGAAAAAAATAATAGTATTCTGGAAAAAACAATTCCATAGTTTTCCGACAAAAAAAAAATCACTGAAACCGGAAATTTTTTTCCGGAATGCAATATTCCGGGGAAAAAAAATTCCGTTTTTAGTGGAACTCTTCTGTGTTTGGAACTTTTCTGAGTTTGGAGCTCTTCTGTGTTTGGAACTCTTCTGTGTTTGGAGCTCTTTTGTGTTTGGAACTCTTCTGCGCGTCCAAAACAGAGAAGAGTTCCGATAAATAATAAATCTGATGCAATAACTTTGTCTTAAGACAAAATGATATTTAAACTTTTTTTAATGAATTAAGTTTTACAATTGTATAAACAGATAATAAATGCAGACTTACCTTAGTTTTCCTCGCCCATGCAGTTGCTTTACCAAGGCTAAAATCTTTTGTAAGTCTACTCACTCAAAACTCCCGATGACTGCACAACAACAAAAAAATTAACGCTACCAACAGTATCCTCTTTAAAGTCAACGCAATCGAAAAAATCTCAGCGTTCTGATCGCCTATAAACTGTAAATTACCTAGAAAATCTGTCTCGTCCATAAATACAACCTTACCGTTGAAAAATGGCGTTGTTCTGAATTGATGACGTAGTTGTTGCTGGATATGACATCACAGGTTCACTGCGGATGTCTGCCGGGACTACTTTCGGAAGTATGACGTCATGGGAATGTTGTAGAACAATTTCTGGGGCTCACTACAGGTTATACATATATAATAATTATTTCTAAGTGTTTTGAGTTACTTCTTGTTATTTTATGAGTGGTAACTATTAAATACCATTGAAATAATTTAAATATATATATATATAATTTTATTTATTTTAATAGAAAATAAGTAGTTATTAGACTTTGACATCTCGAAGCGGGCTAAGCTCTGATTGGTCAGCAAATGAGGGCCTCTCCCGCCCAAAAAGTCTTCAGTCGTGTTCCCGAATTTTTCGGCGCTTAGCTTCGCCCGCACAAGTTACCCAATCCCGCTTTGTTACCAAATCCTGCTATACCGTTACCAAATCCCGCTCTAAGTTACCAAATCACGCTTTTGCTGTGTTCTCTTTAACTACAGAAGCCTAGAGTGTCATCTTTCAGAATGTGATAAACCTGCAACTTTTTGAACACTTGTTGCTCTTCTTTAATTCTCCTGCCCTTTAGAAAGGCTTCAATTGAAAAAGGTTACCCCTCTAGGTTACCATTTCCCGCAAAAGTTACCAATTATCGCTTTAGGTTACAAAATAACGCTCTAAGTTACCAAATCACTCATTTGCTTTGTTTTCAAAAACTATTGAAGCCAAGGGTGTCATCTTCCTGCATGTGAAAAATTACGAACCCATTGACCAAATAATGCTCTTATCCATTTGTTATACCCATTAGAAATGGTTTCAATGAGCTTACGTTACCATTTCCCGCACTTCACGTTACCAAATACCGTTGGAAACTGTTTCAGTAATACAAAATGACCAAAATTTGACCCATTTTTGGGATAGGAAATGACCCAAATCGTATAGAAAACACGACCCCAAAAAACGTTTTTTTTTCTGTTAGACTTAGTCTTTTTTTTTTCAGTGTTACCAAATAGCGGAAAGAAGTCTTCATTAAAACACAATTAATAAACCGCTAAAAGAAATTATAGTGCTATACTTTGGTTGAAACGATCAAAATACTTAAATAATATCTTGCATACCTTCCAAAACCCTTGAATGTCATGAAGACTCTGAATTCTTCATGAGAAGATCCTAATAGCTAGTAAGACGAAAAATCAAATGAATTTGAAAAAAAAAACCAGGAATAATTAGAAAGGGTATGCAAAGTAAGGTGTATTGGGTAATGGGTGGAGGTATACTAGATCAGCTTAATGAGAAATGAGTCAGAGTATATTAGATCAGGGTTAGGGGTAATGGGTAAACAAGGTAAATGAGTAATTGTTCAGGGTATACTAGGAAAGGGCAATGGGTAGGTGTACAGGTATATTAGGTTAGGTGTAATAGGCGATATAGTGATGATAAAAGGAACGGTCTGAAACACAATTGATGAAGGCTTATTCTTCTAAATATCATAAATTTTTGCCCATATTTTGTTTCCTAATAATAAGTGATCGTATTGTTAGTACTTGCTAGCGTGAACATGAAGCAGCATCAGTCTCCACTGTCAATTTACTCTGTACTATAGTAGACGCTATCTAGGCCCCCATCTCATCGGACACATAGCACTTTATTTCCGAAAATTCAAGAAGGAATATAATTTAATTGACCAATTGACCTTTTTGCTTTGATTTCCTGAAGTACAGTAGCCAAGAGCTTCTTCTTTAAATATATCTGAGAACGTAAGGTCTAACAGAAATTTAGGTACTCTTCTCAATGCCCTATGCCCGTAAGATAGGATTCAAATGAAATCAAGTCAACATTTCCGGCACAAGTTACCCAATCCCGCTTTGTTACCAAATCCCGCTATACCGTTACCAAATCCCGCTCTAAGTTACCAAATAACGCTTTTGCTTTGTTCTCTTTAACTACAGAAGCCTAGCAGAAGGATAAAACGTACGCTCAAATAGGACCTTAGGTCACCAGCTCAGTTCACAACTATCAAACCTGTTTACTCCGCGACAAAATGTAGTGCATTGCAACCGTAAAGTGAAAATAGAATAAATCGCACTACTGTGAAGCCTTTACAGTGTAAAACTACAAACAGAAAATCTATTTTTGTCAAAGGAATAACCATCTGATATGAGGAAAGATACGGGGGGGGGGGGAGCAACATTGACTGCAATATTATAAAATATAAGTTATACAGCAATGGATTACGTAGGGTGACCTGTGGTCTCCCTAATGATATTATTTTATTCCATGTAAGGCAACAGTATCTATTTAACACGGTACCTAACCTCTGATCCCCTTATTAATATATCAGAGTAGGCGACCTCCTGTCTCTGCATTCGCAGATCTAACAGGCAGGGGGAGGCGGTACATTGTAGGTCTTGCCCCCTACCCCACTCGGACTCTTCACTGATCCTTAAAGATAATGGAATAATTATTTATTGTTTTATAAATTATATTAGGTGTCCTTTGGTCTCCCTTTTGAGGTCATACCTCAATAGGCGACCTTATCAGTTTAATACTTAAGTAAACATCTGGTTAATATCAATCTTACAGAGTAGATGTACGCCCTGTCATGCGAGGATGGAGGCTGAAGTTCTCCTCCCCCTCTCCCTGGAATTTACACTTATCAAATTCATAAACGAATAAAAACTTCTAGTATATTTTCCAAAATAATAAACTTAAAAAACATGGACCCATTGTCAATTGCTTCTGGGATGCATGTACTGTATATCATGCAAAAGTTGTCTAATATCATCCCCCATCCAATTACATACATGTAGAGAATTAATTTGGAGAAATTGTGAAATCGTTTGCTTGTAAAAAGATCAGGGTCTCAATTTTTGTTTGGAGTGGATTTGAAAAATAATTCTTCACATGCCACATTTTTCAAAAATTATTGTCTCCTTATAACTTCAAGTGACCTCATGTTTTCCTAATAATGAAAATATGAAATTACCTCTGGTCTACTGATTCATATACCACTTCGTCTGACCTCTGATATCCTTATTGATGTACAATATAAGACAACCTCGTGTTTCCATATTCTTTATGTGGGGGAGCAGACGTAACTTAAAGTTTATGTGAATACGGATAGGTCCCCTTATATTTCATCATTAGGGGGACCAGAGATCACATTGTATTGTACATCAAAAGAAAGACAAGATGTCCCCTTATATCCTACATCTATAAGGAGACCAGAAGGCACCTTATATTGTACATCAATAGGGAGACCAGAGGTCCCCTTATATCCTATATTAATAGGGAGATCAGAGGTCCCCTTATGTCCTACATCTTTAGGGAGACCAGAGGACACCCTATATTGTTCATCATTTGCAGACCACTGGTCACATAAAGCTGTGTATAATATGATTACGGAGACCAGAGGTCCCCATATTGTGTACTTCATTAGGGTGACCAGAGGTCCCCTTATATTGTACATCAATAGGGAAACCAGAGGTCACCTTATATTGTACATTATTAGGAAGACTAAAGGTCCACTTATATCCTACATCAACAGAGAGACCAAAGGTCCCCTTATATTCTACATCTATAGGGAGACCAGAAGACACCTTATATTGTACATCAATGGGGAGACCAGAGGTCACCTTATATTGTAATCAATAGGGAGACCAGGTGTTTCCTTATATCCTACATCAGAAGGGAGATCAGAATATACCTTATATTGTATATCAATAGGGAAACCAGAAATCACTTATATTGTACATCAATACGGAGAGCAAAGGTCCCCTTATATCCTACATCAGTAGGGAGACCACAGGACACCTTATATTGTACATCAATAGGGAAACCAGAGTACACCTTCCATTTTACATCAATAGGGAGACCATAGGTCACCTTATATTTTACGTAAGTAGGGAGACCAGTGGTCACATTATATTGTATATGAGTACAGTATAATATGTGTAAAATATGAAAACGGAGACCAGAGGTCCCCATATGGTGTACTTCATTAGGATGACCAGCGGTCCCCTTATAGTGTACATCAATAGGGAGACCAGAGGTCACCTTACATTATACATTATAAGGAAGACCAAAGGTCCCTTTATATCTTACATCAGTAGGGAGACCAGAGGTCCCCTTGTATCCTACATCTATAAGGAGACCAGAGGACACCTTACATTGTATATCAATAGGAAAACCAGAGGACACCTTATATTTTACATCAATAGGGAGACCAGAGGTCACCTTATATTTTACATTAGTAGGGAGACCAGAGGTCACCTTATGTTGTATATAAGTAGGGAGACCATGTTACATTATATTGTGCATGAATACAGAGACCTGGGGTCCCCTTATTTTGATAATCATTGGGAGACCATATTTTACATGAAAGTGTTAATGAAAACGGAGACCGGAGGTCATCTTATGGTGTACATTATTCAAGAGATCAGAGATCAAATAAAGTTGTGTATGAATTTAATGACTTGAGAACATCTTATATTTTTCATCATTTGCAGACCACTGATCACATAAGGCTGTGTATAATATGAATATGGAGACCAGAGGTCCCCTTATGTTGTACTTTATTAGGGTGCCCAGAGTTCCCCTTATATTGTACATCCTTGGGAGACAAGAAGTCACCTTATATTTTACATTAATAGGGAATTCAGAGGTCACCTAATATTGTACATCAATAGGGAGACCAGAGATCACCTTATATTGTACATCAATAGGGAGACCAGAAGTCACCTTATAGTGTACATCATAAGGGATTCCAAAGGTCACTTTAAATTGTACATCAATAGGGAGACCAGAGGTCACCTAATGTTGTACATCAATAGGGAGACCAGGGGTCACCTATTATTGTACATCAATACGGAGACCAGAGGTTGCCTTATGTTGTACATCAGTAGGCAGACCAGAGGTCACCTTATGTTGTATTTCATTGTGAAGACCAGAGGTTTCCTTATGTTGTTCTTTAGAGAGACCAGAGGTCACATAGAGATTATATAAATGCCAAGACCAGAGGTCCTCTTATATAAAACATACTTAGGGAGACCATGCAGAGGTCACGTAAAGTTGTGAATGAATACATAGACCAGAGGTCTCCATATATTGTACTTTACAGTGTTATAGGGAGACCAGATATCACAAAAAGTTTATATGAATGTAGGGATCATGCTTCTACGATACTAGACTCTGCTTTACTAAAAGACAACTCAAAAACAAAATAAAGGCAATAAGTATGAAAATAAGCTTCTGAACATTTAATCATGTGAAGAAAAAAATACTTCTTTCACTCTATAATTTCTCATATCTTACATAAACAAAGATTGCAACAGTTTTTTTATATCATAACACAAATAAAGATTATGAAACATGTGGAGATAACGAACAGTATTCGAGCTCAAAAGTCCATTAAACATTATAAAATAGAAGCGGAGCAAACACGGACCTCCTAAACATCAGAGATGGGATCAGGTGCCATGGAGGAGTGAGCATCCAATTCCGAACGGTCACACCCACCGTGTGCTCCTTGTCATGTTCGTGAAAAAACGGGAAAATCCGTGGACAACTCAGTGTGTGAATAATGGCCTAACAAGTCAGTCAGCATTTGACTTAATTGCCGACAAGGTCATAGTATCGACCATAGAACTTACGAAATGATGACTTTAAACGAGACTGCTGATATTCTTGCTTCATCAACTTGTTTGTGAATTACTTAACTCGTTTTAGAAATTGACATACGTGGAGCATGCTCTTCCGTATCGAATCAACTGAGAGATATACACCCCATATGCATGTGACAAGGGTAAATTGCTGCATAAGTAAGGGAAGTTGACGATTGAAAAGTTAAAGTCATCACGTTTATCATAAAGCTTTGTTGTTAGATAACCATTAACGTCTTTTTCTAGTAAAAGATCTAAATATAAAACAGATGTGTCAGACTCTGTGGTATCCTTTATTTCAAGCTCACCGGGAAACTGTATGTGTACTTAAAAAAGCGGGCTTCATATTTTAGCGGCTTTGGTGCGGACAACTATAATTTATGAATACCGCTAAGAAATAAGTTCTAAATACAATACAGGACACAGACATGTGTAGCGCTAATTCATGATTACGCCAACAACTATGTACCCAGTGATTTTGAATACGCCAAATTATGTACACGTACAGTATATCGTGTCGACATAAGAATGGGAATAACTATTGTTAATCGACAATACGTCGTTGATATATCTTAATGTCGAGTTGAAGTTCACAGCAAGTGTTTTCTTCTTTTCATGTAAAAGATTTTGAACAAATTTTGCTTCATATAATACAAATAAAAGTTACCTCTGTTCCTATAGAAAAAGGAAAAATCTACAGACTTTAAGAACTTTAAATGAGAATAAAATTAAGTCCCAAATTTAGTTTTAATATCCTGAATTTGTTTTCAAATTAACTGATATTCAACTACAAACATATACTGAACAATGAAAAAAAAATAGATTGAGATACCAAACAGAGATCGATCTCAAAATTCCTATTAACAAAGGACTTTGAGAACAGAGCAGACAACACAGATTCCTAAATTCCAGAGATGAGATCAGGCCCCAAGACCATAGACTGAGAACAGACTTAAGTCAAAATTTCAAATCAATATAACTTTTGAATTGAATTTTGATGAAACAAAATTTTCATCATATGTTAACACTGGAATATTATAAAAACCTGCATATTTTTAAGCACACAAGTAGTATAACGGGTCTGGTTGGGTGGGTCAACTGAGTGCAGTTTTGTCCCCCCAGATCCTGGCTGGGTGGGTCAACTGAGTGCACTTTTTTGTCCCTTGAGGGGAGATGGCCGGTTCAATCTAGTATACACCCTGGAAAAACCCAAGCAAAAGGGGGGGTACGTTTGATCTACGTTTGTGCTGAGTCAATACATAGGCAATACACAATCTTGGCAGCGATTCAAGTATACCCATTGTGACGTCATGTGTCATTCAGAGCAAACCTCCCTCTCTCTATTTTCTGAAAACGGAAAAAACAATAACAGAGTAAAGTGTGTAAGATGATTTATTCAACAAAAAAAATGTACATAATTACTTTTTCTTCTGGACTTTCAGGGTCTTCTCCGTCTGGGTACCAGGAAGTTTCCTCTTGTTGTTCACAGTAATGGGGATTTTTCCCTGGTCTGCCTCCATTCCTAGATTACGAATCTCATTCCCCATCTCTTCTCTAAACTCACGAAGCTCATGCATCACCACTTCTCTAAACATACGTATATTATTATCAATTTCCTGCATTATCATGGTAATTTGATCTAAGATATCACATATCAAACTTCTTTCATTTCCTTCAATACTATCCTGTGTCTCTGGTAAGGCATAGCCTTCATTGTCAGGTGAATTCATGGAAATTTCCTCTGCCATATTTTTTTTACGTCCGTCAAGTTCGAAGTGCCCACTAAGACTGATCCTAAAATTTCCAGCTCTGCTTTATATACCCTTTTGTACGTACTGTGTACGTCTCAATACTTAGTCTTGGATCAGCGAGCTACCTATGCATTGTGCCGTCATACACTCTATAAATACAGCTTTTCTTCGACTTTCAGCTCATTTTGTTGTCAGATCTATCAAGATGAATTTTGATAGTGCCTTGAAACGATTGTTACATGCACAACAACTTATGAGATGGAAAAAACGGGAGAAAGAATTAGAAAGAATTATTTCTCGACAGAGAACCAGAGAATTAGTTCTCAGGGAAAAAAAATGCAAGATTAATGGAAAGATTAAAGAGAGCCAAAGCCAACCGAGCTCAACATCTACAAGTTTTAAGGAATGTACCTGAAGAAGAAGAACCCTCTCCCTCTTCATCGCCACCTCATTCACCACCACCGAAGCCAAAGACCATTTCCCAGTATTACCAAGTGAGACTCAATCAAGCTAAGCATTCCAGAAAATTTAAAGCTAAAGAAGATGTCTACAGTGTGAGTTTTAAAGAATTTCCAGAGGAGGAAAACAGAGGCTTTGTTCGGCGATTATTTAGAGACATGCTACAGAATGTCAAATATCAAATGCAGTGTAACCCTAACGATTATGTACGCCTGAACATTCACCACCCTTCTCTGGATTCCGACATTTGGTACGAGGACGTCATTTTAAACAAAATAGAAGCCGTGCAACAATCCAAGAAAGATTTTAAACTGGGAGACGGGTCTATGGAATTCGACATGTTTCATGTCAAATATCCAGAAGGCAGTGGTGGACAGAATAACAAACACCTGATGGTCAATAAGGAGAGTTTTAAAAAGAATAAACGATCCATCGTTCAGATCGACAATCCCTGGGATAAATTTTGTTTAGCTCGAGCTATCGTAGTCACCCGGTTACACAGTCAAAAACCGGAAAATCCAGAGAGTTTAATTGAATGGGAAAAACAATGGCTACGTATGCGGAAGGGAGATTCTCAGTCATTATACCAGAAAAATGAAGCTATAGCTCTCATGGAACAAGCCGGGTGTGATATTCATCAGCCTTGTGGACCCGAAGAATGGGGGAAATTACAACAAGTGTTAGCCTCTCGCTATCGACTGAAAATATATCAGTTCAAGTCCACCTCCTCTAAACTCATTTTAGAGCCCCTTTATAAAGGCTGCGGAGATGGAACTTGTTTAAATGTTTTGTTAGATGACCATCATTACGATGCTATTTTGTCTATGCCAGGTGTGACGGGCAACCCATATTATTGTGATCATTGCGATGTGGGGTACAGGAACATTACAGACCATCGTACCAAGTGTCCTTACCGCTGTTCATTTTGTTTAACGGACAAACCCTGCCCTCCAGACGGGAGCCACATTCAATGTAGTCAATGCCAGGGATTTTTTCAGAGCAGAACTTGCTACGAAAACCATTTACAACCTCACAGTAAGAATACAACCACAACGGTGTGCAGTTTAATGGGACGATGCGAGCATTGTGAGAAATGGATGCCTAAAATGTTACTCCCTCATCATCATTGCGGAGGACAGAAACAATGTAAGATTTTTAAGAAAACTGTAGACACAGATCATCAGTGCTACGTTCAACTGAAGCCTGAGAAAAAGAAAAAGAAAGGCAAAGAGACATTACAGTTTTATATTTATTTCGATTTCGAATGTACACAGGAAAACGGCATCCACGTCCCTAATTTATGTGTGGCACACCGCGTATGTCAACATTGCGGACACTTACCCATAGAAGATCGCTGTCCTCACTGTCGACACATGGGACTCCGTCAACACGTGTTTAAAGGGCCAGATACCTTAAAACACTTCATGGACTGGTTATTACAACCCGACACAGGAAATAAGAATTCCGCCTTATTACACGACGAGGCTATCATCATTGCCCACAATTTCAAAGGATATGACGGACAGTTCATTTTAAATTACCTGGTGCATTCCGCCTGCATGAAGCCTACAGTCATCATGAACGGCAGTAAAATCCTATCCATGCAAATCTGCGGATTGAAATTCATCGACTCTTATAATTTTTTACCTTTTGCTCTGTCCAAAATACCCTCTGCTTTCGGATTCACCGAACTGAAAAAAGGGTATTTCCCTCATTTTTTAATACAGAACAGAACCAGAATTTTGTGGGCCCTTATCCACCGGCGGCATTCTACAATCCGGACGACGTGTCTATAAGTGGACGACAGGCTTTTTACCAATGGTACGAACAAGCCGGAAATGTGTTTGATTTTCAGAAGGAATTTTTAGACTATTGTATTTCAGACGTCGATATTTTACGACGATGCTGTGCTCAGTTTAGAGCCACTCTCAAGACCTTGGTCAATGTAGACCCCTTCCAGGAATCCATCACTTTTGCCAGTGCGGCCAATTTAGCTTACCGTCGAGGATTCATGCCCGAAGATAACATTGCCATCATCCCCAACATGGGGTACCAGCCTGCGCGTCAATATTCCGCCAAAGCCTGTCGGTGGTTAACCTGGATGAGTCACCAGAGCGGATCTCACATACGACATGCTAGAAACGGAGGAGAAGTCAAGATCGGAACTTATACTGTAGATGGATACCAGGAAGCTACTCGTACCATCTACGAATTTTACGGATGCTATTGGCACGGATGCCCTACTTGCTATCCGAATCTACAGACCGAAACTCATCCTCACCGGACACAATTTACTTACCAGGAATTACACGAGGAAACTTTAAGGAGGAATACCGTCTTAGAGGAAATGGGGTATTCCGTACATAGTATCTGGGAACACGATTTCGATCAACAAGTACAAAGAGAGGTGGCATTACAGAATTATGTACGAGACCTGGACATTCCAGATCCTTTGAACCCCCGAGAAGCCCTGTACGGAGGCCGAACTAATGCTACACTCTTGTATTGTGAGGAGGGGGACATGAGATACGTGGACGTCTGTTCCTTATACCCTTACGTACTAAAACACAGACTTTTTCCCCTAGGCCATCCTCAGATCATAACAGACCAATTCCAGGACCTGAGAACTTATTTCGGTCTCGTTCACTGTCGGGTCTTACCACCCCGAGGCCTTTATCACCCCGTTTTACCTTATCGCACGGGAGGCAAGTTATTATTTCCATTATGTCGAACGTGTGCGGAACGACAGGACTCTACTTCTAAACATCGATGTCAACACACAGACCAGGAACGCAGTCTTACAGGTACTTGGGTGACTACAGAATTACATAAAGCCTTAGACATGGGATATACCTTAGAGCGGATTTACGAGGTTTGGCATTTTCCAGAAAGCAGTAAAGATTTATTCAGATCTTACATCGATACCTTCTTAAAGATCAAACAGGAAGCTTCTGGATTCCCACCTGATTGTCAGACGGAGGAACAGAAACTAGATTACATTCGTAAAGTAATAGAAAGAGAAGGGATTAGAATGGACCTGTTAAGTATAGAAAAAAATCCAGTGCGAAGAACGATAGCCAAACTCTTTTTAAATTGCTTGTGGGGAAAATTCGCTCAACGCCTGCTATTACCTAAAACTCGATACTTGACCGAAGAAGAGGAATTACAGCAACTCTTACAAGATTCGACCATTGACATCAAAGGGCTAGAACTCTTAGAAAATAAAGAGCAGCCCGAATCGGACATGATGCTAGTCAATTATCAAGAGAAACAAGAATTTGTAGAAGAGTGTCCCTTCGGAAACGTGGTACTGGCCTGTTTCACTACCGCCCATGCCCGATTACACCTTTACGAGACTTTACAACCTTTAGGAAATCGGGTCCTTTATTTCGATACGGACAGTATCATATACCAACATAAGGAGGGGCAATTTAATCCTACCCTTGGCAACAGTTTAGGAGAATGGACCGATGAATTAGACGGGGACCACATTATCAAATTCATGTCAGGAGGCCCTAAAAATTATGCTTACCTCACAGGCAAGGGAAATTCCGTGTGTAAAGTCAAAGGATTGACTCTTAATTATCGGGCTTCCAATATCGTGTCCCCAGAGACATTAGAAAAAATGCTCAAGAAAGAAATTGATGAAATCCAAGTCTCTTATCCCTACAAAATACAGAGGACTCGTCAACATGAAGTCAAGACAGTACCTTTAGAAAAACAATATAGAATTGTCTATGATAAGAGACAATTGATGAATGATTATAATACTTTACCTTATGGTTATTAAAAAACTGTATTTCAAAATGTGTTGTTATTTTATGGGGAAAACCCCCCAAAAAAATGAAGGGTTATAAAAAGGGGGCAAAAATATTTTAACACTTCAGTCATGGCTGTTCATTCTAGGGAGCCAGAGGGGCTTCCTGTTTACCCTAACTATGCTCTGCTCTTAAAGAGAGAAGCTGCCTTTAAAGATGGATGGCCCGAGTTTTTAAAAGGATTATTACCCAACCTAGCCAAAGCTGGATTTTATTACAGGGGAGTGGGTGATAAGACCATCTGTTTTCATTGTGGTATGACTTTCACCAACTGGGAACTTACAGACGATCCTTATGTAGAACATGCTTATTGGAACCCTAATTGTCTTTACATCAATACCTATAAAGGACGTGAGTGGGTGATGAATGTATTCATTAACCATTTACTCCGGGTGGGATACAAACCTTCACCTGAAATTAAACCTCTACTAGACCAAACCTCTACAGAGATTCAGGCCACAGGAAAATGTCACATTTGTTTAGAGGGAGAATTACAAATTGCTTTACTCCATTGTGGACACGTATGTTGCTGTTCATTATGTGCTCCCACCTTCCGGTATTGCCCCATCTGTCGAGCCGATGTGAAAAGAACTCAACGTATATTTCTGTGTTGAATAAAAAGGATTGAAACCCTATTTTTCTCTTCATATATCATCATGCAACCTGACGAGACACTCCTGTCTTTTCAATTGAAACACGAATTTACCATGGTGGTAGCAGGACCTTCTAAATCGGGGAAAACGGAATTTGTTAAAAAATTAGTGGAAAATTTACATTGGATTACCCCCATGCCACAAAAAATTGTCTGGTGTTATCGGGAATGGCAACCTGCTTATACTTCTTTAACAGATCAGGTCTCCTTCATTCGAAATATTCCAGAAGACGATGAGAAATTAGTGGCCAATTTAAGTATTCCTCACTTACTCATTTTTGACGACATGATGGGAGGAAAAGCCATCGAATCGATCGTGGATTGGTTTACCCGGAAAGCGCATCATCGGAATACCAGTGTGATTTACATCACTCAGAATTTATTTGATCGGGCACCACAGCATCGCATCATTAGTTTGAATGCTCATTATTTAGTGTTGTTTAAAAATCCCAGAGAAAAATCTCAAATCAGTGTCTTGAGTCGACAGTTAGCCTTACCTCATTTGATGTCGGCCTATCAAGAAGCCACCAGTGTTCCTCACGGGTATCTCCTGGTTGACTTGAATCCACAGACCCCAGACGAATACAGATTGAGAAGTCGATTGTTTGAATTGTTAACTATACACATGCCACAAGAGTATAAATAAAAATGTACCAACATTAAACTTGTCATTTATCATTATACAGTCGTCATGGATCGACCTCTCTCAGCCAAGAGTAAATTAGTGAAAACGTTACGACGTTTACAGCGGGAACGAGATCCTGCCAAGCGAGCCCATTTAATCGAATTAGGGCGTAAAGCCTTATTGAATTGGTTTGCTATGGGAGCTCGAAATTTGATACGTGGGGTCTTACCTATCAATAAACAGACTCAAAAGTTTATTAATAATCATCGACAAGATTTAAGTATCATAGCCGATAAGTCGGCGAGTGATCAAGACCGAAAAAATGCCATTTTAAAACGCGGAGGAGCCGGATTTCTAGGCGGAGTCATCATTCGTCATTTATTTAAATGGAATGCACCTAAGAAACGACGTGTTCGTCGTTTAAAAAGTGTGGTAGTGCGAGTCGATAATAAGAAACAAAGAGTGTTTCCAGATTGGATGGTCCGAGTAGGAGGAGCAGCCCAAAAGACCAGAAAGAAGAGAAAACCTCAAAAGAGAAAACCTGCTGCTACTCAAAGAAAAGCCCCTGGTGGTAGAAAGAAAAAAACTACTCCAAAAACTCCAGCTCAACGAAAAGCCATGCCTGAAAGTTTAAAAAACGAAATCAATCAGTATTATAAGGAACAAAGACAAAAAACTATTGGGGAGTTATTAAAAAACAAGCTGAAATGAGAATGGATCGTCCTATGGGACCCATAGGCAGTCAAAGAGCTCCCGATTTAGAAATGTTTCCTCAAGTCAATGTGTGAATTCCCTCTCCTAGAATTAAAGTACCCATTCACACTCCTAGAATTAAAGTACCCATTCACACTCCTAAAATAGCACGCTTTCAACCTCTGACCGCTTCTACACCTCAACTTCCTAAAGGAATGAGATATAAATGCCGATATTGTTCCAAAATCTACGTCACCCAAAAAATAGAGACAAACACGAGAAGGACAAACACGACATGTATGCTCCTCCTTGAGAGTATAAAAAGGGGAGAAACCTGGGACATGTCCTCATTTTAACCCCATGATGGCTAAGAAGAAGAAGAAAAGAAGGACTTGCTGTTCTACACGATTAAAACCTCATTGGCCTCTTTTAAGAGTGTTATCTGACCCTCACTATTCCTCTCCATTAAAGACGGGTATTTTAAAACATTGTTCTGGAGATTGTATTCTCAAAATCTGCGAGATCGTGTACAACCTATTAAAAGGAGTGTTACCTCTTAGTTCGGCTCATAAACGAAAACTAGCTCCTAAGAAACACATCTTCAGGAGACTGGTCAAACCTCAATCTGTCCAGAGACGACGAGCTTTGTTAGTCCAACAAAAAGGAGGCTTATTCCCTCTTTTAGCAGCAGTCGCTCCTTTACTTTTGGGAGCAGCTTCTTCCCTCCTAGGAAAATGAGTCGTAAAATGGTGTTAGTTCCCGAAGTCTTATTAAATGATCTCAAGGCAAAATTACCCAAACCTCCGGAATTTCAATCAACCATCAGTTTAGGTCAGGAATTGGACGAGATTACAAGACGTGAAGATTTAACCCCAGAAGAAAAAGTCGCTTTATATGGCCAGGAACTTCATCGATATAGGAATTATTTACAACAAGCTAGACAGGAGCCTATTTCTAAACTGAAAATTCCGGCAGCAGCTCCAGCAGCAGCAGGAGCAGCTCCAGCCCCAGCAGCAGCAGAATTACCATCAGCTGAAATTGACGATGAAATCCTTGAAACAGTGAATAAAAACATGAAAAGAAAAGCTGGATTATTATTAAATCATTTAAAGAAAAACCCTAAAGTGTTAACTTGGAATAAAGAAGGTGAAATTAGTTATCGAGGTCAAAATTTTCCCGATTCTAACATTGTGGATTTAATGGCTGATAGTATGAGATCTCAGTCTCGTAAAAATCATCCGGTTCCTACAGGATTAGAACAATTCGCTCAAGCTTTAAAAGAGACGCGTACTCCTCTGGAATACGTGAGTAATGGAAACCTTATAAAAGCCATGCAGAGACCTGGAAAAATCAGTACTCCTAAAAGTCAAGAAATAGACGATAGTGGATTTTCTTCCTTTTTTGACACTCCAGTGAGTAGACCCATAGAAGATCGAGGAACCGTCATTAAAAAATCCATTTCAACCCCTGTAGGGACAAGGGTAGGATCCAGATATAGTCCTTTAGCTCGAAAGAAAGTAAAAGCCCAAGTCGAAGAAGACTTAAAAGCCTTTAAAGCTAAAAAGGAAGAAGAAAAGAAATTAGGACAAATCGATGAAAATTGGCTTTCATTGCCTAAAATATGAAAAAGAAACAAGTGGTAGATATTTTAAAAGAGATTTATTATGATCCTAAAAGAGGGTACGGAGGAAAACAAGCTTTGTATCGTCAGGTCAAACCTTTAGGAATTTCCCTGAAAAAGATTCGAGAATGGTTAAAAGAGCAAGATACTTATACTTTACATAAACCCATTCAAAGAAAATTCCAGAGACAACAGACTAGAGTGACAGATATAGATGAACAATGGCAATTAGATTTAGCAGATGTGTCCAGTTTAAAGAAACATAATGATGGATATACGTTTTTATTATGCGCCATTGACGTCTTATCTAAATATGCCTGGGTAGTGCCTTTAAAACAGGAAAAGAAATGATTCGAGGATTACAAGAGATTTTTCAACAAGACGGTCGACGTCCCGTCCGCATTCAATCGGATCAAGGAAAAGAATTTACCAATCGAGAATTCTTACAAGCTTTTAAATCCATTCATTTTTTTACCACTCGTAATATGGACACTAAAGCCAGTATCGTGGAACGATTTCAGCGTACACTCAAAGCACGCATGTGGCGTTATTTTACTCGTCATAAAACCAGACGGTATTTAGAAGTTTTACCGGATTTAGTGTATGCTTACAATCATACTTATCATCGGAGTATCAAAAGAGCACCAGTTCAAGTGAATGCTTCTAATGTGTTGAAAGTCTGGAAAACTTTATATGGGAAATCTAATCAGAAACAATTTCTTAAACCTCAGTTTAAAGAAGGAGATCAGGTACGCATCAGTAAAGCCAAACGCACATTTGAAAAAGGATACTTACCTAACTGGACCACAGAACTGTTTACCATTTCTAAAAGAGTTCCTGGAAGGTATCCTTACGTGTATAGAGTGCAAGATTATAACGGAGAGGAATTAGAAGGGACTTTTTACGAAAAAGAATTACAAAAGATCATTAAAAAAGATGACGTGTACGAAGTGGAGGAAATCTTGGGGTATAAAAAGCGACGCGTAGGGAAAAAAATCATTCAAGAAGTCAAAGTTCGGTGGAAAGGATATCCCCCTAGTTTTGATTCATGGATTCCCCAAACGGATCTCATCAAATAACGCCTCATTGGAAATTTTGTGGAGAGAACATTCCTCGAGAAGAAATCGTTTATTTCGCACAATTATTTATCTGTGTATCTCTCATCGTCACCAGTGTGGTCATGTTAGCTTTACATGATCCTAATCGAGAATATTGGATGGTATGTGTCAGTTCTTCAGTAGGTTATATCATGCCTAGTCCTACGATGATGCATCATACCCCCACCCCTAAGAAGACCACGAATGCACAGGGTTAATGTCTAAAAATAGATACACCACAGAGTATATATAAAATGGGGAAATAACAAAAAAATTCATTTCTGATCTGACTGAGGATAGAGCAACATGGATTTTTTAAGCTCAGAGTATCGTTGGAAAATGCAAGAGCATACAGGTTCCACTAAAAAAGGAGAATGGATGAAAAATAAAGATGAATGTATCCAAGATTTCATGGATAAGAATCCGGGAGAAACAGGAGTCAATGATGTGTACCTGTATAAGAGAATCAAATTACCGGACCATGAATGTGGACCACTTATAATAGTATTATTAGGACCATGGCGACCCCAGTATCAGGAATTCAAATGGAAAGTAAAATATGTTTTCGCTCACAAACCAGAGGGACCAGCAAGGACCTGGATTCAAGGGAAATGGATGGAAGAAATCCGAGATTGTATCAAAGATTATGTAAATAAAGTGCTCAATGAAGGATACGACATCATGGACTGTGCTTGTGAAACAGAATATTTGTACATGAGGAGAACTTTTCCTATTCAAAAAGAACTATGCCAAAGTATTCCATGTTTGTTACTTTAATGTTATTGTGAATTAAAAAAAAAACCTAGAAAAAAAAATGTCTTATTTTTTCTCTCTCTCTCTTCAACGGTTTATAACATTTTTGTGACAATGACGTCACAATGCATAGCTAGCTGTGACTTGAATCGATGCCAAGTTTGTGTATTGCCTGACTCAGCATAACATAAATAAAACGTACACAGTAGTATCTCAGTAAAAAAAATGTAGGTCCAACACATTTTTGAACACCACCCCTATAAATAAAAGGTATATAAAGCTTAGCTTTGAGTACACTGGGCTCAATCATGATTTTTGCGTGGAGACTGGCGTATTTGTTTGAGGTAGAAAAGTATTACTGTCATTACTGTGATAGAGAGATGATTCATGTGCGTACATTTACGGTGTATGACTATCCCGGATGGCATCACAGAACTTATCGAATTTGCGAGCATTGTGAAATGCCTTTTCCTCACTGGTTTGTGGATGATCCCCCTTCTATGGAGACCTGTGGATGTAACTGGTGCGTGAAATATTTCACATGGAAGTACGGGGTAGAGAATATGGTGCCCCTATGGGTCAAATAACGAGAAAGAGAGCTTTAAAGAAATGCCTGACCTGCTGGGAGGAAAATACGGAGGGGAGATGGAAGTGTCAACAATGTCGACAGTATCCTTGCTGTGGGGAATGTGTTGAGAACTTTGTCAAGACTTGCTACAGACTTTGTCCATTATGTAGATATGAAGGAAATAAATCATAAAATCAAAAAAATGTTGTGGGTTTTTTTTTCCTGAGATACTAAAAATAGATTGGATAAGCTTATATAAAGAGGGCAAAAAAAAAATTATTCATTCTGAAAAAGTCAAGTCTAAAAGTCAGACGCAAAAAAAAAATATGCAGTATCGTTGATATTGTGAGAGTTTATTTGGATGTATTTACATGCAGGGACCCTGGATGAAAACTAAAATAGGAGCAATCCTAGATTATTTTGAAAATCATCCAGGAACATCTACTCAAGATGTGTGGTTGGAAAAAAGACAGAAATTCTTCCATCCTAAAGGATCTAAGGTGAGGGTAAAAATATACCATCATTATCAGCAGTACAAATGGTTGATCCTAGGTCGTTGTAAATTCCAGACTCGTGTGGTTCTGGCTGAAGGTGAATGGTGTTGGAATATAGAACACTGTCTTCGTGATTTGTTCTGGAACCAGCAAAAAGATGGACTGAGGATTCCTAGCTATTACTGTCCTACAGAGTACCTGTATTGTCGTATTCCTTTTTCCCAGATTAAAGATAACTTGGAAAACGAAGAGGGCCAGTGTTTTGAGACCGAGATTCCTTACAGATCCGAAGAGGAAGAATAAGTGTAATATTATGTCCAATAAAATTTTAAAAACAAAAAATGGTTGTTATAAATAGAAGGGTCCTAAGTTATTTTATCTCAGTATCTCACTGAACATGGCCGAGAGCAGTAGTTTTTACATGACTTTACCCAGTGATGGGTCCATGCAATCTTTTCCGAGTAATACGACTGCTCAATTTAAAACCTTATTACCACAAACAGTAGATTTAACAGATGTACAATGGGAAGTGGCGTTAACAGAATTGATGTATCCCATATCATTGAAAAACATCACAGAAGAGGAAGCTTAATTTGACATCCTGCTTCCTAAGTTTTATGCTCCAAAGTCCAAGAACCTAATGTGTTTAAATGGGACAGATTTAAAATGAAAACCATAGATGCGATGCCATTAAGCGAATGTCCTGTACTGTTAGATTGGGCCCATATTGAATTTGGTAATCTCATAACGAAAGACCAGAAGATGGAAATTAAGCGAATTCACTTAAGACCGGGGCCTTACATTCATCCCATGGCTTTAACAAGTGAAATCAGTCTTGGACTGGAAAGAACTTTGAAAAAATTATGGAAGTTTTTGGGTGATTCTAAAAAAGAGGGTGATTCTAAAAAAGAGAATGGCATGAAATTAATATATCATGATAAATATGATAAAGTGATGTATCAGTTTAACGGGAAAGAACTCAGAAAATATCCCGTTTGCATTCGTTTCCCCATAGCCTTAGCTTATAAGCTAGGAATAGAAAGTAAGAAGGTTATTCTTCAGAACGATACAGAAACCAAATGGATCAACGTTAGTTACATGGGCAACAATACCGTAGATTTATATGAAAATCTGAAATCCATGTACGTGTATTGTGACTTGATTGAACCCCAGACGGTAGGATCCAATGTCTTGAAATTATTAAGAGTGGTTCCTTGTACACTCAATCTGGAAGATAAAAAACAAGCTAAATGGGAACCCGTTCGAGCGGAATATTTGAAACTGAGTAAAAAACATTTCGATAGCATTGAGATTCATATCATGACTCCTTTAGGGACTCCCATGCCTTTTTTAAATGGAAAATCGGTCGTGAAACTTCATTTCAGAAAAGTGTACTGAGATGAGTGTACATCTTTTTTGTTACATCCTATTGGGAGTGATGACTTGTCTGGTATGCTGTCTGTATTGTATTCAACCTTAAGACAGGTGGGGTATATAAAGGAGTCACTTGAGTGCATTTAGGTCAGTCTGACACGAGTCATGAAACATGCAGTATCATCCCGGATTATTGAGACAAAGAGGACACGGACAGTTTGTCTATCATAGAGGTTTATTACGTCAAAAAGGACACGGTATTTTAGGATCCTTGTTTAAAGTAGCAGCTCCCTTAATAGGAGGATTATTTGGAGGAGGCCAACAGCAACCACCCCCACCCCCACCTTATTATTATCCACCCCAAAACTATCAAAGAGGGGAAGGATTTTTTACGGATTTACTGAAATCGGGGGCTAAACACGCCTTGACCGCTGCTGCTAGAACGGGGTTAGACGTGTTAGAAAATAAGAGATCTTTAAAAGAGGCTGTCAAAACTCACGGAGTACAAGCCCTAAAAAATACTTCGGGAATGGTGAAACAAAGAATGAATTTAGGAGGTACTAAGAAAAGAAGAAGAAAGAAAATGAAAAAACAGAGGGGATCGGGAATGGTGATTAAAATAAGAAGAAGAAAAAGACGACAGAGAGGCAGAGGATTTTTTACGGATTTACTGAAAACTGGAGCTAAACATGCCTTGACCGCTGCTGCTAGAACGGGGTTAGATGTGTTAGAAAATAAGAGATCTTTAAAAGACGCTGTCAAAACTCACGGAGTACAAGCCCTGAAAAATACTTCGGGAATGGTGAAACAAAGAATGAATCTAGGAGGTACTAAGAAAAGAAGAAAAAAGACACCTGTGTTAGCCCGAGGAGGTCCTAAGAGAAAAAGAATAAAACAAGGAGGAATTCAGACTAAGAAAACACGTCCTTTAGATATCTTTGATTGAGAGACTATAAATAGGGGAGTCGAGTGAGATTGACCTTCATTTGTGAAAAATCAATCCTAGTAGACAGACATCATGTTGCAACCAGATTCCTGTGCGTGTGGGATGAACAATTTACAATTGTTCCAAGTCCCCCCGACTAATATTGCTTTAGAAGACTCCAAATCGGAAGAATATTACCCCATTTCCAGTACTTTAGACTCGGATACGGCTCCTATTGAATTTGAAATTAATGGACAAGGAGATCAATATCTGGATTTATCTCAAACGTATGTTCAAATAGTGTGTAAATTTACCAAAGATGATGGTACTAATCTGACTGGAGCTGGCAGTACTTGCGCCCCGGTGAATAATATCTTCCATTCTTTGTTTACGGAAATCGATCTCAATGTCAATGGAAAAATAGTGACTCCTGGAACCGATACTTATCCTTACAAAGCTTATCTGGAGAAATTACTTTCTTACAAACCCAGAACTTTAATGACACAGATGAGAGCTTGTAGTCTGTGGGAAAAAGATACAGCAGGACACATGGACGAAGTAGGGGTAGCAGACCTTGGAGTGGCTCAAAATAAGACATTTGATGTAACTAAGGGTTTACTGGGTGCTGCTGATACTGTGGTCATTGACGAACCTATCATCCCAGAGTTACCGGCCAATTCTAAAAACGAAGGATTTAGAAAACGTCACCAGGCTATCAAAGATAGTAAGAAAATAACCTTGTATGATCGTTTACATCTGGATTTATTTCAACAAGACCGATTTCTACCGAATGGAGTAGACGTCCGTTTGAGATTTAATCGAGCTAAACCTCAGTTCTATATGATGATCAAAGATGGAAGTACGGGAAAAGTCAAAATATTGAGCATGATCTTGTGGGTAAGAAAAGTCAAACCCACGGCCGTCATGATGAATGGTATTAATCAAAGTTTGAACACTCACAGAGCTAAATATCCTTTGACAAGAGTCGAAGTGAAAACCTTTACTATACTCACAGGAACTCAATCTAAAATCACGGATCATCTGTTTCAAGGCCAGATGCCTAAACGCATCATTTTAGGCTTTGTGGACAATGCAGCTTTAAACGGAGATAAAACTAAAAATCCGTTTCATTTCCAAAACGTTGGAATTAAGAAATTAGATGTCAGTATCAACGGAGAGACCATGAGTACTCGTTGTTTCGAACCTAATTTCAATGAAGATTTATATCTGAGATTTATCTGAGTTTATATCAAGCACTGGGGAAATTAGGAGAAGATTGGGCCCCGGACATCACCCTAGAAGAGTATAAAAACGGATACACTTTATGGGGCTGGGATTTCACGAAAGATCAAGAAGCGCAATCGGATAAATTCCATATCATAGAAACCGGAAATCTGAGAGTAGAAGTCCAATTTACTAACAATACGGTGAACACCTTAAATTGTGTGGTGTATGCAGAATTCGATAATCTGTTAGAAATCAACAAACAGAGAGAAGTCAGTATTGATTACTAATGGATACAGGACAGTTAAAAGAAGTCTTATCCAGAGAATTAAAGAGTTCTTTTGGTGGTGTGTACCCTTTAGATTTATTACCGGATCAATTAAGACCTCAAGAAAAAGCCATTGTGGTGAATACGGATCCTCAAGATAAACCTGGAGAACATTGGGTATGTTTGTATTTGTCCAGTCCAGTCATCGAATATTTTGATTCTTATGGATTTCCTCCCTTACAAAAAGGAATTCAAGATTTTATCCATCGTCATGCTCAACAATGGATTTATAATCCGTACCGATATCAAGATTGGAATACAGATGTATGTGGACAATATTGCGTGTATTATTTACATCAAAGACACAAGAAGAGAAAAACCGCAGATGAGTGGTTATTCCCCTTTGACCATAGTACAGCATTACAAAGAGATCATTATGTAGCTCAATGGTTTAAAGACACTTATCATAAAAGACCTACGGGTCATGGACAAACTTGTCAATGTTTCTATCAAAATGTATTGTAATTGTTGTTGTTGTTATTGTTATCAATAAAAGAATTGAAAAAAAAATCTGTTCTTGTTTTTTTAAATAAAAAAAAAGGGGGGTGATACTAAATATAGATAGAAAAAAAAGGTATAAATACAAGGTGTAAAATGAAAAATATATCAGTTTCTTGATTTGTCTTAATCATGGGTAACACGTCTAGTAAAGAAAAGAGTAATATTCAATTTGGAAAGAGAGTTCTGAGAACGCGGGTATGTTAAGGCTACACCCAGAGATATCCTACTTGCCTTTACAATATGACGTCATAGTAAGCTGTATGACGTGATCTTTAGAAATAATGATTTCTTAAAATCTATATTTAAAGTTTAATTTCAGATCCAAGAAATGAATGGAATTATTCAAAAACATAATATAAACTAAATCTTGTCGTTTTTGGGTGGTATAAATAGCTAAGTATTTCTCACGGGGATTAAATACCAAACCCATGACGTCATAACTATTGATCAAATATTTGCCGAGTGAAAATGAAACGTGACGAGAATTCATGTAAACAAATATATGAAATGGGAGTTTTAAAGCATATATATTGAATGTTATGTGTGATTCATTAGGAATTAAAGATTAAGAATCAGGTACACTGATATATTCTTATCATGTTTTCTTATAATGAACAGAGGCAGTACTTTGAAATCCCGATCAGCCTTTCCTCTGTCGCTCTATAACAACAAAGATGCAAAAGTTCAACACTACGCCGCATACTGTGACATATAATTTTTGTTTGTATCGAAGGCTTGTATTCTATAGTACTTAGAAAGTGCTGCTAGAATCGTGTGGTTAACATAAATTGATGACAATTCCTTGATCGTATGTAATAAATGTAAGAATTTTGGTAAGGTTTCATGCGAAACTTTAGAATAATTTTTTCTGTGTTTGGAGAGTACGAGCAGCACTTTTCATGGTCCAGTAATGTTTTTACATAATTATTTTCACAAAAAGAAATGATTATCCCCGGGGTAGTGTTGAATTTTTCACTTTTTCATTAAGGTAATTTTTCTATTTATAGACGTCACGTAATGACGTAGTGGAGTGCTTCTTTTAGCCTCAGACTCAATGACGTCTATACAATGGATAATAATAGTAAATGTTTTATCTATGGCTTTTTCGATTTATTAATGTTACATTTTACGAAAAAAGGTCTAAATTCGTCGAAATATGATCTGTGTACTGCCTTAACGTACCCGCGAAAGGAAGATGTGGATAAAGGTATACCAATTCAAATACATGAGGATGGGACTATTGAGATCATTTCTCATGAAAAATATAATCAATTATGTCCAGAAAATGATAATGATGGGAGATTACATTGAAAGACCCTTGACTGCAGAAGAAGAAGAATATACCCATTTATTACCAAAAAAAGATTATCCTGAAAGACCTTTGACTGCAGAAGAAGCCAAAAAAAAGTATTTTGAGAAAAAGAAAAGATTGACATAGGATTCTAAAACCAAGAGAATCATTGTAGAATCTGAATAAAAATCAAAATAGCTTGAATTGTTATCTATATAAAAAGAAGTGTCACCAAAAAAAATCATTGTTTCAAACATGAGTCTGACAGAAGGATTAATCATGGAAATCAGAAATCAATTTTTGAAAGACATTAGAACTCATTATGAGAACAAACATAAAGAAGATCCAGGCAATCATTATATTGCTAAATTTAAAAAGGAGAGATTTAGAAGAGCTGCTAATTGGATATTTAATTTAACTGGAGGTCACCAGGAAGATATAGATCAAATAATTAGAAGTGATTATCAATACTTGATCTTACAAAAAGAAACGCATCCAGAAACAGGAAAACTTCATCATGTGAGAGGATTCCTTCAAATGAAACACTGGACCAATGAGAGAGACATGTACAAAATCATTCATAGGTTAACCTGTTTTGATATGTCTCACAGCACACCAGAATTAGAAAGAACATTTTATAGGCAAGGTGGCAACTATGAAGAATATGGGACTTTAAAACCTGAAATGAGAAACAAAGAATTAATTCCAAGAGATTGTAGATTTACTTGAATAAATCCATTAACATTGAGCTTGTGTGTGTGGTTTTTCCTTAGACTGTGAATCACTGCCAAGTATGACGTCATAATATAAGGTTTTGTGTATTGACTGACTCAGCATAACGTAAACAAAACGTACACAGTAGTATCTCAATAAAAACGTAGATCAAACATTTATTTTGCACACCACCACCTCTGAGGGTATAAATACAAGGTGTGTAAATGATCATGATCAGTTGACCCTAACTATGAGTCAAAGTCAGTTTGGAAAAAAAACAGAGACTATGGATATAGATGAGGAGAAACAACAGTTATTAGAAAAAATAGAGACAATGGATATAGATGAGGAGAAACAACAGTTATTAGAAAAAAGATTGATCATGCCTATGGAAGAAGAACATTCCAGTCCTCAAAGAAGAATGGAAGTGAAAACTCTGGAGGAGGATGAAGAACCCTGTAATGTTTACTTGCCAGCAAATGAGAAGATCCATGACCCAAAGGATCCATACAGAAGTTACAGAGTAGCCACTAACTGGACATTTGTTTTAAATCAAGTGAAGGAAGAAGTAGAAGATATAGACATTTTTCTGAACCTTGAAGATGAAATTCAGTACCTGATCCTAAAAAAGGAAATTCATCCCTGGACAGGAAAAGTGCATCAAATCAGGGGTTTCATTCAAATGAAAGAACCTGTAGGAGGACTGGATGTGCATAAAGTTAATCTTACAGCAAGATTTGATATGTCCCACAGTACACCAGAATTAGAAAGAACGTTTTACAGGCAAGGTGGCAACTATGAAGAATATGGAATTCTGAAACCTGAGAAGAGAAACAAAGAATTACTGCAGAAATGGGAAACAGCAAAACTGTGCCTGGAGAAATTTTCAATGTAAAAAAAAGAGAAATGATTGAGTATATGGAAAATTCAGATTAAAAAATTTTAACAGTTATTGTTGTTATTTTTTTTGTTCAGGTTATATAAAAAGGTGTGACATTGAAAAAAAAAATTATTCCTAAACATGATTTACAGGAGATACCAGGAGATTTATTAAACTTTCCTGTAGAAGCTATTGTACATCAATGTAATTGTTTGACTATAAAAGCTCATGGATTGAGTCAAAGTATAGCTATGAAATACCCCAGAGCTAATCTATATGCTACCCGCAGACCTTTAAGGTCTAGAAATTTAGCCCTAGAAGAAGATAGAGGAATTCCAGGCACCCTTAAAGTGATTTCTTTGCAAAAACCTGTAGTCATTTGTCTGTTAGCTAATGGGATTATGGAACAGGACATTATAATCGCCTACCTTATTATCAAGATACACCAGAAAATAGAGAAAAATGGTTTCAAGCTTGTTTACAAGAATTGGGCACTTTACCTTACCAGACTTATGCCTTTCCTTATAAAATAGGATGTGGTTTAGCAGGAGGAAATTGGACTCATTATAGACAATATATTGAACAATTTGTACACACTTATCAAAAACAAGTGTACATTCTTCATCAACATTGATTGTGTGTGTTATAAAGATTGATTGTGTTATTAAAAAAAAAATATGTTTATGTTATTTCATTTCTTAAAAAATGATTCATGTTTTACAAAAAAAAAATAGTGACCTGGTGTTGATAAGTTTCTATAACCTTGAATGTTTTAGAGGTATCTTTTCGAATCATTAAAGTGGCCCTTAAAAGGGCCGTTGATACGTTTCTATCACCTTGAATGTTTTTTTAGGTATCTTTTCGTATAGGTATCTATTCAAATAAGTGGCCCTTAAAAGGGCCGTTGATAGGTTTCTATAACCTTGAATGTTTTTAGGTATCTTTTCGTATAGGTATCTATTCAAATAAGTGGCCCTTAAAAGGGCCGTGTATACGTTTCTATAACCTTGAATGTTTTAGAGGTATCTTTTCGAAATATTGGAGTGGCCCTTAAAAGGGCCGTTGGTTGATTTTTTTTATCAAGGGTTTACTCCCTGAGAGGCCTGCCTCTACCTCTGCCTCTGCCGCGGAACTCTGTTCTGTCTGAGAGGGGAGGTCGTTGGTTACCGCTCAACGGCTCCATAAAGTCTGGCCTTCCGGGTCGGGGTGGAGATGAGTGTCTTGGAGGAGGGGGTCTCAATCCTCGCCCGCAAGCTGCATATCTCGAAAGCCTGCGTCTACACAGAGGGCAACATTGGTTCATCTGTACCAGCACAGCTGAACACTCGAGACAAGCCGGTCGACGGCGACACTGGCAGCAGATGTAATTGGACATCCGATCCTCCTCCAAGCAAACTGAACAGGAATCCAGCCTGCCTGCTGCGACTTGAATCCCCCATCTAGGAATTGGCCCCGTAGTACTCACACCTGGTGACATCTCCGGGGTCGGGGGTGGTGGTGGTGGTCTAGCCAGCTCCGGGGAGGGTGGTGGTAGTCTAGCCAGCTCCAGGGAAGGTGTCCAGTCATCGTTGACGGGAGGGGACCAATCCGAATCAACGGATGAAGAATCCCCCTGTCCAGCCCAATCGTTGTTATTGGGAGGGGTCCAATCCGAATCTACGGAAGAATCCCACTGTCCAGCAGCTGCTCCCGGGGGATGACTGGGTGACCAGGTAGGAGTTGGTGGTCTTCTTGGAGGAGACGGGCTTCTGGGGTTGTCCTCGAGTAGTTCCGGACTACTCAGAGGGGCCGAATACGAAGCAGCAGGTGGTGTTGAATCTGTCCTCCTCCTTCTCCTTGGCTGGTCATCATCACTGGCAGACGGCGATCTTCGTCTTCTTCTACGGTGTCTTTGTCGTCGCCGTCTTCTTCTCATCCCGTTCAACAGGTCACTGGCTAGGCCCAGAGTAGCTATCGGCCAGCGAGCTAACTCCGTCCCGGTGTTGATGTTCCGAACAATCCAGACATTTACGACCTCAACGCCATCAACCAAAAAGTAGTTAGGAATGTCTTCCTCAGCCATACTGATACGGTGACTGGAAACCAGCTACTAACAGAATGACACCGAGCTCTGGCAAGCTGCCGTATTTATGCGCACAGCACGAGCGTAAAAGAGAGCACCCTAAACCGAGAGCCAAAAAAATCATGGCGACGTCAAATTGTGTTATTTTGTGCTTCACAAACTATACATTGGAGTGAATAACTTATTATGGGAATAGAAATACATGGTAACATCTTACCCATCAGATGAAGGTAAGTTTCAGGCATGATTTTATAGTATTTTTGATGCATGACATTTATCTGTCGTCTAGAAAAGAAGCATTGATGTTGAACCGAAGGGCTAAAATCGGGTCACCTGAATACATAAAATAAGTATTTTAACCTTTTTAAAAGTGCGATACAAGGAAAACTTAATCTATACAATGAGATTAAACCTAGGGAAAAGTGTTGATGCTGTTTTTAAATCAAAGGAATGGTTTCAAGTGTAAAAATATAGCCAGAGTCGGTTTAGGCATAGACACAAGAAGGCGAAGGTCGGCCATTTTTTGTAGAAAATCACTGTAATGACTTGTATAGAGAATATAGGATTTTTTTTAATCGTGACCTTTTCTAACTGGAATTTTTAAATAAATAAAATCAGTTTAGTTGAAAAACAATTTGAATTCACTTTATTTCCAGTAGGAATGTCTAGATGTTTTATAAATAACAATATTGAAAAAACACAGCGTCTTATTACAAGACATAGCATTCTATACACATAAGCATGATTTTTTTTTTTTAGGAATCAAAGATTTTGAGATAAAACAGAATCGGATTAGTTTAAAATCAATCTGTATCTACTTTAATTGAAATGGGAATAGATTTTTTTTCTTACTAAACAAAAAAAAATCTCAGCGTCTAAACAAGGGCACAAGATGGCGTCATATTTGTATAGAAATAATAACAAAAGACTTATTGTGGTTTGCATCCTTTATTTTTTCTTTAATAATTGTTCAAACTGTCGAATTCTCCTCTGAAATCGTAATCGATCTGCTACTATAGCCATCCATGGACTTTTGCGATCTCCAGAGAAGGGTGGTGAATGTTCAGGCGTACATAATCGTTAGGGTTACACTGCATTTGATATTTGACATTCTGTAGCATGTCTCTAAATAATCGCCGAACAAAGCCTCTGTTTTCCTCCTCTGGAAATTCTTTAAAATTCACACTGTAGACATCTTCTTTAGCTTTAAATTTTCTGGAATGTTTAGCTTGATTGAGTCTTACTTGGTAATACTGGGAAATGGTCTTTGGCTTCGGTGGTGGTGAATGAGGTGGTGATGAAGAGGGAGAAGGTTCTTCTTCTTCAGGTACATTCCTTAAAACTTGTAGATGTTGAGCTCGGTTGGCTTTGGCTCTCTTTAATCTTTCCATTAATCTTGCATTTTTTTTCCTGAGAACTAATTCTCTGGTTCTCTGTCGAGAAATAATTCTTTCTAATTCTTTCTCCCGTTTTTTCCATCTCATAAGTTGTTGTGCATGTAACAATCGTTTCAAGGCACTATCAAAATTCATCTTGATAGATCTGACAACAAAATGAGCTGAAAGTCGAAGAAAAGCTGTATTTATAGAGTGTATGACGTCACAATGCATAGGTAGCTCGCTGATCCAAGACTAAGTATTGAGACGTACACAGTACGTACAAAAGGGTATATAAAGCAGAGCTGGAAATTTTAGGATCAGTCTTAGTGGGCACTTCGAACTTGACGGACGTAAAAAAATATGGCAGAGGAAATTTCCATGAATTCACCTGACAATGAAGGCTATGCCTTACCAGAGACACAGGATAGTATTGAAGGAAATGAAAGAAGTTTGATATGTGATATCTTAGATCAAATGACCATGATAATGCAGGAAATTGATAATAATATACGTATGTTTAGAGAAGTGGTGATGCATGAGCTTCGTGAGTTTAGAGAAGAGATGAGGAATGAGATTCGTAATCTAGGAATGGAGGTAGACCAGGGAAAAATCCCCATTACTGTGAACAACAAGAGGAAACTTCCTGGTACCCAGACGGAGAAGACCCTGAAAGTCCAGAAGAAAAAGTAATTATGTACATTTTTTTTTTGAATAAATCATCTTACACACTTTACTGTGTTATTGTTTTTTTCCGTTTTCAGAAAATAGAGAGAGAGAGGTTTGCTCTGAATGACACATGACGTCACAATGGGTATACTTGAATCGCTGCCAAGATTGTGTATTGCCTATGTATTGACTCAGCACAAACGTAGATCAAACGTACCCCCCTTTTGATTGGGTTTTTCCAGGGTGTATACTAGATTGAACCGGCCATCTCCCCCAGGGGGACAAAAAAAAGTGCACTCAGTTGACCCACCCAGCCAGGATCCAGTTGACCCACCCAGCCAGGATCTGGGGGGACAAAACTGCACTCAGTTGACCCACCCAACCAGACCCGTTATACTACTCACACATGTTAAATAAAACTCAAGATATTCAAAATCAAGATTTTGACTTAAGTCTGTTCTCAGTTTATGGTCTCGGGGCCAGATGCATAGGAGCGAGCATCCCTTGTTGACTGGTCACATTAAAGAGCTAGAGCCACAAACCATCAAAATGTGCCTTAGATTTTAGACAAAATTCAATTTAGGAATCACAAAGCCTGTTATATATTATATTGTAGTGCACAATGTCATGCTACTCCAAATACAATTTTTTGCCACGCAGGCCACCGTATTTAGCACATGCGCAGCATCAAATATACCAATAAAGTTAAAATCTGCTAAATAACGTCGGTTTTACGGTAGTTATTTCAAAATTTGAATGTGGCCACACTCAAGTACCCATTCCAAGTTTTGCAGACAGAAAAATATTTCATATATGCATCTTTATGCAAAATATCTTAGAGGTACTCGCGTGTGGCCAATATGAATTTTACATTTTATGAACGTTGAGCAATCAGAAATTGAAGAAAGGTCCTCCATTTTTACAGTTATTATGAGTTCATCATATATGGAAATAGCCGAAAATTGTTATTAGTATATCAGATTTATTCTTGATAACTACATAATCCCTAATCTATCAATTATTTTGTTGTAGAATTTCTTAAACTCATATTTAAATTGTGTTATTTCATATGAAATTTAAAATTACGTTCTTTTCATTCATGCTTACGTACATCAATGATGACGTCATAAATTGATGTTTTTTGACGTCGACTGCATCTGAGCTTAGATAATTTGAAGAAGTTTGTCAAAATAATTTTATAATAAATAATTGAAAAGTGTCGAGATCCAGTTCCCGATTTGTTGTCAGTACTAGAAGTTGAATGTAATATATATATATATATTTTTTACATATTCTATATATTAATAAAAATACAAATGCCTAATTCAAAGGTTATTATCTAAAATACTTAGTGTTGTAGATATAAATGAAGCGGAAATAGTTGAATTTGATTACACATTGTGTTTCCAATCAATAATTGTTAGTTAGCTAACACTAAAGCACTAAGCCCCCCCCCCTCTCTCTCTCTCTTCACCTTGTCTTCGCTTCTTTTCCTTCTTTATTAGCCTTTCACGATGTCTTAGACTTCCTCTTTATTATTTTTTTTTTTATAGATTTCTTATTCTACATAATCAGCTAACATATCTGTAGTGTTCTTTTTCAAGTGTAAGAAGCGATACATACATACTACAAGTATTAATTATTAGTAGTATTATTATTATTATTATTATTTTGAAAAAGCTCATTTGAAGACACTTTAAGTTTGTACAGAAGGTGGGGATCATACCCGTTTTTTAAAAAAAATAATACGACTCAGAATTTTTTTTTTTTTTGACAAACACAAAAAGGGAAGAAAAAATTTTTCCAATGCGGGCGGGGGGAGGGGGGCTAGGGGGATCACACAACTAGGAAATGTTTTGACAGGGAAAAAAACATTTCCTAAAAGGGGTGCGGGTGTAAGACACTTCTCGTGAACAAGCCGCTAAATAGACTCTTCTTACAAACTTACAGGAGTCCGTGTTTCTTGTGTGTGGAGGGGGGCTCCAATTATTTTATTTTATAAATCTAATAACTCTGTAATTGAATAACTCCGGACCCATCCAATCTATAGATCCGCGCATACGTCTATGCATCATTTATTTTCTATAGAAAAGTTACACATTTAACCCAGTGTTAAATGTGTCCGAAATTATATTACATTTAATGCATTTTGAGGTGGTCCAATTAAAATGAAAAAAAGGTGTCCGACTGACGATTTGCACACATAGGATTATAAAATAAAATACGACAGCGGCACTAAGATGTTGGTCATGCCTTTCCAATACATGTATTTATGACCCATTTACATGTACTATTAGACGGTTTGCCTACTGGCTTTCTAAAGCACATAAGGGTGATCAAACATAGCATGGATCGGACAGCTTTAACAAATTAGATCATTAAGTTAAAAAATGACTTTCAAATGAGTTATAGTTTTATCTATAAATAGAAGGGAATCCCAGCGGAAATGTTACTTGAGGGGATGACAATTTAACAGAAAATTAAGCTTTTGAAATTTGAATAGTCCAGGACATACTTTATTTAACACTCCATATTACATACCACCTATTTTAATATAACAATAAACGCCAAATTAGGACAATGTTTGTTTGGAAAGGCCCTGTACTACGAAGACTGGTAGTTAAGCTGGTTTCGCTTCAATTATAAAAAAAAATGTGCCAAGGTAGTAATTTGAATCGAGGAGCAGAAGGAGAAGAGCAGCGATCAAAAAGTTTATTAATTCGAATAAAAAAAGCAGTGGTCCAAACGTAATTTGACCTTGTCCCATTCCTGTGTAATACTCTTCTGACTGTGTATAGCGATTTTAATTTTTTTTTTTACAAACACATGAAACACATACAGGTGACAATCAAAAATCATTTACTGATTTAGATACTTGAATTGCTCAACAATATAAAAAAAACATAATTTTGCAGTAACTCTAATGTATATGTTTCGAAATTAAAACGCATATGTTACGCTGTTCTTCTACGACAGCCCCCCCCCCCCAAAAAAAAAAACAAAACAAAACATGACCCAAAAAAAAAAATTAAAAAAAAAAAAACACACAAAAAACAAACAAACAAACAAAATTGGAAGGGATAGTACACAATAAATCAAAAAATAAACATAATTCTGCTTTTAGGGCGAGGTGCATATCTGATAGAAAAAAAAACTAAATTCAAATACATTGTGCGTGTAATTAGGGGATGGGGTAAAGAATTATTTTTTGTGTCTTCTATCGATAATTACTGCACATGAAACTATAGGAATCAGCAAAAGAACGTAACATTTATTTACAGTGTATAAATAACAGTACCTGATAATTAAATTTCAATCAACAATCATCACATTTAGTTCTGAAAGGGAGGTCATGTTGAAAACTATGTGAAATGAGTTTTATGTAGAAAATTAAATATTTTAAAATGATACCAGTCTTGGTGACACAGATAATGCTTACATGTACCATAGGGTATATTGCAAATCTTTTTTTTTTCTAATATATTGGTAAACTGATTATGATGCTGAGTAGATACTTCTTTATTCCAATTTTAAGTTTTTAAATGTGATCATATATGTTTATGACGTTACGATGTAACATAATGACGTTACGTTACAAATAATGACGTTTCTCACGCAATTTTCAATCAAAACAATGCCATACTGTAAAATCTCTTCTTGAAAAAGTATAATAGATATTTAAAAAAGAAAATCAGTAATGAAAAGTTAAAAGTCTACACTTTCTATACTGAAAACCTCATTAATTTTCGAGTTAAGGCACATTTCGATGGTTCGTGGCTCTAGCTCTTTATTTTCATCAGCCTTCTTTGAACAATATCTTGCAAATAGAATGCTTAAATAATATGACATATCATTGCAGAGACCGGAGGTCATATAGTATGGTATTTCAATAAGGAGACTGGAGTGTGCAAAACAGTAACTAGATACCACCAATGTTAGGATTAAGAGATAAACTAATGATGCATATCAAAACGGAGACCAGAGGTCATCTTATATTATACATCAATAGGGACACTAGAGGCCACCTTATATTGTACAGTCAGCATTTGACTTAATGATACATTTTATTTTCTGACAAGGTCATTGTATCGACCATAGAACTTATGAAATGATGACTTTTAACGATGTATATAGGTGTAAATTTTGAGCTTATCTATATAATTTTCAATATATGATACGTGACATTTACCCCCAATAAAAATGTTCAAAGACAACAAAGTATCAATGAACATAAATCACTATCATTTACTTCAGTGGATTAAATACATGCAAATAAAGTGTTCAGTTACTTTCTCTTGGCCTTTCAAATTGTTCAGAATGCTTGAGTTGATTATTAATTGAGAAATAAACAGTAGATTTCAATTTATTTAAAATCAGACCTAAGGACAGATCACTCTAACTGCAGAAAAATACCACAGATTCAGAACTCTTTAGTGTGCAGTGTTGAGAGGGTTCTTAAAAATTGTTCATATATACGTAGAACATGCTCTTCCCTATTGAATCTACCGAGAGATAGCATTAGGGAGACCAGAGAACAACATATAAAGTACATAAATAGGGAAACAAGATGTTCAATATAAGGTGATCTCTGGTCTCCCTATTGATGTACAATACACAATATAAGGTGATCTTTGATCTCCCTAATTATGTACAATATAAGGTGTCCACTGGTCTCCATATTGATGTACCATCTAAGGTGACCTCTGGTCCCCCTAATTATGTACAATATAAGGTGACCTCTGGTCTCCCTAATTATGAAAAATATAATCTGACCACTGGTCTCCCTATTGATGTACAAAATGAGTTACCTCTGGTTTCCCTATTGATGTATAAAATAAGTGACCTATGGTCTCCCTAATTCTGTACAGTGTACGGTGTCCTCTGGTCCCCGTATTGATGTACATAATAAGTGACCTCTTGTCTCCCTATTGATGTATAATATAAGGTGACCTCTGGTCTCCCTCTTGATGTACCATATAAAATAAAAGGAGATCTTTGGTTTCCCTAGTTATGTAAAATATAAGGTAACCATTGGCCTCCCTATTGATGTACAATATAAGTTTACCTCTTGTCTCCATAATTATGTACAATATACGGTGTCCTCTGGTCTCCCAATTGATTTACAAAATAAGGTGGCCTCTGGTCTCCGTTTTGATGTGCAATAGAGGGTGACCTCGGGTCTCCCTATTGGTGTACAATATAAGATGACCTCTAGTCTCCTTTTTGATATGAAACATTAGTTTACCACTGGTCTCCACATTGGTGGTATCTGGTGACTGTTTTGCACACTCTTGTCTCTTTATTGATATACAATACCTGATGACCTCCGGTCTCCGCATTGATATGACACAAAGAGCTAAATCCACGAAGGGGCTAAATCAGCCTATTTTTTCAGGAAAATTAAACTTAGGGGAAGAAGAAAATTAACAATAGAAATATTAGCCTTGGGTATCAAACTTAAAAAGTTTATGCCAATTTTTTTTATTTGATGACGTCATATTTCTACAGAAAACGTCTAAACACGTGCACTTTGCTAGTTTTTATCAAAATAAAGCATTTTTTTCGTCTTTGGTTCAAATTTTTGCTGTGGCCACATCCTTCGAACAAAATAAAATTTATACCATTGAAAAGAGGACTAAAATATAAATAAAGTATATTTTTATTTTGTTGGAGGGGTGTGGCCACATCGAAATTAATACTTTTCGTTCGATTCAAATACCTTAGCACCGACTCGCACTGTGAAAATAGCGGGGATTACCCTACATTAATAGAAAAGAAAAAGATTCTATATTGTTTTTGTAAATATTAAAAAATTTCGAAATGCGAAAATTATATTTATTATAAGTTATTTTGTGTTGTAGTGCAAAAAAGTACGAAAAATTCTCGCTAAGCATGACTGCATGTAGATGCAATAATGTCGACATTTTGCGTACTACGTGCCTCAGCCCTGACCCAAGACTTTTCCTTCAAGAAGTTGATCTATAACTCATCATTATGCTGAAATGTAAAAAAAAAAAAAAAAAAAAAAAAAAAAAAAAAATTAAATGTGTTCTCTTTACCTCTGACAGCCTATTTATTTATGTTTTGAATTAGTTTTCCAACTCCCGTCTCCTCGTCACCATGGTCACTATGTAATCAAAGGGAGATCACCCGAGAAACATGTAGGCTACATCTTTATTTTCTCCTGAGTGGCCGTGTCGGAATAGGCATTTAGCAATATTAAACAATTTACATCGGAGTCAACTACCAAGACGTATTTATAATGATTTTTTTTTTGCCACCTTACAAAACATTAATGTCGTGAAGTCTGCATCGACAACATACAAATGGTTAGGCCTAACGTTACTCAATAGTCTATTATAACTATACATGTATTATAATTATAACCCATACCCAACATGCGTTTCAGAAATCGCCAGTGGCATTTTAAGACAAAAGATCAATTAATATTTATTAGTGAAAACCTTTACTGATCCGAGACCTCTTAACATAAATTATGTTACGAAGTATTGAACCTAGAAAATTCGAGTTGACATATCAAATAAACAATAGATTGATTTTACAGATCGCATGTAATTTTTGTGATAGGCCTCTAAAAGAAAAATGACCTATATTGTATAAAGGAATAACTTACTACCAAGGCAGTGACAACTCTTTATGGTTTTAAGTAATTTCAGTATCGGATGCATGCTGTGACCTAGCCAACACATGAAAAAAAAATGTCAAAGGGAGGCTACTTGCTATCTCTTTCTATTTTGAGTTACTCCGCTTAAATGTGACAGGCCCAAGGGAGAGAGGGCAACCAAGATTAGCAAGCATGTTTATACATGTAGTAGTGTAAATTCATACAGGGGGATTAGAGCATTGATATAAAATAAGAAGGGGAAAAAAAAAAGACAGGAGTTATTGGGAGGAGGGGTTTTTTGGGATTTCCACTCTAACTCATTAAATACGTGGGACAGTTCGACCAATTACTGCTGCCATTTAAACAAGAAAGTAGTGAAGTGAATAAATAATAATGCCAATTATATTAGTCCTTGTATATATATTATATAGTATAAAAAAAATAAATTCAACAGCAGTTTTCTTTTTTTTTTTCAATCTCCTTGATAAAAAACTTAATTAAAAAAAAATGATTTTTCGTGACTCGGTCATTGCATAAATTTATTATATATCCCAGGTCCATAGGTAGCAATTTCAGTTTGGAGGAGGGGGGGGGGGGGCAGCCATACATTTTCAGTTTGGGGCACTATCAACTACCAAAATTCCTTGACAAGCAAAAAAAAAGCGGGGGGGGGGGGGGGCATCAGATGTTTTTGTTGACGGGGCACAAGCATATAGTAGCTTTGTTTTATATAGTATACTATATATCGGCAAAATTATTGGGAGGGGGCATGGCCATGTATCCTGAATGTATTATTATTATTAACTGATATAACTGCTAATTTTGTCTGTCTATCATATTTGTTTTTTTTTTTTTGAAAGGATGTCTATATAGAATATGACTTACAGATCGGGCATTTGAGCATGACTTTTTTTTTTTTGGGGGGGGGGGGGGGGGTATGGTAATATGTCGCTCGACATGTGGTCTATAATTTTTTTAGACGGTCTGTAATGATTGCCATTTACAAATGTACTACTGCCAGTAGCTGTTTTTTATATTTTTGTTTAATTACAAAGAGTAACGATCCGAAGACGTCCAAGTTAAAAATCTCATATATGCAATATGTATACGATATTATGATTATTTTATCGCCTTCTGTACTCATTATCGCCTATCCATTTGTAGTTGTTAGAAATGGCACATTGAGAAACGAAATGTTATTTTAAATATTTGAAAATTACGAGTAAAATGTTAAAACTGGCTTTGAACTATATGAAAGTCTTAGTTGTTGTTATGTTTCAATTTAATTTTCACTTCTCACGAGATAATCATTACTTTATGATTTTATTAAAAGGGTTTATAATAGGTACTCCCCAAAATGGGAGTGTGTAAGATATGATAAGAAAACGATTAGTTAGCAAGGATTAATTCGATCGTTTTTGTCATCTGAAATCTCTTTTCATACCTATTGAGGGTATATAAAAAACGTTTCTCTTTGATGATATAACATATTTATCATAATTAGTGAACTTTATTTCGAAGTAATTTACATTGAGTAAAGTGGTATACTGCCATTTCCGTTTATCTTTTTTTTTTAACTTCAGGTTCCGTTTTGAAATTCAAATACTTCGGAAATCTTGTGTTTTCGTTGGACTCTTAAGGACCCTCTATACACCAATGAAAAATGTTTTTTAGGCTCTGAGAAAATTATATCGTATAAAGACATAAATATGGAGTTTATCTATTTAATTTTCTACATATGGTACCTGCCATTTATCCCCAGGAAAAATATTCAAAGATAATGAATTATGTGTAAAATAAATCACCGTTGCTTACTTAAATGGCAAAAATACATGCAAATAAGGCGTTCACTTAACTCAACTAGACTAAATGAAATGAAATGTTTAGAATGTTCAAATTGATTACAAATTGAAAAAATAAATTTAGACTTCAATTTATTTTATTTTAGAACTAAGTGCAGATCACTCTAACTGCATAAAAATACCATGGAATTGGAACTCTTTAGTGTGCAGTGTATAGAGGGTTCTTAATTTTTTTGCGGCCGATTTGATGCTTTGCATCACTCTTGTTTAAAAGTCTGTAGTGGCTTCTTTCCTGTCAATCTGTGGTGCGCAGGATTACCGTCAAACATCACCATTTTACGTGTATTACATGTATGAACTACAATTTCATTTCAAATCCCGGGAAATGCCATCAATTACGGAAGTGCAACGAAATTCTCAAAATGACAATAAAATAGATGGTAACTTCAAACGTATTCATTTTTAATGCAACTTTTCTTTTAATTTTATGTTTTTGTTATTAAAGAGTACTTTTGTATTTTCTGAAAAAAAAGTCTATTTTTTTTTTACCATACAATAACACATTTAAGAATGATAAAATCCTTACCCATGGCTACTATAGTATATATTTTACTCCATTAATTCAGTTTTACTCAAATATGACGGATTAACACATTGTGTTTGTTTTCAGCTTAACGTGTCTCTTATTATCATTTAAAACGTGTTACATGTATCAACGATTATACCAGACAACGGTTGTATATAACAAATATTTGGCATATTTCTTTAGAGTACAAATAGCTTTAATTAAAAAATAAACCAAAAGTTTTCAGAACTTCTTGAAAAATTCATAGTAAAATTTCCCCAAAATTTTAAAGAAGAACCTATATTCGTTATTTTTATTCCATTAACGTACATATGTTACTTTCTTATACAAAAGTCAACGTCACGACGTTAAAGAATGTAACGTCAACGTAATGACGTGATAGTATTAATAAGGAAAACAATACCAAATTTAAACGAATGTAAAAAGAAAACCAGAAAAGATATTGTTAAAAAATAGTTCTACAACATACAAATCTTAGAGTTTTATGTGAGAAAGTTTCATTTATTTTGATGACTGGGCCGATTTAGCCCCTTCGTGGATTTAGCTCTTTCATCATTCCATATGCAAGATATTGCTCAAAGCAGGCTTATGACAATAAATTTGATTTGACCAGGGATGATCCCTCCTATGCATCTGATCTCATCTCTGGTATTGAATAATCTGTGTTTTATACTCTATTCCTTTGTTAATAGGATTTTTGAGATCAATCTCTGTTTGGTGTCTCAACCTTTTTATTTCAATTGTTCACTATATGTTTGTAGTTGAAAATCAGTTAATTTGAAAACAAATTCAGGATATTAAAACTAAATTTGGACTTAATTTTATTCTCTTTAAAGTTCTTAAAGTCTGTGGATTTTCCTTTTTTCTACAGGAACAGAGGTAACCTTTATTTGTATTATGATATAAAATAACCTTTATCTGTGTTACGATGAAATAACTGGTGTACTCTGTTTAAATGTAAGATAGGAGAAATTATAGAGTGGAAGAAATAATTAACCTTTTTAAAGAAGCTTATTTTCATACTTTTTGCCTTTATTTTTTTCCGTTGTCTTTTAGTTAAGCAGAGTTAAGTATCGTAGATGACTGATGATAATACTGAACCATAGACCTAAATTTTAGGTCTATGACTGAACGAATGAAGAAAAAGTCTCATTTTCCGTGTGCAATTTTTAACACAGTAACAAATACATTGGTTCTCAAAAATGCTGATAATAATACATGTATTGTTGATAAAATTAAGCAGTGAAACATTTGTGAAAGGGGGGGGGGGGGGACGACACCGAGCCTTAATTATGACATCAACTTGTTGTCATATTTTAATGTTTAAAACATTACCTTCACGTCTCTGCTAATCTATTAGAAAGATCTATATAAAGTTATTAATATAACTGTATTGGAGTAAGACAGAGAAAACTCTTTTTAAAAATAAAATTCAATAAAAATATAGGGTGACCTGAGGTCACCATATTCATACAGATGAATTTACTTTTGTGCCTTTAATGCCTGAAGAGTTCATATAATGTTTTATTACTACGCAAAATGACGAACTATTTGCGGGTGACCCGAGGTCCTAGTTGAGCGTACGTTTTATCCTCCAAATCCCGCTCTTTTGTGTTTGGAACTCTTCTGTGTTTGGAGCTCTTTTGTGTTTGGAACGCTTCTGCGCGTCCAAGATCACACAGAGCGCGCGCTGACTTTGTGCATACGATGACGCCAGCTGCGGGGTTAGCGTGGGATCTTTAGGTCGTCACATAGAACAGTGTAAGCACACAGTGTCCCTAACGCTGCAGAGTACGGACGGAAAAATTTACCAGGGAAGAGAACGCTAAAAGGTAGGCAATTTATTTTTTGGGAGAATATTTTAGAATTTATATTTTGAAACAGTTTCTTCGACGGAAAATTTCTTTTGATATGTATACTGCAAAATCGCATATTTTCGTGGTGTCAAATTGTATTTGTTCTTCGGGTTTTCATTTCATGGTTCAATGAGAAAGAATTACTTAAACTTCAACTTTTTTTCATTTCGTAGATGACATAAATTTCTTGGGTCTCGACATGCAAAGAAAATAACGATAATTAAACCCCACGAAAATTAGTGATTTAACAGTACGTTTCCTTTTTTTAAGTTAAGGTTGCATTTTATTTCATGACTGAATAATATAGACGAGAAAAACTGCCAAGTTTAAGAATGCGTTAATTACGCAAAAAACAACTGCTATTAAACAGAATTTTATTTAATTAAATTTTTATAATTGTAATTTGATAGTTCTGTAAAACTTAAACCAATATGAGCAGGAATTTCTTGTTGTAAGCAAGTTAGTCACTATAAAACATTGAAGGTTTATAAATTTTGGTTGTTCATTTTTTTGGCGTTGGGACAAAAATTGAGTAGCTATAATTGAAATGATGTATTAATTGTCGTCCTGTACAACAATTGAATTTCTCTTTAACATTCGCAATTCAAAGAAATTTTCTGCTCATATTGGAAAAAATATTTCAAATTTAGTTATTATTGAATATGCGTGATGTGTGTATGTAAAATAAAGATTGAGGGTAACGAAGGCGTCAATTAGCGCCTAAGTCCCGGAGAGCATGTAATAAATTAGGAGGTACCCCAGCAAATTGCAAAGTACCTCTCTGTGAGAATGAAAATGAGTGTAAAGCATGACGATAAACTTAAAATAGTTTTGCCTTATAAATGATTAGTGTAGTTTTTTATGTTTACGGTATCATTTAGAAGATATCATCAAATAAAAATGATCTATCATAGACATTTACAAAGTTTGATTATTGTCTGATAAATTGCAATTTGATTTTACATTGAAGTCTATGGAGAGAGCAGGTTGAATTAACATATTGTAAAAAGTAATTTGAATTTTATACATATCTCTCGGTAAAATATTGTATAAGATCCCAATTTGAAATGCAAAGAAATCAGATACCGGAGATAATTTGAGAAAATTAGAATTCTCTCATTTTCATAAAGGGGCAGAGAATTTCAATTCAATTCAATTCAGTTTATTCTCACATTGTATAAAACAACATAGAGAAAATAGAACAACGATATCAAACAAAATACATGATGCAAGAGTGTACAGTTCACATTAACCTGGAAGGGTAACTCTCTTATTAATTATGTTGATAAATTTACAAAGGTTATTGATGACAGATACCTTTTTACATGAAAATAAATTTAAAAACTTAAAAGCGCTTGGTCGACTTATATATGTTGAAGGTAAATACAATTTTCTACAATCATTAAAAGCAGGACATGACATAATATAATGGTATTCGTCTCCAGTATCATTATTACATAAAGTACAAAATCTTTGATTTGAGGGTATATTGCTCCATCTGCCTGTCTCGATTGGTAATTTATGATTACTAGTTCTAAATCTTGCTAATGTAGTTATAATATTCATTGACACATTCATGTTTAAATAGTTTCTAGTTGTAAAAATACTATTAGTGAACAAATTGTAAATTTTGCCTTTACCAGATGTATTACAATCTGAATTCCAGTTTTGTTTAAATTGATCAATCAGCGTTTGCTTAATTACAATCAACAACCATTTTTCATTGTGAACATTCTGCGTCATCGAAACATAATTCAATCCACATTCTTGTAAAATACTTCGTATACATTCAATCCATTTAAAACTACAATTAACAGTGTTGTGTATTGATGAGCTGTATAAAAAATTATATAAAATATGACACAATTTTGTCTCTTTACATTTCAACAGTTTTACCCAGAATTTTATTCTCATTTTAATATTTATACTCAATGGATATCTGCCAAGCTCACCATAAATCATATAATTTGGAGTAGATGTCCTAAGATGAAGTATAAGTTTACAAAATTTGAGTTGAAGTTTCTCAATAATGTTCACATTTTCAAATCCCCATATCTCACAACCATAAAGAAGAATAGGGATAACCATTTTATCAAACATATCAATTTGACAATCGATGGACAAATTCAATTCTCGTGATTTTTTAATTATGGCGTATATAACTCTGGTTGCTCTTTGTACAGTATTTTTTCTTGTGCTATAAAAAGAACCAGTTCTTGAGAAAAACACTCCTAGATATTTAAATTCTTTTACAATTTCAATAACATTATTTTTATAGGTAAATGCTACGTTGGATGGTTGTCCGCCCTTACCAAAAATTATGATTTTTGTTTTATCAATATTTACGTGTAATTTCCATTTTTCACAATATTTTTGAAAACAATTAAGTTGATATTGAAGATCATCCTTAGTTTCAGACATCAATACAGTATCATCTGCATAGAGCATAATCATAATTCTTAAATATACATCTAACTTTTGCTCAATTTCTTCAGACAGGCTGTTCAATCCAATCACATTTTCTTGTATTAAAAATTCTTCTAAATCATTAAGATACAATGCAAAGAGAAGAGGAGACAACTTTTCTCCCTGTCGGACTCCATTTCGGCAGGAAAAATATTCAGAAAAATCATTATTATAAAATATTCTAGATTTACAATCATTATACATATTAATAATAACTTTAAGACATTTCCCCGTAAGGTGGTATTTAACAAGCTTTTTCCACAACCCTATTCGCCATACTTTATCAAATGCAGCCTTGAAATCAATAAAGGCACAATATAATTTCTTTTTCTTTAGTAAAGTGAGTTCTATCAAAGAATGAAGTACGAACATATTATCAACAGTAGAATAATTTGCCCTAAAGCCGCTCTGGTTTTCCTTAATAAGGTCTACATTATCTGCATATGAGGTCAGTCTTCTACACAAAATAGATTAAAAACTTTTCCAAGACAACTTAACAATGTTATAGGACGATAGTTTTGCGGGTCGATATAACTACCTTTTTTCTTATAGATTGGGTTTTTATTTCCAACTAGCCACACCTCGGGAACAATACCGGTATCAAATACTAGGTTAAACAATTTTACATAAAGTGACACCATGACATTAATAGACGACTTAATGTACTCATTTATAACAGTATCAGGCCCTGGCGATTTATTGTTATTAATTGTCTTCACTACATTAAGAATTTCATCTGAGGTAATTGGGTCATTAATAAAAGAACTGTCTTCAAACGACTCAAGAATATTTTTATCAAGTTCGCTATCTGAGCCTCCTGAGTCCTGTTCATTTTCATTAACATTCTTAAAATAGTTATAAAACTCTACAATATTTATGTTTTGTTGCTCTTTAGGTCCTTTACCATTTACAATATTCCAGTATTCTTTTGGGTTTGAACTTCTTAACTTTTTAATATTACATTGTAACTTAATTCTATAATCTTTGTATGATTTATTCAGCGTAGATTTATATTTCCTTTGTGCGTCTTGTAATTGTTGTTTGAAAACATTAGATCCATATAGTTTGCATTTACGTTTAATTTTTTTTTACAAAATTTCCTTGCCTTGTGACAATCAGCGTTAAACCATTGATTTATTCTTTTGTTTCTACTTGCATCAATATTGCGAGGTAAAAATGTGCCAAATGTTGTTTTGGCAGAGGATAGTAATAGGTCAGCTATGGTATTTAACAAAAAATCAACATCGTGTTTTCTTATATTATCAGGGTCTAAAATTTTGTTGTCTATAATTTGCTCGATATTTAGTAAATAGTGTACTTATATTATTACAGAAATCATTCGATTTAGTGGAGTCCCACGACTTAATTCTTTCGTGTAAATTTCTTTGTGACATACCTTCTAATTCATTGTCACTACGTATAATACTCACTGTTACATGCCAGGGGCATATGGATATCTGAGTACAAACAATTAAAATCTAATACTTCAAAGTGTCTAAAATGTCAGAAACATATATAATGCAAAAAAGCCAGATTTAAAATGTTACCAATTATGTCACTTTGGTTCATTTGACTTTTTACGTTATTCAGCAATACATTTTAACTAATTTAAAATGATTAAAAATTGTTCACTATCCTTTCTTTATGCATCATTTACATTGGATACATTCTCTATTTAAGTTTTAAACAGTGATTCAAAGAATAAAAGAAGAGAGTTTAACGAAAATATTTAATGAACATCTAAAATAAAGTGAATTTGCCCAAAAAATTCGAAGTAAAAGATAGTCGTTTCCTGCAAACGATGCCTATTTCCAAAATGTTACAAAATCCCGCTTTGTTACCTATTAACGCCTTAAGTAACAAAATCACGCTGTAAGTTACCAAATGACACTTTTGCTTCGATTTCACAAACGAAAAAACATTAGAGTGTCTTCTTCCTGTATGATGCATTTAAGCATACTTTGGACCCTGTGATGCCATTATAAATATTCTCATTCTTTTATAAAAGTTCCTCAGGTTACTATTTCGAGCACAAGTTACCACCTAAAGCTTTGTTACCAAATCCCGCTATACCGTTACCAAACCCCCACTATAGGTTACCATTTCTCACACAAGTTTTGTTACAAAATCCCGCTACACCAATTCCCAAGTCCGGTCAAGGTAAGCATTTCCCGCACAAGTTACTATTTATTCTTATTTGTTTTCTTTTTGTTCTTTATAAATGAATAGAGATTAAAAAAAAATAGTTGTTTGCTTAATGTAGAGGAATGTGTCGCAAATTCTCAATCAATATAAGAATATCGCACTCAAACACAAATAAAACTAGATATTAAAATTTTTTATTAGTAAAGAATAGTTTCTTTTTTAAGGAATTGGTATGAGTGAGGAAAAAGGTATAGAGTCTCTCCCTTCCAATGCAGGTATTACATGTAGTCATTTGTATTTTCTTACATCAAATCGCATATAAAGTTAATCAAGAAAGTGAAAGAGGATTAATTAAGATATCTAACATTTTGTTAGCAAACATTAAAAGTGTAAATGTGTTTGCGGATTCAATAAAAAAGCAGATGGCACGAAATATTTGAAATCTTAAATCTACATAATTCTGTTCTTTTCCAGTAATTGGCCCAGGTCAGCTGATTGCCATTCCTGTCCGCTTTGCCATCCTCCCGTTGACATCAGTAAGACACAGAAGTTCACTCACAAATATATCAACTAATTCGTTATGCCTACTCTGTGCATAATGCGTTTTTGAAGTACATAAAAATCATTTTACTGTAAGCGTGATTGATTACAAGCTGTATCTGTGCTAAACTGTATAATACCTTTCATTTCAGAAATTAGTGATAGCTCTCATGAAATGACATCGGAGCAAGGTAATAAACAATCCACCTTTCGTTTGCTTGAAAATAAAGCATATGCTTTCATCTTTACGTGCACATAAAGAGTGTTTTTAACTTTCATAGAAACAAAGATATATCTAATATATTAATATACTATCCCTCCCTCCCCCACTCTCTCTCTCTGTAAGGGTGTGTGTGTAGAAGAGATAGAGATAAAATCATTTTTTATATATCTTTTGTTCTAAAGGATCTGGAGGGTTTATTCCAGAAGTGCCAGGTAGGAGTTAATTCAGCTTCTTCTCCTATCGATAATAGACACCAAATATATATTGATTTTTTTTTTTTAATTTTATGATATTTAATATTTATATATATCATTTATTTCTCCTTCATATCATCTTATCGATTTGCATTTTGTAATAACTGAAGCATTTTGTGATTCCTTTTAGTAGAGATGGAAGCTGATGTGGCGGAGTCCCAGGGAAATAAAGATCCTTGTTTATCTGGTAATGAATCTGACCTAGATATTCTGTAATATCTAATAATATCGGAGATATTCTATAATTTGCAGTTGATATATCTAAGGGAAACAAGAATGTAAGTTTGCTAACCGTGATCTTTTAAGGATAAAATCATGCTGAAGAAAAAAATGAACTTATTTTTTAACAATGTTTTCCCTAAATAACAGTTACAGTCATATTTTTGGATATTTTCCCAGATGATACCAACGAAGAATCGTCTGTGAAACAGTGGAAGGAGGATAGCATACAGAAATGGTTGAAGCATCAGTCCCAAATGGCGCGTGGGTCACACAAGTTGGACAGAGTTTCAACGTCTGTGTCTCTCCCCATAGATAGAAGATTTGAGACCACAGGCTCTCAGATTTCCTCCAGGGAAGGAGAGCTTAGGAGAATGTTGAACGAAGCAATCACAGAAACGGATTCAGAGAGTTTATTTTCCCTGGAGAAATTTCAAAGTTCAGAAAAGGTAAAAAGAAAAAAACATCAACCCGAAAGACTGTTGAGGAAAAGAAAACTGTAAAAAGACTCCGACAAAAGCATGCTTGTTTACAGTGTGGAAAGTGAGTTGTCCATATGCGGCGGCATATGAGGCAGGTCCATAAGCAGGAGGTTTTTGAAAAACAGGTGAAGCAAGGGCTTTACATTGTTCGCCAATGTATTTTGTGCAACAAGGCCATTGCGCGCTTTGGGGACCATCTGCGGAGGACGCACCACATCTCCAAAAGAGAACGCATTGAGGACCTCCGCTTCCGAAGTCCCAAAGTTGTGGACAACTTTACGACGTAGGTTGAATTTTGAAGCATTAATTCAATCGTATTGAAATATATTTCTTTAATTATCCATATATCTTCATTTTGTAGTGATGAATGTGTACCTTCTCTACACCTGGAGGACCTTACAGACCTAAGTGATGATGAAAGGTTTATGAGCACAAGCATACTTGTATGACTTTAAATTTGATTTTATTTGCACTACAGCTGAATAATCATTTGAACTGTTTGTAGGGAAAGTACCATGGACGCAGCTGAAAAAAGATGCATATCCTCACCCACTGCATCCCTGGAAAAATTGGAAGAAACAGCTGAGATGGACCGGTTCGTATCAGCTTACTTCCATTGCATAGCTTTGATAAAAATACCGGAGATAATTTGAGAAAATTAAAATTTAAACTTTTCCCATAAGTATTTTTTAATTCAGTGTGTATCATAAACCACATTGTAATTGGTTAAGTGTATGTCATTAAATAATGAAACCAAAAAAAAAGCTGAAATATAAAAGGAACTTGTACTGATTTACAAGTAAGATAGCATTTCTGGCTATGCGACATGTACCTCGTCTTGATGATGCAGGTTAAGCAACGTCAAGCACTATCAGTACTTGGATGGGTGACAGCTGCACGTTGCAAGGTTTCACAAAGGGCTATCAAGTGATATAGTGAAATAAAATATATGTGGATAACGAACAGTATTCAAGCTCAAAAGTCCATTAATCAATACAAAATAGGAGCAGAGCAAACACGGACCTCCAAACATCAGAGGTGGGATCAGGTGCCATGGAGGAGTGAGCATCCCCTGCCGACCGGTCACACCCGCCGTGTGCTCCTTGTCATGATCGGGAAATAACGGAAAAATCCGTCGACAATTCAGTGTGTAAATAATGGCCTAACAATTAGTGTGAAAAACATCAGCATTTGACTCAATGATAAATTGTATTAGCTGACAAGGTCATTGTGTGGACCATAGAACTTACGAAATGATGACTGTAAACGAGACAGTGATGATACAGCAACTTTCTGAATCACATTTGATTAAGAATTAAGCATCTAAATATCACACAAACGTTTCTTTTGTTCTTAAAGATAAGGGTTAGACTAATTCAGTAACTGCAGGAATTCATTGATCACAGTAAAAATAAGCATTCCTTTCTTAAACATTAAGGGTAAAATTGAATAAAAGCAGGAATTCTTTGCTCAAAAAAATTAAGCATTTTTCAAATAAGCAAGGATTTTGTACAGTTAAGCAAGGATAGGGTTAAAATAATCCGTAGTTTTATTGTCATCTTAGTCACTCAGCTTCGGCAATTTCATTTAATAATCTAAGAGGCATCTGAACGAATACTGTTATTTTAGTAACCATTTAATGCACAAACTCTTGGTTACCATTTCCCACCCTTTTATCCAATCCCACAGAACACATAACAACCAAGTTGACATTCTAATACTCTTTTTCTTTCCTTTGCCCCGTAGAAAATATTGAAATGCAATCAGATTACCATTTCCCACGCGTTACCCAATACGGCTTTGTTACCAATTCCCGCTATATCGTTACCAAATCCCGATCTAGGTTACCATTTCCCGCACAAGTTACTCAATCCCGCACAAGTTACCAATTATCACTTTAGGTTACCAAATAACGCTCGGAGTAACCAAATCACTCATTTGCTTTGATTTGGTAAACTATTGAAGCAAAGGGTATCATCTCCCTGCATGTTAAATATAATGAACCCATTGACGCTATAATCCCTTGATCCATTTGGCATACCCATTAGAAATGCCTTCAATCAGTTTATGTTACCATTTCCCGCACTTGGAGTTACCAAATACCGTTGGAAACTATCTCAGGGTTTTCGTTGAAGTTTCAAATAAAATTCGTAGATTAATGCCAAATGGTAATAATCTTACTATGAATTCTCGATGAAAAGGACCTTCTAACTGGTAGGACGAAAATCAATTGAATTTGAAAAAAGAATACCGAGTATGAGGAATGGTATTATGGGTAATGCGTAGAGGTATATTAGGTGAGACTAATGGGAAAAGAGTTCGGATTTATTTGGCCAGGATTAGGAGTAATGGGTGTACTATGTAAATTTAAAAATTGTTCAGGGTATACTAGGAAAAAGCAGTGGGTAGGTGTCTGGGTATGCTAGGTCAGGGGTAATAGGGGATATAGTGATGATGAAAAGAACGGTCTGAAGCAGAATTAATTCAAGCTTATTCTGAATATATTTTTTTAAATTTGCTGAAGTGTTTTGTGACATTTTGGTAGAGAAGATCAGGAAATCAGAAGAATGGAAACAGAGAAGCTTGTATTTATGGGTGAGTATATTCACATTTGCATACTTTTCAGATCTTAACAATGAAAATGATTTTGACAAATGAATCATTGTTTGTTGTTGATAGTAATTTTTTTTTTGCTATTTATAGGAAGAGTGTGGAAACAGTGGAAGAAGTTCCTAGCAGTAGGTTGGTATCTTCATTTTTCTTGAATAAAGGAATGTGATAGAATTTGATTGTTACATCAGATAAATATTTAGAAATATTCTCAAACCATCAGGGTAAAAATATCTCTTATTTCAGTTTTGATTCACTTCCTACATTGCCTTTCTTTTTTCTTTCGTAATGTCACATGATGTAACAGAGACTTTTCATTTCTTTTAGGTCCTCTGGTGACACGATCCTCTACTGGCCTCGCCCAACCCCAGGAGAGAAATACCAATCATGTACCGACGGTAAGCCAATGCTCTAGAATTTTGAAATCATTTCTATTTATCTTTATTTGGTCTGTCCATATCTCATTGAATTTAATACTTTCTTTTTTATGCTTCCGGTATGTAGTAAGTTGCTAAAATGGAATGATGTATTCAATATTTTTTTTGCTATCAGAGATATGAATAAACTTTTTTTTAATTCAAGTTCCAATCCTGGCCCGTTTTAAAGCGACCCTGAAGGGCCCATTATCGCTTCAGGATGAAAAAAGGGCGCACCAAATCGTTACCCATATTTTTAATATCTGGAAGGTGGTGCGGAAGACCCCTACATTCTTTGTCGGGGATCTTTTAGATGAAGAAAAAATCTTCGAGGTTTGGTTCAACACAGCCATGGAGCAGTGGCAGGCGAGCAATGTGAAAGCTTACATGAGAAGCTTGGGAGACTTCTTAGCATTTTGTGTTAAGGAAGACCTCCCAACTGGAAGAAAGCAAGAGCACCTCCATCGAATGCTACAGATGTTGAAAGATGCCAGGAAGAGCTTGCGCAAAAAAATTGCGCAGCGGAGAACAGAAATGGAGGCAGATGCGTTAGGTTTGTGTTTCTTGGAAAATCATTGAAAAGCATACATAAGAAAGTAGGTTCATAAGTGACATATAAATGTATATTTAATCAAGTTTCTTTTAACAGGCAATTTGGTAAGTCCGGAAGAAATCAATCGGTTTTTAAAATCTGACTTCGTGGCGTCTGTAGAGGACGAAATTCGGAAAGCCTCACATATCAATTGTACAATGGAGTTATTTATCAAGGTTCGGGACTACGTGATTTTCCGGATCCTTATAGCAAATGGCCAGAGGGCAGGAGCCGTCCTTTCGATAACGCACGACGTTATTCAAAATCGACAGGTTAGAGAGGAGGGATATGTCACGCTGACTGTGAGTTATCCACACACACGCTTGCATCCAAAGTTGCACTTATACACATAATCAAACATACTCTTAAGCACATTCACGAATACACACTCTCAATCAAAGAAATGAGTTCTTGTAAAAAAAAAAAAAGATAGTCTTGTGAAGAAATGCTGACATAAGTAACAATGTAAATTCCTATTTGGTGAAAATTCTGCCAAGGACAATTTTTAAAGGAACCTTTAAATTACAGGTAACGAAGCATAAGACGGACTTCAAAGGCCCAGCGATGATCAGCTTATCACCCGAGCTCTGTTTTTTTTTTTGTGCAAAAATATATCCACCTGGCAAGGAGATTGCCCAACTTCGTCTTCAAGATGTCGGATTCGATTTTCATTAAATGGCCCACGGGGGGAAACCTCCACAGCCACTAGACAATTCAGCCTTAAACAAAGGTCTCGGCAGGTTGTTGAACAAAATGTTCTGTTCAAACAAACCGATTTCTACAACTAGGCTCAGAAAATCCGTTGTCACCGAAGTCAGAAGGGCTGTACCCACTTCAAGGGATGTGCTAGCTAGGCACATGTTCCATGAGCCTTCCACAGCCGACAGATATCACATGTCAGACAAATCAAAGTGGCGGTGCCCGTGTCCAGGCTCATAACGGCTGTCATGGAAGGGGAAAGTGAAGTACGTTTCTATATCGATTTCAACATTCAAAGCTTCAAATTTGTACAGTTAAGGATGCTCAAAAATCCTGTTTTCTTTTATTTAGGCATCAAGAACTACCAAACAGATTGCACAGACAAGCTCCATTCAAGAGGTATATCTTAATGCACTTGTCTTTATTTCTTGGCATTTTCCTTCGGTGAAAATGTTTTATTTTCTTTTTAAAATGTCGGTGAAATATTTTCTCCTATTCTATATATCGCAGACGGGTACTGAGGAAGGTAGTTCAAACCCTAACCCTTCCCCTGATTCTGACTCTCCAAAGGTAAATGTTACGATTGTAATTTTAAAAGCAAATGACTGTTGGAAGCAAAATTTCCGCCACTTCTTCCATTATACGCTACTTATTCCATTTTGTTTATTATATACATATCTATTATACCGTAAATCATAATTTAAAATAGACGTACTGAAGCACGTAGCTTATAAAAAAAATTCTATGATCATCAAATACTTAAGTCTCTTCATCATAAAACTTTTAAAATTATGAAATTGTATTTTAAAAAATGAATCGGACGATATTTAAACATAGTGTGTTTTGAATAGAAAACGACACAAACACTCGAAGGTTTTCCACAGTTGCCGTCAGGGGTAAGTTATCTGGTACTTCTAATATTTCATTTGCTTAATTATTCATTATTTTAGTTTTTATAAACATACCTTACTTGATTTTAAATGTATTGTAACCACATAGAAGGAGATCATTTAGTGAAATAGAGGTGAGAACTCTAGTAGTCCTGCTGAGCGGATTGGACGTAACAAAAGGCATTTCAAAACTGGCAGTGATTAGCCATCTCCAAGAATCAGAGGAGGGAAGGCTGTTCTTGCTAAATATGCAAAATAAATTAGGATCAGAGTACCAAAAGAAAATAATTGACAGAGTAAGGACATTGTTTAGAAAGTGAATTTCTTGAAGTTGAAGTCACGGTTAGCCTTAGAAATGTTGACTATATTTAACAATAGGTTACTATAGCAAACTATAATAGTTAACTATATAGTTCATAAGTAGTTTGTACGTGATTACGTTTACTATTGTACTATCGTACACCGGTTAAGACTTTATTTGAAACTTAGTCTATGTTACTCAGATTTTTAATTCAAAATTTTAGTCTTGTGAGATTATTCAAAGCTCCTTCCTCTATCATTCCGCTTTTGGAAAGGCTTCAATTGAAAATGAAAGTTACCATTTCCAGAAAGCTACATAATCTCGCTTTGTTACCAAATCCCGTTACTCAGCTTACTTTAAGAAAGTTAACGCCTTATTGACAGATCTTTCATGAAGAAGAAACACTTGAGAAGGGTTCAATAGTTTAATTTCATAGATGGCAAGTATTGCTTTGACCTAAAGTATTCCTTAATTGTGAAGAAAACAAACATAAGGGTGTTCGGCAATTCATAACTATTGACTGTGATTGCATTGTGTATTTTTAAAATCATTCTTTGGTATGCTTCAAACTCAAAGTATTTATGAAAACATTGACTATATTTATTCAGATGTATGAAATGTTTATCAAAGTATGAATTCCATTTTAGCATGTTATCTTCAAAATGAGGGACCTCTCAACCTTTACAATTCCAAGATCAGGAAATAGTTCATGAGCAGCAACATGCTACTGGGAGAAAAGTACATATATCCTAAACCATAACTTGAGTATCATACTATAGCTCGATAAGCAGCAACTATTGCCCCTTTTGTTACCTGATTACTGAGAAGGAAAATGGAGTTAATTATATGTGTTCAGTAATTATCCATAGATACTGATGCCAGTACGTTTTCACAAATCATCTTGCAAGTAAGACAAACATTTTCCAATTCTGCAAAAGTATCTTAGCTACAGAAGGTCACGAGAAATCATATATTACTCCTACATTAGTATAATTTGTAAATAATCCTTTCAAAAGAAAAATTAGGTAATGATAAACAAAGAAATTACAGTTATTAAAATTTAATCTTAGGGGTAAGATAAGGGCTAGTGGCCCAGTCCATTTATATCATAAAATAATTTAATAACAACATGTTCATCTGTTTGTATCTGTCTTATTTAATAAATAAAAATAAAGGCTGACATTAATGGTTCAAAATATTTTCTTTTTGAGGTTAAAGGTCATGTATGAAATTTTTATCTATTAATATGGTTGCATCTTGTCTCATGATACTGTGAATACTGATATCACTGTTTATTTGAATTTATAACACAAATGCCTATGAAAATATTCATATTCATGTCACTGAAAATATATGTATTTTTTTCTTTTAAGGAAAACAATAGAAGACTGCCTGCATGAGAATAAAAGTTTTGGACTCTGAAAAGGAAGATGTGACAAAATATATATTTGGACAGTTGTTGATTTCCACAGAAATGCATGTCCAGTAGCAAGGAAGCGGAGCACAGTTTCATGTCAATTCAAATCTTTATATTCAAGGATGAACAATTGGTTCTTTATTAAACAAAATGACGTGTTTGAAAAGGATTTTGGTGAAATGTACTCTGTCCTGGATACTTATTTATGTGTATGGGGTTTGCAGGATAGACTATGAACAACAGATACTGTCAAGAAATTTGATGTTTTTAATATATGTTTGTATAAAAATGTTTGGTATAGTAATAAACAAAGATTAATTCAATCTGTTGTTACTTAGTATATCAAGGAAGGAAAAGCTTATTTATCATATGCACAAGCTTTATTTAGAAGAATGGAAAACAGTAATTATTAACTTTTGTGGCTATTAAAGATGGTATTTAATTAAATTTAATATTTGTAATTATCGGATTTAATGCACCCAAAATACTGTATTTAATGTTGGTAAATATTAACTTTACTTTTTTGTAAAGTCAAGAAAAAGTGGGACATTACATCATATTTAAGTGCATGTAAAGTTAATGTAAAGGTTACTTTTTCCAACTTTGACTTTTTTCAGAAAAGCCAATTAAAGGCATTGTAAATATTAAATTTACATTATCTTTACTTGTTTTGTAAAGCCAAATTTTCATGCAGTGGCTGTATGCTATTTAAATGGGTATGTATGTGTGACTCCGAGGTATAGTGGTTAGCGAGGAGCTCTTTAAAGGGACGTTTATTGAGGAAAGTGTTCGAGTCATGATTTTTTTTTGGGGGGTGGGGATGGGGGTTTAATTTTTTTGTTTACTTTATAAAAAATGTCTATAGGAATATCATATTTTTCACTGGAAATAATATATATATATATATATATATATATATATATATATATATATATATATATATATATATATATATATATAGTAATGAACTCACTTACAGTAAATTATTTAAAATGCCGGATAAAAATTATACATGTTATAGATATTTGAATACTTTTATTCCCGTTTTTATTTATTTTTACTACAAGCGCTTCTAGATCACCACCATCATTATATACAATGTTAACATTTTCATAATATCTCCACAATAAGTGTTAACACTCAATATGCAGATTAATTAATAGAAGTCCCTACCCATGTTAGACACTTGTGACAGTAAACGAAATTCAACTGTTTAGCTTGTTTAGAATATAAATATCATTTTGAGAACTACTGTAAACATTAAAATGCTTAAGTAAATTCGAACAATTGAGAGATTTTTTTTCCAATAAATGTTCTTGCAAAGCCGAAAAATGGGCATGGGCACATGGCTGGTCTTATTCCCCCAGATTCTTTGAGAGGAATGTATCTAATATGATTTTTTCAGGAACATAAAGGATCGATGTGATTCTTTTTATTTATTTGAAACCATTTGATCATGTTAGTGACACGTGTTCCGGATATACTTTGTGCGCAGATCTGTAATGAGGTCGCGGTAGATTTTATAGGTGAAAAAAAAAGACCGGTGCCAAATTGAACTAGATCATAGGTCACTGATGAAAAAAAAAACGCGTGAGACGGAAAAAACCTTGCCCCTTTTCCCAACCCACAAAACTTAACCATATTGCAAAACATCAAAAACACTTATAAAAACTAGTACACTACCTTACCCCATCCATTGGGTATAAATAGGGGTGTGAAACAAATCATTGACTACTAAATAAATCGATCCAGAGCAGAAACAAGAGGCCCATGGGCCTTGAATCACTCTTCTGATAAACTGTACAACCTATCACTTCTATTTGAAGCCTCAAAGTATCCTGCATATTTACATAAACCCTTGAAATTCCAATTCACACTCTGAGAACCCAAGATGATTCTAAGCCAATTAGTACCTGAGAGTTGGTCATGGTGACCTACTTATCACTTGTCATTCTCTGAGGACCCATCAACTAAGTTTGATGATTCTAAGCCAATTAATACCTAAAATATTTTTTAAAATTATAATCATAAAATTTTATAAGTAGGTCAAAGTGACCTACTTTTCAATTGTTTTACTCCAAGGACCGAAGATGCATCAACTGACAAAGTTTGATGATTCTAAGCCAATTAGTACCTGTAATATTTAATTAAAGCCATAAATTTTCAAAAGTAGGTCACCGTGACCTACTTTTCAGTTGCTGTACTCCGAGCACCAAAGATACATCGACTGACAAAGTTTGATGATTCTAGCCAATAAGTACCCAAAATATTTAATTACAGCCATAAATTTTCAAAAGAAGGTCACAGTGACCTACTTTTCAGTCAACCTACTCCGAGGACCAAAGATGCATCAACTGACAAATTTTGACGATTCTAAGCCAAATAATTCCTGAAAATATTAAATACAGCCATAAAATTTCAAAAGTAGGTCACCGTGACCTACTTTTCAGTTGTACTCCGAGGACCCAAGACGCATCAACTGACAAAGTTTAATGATTCTAAGCCAATTAGTACCCGAAATATTTGATTAAAGCCATAAATTTTCAAAAGTAGGTCACCGTGACCTACTTCTCAGTTGTTGTACTCCGAGGACCCATGACGCCTAAACTGACAAAGTTTTATGATTCTAAGCCAATTAGTACCCGAAATATTTTATTAAAGCAATAAATTTTCCGAAAGTAGGTCACGGTGACCTACTTTTTAGTCGACCTACTCCGAAGACCCATGATGCATCAACTGACAAAGTTTGATGATTCTAAGCCAATTAGTACCCGAAATATTTAATTAAAGCCATAAATTTTCAAAAGTAGGTCACGGTGACCTACTGTTTAGTCGATCTACTCTGAAGACCCAAGATGCATCAACTGACAAAGTTTGATGATTCTAAGCCAATTAGTACCCGAAATATTTAATTATCGCCATAAATTTTCAAAAGTAGGTCACTGTGACCTACTTTTTAGTCGACCTACTCTGAAGACCCAAGATGCATCAACTGACAAAGTTTGATAATTCTAAGCCAATTAGTACCCGAAATATTTAATTATAGTCATATAAATTGAAAAGTAGGTCACGGTGACCTATTTTTCAGTTGACCTTTTTTGAGGACCCAAGATGCATCAACTTACAAAGTTTTATGATCATAGGACTTAAAATGTCCAAATTATGCCTCTAAAATGCTTTGAAATCGAATGCCTGCAAAGTTCAAAAAGTAGGTCACTGTGACCTACTTTTTAATAAATATGTTTTATGGCCCCAAGATGCATCATCTTACAAGATTTAATGATTCTAAGCCTCCCCGTATTCGAATTAATGACCTTAATTGTTTTAAAAAAGATTAGCCATAAAATTCAAAAAGTAGGTCAAGGTGACCTACTTTTTAGTTGACGTACTTTGAGGACCCAAGATGCATCAACTGACAAAGTTTGATAATCATAGGCCTTAAATTGTTCAAAATATGCCTCTAAATCATTTTGAAAAAGAATGGCCGCAAAATTTAAAAAGTAGGTCACCGTGACCTACTTTTGAGTCAACATGATATGAGGTCCTTAGATGCACCAACTGACAAGATTTGATGGTCCTAGTCCTTATAGTAAGCAAAATATCAACATTTTAATAAAATGTAATTTTTGGTCAACTTTGAAGTGACCTTGAGACCACGCCCTTTGCCCCAGGGTAAATCCCCGTGCAAATTTTAATCTACAACATATCCTCATCCTTTTGTGTAAGTTTGGTGATAATCTGCCCAGTGGTTCTTGAGAAGAAGATTTTTTAGCAACCAGTACTTTTGTTTCTATTTTCCTAATTATCTCCCCTTGTTAAAGGGTCACAACCCCAGTTTTAGTATAAAAGGGAGCCCTTGGGCCAAGGATACCCTGTGACAAATTTGACAATAATTGGCCAAGGGGTTCTTGAGTTATGGCCCATATTCTAAAAAGTTTACGCACACCGCACACCGCACAAATGGCCATAGCATTAGCTCTTTGAGCCTTTGGCTCAGAAGAGCTAAAAATGGCAGAAGCATTCTTCCGATTTCAGTAAGTGTTATATTATAGATTGACATTATATAAAAATTTTACAGTACAGCTTAAATGTTAAATTTTGTTATATTGTATTCTGTTTTTTAAATTGTACGTTATTTATTTTATCAAAATAAATAACTTATAATAAAAGCGCACAAAATAAAATATTTTTTAACAAAAATGTAGATAAATTAATACCTATATTTATTTATATAAATATTTTCAATTTATTGACAAATCATTATTTGAAAATTAAAAATCAAAAAGTAATCTAAAATTAATAAGAGCTTTATAGCCAATCATATGTGTTCAACGTAACTTATCACCTCGTTTTTCATAAAACTTGAGTTATATTTCTTTGACCAGACGATACAATTTTGTCTTTCCAGGGATAACAAGGAGAAGTCTAGCGTTACTTCTTCACCATCAAGAAGTTTTCAAGATTTTGAGGAAGAGTGGCTACAGTTAGGGCACGATTTCTCGGTGGTGTTTGATTCAGGGTAAGTTCATCTTCTTTACACAAATTCCAAAATCGCTTTTCAAAATAATTCAACAAAAAGAATAATGATAAACATTTTATGTCAATTAACAAGTTGACTTTGTTGTCTTAAATTACAAATTTATCTTGTTTTTTTTTTAAATAATGCTTAAATTTTTAATTAATTAGAAACTCTCCGAAAGACCCCCAACAGGTTGAGGACGATAAACCCGTGCCTCAGTCTACAAAATAGAGGAAAATACGTGAGACAGAAGACTCACTTATTCTTTCGAGAAGGTGAACATTTTCTTTCTAATTTTTTTTTATATAAAAAGAATATAAGAATATTGCCCCCCCCCCCAATCCAACCCCCTATTTTACTTAATCATTTTGATTTTTTTCATTCTTTCATAGGAAAATGACGAAACAAAAGAGTCATAGGGATGAGGGGTTTACACAGCAGAAGAAAGAAGACCATCCTCTGCTGAAAACATTCAGGTAAATGTTTCTTAATTAACTATGCAGACTTTTTAACACACAAAACCGAGTAAAGGAAATGTAAATCGTGAAGCAGATTCACTTGTGGTTTAAAGTCTTTGTTGAAAATAAATATCGAATACTAGTATTTGGTTTTATTTTCTTTATTTTAAAAATAAAAATGTTTTCATTAAAAATTATTCTTAGTACCCTTGGTTAGATTTTTTTTTGTAATAGACAGGAGAATGCAGAGAAATATAGATCGCTTGAAAAACGTATCCGGACATCGTTTACCTTCGAGACACTTCAACCGTTAGGTATAACCCAGCGTCGATGGAGTCAGAAAAGTTCAGCCCGCCGGTGTTAAAATCTGAAGCTACAGTCACCCCCCCCCCCCCCCTGATGACTCCAACAACAATACCCCGGACCCTCGTTTCGTCGTCCCAGAAATATAGTCCGGTATCTCCGGATTACTGCCCATCTTTCCGACCACTAGTAAAAGCGGAACCTACAGACATTCCACTATTGACCGAGACAGCAGCCCCTACATCAACGCAGGACCTTTCTCCGGTTGCTGCACCAACAATACCCCGGACCCTCATTTCGTCGTCCCTGGGATATAGTCCGATATCCGGATTACTGCCCATCTTTCCGACCACTGGTAAAAGCAGAACCTACAGACATCCCACTATTGACCGAGACAGCACCCCCAACATCAACGCAGGACCTTTCTCCGGTTGTTGCACCCGTATTTTGGACACCGCCTTCCAATTACCCTCTGAGAGAGGAGCTTAATGCTGTAAACGAACTAGTAGAGAGTGTCCGTGTAGATCTACTACAAACATCTATGATTGTGAATCATATTCAAGATTTAATGAAAAACTTTCAGTGACTTTTTTTAACAAAGGAAAGAAGTTTAACCAAACGTTTATCTGCTAAATTTACCTAATCACTATGTGTTCATTTTGAAATTAATCAAACTCTGTCCAAGTATGTTTTGATTTTTTAACTATGGAACTATTTTCTAAATGCTTCTTTTCTTTTCTTTTAATGATTTGTATAATGTATTCAGATTATCTATTTGATATGAATTAACAATAAATGTTATTTTATTATTAGTTGGTGGTGATGAATTAGAGTTGTGTTACAACATGGTACTTACTCTCATAAGAGATTGATCCGTAACGTTCGAACAGAAAAATCTGGCTGAAAAAATACTAAAACTTGCAGAATATTTTCCTTAGATACAGTGTGCATCCATTCCTAAAAATAAAAAAAAAATGAAAATAGGGATTGTCCCTTAGATACAGTTTGCATCCATTTCTAAAAATAAAAAAATCTAAATAGTGATGTGTCTTAGATATTCCATTATATTTAGAAAAACTCAAAACGGTTTAATGGGATGGGTGACCCCAGACGGTTTTTTGGGATGGGCCGTGACGTCATTGACCCCAGACGGCTTGATTGGATGGGTGACCCCAGACGGACCCATGACGTCAATGACCCCAAATAGACCCCAGACTATACCCCTTACTACTGAAGGAACAGTTGCCACCCATTTTTTATCGACTTAGGTGAGTCGCGGCCGAGATTCGAACTCACGACCTCCCGATCACGGGGCGAGCGCTCTACAGACTGAGCTACCGTGAACGGTACTTTGTATCAAATTCTCAGCCTATTTACAGGGCGTTAGTTAGAGATGGTACTTGGGTCTTGGTTTATAAATATGTATGTACCTTATTGATATGTAAAAGAAAAAGTAAAGTACAATTTTTACATATCAATTAGATACATACATTTTTATAAACCAAGACCCAAGTACCTGTGAATTTTTACACCCCCCCCCCCCAAAATCAATATATTGATCAGTAATATTCGCTCTTATATCCTTGACGAAATGAAATAAGAGCATCTGAGTACATTACCCATAACATATTTTAAGAGGTTTCACAATTAAAACGTCAATTAATTATTATTTTTCAAGTTTGTACAAAAAGGGGGTGGGGGACGGGGTGGAGACGTAAATCTACTTCATGCGGGATTTTGAACAAAGTATTTCTTCCTGCTATAAGCCTGTTGGCTGTCAGTAGAAACTACAATATATTTTCTGTCGGTAGTGGTATAAATTCAATTCCCCGCGCTTGCGCGGGATTTCATCTAGTTTTATTCAGTTACATGAATAAGCAAACCACACTTTTTACATAACAAACAAAACCACGTGGACATCCAGGCTTTCCTCAGATACCGTTATAGAAGATCGAAAAAGGAAGTACGAAAACGATCGTTCCTACAACTCATGCCCCAAATTGGGCGAGTTTGGGGGGAATCATGTTTCTAAATGGGACTCGTATAAAAAAAAATTACGAAGAATTATATCGATATAGAAATTCTCTTAAAGAAGATAAAGAATATGCCACTAGCACATCTCTCAGCCAAAAAGAAAGCTAAGTCAGTCGGAGGACTCCTACATTTTAAACCAATGGTATGTTTAATCTTTATGAATTTCTTTACCAAGTATTTTAATACATGTTTACGAGTAATCGTTTATTTGTTGTACCATAATCACACATTTCGTTTGAGACTTACTTTTACCTTAAATGTCAACTAGGGTTTTAACGTAGCCTTTGAGTTTGTAAATATTTGATTTATCAGCAGAAGACTAAAGCAACAAAAAGGAACAGCTAAAGACGAGAATGCCATTATCACCAATTTAATGTAACGTATGGCTATTTGTGTGTGTATGTATGTTCTCATTTTTTACAATTATTTTTCTTTAAATTTTATTTATATACTATATACATACAACTGAAATAAATGTCTAACTTTTAAAATAATTTTACTATATAAATAAAAGCTTTTATTACTATATTAACTTTTGAGAGAAAAAAAACAAAAACAAAAATAGTAGTTTTAATTCTTTTTTTTTTTTTTTTGATATTCAGAAAAAGGGACCTATAAAAGTAAAAAAAAAAATGGAAGAGAGATTACGGGGTAATGGAACCCCCGAATGAGTGTGATACCATTATCCGATGTATTCAACACCGCGACCATTAAAGGTTACTCGGCCCAGTCGCCAGAATGCAGCACCGCCTTATCTTCCGAGGGATTCAAGGCCGCCACGACAACTACTGGGTACTCGCAACAGTCGCCAGAATGCAGCACCGCATTATATTCTGGGGGATTCAAGGCGGCCGCGACAATTATCGGATACTCGCCCAAGTCGCCAGAATGTATAACCACATTGTCTTCTGAGGGATTCAAGGCTGCCGCGACAATTACCGGGTACTCGCCACAGTCGCTAGAATACAGCACCACATTATCTTCTGAGGGATTCAAGGCCGCCGAATGACAAGATGTCGCCTTACTCGCGGGACGTGTGTACCAGAACTTTAGAGTGTTTTTGGGCCCCAGTTAAGGGGTTTTATGTAGATAACAATTTACTTTCGTGTAGTCCTGGATCATTTAACTTACCTATTATGGCCACACAGTAGACGCTCTAGTGGATGTTGCAGAGCTCACCTGTTCCGGGATAGGGCATTCGTTGCGGAGTCATGGGTGTCGACGTTCGACACCATATCCGTCCTGGATGTGTATATGTCTAGTATGAATGCCGAGTGGATGTCATCGTTGGACCACGGGATGGACGACCGGAGTCGGAGGACAACGAGGGGCTACGTGGTGGGCCGAGACGACTCGGGGTTTGGACGAGAGTGATGAGTAACTGTGTTATGAACTATTTTAATTTTATATTATTTTATTATAGACAATGTATAACTTGTATTTTTGTTTGTATATGGGTGGTAGGCCCTGCTAGGATTTAATGTTATTGTTTAAAAAAGTGTTTCGTAAGACGTTTATTTTCTGTTTATCATTTAATTTGCTCAAGTCTCTCGGTTTTTTTTTAAATTAAATAATTCATTGTTCACTTTTGTCTTGTTGTCCTCTGCTCTCTCTCATAGATAAAGGTTATCAAACATACTTTCTGTCGTTAGTGGTATAAACAAACATAGAGACTTGTAAACTCTGCACATGGGTAATCAGCCTCATTATTAAATCTGTCATCATGTATCGCTCTTCGATACATTTTTATGACCTTTCACAAATTAAATTGTTTTTGCTCAGCTAGCAATATTACACTTCCGGTTATCAGTCCTTAAAACTGGCCAACTCATATGGCTGCTTGTACATCTAAAAAAGTTTTTTTTTTCAGTTTTATTAAATATACACCGAGAACAAAGAAATTTATCTGTTTATTATGTGGAAATAAAACTAAGGATAGTAATTTAAGAAGAAAGTTACTTCAAGGATCATCTAAAACGGAATATTGTGTATTAATTGAAAGATAGTTGCAGATTGACATAAATCCAGAGACCCATACAGATACAGTGTGCCGTAAATGTGCAAAAAAAATTAACAAGAGGCCCAAGGGCCTTGAATTGCTCTTCTGATAAACTGTACAACCTATCACTTCTATTTGAAGTCTCTAAGTATCCTGTATATTTAGATAAAGCCTTGAAATTCCAAACGTAGGTCATCATGACCTACATTTTAGATGAAACACTCTGAGAACCCAAGATAATCGCGCATAAAAAGATTGAGGGGCAATATGAGAACCATCTATCCTTCTGTATTCAATAATCCAGAAGTGAAAAAAGAATTAGATAGATTACATGATCAGTAGGTACTGGTCCCTGCTGACAAAGCAGGTAACAACATTGTCTTTGTTCGTAAGGCTCATCATGTTAAATCTATTTTAGAGCAATTTGGAATTAATTCTACAAGTGGTAATCCAACTTATAGTTCCCTTTCTAAGGAAGAAATTCTTCAAAATCATATGTTAGTTTTAAATATTTTTAATAATCCAAACAACCAAAACGAATTTGAATTACCATATTTATACTGGATTCCGAAACTTCATAAAAATCCTTACAAAGATACATAGCGGGTTCCAGTAAATGTTCAACCAAGCCTCTTTCTTTACTCCTCACTAAGATATTAACAGTAGTGAAGGAGAAACTTCAAGAGTACTGTGCAACAATATATTCCAGAAGTGGTGTAAATCAGATGTGGATACTTAAAAATTCCAAGGAACTTTTGGAAAATTTGAAATCACAAGATTTTACCAAAATCAACAGCTTAAAAACCTACGACTTTTCAACTTTATACACAACCATTCCCCACTATAAATTAAAGTTCAGGCTATTTGATTTCATTGACAGCTGCTTTTTCAATAAAAATGGAAATTTACTTACCTTATCATTGGTCATTTGCAAAATAATTTTCTTAAAAAACATTCTGATTGTACACACAAGTACACTGAAGTTGACATTAAAAAGATGCTTGAGTTTCTGATTGACAGTATCTATGTGGTTTTTGGAGACCAGGTCTTCCAACAATCTATTGGAATTCCCATGGGTACCAATTGCGACCCGTTATTAGCAGACCTTTTTTGTATTCATGTGAAGCAAATTTGTCCAAAATCTTGTACGCGAAAAGAAGAAAAGACTTGCTGTGGCCTTCAACTCGACATTTAGATATATCGACGACGTATTGTCAATTAACAATGGCTATTTCCATTCATATGTCGATACGATATATCCTTGTGAGCTTGAGATAAAAGATACCACCGAGTCTAACACATCTGTTTTATATTTGGATATTTTACTTGAAAAAGACGTAAATGGTAATCTAACAACCAAGCTTTATGATAAACGTGATGACTTTAACTTTTCAATCGTCAACTTCCCTTACTTATGCAGTAATATACCTTCATCACCTGCATACGGGGTATATATCTCTCAGTTGATTCGATACGCAAGAGCATGCTCTACGTATGTACAATTTCTAAAACGAGGTATGTTATTGACAAACAAGTTGATGAAACAAGAATATCAGCTGTCTCGTTTAAAGTCATCATTTCGTAAGTTCTTTGGTCGATACAATGACCTTGTCAGCAAATACAATTTATCATTGATTCAAATGCTGACTGAAGTTTTTCATACAAATTGTTAGACCATTATTTACACACTGTATTGTCGACGGATTTTTCCGTTATTTCCCGATCATGACGAGGAGCACACGGCGGGTGTGACCGGTCGGCAGGGGATGCTCACTCCTCCATGGCACCTGATCCCACCTCTGATGTTTGAAGGTCCGTGTTTGCTCTACTCCTATTTTGTATTGTTTGATGGACTTTTGAGCCTGAATACTGTTCGTTATCTTCATATATTTCATTCTAAACCAATTAGTACCTGAGAGTAGATCATGGTGACCTACATATCACTTGTCATTCTCTGAGGACCCAAGATGCATAAACTAATTTTGCTGATTCTAAGCCAATTAATACGTAAAATATTTTTTTTAGAATTATATCCATAAAATTTCAAAAGTAGGTCACCATGACCTCCTTTTCAGTCGACTAACTCTGCGGACCCAAGATGCATCAACTGACAAAGTTTGATGATTCTAAGCCAATTAGTACCCGAAATATTTAATTTTAGTAATATAAATTGAAAAAGTAGGTCACGGTAACCTACTTTTCAGTCGACTTACTCCGAAGACCCAAGATGCATCAACTGAAAAAGTTTGATGATTCTAAATCAATTAGTACCCAAAATATTTAATTATAGTCATATAAATTGAAAATTAGGTCACGGTGACCTACTTTTCAGCCGACCTACTCAGAGAACCCTGGGTCATCAAATGACAAATTTTGATGATTCCTAGCCAAATAGTACCTGAAAAATTAAATACTGCCATAAAATATAAAAATTAGGTCACGGTGACCTATTTTTAAGTTGTACTCCGAGGACCCAAGATGCTTCAACTGACAAAGTTTGATGATTCTTAGGCAATTAGTACCCGAAATATTTAATATATAAATGGAAAAGTAGGTCACGGTGACGTTTTTCGAAGACCCAAGATGCATTAACTTAATAAGTTTTATGATCATAGGCCTTAAAATGTCCAAAATATGCCTCTAAAACGCTTTGAAATTGAATGCCTGCAAAGTTCAAAAAGTAGGTCACTGTGACCTACTTTTTAATAATATGTTTTATGGCCCATAGATGCATCATCTTACAAGATTAAATGATTCTAAACCTCTCAGTATTGGAATGTCTTTAATTGTTTTGAAAAAGATTAGCCATAAAATTCAAAAAGTAGGCGAAAGTGACCTACTTTTAGGTGACGTACTCCGAGGACCCAAGATATATCACCTGACGAAGTTTGATGATCATGGGCCTTAAATTGTACAAAGTATGCTTCTAAATCATTTTGAAAAAGAATGCCCGCAAAACTTCAAATGTCGGTCACCGTGACCTACTTTTGAGTCAACATATGAGGTCTTTAGATGCAATAACTGACAGGATTTGATGATCCTAGTCCTCATAGTAAGCACAATATCAACATTTTAATAAAATGTAATTTTTGGTAAACTTTGAAGTGATGTTGAGATCATGCCCTTTGCCCCAGGGTAAATCTCCGTGCAAATTTTAATCTACAACGTATCCTCAACCATTTGTTTAAGTTTGGTGATAATCTGCCCAGTGGTTCTTCATCAGAAGATTTATTAGCAACCAGTACTTTCCGCTTTATTTCTCTAAATATCTCCCATTGTTTAAGGGTCACAACCCTAGTTTTAGTATAAACGGGAGCCCTTGGGCCAAGGATACCCTGTGACAAATTTGACAATAATTGGCCAAGGGGTTCTTGAGTTATGGCCCATATTCTAAAAAGTTTACGCACACCGCACAAATGGCCATAGCATTAGCTCTTTGAGCCTTTGGCTCAGAAGAGAGAATAAAGTGAATGAAACTGTTTTAAAACTCAAGTCTAATTATGAGCAAACAATAAGTAGCCTTTTAGAATCTCATGGTCAGTAAACATCAAAGAGATTAGCAGCATTTGAACCAGAAACATCTGTGAAAAAGCGAAATTTGTTTCCAGGTGAGTATCAGACTGGATCTGAAGTATAGACCAATATTTTCAACCTTTCCCTGAAAATGATGACTACAACGTTTGTTTTGTTTTAACTCTTGTTTTAATATTAAGATAAATTATTACAATCAAATTAATCAATACACTTTGAAAACATTAATATTCTTAATGAATCTGACCTACTTGGCAATTGGCATTCTAATACTGTACATAAACATTTTTCCTGTATCAGCTAAGCCTCCTCAGTTTGCCCTTCTCCCTTAATATTATAATTTAACAACTTGTAATTTTTAATCTTCGTTTAACTTTTTTTTAGGAAAATAAAGATTCCTCTCAAAACCGTGCAGTCGCCCGCCTGGTGCAGTGGTTAGAGCGTCTGCTCTAGAGTCGCGGAGTAAGGAGTTGATCCTTACGTCGCGGGTTCGAATCCCACTGTGGGCCGTGGAGACCGGTCCTTCGGATGAGACCGTATAAACCGAGGTTCCGTGTCACAGTAAGTGCTGGCACGAAAAAGATCCCTCACTGCTCAATGGCCGTAAGTGCCGAGTATAGGACAAAATTTGAAGCTCTCCACCGGCAAGTGGTGGCGTCTCCATATGAGTGAAAAATTCTCGAGAGGGACGTTAAACAAAATACAATCAATCAATCAATCAAAACCAAACACATTATTTTCTGCAAATATGTGTAGCTCCAGGTGCTTGCGGGGATAAGGGTAACGTCGTTCCTTTATGACGCAACGTCAAGTTGTTTTTCACGTCACGAACGTAAAAGGGGCAAAGAGTTAAAACAGCTCAATCATTTTTGTCACACAGGAGAAATTGAGGTGTACCATTCTATGATGTTAAAATTATTCCAAAGCGACAGGAATTTCCATATGGTTGCAAGAACTCAGTTGCCTGTTCTTGATCATGACTTGAACTTGAATAGAGGTATAAAAATTGACAAGAATGGTCAGGAGGTATATACCCCTCAGTGTTCTAAAGCTACAGGAAGATGGACTGTGAAGAGTCGATATCACAGTACGAAAGACCATCTTTAAGCAATCGCTTAATGGTGGCTTAATGGTAGCTTAATGGTGGCTTATAGAAGTTAATTCCTTTAAGCCACCATTAAGCTGCAGCTTCTAGGTGCTTAATGTCCAAACTTCATTAAGCCACCTTTAAGCTGCAGCTTAATGATGGCTTAATGTCCAAACTTAATTTAACCACCTTAACGCATCCAGTATCAAGTCTTTAAACTAACTTGTTAAGTTTGAAGTTGTTTCAGTATCATTTACGCAAGTACTTATTCAATTCATATTTTTTCTCTCGCTATTTCTAACAAATTTTGTCAATGCGTATAAACTCGGGAACTGAGAACAGCTTCACCAAATGCCTTAAAATTTTCGCTCCCTAAAATCAGTTTGTTTGAATACTTGTTTTAAAATTATTTTTATCCATAAATACATAATATATATTAATTTTTTTTTTTTTTAAATTACATATTTTTCTTCCGTGTTTGGAGAGCCACGTTCCGCTGCCGAATTCATAGGAAATTTTATAATTAGAGTCATTTTCTTCTGGAATATCTCTAATTCTCTTAATTTTTCTTTGGGTAGAGAAATGTTTAAGATAGAAAAAAAAATATATAGGTATAGATTATATTGTTAATCATTGAATTATTTCATGAATAATTTGAATTAATTCGTGGTTAAGTGCCATTATTTTTTCCTTTCTTTTAAAATACTGCAGAAGTAAGAATTTATTTAAAATAATGCAGAAGTAAGAATTGATCGAAATATAGTCGGTCTTCAATGATTGTTATTTCAAAATCAATTTTCAGAAGAAAAGCCTATCAGATTAAACAGGGCATCCGACCAGATTTATACACATTGAGAAGCGAGGTAAAATAATCAGTGTACAGTATATCGACTAGTTAGACAATAGACCTTAATTAGGTGTCCCCGGTCAATTACCAGGAACCTATACACGAGAACGTACAGTGACAGATTTTGATGATATATTATTTTTACAAAACTTAAAATTTACGCAAGCATATAACAAATTAGAAATTATGATTGTACACAAAAAGACAATTATTTTGATACCCATAATATAAAAAGAATTAAAACTGAAGATGATGTTTTACAAAATATTTTGTAACTTAATTGTTACGCAAAGATTGTCAAAAATCGTAAATATCCGCAGCATATTTATAAGAACTATAATCTGTTTTTCCCCCCATCGTTCTCTTTCGATGATATATTCCTTTTGTAATAACAATATTTTGTTATATCTGTTGAATTTCAATCTTTTCATGCTTATAAATCTGCGAATAACAGAACGAGGAATTTTTTTTTTTAACTCTTCCACGGTTTTAATTATAACATGAGGCAAAAAAAAAAGGCCAGTCCACTCCTCAAAATTCAATTTTCGTCTCATTATACATCGTCGTTTCAGCGAACATAGGCAGTGTTTGCATTCGCTATCTATGACATTGAAAGTTGCAATATGCATAGTAGAATATTTCAGTTTTTTATTTAAAAAAAAAAAAATGTCACAATCTGGGTTATCTTGCAAAATCATGAAAATTGGTTAAGTACATTGAGTTCTATGACTAAACAGATCATTTCAGCGAACATTTCCAGTGGTTGCAATCCCAGACGATTTGTAGTGAGATTCGATATTTGTTTTAACAGGATGTTGAAAAGACTTCACAATCATGAAAACTTTTACTCAACAAGAGGCCCAAGGGCCTTAATGGTCACCTGAGTATAATAGAACAATTTAGAGGATCCATGGAGTATAAAATGAACTGAAAGCGAAGTTTTGTTGCCCAAAAGCCAGAAAAATAGGATTATCAGGATCAACAAAATAATTAGTCTAGGATTCAGTAACAGTTCATAATTTAGGTTCTAATCTGTTCCCCATTATCACCAATCACCATACAGTATATTAACAAACTATCAGTGCTTCTATACTATTTTAATTCCTTGTTGAAATCTCTTACATTGGCCTCTCTTGGTCTTTAAGGAACATTTAATAACACAAGTTATTTTTGTCTCATTTTTATTTATCTATTACTATTAAAACTATGAAGTAGTTTTTGTATTATACAATAAAAATTCTTGCATAATTCTCTTATTCTATTAACCTTTCAAGTACATTATATACAGTGTTTAATTATCAAAAGTAAATGGCAAAGGGGAATAACTCCTCTCAGAAGAATACAAATTAATAGAGCCCTGGCCAGGTCCAGATGTTCAAAAATCTGGTAAAAAATACCCTTCCTTATTAAACCATTTACTCTTTTTGCCTCTGACATGCCCAGGTGCAGAGAAGATTTTTAAGGAAATAATGCATTTTTACTACAGATTCACTATATTATCAATAGAGCTCCCCTCCCCACCGAGAAACACCAGAGCCTCTGACCCTGGGACCAGAAGTTTGCTCAAAATACGTAATCACTTTGTTTATCTGCTTAATACTAAGGATCAGACAGGATTATTAGATAGAATTAATGCATTTTCACTAGGGATGGCAACGAATATTCGAATATTCATTCGATGAGTTGATATTCGAAGATGAATTTCATATTCGAATATTCGGTGTTTTTCAGATTTCATAAAAAGAAGTACTGTGATTAATAAATTTTGATTAGAACAGTGCTGGAATTATTCCTGTTTAATTTACTAGCGATCAATTTCGATCGACTGATTTCTTTCACTACTTTCTTATCTTATAAATCTCCTAAATTACATGTATTTTGTTTTGAGTAAGGTGTTGTAAAGAATTGTACAATAATGCTTTATGTATAATACAAAACATACTTTCATAGCTTTTATTAGTTATAGATACGATCGGATCTAGAATCGAGGACAGCAAATGAAATCTAAGAATATCTAAAAGGCGTGAAGGGTATACTTATCAATATAAAATTAATTGATCATTGAATGAATGTCCGAGAGAATTAATCTGTAATTAATATTGTAAAGGGTTTAATTTCAAAATAAATGTGTAAATTACTTGATTATCTTGGGTTGTACATAATTAATATTCATTATCGGGAAAACAATTAATTACCTAGGAAAATTGTCTATGGAAATATTTGCTTACATTGTATCAAAGATTATAATCATATCTCTTATCAGACAGATAATTGTAATTTATTACACGTATTGAAATCTGAACAGTATACCGTTACTCCTTTCTTGCCTTTTGTGAGATGACTGGTTCCTCAGGTGGGGCTGCTATAAATACACATATTGTACACCTACAAAAGTCTTCATACGATTTTACTTCCTGTATAAGTATACCTACGAGAGTAGGATGATGCATATTTAAAATAAAACAGATTTTATTTATTTTATCGAATATTCGAATATATTCGAATACTTTCATTGAATATTCGAATATGAATTATTGACAAAATTGACATCCCTAATTTTCACTATTTTATCAAGAGCCCCACCCTTACGCCAGCACATCTGACCCAGGACTCATGCAATTCACTACTCTGGAAGAAGCACTCTTTCTTATCATAACTATACACATAGCTTCTTTGCTTTTTAACCAGAAGCAGAAAGGAATATTTTCAAAGAAATTTTGCTTTTTCATTATATAATCAATAGAGCCCCCCCCCCCCTTTTCACCAGAACCCTTGACCATGGGGCCATGAAATTCACAATTTTGGAAGAAGCATCCTTGCATATCATGACAATGTACTTAGTTTGTTTAAATAATACCCAAGGGCAGAGAACAAGATTTTCAAAGAAATAAATCACCTTCACTATAGGATCTATATAGCCCCGCCATAGCACCAGAACCCCTGTCCCTGGCGCCATAAATTTCACAATTTTGGATAAGGCATCCTTGCTTATCATAACAATGTACTTAGTTTGTTTATATAATACCTAGGAGCAGAGAAGAACATTTTGGAAGAAATAATGCATTTTCACTAAATAATCAATAGAGCCCCACCCTAATACCCGAACCCCTGACCCTCGGGCCATGAAATTTACAATTTTGAATAAAGCACTCTTGCTCTTCATAACTATGTACTTAGTTAGTTTATTTAATACCCAGGAGCAGAGAAGAAGATTTTCAAAGAAATAATGCATTTTCACTATATAATCAATAAAGCCCTGCCCTAACACCAGAACCCTTGACCCTGGGGCCATGAAATTCACAATTTTGGAAAAGACATTTTTGCTCATCATAACTATGTACTTAGTTAGTTTATTTAATACCTAGGAGCAGAGAAGAAGATTTTCAAAAAAACTAATGCATTTTCACCATATAATCAATAGAGCCCCCCCCCCCCAACACCAGAACCCCTAAGCTTGGGGCCATGAAATTCACAATTTTGGATAAGGCACTCTTGCTCTTTATAACTATGTACTTAGTTAGTTTATTTAATACCCAGGAGCAGAGAAGAAGATTTTCAAAAAAATAATGCATTTTCACTATATAATCAATAAAGCCCTGCCCTAGCACCCGAACCCCTGACCCTCGGGCCATGAAATTCACAATTTTGGATAAGGCACTCTTGCTCTTCATACCTATGTACTTAGTTAGTTTGTTTAATACCCAGGAGCAGAGAAGATTTTCAAAGAAATAATGCACTTTCACTATATGATCTATATAGCCCCGCCCTAGCACCAGAACCCCTGACCCTGGGGCCATGAATTTCACAATTTTGGTAGAGGGCTCAATGCTTATTACAATCATGCCAACAGTTTGACTGCTTGATGTCCAGGAGTAAAGAAGATTTTTAAAGATTGAATTAATTTTGGTGGTTTTAGCCCCACCCTTCAGGCCCCCCCGGGGGGGGGGGGTAGGGACCATGAAATTCACAATTTTTGTTCCCCTTCACCGATAGATGCTAAATGCCAAATCTGGTTGAAATTGGTTGAGCGGTTTCAGAGAAGAAGCTGAAACTGTTCAAATGTTAACGCACATCGCACGACGACAGACAAAAACGGATAGCAATAGGTCACCTGAGTGACTCAGGTGACCTAAAAATGGTTACTGACTACATTTCCCCCCTCCCCCGCGACTGACCTAGGTCGATAAAAAAATGGGTAGCAATTGTGCCCTTGCCATGCGCTCGGCACTTTCAGGTGAAAGTTGCAAGTCCTTCGGATGAGACCTTAAAAACCGAGGCCCCGTGTCACGAGAAAGATCGAAATTTGAAGCTCTTCACCGGTATGTAGTGACGTCTCTATATGAGTGAAAAATTCACGAATGGGACGTTAAACAATACACAATCAATCAATCCCCCCCCCCAGCACTGATACAGTATTTATGATTCGCATCCATCTTGAAGATAGCAACAATCTACAGGGTAAATTTCCTTCTGAAAATGACATTTACACAGTTTAGGTACAGTATTTCAAAGCAGTAGAAATTATACCTTAACTAATATGTCCAACCTATAACATGATCGTATTGCTATCCAATACAAGGGGTTGATTAACAGCTGGAATTCATGCTGCGGAAAAGTAAGCAGTAAAATGATGAGAAACATCATTTCAATTTTTTTTCGCAACCACCTATTGATATATTCACTCATTTTCCTTGAAAGCAATGTCTCATTTCTGTGTGAAAATTTACTTTGTCCGATTCCCTGTAATACATCCAACATTCACCATGTTTTCAGGTTGCATTGTGTGAATTTTAATATTATTTGGCCGTATCGACATCATATGCGTCCATTTGCCTTGTTCCCTGGCTCACCGGCGCCAAGGTCACAGAGACCACGAAGTCAATTAGGGAAAGGAAACCGGGCTAGATGGCCACTCAGTTTTGTGGAGGCAGGTATTTACGGAGTGTGTCAGAAGTGTACTTTTAAGGGTTTAATGACGATTAGATACAAAAATGACTGTTTTGTGCTGAATGGAACAATTACAAATTCAAGACCAAATCTTGAACAATCAAGGTCAATATACAATTATATACATGTTACGACACACACACACACACACACACACACATATATATATATATATATTATATCAGGGAAGTGATGGTGCTGCAGGACGTGTCAGTGGTCCTTCTGGGGATTGCATTTTGCCAGGGATAATAGTTACAGGTAATACGGCACAAAAAATTCTCTATATTTATATGTTGAATCATTTAATGAATGATATCTATATCTATATCTATATATATATATATATGTAATTTAGGCAGTATCTGCATTTGAATTCGTTCCTGATCTACAATTCCATTGAGCGAGCATGAGAATTTCGGACATTGGTTGCTTTTCTTATTACATGAAATAACTGAGGCTGAGATATTGTTAAAACAGTTAAGCCACCATTAAGGTTTCAGTTTTACTACCAGCATTCTATTAGGTATCTTTCTGACTTCCTCGTAATTAAAACTCTTATGCTTTTACTTCGCTCCGTGATCGGGAGGTCGTGAGTTCGAATCTCGGCCGCGACAGGCCTAAGTCGATAAAAAATAGGTAGCAACTGTTCCTTCGCCATGCGCTCGGCACATTGAAGTGAAAGTTGCGGGTCTTTCGGATGAGACCTTAAAAACCGAGGCCCCGTGTCACGGCAGGCGTTGGCACGATAAAGATCCCTCACTGCTCAATGGCCCTGAGTGCCGAGTAAAGGTCAAAATTTGAAGCCCTTAACTGGTATTTGGTGACGTCTCTATATGAGTGAAAAATTCTCGAATTGGACGTAAAACAATATACAATCAATCAATCAAATACGTATTTGTTTAAAAAAAAAACAACCCAAAACAAAACATTTAAATGTATGTGTGTATATGGTGGGACTTCATTTGTCAAACCGGCGTACGCCGAATGCACCGCTTGAGCTTTGATAACCCGGCTTGTTAATTACTTCATTTGACCGGGGAAGGTTCGCCGGCGTACGCCGATCTAGCCGGTTTGAAATGACCGGCGACGGATTCGCCGGTCTTAGAAATATGGCGGGAAGATAAAACAACAGTTAAAATGCAGATACTTTTTACCAACTCGGCATGTTCTTTAATTGTATGCATTTCTTGAACAAATCTCCATTCATATATTTAAAATATGTTGTTATTTTCGAAATTAAAATTTTTCATGAGGTCCATGATTTTTTTTACATTTAATTTTTAATAATTCTAACTTTTTCGCAAAGACTTTATGTAAAAAGTGATAGATCATAATTAATTGATTATTATTAAGTATAATTATGTTCTGTTTTCGCCGGTTTACTTCATTTGCCACTTAGCCGTTCTACGCCGGTCATATGACCGGCGTAATTCGGCGTTCGCCGACCTCTAACAAATGAAGTCGACCCTATGTATGTGTGTTGTTGGGGAGGAGCGGGTGTCTTCCATACGAAATAAATAGAAAGACCACTTTACAAAAATTCGGAGCAGGCACCCGCTGCTCTATTCGAGTGCGCAATATTAAATCAATATACAATCAGTTATGCCTGTCATGAAATCATATATAAATGCCTAAGGCTTTTGAAAATTAAAGTTAATAGAAAAACTATATCATGAAAAGGTTTACGAGTCTTAATATTTCACCCATGAGTCGACTATGGATTGGTTCAGAATATGGTGGCAAAATTTTCTTAGGAAAATGCACTCTGCAATCTGTCTATTGCATCAGCCAAGAGAAAAGCATAACTTCGGTCAAAGACAGTAAAGGAGAACGAGAGACAAAAAAATCTTATTCTTTTAACAGGAAAAAAGATGCAAGGAGCTTCACTGTTTTTCTCTGTTGATAAGGTGTAATGTTATGTTAGGATAATTTTAAGCTTTTCCAGCTTACCTGGTATTGAGAAAGAAGCATCGTTTGTAATATAAATAAAACAGTAAATTCGTTATCTTAGACGTTTATGTCTTTAATGATTTGTCCTACTAGTATGCTTAATTTTTAAATCAGGTAGAAGTAAAATACTGTATTCCTTTTCTTAATACTTTTAAATACTGTTCGTATCTTCATATTTCATTGAAAGCGTTAGTGACTATTACGTCATAATTGCCATTGTCTTCCACAGGATATAATTATTAATGCTCGCGACCTGAATAGTGGAACGGGACTGAAGTCAGTATTTTTCTGGAATTAAACAATTGGAAATCATTCTTGCCAAAAAGTTCCAAATCATTGTTTGAGACGTTGGTTACTTCTCGTTTTCACTTGATTTCGATATGGGGAGCGAAATGCAGTCAGAACAAAGGGCAGCATAGGCTTAAATGGAAGCTTTCTCGGGAAAAAGTTAAGTGTATTAAACGCTTCAATAAGTACTTTGGAATGAGTACACCACTAAATCCTATGATCTAAACCCTAAAGAGTTTAAGATCCGAGATTAATAAGGCTTGTGGATTGGATCAAGTCAATTGAAAAATGTTCTTAACACAGATTCCCAATGAAAAAGTGGGGTTGTTAGCATTTTAAAGCCGTGTCAGATATTTGATTAAAACATCCCAAGGTAAACAAGTGTGGGGTAATCGGGAGTTGTCAACGCGTTTAGCAGAGTATCAGACTCGCAACCTGCCTTTATTTTATTGCAAATTAAAATTGTCACCAAAACAGAGACGAAAACGTACAGGTTTACGCGGAAAGGTTACTTAACTAAGCGGAAGAAGCCTTCTGGAAGACCATCTGTGCAAAAGCAATTGGTGGGCGCGTTTGCATATGATCTGGTATCAGATTGCTTGCGTCTAGAGATTATGAGAGACAGTTCGCAATTGTCCAAGAAGCGATAGATATTGCTCGCAGGTAGCAACATCTATACAAACATTTCAAGATTAGAACAGGACGAATCGCTCGTATGGCGCAGTGGTTAGAGCGTTTGAACCAAGAGTCTCCGTAAGAGGAGTTGATCCTTACGTATGGGGTTCGAATCCACAGTGCGACGTTGAGTCCGGTCCTTCAGATGAGATCGTATGATCCGAGGTACCGTGTCGAAGGTGTTGGCACGTAAAATATCCCTCACTGCTCAAAGGCTGTAAGTGTCGGGTACAGGTCTAAATTTGCAGCTTTCCAACTGCACGTGGTGGCCTCTCAGTATGAACGAGAAATTTTCAAAGGGTTGTCAAACAACCCAACAAAAAACAAACAAGACTTTTTTAAGGAGAGTGTGTATCAGTTCATTGAGTTCGACCATTAAAGACCGAGTAGGACGTTTAAGCCCCGCAGCATAAAAACACATCAATCTAAACAAGTTGCAGTCGCTGAGAAACCCCAAATCGATAAGTGTTGGAAATGTCGGAAATTTGGTCACATTGCAAGGTATGGTAGAGTTCCTAGGAAGAGAAGAAAACTAGACTGCTCTTCTTGTAAAGGAACTAAAAGAATTGATTGATTGTATGTTGTTTAACATCCCATTTGAGAATTTTTAACTCGAATAGAAACGTGACCAAGAAGAGTTGTAATATGTTTGTTTGTATGTTGTTTAACGTCCCTCTCGAGAATTTTTCAATCATATGGAGACGCCACCACTTGCCGGTGGAGAGCTGCAAATTTTGTCCTGTACTCGGCACTCAGGGCAATTGAGCAGTGAGGGATCTTTTTCGTGCCAGTACCTACTGCGATTTATATGGTCTCATCCGAAGGACCGGTCTCCACGTCCCACAGTGGGATTCGAACCCGCGACGTAAGGATAAACTCCTTACCTCGCGACTCTAGCGCAGACGCTCTAACCACTGCGCCACGCGGGCGACAAGAGTTGTTATAAAGTAAATGTCAAAATTAATATAGCAGGGAGTCCAAATTCTGTTTTGATCAACGTTGGTTCTCAGCGCAGTTTAGTAGATACGGGAGCTGAATTATGCCTGCCTTCCTAATTCTAAAATTTTCAGAACATTATGAAATATTTCAAAATTTAAAAAAAAATTCTGACATTTATTTACATTCTGTAAACGGGGATCCTTAGAAAATGAAGAGAAAATAGATTCTTCGTTTCAGATAGGGGGTCTCGCAATGTTTCGTTCATTTTTTTTATGGTTCAAGGGATGAAGCGAAATTTCATTTAGCCCTGGGTTAGCTGATACAGAATGGGGTCAGTATTATGATTTAGGTACAATGGGAGTGAATGGTGTTTATATTCCATTGCAAGAGGACATCCATATTTCCCCAGCTATTCGAGTCGCAAAAAAATATTGTTACAACCTAAAACTGCAAAAGTTTGCGATATATCACCCAAGGGGAAAGTTTTTGTATCAAAAATTGATCCGAGTTTTGTAAATAAAAAAGCTCTGGGTTTACTTTGAATCAAACATAAGCGACTGTACCAGTGAAAATAGAGTACTTGTTTAACTGACGAATGCAACAAACAAATGATACAATTATAGGTTGAAATGCAAGCAAATAATAGACAAAAGATACTTGTAACATATACCAAGGACGAAATATATTTTTTATAGGTTGGCAATGGTTGCCATGGTTTTAATACCACAAAGTTATTTTGGATTTACTTTCTTAGTGTTTTAATCTTATCCTATCTTTTTAAAAAGCATATTTCTATAAAACTGATGATCAATTTTTAAAGGCGCTGGTGTGACCCTAATTTTCACATTTCAAAAAATTCAAATTCAATTCTTGAAATAGAGCGTTGCTATGGAAATTATCTGAAAAAATATGCATAAAAATCTGAAAAATATTTTGTTTCCTTGGATTCGTACCCTTTGTAGATTCCCCAAATTTTTATGATTGATATATATATGAACAACTAACCTGACTTTAAATTTTGACTACCACCCAATCTCTAACTGGATGCAAAAAGCTGGCACATAGGATTTGATATTGATATAAAATTAACAAAATCGAACATTTTCCCTTCTTGGTAACCATAGCAACAGTGTTGTATTTTTCAACAAACTTTATCAATATATGATATTTAACTATAGTTCTACCAGATAAGTACTATTCAAGGTGAGTCAAATAATATGTTTTTGATTAAAAGCTAAATAAATTCCAAAAGCAACAAAAAAATATCACGTTAAACAACTGGTACGTTGTTTCCATGGTTACACTGCAAAGTAACAATTAATCCCAATATTTCTTATGTTGTTCGTGTTGGAAGATCTTGAGGATGTATATTTGCCAGTCATGAATTTTATTGTTTTTCCTCAAGATAGTAGCATTAACCAAATCTTTTTGCATGGTTACACTGTGTTACCATGCCAACCATGAAAGTTATTTTTAGAATAATATTGCCAATACCTAATTACTTAAGGTCACATATTCTTATTGTTTTTCATTGGTTGTTGATGAGTTTGATCATGTAACATCTATTATTAGTGAATATTGAGCGTTTTTCAGCATTTTTCAGCATCTAAAATGTATTCCAAATGTACGCATGGTTACCACTTACCTAAAGATAAATTCTAAATAGTTTCTTTATAGCATTAGTGGCAACAAGGTGTCCTGTTTTTGTGGTAATAGTTTGTTTGTTTTTCTTAGTCTTTATTAAGGTTTAATAAAGATTCAAAGTAGCTGAAAATCTCATTTTTTTCCCCAACTTTTCTGGCTGTTACCATGGCAACCAAGACACATAGCAACGAAATTTTATTTGATATATGTTTCTGGTGTCAAGTTGTAATAATGGGCAAAGTTTCATCAAAATCGGTGACCATGCGTGGCAAAGAAGTGGTTACAGAGAATCGCTATTAATCTTTAACTGGATGCATGTCCACTCATTACTCCCAAGGGACAAATGGATTTACACTATCTGCTGTGTAATGTAAAAAACTGTTTTTAATACTTTGTGATTTTTTTTAGTTTTAATGAGTAGTTTTAAGCTATAGTTCACATTTTTGTACAGATGTTCTAGATTCTATGTCTCAGACCTTAGACATGAACCCGAAATGACTAAGTCAAAAAAAATGAAAAAAAAAAAAACACCCGTAAAATACAGACAAATTATCAAATAATGTTGAAAATATCAGGTGCACATCTTCATATGGTAAATAATAAGTCTACAAATTTTCATACAAATATATGCAATAGTCTCTGGGAACAGATCTGGACAAAACCACATAATAAAAATGAAAAAAAAAAAGAACACCTGTAAAATGCAAAAAAAAATTATTCAGCCATGATGAAAATACCAGGTGCACAACTTCATATGGCGAAAAATAAGTGTACAAAGAGCTAGGTTCACTTTATGCATAAAATGGCCCTGTCCTTATATTAATTAATTGACTATCACCCTCTGTCCCATTTCATATATCAAAATAAAGTAGAGACTTAGTGCTTTCATTTCCTATAACAAAACTTCTTTTTGAGAATCCAGGTATTGAAAAAGACTTTTAAAAAAAATGCAATGTTCTTGAATTTTGCAGAAAACATGCATATTTGACTACCTTCAGCAAAGAATTAAAATATGAGCACAGCCCACGATCCAAAAATTAAACATGTTTTGTGATCTTCAGAAACAGATCTTTCATTATGTAATTGCATATTTTGGATCAGAGGTTGTGCTCTATATGAAATATTGAAATAAATACCTTAACTTTTGGCCATTTTTAAAGGAATTTACAGGATATAGGAAAAATGAAGCATTTCATGACGTCATAATGCATTGATTAGAGGGAAAATTACGTCATATGTTCAATAGATACACGGTCACCAAGGGTCTAAGTTAGAAATACTGCATTTTCAACCAAAACTGAGCAGTTTCGATTTTTTTGGGCCCTAAGTGGCTCTTGTTCTTTTCAGACAAATCCTTGCAACAGTTTCCAAGAAATGGTCCGGACAAAATCTCGTCTACAGACAGACGGACATGCTGATTCCAATATACCCCCCCCCTAAACTTCGTTTGTGAGGGGGTATAATTACCATATCTATATTGGATTCCGAAACTTCATAAAAATCCTTACAAACAAAGATACGATGCGGGTTCCAGTAAATGTTCAACCAAGCCTCTTTCTTTACTCCTCACTAAGATATTAACAGTAATGAAGGAGAAACTTCAAGAGTACTGTGCAACAATATATTCGAGAAGTGGTGTAAATCAGATGTGGATACTTAAAAATTCCAAGGAACTTTTGGAAAATTTGAAATCACAAGATTTTACCAAAATCAACAGCTTAAAAACCTACGACTTTTCAACTTTATACACAACCATTCCCCACGATGAATTAAAGTCCAGGCTTTTTGATATCATTGACAGCTGCTTTTTCAATAAAAATGGAACTCGTAAATTAACTTACCTTGTCATTGGTCATTTACAAAATTATTTTGTTAAAAAACATTCTGATTGTACACACAAGTACTCTGAAGTTGACATTAAAAAGATGCTCGAGTTTCTGATTGACAATATCTATGTGGTTTTTGGAGACCAGGTCTTCCAACAATCTATTGGAATTCCCATGGGTACCAATTGCGCCCCGTTATTAGCAGACCTTGTCTATCTTGTATGTGAAAAAAAGAAAACACTTGCTGTGGCCTTCAACTCGACATTTAGATATATCGACGAGTATTGTCAATTAACAATGGCTATTTCCATTCATATGTCGATACGATATATCCTGGTGAGCTTGAGATAAAAGATACCACCGAGTCTGACACATCTGTTTCATATTTGGATATTTTACTTGAAAAAGACGTTAATGGTAATCTAACAACCAATCTTAGTGACAAACGTGATGACTTTAACTTTTCAATCGTCAACTTCCCTTACTTATGCAGCAATATACCTTCATCACTTGCATACGGGGTATATATCTCTCAGTTGATTCGATACGCAAGAGCATGCTCTACGTATGTACAATTTATAAAACGAGGTAAATTACTGACAAACAAGTTGATGAAACAAGAATATGAGCTGTTTAATTTAAAGTCATCACTTCGTAAGTTCTGTGGTCGATACAATGACCTTGTCAACGAATACAATTTATCATTGAATCAAATGCTCACTGACGTTTTTCATCCTAATTGTTAGACCATTATTTTACACACTGAATTGTCGACGGATTTTTCCGTTATTTCCCGATCATGACAAGGAGCACACGGCAGGTGTGAGTGGTCGGCAGGGGATGCTCACTCCTCCATGGCACCTGATCCCACCTCTGATGTTTGGAGGTCCGTTTTGCTCTGCTCCTATTTTGTATTGATTAATGGACTTTTGAGCTTGAATACTGTTCGTAATCTCCATATATTTCATGGAAAAGAAAACAAGGCTGGGAAAGATTATAAAGACATCAACAAGGTTTAAGAAATAAACACTTCTAAATTAACTCTGGATTGAAATACATAAATGTTTCGATTGCGATATAAAAGGAATTTACTGCAACACCAAATAGAACATCGTAATTCAAAAGAAGAAATATTTTACATGTGACACTTGTGAACAGTTTTTCAAGATTATTCATTTTTAAGAGACATTATAATTCTCAGCATATCTTGTATAAAGCTTTGGAAGATTTCGAAGGAGATGACAATTTAGAATATTGATTTTAAAAAAAATGGATTATTCCACAGTGAATTGTGATTTGTATGAAGACACTTCTTCAGATGAAGAAGACATTCTAACCACTCCTAAGGGAAATGACAATATTGAAAAAGAAGACTCGAATTCTTATGGAAAGGGTGCCTCTGCAGAACCATTTTCTTCAACAAATTATGCCTCGCCTGCGCAATCGGGCACAGAAGAGTTCAATCAAAGTGAAAAGTACCAAGGTATTGGTCAAGAATTTCCAGAGGGAAGGAACGAAGTGAAAGAGAAGTGACTTTCACCTGTAGTGAAAATATAGACATCCGAGATGTTCATGAACTATTGGGTGATTTTGGGAGGGAGATGGGAGCTCATTATTAACTGTTAAAATGATGTGTCTTGAGTGGAAAATAATGAACTATGAACTGAAAATGTTTAAAATCTCTTTTTCATCATTTCATAAATTAATTTAATCCGCTGATAAAATACCATTTCAACGACAGATCTCCCCTATTATTTAGTAAACAAGCCAATCGAGAGGCGCCGACAGGGGGACTGTCGTTTGACATAATTTAATCCTAAATAAATTGAATTGTTAAAATCATTATTTACAATTTCTATTAAACTAACATTAACTTTTCTGAAAACGGTTACATCATTTGAGTGGATTTGACGTTTAAATTTAAAATTATTATGTATATTGCGGGAGATGTCTAGTCGTGGTTTTTCTTTTAATTTTACTTTTATAATCTGTAGAAAAAAACCATTTGTATGAGAATAATCTGTATCTATCAGTTACGTTGCATTCACAAAATTGAATGGCTCTTCTTTTATTAAACGTCTACATACAAAAATCAAAAGGGATAAATCGGAATAATATCGTACGAGTACTCATATCAGATAATGAATAACACTCGTACGACTTATCTCTGTTTCTATCTTAGAGAACTTGATAACGCGTACATAGGTCTAGTCGAGTCACATCAAGCACAAGACAAAAGATAATGGTTACGTGCGTTCTATAAAGAAAAAAGGACGATCAGCTCTATCAGTATAGCACTGTAATTATGACATAGTGTCGCCGTATTATGGATGTTTCGGGAGCGCGATATTTTGGGACCCTGACGTTTCTAATGTAGTGTAGTGAAATTGCCTTATTTACATATTTCACTTTCTCCCTACTGTCTTGACCTCTGACCCTGGTCTGTCCATATACTGGGTATGTCACGTGATGCCTAGTATTATCGTCACTGAAGCTTCAGTCCCGGTCTAGAAGTCTTCGCTACCTGTTGTGTATTGTTTGCCGGTTTGTTTTACCTGGACTCATGTTTGACTGTCGCCTTCGTCATTGAAGGTAAGGCGCCAGTTATTTACTGAATATGTAATATATCGGTTACACGACAATTGGCGTCGCCGGTAAATTTATTATTTTTGCTATATTAGCAAACTTTTGTCACTCATTAACAAAAGACGAGATGACAAATTACATATCATGCATTTGGTCAATTTGGAATTTATAGGATAATTGTTGTTACGGGCGTTTATTAACGTTAGTGTAACCGGAAGTAGAACTCTTTAATGAATAACTTAACAAAGTTAATAGCCAACTTGGCTTAAAGCAGTACACTGCCTCCAGTTATGATTGTCAACCCAGGTAAGGGGATATCTGAACTATGATCAACGCTAAATGAAAAACACAGTTGTAAGTTTTATAAATTTAATAAAGTGAGAATTAACCTTTGTAAATGATAACAAATAATAAACTAGAGCGAGCTCGTTGCAAAGCAACGAATAGGTCTTCCGTTGGAGCTGCGGAAGGAAGAAGTGACCTTGAGTCAAGGTCATGCCACATTCTAAAGTTATACATGTAAGCAATCTTGTAAGGGGAAGCAACTTACAATATTTCGCTAGGAAAAACTGTAAAGGAATGTACGTGATCTTGAACATTCCAAATGCCTTGCGTCAAACCATGACACACTCTCGTCATAAAACCCAATCTGTGTTACCGACTTGAAAAGTTCACAGTGACACGTCATGTTCTTTTAGTCCATACATACAGTCAAAACATCTTATCCTTAGTGACCTTGAACTTGAGTCAAGGCCATGTCACTGCATGATACCAGCAATGTTTCACTAGTACAAATACGGTAGCGAAATTACAGTTTCTCTGTCAGTGACCTTGACTCGACCAAATGACCTTGCATCAAGGCAATAACACACACTGGTTAAAAGCAATCCCAGTCTGTGAGTTTCTGAATGGATAAGTTAAGCCATGTTTTTTCAGATCATACAGCGAGTCGGAATAATTTGTTAGGTTCAACATAATGATTAAAAAATTCATTGAGAATGTTTTATGCCCAGTTTGGATAAGTAGTAAAACGTGGAGATCGGTCCTTTGGATGACACCGTATAAGGTCTCGTGTCGGGGTAAGTGCTAGCGTGAAAAAGATCTCTCATGCTATAAATTTTTTTGAATTTACCGGGTGGCAGTAAATACTGACAACCGGTAAGTTCAAAATTTACAACATGACAGATCCATGGCACTTGATTCTACCTCTGATTTCAAAAGATTTGCACTGTTCCTGATTTGTATTGTTTGAATGGTCTTTTAAGCTTGAATGCTGCACAGGTGCGTCTTTTTCCATAAATTAATCTTCTAGTACACATTTACAATGTATTCCATATGAAAAATCCATAAAAATAACGTAGAATTAACGTTTTATTAAAAAATCATACCCGCGGTATTATGAAATAGAGAAGGTAAGTCACTTCCATTTGTTAACACTGGACCCCTCTTGGATATCGGGCCTAAAATATCATATACATGTACCTACCACATATCACCAAAATATGTTATTATATCTTGTTTCATCGTCGCAAGCCACGGGTTTTGTGTCCATTCTATTTCCACAAACCCGTGGCTGCCTCCTTCAAATTTCTCTCGTTCTCATGAATATTAATAACATACATTCAACCAATGGAATAACATCTGACGCTTCAAGTCAGAACCAATGAAAATGATCAGTCTATCTTGTATTAGGATGTAACCATAACCACGAGCTGTACATCAACTTCGGTTCGAATTTCCTTTCTTAACGAGTAACGCTATTCAGCGTTCTCACACAACGTCTACATTCGAAACCCTGTATTTTAATGTAAAACCTTGTAAGTATTTTAGAATATACGTTACTCACATCTGTTCTTCAGGATCTATCGTATTTTTTTTCAATAAATCTGCCACGCATACCAAACATGATTTCATTATGGGCGCCGCCATTTAAGCGTACCAAAAATTGCTACAGAGTGATTTCATTGGTCAGGGTAAATCTGGCGTCACTTAATAAATATTCAATGATTCAGTCGCGAGAACGAGAGAATTTGGTAGGAGGCAGCCACGGGTTTGTGGAAATAGAATGGAAACAAAACCCGTGGCTTGCGACGATGATCTTGTTTCGGTAGATATTTTTGTCTTTAATATTTAAACTAAAAAACTAAATATTAAAAATATTTAAACGGAAGACCTTAAATAGTGTCTGTGGCTGTCACTATTTCGGTGTTTTTCAGAAACTTGATCGTAGAATTAGTCAAAGTCCACAACTGGACAATAAACTGATAAATCGGCTACAGTATATTATCTGTTCACAGAAACGACATATTGAAACTGGAAAAAAAATAATCCAGAAGCAATTCATTTCATTGAAATTCTATCATGAATATTTTGTTTTAATCGATGGACTCGATAAATCAATAAACTGACCGAAGGAAAAACATTGCACGTGCCGTAACATTCTGTACGTTTTTTTTTTTATTTTACATTCTACTTGCATAATACATGCACATGTACATGTACATATATATTAAACAGAAACATAAATACCAAGCCCGTCGGCTTTTAAAAAAAGTAATAAAACATAATTTGATCTATTTTATTTCATTTAAACTCTATTAATTTGTTTTAAAAGTATGATTGATCTTTTTCCTTTTAATATACACTCAGGGTAAAAAAAAATATATATTGACTAGCGTAACTTTCATGGTTGTAGTTGCATTTGAAAATGAAGAAATAATGAAATAATGAAACGTTGAAGGGACTGGTGTGTTGTATGGCTAGACAACGCCTTGCACATGCAGAGAAATTTACCACAGGTACTCTAGGACAGGTGTGAAACCCCTAGGGCATGCCGTTTCCTGCTCTTGCTCTGCTAATCCCTATATACAGGAAATGATCGCGACTAATACTTAATACACAAAGAAACAGAATATATTCAAGTAAACTTGACATTGATTTTTTTCTTGAGTATTATTTAGAATAATAAGTTTTAGTGATATCCCCCCCGTTTTAATTGTTTGTGAAGTTCATTACCATGCACATTCCATCTTCTGTAATTGGAGAAATGTTTAAATTAAAAACAAACCACTGTTTACAAAAGAAGTAAATATCGAGGGGAAAAAAATTGTTATATTTTATTGATATCTTTTATAACGTTCACGCGCCCACTCACTGCAAACGCTCACCATCGAATATTACAGCTTTCCGGTCATTCGACAATTTCAGGGAAATGCTTGCACATTAATACAGTAAAGTGAAATTATTTAAATGAATTATATTGTTCTAAATTTGGTAAAAAAAAAAAAAAAGAACAGTATATAGATATTTTTTTTTTCCTCATAGGAATGCTGAAAACTGTTAATCGGAACTCGCACTGACTATTGTTTAGCACGTGTATGTAACATTGCAGTTCGCATATAATTTGAAAAGAGAAGTTATTAGAACTTATATTTCCGACATTAAAATTTGTCACGTTAAACTCTCAAATGACTCAGCTTATAAATAGTTTTCTTGATACTATTTAAAAAAAATGTCGCTTTAGTATTGATATATAACTTAACAAAATTAATAATAATAAATAAAATAAAATAAAAAACGATTGAATATATTCTGCTTTACAATTTTTTTTTTGTTCATTCATTATTTTCACCTTTTGCGAAATAAAAGAAAATACTTTCATAAATATACATACACTGCGGGATTTTAATTTGTTTTTTTTTAAAGAGGGAATTTCGCAAAATTCCTGTTCGGGGAGATAACTCCCGTTTGTTTACGATACTAGTTGATCGATGATTTAACCGCGGCGGGGACAGGTAGGTGATGAATTTCCCGCGGAGGGAACGCGGTTTACCTGTCTCACCTGGCCAAATCCCGCGTTGTGTTTATACCGCGACGGGGCGCGGGAAATACGGGATCCGCGTTGCCTGTACTGTACATGTATAGTCAATCGGATTAGAAATACAGCGACTATATCAGAATTTCGGGCCGTAAAAAAGATCTCATTTTGATTAGATTTCAGGTGTAGGCGAATGTGTGTGTACTGAGGGGTTAGTTAATTCATTCAAGATTTATTATATTGTTCGTTTGGACGAAGGCTTCATAAAAAATATACACACTGCTTGTACAGGTACACATCAATGAATGTTCAGATTAATTCAAAAATCGGCGGACATTAATTTATTTTAGTTATCTAAAGGCAATTAATGTTATTTCCAGAGACATTTATATTTTCTGTTTTTTGTCTCGGATTTTTCTTTTTTGTGATTTACCGGTTTACAAAGGCCTGTGTTTTAACAGCTGTTCATAAACGCTGTCAATTAATATATGATCAGAGAAAACGAGACATCTCCCGGTAATTCATTTCTTATGGGAAATATATGGATTGACATCTTAGTATTTACCTGTGTAATTACGATGTTACAAACCGTGACGATTACTGGCCAGGAGGACTACCCGTTATGAAAACAACTCATGATCAACTCAGCGGACCTATAATTGACTTTAATATATGCTGTAAATCAATAAAATCATTTCAGTTTAACCGATATTTTATTGCAAAGATAATGGGAAAAAGACTTGGGATTTAGAATTTTTCTGAATTTCAAACGCTCGATATGCATATATTTGGGGCGCTCTTGCATATGCACTTATAAAACGTGCATGTTCTGTACTTGCATGCGTGTACATTGTATGTATCCGTAAAACCTTAAGAGAGCTGATAAATGTGTTCTGATTTTCAGAAAAAATAATGGGAACCTATAAATAATTACATGTTTATCATTTTGTTCGCATACAATAACAAGTTTAGTAGAAAAAATAATTTGTTCAAGGTTAGGTGTCTAATAAAATTGTAATATTCAAATACAGTTACTCATGTATGTCTCATTCTACATATTTTGGAGGCGCGTGTGAATGTGGGATTTTGTATTTCCATGTACGCTCGATATGCATATATTTGGGGCGCTTTGTATACATACAGTTGTACATTTTAAGGGCGTCGACAAAAGAACGTATATTAGATTACATACATGTACATTTAAGTTTCAAAAGTTCCATTACTAGTAGGAATTAATTAAGGTTACATATTTTGAATTTTATTATGAATAAAACAGACAATTAACTCGATATCGAGACATAAATTGTTTATAAAAATAACTATGCAACTTTCCTGTAATTCAGCGAATAAAATATTAAATAAAATACACTAGCGATTTAATCAAAGATATGAAATAATCTGAAAAATTCAACATATTTATCCACTCATAACTTAGTTTACAAAATGAATTTGGAATGGCCATTCTATGATTTGTTTTGTGTATGACTAGGTCGCTGGATCACACACGCCGATTGATCCCCGGTGACCTCCTTTGCCACGCGCTATCGAGGGAGGTGTTACATAATTGTAAACACACAAGGCGAATGTAAAAGGCGCACATTTAATGGCTGTATATAGTCTATGCTTCAAAGTTATGTTTTATTTTCTCAGTATATTGTTTGTTTATATATGATAAGAAGAAAAGGTTACCTTTTTTCCCCTTTTTTTAGTAGACTGGTTTATTCGACTTTGAAAAAAATGAAATAAAACGAAAAGTTGTCAAAAAATAATTTGGAAATAAAGCACAAAACACTTCAAGAACGTTATTCTAAAGAATATTAGCATCTAATGTAGCCAGATTTATCATTTATGGTAAGTTTGTTTTAGTTACACGCATGAAGAGCTCTCGTTTACTTGCTGAATGAAAACAGTTACCTGTATATGTGTCAAGCTTCTGGCGCATTTAAAACACAAGACTCGAACAAAATAACATTTTCATGAAATCAATAAGATGTTAAAGAACAACTTTTTTAACGACAGCCATTTCGAAATATTTACCGTTTTTGAGTTATAAAGCAAAAAATTTAAAGGGCTCCAGTTCCCTAATTTGAGGGGCCAGCCCCTTTTTTAGTGGTGTCAAATGAAAGGCCTTGAAATTGTGCACAACTTTTATTCTACATGTCATCAAAATATTTTTAGTTTTAAAGATACAAAGGAAAATATGTCTAAATTTTCGCTCTTTTAGGCGTTCTAAATTTTGACCCCTAATTAGCGCCATTTTGAATACAGAAATCGAAAAACAAAAACCGATGTGCACAACTTCAATCCTTCTAATATCTAAATTCGGTAGAATTTCTGCTCCAGCTTTTGTAGTCTCGGAGCCTTTGTCTGGAAATGAAGCGTAATAAATTTTCATTTAAAGGGCAATAACTCAAAAGCGGAAGTGACTTTTTGAACTGTTTGACAGCATTCTGATAGAGTTTTGTAACGTCTATAAACTCTGCAAATTTGAGCAAAATCCGTTGAGAAATGAGCGAGGTATGAGGCCTCAAAGTTGGCGTCTAGGAAAAAGAAGAAAAAAAAAGAATAATAATCTTAACCATCAGAATCAGTAGAAGGTCTTCCGTTGGAAACGGAAGACCTTAATAATGATCAAAATTTAACAAACAGAAAAGTCTTTGAAATTTGCACAGGATTAATAGGGCTTTATCAAAAATGTAATTTAATCTGGTAGGTGATTCACAATAATCTCAATGAATAATCTCAATAAATAAATAAGTAATTGAAAAATGTAATAGAAAATGGGAGGAATGTGGAAAAACTATGAAAAATAATTTATGTCCCTACTGGGCTTCCATACTTATGAAAGTTGTCAAAAATCCTATAAAATGAATGCATTAGAAAAGTGTAAAAAGAAAGAGCTACATCACCCAATATGACTACTATCAACACTCTAGAGTTGAACTGAAAATATCAATGCTAATTCTAGGTTCTAAAAATAACTGACCCAGAAAATAAACAACACCCAAAATAAATAATAAATAGTGGTTCTAGAAAATAAACCTGTTATCTACATATCCCTAGACCAGGCAGGACTTGGAAAGGGAAACTTAATTTACTTTAAATAACCTACATCCTAACCTATCATATAACTTTATTCTATAAAACCTACATCTAACCCATCATATAGTGCTCGCTCAGCACGTGCTAAATGAAACCTATAATGCCGTGTACCTTGAGGTTGGCATAAAATCAGAGATAATGAGCCATGAGGCTTATCCCTAACAAAGTGAAGTAAACTGCTCGAACACGGGTTTAAATACCCTAGCAAGGTTCAAAATAAAAACCAATGACTATCAAAGATCCTAAAGCTAAGTTAACCAATCAGAACACAGCTATCAAAAGTACTACGGAAAGACTGCCAACATGGATGACACTTCCTGTTTAAAAAGTAAAACATGTGGAATGTCAACACATGTCCTAACTTATAACAGACACATAATAAAGGGGTTTTACGTAAGTAACAACTGAAAACAAATGATAAATAGAATAATCTGACTGAAATATCAGCAAATACTTGTAAAATATTATTTACGAAATGATGGCTATGAAATAAAAATCTAAACCACTACATTCCTCCCCCCTTAAAAAAAACAAAATTTACAATAAATTTTCGTTTTCAAATATGATATATATTAAATGAACAAAGTTAATGTTTATATCCGCCAGGAGGAAACCTCTCATCCCTAGGGTTGGAGTTGTCTGAAAGTGTGAACAATGGTTCCTGTGAAGAACGTTTCTTTGCGCTTGCAGCTAGGTCCCTAGCCTGCTTGTGAATGGCTGGTAGCGGCATCAGGTACCCCTTGGGATCGACATATCGCGGGTTGGAAGTGTAACGCTTCCTAACACAAAACTGAAGATCCTTATGATCCTGATGGATATGACGATACATGTCATTGTTCTTGTAGAAAATTTGACAACAAAATAAACTTGGACAGTCATACATGGCGCACATGTCCTTATGAAAACTCAAATAATGGGCTCTGTAACTTCCAAGTTTACGGAACAAATGAGGGCGACACGGACAGTTCTGTATCGGGCATAGCTGACCTGCCTCCGGCCACACGGTAGCCACTGCCTCCTCAGCTTCAAACTTTTGTAGTTCCAAAGGGTCCACACTTATATCTAAAGTATCCATCTGTTAATTTTGGAGAAAATTGTAAAACAAAGATTAGAAAAGTATTAAAGCAGATTAATCACCATCAATGCAAGTCCTGAAGTCAATTTATCTCTATGAAAAATAACTTTTAAAATTAAAATCTTAAATTCTAAGGCTTAATTTAAATAATGTCTGAATGTATGGAAAGTTAATCGATATAGTTATCTACCAAATTCAGAATCCACTGAATAAAAACCCCAAAAAATGTTATCAAGTAGCGCGCAAATACTTATAACATAATCTAAACAAGGGATGACCATGCATCACCTCCCATAGATAAACTATAAGAAAAACTTAAGTGTTGATTTCAGCACAGTACAAGGGAGATAATTTAAAGATCATCTACGGTCAGTATTAAACTATGAATACCAAGCTCTCAATGATTCATGTCTATTATTACTGTTACTGAATAAGCCGAAAGAACTGAAATATACTGTTTTGACTTCTAGATAACTATAAATCATTGCCAACTACTGTGTCTTATTAAATAAATAAAACATCTATCATTGACCTTGTATCCACTAAAGTCAAAATCAGTGCTAACTTGAATGTTATTCTCAAAAGAAAACAAATGACTACCAAAAACTAACTCATTAATAAGTAATAAAGATCTACTTCTTAAAACTAGAGTGAGATATTTCAAAAATTAAATATCACTTGTCATCACTACAAAAGGTCAACTCAAACCTTTTATATAGTATATTCATATTATATATGGAATTCAAAAATAAAAATAACTATTTACATAGGCATTTAAAAAAAAAATAAAATGCCTAGATGCCTGGTCTCAAGGAGAGTAGATAACAGGGGGTTTGATTGTTCTACCCCACCTTGACTGTCTAAGGGGTTCAGGACTAGGTAAATTAAAAACAGGAGGAACAGTCTCCTCAACTTCCTATTGATCATTAAAATCTACAGGAGTATGATCTACAGGGGGTTCAAATGACTCGTCAAGGGAAGTAACTACTGGTGTCCAGTTTCTAGGAGGTAAAATGCCTTCATAGGGTTTTAACTGATCTACATGTACCACAATGAGAGGGCTCTTAGGGTCTTTTTGAATTTGGTAAGTCACATCTGTGATCTTTTTAATAACTTTATATGGCCCTACCCATCCTAATCCTAACTTAACACCAGCTGAGGGTGGATACCACCTCCAGACAAAGTCATTTTCTGAAAACTCTCTAGGTTTTAATCCCCTATCATAGTATTTCTTCTGTTTTGATGCTGCCTGTCTAAGATTTTCAGACACAAAATTGTAAGAATTAGCTAAAACTATTCTTAACCACTCTACATATTCTACAGGGCAAGTGGGAATAGGTGAAGAAGGAGGATTCCCTAACATAAGATCAACTGGGCTCATAATTTCATGGCCAAACATGATTAAATTTGGTGAACAACCTGAACTTTCTTGAATGGTTGACCTATATGCCATAAGAACAAAGGGTATATTGTCATCCCAATTATCCCTATTTTTATTTGCATAAGCTGACAACATTTGCAAAAGTGTCCTATTCATCCTCTAAACTAAACCATCTGACTGTGGCCTATATGGAGTGGTACGTGCCTTTTCAATGCCTAACTTCTTACATAAGACAGAAAATAGTTCCGATTCAAACTCGCGACCTTGGTCTGAGTGAATCTGTTTAGGGACACCAAATCTACAGATGAATTCATTAACTATCTTATCTGCTACTGTCAAAGCTGTGTGATTAGGTACTGGATAAGCTTCAGCCCACTTAGAAAAATAATCACAGAGAACTATGACATACTCATTACCATTACTTGTTCTGGGCAGAGGGCCTAAAATATCAACTCCTACCCTATCTAAAGGAGCACCTATAACTGATTGATGAAGAGATGACTTCCCAAAACCTGGACCAGCTTTTGCTCTGGCACAAACATCACACTCTCTACACCATCGTTTAATGTCTGAAGACATACCAGGCCAATATACCCTACGCTTTATGGATTTAATGGTACGCTCTCTACCTAAGTGACCAGCAGTTTTATTCTCATGAAGTTCATGAAATATCTGAGATCTAATATGTCTAGGAGCAACCAATAACAAAGTCTCCTTATCATCTAATGACTTCCACTTGTAATACAACATGTTTTCTTTGACTTCTAGAGATTCCCATAATCCCCAATAAGTTTTCAAGTCAGGAGAAGCATTCAAAACAACATGCCTAACAATGGAACTTTCTTTTAACCTAATAATTAGCCCAATTACAGGTTCTTCTTGTTGCCAAGTTTTCAACTGATCAACTGACCAAGTATCCAACCAGTTAGGTACAACATCACAACTATTATCACCATTGTCATCAACAGAATTGTGGGACCCTGACTCCGCCGAGTTGAACCATTGGTCGGTTCTCACAGGAGCAACCTTAGCGGCCGAGGACAATAATATGCTGCCCATTTGCTTCAGTGCACCTGTTCGACCACCAGAATCCACACAATCCCCCAAATGACAATCAGGACAATCTTCACGTTTACAATAACTGGGAGGCCTTCTTGACAAACTATCAGCATTGCAATGAAATTTCCCTGGCCTATGTTGAATGGAAAAATCATAAGTCTCCAAAACTGAAAGCCATCTAGCCAAAATTCCTTCTGGACTCTTAAAGTTCTTCAACCAAACAAGAGAAGCATGATCCGTTCTAACCGTGAAATGTCTACCCCAAAGGAAATGTCTATACAGGCGAATGAAGGTAACTACTGCCAACAACTCCTTATAAGTGGTACAATATCTGACTTGGGATTTATTCAAAGTCCTACTAGCATAAGCAATGACCTTCTCCTCGCCATTTTGTACTTGAGATAGAACAGCACCTAATCCTGTCAAACTAGCATCTGTATCTAAGATGAACTCTGAGGTACTATCAGGATAGGCTAACACAGGAGCTGAACAAAGGAGTTCCTTAAGTTTCTCAAATGATTTCTGACAATCAGAAGTCCAACAGAATTTCTTCCCTTTTCTTGTCAAATATGTTAAAGGGGCTGCATAGGTGGAAAACTCGGGAATAAACCTCCTATAATATCCTGCTAACCCTAAGAAGCTTCTAACCTCTGTGACATTACTAGGTACAGGCCATTTCTTAACTTTGTCAATTTTACTAGGATCACACTGAATTCCTTTATCAGACACCACATGACCTAAAAATGACACTTCTTTCTGGAATAGTACACACTTTGAGGGTTTCAAGGTCAAATTTGCTGACCTGAGTCTATCGAACACTAGCTTAAGATTCTTCACAGCTTGGTCAAAACTACTTCCAAACACAATGATGTCATCTAAATAACATAAACATTTCTCCCATCTGAGACCTCTAAGAACTAACTCGATTAACCTCTCATAACAACTAGGAGCATTACACATGCCAAAGGGCATTACTTTAAACTGAAATAAGCCCATATGAGTTGAGAAAGCTGTTTTAGGTTTATCCTTATCTTCCATTTCCATCTGCCAATACCCAGAAACTAAATCTAGTGTACTGAACCAGGAAGCTCCAGCTCAGGAATCAAGTGACTCATCTATGCGAGGCAATGGATAAGCGTCTTTCTTAGTAACTGAGTTAAGTTGCCTATAGTCCACACAAATTCTCCAAGAACCATCTTTCTTAGCAACTAACAATAAGGGAGCTGACCAAGGACTATCACTAGGTTCTATAACATCATTATCGAGCATCTTTGAAATCTCTTTCTCTACAATTTCTCTCTGAGCATAAGGTAATCTACGTGGTGGAATTTTAATAGGCTTAGAATCACATGTATCTATACTGTGTTTCACAAGATTTGTTCTCCCAAATCTACCATCAGGTCCAGCAAAAATATCCTGATACTGTATCAGTAATTCTAACAACAGATTTCTCTTTTTCAGATAACCTCTCACAAGACCTATCGAACAATGTTTGCAAATGTTCAGGGAGTTCTGAAGAAACTAGATTACTCATAGACTTATCAGACTCTAAAATGTCAACTTGTTGTACAGAAGCCACTGTTGTGTGCTTATTGATCCTAACAGCCTTGTCTGAAATATTTACAACAGAAAACAAAATCTTGTCAGGATTGACTAAGGTTCTAGCAACTAATAGACCCTTTTGATTTAAAAACTTGAACAGCTCAAACAAATTATTTACAGAAGCGTCCAAATCACCTACAGCATACCCTGATACAAGAACTTCACAATCAGGGGGAATAACTGTGTTCTTTGCTACCTTGACTCTCGCACAAATAGGAGTTGTCTCCCTCTCTAACTGAATTTGCTGACCACCTATCAACATGAGACACCTAGAAACTTGAATTGTCACATCATTGTTCTCTAAAAAATCCATCCCAAGGATTCCACACAAGTCTCCTAACTCTGTAACAATGAACTCATGACAAAACAAATTATCTCCTATCCTAAACTCTAAGTCAACCTTCCCTGAAACTTTCATATCACTACCATCGGCTGTGGTTAAAGACAAAACACAAGGTTTCAAAGGAGGTCTATTCTCAAAAGTCATAAAAACATCTATGTCTATAAAACAAGCCTGAGAACCAGTGTCGACTAAAAACTTATTTACATGTTCTCCTACAGTACAGCCTACACTTAAAGGACACATGACACAAAAAATATTTTGTCTGCATTCAATGTATTTATCATTCTTAAGTCAGATTCTCACACTGAATCTGTTAAACAAGCATCAGATAACAACGCACAGCTGGATAAAGTAATCTATAAATACTAGCCGAAGCAGTTCTCCGAGCAATGCCGACAGTTAATGAGATAAGCGTCACGTGGGTGTTTTATACGTCAGAGGTGAGCTTCTTGCAAATTTTCACTGTATCTTATTCAAAACAATGGAAGGAGATTCGTCAGATGGATTTTCTCTTGCACCAGAAGAAATTAGACCCTATAATTTTGAGCCTTTATTAGACAACACTCAAGGCAGAAATGGAAGTGAATCTGAAGATTCAGAGGACAGTGATTTGGGGTTAAATGAGGAAAATGCAGTAGGAGGAATTGCTACCCGAAGACAGAATTTAGCATGGTATGAAAACAAAACAAATATTTGCCTAGTTTTACCTTATAATTTAGATGTGACAACATATGTTTACACTTTCATTATTAGCATTATCAATACATATATTTAATATATGAAGAATAAATATAATAATTTGATTTATTCATATTATAAGGTGTGTCTGTCAAAGGTGCCAAGTAATGGAAACTGATGAAGAATGTTTATGCTGTCATGAAATTGCACCCATTTTAGAAAAAATAGAAGCTAAACATTTAAAGTGCATCACGGAACATGATGGGTTTCAGGGAAATTGTCTAAATATTGATGTCCTGGAACTCTCCATGTATGAGTTTATAGACACGGATGGGCCCCTTGATGACAACGAACCAATTCACCAGTAAGATAATCTACACAGATAACTTTTTATATTTAAGCATATTAAAGCTGTTTTTCCTTCAAATGAATTTATATATAAAACTAGCATTTTCTTCATGGTTCATTTTATATTACAGATTATACAGATACTTAGCATACAGGCGATTTACTCGTTGGATCTGGCATATCCTTGGAAAAAGGAGACGAAAAATTATCCCAGCTTGTGTGGTATCCAAAATCAGACAGACATTTCCATCAGAGTCTTATGCCGGTTTCAAATATCCACGTTTATGAAGTGATATAAATTCCATATTGAATTAATCTTGTATTAAATACAACACATTTAAAATTCATTCCATCAAAATTTATCTATTATATCTAGATGTCCTCCTGTTAATCAGTTCATTTTTGTCAAAGTCTTCATAATCATGCGTCAGTGGACGTGGTTCATCTGCTTTATGGCCAAACACAAAATCATCGTAGGCTGTCTTCTAACAAAATTTTTTTCCAGCAATTTTCCAACATATTCTGTGCAATCAAGAGAAAATAAGAATGAAGATCTTGGAAGGAAATCAAATAAGTGATTTTGGATGATTACATTATATATTCAGTGCATATATTAAGATTATGTTAAGATTATACTAGCTTTTGTTAGTCATTTCTGTTACTTACCAAAGGTTGCAGACACTCTTCGAGGTTTTACTACACATTCCTGTCCTTTCTTTGCCTTTGGGTATGATACACTCCACTGTAGTTCACCCTCTCTTGTTAATGACTGACGTCTTGTTCCATTTTCATTGTAATGAAATGCAGCAATACACAACCTGTTGAAAATGAATAATAAATAAATATTCTAAGGATTTTTTTATTTATATTAAGAAGTATACAGAAATTTAAAAAAAAGAAATGCTACAAACCTTGCATGCATTGGCATGTAAAAGAAGTGCGTACTCTTTGGTGCAAAATGGTTCACCACAGAGTGAAAAACTTCAAGCCCATATGTCTGGTAAACAGGTGACAATTTTGGAAGATCTCGAAGAAGATAGGGACTCTCCACGACATCTTTAACCATCTTGTGGCATCTAGAGCCTAGAATGAAAAAAAAAACTGTTAACATTTGTGAGATGCTATAAAATCAAACAAAAATAAGTTTTTAGTTGGATAATGACCTTGCTGCATCCAGTCTCTAGGTTCTTCTAACTGGCCATGTTCACATCTTGGAAAGACCTCAGAATCATGATCATGGACATTGATAAGATGGTTGCTTAAGGATTTCCATTTGTCAGTCTTCATTTGCCCATTGTTTCCACTTGATGCTGCAACCCAGTATGTGTGGTTGACGATACTTTTAATCCAAGGACGGATCTGTCACTATTTTTAGGTCACCTGAGTCACTCAGGTGACCTATTGCTATCTGTTTTCGTCCGTCGGTGTGCGTCGTGCGTAAACTTTTCACATTTTCGACTTCTTCTCAAGAACCACTGGGCCAATTTCCACCAAACTTGCAATAAAGCATCCTTGCGTGAAGGGGATTCAAGTTTGTTCAAATGAAGGGTCACGCCTTCTTCCAAGGGGAGATAATTAAGAATTAGTGAAAAATTAATGGTATCTTTTAAAAGTCTTCTTCTCTAGAACCACTGGACCAGGTAAGATGAAACTGATATGGAAACATCATCAGGTAGTGTAGACTCAAGTTTGTTAAAATCATGATCCCCAGGGGTAGGGTGGGACCACAATGGACGATCAAAGTTTTACATAGAGATATATAGGAAAAATCTTTAAAATTCTTCTTCTCAGGAACAGCTAAGCCCTGATTGGTCATATTTATATGGAAGCATCCTCAGGTAGTATAAATTCAAATTTGTTCAAATCATGACCCCCGGGGGTAGGATGGGGCCACAATGGATGATCAAAGTTTACATAGAAATATATAGGAAAAATCTTTAAAAATCTTCTTCTCAAGAACAGCAAAGCCGTGATGAGTCATATTTATATGGAAGCATCCTCAGGTAGTGTAGATTCAAGTTTGTTGAAATCATGACCCCCGGGGGGTAGGCCGGGGCCACAATGGACGATCAAAGTTTTACATAGAGATATATAGGAAAAATTTCCTTCTCAGGAACAGCTAAGCCCTGATTGGTCATATTTAAATGGAAGGATCCTCAGATAGTGTAGATTCAAGTTTGTTCAAATCCTGAACCCCCTCCCCCCCCCCCCCCCCCCGGGGTAGGGCGGGACCACAATGGATGATCAAAGTTAACATAGAAATATATAGGAAAAATCTTAAAAAATCTTCTTTTGAAGAACAGCAAAGTCATGATTAGTCATATTTATATGGAATCATCTTCAGGTAGTGTAGATTCAAGTTTGTTCAAATCATGACCCTGGGGGGTATGGTGGGGCGACAATGGACGATCAAAGTTTTACATAGAAATATATAGGAAAAATCTTTAAAATTCTTCTTCTCAGGAACAGCTAAGCCCTGATTGGTCATATTTATATGGAAGCATCCTCAGGTAGTATAAATTCAAATTTGTTCAAATCATGACCCCCGGGGGTAGGATGGGGCCACAATGGATGATCAAAGTTTACATAGAAATATATAGGAAAAATCTTTAAAAATCTTCTTCTCAAGAACAGCAAAGCCGTGATTGGTCATATTTATATGGAAGCATCCTCAGGTAGTATAAATTCAAATTTGTTCAAATAATGACCCCCGGGATAGGGCGGGGCCACAATGGAGGATCAAAGTCTTACATAGGAATTTATAGGAAAATTTCTTCTCAAGAACTGCAAAGCCATGATTAGTCATTTTGATATGATCGAAGTTTTACATAGAAATACATAGAAAAAATCTTTACAAATTTTCTTCTCCAGAACCACTGGGCCAAGAAAAATGAAACTTATCTGGAAACATCCTCAGGTAGTGTAGATTCAAATTTGTTCAAATCATGACCCCCAGGGGTAGGGCAGGTCCACAATGCATGATCAAAGTTTTACATGGGAATACATTGGAAAAATCTTCTCCAGAACCACTGGGCCAAGGAAGATGAAATGTGGAAACATCTTCCGTAGTGTAGATTCAAGTTTGTTAAAACCATGATCCCCAGGGGTAGGATGGGCCACAATGGACAATGAAAGTTTTATATTGGAATATGTAGGAAAAATCTTGAAAAAAAATTCTTTTCTCAAGAACAGCAAAACCATGATTGGTTATATTTACATGGATACATCCTCAGGTAGTATAGATTCAACTTTGTTCAAATCATGACTCTGGTTTCTGGGGATAGGGTGGGGCCACAATGGACGATCAAAGATTTACAAAAGCTCCTTCTATCAGTTTATTTTATACTCTATGGATCTTATATGGATTGTTGTTTTATACTCAGGTGACCGTTAAGGCCCTTGGGCCTCTTGTTTGTTTAGTCTGCATGAGGATAGTGACAATTGGGGGAAAGTACAGGCAAATAAATGAATCAACTTTTAAGATTTGAGTACTAAATTCCTGATTATCCTATTTCTCTTGCTTTTGGGCAACAAAGCTTTATTTATCAGCTTATATTTTGTTTTAATCTATGGATCGTTACATTATACTTAGGTGACCATTAAGACCATTGAGCCTCTTGTCAATTTTATTTATCGGTTATGTTTATTTATGTATTTTCATTGGGATAAAATTAGTCCAGAATTTGGGATTTATAGCAAATAGAACTGGATATTCTTGTAGATATACCGTGCTTGGCTTTGCTCCCCCCCTAATTTATTTTCTTTCTTTAGATCTGGATGAGAGGAAGATCATTCCAATAAAAGAACTATTACATGAAATTAAATAGTTTTGTAAGAGGGGAAAAAGAAAAAAAATGAGAAAGAAAAGAAAAAAAATAATATGGCCGTTACAATTCGCAAAAGGGAGATGGAAAATATGAAAATAGGTAATATGAAGTGAAATGAGGCTATGAGGAATCTTAAATTTTTAATTGCTTACGCAATATTTGATATATTTATGTTCCGAAATAGATTATTTACCGATTACAGTTATATGGTCTCAGATATTCGATAACTTAATGCAGCAAATTGTAAAATATAGTTGACATTTTGTGAAATATAGCAACACCTGGCAGTATTTTATATTTAAGAAATGAATTTAGTTTTTGAAGATTAATGAGGACATGAACTACGACGCTTCACGACGGCATATTTCATGAAGCGCGTTAGCGCTTCATGATATAAATATGACGGTAAGAACCGTTGTAGTTCATGTCCTCATGAATCTTCAAAAATTAAATTCATTTCTTATATTTACATTATTTTTCTGATGAGTCGCCACAAAGTACGCTATTCAACTGTCATTTTTTAAAGCAAAACAGTTTGCACTATAGTTTTGACGTCGAGTGCGGTATTATGACGTAACAATGGAGGTATTCGTGCTCATCCATGGTAATTCATGAGAAAATGAACAGTCTTCTAATTTGCTAAGAATCTTGAGGGAAAATATTTGGAAATGTAAGTATATATTTGTAGACGATAGCTGCACAACAGACGGGAAAGAGACTAAAACGCTGACGGAATGATATGCTGGATTGTTTAAAGGAAAAATCACAGATGGAGAAAGGTATGGAGAAGGAAAAACATAGAAGTAGAAAAAAGGATAAGTATTGAGAGAAAAAAAACGAGAATTGGACATGGAGAGGTTCAAACTAGAAAAAGAAGAACGGACGATGATGATTGAGGTTCTTGCATCCTTATTTAAGAAACACTAATTTTTAAACTACTAGTACATGTAGAAAACTGAAGGAGGAATTACCTGCAGATATCATGTACCCAAAAAGTAGTATGTTGCATCAAACTGACTAGGGTCAACAGCTTGTATCTTTTTCATAACTGACCAAAACCCAAATCAAGGTGCCATTCACACCTATGATGTAAAAAATACTTGGGAAATTTTTTTTTTATTTTAGAACTGTAGGAGCTATGTGATTTTTTTTGTGTGTAATATTTTGAATAAAGTTCTGAATACATTTTTCACTTTGTGATTTCTTGTCAACATTTTCATTTTTAATTTGACTAAGTCAGTAATTGCTAATATAATGCTATAATGTTGGTGGCTCCTCCTTGACATAGAAACCAGTCTGACTACCGTATAGACAAATGTGGCAATTTGTAAGGAAACAACCAACACGGTAATACTTGGATACGGGTTGGAGATAATAAAGTTTCAAGTACTTCTTAAAGTCAAAAAAAGCAAATAATTGAACAATCTTGCTGACCCCCATTCAACACATTGCCGAACAGTTGACATCTGATTATTGAACTCAACTTCCTGTGGCATGAGACGAACACCCTTACAGGCGCTAGAAGATGGGTATGCAAAGGATATGCATTGTCGCCATAAAGACTGAATGGATGGCCTAAGTTGTCATTCATGAAATTTTCTAAGGAAGCCGACACGGTATCTCAGTCGGAAGAGCGCTCGCTCCGTGATCGGAAGGTCCTGTGTTTGAATCATGACCGCGAATGACCTAAGTCGATAAAAAAAAAGGAAACAACGGTTCCTTCGCCAAGCGCTCAGCACTTTGAAGTGAAAGTTGCCGGTCCTTCGGAAGAGACCTTATAAACCGAGGCCCCGTGTCCGGTAGGCGTTGGCATGATAAAAAAAGACCCTCACTGCTTAATGGCCTTGAGTGCCGAGTAAAGGTCTTAATTTGAAGCCCTTCACCGGTATATGGTGACTTCTTTATACGAGTGAAAAATTCTCGAACGGGACGTAAAACAACATACAAGGGGCTTACGTAAAGTTCGTGGACGACCATTATTTCATGGCCTAGGCTTTTGTGAAGAAAAGTGAGTAAAGCATAATATAAAATTCATACTTTATTCATATTGTTTTTAAATTTTTAAGACAATGCAATCGTTGGAAAATAAATTATCAAGCTTAAGAAAAAAAGACTTGTTGTTTCCATTTGCAACACAGTGACAGCGTCAAAAACGTCGTTAGTGCAAGTCAGCATATAAAAAATCTGCTGCGTCCTTGTGATAATCCTGTAAAAAGTGTTAGATGCGTTTAACCTGTCCTTCTTTTCAGCTGTAGGGATTCTGGGTACCCATCGTGCACAGAAACGGGCATTTACTTAGATTTTATGTGATGTAGTTTTAGATATCTCACATTTTTCTGAATTTCACGTACCATCAGATGTCTGTCGGCATTGATGACGCCGCGCACCTCATCGAAAACATCTCCTGACAGCTAGTAAGAAGGTCTGCCCTCTGGTTTATCGTCCTCCAAACTCAACCGTCCATCCGAAAATAGATTGTGCCATTAAAATACTAATGAGCGGCTAACTTTGGAATGCGCTTTTAGTTTGTTTTTTTTTTTTTGTTTCTCTGTTGGTATTTTCCCAATATTCACACAAAACTGTAACTGCGCACTGCTCCAAGCGTTCAAAAATCTGGTACATTTTCAAACAGTCCACCTGACGTGGTTATGAATTCTACGATGAATCTCAGGGTCGTATTAGAAAAACGATTACATTTAATTTGCTGATTTGATGAAAGATTACTTAATTATATAGTAATACAGTTTGAATCAATTTTAGCGCGATTTATTGTGAAAAATAGAGGAAAGGAAATTAAAAAAGAAAAATCGATTTGAAGGCTTGTTTCCATTGCTCTGGATTTTAAAATCTCCTTATCAAAACCTTATGTATTGCAATGAATGTGTTGAATTTCCATGTATCATTTCAAATCAAAATAAAATTCTACAAAAGAAAGGTAATTGAGCACAGTTTTTAATAAATGAGATTTTAATTTGTAAAATTCAGACATGTCCGCGAACTTTACGGAAAACCCTCGTACAATCAATCAATCAATATAAATGAGGAAGGATTTGACTTTCTCGTAATAGAGTGGCATCGTGCCTTTTTCCTTCAAAAGGGCCAGATTTGCAATGAGTCCATCCGGGACAACAATGGACAGGAACTTCAGTCCATGCGTTCTTTTATGACGTACATTTAATAAATATTTACGCTCTGAACATAGAATTATATTGATTGCAGTTTATATATGTATAAAGTATGTCTCCCAGAAAAAAAATATATCTTGATTATGTGTCAATCTCGTTTTTGGTCTAAAAGTCCCGTAAATAAAACCCCAGCAATTCTCAAGAGGGGCCTATCAGCGAACTTGATGACTTGATAATGGACACACTTTCTCAGTACTTGAGTAGTATATGCGAGTTCTTTTATATACAGTTGAACTTCGTTATCTCGAACACTAATATCTCGAAAACCATGGATATATCGAAGTGATTTGGAAGTCCCAAACCCTTAATCTTTAAGTATTTTACCCTTGATATATTGAATCATCGGATATCTGGATTTTTTTTCCGATCCCATTGAGTTCGAGATAAGGAGGTTTGACTGTAGTGCCAAAATACAAAATAATGGTGATTATATCTGCAGCTTTTTCACTACGTAGGAAAGGACAATCGTAGTTGATCTAAAAATAAAAACAACTTTATGAATTTGAACATGAAAGAGGTTGTATGAGATTATGCTGCTACATGCTCCCATGCAAATCCAAATGCAGACGTGTATTTGACACTGAAGAAACTAAATTTCAAACCAGTATTTGTATTGAAATTGATTATCTTGAAGATTTTGAACTTGTGTTAAATGTATTCATTTATTTCCTGGTTTATGATCATGGTTATTGGTCAAATAATAATCCCCAAAGAAGAAAAAAAACACCTGGAAAGAAAGTTTACTTATTCCTATGTACACAGTTCAAAAAGATTAACACTATCTTTTATGCACAATTCAGCACACTTCATTGTTGAATGGTGTTGAAAAAACATTTAAAACCATTTCCCGAGCCTTTTTTCCAGTTTAAGTACTTCACTGTTGGAAAACGTACAAGATAAGAGATAGAGAATTTACTTTAATACAGGTTACTCATGAATATGAAAAATAATAAACTGACCATATCAAATGTCACATATATGAACGTTTATAGTTACTGTGTAAATGAAATTAAATTAAACTATGGCATGTTCACAAGCTGTGTGCGTCTGAATATGCCTTCCTGTCCATTCTGATAGATGTTCATATTTTGATTTGGGTCTTCATCTGGATTTTGATGGATATAATCATCGATATTATCTGCATTATCTATGCATAGGTTGTGTAAAATGCAGACAGCATACATTACATTGCGGATTTCTTCGATGTTGTGAAGAGGAATTTCCTGGATCCTTCTGTACCTTCCTTTCATATGTCCAAATGCCCTCTTAATAGTCTGGCGAAGTGATCACTACCAGGAAAAAGTTTTAATGGAATTCTCCTACAGACAGATCATGTACCAAAAAGAGATATTATGGAACTCGTGTGATAGTCTCAAACAGTTGGTCCAGCAGTGCAGCCAACTGTATCCAGACCTTTCCAAACTTACACAGTTGTGCATGGTTGAACAGCTGGTATGCCTTTGTATAAATCACTATTTGCAATTATATACATTTAATAAAAAAGATAATGATGAGTATGAGTTCATTTTGACATTGTAAATTGTGTTTTCCATATTGTGAGAGAGGGTTTAGTGCCATGAAGAGGAGAAGGATCCATTGAGGAATAGGCTAAGCAATAAAGTGCGCAACAGTCTGATGCTTCTATCTACACAGGGGCCTGAACCTGAGGAATTTCCATTTGAAATAAAAAAAACTGTAAAAATGTGGAAAGACATGAAATGCAGACTTATCAATGTTTAAAATGTTTTTACATTATTAAATATTGTGTTTAGTGTTTAACACTCTTGTTATGTTTACTCTAGATTTGATCACGATAGAATGTCGCGAATTTAAAAAAAAAAAAACTTATTTACGCGCTTTCCTCCAATTTCCGTGAGGTCGTGAGTCCGAATCTCGGCCGCGACTGACCTAAGCCGATAAAAAATGAGTAGCAACTGTTTCTTCGCCATGCGCTCGCCACTTTGAAGTGAAAGTTTCGGATCCTTCGGATGAGACCTTAAAAACCGAGGCCCCATGTCACGGCAGGCGTTGGCACGATAAAGATCCCTCACTGCTCAGTGGTCCTGAGTGCCGAGTAAAGGTCAAAATTTGAAGCCCTTCACCGGTATATGGTGACGTCTCTATATGAGTGAAATATTCTCGAATGGGACGTAAAACAACATACAATCAATCAGTCCTCCACAGTTAAATTGCAGATGATGGAGAACCCTGGCTGCAGAGCAGTGGCCGCTATGAGAGCAGTCCGCCGATATACCCGAACCACGGCTTTATATAGCGTGAATACACAAAAGAAACGGTCACCCAACCGTGAACTGTTAAAACACGTTACTGGACAAGATTACAGACTTTAAACCTGTCAGCTAACCTTTCAGATACAAAGTTATGGAATTAAAGGATATATGGATGACTAGTATAAACAAAATGTGCCTAAATACATGTGGTTATTTAACAATTAACTTTGAAAAAATGTACTATCTATGGACTAAGTGTTTAACTTAATTTGATATTCTTTTACTTAATAATAAAGGGGAGGACTTACTTAATGAAAAAATAAAATGATTATGGGAAAAGAAAATGAGTTTTATCACAGAATATATAATACCCTAAAATCCCGCTATCCTCTCTAAACCCATTCTGTGCGATATTTAAACTAGCATTCGTATGAAAAACTAAACTAGCATGACATCAACTAATGAGCAACTTCAACTCCGCAAATGATCAAATTTGATTACTTATGTAGTACACAGAGCCTCCAAAATGTGGGAAGTGGATACTCTTCCTCCTCTAAGTGGGGAGACAATACATAACATGAAACAATGAAATACAGGCAAGTATCACTATAATTAAAGGGCAATAAAATGATCTCGCTTACAAATAGATAAGATTAAACAGCTAAATGGAAAATTATTGACAAGTAGCTTTAACAATCTGTAATCTGACAATCAACTATTATAAATTGGCTATTGTAACAACTCTCCCCCACTTAATTTTTGACGCTGTTCAAAATGAAACAGAAAATGACACATAAAATCAGCAATACTTTAACCTTAAATATAAATAATCAAGTAATTAGAGGAATTCAAATACATGTACAATAAACAAACAAAAATAAATCTGAGTAAACATTTTTAACAACTGTGAAGACAAAGCATACAATGAAATTATATAAATCCAGACATAAATGACAATAAAACATTATTTTAACACATTCACCGGCAGCATAAGTTCACAATATTTTTTTTTCAATCATTTAATTCAACAATCCTGATCCTCCGATTACGAAAATGTTCCGGAATTTCAGTTAATACGTCAGTCGAAAACTTTATCACATCTAATTCGTCTGAGTTTACAGTTTCTGAGTGGGAAGGTATCCCGAACAATCTCCGAGGTGCCGTCAATGTGAGAAATGGTTTTCTTAGTTATTTTGAGAATGATAGTTTCGGATACGGTAACTGTCTTTGACGTATTATGAGCGGGGTAAATAACTCCAAAACTTTCCGGCGACAATGAGACAAAAATGCTAACGATGGAATAGCACTTTATTATTATAAACTTAAGTCGGTAGGGCGAATTCTGTAAATCCAAAAATTGCACCTGACTGATGAACAATGTTGTATGTAACATGTTTCGAATAAAATATAACAATGACAATTCGCACAGTACCGGTCATGAGTTACAGATGGCTTAAATAGAAAACTCACGACATGTTGAGTATATTGATGTAATCGACACATTTTGAGTTACATGGTCATTAGCATTATTAAAGTCTTTCTTGTTTAAAGTAATAACAGTTGTTTAAAAGAATATTTCAAAGTCAGCTAAAGCATGTCACTAAAATTGTTTTTATAAATAATTACACCGTGATCTAGTATTTTCGCTTTGCGTCTCAGTTTCGACCGATTCCCCTAAATAACCATTGTTATCAGAGATACATGTACTGAATTCACTAAGGCCTGACTGTGCCTCTTCAGCACAGTAAAACAAGATCTCTTACACGAACGCATTCGCGTTCGCCTTATTTGTTGAGTTAAGAAGTTCGTTTTCCAAAACGGACCCAGTTGAAGGCCAATCTTCATCTTCACTAATTGGTTCGTATTCTGTTTACGGATGTGGTGGTGAACTAATAACTGGAGTAATACCTTCTTACATAGAGCTGAAAAATACAGATTTCTTAACCTTATTGAGTTCTTCTTGCGACATCTTTTTCTTACTTAGTTTCACGTCGATTCCCGCATTTTTGTCGGAAAGTTTGTGACAATTTTGTAAATGACTTTTAAGGCTGAAAGTTCTTGAAAATGGTCTCTGGCAATTAGAACAGTTTACAATAAGTTGGTCCAAATGTTTTTCTCTGAGGTGTCGTTGTAAATTATCCTTTCTTATAATTTTCTTCCGCAACATGTGCATAGAATTAATCTTAATTTTTTTTTTCTACAATGGTTACAATAAGTAGCACTTTGGTAATTTATCTGCACGGCCCTTGCGTGTCAAGGTGGTAGTAAGCTGCGACTCCTGTTCCATGTTCCTTCTAGCCTTTTGAAGTTCCGTCGTTTCAGTATAGGTTGTCGAGACAGTTGGGTCGGTCTGGTTGGAAAGCGGGAAACTAAAAACGTCAGGGTCTTCTGGATCAGCATCATAATTAACACATGATACAGTTTTACTGTCATGGTATCGTTTAAGGTTATCTGAGTGAATATCAACGGGTTTTGAATTTTCCGAGTGTTTAATCGGGTATAATACATCTGATACCCCGGTAGTCTTTTGTGATAATCCATGGTCCAGTCCATTTTACTTCTCATATATTTCTGTCAAAATTTTGTTTCTGTCTCTCGGAGTTACATTTCATCGTTTTTCTAGCCAATTGATGAATTTCTATCAGTTTGTCTTCTAAGTTACGCACATACTCTGCGTCATTAACTCCTTTTCTCCCATATGCGCCGCACTATTGAAATCATGCAACTGCCATAGAATTACTTTTTTTAATTTCCGCGGAACACATATTTTGTAATCCTCATTTCCTGGAGTTATTTATACATAATAACATACATAATTACATATATAACAAATTCCATCTGGAAAACCAAAATTTACACTCAGAATTTTCACGCAATATCACTAATAATGAGGGTTTGTTGCTTTTTTCCTGGCATTGGATAATAATGCACATTCCGCTGTCTTCGAGTTGATGTTTTTGAATGTTTTGAATACCCAATGGTTCTGTTGGCTGTTTCCCAGCTTTTGTTTGGTAGGTCTGTTAGCTCTATGCCTTTTATCTTCTAGTATTGGTGCACAGTCACTGACATTAACTCTTAATGTCTGTTAAGAACAAAAACGTCATCCTCAACTTCTTTAACTTTATTAAATGTTCCCCGTAATTCACTAACGTGAGAGAATTTGTCACTATCACTATTTGTAGATCCACGTTTACATGTCGAATCACATAGCATCCACATTTCCATGCTGCTCTCCAGGTAGAGTGTTCAATTCTGAACATATATGATCCTAGTTGTTTAATCCAACTTACCATCTGACCCTTTGGTTCTTTCATCTTATGCAGCCACACTAGTCCGCAGCTAGGTTAAGGACTCCCATATATACGTCAGCCTATGCAGAGGTTCGGGAAAGCTATTATGACGTGACGTTAAAACAACACAAATGAATCTCGGTGAATAAATACTATATGTTCTTTTTAATACACACTAAATAATTTTGTTTCTCATAAATATTATAAAGATAAATGGATGTGCAATTTGTCTTGCCATAATAGCACTTAGCGTATGTAGAATGAAAGCCAGCTTGATCTCGCTGTACTTACTGAGATGACGTCATTTCGTAGTTTGACACGCAGTTTCTCTGCTTGAGGCGTGGATCAAGCTTTTATCGTAGCTTGTAAAAACAAAAATAAACACGAAACACGCTTAGTCGGACCAAAAGAGAGACATCTATACTTATAAATTAATAAATTTTGCAAATAAACTCCGAAACGGGTGCACCAGAGTTCTTACTTACTCCTCTAAGAATACACACGATACAAGATGATGTCCGTAAACTATATTTAGATTTCACTTGCATTGTAAGTATCGTACATTAAATTAAAAGTCTACTTTTATTTTCTATAAACAGCCATGAAATAGCAAAAACGTGAGTACGGTGGCGTTTCCGGTTGGCGGATCAAAGTTACTGTCAATTTTTAATGAAACTGACAACAAACAATCGTTTATTTATTTCCTTGAACGTCATTACTGAATTATTCAATCAAAACTTGATTTAAATGATATAAAAGAAATAAGTTGTGATAACCGATTAAAAAGGGAAATGTGCAAGTTATTTTCGTCATTCACCGATCGTAATATTGACGGAAGCTTCTAGAACATCACATAGCATCGAGCCCGATGTTAAAAAAAAAATAGCTTTTGTACGTGTGAATGGTCATTGAAATAATGGTAAATCATTGATAACACTGTAAGTTGTGAATATATTCATATATCGAAAGACTATTACATATATGTAGTAGGTTTTCCTAATAAATTTATCGGTAAAATTTGTATATATTCCTCACTGAAAGCATCGTGGCAACGAACCCGAAGTACAATTTGTACTTCGTAATAAACTTGCTTACATGAAGAGAATATCAATGAATAAGGCATTATTCAAGTACAGTTATGTTGTATAATTTTGTGCTTTAATTTATACATTTCAGTTTTTTTTTTCTGAATACAGTCTTTTGTATCAAATACTCGGCCTATTCCAGTGGCGGATCCAGGACTCTTGAAAAAGGGGGGAGGGCAACCAGTTTGGGGTTGGGGTAGGGACCCACGGACACACCAAAAAAAAATGATTTATTAAATTTTATGTATATTTTGGACACAAAACGGGAGGGGGGTTGGGCCTCCCTCTAAATCCGCCAGTGTATTCATAGGGCGTTAAATAAAAGCTAATTTTTAAACAGGTACTTTTAGGTCTTGGATTATAAATATGTATACATGTACCTTATTGATATGTAAAAAAAAAAAGAGGTAAGGTACAGTTTTTACATATCAATAAGGTACATGCATATTTATAAACCAAAACCCAAGTACCTGTGAATTTTTACCAAAAAAAATCTATTTCTCAGTAAAATGTGCATATTCACTGCTTTTATTCGTGACGGAAATGAAATAAGAGCATTTGAAGTACAATATCCATAACATAGTACATTGTATATAACAGGTTTCACAATAAACGTCAATTAATGACTTTGTTATTTAAGTTTTACGGGGGGTTGGAGACATACTTCTACTTCATGCGGGATTTTGAACAAAGTATTTCTTCCTGCTATAAGCCTGTAGGCTGTCAGTAGAAACTACAATATATATATTATTAGATTTTTTTCTGTCGGTAGTGGTATAAATTCAATTCCCCGCGCTTGCGCGGGATTTCATCTAGTATTCTGAAATATATTGATCCACATTTTATTGTCATACTAAACTGATAATGTGTAGAGTTAATATAGAGCCCTAGGGTGCACATTTGTACAGTAACGTGCCAGAATGAGGGGTCCAGCCCCTCGAAAATATCAAAATTTCAACGATTTCCGTTTCACTCTGAATTATGAATTTTTCTACACATGTAGCTATTATTCCTACTATTCTGAAAAGTGCTGGGAGCTGGTTGTGCATTGTTTATTTATTCCGTAATGTAGCATTATTCCAATGCGTATTACATTTTTGTCTGGAGTTTATAGAAAGACGGCTAAATTTGAAACAATTTCCGAGCATGAGGAAGTTGCTCCCAGCACTTTTCGTGTTAAGGAATTTGTCTCAAAGAAAACGTAATAAATTTTATAGCTGAAAAATGCCCGTATATCGTTGAACTTTTACAATCTTTTCTTGTAGTATAAAAATGTTCTAATTTAAAACCTGTCACGTGACAAACAGCTGATCTAAGCGATGTCGCTTTGGCTGATCTCAGCAGAGACCCGATTTATACAAATGCAAACACCACAATTCACATTTATCAAAACTAATGCTGTTGAAAAAATTTATTAAAATTGTATTCATTTTCCCTGAATATGTTAAGGCGTATATTTCATGGGCGTCCTTAACCTAGCTGCGTGACCCGTGATCGTTCCGTAACATGAATTATCGTCCTAGTAAATGTTTGAATTGTTTGATGAAATATACTACTGCAAGCATTTCTTTCCTCTTAAAATAGTTTTTTTTTCTTCTCTGAGCTAGACAGGACACGGCTTCCATAGCAAATAACTTCTCTACCATCTTGTATTTGTGACAGGACTGCTCCAATAGCATCATTAATGGCATCTGTGTGCAGTATAAATTCACTTCCGTTTTCATCCGGGTAACTAAAAATACAAGTTTCTCCTCTAGCAATTCAGCTTCTGTACATTCACAAGTCGAATTTCCATGTACTAATTTTATCGGTGAGGGCGTGTAAACAATTTGTTATTCCTATGTACAATTATTCCACACTACATTGCCATATTCTAAAATAGGTCTAATAAAAGCAATAAAAATACTAAAAAGGGAATCCCTGTTTAAGTTTTATTTGAATGTGCGAAGAACATTTAAACGTTGGCATGCTTTGTCATATATTTTGGAAATATGTTTAGACCAACCGCCATTTGATTGCAATATAAGTCCAAGGTGACAATGGCCTTGCATCAGTGCTATGTAGTTCTTTGTAGTATAACCAAATGAGATTTGTGGATGTGATTTTTTAACCGAGTAAAGTTAACATTTACAGTTTTATTAGGGTTAAAATTCACCATCCATTGTCTCGACCATTGCTTATTTTTTTCCAAGTCATCTGTTAAAGAGAGGGTAGGGGCTAGTGTATCATAGTCTACAATAACAAACAACGAAGTATCATCTGCAAATAATCTAATTTGATTGTCTAAATCAACAGTTATTTCATTGATATATACCAAGAAGAGAAAAGGACCTAATACGGAACCTTGTGGAACACCTGCATTTATGCTTTCTCTTACTAAGGAGTATCCTTCTAATAAAACTTGTTCACGATGAATAAGATAATGTTTAATCCAGTGCAATATATTTCCATTTTGCTTCAGTTCGAATAATAATCCCTTATGCCAGGCCTTGTCGAATGCTTTGATACATCACAGAAAACGGGACTCGCATCTTTGCCTTGGTCTAAACCGATTATAATAGTATTGTATATCTCTAGAAGTTGATTTACAGTGGAATCCCCAGGTTGGAATCCAGACTGATTTTTGGATAGAAGATTATGATCTAGCATATAATTGTGATGATATTTTAATATTACTTTTTTTCCATAATCTTGCAAAGAATACTTGTTAAAGCAATTGGTCTATAGTTTCCTGGCTCTTCAGGACTCCCTTTATTTTTATAGACGTGTAATATTTGAGAGTTTCCATATTTGAGGAAGCTGTTTATTGGTTAATGATACATTAAACAATTTTGCTTAATCAAAGGAATTATACTTTTAGTATGTGATGAAATATCAGATCCAAGGAGTTTAGATGGGTTGATGTTTTTCATTTGATCCTCCTTATCTTGGGGTGTGATGTGAATTGTGTTTATTGAATATGATGGACCTGGCCCTTGTGGGAGTAGTTGGAGTTCTGAGCTAACATCAATATGTGATATTTCTGCAAAGTGTTTAATAAGTATACAAGCTTTATCAATAGGGTGTATAAAATTCTACCATAGGCTTTTGTTGTTTGAGGTTTAGTATATTTTCAAGAAAATTTAGTAATGAACTTTACAATTCGCCACCATTTCCCAGGTGGAATTGTTCTATCTGTTATTTGTGAGGTAATTTTTTTTTCTTTGCAGGCTTGTTTTTGATTTACGTACCATACTTATTACTTTATTTCTTAAATGACGGTATTTACACCACTGGTATTTATTATTATTTAGTTTTGCTTTATAATGTACTCTATTTCTTTGTCGCATCTTTCATCTGATGTCGCCCGCATGGCACAGTGGTTAGAGCGTCTGCTCTAGAGTCGCGAAGTAACGAGTTGATCCTTATGTCGCGGGTTCGAATCCCACTGTGGGACGTGGAGACCGGTCCTTCGGATGAGACCGTATAAACCGAGGTCCTGTGTCGCAGTAGGTGCTGGCACGAAAAAGACTCCTCACTGCTCAATGGCCGTAAGTGCCGAACATGGACAAAATTTGCAGCATTCCACCGGCAAGTGGTAGCGTCTCCATATGAGTGAAAAAGTCTCGAGAGGGGCGTTAAACAACAAACAATCAATCTTTCATCTGATAGAACTTGTCATAAACGATATTAAGAATAAATACACAAACTATTTTCAGAAATCAGCAGTATTTTTCATGCATTTATATTCAAATAGGTAATCTGAATAATGTTTGCCGTGTAAAGTGGGAGAATTTTGTAAGATTTTGTCACAATGTTAAAATTATGTGAAAAATTTTGTATAGAATCATACGAAACCAAAAGTCGCATTTTTAGCACCAAAGAAAACTTTAAGTTACGATTTCTTTATATTTTAGGTATTTATTATTTATGTAATTTCTATTCAAAATCAGTCAAAAAATATATATCAATCCAGGCATCAGATGTATGTGTGTGTTATGTATCTCTAATAACATGTGCCAGTCTAATGCATACACCATTTATAAAGTCTAATATTGTGTACAGACTTGTTCCATTCCTCATTTTAATTTTAATGGCGTCGAGCTCTTGGAGCTCGAACGTCATCTAGCAAGCGCCCAGTTGAAATCGCGCCGAATGTGTCAGTCGATGCATCCGAAATAGAAAATAGCAATAGTTATAAACCAAATTTTTGAAAACGCTCACAATGAATAATAGCTTGAAAATGAAATTGTATCATAACAAAAATTGCATACATTAAGAATGTTAGATATTTTTGGTGTATTGGCACTATTTGGCGGAGAGAGGTAACAGATGCGAGCTTTGAAGATAAAAATAAACATAGATGCTGACCACTAGGGTTTGACCTTTTAACCTGTACGGTTCCAAGAAAGTGATTCATTAAAATGCGGTTGTTTACTTGTTTATCAAAAAAGATATATTTGGTTAAGGTGAAGGAGCAACCAATATTATTGAAGTGACCAGATGTCAGTTGTTGGTATAAATTAGCTGCAACAGATTATATTTTAAGATTATGCAAAAGTTTGGAAATGATTGTTTTAGTGCATTAGGAAATGAAAAAGTGTTGGAGGACAAAATAATAGTAATTCAAATTAAAATTAAAATAGTTATTGCAAATTTTGAAGGAAAACAAATTTCGGGGATGTGCGACTTCAGGCATATAAACCAGGCGGCCGGGACAGACGCGATTTCAGTGGAAAGCTGAATTGTGACTGTCTTTGTTGCATGTTATTTTGTAGACTTGGGCTTGGTTTTTTTTGTTTTTTGTTTTTGTTTTTTTTTTGTTTTTTTTTGTGGTAAAATTATTACAAGCACTCTGAGAATATTGCATTAGCAATACTAGTCCCCTACCGGCAAGTGACATAAGTCACATACTGTAAAGGATATTAAATTTTCACCTTTTCCTCTTCTCTGTTGAATTCGCGGAATCGGTATATATTAAAAGTTACCTTCCTTGTCAATATCCGTTTAATCCATAGCCTAGCTATTATGTGTTATGTATTCATTTCACGAACAATAGGGTAGGTTTATATAAATAGTTTGATTTAATAATTAATTGACGAATAATTAAAACAAGCGCAGCTATTAAAAGTCCGGAGGGGACTATAGGTTTCCTCTGAGTCTGTCCATCCGTCTGTCTGTCCCACTTAGTTTTCCGCAGTTTTTTTCTAAACGCTTGCAGATATTGAGCTGATTTTTGTTATAAGTGAGTGTATCTTGATGAATTCCGTGACAAGTTTGCATTTCGTTCCGCTTCAATGTCTTTTGACGGAATTACAACCTTTACAATTTTTCAGGGTCTTCCGCAAGTTTTTTTTATAAACGCTTGCAGACTTCGAGCTGATTTTTGGTGTGACTTTACCTTGATGAGTCATACATCATGTTTGCATTTCTTTCCGCTTGATTGATTTTTGACGGAATTATGGCATTTTCAATTTTTAACAGGAATAGGATTACACTTGCCGGTAGGGGACTAGTATTGCTAATGCAATACTTTCAGAATGCTTGTTTGAGGTGGAATTTGACTAGCCAAGCGTCCTTTAGAAAAAATAGAAATTTGACTTGGGTCACAGCGACCAAGCTCAAGGATTCAAAGAGTTGTTATGTTTGATGTATCCTCTCACTCGCATAGCCAAAAATCCCGGGTTATACAAACGAAATGTATAATCGGCCCAATGTCATTCGGGATTCTGTCGTCCTCAAACTTCAGTGTTTGAGGTTTAAAAGGTTCTAAGACTGGAGTCCATAATGGGGTTAGCCCTTTTATGATAATTGCATCAATTATATCTACAATTAATTCTATTGCAAAATAACGATAATATGTTTTATTTTCACACAAGAAAAACGTGAAGGTTGTTGCGGATGAATTTCTACAGATAGGGGTGCGTCGAATGACATGAAGTACATTTCGGAACGATAACCGGGTAACACAAACAACACAAAAGGCAGTAAAATAATTACAAAATTATATAAACACGAATACTACAAGGCTAAAAAGATTGAATTTCTAAATCTTAGCTTTACTTATACAATCTTCTAACCAACTTTATCTTAATAACCGATGATATTGACCAGTATTACTGTATTTTTCCATTTCCTCCATTTCCCAGTATACCGTATACCACGCCATATCGTAACTCGATCGTACTTGTAACAGAGCAGAGTCATAGTTGTAGTTTAGATGCAATCACGAATACAATGCTTTGACATTGGCAATTAGACAGAATATTGAAATCCTTTAATTGACTGAAAAGAATTTAGTATGAACATGTTCGACGGTGTCTGATCAATTCGACCCCTACTCCATTCGAACAATGACATAGAGTCCCAGACTGTAATTGTGATATTTTGTTTAAAATTATTTTTTTTTAATTATGTCTACTGAGTCACTCACTTGCATTTGACTTATTGCTATCTTCAAATCAAAAAAGATCTTTTGAAATTGTTTTTCTTGTTCGACGCCATTGAAGCCTTTCAGGCTTTTGATTACCTCTACTGGTCAGAGACCAGAAGAGCTTATGTGGTAGTAAGGTGTCTGTCTGCCTGTCTGTAAACAATGTCTCAAATCGCTACTCCTAGACTACACTAAGATAGGTAATTCAGTGCATCGGTTTTTAATTTTGATGAAAGATGTTGCCGTGGTTACTAAAAATGGAAATTTGTTAAATTTCTTGTAAATGCTACTTTTTCTACAGTTTTTGGTCTGATTTCAGTATAACCTGGCACACAAGTACACTACACTAAAACCCCATTCATACGACACGATTTGCATACCTCAGTATATTTTACACATATGTAAATTTACTTATATGTGCAATTTTTGTCGTATGAACTGATCTGCTGATATGCAAATTCTGCACAGTTGAGTAAAGTTGCACCTGGTCAGGACAAGGTGTAAATTAACTTTTGCATACACGTTGTAGCAAATTATTTGCTCCCGTGTGTAAAGTTTGTCGTATGAACACGCAGCAAATTTAATTATGTAAGTTTTTCGTCATATGTATTGCATCAATCTCAATTTTAACCGTTGTTACAGTTGTATATGCATTGGCATGTATAATATCAGTCGGTAAACTTTTCGGCTAGAGAGCAAAGCTCTTAAAAATGCTGCGGATTTTCAAGGGTCATTCTTGCGCTACGTAAACAAAAGTTGAAAGTGAACTGAGTTTCTGTAAGGGTAGGTCTGTTGGTGTATGGCTTCAAAAGCCAAGTCTTCAAAGGATATACGCTGGGTCGCCGAGAAGCACTACTAGCATAGTACTTTCTCCAAATTGCTTTCTCCACTCTGGAAACAAGGAGCCATAATCTCCTCTGAAATAAATTTTCGAATTTGTAAAAACGCGGGCATCGTGAACCCTTCCTGGCAAAACCATGTTTATGTCTCTAAAGATATAGCTGAGGTTGCAAATACCCTGCAGATTCAATGAGTAGAACCCCTTCCTGTTCCATCAATCGCTCCACCACAGTTTAGCCCTTGGTGACTTTCTTCACCCTTTCTCAGTTTTTAAACTGAGGCAGGCTACTGACAGATAAGTTGATGTTACAGGGATTTCAACAACCTCGTTTCAAGTCAGCATTTGGTAAATAAATAGATTTCATATGATGCATTTTCCGTTCGAGTTATTTTATCAAACTGGTATTTGAGCAGAAATATAAGGGCAAAACTCTTTAAATTACTTAACCTATGAACTAAAGGAACCCTTTTTTTTACATATATTCGTAAGAAAACTGTGTTATCTTCGCCTCATTGTCCAGTATGCGAAGTTTAAATTGGTTGAATAATGAAGAAATCTGGCCGTGTTAACGTCCAATATGGCGACCGACGGAAAATAACTTTATGGTCATTATAATGATCTTGTTAGCAAATATATCCTATCATTGGATCGTATTTTGGTTGACTTGTTTCATACCAATTGTTAGGACTTTGTTTTATACTGAATTTGGCTACAGAAAGTTCCATCTAACTGATCAATGTATAGGGCTTACGGCGGGTGCAACCGGTCGACAGAGAATGTTTACTCCTACTTGGCACCTGATCCCACCTCTAGAATTTCCAGGGGTCCGTGTTTATTCCCTCTTCACATATTTGTATTGTTCGAAGATTTTTTAAAACGATCACGGTTGTTATTTTTACCCTTTTCATTCTCCTTCTGGAAAATACACATATTCTTCAAGCAGATGTTCCATAATGGCCTCGCAAACATGATGTTTGCAATCATATGGTAGATTTCCCAACACCAAAAAGATTTACAATTGTCCCTTATTCCGCTGAAGATGCTAACTTGTAGATGGTAACAGCCGCCTTCTTCTTAACATCCAAGCGCTCGCTCCGTGATCGGGAGGTCGTGAGTTCAAATCTCGGCCGCGACTGACTAAGTCGATAAAAAAAAATGGGTAGCAACTTTTCCTTCGCCATGTGCTCGGCACTTTGAAGTGAAAGTTGCGGGTCCTTCGGATGAGACCTTAAAAATCGAGGCCCCGTGTCACGGCAGGCGTTGGCACGATAAAGATCCCTGAGTAAAGGTCCAAATTTGAAGCCCTTCACCGGTATATGGTGACGTCTCTATGTAAGTGAAAAAATCTCGAATGGGACGTAAAACAACATACAATCAATCAATCAATTTTTACATTCAACGGCTCCTCTACAGTCTTTGGGACGGGACCAAAGCATTTTCCAACTTCTCACAAAACTTTATGAAATTTTCCTTAATCATTCGGAAATTCTCAAACATATCTTCGTCCTTTAAGTCATAAAGAACGGTTCTGTCGTACCAATCAGTGGATCGGACTTCTTGTTTCTTTGAGGAACATTCAAAAGTTAGTCTTATACCCAAATAGTAAGGAAATAACCTTTTTCTATTAAAATTCACAAGTCTGAAGCGGGACATCTCCTTATTCTAAATGACAATTTGAGGATTTACTTAGGGTACATAAATATCGTCTGAACGCATAGCAAATTAACTTTTACTTATGTGTGTAAATTTACTCATCTGTAAATTTGCACACATAAGCAAATTTTTGTCGTATGAATGGGGTATAAGATACACAATTTTTCATTTTGATGAACGATGTTGCCATGGTTGCTAAAAATAGATATTTCTTTGAAATACTTTAAAAACCCTACTCCTCATAGTTTTTGTCTGATTTCAACATAAATTAGCACACAATTAGACTACACTACGATACATAATTCAGTGCATTGGTTTTTGATTTGAATAAATTGTGTTGCCATGGTTACTAAAAATACAAATCTTTGTGAAATTCCTTTAAAACGCCTCCTACAGTTTCGGTCTGATTTCAATATAATACTTTGGCACACAAGTAGACTACACTAAGATACATAACTTACTTCATAGCTTCTTGATGTGAAATAACGGTTTTTCCATAGCTAGTAAAAATAAGAATTTCTGTGAAATTTTGTTGCCATTGTTACTTAAAAAAGAAATATTTGTGAAATACTTTCAAAACGCTTCTCCTCCTACAGTTTTGGTCTGATTTGAATATAATTTGGACACAAAATTTTAAACTCAGATAAATAATTCTGTGTGTTATAAAGTGTAAATATGTGAAAAGTGTAATATAGTATTTTAGGATTTGGTGTTTATTTGACATGTTTAGTATTATTATCTACAAAATAATTTTCATATTATTATTCACAGGAAATTTTTTTAACTTATATATATTTCAGCAGTTTATTATTTATTTAAGGTATATTATACTTTAGAAGATATTTAGAAATTACTTTAGTATGAATAAACATAAGTTTCACTTATAGTAATTAACTTTGAGAGGTCAGTGACCTATGAAATGACCCATCAGTGAGATTTCATTCGTCGAGGTTTTGGAGGGAAATCTCTTTGTGGACAGTGTATTTTTGGGCAGAACTGGTCATACCAGTCTTTGTGTCTAGGCTGACAGAATGTCTTGATTTCCTGATTTCATTCAATTTGGCTGTAGTAGTTTATTTTCTTTGAGTGTTGAATTCCAGGATTTCAGGTCTGTTCTTAATATTATTTTCATGTATGACCGTGATTTTGAATGTTTGTGTGAAAGAGAGTAAAAAAGGTGTTTGAATGGCGAATGCAAGTTTGAGAGATTGTGTATATGAGCAATATAAATATTTTATCAGACATTTCATTGGTCGCCCGCGTGGCGTAGTGGTTAGAGCGTCTGCTCTAGAGTCGCGGCGTAAGGTATTGATCCTTACGTCGCGGGTTCGAATCCCACTGTGGGACGTGGAGACCGGTCCTTCGGATGAGACCGCATAAACCGAGGTCCCGTGTCGCAGTAGGTGCTGGCACGAAAAAGATCCCTCACTGCTCAATGGCCGTAAGTGCCGAGTATAGGACAAAATTTGCAGCTCTCCACCGGCAAGTGGTGGCGTCTCCATATGAGTGAAAAATTCTCGAGAGGGACGTTAAACAACATACAAACAAAACAAACAGACATTTCATTGTATATATGTAGGACTGGGTGAAATGAATAAATAAGTCTAAAGTTGTAAAACTATTTTTTATAAATAACGTGTATAACTAATGTGATTAGTAGTAAAATTAGGAATTTTATCTTTTGTTTCATATAATTTAAATAATTCTTCCAATTTAAATGCCTAGGTATTTTTCATTAAATCGAGCAGTTATTATTATTAAACAGTTTTTAAAGCAGCTACAGGAGATAACTCATTGTTGTGCATTCTTTATAGGACTCGCAGCTACTTTACATACATTATGTAATCCAGATCTTTTGAACATATTAAAGGTAATTTATGTGTTTTATGTTTATGTGTTGTTTCATTATATGTACATGTATGTGTTGACAGAACTTATTTTTGAGTATTTGTCATGCATGTCTATATTTTGTGTTGAATTTCATGTGTATTATGTCCGATGCATGAAATTGTATTTGTGAAAATGTTCAATATGAAATCACATAAGATTATTTGATTCAGGATTATTTAATATCAGATAATGATTATGATAATTATTAGGATTTTTTTTAATTTTAAATGACTAAATTAACAAGCATTCTGAGAGTATTGCATTAGCAATACTATTCCCCTACCGGCAAGTGTAATCTGGTTCCCGTTAACGAGGTTCGCTCCTGAGATTTTGAGCAGATTTATGTCTTAACCTATATTTCAAAAATTCTGCACAAAGTTTTAATTCTTACAATAACTTTAGATTCTACAATGCCATTTTAACTATATGTATTTAAAACTCCATGTTTAAATTCTATACTAAAAGCATTAAGTGAGGAACTTTATTTTGTGGCGGAAGGTTTTCTAGAAGAAAATGATCATTTTTTCTCTTTCGAAGGATTTAAAGTATGTTAAGTTTGGATTCCTATTTTTACATGCAGTCTGCATACAGAGTTATTTTGTGCAGTGAACTGTTTTATACTGGTCCTAAATTATACATTAAATAAACTATCATGAATTCTATTATCATATTTGATAAATATAGCAAATATATTGTGAAAATCAAGAGAAAAATATCCTTATTTTGAGCTTAAAATTAGCACTATTTGAGTAATGTCTAAAAATTAACATCACAGACCCCCACTTTTTATTTTATTTTCTGAATATATAAGATACTTTTAACCATTCTTCTTAAATTCAGTAAAATGTCATTACTTTCAAATGATATTTTTGCTTGTTAATTTTTTATTGCCAGAAAAATGAAATTTTTTGAGTGCAAAAAGGTCAAATAATTGAACATGTGGAGTAACTTGAAATTTTTTTCGTTGTCACAAATTTTAATGTGTCTATTCAAGATGAAATAAGACCGTGTTTGCTCCCATAATTTATTTGAATAAAAAATATTGGAGGAAAAACTTTAAAAATTGATTTATGTGTAAGACGTATTTACAGTGCAAAAAGGTCACACTAAATGCTCTCTCGCTCCAAAAGAAGCGCATTGACCCCCATTTTTTGTTTTAATTTTTAATTGAGCTATGTGTATAAATTCTAAAAATATACTTGATAAAAAATTCTCATTACTTTTGATGGCAGGATCCAACCTCCTTAAAAATTAAAAATGCCATAATTCCGTCAAAAATCAATGAAGCGGAACGAAATTCGAACTTGATCTATAACTCATCAAGGTAAAGTCACATTCCAAAAAACCAGCTCAATATCTGCAAGCGTTTAGAAAAAAATGCGGAAAACCCTGAAAAAATTCCGTCAAAAATCATTGAAGCGGAACGAAATGCAAACTTAATCTGTAACTCATCAAGTTACACTCGCATACCAAAAATCAGCTCAAAATCTGCAAACGTTTAGAAAAAGATTGCGAAAAACCAAGTGGGACAGACAGACAGACTGACGGACAGTTAGACAGACGGACGGACAGACTCAGAGGAAACCTATATTCCCCTCCGGATTCACCGGTAGGGGACTAATAAAGGAATTTTTTTTATGATTAATTGATCTGTGATAAAGAAGTGGTAATTATTTTTATAACAATTTAATTCAAAGAGAATATGAATTTTAAAGTATGAGATTTATTATCATGATTTTATACTATAATGGAGTTAAATGTCTATTTTTAGCTTGTCTAATAATTGTTATTGTTATTACAGGGTCTACTCTACTCTACATCCTACTGTTACTATTATTTCATAAAATACCACTATGAACCACGGATCATCGCTTTCGTTTTTATTCAACGAACCCTATTACATGTGTATCATTTTTTGATTTGTAATAATGGTCTTGCCATGGTTACTAAACATAGAAATTTCTGTAAAATACTTTCAAAATCCTACTCTTTCAGTCTACATCTGATTTCAATATATCTTTGCACACAAGTAGACTACACCGATTTTATATTACTTTTTTTCTGTTTAATTTTGATGAACAGTCTTGCCGTGGTTTCTTAGAATATAAATTTTCCTGAAATTCTTTCAAAATGTTATTCCTGCAACAGTTTTAATCTGATTGCAAGCAATCTTTCCACAAAGCAACTAGACCAAGGAACATTATTCTATTTATTGCTGTTTCAAGTGCAAATGCTACTTTTCTCTTCCTTAACCAGTAGAGCTAGTCTCATCAGAGACTTCTGGTTGTTAGTAGTTTGAATTTTCTGCGACGCTACATATCAGATCAGACAGGAATAAAGATATTATATTGCAAAGAGCACAATGAAGCTTAAAACAACAATTCACAGACATCAACTAAAACAATTTCTACATGTCATATGAAGGGAATGTTTAAGTTCTGACACTTTCCCTGTCATGACAGCTCAAGTTGCACAAACTTTATATCATATGCTAATATGACGTCATGTCTAGGTAGTTCAGAGAAGTTACTACAGCTGGTATATTGTGATATCCTAGCCGCGTACGTAGATTCAAAGTAGATATACAGAAAATTGATCGTCGAAGAGACCGAAAGGATTTTTTTTACATTATGTCGTATCTGATCATCCATTAAAGTAAATCTTCAGAATATCGTCTGCGATAAATATTTGATTTCTTTGCTTTACATGGATCAGGTGCCTACTAAACTACCATTCCAAGTTCTTACATTTATTTTCCTGTTCACTTCTAATTTATAAATTATAACCCATTCATCGGTTTTACTTGACGTGGTCTGTTTTTAATTTCCCCTTTTATGATGAGACTACCCGATGTATGAACTCGAAATGATCAAAATAAGAATATTTAATATTTTGTCTGTCGCTTGCTTGTTATATTCTTTCGGAAGAATTCCATGTGTTATTGTAGCACAATATGAATAGATTTGCAGAATGCCGGTCTTTTTTACAGGTAAGGGGAAAAGTTAATATTTTTAAAGTTAAAATACGGATATATTTAAATTTCTTAGGTTATATAATTGAAGGTTGCTGTATGTATAACAATGTTAGAGGTGAAAAGAACAAACAGTTGTCAATCTCATAGTCTTAAATCCTAGGAACAATACCAATTGTTAATAGGGCACGAACCGCTGGAGGCCCCATATGTAGGATCAGGGCCTAAGAGGAGTAAGTGCGCCATGTACACCGGTCACAATTATTTATCAGGTTAGACGGAGTAATCCATAGACATCATTGACCTGAGGGGACGACCATTTCATTGGGGGGGGGGGGGGGCACAACTTTTCGAGTTAGGTTATTTATTTTCATCCTACTCAAAGACAGATTATTTATTTTCAAGACGATCAAGAAAAGATTATTTATTTTCTTCTTCACTGAAAAAGGTTTGACAAGCCTCCGGCCCTCCCCCCAAAAGGGGAAAATCAAAAACTCTATATCATTTTGGGGGGTGGGGGTGGTAAAGTACCACATGTCAAGGACAGATTATTTATTTTCTTGCCAGTCGAGGTCAGATTATTTAGAGAGAGAGAAAGGGAGAGCACAATGAACAAAATATGTTGTAATGAATGAGCATTGTTTTTCACAGTTTCAGAAATAAATCATTTAAACAAACTAGAGTGTTCCAAGGAACACATGTGTCGCCTGCTTTGTAGCTTCATTAAAGATGTAAATAAATCTAAGTGTAGATAGCTATTTATTTACTACTAGCATGATAGTTCATGAATGCACAAAAAAGCATCCACACATAGTATAAATCTGCGATAGAGTTTGACAATCAAAGAAAATATGATTCCCAACCCTCAAATGAATAATTATTTTCATTTTATCTCTATTTAATTTTATTATTAATTTCTTTCTGAGCAATTGCTTGTTCTGTTTATGATTAAGAAGCGACTTCAAGCAGAATAATGACCTTAATTGATGGTAAGAAATATAATTATATTCCTGACGTTATATAACAAATTTTGTCTATTTCAATTTACATTGTAAGAGACAGACGTCAAACTAATAACTTTTATGAGTTTTTAGCTTGATATCTGGTCAAACCTTTTCCCATTTACTGAATAAAAATAACATTGATGGTTAGGTATTTAGAATAAGAGTATTCATCTTTATTTCATGGGAAATTAAAGGCTAAATTTAAAGGAGACGAAATAAGCAGGTTTTTTTTTTTAAATATAACATAAAGCAGAAAAATGCAAACACAAAAATAATATTGTATCAAATCTTAATATATTGGAAATTCCCGTGAAGATATTGAAAGTCAATATTTTAAAAGGTAGTTGAACATATTTTGAGGTCACCTGAGTCACTCAGGTGACCCATCCTCTCAGTTATTTGTCCGTCGTCGTGCGTGAACATTTTCAACTTCTTTTCTGGAAGTTAAGTTTAATTTAAATTTAAAGGAGACGAAATAAGCAAGTTTTTAAAAAAATATATATATATAACATAAAGCAGAAAAATGCGAACACAAAAATAATATTATATTAAATTTTAATATATTGGAAATTCCCGTGAAGATATATTAAAAGGCAATATTTGAAAGGTAATTCAACATATTTTTAGGTCACCTGAGTCACTCAGGTGACCTATCCTCTCAGTTATTTGTCCGTCGTCATGCGTGAACATTTGAACATTTTCAATTTCTTTTCTGGAATTTAATTTTAATTGAAAGGAGACGAATAAGCACGTTTTTTTCAAAATAAAAAAAAAATAACGTAAAGCAGAAAAATGCGAAACAATATTAATATTGTATTAAATCTTATATTGGAAATTCCCGTGAAGATATATTAAAAGGCAATATTTTAAAGGTAGTTATTTGTCCGTCGTCGTGCGTGAACATTTTCAACTTCTTTTCTGGAACCGCTTCACAAATTTCACTCAATATAGCATCTATGGGTGAAGGGGAGCCATAAATTTGTTAATTTTATTGTGCCTGCCTCCTGGTTCTGAGGGGTGGGACTAATACCACTAAAATTCATGCAAGTTTTAAAAAATCTTTTCCTTTTTTTTATCCCTAGACATCAAACTATTAGCATGATTGTAGTAAGCATTGAGCCGTCTATCAAACTTTATAAAAGGGGTGCCAAAGACTGGAGCCAAATATGTCGAAGGATCAGAGTCATGCATCAGATAGATAATCCTTAATTTTTAAATGAATTTCTAAATTTTACCACAGCAATTAAATATATCCGTATTTTCAAGCTAGTACGGACGTACTTAGTTTCTGAGCTGTAGAGACCCTCGGGGACTAACAGTCCACCAGCAGAGGCTTTGACCCAGGGGTCATAATGTATATCTTATATACGGAACCAATTTTGATGCACCAAATGCGCATTTCGACAAATTATTTCTCATCAGTGTTGTTCATGTCGAAACGTTGGAAATCCGAAATATTTAATTAAAAAATCTTGAAGGGCTGAAAAAGGGGTGCCAAAGACTAGACCAAATACTGTATAGGGGGAAAATAATTCGCGGTGTTAATATTCGTTATATTCACGGTGTTAATAAATCCGAGAATTCAATTAACAGTGAATAAGTTTTCAATAACCTCCATGTTATATTTGGAATTTGAAAATAGACTACGATAGGTATATATACGTGCAGTACATGGTCATTTCAGTAATTAAGAGTAGTACTTGTCATTCAATTATTTTAATAATCACGCTTTACTTTGATTTAGATCAACAGATAATAACCTGTATTTGTTAAAAAGCTGTTTTAATAGCCAACGCTACATGTTTCATCAATCAAATCACGTGGGTCATGGGTTTTGATTACCCGTGCGTAACTATGTTACCACGTGTATTTGTTACCTGCATAATCATGCGTATTAGTTTTTATCAACATTTTGGTTTTAAAAAATCATTCAAATAACAATCAAACTTGCTGAAAATGTGGAGGGATATTATTTCGTCGACCTACATTAACACATTTCTTACCGTCCAGTGGTTTTTTGCTGCGATGTATCATCCGTTCGGAAAGATCTTGGCTTGTACATGCACTCATCGTAATAGCATCTAAGATAGTCATTCGACGTTTATAGTCAAGGACTTTTAATAACATCACTTGTTTTAATTAGTCGTCAACTAATTATTTAATCTAACTATTTTATATAAACCTACCCTGTTGTTCGTGAAGTGAATACATAACGCTGATTAATGTCTGATTAATGTCGTTCTAGCTGTGCTATGGATTAAACGGATATAGACAAGGGAGGTAACTTTTATTATATACCGATTCCGCGAATTCAACAAACCGCGATCGTGTCAGAGGAGAGAAAAACTTAAAAATTACAACCCGTGAACTTAATCCCCTATACAGTACATGAATGAGGGAGATGATCTTAATATTGAAATGAATTTCCAAATTTTACCATTAAATTAATTTTCAAAAAAAATTAGGAGCAGAGCAGACACGAACCTCTTAAATCAACAGAGATGGAATCAGATGGAGGAGTAAGCATCATTAGTCGTGTTGGTGTGTCCGTTACAGCTTGTCGGCAATTGAAATAGTTTGATGAATGTCGCGGTTTCATTACCACACGTGTCTGTTTACAATATGGAATTTATTCTTGAAAGCTATAAAAACATTTCATAAGTCACAAGTATATTGTCATTTTTTATTACGAAAAAAATATTGCTTCCTTGGGTATTCTCAGATTTGAAGCATATTGCAGGCAACTGTGAGGTATACTCAGATATAGGTAAATTACCGAAAGTTAGAGCATACGTGATATGTATCTGCTAGGAATAAGGGAAATTGCCCAATCATGTATGCATGTTATGCGCCCTCCTCCCTCCACCAAGATGAAATGCACCTTGATTTTTATGCCCCGCCATGAAAACGGCCGGGACATATAATGTTGGTCATTTCCATCTTCGGTCTTTCCGTCTGTCCATCCTTCGCGCTTTGCGTTTAGCTCAGTTCAAAGCTCAGTTTCAAAGAAACTATCCAAGATATTTTCATCAATGTGCTGATAGATATTGATGAGAGCTATGCAACTGTATCAGCATTTTTTGACCTTGTCTTTTCCTTTGACCTTCACCTCACTTTTCCTAAATAAGTGTTTAGCTCAGTTTTACAGATACCACTCAAGATAGCGTAATCAAACTTCATATGTTGATACATACTGATGAGAGCTATTCAACTGCATTAACATTTTTGATCTTGCCCTTTGACCTTAACCTCACTTTTCCTAAATTAGTGTTAAGCTCAGTTTTAAAGATACCAATCAAGATAGTGTAATCAAACTTCATTTGTTGATACATACTGATGAGGGCTATTCAACTGCATCAACATTTTTGACCTTGACCTTTCATTTGACCTGAACCTCACTTTTCTTAAATTAGTGTAACTGTTTTAAAGAAACCATTCAAGATATTTTTATCAAACTTCATATGCTGACGCTGATACATACTGATGAGAGCAATTCAACTGCATCAACATTTTTTGACCTTGACCTTTCCCGTGACCTTGACCTCACTTTTCTTAAATTTGCATTTTGCTTGGTTTTAAAGAAACCATTTAAGATGTATACATGTTAGCTTATGCACTTATACATAATTTGGTGAGAATTTATCATCTATACCCAACTTTTTAGATTTCAATTTTAAAGAAACTATTCAGGATATTCTCATCAAATTTCATTCACTAATACAAATTTTCATGTTGCATTACTAATATACCCTCGGCGGGGCATTCATGTCCTATGGACATAATTCTAGTTGTTAAAAATGGACCCCTGCCCCCAAAGATGATATGCACCTTGACTTTGAAAATTTAATTCGTGTTGCAATACATTTAAATTTCTTTACCTTATTTTAAACTTTATATAGTAATGCTGGGTCCCTCTTGAGAATTTTTCTCTCGTATGGAGACATTGCCATTACCGGTGAAGTTTCTGTCGCTATGGGATGCTCTGCTTAGCGGTGCTCTTGTTTACCTTTCAACGGTTCCAAACGGCCGTATGTTGTCTTGGGGTATCAATTAAAAAGATTGTATTCCGAGCTCCATGTTGGTGTTATGCTAGAATAACACGCCCGATCGGTTTTTATTTATCTATCGGTTTTATTTATCTCTCTTTTTTTTTTTTAACATACATATTGTTTTCTTTATAGACAAGTGAATATACATGTAATTTGAACCTCCAGATATTTTTATGCACATTTTTTCAGTAAATGGATGTTCTTTTAAAATCTTTTTTTCCGCACGACTCCCAAAATGGACGTCGGGATAGGATTTTTTAAAATTCTGTTCCAAGACCACACTGGGCCATTTGAGACCGTTGAAAGGTAAATAAAGTATTAAGAATAGGAGTAAGATATATGAATAATTATCGGATACCATATGTAAAATGGGGAAACGCATAAAATTAATACAAGAAATAATACCAAAGCGAGCGACAACAAAGCGGCGGTGTAAATCGAAGGTTTTTACAATGCTTGGATCTTTAGCTCTCTGGTTTATCTGTCCGAATTTTCTGAACCAGAGAGCTACAGTTCTTTAGCTAATCAATGATCTATTTGCAGAGGTCCCTGTATGCTCTGCTCATAATTGGACATTTGAAGGTGGTTTCTGTTTGTATCAACCAAAGTTTATATATGAACTTTTAATAAACATTATATAAATAGTGCACGTTTTTGAGGGTAACAGTTGAAATTGACACCCCAAGGAAAACCATTGTCAACCGACGCGTCAGCGGAGGTTGACAATGGTTTTCCGAGGGGTGTCAATTTCAACTGTTACCCTCAAAAACGTGCACTATTTATTTTATTATACTGATTGTCTTATTGATTTCGGGTGTCATAAAAAAATTCGGAGAACGTCGTTAAGTTCACGCTTAGAAAGCTTTCAAACTCCCTGCTTCTTTTTTTCTCAATAAGAAATCTTCGGAAAAGATTTACCAACCTCTTTATTGTTTGTTTGCTACTCAAAAAGTCCTTTATCATCTAAAGTTTGCACTCGCAAGGATGTTTCGTCTGTCGTTTGTTGTTTTCAAGTAAGCTACATCGGACGCAAGCTTTTATTGACGTCGTTTATTCGGCTTCTTTCAAACGCACAACCGACGTTATGAGAATTCTACGGTGAACCGTACGCGCATGATTTGAACGCATGTGATATTTTCGTAATGTTACCCGTTGTCAAGTGTGTTGCTAACGCTGAGGGTAACATTACGGATTGTTAAATGCGTCTAAACCAATCAGATTTTAGTATTTAACATGAAAGTATAATAAATTTATATGTTAACCACAATATTTAGTCTTCGAGAAATACACTCATGTAAAGTAACTTCTAATGTTTTACTTGATAATATAATTGATAGATGCATGATGGATTTACCCCAAAACAAAGATACGAAGAAATATTTTTTCTTGAATTTTGAGAATAACTACATATCCAAATGTTTTAAGATTAATGTGAAAGTTTTAAATGATCGTAATTGGAGATTCAGGACATATACTCTTTGGTATTTTTAGTTTTTTTCCACAAAAAAAAAAATTCACATTGGCCATAACTGTCAAGACATGTACTTTGTTTATGCATCGGTTATGAAAAGTTGGTGTTTTCCTTGAGACAAGACCTTTCTTTGCTTACGATCTTGATGGTGTTACTTATGAAAAACTTAACTGAAATTTTACCTTAGCCATAACTTTTAAACATTTAGAGAAATGGCTTTCATTTTTCACATGTGTATTCCTTGTAGCTAGATTTTTGGATTAAAGCTGAACACGATTCGTAAAAGGCAGAGATCTATATTTCTCCGCCACATTAAATTACTCTGTTTTCCGTTACCTGTACGGCACCTACATAAGTCGTTAACTTAGTCACAGTATTCAGTGTACTCAGTTTTCTCCGGTGTGGGCGGACGAATTCGAAATAGCTATTTTAAAACTCTCTGTTGCGATAAAAGTAACTGTGACTTCTTACACTGTAGAAAAGAAAATTACTCATACAATTTACATCACTTGTACAGGTCACTGCAGTACAGACACAAATACACGCTTACTGCAATAAAATGTTACAAATGTAATATGAGATATCAAACACGAACACGTGTCGTCCATATCACAAAGGTACCCGTGACACATAAGCAGCCAGGTGTAACAAATGCGGGTATACCCCAGATAGGAAGACTTATATACGGTGTATGCCTATTTACGAGTTGTATTCAGCTTTAATAAATAAAAATCAACTAAAAGTCATCTCACAAAGCCCTAGGTAAGTTATATTATTTATTTCTGGGTTTGTAATAAACTATGCTTGTCTGTAAATTGGCCTAGTTTCGTGTCCAATGTAAACAAGGTGCGTGAAGAAAGGTATGATGCCTCCCCCGTATGGCAGCTCATGGCTACTATTAAAGGTTTTCAAAAGCAAGTCAAACTCCATGATCAGAGACATGAGAACGAATATGCTGGTATTGGGGGTGTAGAGTCCAGGTGTTCTATGTTCAAAAAGATTGTTAGATTCAGATAGTTAAAGTAGAACATACAGAAGGGGAAAAAGTCTTCCTCAATGTCAATTAAAAAATAACTTTGATATTTTGTCCCCAGACACAAAATATCTTTTATTTGTAATATGAAAAAATAAAAACAACCACACATTTTTTGCCCACAAATGTTAAAATATAACATATCAGACCTCTGAAAGAAGAGGTTGAACAAAAGGAAGTTCGACTTTACAATATGCATTGTTAAAAAGTTATTGGATATTCCACAGGTGTTTTGTTCTACTTTCAATTCCTCTTTTAAACAAGAGTGTACAGCTATATAGTATACTAAAAGATAAGGTAAAATTCATTTTCTTCATACCCTGAGAAGCAAATGGAAATGTAAAGCACCTAACATAAGCTATCTTTGACGTTTGGTTACAAATATTCTCATCTTTGTTAAACAGGAATCCTGAATAAATCTCTGTGTGCCTGTTTCCTCATATTGGCGTACTCCTTAGAAGTGTGTCCCATTACCAAAGGAACGACGGAGAGGACATATGTCTTGTCAGAGAAATCGACGACAGACGCCATGAGTTCAAGTGATGTAACAGAAGTGTCTTCTTCCAATTTATCACTGGTTTCAAAAAAGGCCGGAAAAGATATACAAAGTAGTAGTGAGTCCATTACTGGCATCCAAAACATACCCAGATTTCTATCAGAAAGACTCGATCAATGCTTGAAAAATGGTTCTCAGTTTTTTGAATGCCCCAGATAGCAAGCTTACGTTGGGCCAACGCAAGCCCAACGGTGAAAATTATGTTGGCCCTCTGTCAGTTTTATGCGTTGGCCCAACATCATCTTGCTCATCGGCCCTACGTTCAACCAACAAGTTGGCTCGACGTTGGGCCAACATTCGATGGTTGGTTATCTGGCATTGGCCCAACAATGGCCCAACGTTTAACTTCCTGTTGGCCCAATGTTGGTTCAATGTTTTTTTTTTAAAGCTAAGAATGAATGTTGGACCAACGTTGGCCCTACGTTCTATAAACATGTTGGCAAAAGATCGGCGATTGAATTATTTTAGTTCAACAATATGAATTCCTGAAACCTTTTTATTTCCATAATTACGAGTAAAACACAACTGATTGAATAAATCCTGCATGGTAAATTAGCTTGTTCCTCAAACAAATGTTTTATTTTATTTTTTTTTTTTTGGTCACTCCTATGGAAATAAAAGGTACTTCAATGTTTTCTTAAGTCTATCCCATATCACTTCAGTCACTATATAATATTCCTCTAGAATAAGAGTCCCAGTGTTCAAATTTGTGAAACTTTGGAATGTTCTCCTGTCCATATTACCTCTGAACCATTCACTCCTTTTTTCCTGTTCATGTTATTGTTTCTTTGTCTGTAAAATTCATGTCTCTCACACTGATAATTGAGATAAATCACTCACTGTCCATTAAATTCCAAACATCAATGGTCTTGTAACACAAAGAGTTTTCTCCCCACCAGATGCTATACTGGTAAATGATATGAAAAAAAATATATCAGTTTAATCCGTTCAAAAATGATGTCACTTACTACTTATAAGTTATAACTTAACCAGATTACTAGTAAATATACATGCATATTTTTGAAAATTGCAATTCTTGAATAATTTGTTCAATTGTACAAACTTATAATACTCAAGTTAAAACTTTCACAGAAATAAAATTCTATCAATCACACCTAAAACGACAATACTTACATTTCAAGGGCTAAAACAATCCATTTCCTCTTTCTTGCGATTCAAAACGGACACGCGCACATGTATATACTTTGTTCAAGTGTTGCAAGTGATAAAATGTGACCACTCCGAGTTTACGAAACAGATCTGATTAGGATGTCTGTTTCCTAGGAAACCGGCCAGTCACCTGCTGAGCCAGTGGATTTCACCACTGGCCTAATTATTTGGAGCTCTAAAATTCAGCACTTTAAGTTACATGATGCTAAATTTAGAATCTACAAAATTATATACTGTGCAGAATAATTAAAACTTCTACATGTATTTGCAATGGTCTCGGACGTAAATTACAAACATAAATCAGTATTAAAAATCTTATTTTCATAAATAAGGTTCTGGAATAATTTTTCGATTTTATTAACACACACACTGTAAATTATTAATAAATGGGCTATTAAGATAATCCCTCGTTCATAATATTTTAACGAAAGATGAGATGTCTCTATTGAAAGAATCTTAAGTGGTTCTAAAAGATACAAATTTAATATGTGTAATTAACTGATCACCAACATGTATGTTAATGAAAGTTGTTTTTATTCCAATATTCACTCCGTTGAACCAACGCTGGGCCAACTTTGAAAGTCATATCAATACCTCATTATAATCAAAATTTACTACGTTGGGCCAACATTGGACCAACATTACATGCCCAACACACATTTCATGTGTTTCATGTCAAAATTACTTAGTTGGCCCTATGTTGGGCCAACGTTACATCCCAACACACAGTGGCTTTGTTTTAAGCCAACATCTACTTGGTTGGACCTACATTGGGCCAACATCAAATACCCAACATATAATAGTCATGTTTCATGCCAACATTTACTACAATGGACCAACATTGGCCCAACATCGCATACCCAACACCGATGGACAAGCTTTCACGCCAACATATCATCCGTTGGGCCAATGTTGGGCCACCATTCACCGCCCAACGCCAACACTATACCAACTTACCAACCATCAACCAACGTCGGCCCGATGTAGTCTTGCTATCTGGGGCCTTCCTTTATTGAACGTCAGAGTAACTGAAGATTTCTCGCTGGAAAATATTTTTAATCATTTGTGTACAGATACATCACTTACGCACTCTACAAGACAGGAAAATCCTGCGAACTCGACGTCTTTTATTGTTGGGGGATCTTCTTCATTCGGTGCGGAGAAGTCGTTATTCTTTTCACTAAAATTCTTTGCCTCAGCATTTTCTGCCCTAGGAATTATATGTAATTTATTAACTATCGCAGTAATCCTGCAGAATCCTAAGCTGAGAAAACCATTTTACCTGAGTATTTTAAGTCTAGCTGTGGCAGATGTCCTCTATCACGTTAATTTTTTTCTCGAAACTTTTTATATATATTTCATTTATATACATTCACAAATATGTGCATATATTAAATATCGAAGGATTTTTTATGTAACCACCTACGCAACGAAAATGTTTTCATCTTTGAATGTAGTAGTACTTTTATCATTGAGGTACGTTATGTTTGTCCATCCATTAAAAAGCCGTGTCTACCTCACAAATGGAAAAATCTGTATTATTTCAGCAATTTGTCTGATTTTTAGTATTGCGTATGGATGTCTTATTGTTGAGGCTATATGGTCTCTAAACATCCCTGATCTGTATTTCTTGTACTTAGCTGATGATGGTATCCTTCTCTCTGTAATCATCGTTCTTAACATCTATTTCGTTGTCAATCGATGTAAAACTATCAGATCATCATTAGCTGCTAGGAATTTAAAAAAGAGGATGATATTAACTGTTTTATTAATTCTCTTGCTGAGAACGGGCAACTCATTATTTACAATCGTTCAGAGTGCTCTAAGTGATCGTATGACGTATAAAGATCCAATTCTTAATAGCAATTTTAGCGACGAATTTACTCTTTTAAATTTAAGTGAGGTATTAAAAATACTTGTTCACTCGGCGAATCCATTCATTTACTTTTTCAGTTCTGCTAATGTTTTAAAAGCATTTTTGTCTCGATGTCATAATGATTGACATATGTCGGGACCTGCAGGCATGTTTACGAATGCGATCTTAGAACTTAGAATCGTCCTAAGATATACTAAGAACTCATTTTACTTCTTAGCGCTGTTTTCGAAAGTGTCTTATCTTAGGAAAACTCTTAACAATTGCCTTAATCTTTAGACAGCTACTGAAGTATCTTAAGTTTATCTTAAGTAAAAATGCCGTGCCAAGGTTGCCTGTGGATAGTCGAAATCGCCGTATTAGACTTCATACAGTGTTCAGGGACACTGACAACAATCTTGATTGACCAAATTTTGCATAATAATATACAATAAAAATATTTAAATATATTAATTCATCAAATTTCATCTAAATATTTCTGTTTCCTTATACCCAACTCTCTCTTTTTTTTTCTCTTATTAAACAAACGTCGGTAATTTTTTTTAAAAAGTAATAATATTTTATTCAAATATACCCCCATCCTTTGCTGTAGTCATACATCATGACGTTGAGTTGCTCTTGTAAGAATACTCATTCTTCTTCACCTCATCCACAGTTCTTCAGTTATCAATGTTATATGTATTAGAATTATTCCTTTTTATACATATTACAGTCTTTTTTTCAATAGTTATGGGTCGCCCGCGTGGCGCAGTGGTTAGACCGTCTGCTCTACAGTCGCGAGGTAAGGAGTTGATCCTTACGTCTCGGGTTCGAATCCCACTGTGGGACCGGTCCTTCGAATGAGACCGTATAAACCGAAGTCCGGTGTCGCAATAGGTGTTGGCACGAAAAAGACCCCTCACTGCTCAATGGCCGTTAGTGCCAAGCATAGGACAAAATTTGCAGCTCTTCACCGGCAAGTGGAGGCGTCTCCCAATGAGTGAAAAATTCTCGAGAGGGACGTTAAACAACGTACAAACAAACAATAATTATTGATAAATGTACTTTAACTAAGAAAATATGATTTTCCGATTTGGAAAAAAATATAATTCTTCTTTATTTGGGGATTCATAATGCAAACAAGTATACAACGAATGACTTTGACTGAATAAAGAAGAGTATTTTTAACATCCACGGACAAACCTCGAGCTCTTTTCATGATTCAAAATGAGTGAATTATATTCTATAACAGATTTGCTCAGACAGAAAAGTTAAAGTTAGAGGTAGTTTACTCTCAAAGTACTTTCTACTTATTATGAATTTCAAATTGTTATATTTTATTTTCCTTAGTCTTTACATGCATTTTTTCATATTAATAATAGTACCTGTATATATTTACATATTATTACTATGTTTACATCATTGGTATTATATTTAAGAGATTTAAAGAGTCTACCCCCCCCCCCCCACCCACCCCTCAAAAAAGTTTTATATAGATTCATAATAAAACAAAGTAATAAAATATTGTAATACATGTTGTTAACTTTAATTTTCTGTTAGGGTAGTATAAATAGTAATCCTATGAAGTTTACTCTTCATTCTCATTTTCAATTAATTTTCTCTTAATACAATCTCGTTTTCAATTAATTTTCTCTTAATACAAGCATCAAAAAAAAAAGAAAAAAGAAAAAAAATCAGTTTAATAAACGATATTATCTACACTTAACAAAACTTCTAATTGTTCACTCTAATAAAAGTATTTATTTAAAAACTACAAGATAGAATGGTATGATATTTTCAAATTATTATAACCAACGAGTCTTCCCAACAGTTGTTGAAAGAAAATCAATTATCACCGATGAAAACCAATGTACCGTGACGAAGCGTAAAAACAATAAATCTTTTCTTTGCGGCAAGTGTTTTGTGTGATCTGCATCTTTTTGTGACCATTATCAATTTTTGAAAACTGGTGTAACTAAAAAACAAAACATTGGCAAAATGACCATTGAGAAAGGAGGGAGAGCCGTTGGAATGTTGTTATCCGGATCATCCTTGCACCATGTTTTACTCACTTTTATTTTAATTGGTGCTGGTGGCATTCTAATATCATCTCAAACAGTCTGAATCATCCTTAAAGAGGTACACTTACGTGCGAAACGCCCAAGAATATTGACCAAAAGGTATCTGTGATGATGCATTGTCAAATTCCCGGATCTGAATCCTATTGAATACATTTGGGATTTTTGTAAGGAATGTCAAAGCACCCCCCCCCCCTTCCACACAATTTCAACGGTTTAGAAAGATCCATGCAGTAGGTGTGGCAGCAGATGGGTTAATACCCTATTCAGGGGTACATGGTATTCATGAGAAAAGAATATGCCTTGCAGTAATTTAAGCGAGTGGTGGTCATATTCCTTAGAGATTATTTTATGTGAATTTTCATTTTGAGGGTACATCATGTCCTTGACACTTTGCTTAAAATTCTGATGAGATACTTACACGAAATTTACGCAACATCGAACTGAAATATGCATCATTAACCATGAATTAAAGAAATTATTTATTGTATGCATTTGTTTTTTAAAACTTAAAAAATGTTAGGTGAACACTTAGAAGTTTGGTTCAGTGTAGATACAATGTACATAAATGTTGAAGGGTTTCTTCAGTGAAATGAACTTTAGATTTTCCTGGATGTCCATTTTTAAAGTTTTGCTCGACCAATTCACACCCACCTAAGACGTCTTAGTTAGGACAACATTAATAAGCTTTGATTTACATGTCTAAGTTTGTCTTAGGATCATCCTAAATTTTTCTAAGATTATTCTGAGGAACTTTCTTAAGACAATTCTTAGGAAATTTTTGTAAACCATGCCTGCTGGTGATTGAACTTGTAATTTCCCATTTTGTTGTTGTTTGTTATCAGGAAAAATAAAAATAATACAACTCTGTTATTCTTCCTTATCAATATCAGAGAACAAGCTGTGATCCCCATCCCATTGACACCCATGGTAAACTTATGTAACCTCGTCTCTATCAAGGGTTCAGAGTTATTGAGACATCTCATTGCCCGTGATCTTACTCGGTTCTCTTTAGATTGATTGATTGATTGTATGTTGTTTTACGTCATCATATACCGGTGAAAGGCTTCAAATTTCAACCTTTACTCGGTATTCAGGGCCATTGAGCAGTGAGGGATCTTTATCGTGCAAACGCTTGCCGTGACACAGGGCCTCGGTTTTTAAGGTCTCATCCGAAGGACCCGCAACTTTCACTTCAAGATGCCGAGCGCTTGGCGAATGAACAGATGCTACCAATGTTTAGCTCTTCTGAGCCAAAGGCTCAAAGAGCTAATGCTATGGCCATTTGTGCGGTGTGCGTAACCTTTTTAGAATATGGGCCATAACTCAAGAACCCCTTGGCTAATTATTGTCAAATTTGTCACAGGGCATCCTTGGCCCAAGGGCTCCCGTTTATACTAAAACTAGGGTTGTGACCCTTAAACAAGGGGAGATAATTAGGAAAATAGAAAGAAAAGTACTGGTTGCTAAAAAATCTTCTCAAGAACCACTGGGCAGATTATCATCAAACTTACACAAAAGGATGAGGATATGTTGTAGATTAAAAATTGTTCAAGGCATCACCCTGGGGCAAAGGGTGTGGTCTCGAGGTCACTTCAAAGTTGACCAAAAATTACATTTTATTAAAATGTTGATATTTTGCTTACTATAAGGACTAGGATCATCAAATCTTGTCAGTTGATGCATCTAAGAACCTCATATCTTGTTGACTCAAAATTAGGTCACGGTGACCTACTTTTTAAATTTTGCAGCCATTCTTTTTCAAAATGATTAAGAGGCATATTTTGAACAATTTAAGGCCCATGATCATCAAACTTTGTCAGTTGATGCATCTTGGGTCCTCGGAGTACGTCGCCTAAAAAGTAGGTCACTTTGACCTACTTTTTGAATGTTATGGCTTATCTTTTTCAAAACAATTAAGGCCATTAATTTGAATACTGAGAGGTTTAGAATCATTAAATCTTGTAAGATGATGCGTTTTGGGGCCTCAAAACATATTTATTAAAAAGTAGGTCACAGTGACCTACTTTTTGAACTTTGCAGGCATTCGATTTCAAAGCGTTTTAGAGGCATAATTTGGACATTTTAAGGACTATGATCATAAAACTTTGTAAGTTGATGCATCTTACGTCCTCGAAAAACGTCAACTGAAAAGTAGGTCACCGTGAGCTACATTCGAAATTTTATAGCTATATTTAAATATTTCGGGTACTATTTGGCTTAGAATCATCAAAATTTGTCAGTTGATGTATCTTGGGTCCTCGTAGTAGGTCGACTGAAAAGTACGTCACCGTAACCGACTTTTCAATTTATATGACTATAATTAAATATTTTGGGTACTAATTGGCCTAGAATCATCAAACTTTGTCAGTTGGTGCATCCTTGGTCTTTGCAGAAAGCCGACAAAAAAGTAGGTCACCGTGACCTGCTTTTGAAAATTTATGCTTTTATTTTAATATTTCAGGTACTTATTGGCTTAGATTCGTCAAACTTTGTCAGTTGATGCATCTTGGGTCCTTATAGTACGACAACTGAAAATTAGGTCACCTTGACCTACTTTTGAAATTTTATGGCTGTATTTAATATTTTCGGTACTTTTTGGCTTAGAATCATCAAACTTTGTCAGTTGATGTATCTTGGGTCCTCGGAGTAGGTCGACTGAAAAGTAGGTCACCGTGACTTACTTTTCAATTTATATGACTATAATTAAATACTTCGGGTACTAATAAGCTTAGAATCATCAATCTTTGTCAATTGATGCATCTTGAGTCTTCAGAGTGGGTCACCGTGACTTACTTTTGTAAATTTATGCCTTTAATTAAAATATTTCAGGTACTAATTGGCTTAGAATCATCAGACTTTGTCAGTTTATGCATCTTGGGTCCTTGGAGTACGACAACTGAAAATTAGGTCACCGTGACCTACTTTTGAAAATTTATGGCTTTAATTAATTATTTCAAGTACTATTTGGTTTAGAATCATCAAAATTTGTCAGTTGATGCACCTTGGGTCCTTGGAGTACGTCTCCTGAAAAGTAGGTCACTGTGACCAATTTTTCAATTTATATAGCTAGAATGAAATATTTCGGGTACTAGTCAGTTCAGAATCATCAAAGGTTGTCAGTTGATGCATCTTGGGTCGTCGGAGTAAGTTGATGGGAATGTATGTCACTGTGACCTACTCTTGAAGTTTTATTGCTTTATTTAAATATTTTTTAGGTACTAATTGGCTTAGAATCACCAAACTTTGTCAGTTGATGCATCTCGACTGAAAAGGAGGTCACTGTGACCTATTTTTTAAATTTTATGACTTTATATAAATATATCAGGTACTAATTGGCTTAGAATCATCAAACATTGTCAGTTGATGCATCTTTGGTCCTCAAAGTATGTCATCTGGAAAAAAGTCCACTGTGACCTACTTTTGAAATTTTATGGTTATAATTTTTAAAAAATATTTAGTTATTGATTGGCTGAGAATCATCAAACTTAGTTGATGCATTTTGGGTCCTCAGAGAATAACAAGTGATAAGTAGGTCACCATGACCAATTCTCAGGTACTAATTGGCTTAGAATCATCTTGGGTTCTCAGAGTGTTTCATCTAAAATGTAGGTCATGATGACCTATCTTTGGAATTTCAAGGCTTTATCTTAATATACAGGATACTTAGAAGCTTCAAATAGAAGTGACAGGTTGTACAGTTTATCTGAAGAGCGATTCAAGGCCCTTGGGCTTTTTGTTTTTTATCGACGTAGGTCAGTCACGGCCGAGATTCGAACTCACGACCTCACGGAGCGAGCGCTCTACCGACTGAGCTACCGTGACGGTCGGTCCTCTTCAGTATAATCTTGAATTGTATTTTAGTAATACTTAACTCCAGTAGTAATAACATACTGAAGATAGAATTGATTTTAACGAAAGGTTTTGGACTGAACACAATTTAGATTAATATATGAATATTTTGTGCATAGTTCTTATAGTCTTATTTTGTTTTGAATGTTGTAGTAAGAGACGGCTAGTATTGGCGCGAACACCGAAGAAAATGATATAAACAAAAAATGAATATTCTGTGGCTGAATTTTTAATTTATCTATTTTCTCGTTATACATGATTTATTTCATTTGTTTACTCGTTCTTCCCACTGATGAGAATTAAAAAAAACAAGTCTCAGTCGTTAAATAATTTCTATATTCAACAATAAATCATGGAATATTCCATCCGAGGTACTAAAAAAATAAGAATATGAAAATAATTTAAATCTATTGACTTCATGGTTTCGTAAGGTTACGTAGATTATGTTTCAGTTTTCCCTCTCTCTCTCTCAGTCTCTCTCTCTCTCTGACTCAGTCCCTCTCCCATCTACACTATTCTCTTTTACTATCTCCGACTCATTCTCTCTTACTATCTCTGACTCATTCTCTCTTACAATATCTGATTCATTCTCTCTTAAAACCTCTGACTCATTCTCTCTTACTATCTCTAACTCATACTCTCTTCCTATCTCTGACTCATTCTCTCTTACTATATCTAACTAATTCTGCCTTTCAGTCTCATGATCAGCTTCAGCAGCATTTCTCACTCTGACTCCAAAACACTGGCAGGGACACTCTTTCAGTTAATCTTCTATTCTTTTCATAAAGAAATTTGTAATAGCATTATCAGGATTAAACGTACGAACGTCATCAGATAAGAGCTTGACTGCATGGATGTTGTTTAAGAAATTTTGTCGTAGCCTATTTCTCAAATCAGACTTTATAATTTTGAGCTGAGAAACATCCCCCCTTTCAGCTTGTACACTTGAAGGTAATATGTCATTATTAAGTCAACACTGGCCAATATGTTTGGAACTTCGGCTCAGGTGAGCTTTTCTGATCACATTTTGTCTGTAGTCCGTCTGTCCGTCCGTCTGTCTGTAAACTTTTCACATTTTCGACTTCTTCTCAAGAACCACTGGGCCAATTTCAACCAAACTTGCCACAAAGTATCCTTGGGTGAAGGGGGTTCAAGTTTGTTCAAATGAAGGGCCACGCCCTCTTTCAAGGGGAGATAATAAAGAATTAGTGAAAAATTAATACCATCTTTTAAAAATCTTCTCAAGAACCACAAAGCCAGGGAAGATGAAACTCATGTGGAAGCATCCTCAGGTAGTGTAGATTCAAATTTGTTCAAATCATGACCCCCGGGGGTAGGGTGGGGCCACAGTGGAGGATCAAAGTTTTACATAGAAATATATTGAAAAAACCTTTAAAAATCTTCTTCTCAAGAATAGCAAAGCCATGATGAGTCATATTTATATGGTAGCATCCTCAGGTAGTGTAGATTCAAATTTGTTCAAATCATGATCCCCGGGGGTAGGGCGGAGCCACAATGGAGGATCAAAGTTTTACATAGAAATATATAGGAAAAATCTTTAAAAATCTTCTTCTCAGGAACAGCAAAGCCCTGATTGATCATATTTATGTGGAAGTATCCTCAGGTAGTGTAGATTCAAGTTTGTTCAAATGTTGACCCCCCTGGGATAGGGTGGGGCCACAATGGAGGAACAAAGTCTGAAATAGAAATATAAAGGAAGATTTCTTCTAATGAAGAACTGCAAAGCCGTGATTAGTTATTTTGATATGGAAGCATCCTCAGTTAGTGTAAATTCAATTTTGTTCAAATGATGTCCCCCAGGGGTAGGGTGGGGCCCAATAGGGGGATCGAAAGTTTTACATAAGAACATATACAAAAAATATTTCTTCTCAAGAACAGAAAAGCTATGTTTAGTTATATTGATATGGAAGCAACCTCAGGTAGTGTAGATTCAAGTTTGTTCAAATGATGACCCCTGGGATAGGGAGGAGCCACAATAGGGGATCAGATTTTTACAAAGGAATATACAACAAAGCCATTTGTTATGTTGACATGGAAGCATCATCAGGTATTTTAAAATTCAAGCCCCCCCCCCCCCCGTTAATCTTTTCAATACTGAACTGATTTGTGCTTTTGCCTAGCCTATGTGCTCAGGTGAGCGATGTGGCCCATGGGCCTCTTGTTTTTTTTTTATATTAGGAACTTCAAAATCATTTGATTAATGTTATAAATAATCGTCATTATAATAGATATTATAGATATACCTTCCATGAACAGCTTTCTTCAACATCTACTTGTTCCACATTGATTTTAAGTAACAATGGCAAAAATATCTTATTATGAATTTATATTTCATGTTAAAGACTTACAACAATTCATTGATCTTTGTAATTAATTGGACATTGGTACTAAGAAAATAGAACATACAAGTTAGTAGAAACAAACAAGATCAACACCTGAAAAAAGGAACAATAAAGAAATTCATCAAATATAGTAAGTTTAACAATAAACAATTCAAAATTGACAAAAAAGTATTTAAAAAAAATTGTTTCAAAATTTTTGCTAGTTATAGCTTTAAATGAATCCAAGCAACATGTCATTAGATCAGCAATATTTGTTGCTTTAACATTCTGAACAAAAGTCTGAGAATATCTTGGAGAACTGTTAAATAACTTCATCCAACATAGCAACTTTGAATATTTAAATATTCTCTCTTTACTCAACTGAATCCCTTGGTATGTGTCCTATCCTTTCAGCTTCTTTAAAGATGGTCCATCACTTAAAAGAAAGCAAAATATTATAAATGAAATAAAACAATTCTACAAAAAAATTGTCTGACATTTGTTCTGGTTTGTTAAGTACCTTGCTATTAATTTCTTGAGAGCTTCTATAGTATATTCAATTGCCTGAATAGCTTTTTTTCTTGAAGCATAAGGGAGATGTACTTCAAAGGAGAAAGGAAATCAACCATGAAGAGTAGGAAGGAAAGTATATCCCCTGACTTCCATATTGTTAGGAATCCTTTGGCCTTTTATTAAGAATCAAGGGATGCTCTTTCTCTAGTCTCTACAAGCGGTTGATAAACCAAAATTACGTTAAATTATAGTATAACTAGATGAAATCCCGCGCAAGCGCGGAGAATTGTATATAAACCACTACACCGACAGAAAAATTCCAATTACATATATTGAAGTTTCTACTGACAGCCTACAGGCTTATACCAGGAAGAAATGCTCCGTTCAAAATCCTGCATTTAGTTTTGGAGCAGTAGATGTACGTCGCCACCACCAACCCCTCCTTTCGTAAAAACTTGAAAAATAACAATTTCATTAATTCACGTTTGTTGTGAAACCTGTATGTTATACTATGTTATGGATATTGTATTCAGGTGCTTTTATTTCATTTCCGTCAAGGATAAAAGCAGCGAATATGCACATTTTACTGATATTTTTTTTTTGGGGGGGGGGGGGAGGGGGTGTAAAAATTAGTTTTAACGCCCTTTGAATAGGCCAAGTATTTGATACAAGAGACTGTATTCAGAAAAGAAATTGAAATGTATTGATTAAAGCACAAAATTTTAACAGCTTTAATTATATTTGAACAATACTTTATTCATTAATTTTTTTTCTTTTCATATAAGCAAGTTTATTTACAGGCACCTGGATGGATCTCCTCCCACCCCCACCCCACCCCCAACTAACTAATAAAATATAAGGAGTCTTTTTTTCTCGAAAAAATGGGGTTTTTGTATCTGCATGTCATTCTGTGCAATTGGTTTGTACTTTTGTTAAGGTTTAAAATTGGCCGGATACGGTATATATAATAAAAATACACCGTATATGGCCAATTCCTCTAAACTCTTAAACTGCAAAAGTACAGATCAACTGCACATAATGACATACAGATAGACTTAACGGAGAAATCATATATTTTCGAGAAAATAAAGACTTCTTATATTTTATTAGTTAGTTTGGAGGGGGTGGGATGGGGTGGGGGGGTGTGATCCATCCACGCTACATGTGCCTCTGGTTTATTACGAAGTACAAATTGTACTGCGGGTTCGTTGCCACGATGCTCTCAGTGAGGAATATACAAATTTTACAGATAAATTTAGTAGGAAAATCTACTAATAGTCTTTCGATATATAAATATATTCACAACTTATAGTGTTATCAATGATTTTATTTCAATGACCACACGAACTCTTTTTTTAATAATCGCCTCGTTTTTCTTTTTAACATCGGGCCCGATGCTATATGATGTTCTAGAAACTTCCGTCAATAGTAAGATCGGTGAATGACGAAAAGAATTTGCACATTTTCCTTTTTAATCGGTTATTACAACTTAATTCTTTTATATCATTTAAATCAAGTTTTGATTGAATAACTCAGTGATGATGTTTTATGAAATAAATAAACGATTGCTTGTTGTCAGTTTCATTAATTGCCAGTAACTTAGATCCGCCAAACGGAACCGCCACCGTACTCACGTTTTTGCTATTTCATGACTGTTTATAGAAAATGAAAGTAGATTTTTAATTAATGTATGATACTTACTATGCGAGTGAAATCTAAATATAGTTTACGAACATCATCTTGTATGTTATGTATTCTTAAAGGAGTAAGTAAGAACTCTGGTGCACCCGTTTCGGAGTTTATTTGCAAAATTTATTAATTTGTAAGTATAGATATTGAATAAAAGATTTTGACATATATCTAACTGAATCAAGTTTCACAGTATCTAACCGACATACTAAAATTAGCAGCAGTTCTTGCGTGTAAATAAACCTAGAGAAGAACAAGTACCTCTTAAATTGCAAGGTGAGTATGATTATTGACATACAAACATGATGAATTAACGTAATTATCATTTTGCATATTCTGCTGAATAAGTGTCAATTGTTTGTATTAAAATTGTATTAATATTTAAGTAGAAATTTAAAAAAAACGCAATCGTTTGCTAACATATTTACATATGCACCTAACGTTTGTACGTTGTTCATAGTCCACAAGAGATATAATTATTTCCCTAAATGGCAAATATTAAAAATTATGAACAATGTCATGTATGATTCGGAGTTTTATATTTAAATGTTAAGGACATATGCAACGTACCGTACCTACTGATAATTTTTCAAGATATTCTTAACGAGGTTCGCTCCTGCGCTTTTGAGCAGATTTTTATCTTAACCTATATTTCAAAAATTCTCCATAATATTTTAATTCTTACAATAAATTTGGATTCTACAATGCCAATTTAACTACATTCAGTTAAAACTCCATGATTTAATTCCATATCAAATGATCATTTTTTCTCTTTCGAAGTATCTAAAGTATGTTAAGTTTGGATTCCTATTTTTACATGCAGTCTGCACACATAGTTATTTTTTTGCAGTGGACTGTTTTATACTGGTCATAAATTATATATTAAATAAACTGTCATGAATTCTGTCATCATATTTGATAAATATAGCAAATATATTGTGAAAATGAAGAAAAAATAGCCCTAATTTAAGCTTAAAATTAGCACTATTTTAGTAATATCTAAAAATTAACGTCACAGACCCCCACTTTTAAATTTCTTTTCTGAATATATACGATACATTTAACCATTCTTCTTAAATTCAGTAAAATGTCATTACTTTCAAATGATTTTTTTGCTTGTTAAATTTTTAATGCCAGAAAAATGAAAATGTTTGAGTGCAAAAAGGTCAAATAATTGAACACGAGGAGTAATTTGAAAATTTCTTCGTTGTCACAAATTTTAATGTGTCTATTTAAGGTAAAATAAGACTGTTTTTATTCCTATAATTTATTTCAACAAAAAATATTGAAGAAAAAACTTAAAAATTGATTTATGTGTAAGATGTATTTTTAGTGCAAAAAGGTCAAACTAAATGCTCTGTAGCGCCAAAAGAAGCGCATTGACCCCCAATTTTTGTTTTGATTTTTAAAAAAAGCTATGTGTATAAATTCTACAAATATATTTGATAAAAAATTCTCATTACTTTTGATGACAGGATCCAACCTCCTTAATTTAAGATCATTGTGCCATCAGATGTTCGTAGACAAAAAAATCAGCATGCATTACCAGGGGTTTTGAAAAGATATCAATTGATGAAAATTCGGCTCAAGTACAAAATGAGACGAAAATAGTTCCTTTGTTTATGTTAATCTTTTTCTCGTAAGAATATCTATTTTTGCATATTCATTAACTTTAAACATTATGTATGAATATTCAGATAAAGAAATAGATCATAAATGTATAATTCGAAGAAAAATATACAAAAATTACTAAACATATATTCTATATGTTTTGTTTATCCAAACTTGTTTTAGAAGAAGTGTACAACAGTATATATAGACATTTAAATGTAGCACACAGTTCCTTTAAATATTGGAACTCTTTAACTCCAGGGAAAAAAGACAGTAAAGTTCAAACTACGTTGCGTATGCACGATAATTCTTATTTTTCTTTTTATTTCTTAAGGATGGATGACTGTATATTAGAGGCAGTTGAGGAGACATAAGAAGTAGAATCGTGCAACATTGTAATATGTGCTTATACAACACTAGAAGAAAACAAGATCTCAAAAGGCATAATTGCACCAGGTATATGATGTAAAATCGCCATCTAGTGCTGTTTGTTCTGGAAAAGTGCTCTATATAAATATACATTCGATCAATTTGGGAAAATATACACGTCGCAACAAGGTTTAACGCTGCATGAACTTGATCCGTTGATTAGGTCATCAAATTGTATACTTTGAATTGATTTTTTTTGTTTGAGACATATGATTTGGAATAAAAATTTGTCTTGGTGTTTCATTTTATTTTTTTAATAATTTTGTCTTTTATTTCTTTTCTTGCTCATCGTTGTGCAGTCATTTACAGAATTGATACCCCATTTCAATGGCAGTCATGTTTTTTCCCGCTTTCACTGAAAGTGGGGGATATTAATTTGGGTTTGTCTGTCCGTCCGCCTTTCTGTCTGCTTGTAACACTTTCGTTTCCGCGCGATATCTTGAGAAGCCTTTGAGCTTTTGCAATGAAATTTCTCCATGTGGCCTAAGGAAAGCCCCTATTGATTTTGTTATGTAAAATTTCATTGCAAAAGCTCAAAAGCTTCTCGAGATATCACGCGGAAAAGAAGCCTTACAGACAGACAGAAAGACGGACGGACAGGCAGACCCAAATTGATATCCCCCACTTTGAGTGAAAGCGGGGAACAAAAACAGGTATTGGAAAACACTTGTACCTCAATACATGATAGAAATTTATTTGCCGATGAAGTCATTGAACTTTATAATTGTAAGATAAACCCTGTACTAAGTTCATTAGTTATAAATTTATTATAGACGTTATAAAGTGTTCAAATTATGACAAAACTATTTTTAATTTATAACGTTCAACGCATTATATGTAAGTATAATATTGAAGCAAATATTGCATATACGCAAGGGATTTCGAATGGTAACTTTTGTTAAAGGTAACGCTTGTTAACAAAATATCAGATTGTTGCCTATTTTTTCCTACATTTTGGATTTATTCAGTTTGAAAATCAGTTACACACAGAGTCATACAGCTATCCAGACTGACATATAGGAAGGTTCAGTTAAAATATTGTTTGCACATAGGAAAAAAAGGTAACGCTTGTTAATTAGAAATAGTTTGGCAGTAGAAAGCATCAGATTGATAACCGCCTTTTGGCCATACAGTAAAAGAATGTATAATACCTATAATATAGTAATGTTAAATTGAAAACTATAATTTATGAATTATCGTTTCTACCTAAATTCTTATCGGAGGATAAGTTCTTGTAAACGCTTATTTGTTAATGCTTTCTTAGCGACAAGATCTTATCAATCTTTTATAAGAAAGAAACTTAAAAATGATATTTACTTTTGCCTTTGTAAATGGGGGGGGGGGGTATGTTAATGATTTTTGTATTCAATTTTCTTTTACGAGCTTCTATATCGAAAAAATGGTCTAATCGCAAAACATGTCTAATTTTATCCCATTTCCACAATAGGAAAAGTCTTAACACATTTCAATTTGGAGTCATGTAAATGAGAATGATTTTAACACTGCATGAAAGTTTGGCTTTACAAAACAAGTAAAGATAATGTAAATTTAATATTTACAATGCCTATAATTGGCTTTTCTGAAAAAAGTCAAAGTTCAAAAAGGTAACCTTTACATTAACTTTACATGCACTTAAATATGATGTAATGTCCCACTTTTTCTTGACTTTACAAAAAAGTAAAGTTTATATTTACAAACATTAAACACAGTATTTGGGGTACATTAAATCTGATAATTACAAATATTAAATTTAATTAAATACCGTCTTTATTAGCCACAAAAGTTAATAATTACTGTTTTTCATTCTTCTGAATAAAGCTTATGCATATGATAAATAAGCTTTTCCTTCCTTAATATACTAAGTAGCAACAGATTGAATTAAACTTTGTTTATTACTATACCAAACATTTTTATACAAACATATAATCAAAAACATCAAATTTCTTGACAGTATCTGTTGTTCATAGTCTATCCTGCAAATCCCATACACATAAATAAGTATCCAGGACAGAGTACATTTCACCAAAATCCTTTTCAAACATGTCATTTTGTTTTATAAAGAACCAATTGTTCATCCTTGAATTTAAAGATTTGAATGTGCATGAACTGTGCTCCGCTTTCTTGTTACTGGTCACTTGTTTCTGTGGAAATCAACAACTGTCCAAATATATATTTTGTCACATCTTCCTTTTCAGAGTCCAAAATTTTTATTCTCATGCAGGCAGTCTTCTATTGTTTTCTTTAAAAGAAAAAAAAAATTCAGTGACATGAATATGAATATTTTCATAGGCATCTGTGTTACAAATTCAAATAAACTGTGATATCAGTATTCACAGTATCATGACTAGTTAAAATTGAAACAAGATGCAACCATATTAATAGATAAAAAGAGCTTGACCCACAAACCATGAAAAGTGGCCTAGTTTCATTTTTCTGTAATTTTACCATAAAATATTCTCAACAATTTGTGCTTTCTAGAAATGGTTTTCTTTTTTTAATATCTTTCATAGTTTTCTTGTACGACGTCGTTAATTTTCATGCATTTGAACTCTAAAAATTGACATTTTTAAAAACTTTATGTGTTTTATAACACATGTGCTTTTATGTGCATTATTGTTGTGGACGGGGTAATCAATCTTAATAAGAGCATTTATTATTTTTATTTTAGCTTATTCATTGCTTTATCTATGGAATGCGTAAATCACTAATTTAAATTTGAAGTTCAAAATGTTGCAACCAGGATCGAAACCGGCTAGAATCTTAGTACGTTACGGTGTATCAGCTTAACTTGTAGGAAGATCGAGCTGGAGCATTGGGGTTATGCCACTGTTTAAGATTCTTAAATTAGTTAATAATGTAAAGATATTCAGGGGTCATTTTACAAAATACAAAATTCAGTAACATTAATACTTCTGAACATTGGACTGGTATTACCGTTGAATATTGATACTTGGCAACGAAATAAATCGACACCGATGATACAGATTAACATGACACCGCATCTTCATGATCTACTAGGAGCTACACTTGAGGTGACTTGTTGAACAAGCAATGAAGCATGACATGTAAAATATTTGCAGCAATTATCATTATCAGTACCAGAAGTGTAAGTATTTTGTTTATTTAAATTGTAATATATATCTTTTTCATATATCCTAAATTTCTCTCATTGCACAGTTGTGCGATCATATAGGGCCTACCCACGGGGGCTTGCTCCCGGCGTGTAATAGCCTAATTATTTATTAAAAAAATCATATACGGTACGTTGTTTTAGTATTACCGTTTATGATTTTTTAAATAAATTATTATTACTCGCCGGGAGCAAGCCCCTGTGGCCTACCTATAAGTGATTTGTCATATCATCTGATGACTGCACAGGTGTGCCATGTTTGTAGAGAAAAAAAAAAGAAAACAAATGCAGGGTTCGTACTCAGTTTATTACCAGTTGACTTTGATATGTTGTACGTAAATACAAAATCAGTTTTATCCGTACTTCCCTTGCTTAAAATGATCAAATTCAAGCTCTTGGCAATTTAATGTTTTGTTTACTAAATTAATAGTTATTCACTCAATGACAAATTATGTAGATTTCCTATAAGGCAAATAATTCATCTTATATATACTTTAACCTACCAAAAATCCAACATATTGCTTGTTTCCCAACCAGAACCTTCTCATGATTCAAGTGTTTGCAAATAAAAAAAAATATAAATATATACTAGTTTGATCTATAAATAAATTATTGGTTATTAGGTTTTACAGTGGCCTCCATGAAATCAAAACTATATCTGTTAACCATATACTTATAATAATTCACATCTAAATATTTTTGAATCAATAAATAAATACATAACTGATATAAAGGATTTTTTACAGTAAAAAGATTACTGTGCAAATCATAATAATAAAGTATTAAACTCTGTATCTTGAAATAAAAAATCCCATGTGTTTGCTTTTAGAAACACAAGAAAAACAACTTACAAATTATTTAGTTCCAGATAAAATCAGAACATATTTTTGCAGAATTTAAAATTTATTTTCTGTTTGATATGAAGAATTCTGTTTTTGGACCTGCATAACCATGCAGTGCAGTCAATAATGAATATTGTTATACCTTTAGAAATTGTTTCTTATATAAATCTATGCTTAAAAAGTCTGACATTTCCAGTGTTAAAATGAGCGGTCCATTGAAAATCGATGTTTGACCGATGAGTGAGATATTGGACCTGTCGATGAGCACGATGAGATAATGTGGCTAGGCATGTTGCCCCTCGAACCTAGTCAATAAATGTATACTAGTAAACAAACAGAACTGTATAATTATTTTCTTTATAAAAACTATATTTTATTTAAAATTGTAATGGACTGACTATCAAATGCCTACAACAATAGTATTATTTCAACCATTGGTATTGATACTCAGATTTACATGTAGATCATGTAAGGATGTAAATACAGTTTTTTGAAGCTATAAGTACTAAAACTTGAAAACATGTGCATCCTATCTAGAATCAAATCAATAATCCACCTATTTTACAAACCACATTGTTTTATTCTAAGCTATAGTAAAATATGTATAATGTACTGCAAGCATATTGTTATTTCAACATGTCAATACCTGTTATGCTCTTTTTCCCACTCTCTCAAAAAACAAGAATGTACATAAAATCCTTTTAAGAAAAATAAGTGATCCCTTTAATAAAGTTTCTGCAATTAAATTCAGGCTCTTTTCTTACTAGAGCATTATAAAGTGAAAGAACAGGGGGTACATATACAAACAACAAAGGACATACTTGGTACACTTTTACTCTTCTGGTCCATTTTCATCACTGTCGCTAGAACTATCGGAGACATCAACCAATGTGGCATCCTCGACAAACTCCCCCCAGTCTCGCACACCCAGTCTCTCATCCTTGTGATGGCGAGGATATCCTAAGTACCACAGGATTGCAGCAACATGTGAGCACATGCCTACGACACGAGCACCAGCCCTGCACTTACAGTACCAAGCCTTGATGTCACAGGCATCATACTGGACCCACAATAAGTAGCACCTAGCTGACACATGTCTACTTTGTATTTTGACGCGTAGAAGGCCTGGCTCCTCTCTGTGTACTTGGATACTACAGTCGCCTTCAATGTGCTCCTTAGCATAAGATGGAGACAGACGAAGTTGGTATATTCCACATGTGAGGGATCTGAGTTGATCCTCATCCTCGTGGGGGAAGTCTGGCAGGTCATTTATTTCCGTCCAGCAAACGGAGCGTCGGTCAAGATGGTTGTCCTCAACATGGTGTTGTAAGGTATTGACCTGCTTTGATAGAAAAACCATTTTTGCACCAAGTGCCTGGTTCTCCTCAGTGTTACCATAAGCAAGAGGCTTCAGGTATCTGAAAGTAACCAAATACATTCAATACACTGTGAATACATTAAGAAACTATAATTAAATTGGCAACATTGCTTAAATCTATTTTTTAAAATTGAAAACTGAAAAAAAAGTGCAAAATTTTAAAATCCATATTAATTTCATGAATTAAGAAGTATAAGAGGCCTGCTGTTTAGGCCATATGGTGGGATTTATTTTTGTACTTATCCGATATCAACTTCCTGTTTTTCCGTGCACCTGTCCATATTAAATTCACATCAGAGTGGGGATATTATTAGTGAGCATTGGCTCACAGACTTCTTGTTATATACTGTGAATTGCTATACGTGTGCATATGATATAAGTTACTACTTACTTATTGCAAATGGCACATACAATCCTGACAAAGTCTCCTATATAGGGTATTTGGCTAGAGGGTAGAATGTGCCCTAGATAATGCCACTGCTTGATCCTGGCATTGGCTGACTCGACAACCCACCGTATCTGTGGAATGATATACAGTAGCCTTAGATATCATATTTATTTCCTAGTAACTTAAGAATAAAAAAAGAGATTCTATTGAGATTAGCACAAATTAAGTACATGGAATGCATTAAATATATATACAAATTGAAAAAGATGATAAATCAGGCAATACATGCACCTTTGTCACCAATCGACTGGTGGCATTCTCTGTTGACATTTGTTTATCTCCTTTGGCTAGGAATAATGGCATTTTGGCCTTGATCCCCATCTGTTCTAGGTACTCCAGAGAATCCCTAATCCCACGATCGACCACAAATATATCCTCCTCCTGTACCCAACTTTGAATACCTTCAATGTTACAGCACATAATGTGAGTTAATATCATGGCGTCATTATTCTTAGCGATGTACGGGCCTGACACTGAAACAAAGTAACCTGTTGTGGATACAATAATCATTGGTTTCACGAGCGGCCTTCCCTTGTGGAGACTAAAAGATTGTCTCTGGAACCTGAAATTTCCACTTTTGTTAATATAGATATAAGTTCCATCAAGGACAAGTATTGCCTGTTGCGACACAGCATCACCAAGAATACTTTGGGCCAGAAGTCGAGTGTGTTCTTGAATAATCTGCTCTCTGGAAATCCAAGAATTTCTGTGACGAATCCTCCATTCAACAGTGCTGTCCGTACTGACTTTACTGCTTTGTGTACGCTAGATTTAGAAATGTTGAACAATGTCGACAGAATGCGGTTAGATTCCCCTCCTTTCAATTTCATCAAGAAAATGGCCAAGCTGGTCCTGACTGTTCTGACTGGAGTCAACTTAATTTTGCCCTCAATATACGCCAGTAAGTCCTAAAAAGCAGTTTTTGATATTCCCAGCAGACTTTGATACTCATTTGATCCAAGACTGCCACTACTGTCAAAATCAAGTCTAGTTTTCTCTTTTTTTAGAACTTCAGTCCGCAAAAACTTAATAAGATGGGTAATTCCTGTTTTGTTGAATAAGGTGGTATCTGTTACAGGATTAGGTTCTTCTATCTTTTGTTGTAGATGGATTGGACAGCAGCGAGCTCCAGAAGGGATGATGGTCTCCTTTGAAATAAAGATTTGATGTCTTACTTCTACTGGGACTACAACTAACTTTGGACCTGGGCACTTGCTGATTCCGCATGAAGCGTAACCTCTTGAAGTGCTGGGAAAAGGAAGTAAGATGGATGGGGGGCTGAATGGATTCCGATGTGGATTCTGGTGTTGGCCTGCTTTGAATCTGTGCCCTGACTGACTTAGATTTTTTCTTCTGTTTTGCATGATAATGGCACATACATCGACATTTGCTGCACAGAAAATCACTGTCAGATGGTGTCCTCCCTGTTAGTTTGGCGATGATGGATCTATTTTTGGACGATATACTATGCCTGACTGTCTGTCTTACTCTTTGTGGGCAGTTGAAACAGCCATAGTTTTTCGGACCTGAACCAGGCATATCTGAAATATTGATTTGATTATTTAATTTGAGTTTGAGTGTATGAATAGTATATATCAAACAAATTATATGATATGTGATAATAAAGAATGCTCTTTTATGACCTAAGTATCCATCTCTAAAACATGGTAAAGTTGTGGGAAAAAATCCCTATACATTTAATTTGTAGATACATTTACAAAGCTATGGTTACGGAATGAATTTTATGTGGTCCTGATGATAAGAAAATAAGATATAAATCAAGTATCAGAATTATTTGATTTCTTATTTTCTTTTTTAATTTGGTCAATTAGATTTAATAATTTATATAAAACATGTAATTAATCAATTTCTCTCTCTCACAAAAAAAAAAACAAACAAACAAACAAACAAACAAACATGTACATTTAATTTAATGGTTTAAAAGGAATTTCTCATATATATTTTTTGTGTATGTGTGTTTTTAAAAATACTACATGTGTATTTAGGTTCTAGCCAAGCTAATATACAATTATGGACTCTTTCGGTGGTGCATATGGTATGTTATTCACCAGAAAAATCTCAATATTGACAGAGGCTTCGCCTATTATATAGTCAGGATTTAAATGAATAAGACATTGAAGGCTGCATGACGACTCCATTTTCATTAACGAACTTCGGTCATAGAAAAATAAAAAAAAAAATGTCCAGATTATAACTTTTAACTTCCGTGTTTTCCTTTTGCGGTGTGTAAGACATCGAAATGTTTGGAAAATAAAGCTTTACATGTACTGTAGCTTGAACGTAACAGAAACGCATATAGAATTTTCCAATTCCTTTTAATTAATTTCCTTAATATTTTTTAAAAAATTGATTCATAAATTTGAAAAAAATAAAACACTCACCTTTCTGTAGTATATCTCTAGTAATATCAACTGCTTCGAAGGGTTTATATGTTTCGGAGTATTACATGATTATTTTCTTGGAATCCAGCTTCCAGACGATACTGTTGAAGTTGCCGCGCATATTCTAATTATTTTTTTTCGACCTGGTCACATTGTTTACGGTTAAATATTTTTTATCAGAAAGATTGATTTGATGATGTATTTTAATATTTTGAAAAAGATTAAACCGTAACGAATGTGCTCTATGTGAATTTTAAGATCGAAGTGGGCAATACAGCGAAATTTTTCCGGAAAACCCGTAACTGCATAGGGTTTGGGCAATTAGTGTGCAGTAATAAATATCCGGTGGGAGGGGACTATTGCATAAATTAATTTGGTAAATGTTATAAATTAGAAATATTCCAACAAACGTATTCTAAAGCTTTGTTTTAATTTTTCAAATTTGCGAAACCAAAAGTGGCACATTGTGGATCGAGCTCTTTCATACATGACCCTTAACCTCAAAAAGAAAATATTTTGAACCATAAATGTCAGCCTTTATTTTCACCAAAAAGACGATGTTAATCTTATTAAACAAGACAGATACAAACAGATGAACCTGTTATTAACTTATTTTATGATATAAATGGACTGGGCCACTAGCCCTTATCTTACCCCTAAGATTCAAATTTAATAACTCTGTAATTTCTTTGTTTATCATTACCTAATTTTTCTTTTGAAAGGATTATTTACAAAATATACTAATGTAGGAGTAATATAAGATTTCTCGTGACCTGTAGCTAAGATACTTTTGCAGAATTGGAAAATGTTTAACTTGCAAGATAATTTGTGAAAAAGCACTGGCATCAGTTTCGCGATAAGTTTTTCATTCGTCATTTTAGTAAATTTTTCCACTGATAAAACAAAAAGAAACTATTGATATTTGTCACTTAAGGTTTAATTTTAGTTCTATCGAATTGTATTCACTCTACGTATTTCTCATCATTCGGTAAACTGTCATTTTGGCGCGTATCTAAGCTAGGTACGGAACACAGTTGTCACCATAGTTCATTAACTTTCGCTGAGTGATATCTTTTTGTGTTTTCAGTTTCAAATCAAGTTAGGTTCAGTTTATTTGATTACACCCCCCTTTATACAACAAATATAAGTTTTTGAGGGTACATTTATTTTATGTCACTGTCAAAGCCCAAATTAGATAATTTTTCAAGGAGAAAAGCATCTCATAGACAAGGTAGTCTTTATTACACGCCCATTCTTTTATCAGATAGCAAGGGCTTTGCACTCAAAAGAAAGATAGAACTAAAGTTTGTTGAATTGTGGTGTGAACCAGGCTGGCGTAGAGCGCCTGCAGTAGATTTTCTTGAAAATCATTTGAAGACTAATAGCAGTAAAAGGTATTTAATCTATATTTGGTTAGGTACTTGCGACAAATCTGTTAAAGAAGGCAAGTTCTCAAGAGTTAGGTCTTGGGACAATACTTTTGTTGATCACATATTGTCTCAGTTTCATCGAGTTGTTGCACTAGGTAAACAGTATCCAAACATAAAAGTCAAATTTATTGAGGTGCCCTGCTTTTCTATTTTTGCTTACAACAAGTTCAAAGGTCATATTGACCCAGATTCATTCACGGTGCATGATATAGAAATTTGCAGGCAGGTGGAACAGCTAAATTGTGCCATCAGAGAAATTAATTCTTGCAATAACGAAAGAACTCTACTGTGTAATTGCGACCTAAAGAGACGTCGTAAGGATACAAATAAGAAGAAAGGCGGTTCACCAAGAGTACGAGTATCCTATAAATTTGCTGCGTACTATGATGGCATTCATGCAGACACAGATTTAGCACTTATCTGGACAAAACGTTTAACAGATGACATAAATTTGCACTGTTTCAGAACTGTAGATGAAGATATTTTAGACATTCTTGTGCCAGAAGAAGAGTTAAGCTCTCTGTGAACCTTTGTAGAACTGAATTACAAATATGTCGAACTTAAATACTGCCTCCATAGATGACCTCCTATCCCTAAAATGCATCGGCGCCAAACGAGCAGCGGCCATCATTAAACTAAGAGATGAAAAGGATTATATCACCATGAATGATATAGAAGAAAACCTGCTTAACACTGCATCCGCAATACAGATTGTTGTATGCAGAACAGATCTCTTTTGAAATCCCACCTACACTTGTGGAATCTATCAAGGAGAGACAAGATGGAGAACACAAAAGGGCATTGGACAATGTAGCAAAGGAGAGAAATTATGAAGAAGAGATGAACAGGATGACTAAAATGATGGGAGACTTGGAAAGAAAACTGTTAGAGAAAAAGTCAGAATCATTAGTCACTGGAGAAATTGTTGATAAACTAGCACCACATGGTATCTATGGTATCAAAGATGATGGCCAAAAAAGTTTAAAGCTGGAGAAAAGTACTCTAGGAATAGAAGCCAGTGGGGGAGTATCAAGTTGTGTTTCTGCTTACAGTGGCTTGGCTAAGCCTGGCCCAACTAGCAGTTTAACACAAACTAAAGCTGGGAAAATCACTTCTATAAGTGGGGCTAATAATGGCTTGAAACAATCTGGCCCGTTTAGCACTCACATTGACGGACCTCCCCCTCCTAAGATGGCTGCATTTGATGGACGCAGTGAATGGTGCCCATTCTAAACCCAGTTTGATAGGATTGCAGACAGATAAAAATGGTCTGAGGATCGACGCTTGGAGAGACTTATTGAGTCTTTAAGAGATAAAGCACTTAAATTCTATTGCACCTGTGCCAAACCAGTTCAAAATAACTACAAGGACCTATGCAAGAAATTCAAGTTCGGTCAAAAGGAATTGCCCTTAACTGTAAGGAGAAAACTTCAACACATCAAACAAGATAATAAAACAGTTGAGGAATTTGCAGAACTAGTTCAAGAAATGGTTACTGAGGGATATCCGGATGCTCCAGGAAGTGTTATAGATACCATTGCCACTGATTCCTTCCACAAAGGTGTTGAAAACAAGCGTGCAGCATTAACAGCTGTGGATTAAGACCCAACAACTTTAGAAAGTGCACTACAACTGGTCAAAGCAACAATAAATAACCAAAGGCTAATTCTCGGGGCCCGTAAACCAGAAGTCAGGAAAGTTCGGTTTAACGATGCATACAGCGACAGTGACGAGGAGCATGACTTTAGCTCTCATACAGTTCGTCCCCAAAGTCGTGTTGACAAGCTTGCTGCAGACGTTGATTCCTTGAAACTAGGTCTGGAAGCAGCCAATACCAAAATTGACAAACCTATTGGGCTCATCTCAAACCGTTGGAGATCCCCTCAGAGGACAACATCCCAATCCAGATTATCCTCTCCAGTAAACGATGGTGCCTGTTATAATTGTGGGGAATAAGGTCATTTTGCAAAGGGCTGCAAACAACAGCGTAAATCAAAATCACCATCACCACAAGCTAAAGTAAGCCCTACATTTGATATGAGACTCTATCAATGCAAAATTGAACCACAAAATTTGATTATCAATGTGAAAGTTAATGGAAAACCAGAAAAAGCCATTTTCGATACAACAGCACAAATATCGGTCATAAACAGAAAGTTCGCAAACTCTTTGACTCCGCCATTAAACATTGGTAAGGAGGTGACTCTTAAGGGTGTAGGAGAAAACAGTTGGTTGAAAGATAACTACTCAAATGATGCCAACATTGAAATTGAAGGTGTTAAATTTAAATGACCTGTTATAGTTGCAGACATAACTGATCAAGTGATTATTGGTCTCGACTTCCTTAGTGCCAACAATGCTCTTATTGACCTCAATGACCAAAGTATCAGCATTCAAGGAATACCAAAAAAACCATGTTCTTGGAACAGCAACTTCATTTGATGGAGTGATTGAGGACCCTGCAAAAAACCAGGATGATGGACACAGTTGTAAAACCCCCAAACACCTACCTAACTATCTGTTAGACTTGGAAAAGAGATCAGTTGAAAATATCTCCAAGAACCAAGCCTATAGGGTACACGATTACTCATTGAATTTCAGGATGCAGCAGATGATATGGACATAGGCCTTTTCAAAGGAATCACACATAAAGTAAACACAGGGGATGCACAAGCAGTCCGTGCAAAACTAAGACGTACTCCGCTAAGCTTTGAGAAGGAGGAAGAAGCCCACTTGAAAAATCTATTAGATAATGAAGTCATTGTCCCGTCAAAGTCGGAATGGGCCTCTGCACCAGTACTCGTTCGCAGAAAAGATGGAACTGTGAGCTACTGTATTGACTTTCGAAAAGTGAATAGTCTTACCAAAAAAGATGCATTTCCCCTCCCAAATATTGAAGAATGCATGGACACCTTAAGTGGAAATATCTTTTTAAGCACACTAGATATGGCTCAAGGCTACTACCAAATAGAGGTGGACCCACATGACCGTCATAAACTGGCCTTCATAACAAAATATGGATTGTCTGAGTTTGTTAGAATGCCATTTGGCACTTGTAACAGCCCAGCCACATTCCAACAAATGATCCAGCTTGTCTTACGTGGACTAAATTGGAAGGAATGCTTGGTATATCTGGATGACGTCATTGTCCTTGGAAATTCATTTGACAACCACCTTCTCAACCTTAGAGCTGTCCTAACCAGGTTTAACCAGGTTTAGAAAATATAACTTGAAATTAAAACCTAGGAAATGCTGCATGTTCAGAAGAGAGATACAGTTTTTGGGCAGAGTTGTCAGTGAGAAAGGAGTATACAGTGTGTAGCCCAGTGGCCCGCACCGAGAAACAGAAAAGATGTAGAGACTTTCTTGGGATACATGAATTATCACAGAGAACACATTAATAATTATGTAGCCCTGGCCTCCCCACTGTATGATCTTACAAAATCAAAAAGTGCATTTGTTTGGGATGAAGCGCAAGACAATAGTTATCATTCCCTAAGAAAAACAATGTCCGAGCCAGCAATATTAGCATTCCCACAGTCAGATGGTTTATTTATACTTGACACGGACGTATCTGATCATTCATTAGGTGCAGAATTGTCACAAGTACAGAATGGTGAAGAAGTACTCATAAGCTATGCAAGTAAAACATTATCAGCTACCCAAAGACGTTATTGTGTAACAAGAAAGGAACTCCTTGCCATTGTCGTCTTCACACAACATTTCAGATTCTACCTCCTAGGACAACCTTTTATTCCTCGCACAGATCACCACAGCCTTGCATGTCTCCTGGGTTCTAAGAATATAGAGGGGCCAGTGATTTTTTTTGGGTCAAAATGCCACCGATATTCGGCTGTTCCCCCTCACAAAAATTAGCTTTTTTTTCCCCCAATTTTAGTATGTTTTTCCCAATTTCAAACATACGGAAATTATCTTTTAATTTTGAACAAAAGTCGCTAAATTTTCTGACAGAGTAAAGATTACTTTTTATTCTTCAATTTTATTCTCTAAATCCATGCACATGCGGCCGATTTTTTAATGAATGTGTAAAACAATGCAGATATCCATATAAACAGATAAGTAGCTTATAATATCCTAAATGAATTGGTAAATAGTTCCAAGATACAAGTCATGTTGCCTGTTGACATCATGATTTTGGTTTGACCGCCATTATAACATAGAGGGTCAGGCTAATATCAGGAAATGGACAACACATAGGGTTTCACTAAAATTTGGAAAAATCAAACAGTACAGACTGTAAACTTGATTATCAATACAAGACAGTTTACTAGGTAGATTAAGAGTCTAAATGCTGGTCATTTTTTTTTAAATGAAATTAGACAAAGCAATTCCAAGAAAATACTGTAGAAGCTACAAGGTGTGACTAATATAAGCCATGTTCACATTCAATAAAATATAAGCCATGTTCACATTCAATAAAATATTGATGTAATTTTTTTTAAATGGTTATTTTCTGAATTTAAATGAAATTTAAAGTTAAAATCAAACAAAAACTGTTGTTGTTACTTAGTTTGATTATTTTATGTATTTTTTAGCACTGTAATTTCCAATAAATGACTTTTCCCAATTTGAGGAAAATGTCGCTAATTTTTCCCAATTCAAAAGGAGGGGGTGGTGGTTTAAAAAACAAAAAAAATCACTGGGGGCAACTTGCGAGATGGCTGGAAGAACTGTCCCAGTACAATATGACAATTTAACACCGCAGTGGAAAGGCACACAGCAATGCCGATGGACTCTCGAGGATACCAACAACAGATCTCTCATATAATTGCTATGATGCTGGAAAGGATATTAGTGAGCTGCCTTGTGGTGGATGTAAATACTGTCAGAGGGTCCATGAACAGTGGAGTAGGTTTGAAGAGGACATTGATGATGTTGTTCCACTTGCTGTCCGTAAGGCACAAACAAAATGGTGCTTGAAAGAATCCTAACTAGATAAGGTCACTGATGGATGTAACTGGTCGAACACATTTAGTCACAAGGAATCAAGGGAAGCACAAAAAAGGATCAGGATCTGGAACATCTTCTCCGTTGGAAAACAGAATGTGGTCCTAGTGAAGTAGAGCTTTCTCTTTCTAGTCCAGCTGTAAAACACTGGTGGAACCCAAAAGAACAACTTACAACTGTTGACGGAGTTCTTTACTACATCTGGGTTGATGAGGAAACATATAAGACGCCCCTGCTGTTTGTTCCAAAAGCGCTAAGAGAAACGGTGCTTGCAGGCTGCCATGATTCCAAATGCGCAAGTCATCATGGACAGCAAAGACGTTGCAGAGACTTCGCTCAAAATATACTTGGTATGGTATATCCCAAGACTGCAAAAATAGTGTCCAATCTTGCAGGGAATGCAGTACAAGTAAAAAGCCTCATATTCAACCAAAAGCTCCACTTGGCCAGTACCATGCAGGCATCCCTATGGAAAGAATACATATAGATATTCTAGGGCCTTTCATAGAATCAGCTAGAGGGAATCGCTACATTGTAATGATGATAAACAGTTTACAAAGTGGTTAGAATGCTATGCCATTCCTAACCAAGGAGCAGAACAAGTAGCTCTGTCACTAGTTGAAGGATTCATTGCACGAATGGGATGCCTTCTTCAGATCCACTCGGAAGGAACTTCATGAGCGACTTATTCCAACGACTCTGTAAAATGCTACAGATCACAAAAACACGCACAACTCCATACTGACCATGTGCAAATGGCCAAATAGAGCGGTACATTAGAACTATTTTGCAGTCAATCCGTTGCTATCTTAAGAATGTGCGTTCCCAGCGACATTGGGGTCGACATTTGCAGCTCATTTGCTGGAGCTATAAAGGCCACAGTAAACAGACAAACTGGATTTACCGCCAACAAATTGATGCTAGGGAAAGAGATTCTACAACCTGTAGACATTATGTTGGGTATGGGTGAAAACCAACAGCCTCGAGTACCGTCCGACTATGTTGAAGAGCTAAAAGAAGTGATGTCACAGGTCCACACAATTGCCAGAGAAAATCTACATAATGCGCAAATGCGTCAAAAACGGACCTATGATTTGCGGCTTCACAACCACGCATATGATGTTAGAGACTTAGTGTACATGATAGATTCGTCAACAAAAATAGGACAATCCAAAAAGCTACAAAAACCTAGGATTGGTCCAATTTTTTGTGACTGAGAAATTGTCCCCAGTCCTTTATCGCATGAAGAATCGACGGAAGGAGAAAGTGGTTCATCATGATAGATTAAAGAGATGCTCTGACCGTGACATCCTAGTGTGGCTGATCAGATACTTCGTTTCCGGGATGTCTGCACTAAGTAAATGTGTCATGTGACTTTCATCACCACGTGACAAAAATCTAGGCATAATTTGGACAAAATGGCGGCGGAACAGCTTCGTCTTAAATCGGTTCCCCAGCTCCGTGATTTTTTGAAAGAAAGAGGTATTCAAACATCAATTTATCGAAAACAACAACTACTAAGATTGGCACAAGCTGCAACCGCAATGGAAATTGAGCCGGAAGAATGCGCCATTGAAAATAAACGCTACCACGATCAGCAAAGGAGAACGGTGGAGGTCCGTACCGATGAAAATATTACGACTTTTATTTTACCTGACGTTAGTGGACTTTCTGATTGGAATGTTGATTTACAAACTATGCCAAAAATTGAAATGGGTGATGTAATGGTGTATTTGATGACTTACTGTGACTGGAGTGCAAACAGACTGAAGTCTTACAAGGATGATAACTCTTTCAAACTGTATCAAACCAACCACATTGACAAAGTTGCGATGGCCACTGTTGCACATGGATACATGTATGTTAAGAGTACCTGCGTGCCAGAGACAAGGCAATCAGAGAAGCCTTACGAGACATGGATACTCTTACATAAAAATGGTTCTGTGAAATCTGGTGGCTGTACTTGTGTGGCGTGAGTATATGTACATATACTTTTCATAATGTGCTTCGTGGGGTGGGGATTCTTTCAATAATTTTCGGGATGGAGATGCATCTTATTCATACAGCAGAAGTTTAGATGTTTTGAATAAAAAAATTAAATACTCTAAGGGTCTCTTTGGGTCAACACATCATATACATACATGTACTCAAAAGCAATGATAACAGAAATCATAATGCTTATGTACATGTCATGATAAAACACGACTGATCTGTTTTTTGATGTTAAATACTTAGATGAACATCCAAGTTGCCCCTGCATAGAGGTTACACAGATTTATTTAGAGTTTGTTAAATAGAACTGGAATCTAGTCTACCTGGTAGACTAGTTGCCATAATCTTGAACACACTCCTGATGTTAGTATAATATAAATTTAATCCAAGTTGAAGGGCTAAGGATTAAGTATTAATCACATAATTTTTTTAATTTTTCAATGAATAGTATTTTTTTTTTACATAGATTTTTTTTTTTTATCAAGGCTGATGTAAGCACACATATACATTATATTAGATCTGCCATGTACATTGTAAAATTTAATATATTAATTCAAAGTGAATTAAAAGCAAGCTTTTATTTCTTTTTCCAGAGATGATGGAAGTTGCAAGCACTGTGTAGCATTGTTGTTTGCATTGCATGACTTCAGTGAAAGGCACCAAGACAGAGGCACTAAAGTATGCACTGACACTCCATGCAAATGGGATCGACCGAGGCAGGCATCTAACCCTGTTACAACACAAAATATCGACTTTGGTAAGAAAGATATCCGTGATAGTTATCAGCCTTTTTCTGATAATGCTATTGATTTGCATCTAAAGCCTTACAGAGACAATTTAATGAAATCTTTGTACAAAGTCTGCAAGAAACATGGTTCAGTATTAACTTACACCATGGAGCCTCCGTATGATTAAAGTGATAGTGAAAATGATATCAAAAACAATCAAGTACTGTTACCAGATGTTATTCAGAAGTATAAATCAGAGCATGACATTGTAGAAAGACAGGAATTTATTGAATATATGTGTAACATTCATACACCAGAAATTATTAGAAATATTGAAAGTATAACAAAGGAACAGAGTGATGACCCAATGTGGCATGAATATCGAAAGGGTAGAATTACGGCATCAATAATGGGATCGGTTCTGAAATGCAATATGGAGAGACTGAATGAAAATAACTACATAGTAAAGAAAATTCAAAGTTCTGCCACTTTTTTCTCTACACAAGCCACAGATTATGGAAAATCGATGGAAGGTGTCGCTCGAAACCAGTATACGGAACAATACATCAAATCTCACCAGAAAGCAGAAATTTCGAAGGCAGGTTTGTCAATTTCTCCTGCATGTCCTATTATAGCTGCTTCCCCAGATGGATATGTGAAGTGTCTATGTTGTGGTGAAGGTCTCCTGGAGATCAAGTGCACATACACACACCAGCACAAGTATACTAAGGATATTGCTAGTGAAAACAATTATTATGTTCATCTTGTGAATGATGAAGTGAAATTAAAGGAAAACTCGCCTTGGTACTCACAAATCCAAACTCAACTTTTTGTAACTGGAAAATCATGGTGTGATTTTGTTCTTTTTACTCAAAAAGACTTTGCAACTGATAGAATTTATTTCAATGCAGAATATTTTGATATGTGCTTGAAAAAGGCTATTGATTTCTACTTCAAATTTATAATGTAATTTCAAATTTTTAATGTAATTGAGACATAAAATTTTGAAACAAGACTATATTTTCTTTATTTTTATTGAAAACATGAAATTTTTCATTCATCACAGAGAAGTCAAAACTACTATTATACTATTACAAGCTCCATTATTTCTCTGGTACATGTACATATCATGTTTATATAATGTATAACAGGAAGAAAAATATATACAATTTATTGCCAGCCTTGTATGATATATTACAAGTATAAATGGATTTCATTTTCCAACTTCAAGGCCTAGTAAATTCAGCCAATTTACTTCAAATAAAAATCTGTGAATAAATAAACAAGCCATTTTCTTAAGATTTAACTAGAGGTCAATGTAAATTACAGAAGAATGCTGCAACAGTGACCATAGGATGAACCAGTGATTTCATGTCCCATGGTATGGTTTGTGAAATAAGTTTGAATGTTTTTAAGCGTCCAATTGCTCTTTCAACGTGTATTCTGAGATTTGCTATTTTCCTTGTTTTTTTAATGTCGCTGGCACACAGATATTTCCCCTTTCCCCAGTTACATTTGCGTGTAAATGGTGGAATAGTTAAATATGCTTTTCGCTCTGTAAGGAGGTCTCTAATTGTGAACCCTCTATCCGCCATTATTTCATCACCAGCAGATAAAAGGTCTAAAAATCCACTATGCTCAGTTATGTACCTATCAGAGGAATTGCCACCCCAGATCTCAGAAATAAAATTGAATGCACCATTAGGAGTGATGCTTACAAGAAATTTAAAAGTATTATGAGATTTGTATGTGCTGTAAGTCCTAGCATTGACAGTTGGATTTTTAGGCCTTTGAATAAATATCTCAGAGCAATCAATAATAGCCCTCGTCCGAGGGTAACTCTGTCTGAAGGATTTTGGCATGAACTTTTTAACAATGTCTCGAGAAGGCCATATGATACAGTCTTTGAAATTATGATACAAGCAAAACATCCATGTTGTAAAGATGGATGAAACCCTTGAGCATGAAACCCCAAAAAGTTGTGACATGACAAAGACAGGCAGAGCTAATCTTAAGCGTACCGATGTTAAAATGAATTCATCTGATCGTGAAAGTTTCCTGATAGGCCCAGGCTTTTTCCCCTGATTTTGATAACGCTTCTCTGTCTCACTCTCACTTCCTGTCCAATACTTAATATTGATATCAAAATTGACTACAGCATCTTTAATTGTGTTGAAGATTTGCAGGCTTGGTAATCCTGTAAACTTTCTAATTGAATCGTCACTCTTAGTAACTTTTTCTAAGAAAATGTCTCTTAATAAAGTATCTTTATCATCAATTATTTTCTTCAGCTCTTCATTTTCTGATAAAATGTCATTGATACTTGTGAGGCTCATATCTGTCTGTATGCCAGTGTCAGTAAACAATGAATCACACCCCATGGACTTCATAGTACTTGTAGACGCTACACTGTAGCTGTGTTCAAGCAATTGCTGATGGCTGGGTAGATCTGAAAATATTAATGATTGAGTACATGTATTTTAACAGGAATGATGACAGCTTTTTAAATACTGGCCAATTTACATAGGTCCAGAAAGCATTCTTTTAAATCCAGTATAAATAATACACCTTCTTGATACTTGCACATTCTTGCAATGACAAAAACATGGAGAATCATAGTTTAAATCACTTGTTTGAATGATATACTAATCTACACTATGTAATTGAATGGTTTGCTGCATAATGCAATTCACTTATTTGCCTGTCTTCAAAATATAAACATTGTATTAGATGCAGAACTGTGGCTCTCTGGGAAAAGAAAATTCAGACACACCAGAAAATACCTGCTGTCACACTATTATATCTGTCCTAGAGAGCTACAGTTCTGTGGCTACAACACATACCTGTGTTTCCTTCAGAATAACTCCTTGATGTTGTGACGTTGATGCAACTGGCAACTGGAAGAACTCTAGACCCAGCACCATCATCAATAAACAAAGTGCTGTCACACTTAGTTACCTCTTCTGATAGTGTGTCTATAATAAAAAAAAAAATCATTTTTTTAAACTTTGGGCCTACCAATGGAATATTGTTGATTTTATTCACAATCTAGATTAGAGACCTTTCATGTGATAGTGACATACATGTATCCATGCATTCTGTTTTGAAGTTAAAAACAAGTAGGATATTATAGTATTCATAACATTTACATTATTGTTGATAAGGTTACAATACAATACATAATTTGTGCTTTTGTATTGTTTTGTTTAATTTCTAAATTGTATATTTTAAATGAGTATGTAAAAATATGTAATTAAAAATAGTTAAAAAAATGTATGGACTTGCTTCCGGAAATTTAGGCTTTTGAAATAGATCATTGTGGAGATTTTCAGTCTGATTTTAGACAAAAGACAATATATAGAATTCTCAATACAAACCCTCTATGAGCGTAGGTAATTCTGATATTTCCTCATTATGCTCAAAGATGGGCATGGATGACGAGGGGTTCACTGTCAGGTCAGCCTCTCGTTTTGTAATTGAAGCTGTACTGCGTCTTGGTGTAAAAACTTTATAATTGTTCCATGGAAATAATTCAGGGACATTGTGGCCGTCAATAAAATGCCTGGAGCACACTCGATGATGAGGTAATGGATCGTAGTCAAGAGGCCTCCTTATCATTTCCACCCCTTTCTGACGCAACTTTGGATTCTTTTTTTTAGTTGGAAATGGAATAAATACAATACCATCCATCCATGGGTATTTTCCTATAAACTTTCTTTTTCTACTGTCCGATGTGCATTCTGGGACAACACACCAATAATTTGTGGACGGCTTTTGTTTTCGTGTTGTTGACATTGCGTCGTAAACTCGCGCCATGAAAAGTGCCTAGATTTTTTACAAGTCACATGATCGCGTGACCCTTTTCTACCTCCTAGCAATAAGAGCGGTACATCCCAGAAACGAAGTATTGCGTCATGCAGTGACAACAAGAGGTAGCGGAGGAGGAAGATCCATGGCGATCAGAAGGTTAACATTCCAAATCAAGACTCAAGTGCCCTCAACAATTCAAGTGAAGATCCTAGAGCCACTTGTAATTCAAGTCCTGCTTCAAGAGCCAACTCAAGAGAGCGTCGGCGTGTAAGGTTGCCAAAGGCATTGGCAGATTATGACCTTTCCTAAGCAAGTACATCATATTTTAAAAGTCAGAATGTTTATATCTGTAAATATGTTACTATTAGTTCCTTTCCTTGTTTAAATGATGTTTTCAGTTAATTTGTATTTTGTGGCTTGCTAAGAATATCAACAAGGGATTTAGATAAAACGGGGAGGAGTGTTGTGGAACCGAATAGTACTGGGTACGAACTACCTAACACGGACATGAATTAGCAGTGTTGATGTCCCCTTACTTCAGTGAGCCTCCTGTCCGCGTGTGTCCCGACCACCGACCGCCTCCTGCAGTCCAGGACATTAGCATCAGCACAACACTGTTTTATTCCCCTCACGTCACAACCTTACATTAGATCGTACATAGAATGTTTCCTAAACCCTTAGATGTACATTAACATATTACCAATCATCCTACACAAACTACCTAAGTACATGTAAATAGTTATGATGAGCAAGGATGACTCTTCAAAAATTGTAAATTCCATGGCCCCTGGGTCAGGGGCTCTCGTGTTAATTCTTTGGAAATCTTCTCTGCTCCTAGGTATTAAACACATACTAATTAAGTACATACTTATGATGAGTTAGGATGCCTCTTCCAAAATTGTGAATTTCATGGCCCCATTGGTTAAGTAGTAAAAATGCATCAATTCTTTAAAAATCTTCTCTGCTTCCTGCAGTCCTACTATTGAATCAGAAAAATTGAAAAGATACACTGAGGCAAAACTTGGAGATCAAGACTTTTTTGAAATTCCTTTGATTAATGAAGAAAAAGTATTTAATATGTTAAAGAGGCTAGATGTAAACAAATCTGCTGGCATAGACTTTCTTGGTCCTAGATTGCTTAAACTTTCAGCTAGTATAATATCCAAACCTCTAACACACCTAATAAATTCTAGCATAATCAAGGGGTCTTTTCCTTCACAGCTAAAAGTCGTAAAAGTAACTCCTCTATTTAAAAAGGGTGATACATCAGACCCAGGAAACTATCGCCCAATTTCAATTTTACCAACTATATCGAACGTTTTAGAAAAGCATGTAGCAGAAAATATACGCATCTTTACTTCTCACTTCGATTTATTAATGAAAGCACAGTCAGGATTTAGAGAATTTCACTCATGCCAGACAGCTCTCACAAAACTAACTGATAATTGGCTGCATGCAATAGATCAAGGAAATTTCGTTGGCATTACTTACTTGGATTTTAGCAAAGCATTCGATCTTGTTAATCATGATATACTAATTAGAAAACTTAAATGCTATCACTTTGATCCAATATCAATTAAATGGTTTCAATCATATTTATATCATCGAACTCAAAGTGTAAAAATAGGTGCATACACATCTGAATCACTGCAAGTCACAGCAGGTGTGCCACAGGGGTCTATATTAGGCCCTTTATTATTTCTATTATACATTAATGATTTACCATTGTCTGTTGAACATTGTAATATTGATATGTTTGCTGATGACACTACATATAAATTATTTACTTTACGAAAAATTAAAAAGTTTCTTCTACTGCTTACTAGAAAACTATTTTATAACGCTTTTATTTTACCATCAATTTTATATTGTCTATCTATTTGGGGTAACTCTCCTCAAACGCACATCGACAGAATCTACAGACTTCAAAAACGTGCAGCAAGGATTATCTTAAATGAAAAATATGATGCACCTTCAATGCCTTTATTTAACATTTTAGGCTGGTTAACGGTTCATGAACTTCTATATTTACAGAAAAGCATTCTAATGTTCAAAACATTTCATGGTGTGTCTCCCGATTATATGCATAATTTTTTTGAATTTCAAAGTTCTGGATCATACACGTTACGCTCAGAAACAAATTCCGAACTTCGTTTACCAAAATATAAAACAAATTTATTTAAAAATTCTTTACAATATTCAGGGGTTATTATCTGGAATGAGTTACTTATTAGTATCAGGAAATCCCAATCCCTTGCAATATTTGAAAGTAGTGTTGAAAATTTTTTACTTACGAAACGTACTAGTTCTACGTAAAAATATGTGACTCCGCCCCCCCCCCCCTCCTTTCACATTTTGAACTAAGCTTTGACGTTTTTATTTATTAGGTCACCTGAGTCATTCAGGTGACCTATTGCTATCTGTTTTCGTCCGTCGTCGTGCGTCGTCCGTCGTGTGTTAACATTTGAACATTTTCAGCTTCTTCTCTGAAACCGCTCAACCAATTGCAGCCAATTTTTGCATATGGCATCTATGTGTGAAAGGGGAACAAAATTTGTGAATTTCATGGTCCCTGCCCCCCTGGGGCCTGAGGGGTGGGGCTAAAACCATCAAAATTAATGCAATCTTTAAAAATCTTCTTCTTTACTCCTGGACATCAAGCAGTCAAACTGTTGACATGATTGTAATAAGCATTGAGCCCTCTACCAAAATTGTGAAATTCATGGCCCCAGGGTCAGGGGTTCTGGTGCTAGGGCGGGGCTATATAGATCATATAGTGAAAGTGCATTATTTCTTTGAAAATCTTCTTCTTTACTCCTGGGTATTATTGAAACAAATTGAATACATAGTTATGATCAGCAAGGGTGACTCTACCAAAATTGTGAAATTCATGGCCCCAGGGTCAGGGGTTCTGGTGCTAGGGTTGGGCTATATAGATCGTATTGTGAAAGTGCATTATTTCTTTGAAAATCTTCTTCTCTACTCCTGGGTATTATTTAAACAAATTAGATACAGAGTTATGATCAGCAAGGGTGACTCTACCAAAATTGTGAAATGCATGGCCCCAGGGTCAGGGGTTCTGGTGCTGGGGGGGGGGGGTATATAGATCATATAGTGAAAGTGCATTATTTCTTTAAAAATCTTCTTCTCTACTCCTGGGTATTATTGAAACAAATTAAATACATAGTTATGATAAGCAAGAGTGACTCTACCAAAATTGTGAAATTCATAGCCCCAGGGTAAGGGGTTCTGGTGCGGGGGGGGGGGGGGCTATATAGATCATATAGTGAAAGTGCATTATTTCTTTGAAAATCTTCTTCTCTACTCCTGGGTATTATTTAAACAAATTAAATACATAGTTATGATAAGCAAGAGTAATTCTACCAAAATTGTGAATTTCATGGCCCCTGGGTCAGGGGTTCTGATGTTAGGGCGGGGCTCTATTTATTATATAGTGAAAATGCATTAATGCTTTAAAAATCTTCTTCTCTGCTTCTGGGTATTATTTAAACAAACTAAGTACATTATTATGATAAGCAAGGACACCTCTTCCAAAATTGTGAAATTCATGGCCCCAGGGACAGGGGTTCTTGTGCTAGGGTGGGGCTATATAGCTCCTACAGTGAAGTTGAATTATTTCTTTGAAAATCTTCTTCTCTGCCCCTGGGTACTATTTAAACAAACTAAGTACATTGTTATGATATGCAAGGATGCCTCTTCTAAAATTGTGAATTTCATGGCCCTAGGGTCAAGGGTCCTGGTCAAAAGGGGGGGGGGCTCTATTGATTATATAGTGAAAAATCAACATTTTTTTGAAAATATTCTTTTCTGCTTCTGGTTAAAAAGCAAAGAAGCTAAGTATATAGTTATGATGAGCAAGAGTGCTTCTTCCAGAGTAGTGAATTGCATGACCCCTGGGTCAGATGTGCTGGTATAAGGGTGGGGCTGTTGATAATGTAGTGAAAATGCATTAATTCTATTAAATAATCTTGTCTGCTCCTTAATGTTAAGCAGTTAAACAAAGTGATTACTTATGATGAGCAAACTTGAAACTTCCGGTCCCAGGGTGAGAGGCTCTGGTGTTTCTCAGTGGTGAAGGGGAGGAGGGGGGGAGGGGCTCTATTGATAATATAGTGAATCTGTAGTGAAAATGCATTATTTCTTTAAAAATCTTCTCTGCACTTGGGCATATCAGAGGCAAAAAGTGTAGAAGTTGTAATAAGGAAGGGTATTTTTACCAGATTTTTGAACATCTGGACCATTTGGTCAAGTGTTCTGGTCCTAGCCAGGGCTCAATTAATTTGCATTCTACTGAGAGGAGTTATTCCCCTTTGCCGTTTACTTTTGATAATTAATCATTGTAAATAATGTACTTGAAAAATTAACAGAATAAGAGAATTATGCAAGAATTTTTATTGTATAATACAAAAAGTATTTTCATAGTTTTAATGATCATGTGGACTTGTAAGCAATAGATAAATAAAAATGAGACAAAAATAACTTGTCTTATTAAATGTTCATCAAAGACCAAGAGAGGCCAATGTAAGAGATTACAGCAAGGAATTTAAATAGTACAAAAGCACTGACAGTTTGTTAATATACTGTATGGTGATAGTGATAAATGGGGAACAAAGTAGAACCTAATTTATGAACTGTTAATGAATAGTAGACTAATTATTTTGTTGATCCTGATCACCCTATTTTTCTTGCTTTTGGGCAACAAAGCTTCACCTTTCATTTCATTTTAATACTCTATGGATCCTCTAAATTGTTGTATTGTACTCAGGTGACCGTTAAGGCCCTTGGGCCTCTTGTTCTGTTGTAACATAGTGTTTATATTTTATTATCTCATAATTGTGATTTGTGTTTATTGTATATATACATTGTATATGTGTTACAAAGAAGGCCCTGAGGAAGACTAGTGCTTGCACTAATCAGGTTACCTTCTATAAATAAGTATTATTATTATTATTATTTAAACAAACTGCATGCATGGTTATCATAAATAAGGATATCTTTTTCAAAATTGTGAAATTCATGGCCCCAGGGATGGGGGTTCTGGTGAAAGGGGGAGAGGGCCATACTGATTATATAGTGAAAAAGCATAATTTATTTAATTCATTTTCTACTCCTGGTTAAAAGCAGATAAAGTGCACAGTTATGATGAACGAGGGCTGTTTCTTACAATTTCTTTTAAAACTTTGTGGTCCAAGGGTCAGGAGTTCTTGTATTTTTGGGGGACAGGGGTGCGTCTTTTGATAATATATTGAAAATCTTCAACCAAGTGCAAAGCTACAAAGATGAAGGTTCTTCTTTCAAATTTGTAATTTCATGACTCTAGGCCATGGGTTCTGTTGTTAGGGCATTGTTGAATCTGAAGTCAAATTTATTCATTTATTTATAAAATTATTTCTTTGAAAATCTTCTTTGCTTCTGGGCATATCGGAGGCAAACAGAGTAAAAGCGTTAATAAGCAAGGGTATTTTTACCAGAATTTTGAACACCTGGACCATTTAGTCAAATGTTCTGGTCCTGGCCAGGACTCTATTTTGTATTCTACTGAGATAAGTTATTCCTCTTTGCCATTCACTTTTGATAATTAATCACTGTAAATAATGTATTTAAAAGGTTAATAAAATAAGAGATTTATGTAAGTACTTTCATAGTTTGAATTATTTGGTAGACTTGTAAATAATAAATAAATAAAAATGAGACAAAGACCAAGAGAATTGTTGTATTATACTCAAGTGGCAGATAAGGCCCTTAGGCCTTTTGTTTCTAAATGGATCGAAATTTTTCTTTCTTTCTTTCTTTTTTTTAAATCATCAATTATAAACTTAAATATATTTAACTTTTAACAGCAAATGTCAAAAGGCAGACACTAAGGCAGCCTGAGCGTTTGACAAGATCCCGCGAAAAAAGAGGAAATTCGAACTAACATTTCTTTCAATCAATTTGGTTAAGATCCGAGATTTTTATAACAAATTTTAGGTTTTGTTGGTAAAATTGTTGTTTATTTAACATGTTGATTTAGTAATCTAATGTGAATACGGTTAATGTGTTGATTTACTCACCCATTGAAGAAATCCATGTCTTTTTGTTTGAGTTTAGCCTAAACGTTCACATTTGACATCATAACCCGGCATGGATTTCATTCGTTTCTTTTGGGTTCTATCCTTAAAGGGGCCTGCACACAGATTTGAAATTAATATTTTCTCACATTTTCTGTATAATATCATGACTTATATGTTGCTTTAACATTTTACACGGAAATATAATAAAAGTGTGTTCAGAAACTTCTTTAATCTGGAAATTATTGAAACTACCAATTTCGATACGCTTTGATTGACACATCCTTGCATTTACGCAAACTTTTTCCATAATACTTAAGAAAAGTAGAAATTTTATTGTGTATCAATGAAAAATATTAAAACTGTAATCCATTAAATTCAGAGTAGAAATGCGAGAAAGCCAACTCAACAGTATTGTCAGTCTGTACTCAGTGATGTGTGCAGAGTTTAACAAATTGAACTCACACGGCGAAACGTAAATATTAACAATAAAAGAGCTCATGCCCTGTTTACAAAAGTTCTCGGAAGAAACAATGCTATAGAAAATAAAAGCACTAAGTTTACTTCGAATATATATATAGAAAGAGAGAGAGAGAGATCATAGGCACTTATATAATTACTTCGATCACAGGGCATCTCTCCTTTCATTGGGCGCCATGTTTACGAAACACATGTCCCGTTGAGACAGAGACAACAGGAGCATTTAAAAACATTTTTGTATTAGTAATACCTATATATTCTTATAGAAACTGTTCAGAATTCAGAATATTAGCATAGACATGCGCGTTTGTATCATTGTCCTTGTCCGAAGCTTAAAGCTGCATTTTTGAGAATTTTATTTTGCTGTTAAAATGTGTTTTTATGATAAATCTGTATGCAACTTAAATCTTTATGATCAATTAGACTAATTTAAAATATTAAATTGTTTCAGAGGAAAAAATTCTGTACACTGTAATGTATAGTGTTATATAAGAAATCAGCATTGTACAGGACGAGAATTATAACACAACGCCTTTTGGTATGGGTGCAAAATGTATTTATTCAATCACAGTTGTGCAAACGTCATATAAATGAACAGTTATGATACAAGTTTTTTGTACAAATCACTAGTACGGTCCACTATTAGCTTTACTAGCACAGGGGAGGCAGATTGTTCTAAAGTATAGTGGTTAGTTATTTCAGCGTCTCTCTTCTCTCCGCCTGTTCAGTCTATATATACTTATTTCAATTCTTCAAGTCAATTGCATTATTAGAAAACATCTAATTTATTCAGTATATTTTATCAAGAACATTGGTCAATTATGAAATTCCGTCAATAAGGTTAATCTGATCTTATCGATTATTAATATACAAACAGATCCATTAGTTCATCATTCAATTATGAAAATTGTATGAATGCCGGAATATTGAGTTACTTCATACATACAATTAATATGTAGGAAAAGAATATATAAGAACCTATATGGTTCTCAAGGACATATAAGGATTATTATGCCTTTTACACATATGTCCTTATGAATCAAATACACGAACACAACATTTAAATATATATATATATATATATATATATATATATATATATATATATATATATATATATATATATATATATATAAAAAGTTAATATATAGTTTATTTATATATAAGGTGAGTTCCAATTGTGTTACACAAAAATGTAATTTTGCTTCAATCAAAGGTTAAAATTAGTTCTTCCATCGCAAATAAAAGAAAGTAAAAGTTTACAGTGTCTTTTTTTTTCTGTCATTGAAATAGTTAATTACAATATTGCAACAAAAATTTCCGACGTTAAAGTTGCAGCTCATATTGCTTTAACTTTCACAGATTGCTCATCACAGCAGTTTTGTTTAACCGAAGAGCAACTTTATATGTAGAAATCGTCTCATCATCAATTTATATAAAGAACTTCACCACCAGCTAATAATGGCAGCTTACAACAAAATATCATTTCCGGCTTTCAATCTTAATGTGTCGTCTCCCGAGGGAGGAGACAATACGTCCTTTATCATTAACGAGTATTTAAGTATGCATGATATCGGGATGGGAAGTACATGGTGCTTCTCGAGACGACTTACGGACACAAAGGCGAAGAATTTCCATTCGAAAGCGCTTGTTGCCTGCGAAATAAATGATGCAGTTGACACTTGAGTGTATATGCGCAACAAGTGTTATGAAAAGATGAACTTTTGTGGAAAAATTGTCTTGCACGTCTAAAACCAAAACAATAGCGTACGGCGTCCAACATACAACAAACGCAACAAAAATGCAAAACAACATCTTAGATGAACGGACTGTTTCTTCCCAAACTCTCCTCATTCTCAAGGGATTTTCATTATCCAATATGTAGATATTACGTTTTGTTTCCCAGATACGCTTGAAAATAAGAAAATAGCATACCGCCATTACAAGGAGTGATCCTCCAATCAAAATTGAAACAGACATGGTATAAGATGAACTAGCGGTCCGATCCCAGATACACTGGTGATTCTTTTGATCAAAGTAGTGTCCGCCCCAGCCAAAGAAATTTGGGGTCTCCAACAAGAAAGCGACAACCCAACAGGTAATACAAAGCAAAATGCTGGAGGCACGACTGAACACTCTGTGGTACACCTGGTTGTGGCACAGGTATATATAGCGTGACATCGACATGAGAGTGAGACTGAGGAATGCACAAAAGCAGGCGGTAAGACAGAGGCTTGCCACAAAGACACACAGCCATTTCTTCTCCTCAAAAAATCGTTCTCCTTGTGTGACACCTTAAATAAAAAATATAGCATAACGCGGAGCCATGCAAATGGAATAATTCAGTTTTAGACTAAGTCTTTAAAAAAATTTCAAGAAGACTAAAAATACCAATGATACACAGCGGGTCTGCAATCGCTGTGACACATAGATCAGCGACGGCGATGTTTACGATGAATTCCTTGCCGCATTTGTTGACTCCCCGGAGCGCGGTCGATACCAGGAGAATAAGTGTGTTACCAAAAGTTCCCACCAACAGGGCAGTGCTAATTATGATGATATACACCACTGCTAATGACGTGTCAGTTTGTAATAGAGGGGGTATCCCTTCCATCATGCAATTGTTGTCAAAATTCTTGGATATCTCGAGGGTGTCGTTGATTTTTGAAGTTCCACTCTGCAATTAGAAGAACAATCGAATTTTTTTTTGGTTTTTATGCCCCGGGATCGAAAGATCCTGGGGGTATATTGTTTTTGTCCTGTTTGTCTGTTTATCTGTTTGTCTGTTTATCTTTTTGTCTGTTTATCTGTTTGTCTGTTTATCTGTTTGTCTTTTGTCAACTTTAACCTTGCCCATAACTTTTGATTGGTTGGAGCTATGACTTTCATATTTCACGTGACAAGAACTTTTTTTTGGGTACCATCATATTTGTCCTTTTGACCTTGACCTTGGAGTTTGACCCACTTATGAGACTTTAACCTTGGCCATCACTTCTGAGCAGTTGTTGCTTGGGGTTTCAAACTTCACATGTGAATTCTTTGTGACAAGGCCGTCCTTTGGATACCAATCACTTTGACCTTTTGACCTTGACCTAGGAGTTTTACCTACTTTTGAAAAACTTTAACCTTGGTCATAACTTTTGAACGGTTAGAGCTAGTGCTTTCATACAGTACCTGCATCGTTATTTTTTACAGGATACACGATACGATAGGATACACGCATGATACGATAGGATAAACGCACGATACGATAGGATACACGCACGATAGGACAGGATACACGCACGATAGGATAAACGCAAAACACGATAAACGCAAAACACGATAAACGCAAAATACGATAAACGCAAAACACGATAGACCTGATAAACGATCTTCACGATAGGATAAACGCAAAACCTGATAGGATTGTTTCAAAATGCGAAACGTTTTTTGACAAGACGAAAAGTTTTCTTTTTGATATACTATAGTATGATAATTTTAATTACTTACAAAGCAGCAAATCGAAATGATAAAATTTGAAGTAATTATGCTTTGTAAAAGATATGGTGTTTTTGTCAATAAAATTGATCGTCATCAAATTCAAACTGTAATTATTTTAAGAATAATTCCACTCTATGATGGAAATTAGGCGATTTTTTTGTGTAATTATACAAATGTCGAAATTCCTTCGAATCATTAAATTTGAAATTTGAGTCCGTAGATAAGCGAAGTTTTACACCCAAGTGTAATAAATTCACGAAACGCTATAAATATATTCATTATTTTCACAAATAAAACCTTATAAAATTCATAACAAACATTGATTATTTTTACGGAAAAACATGTAAAAGAAAAAAATGAAATATTTGGATTCAATATCTTTTGCTAGAAGTCTGCGAAATATCCAAAATCACCTTTAATAGTTTGTATTTAATAATTTAAATCTTACAAAAAAAAATTACTAGACATGATTTGGGGGGGGGGGGATTGAAAAATTATTGTTGTAATTATTTTAAGGTTTATGCTTTCTCCTCCAAGTTTGTACGAATTTGATTTATATTTTATATAAATTAAAAAATTTTTTTTTACGTTTTAAAATTGCTGAAATTGCTAGTTGCATTGAGACAGACCGTGCACTGGACTGTGAATAATTAATCTCTCCTATATATAAATATATATGTCACATTCCAATTACATACATTGTATATGTATATATGAGGAAGGAGACTTGCGAAAAAAAAAATCGAATTTCATAAAATTAATAAACGTCACTAGATCTGTCATCATCTATTATCCGAAAAAATATCGCATTTCCATTCTTTTGTATTTATTTTGGTATTTTTATAGGCCTGTAAGATTAAGCTAGAAGGGAGCATGCAGTCGTATAAATAAAAAAAAATGTTACAGTGTACCAGCATGTGTAGTATACAGTAGTAATATAATGCTTATATAATATTGCCCATCGACAATAATAGTGTCTTTAGCCTTTTTTGTTTGCTTTTCAAAACATTTCTTTTTAGACCCCCCCAACTCCCCCCGGCCGCCCCAAAAGAAATGATATTGCTTTCTTAGCGTGCCTGTGTTATGAGCATTTACAATAACAGAACTTGTATCTACTATAGATACGTGTAAACTAAGCTTACAATGTATATGAATATATTTATTGGGTACTTAAACTTTGTATTGATTACGTACACTTGTTTACAACATATTAGAACACACACAAAAAAAATAAATAATAAATCAATTTCCATAATTTGACAAGTGGATTTTCGGATTGAATAATTGTCAATTATTGCTATTAGACTTTGTAATAATTGTTACAAAACCTATCTTATATAGGACGACATCGGCAAAATTAGACAAAACTTCGTAAATTATGAAAGTCTTAACCCCATTTGAGGCACAGTCAGCGGGGAAAGGGGGGTCCATACCCCCCCCCCCCCCCAAAAAAAATCCGATTCAAAAAGCCAAAAAATAAATAAATAAATAAATAAATAAATAAAAATAAAATAGATTATAAACATATATATTGAATTCTTCAATATAGTCACGTATTATATGCACTCGATAAACACAAATAAAATTAAATACAAGGTATTTACCAGTCTTGTGTATCACCGCAGAACCGGGTGATTTTTTTTTTCATGTATCTTTGAGATGCCTTTACATGTAACAACAACAGACAACACAGAAAACCCTAAGATCCAGAAGTACCGCAAGAGCATTTTTTGTTATTTGATCACACCAATCATGTTTATGACTGTAAACCTAGAAAAATTACATAAAAATATACAAATGAACTAAATCAACGGATTTTGGAGGACAAACCTCGCCTATATTTTATTTGATTCAATTATTCAATTTTTAATCTGTAACGGAAGTGTACATTTACCAATTTTCTTAGTATAAAATCTTTAATTGTTAATTAAGTGTTGTTCATAAAAATTATGAACAATATCCAGAAAATAAGTAGATGCATTTCATTGAAACCCAGTAGGGTTCAAGGTAAATATTTGACACCAGGTGAGAGCTAGAGTTCAGGTATGTCTACGTTGAATACACACGGGCCGGTCATGTAGGGGAAAGGGGGGGGGGGGTGTCTTGACTTGACAAGAAGACACTGTACTGATTAGGCAGGTAGGTGTCAGTTCTCTTGTCACGGTAGCGCTTCCACCTGTCACTAAGTTACGGTATATTACTTCATCTCCGCGCCGAAGTAGGTAAGATGTATAATAAAAATTTGTGTGGTTTTGTTTATTTATTTATTTATTTTTTACTTCTTCTAAATGCAGTAGTTAAATATGAATGGCAAACATCTATATTATAATATATACTTATCAGAGAAAAATAATTATACAAAGGTACAACAAAACTTGCGCGTATAGACAAAATTTATGTTTCCGTTATTGATAAAAAGGATAGCCTTAATAAAGATACTGATATTTGTTTATTCATAATTTATTTTTTGCACACATACCTAATGTTTTATGTTTCTATAATTATCAAAACAAAGTTAATAAAGGTCTCGCCTTTGTGACTCTGACTGTGTAAAGGGATTATAATATTTCTATCTTTGACAAAAATATTTCTTACATATCGACAAATTAAAAAAAAAAATGACTAAAATAGTAGATCGATTATTTCATGTACAAAAATAGAATTTGACTTTCGATTTGTGCTCTCTGCTTGGTGACGGTACTTGACGTTTATTAATTAATTAATTAATTTATTTATTTATTTATTTATTTATTTTCTTTAAAAAATATACCAGAGTTAGAGTATTAATTTCCCTTTTTGTTAAATAGTTAGATTAATCCTAAATAAATTAACAAAACGAAAGATGAACTCGAGATATCTCGGGTGTTTCTTTTCAAGGTAAAGATAAAAAGCGAGGGTTTCCGAATGAACACGATAAACGCAAAACACGATACACGATAGAACCTGATAAACGATCTTCACGATAAACGCAAAACCTGATAAACGAAAAACACGATAGAAAACGCAAAACCTGATAAACGGAAAACAAGATACGATAGGATACGATAGGATACACGCACGATACGACAGGATACACGCACGATACGATAGGATAAACGCACGATAGGACACGATAGAATTGTAAAGAATAACGATGCGGGTACTGTAGCTCACATTTGTAGTCCTTGTGACAAGACCTTCCTTTGGATACCAACCACTTTGACCTTTTGACCTTGACCTAGGAGTTTGACCTACTTGTGAAAAACTTTAACCTTTGCCATAACTTTTGAATGGTTGATGCTAGGGCTTTCATATTTCACATATGTAATCCTGGTGACATCACCCTCCTTTGAATACCAACCACTTTGACCCTATGACCTTGACATAGGAGTTTGACCTACTTTTGAAAAACTTTCTCCTAGCCATAATTTATGAATGATTGGTGCTAGGGCTTTCATACTTCACTTATGTAATCCTTGTGACAAGACCTTCCTTTGGATACCAACCACTTTGACCCTTTGACCTTGACATAGGAGTTTGACCTACTTTTTTAACCTTGGCCATAACTTTTGAATGGTTGGTGCTAGGGCTTTCATATTTCACATATGTAATTCTTGTGACAAGACCTTCCTTTTGATACCAACCACTTTGACCCTGACATAGGAGTTTGACCTCTTTCGAAAAACTTTAACCTTGCCATAACTTTTGAATGGTTGGTGTTAGGGCTTTCATACTTTACATATGTAATCCTTGTGACAAGAACTTCCTTTGGATTCTAACAACTTTGTCCTTGACCTTGATGTTTTACTTACTTTTAAAAAACTTTAACCTTCGTCATAACTTTTGAACAGTTGCAGCTAGGGCTTTCAAATTTAACATTTTTTTTTCTTTCGGCCCGGATTTTGACTTGCATTTGAGAAACTTTAACCTTCGCCATAAGCTGCCATACGGGGGCATCAGTGTTTCACAAACACATCTTGTTAAATTTTGAATTCGACAAGATTATTTTAAATGAAAGGAAAAAAATCTAAATAGAAATGATTCATTAATTTAACAGATTCCTTTACTATGTTTATGTATAATGTATTAATATACATCGTCAGTAGTATATATTTTATTAGGTCACTTGAGTCACTCAGGTGACCTATTGCTATCTGTTTTCGTCCGTCGTCGTCCGTAGTGTGTTAACATTTGAACATTTTCAGCTTCTCCGAAACCGCTGAACCAATTTCAGCCAATTTTAGCATATGGCATCTCTGTGTGAAGGGAAACAAAATTTGTGAATTTCGAGGTCCCTGCCCCCCTGGGGCCTGAGGCCAGGGGTGGGGCTAAAACCACCAAAATTAATGCAATCTTTAAAAATCTTCTTCTTTACTCCTGGACATCAAGCAGTCAAACTGTTGGCATGAATGGAATAAGCATTGAGCCCTCTACCAAAATTGTAAAATTCATGGCCCCAGGGTCAGGGATTGTGGTACTAGGGCGGGGCTATATAGATCATATAGTGAAAGTGCATTATTTCTTTAAAAATCTTCTTCTCTACTCTTGGGTATTATTAAAAGAAATTAAATTCATAGTTATGATAAGCAAGAGTGACTCGACCAAAATTGTGAAATTCATAGTCCCAGGGTCAGGGGTTCTGGTGCTAGGGCGGGGCTATATAGATCATATAGTGAAAGTACATTTATTTCTTTGAAAATCTTCTCTACTTCTGGGTATTATTTAAACAAATTAAATACATAGGTATGATAAGCAAGAGAGACTCTACCAAAATTGTGAAATTCATAGCCCCAGGGTCAGGGGTTCTGGTGCTAGGGCGGTGCTATATAGATCATGTAGTGAAAGTGCATTATTTCTTTAAAAACCTTCTTCTCTACCCCTGGGTATTATTTAAACAAATTAAATACATAGTTATGATAAGCAAGAGTGACTCGACCGAAATTGTGAAATTCATAGTCCCAGGGTCAGGGGTTCTGGTGCTAGGGCGGGGCTATATAGATCATATAGTGAAAGTGCATTTATTTTTTTGAAAATCTTCTCTACTTCTGGGTATTATTTAAACAAATTAAATACATAGTTATGATAAGCAAGAGAGACTCTACCAAAATTTTGCAATTCATAGCCCCAAGGTCAGGGGTTCTGGTGCTAGGGCGGGGCTATATAGATCATGTAGTGAAAGTGCATTATTTCTTTAAAAACCTTCTTCTCTACTCCTGGGTATTATTTAAACAAATTGAATATATAGTTATGATAAGCAAGAGTGACTCTACCAAAATTGTGAAATTTATAGCCCCAGGGCCAAGGGTTCTGGTGCTAGGGTGGGGCTATATAGATCATAAAAAGAAAGTGCATTATTTCTTTGAAAATCTTCTCTACTCCTTGGTATTATTTTAACAAATTAAATACATAGTTTTGATCAGCAAGGCTGCCTTTTCCAAAATTATGAAATTCATAGCCCCGGGGTCAGGGGTTCTCATGATAGGGCGGGGCGATATAGATCATATAGTGAAAGTGCATTTATGCTTTAAAAATCTTCCTCTCTGCTCCTGGGTATTATTTAAACAAAGTAAGTAATTTAGTATATTGTTATGATAAGCAAGGATGCCTCTTCCAAAATTGTGAAATTCATTGCCCCTAGGGTCAGGGGTTCTGCTGTTAGGGCAGGGCTATATAGATCCTATAGTGAAGGTGAATTTTTTCTTTGAAAATCTTCTTCTCTGCCCCTGGGTATTATTTAAACAAATTAAGTACATTGTTATGATAGGCAAGGATGCCTCTTCCAAAATTTCATGGCCCCAGGGTCAAGGGTTCTGGTGAAAAGGGGGGGGGTCTAATGGTTATATAGTGAAGAAGCCTAATTTCTTTGAAAATATTCTTTTTTGCTTCTGGTTGAAAGGCAAAGAAGCTAAGTGTTTTTTGCTTCTGGTTGAAAGGCAAAGAAGCTAAGTGTATAGTTATGATGAGCAAGAGTGCTTCTACCAGAGTAGTGAATTGCATGATCCCTGGGTCAGATATGCTGGTGTAAGGGTGGGGCTACTTGATAATATAGTAAAAATGCATTAATTCTATTAAATAATCCTGTCTGCTGGGGGGGGGGGGGGCTCTATTGATAATATAGTGAATCTGTAATAAAAATGCATCATTTCTTTAAAATTTTTCTCTGCACCTGGGCATATCAGATGCAAAACGAGTAAAAGTTTTAACAAGGAAGGGTATTTTTACTAGATTTTTGAACATCTGGACCAATTGGTCAAGTGTTCTGGTCCTGGCCAGGGCTCTATTAATTTGTATTATACTGAGAGGAGTTATTCCCCCTTGCCATGTACTTTTGATAATTAACCCCTGTACTTGAAAGGTTAATAGAATAAGAGAATTATGCAAGAATTTTTATTGTATAATACAAAAAGTACTTTCATAGTTTTAATGATCAGGTAGACTTGTAGGTAATAGATAAATGAAAATGAGACAAAAATAACTTGTCTTTTTAAATGTTCATCAAAGACCAAGAGAGGCCAATGTAAGAGATTTCAACAAGGGATTAAAATAGTACAGAAACACTGATAGTTTGTTAATATACTGTATGGTGATAGTGAAAAATGGGGAACAGATTAGAACCTAATTTCCTAATCACCTTATTTTTCTTGCATTTGAGCAACAAAACTTCACCTTTCAGTTCATTTTATACTCTATGGATCCTCTAAATTGTTGTATTATACTTACGTGACCGTTAAGGCCCTTGGGCCTCTTGCTAAGTGGTGGGGTTAGAGCTGGGAGTCGCAATTGATGTCCCCATAAAAAAAATTTTGTTTTTTTTTAATTAAGCTTTTAAAAAGTTAATAATACTAAGTATTTTGAATTTGTGTTATCAGTAAAGGGCAGGATTGTCACGGCTATTTAAAATCTCCTAAAAAAAGAAGAACTTTGTATAACTTTATAGGAACCTGCATTCAATATCATAGTTTAAATACGTAGTTTTTACTTTATGAAATAAAAGTTTATAGCTAGAAAATGTTATCATTTCATTTATAGCAGAAAGTTGTTGACCTTCCAGTCTCCTTGACCTTTTTAAACTCCCGAAATCCCCGCTTTTGCCATAATTCGATTTTCCAACTGAATATATCCGGAGAATTCTACGATGTTCAATGAGGTTACCATTTATAACATTCATTTACTTTCATAACAATCAATTTTTTTTAAATACCCTTTCATCAGTTCTTTTTCAGATTATTAGCCATCTCTGTACATGTTATATTAAATAACCTTACAAACAGAAAATACTTGCTAAAGCTTTCATAAAAACATGTATTATTTTCATACCACACAGTTTGTGTCTCCCATAGCGGATATAGCGGTCTTAAAAGTCCAGGTACTCAAGCGTGAAATACAGCCACTGATGAAGATTACGCACTGTTGTAGATTACGCACTCTTGGATTGGAATACAGCATAGCATTCATACCGCCTCTACAATCACATATCACTAGCAAAGACAAAGACAGAGGTTTATATACATGATTTGAAATCCTTGATTACGTGTGTCTCTAAAATTATGAATTTTCTGGATTTCTACTGCGTAATTAATCTGTGTATCTACATATGGAGATTTTTCCAGATCAGAATATAATTAAAACGTGACGCATAGAGAAAATCTGTTATCTGAAGCAATTAGTTATATTAACGAAAAAATAAGCATTCCTAAAATCGATTATATCTATTATTCAGTCTACAGCATATTTTTTTTTAAAGTAATTATTAGAAAACGATGCTGGAGTTCCTCCTTGACAACATATATTTTATGTAATCTTTGGATACCTGAATTCAAACAAGTATTCCAGGCATGGGATCATAAAGTCAGCATCCTGAAAAGTCTTGAAATAAGTTTGTAGACTTTTCCTTTTAATTGACTTAATATTTTTTCTATGATATGTTTATACATATATATTTTATTTTAATTTTACATTATTTCTCAACCTAGGACGACGTGTTAAGGATAGCCATATTAACGTGTAGGAGTGAAACGGTTCACCGCGGTATTTTTTCTCGGTTTGATACACGGTGCAAAATCTCTGATTTTCGGTTCGGTTCATTTTTCGGTCGGGATCGTTATTCAGTCGGGTTTTTCATAGGGTAAAACACGTTACTCAGTATAAATAAGTATAGAAAACGTAAATTTTTGATGACTGATAGCTTGTAAAATAATTTTTGACAGTCAAATAATTTTAATCAATTTCTTCTAGTCAATTTGCAAATAAAATTCGTAAAATATGTGACTAGAATTAGAAAAAGAAAGCATAAAAAACGTTGAATTAGTTTCCTTCTATCAAAATGTATCGTATCGAAAATAACCGAACCGAGACAAAATTATACAATACGTATCGAACCGTGAAGGAGGTGTATCATTTCACCCCTATTAACGTGCTTTTCTTAATATAGCAAATTTAAATTAAAGAACAAATTTTAACAGGGCATGGTTGTTATATTAAAAACAAGGGGCCCATGGGCCACATCGCTCACCTGAGCACATTTGCTAGGCAAAAGCACAAATCAGTTCAGTATTGAAAAGATTTGGGGGAGGGGGGGGCTTAAATTTTAAACTACCTGATGATGCTTCCATGTCAATATAACGAATGGCTTTGTTGTACTTGAGAATATTTTTTAAAAAAATTTCCCATATATTCCTTTCTAAAAATTTGATTCCCTATTGTGGCTCCTCCCTATCCCAGGGATCATCATTTGAACAAACTTGAATCTGCACTACATGAGGATACTTCCATATCAATATGACTAAACATAGCTTTTCTGTTCTTGAGAAGAAAACATTTTTTCTATATGTACCTATGTAAAACTTTCGACCCCCCATTGGGCCCCACCCTATCCCCGCAGGTTATCATTTGAACAAAATTGAATTTACACTATTTGAGGATGCTTTCATATCAAAATGTCAAAACATGATTTTCAGTTCTTCAGAAGAAGATATTTTCCTATATGTTCCTATGTAAAATTTACGATCCCCATTGTGGCCCGACCCTATCCCCTGGGGTCATAATTTTAACAAACTTGAACCTACACTACCTGAGGATGTTTCCATATCAAAATGACTAATCATGGCTTTGCAGTTCTTCAGAAGTAGATATTTTCCTATATATTTCTATTTAAGACTTTGATCCTCCACTGTGGCCCCATCCTACCCCGGGGGTCATGATTTGAAGAAACTTGAACCTACACTACCTGAGGATGCTTCCATATAAATATGACTCATCATGGCTTTGCTGTTCTTGAGAAGAAGATTTTTAAAGATTTTTCCTTTATATTTCTATGTAAAACATTGATCCTCCATTATGGCCCCACCCTACCCCCGGGGATCATGATTTGAATAAACTTGAATTTACACTATCTGAGGATGCTTCCATATAAATATGACTCATCATGGCTTAGCTGTTCTAGGGAAGAAGATTTTCTCAGATTTTTCCTTTATATTTCTAAGTAAAACTTTGATCCTCCATTGTGGCCCCACCCTGCCCCCGGGGGTCATGATTTGATAAAAATTGAATCTACACTACCTGGGATGCTTCCATATAAATATGACTCATCATGGCTTTGCTGTTCTTGAGGAGATTTTTCCTATATCTTTCTATGTAAAACTTTGATCATCCATTGTGGCCCCGCCCTATCCCCAGGGGTCATGATTTGAACAAAGTAGAATCTACACGACCCAAGGATGCTTCCATATAGATATATCTCATCATGGCTTTGCTGTTCCTGAGAAGAATATTTTTAAAGGTTTTTTACTATATATTTCTATTTAAAACTTTGATCCTCCATTGTGGTCCGCCCTACCCCGGGGGTCATGATTTGAACAAACTTGAACCTACACTACCTGGAGATGCTTCCATATTAATATGACTCATCATGGCTTTGCTGTTCTTGAGAAGAAGATTTTTAAAGATTTTTCCTTTATATTTCAATGTAAAACTTTGATCCTATATTGTGGCCCCGCCCTACCTCCGGGGGTCATGATTTGAACAAACTTGAATCTGCACTACCTCAGGATGCTTCCATATAAATATGACTCAACATGGCTTTGCTTTTCTTGAGAAGAAGATTTTTAAAGGTTTTTCCTATATATTTCTATGTAAAACTTTGATCCTCCATTGTGGCCCCACCCTACCCCCGGGGGTCATGATTTGAACAAATTTGAATCTACACTACCTGAGGATGCTTCCACATGAGTTTCATCTTTCCTGGCCCTGTGGTTCTTGAGAAGAAGATTTTTAAAAGATGCCATTAATTTTTCACTAATTCTTTATTATTTCCCCTTGAAAGAGGGTGTGGCCCTTCATTTGAAGAAACTTGAATCCCCTTCACCCAGGGATACTTTGTGGCAAGTTTGGTTGAAATTGGCCCAGTGGTTCTTGAGAAGAAGTCGAAAATGTGAAAAGTTAAGAGACAGACAGACAGCTAGACAGACGGACAAACAGACAGACATCGGACAAAAAGTGATCAGAAAAGCTCACTTGAGCCTTCGGCTCAGGTGAGCTAAAAAACTGTAATTGTATTATAATTAGCATGTACAATATTTGGTCGAAATTCATTTATTGACAAGTTACTGTAGATTTGATTTAGCACATTTCTGAATGTGCTAGATATAAATATATAAACTAGAAATCTGACCAGTCAGCAAGGGCCCCGCCGAGGGGTAGAAATATAAGGGTGCAAATTAGGGGATGAGAATTTTACTTGATTACAAAAATTTAGAAATATATAAAGAAGAATAAGCAACAGCAACTGCTAAATATCCAACACCTGTAAATAGCATCCTTGTATTTACATAAGGCAGTAAAAAACATCATATCTACAATAACTCAATTAAATGTATATTTAAAGAAGAATGAAGCATGTGTTTTCTAAAATACCAGCCTTCAGTGAATGCAAGTATCACCCAGGCTTGACCTTAACTTCAAAACTAACATCAGCTGCAGACAAAGATTTAATTAATCTTAAAGTGACAGAAACATAACCCTCTAAAATTTTCTGTGACCAGCAAAATAACCAATCCCAGGAGATGAATTATACTGCTCTCTCAACCTTTTCTTCTAGGTTTACAATAAGAACTTTTTCAGCAATGATAGAATGAGGTTATTATCTGATTACCTGTTAAAACAAGAGGCCCAGGGGCCACATGGCTCACCTGAGCACTATGGCTAGGAAAAAGCAGAAATCAGTTCAGACTTGAAAGGTTGAAAAGTTTTAATATAAAAGTTGTTGGGGGGGGGGGGTCATAAATTGAACAAATTTGAATCTACATTATCTGAGGATGCTTCCATTTAAATATGACCAATCATGGCTTTGCTGTTCTTGAGTAGAAGATTTTTAAAGATTTAACCTATGTATTCCTATGTAAAACTTTGATCACCCACCCGACCCCCCAGGGGTCATGTTTGAATAAACTTGATGTACACTATCTAAGAATGCTTCCATATAAATATGACCAATCATGGCTTTGCTATTCTTAAGAAATAGTTTTTTAAAAAGATTTTTACTATGTATTCCTATGTAAAACTTGGATCGCCCATTGTGGCCCCACCCAACCCCCGGGGGTCATGATTTGAACAAACTTGAATGTACGCTACCTGAGGATGCTTCCACATAAGTTTCATATTTTCAAGCACAGTAGTTCTTGAGAAGAAGATTTTTTAATGATGCCATTAATTTTTCACGAATTCTTAATTATATTCCCTTGGAAGAAGGCGTGGCCCTTCATTTGAAAAAATTGGAATCCCCTTTACCCAAGGATACTTTGTGGCAAGTTTGGTTGACATTGGCCCAGTGGTTCTGGAGAAGAAGTCGAAAATGTGAAAAGTTTACAGACGGACAGACAGACAGACGGACTACAGATAAAATGTGATCAGAAAAGCTCACTTGAGCCTTCGGCTCAGGTGAGCTAAAAAAGTAAGACCACATTATGTTGGTTTTAGAAAATATATCCTTTTGAAAAACATGAAAAATGTAATGTAGACTTTTTTAAATGGAATGAGAGACATGAAATCAAATAAGCTAAACCTTTGAAAAGAAAAATAACTCTGAAGAGAAATTAACTTGGTCATGGTAGGAAGATGGAGGCAATGTGATTTTATGTGTTGACTAAGTGATTTTTCAAGCTCTTTTTTTTTAAATTATCATAACGATAAAATCCAAAACACTTCCAAAAGGAAATCGTTGAAATTTGATTTTAAAAAGCTAAGTTCACAATGCTACAAATAGAATAGGATACATGTACGTCGCGCTTTCTTAGTTCGATTTGACTTGAATATTTCCGTTGTTTTCCGAAATATCAATGAAGGATTAAATTTCGTCCTTAAGGGAAATCTACGTCCGAATGAAATTCTTACGCATGTAAAGAATAATATAAGTGTATTCACCATGTAACTGAATAAACGTCTGCATATCAAGGAAAATGCAACAAAATAATGTTCGTTATTACTTAACATGTTCTGTAAGGAACTTGAGGGGGACTTGAATTTTAAGCTACAAGATATCAATAAAACAAATGGCTTTGCTGTTCGTGAGCAAAAGATTTTTTCCTATATATTCGTTTGTAAAAATTTGATCCCCCATTGTGCCCCCACCCTACCCTTGGGGTCCTCATTTGAACAAATGTGAATTTACACTACCTGCAGATGCCTCCATATCAATATGACTAAACATGGCTTTCCAGTTCTTGAGGAAAAGATTTTTTCTATATATTCCTATGAAAAACTGTGATCATCCATTGTGGCCCCTCCTTACAACCGGGGTCATGACTTTAACAAACTTGAATCTACACTACCTGAGGATCCTTCCATTAAAATGTGACCAATCATGGCTTTGCTGTTATTAAGAAGAGGAGTTTTGAAGAATTTTCTTATGTATTCCTATGTTAAATTTTGATCGCCCGTTGTGGCCCCACCCTACCCCAGGGGGTCATGATTTGAAAAACATGAATCTACACTACCTAAGGATGCATCCATATAAATATGACCAATCATGGCTTTGCTGTTCTTGATAAGAAGAGTTTTAAAGAATTTTCCTATGTATTCCTTGTTAAACTGTAATCGCCCATTGTGGCCCCACCCTACCCCCGGGGGTCATGATTTCACAACAAAATTGAATCTACACTACCTTAGAATGTTTCCATATAAGTTTCATCTTTCCTGGCCGAGTGGTTCTTGAGAAGAAGATTTTTAAAACATGTCATTAATTTTTAACTAATTCCTAATTATCTCCCCTTGAAAGAGGGCGTGACCCTTCATTTGAATAAACTTGGATTCCCTTCACCCAAGAATACTTTGTGGCAAGTTTGGTTGAAATTGGTCCAGTGCTTTTCGAGAAGACGTCGATAATGTGAAAAGTTTACAAACAGACCGACGGAGCCGGACAAAATGTGATCAGAAAAGCTCACTTTTCGACTCAGATGAGCTAAAAACTTTGAATTTACACATTGCTGAGAATGTTTCCACATCTGTATAACTCACCATGGCTCAATTGTTCTTCATTATTAGATTTAAAAAAAAATTCCCTATATATACACCTATGTAAAAATTTGATCCCCCATTGTGGCCCCACCCAAACCCTGGGAGTCATGATTTGAACAAATTCGATTCTACACTACCTGAGGATGTTTCTTTATCAGTATGAATAATCATGATTTAGCTGTTCTTGAGAAGATTTTAAAGATTTTTTCCTATATATTCCTATGTAAAACTATTATCCCCCATTGGGTCCCACCCTACCCCAGGGGTCATGATTTGAAAAAAAATTGAATCTACACTATGTGAAGAAGGTTTCACATAAGTTTCAACTTTTTCAGCCCAGTGGTTCTTGAGAAGAAGATTTTTAAAAGAAACCATCAATTTTTCAATAATTCTTAATAATCTCCCCCTTGAAAGAGGGCATGGCCCTTCATTTGAACAAACTTGAATCCCCTTTACCCAAGGATGATTCATGGCAAGTTTGGTTGAAATTGGCTCAGTGATTCTGGAGAAAAAATCGAAAATGTGAAAAGTTTACAGACAGACGGACAAAATGTGATTAGAAAAGCTCATTTGAGCTTTCAGCTCAGGTGAGCTAATAACTAATTAAATTTATATATTATATAAATAATGTATTTGTGAAACACTGTTGACCCTCCCATGACAATTTGTTATTTTTTAAATATAGGTTAAACTTCAAGGGATTAAATATGTAGCATCCAATGAAAGCTTTTATTACATAAAAAACAAATTATAAAATTGACGTTTTGATTACTGTCAGACACTCCCATTGCCAACTTATTGGACACAAACTGGTAAACTGTTCTCGTTCTGCTTTTTTGGCTTTACCTGACACTGTCCATTAAGTTAGACCAAAGAAAAGCGAGTTTTTGAATTTACCACTGTTGTTTCCAATAGTAAATCAACGAGTCACTGTCTTATATAAATATGAACATTAATTTGTTCAGTCTTAATTATCCGTATTGCGACACCGTGGGTTATTCAGGAACATTTCAATAGGTTTATCTTGTAAAATATTTATAATCTACAATGTTAAATTGGTTGATTTGTCAAAGCTTTTTCAGTGCTGTTTATTTATCAGCGAACCTTTATTTTCATTTTGATGTTTTCTGTAGCTGTCCAATAAATTGAATCTGATGACACCTACAGGTAACTTATTGGACAGAGTGCAGGACAATTACAAATTTACTGAACTAGGTGTACCAAAACGTGACGTCATAAAAATGTTTTAAGTACATTTATTAGCTTCAAACTGACTATTGTCAGATATTAGAGTCTCCCCGGCGCTAAAGTGCCTCGGAGATTCGAGAGAAGACAACATTCAGCATTTATAAGAATCGTTTCTCTTTATCAATTTAGCACTTCAGTTAAATCTAGAACTGTCCAAAAGGGACAAATACCCCCCGCTGCCAAATCACTAGTACTTTATGGATCTTAAAGGTGTTCACAATTTGCTTGAACATTTAGAGTGAAAATATAATTGCTCATTATATTTTTTAATAAATGAAACTAAGGCGCAGCCTAATAAAACATAAATACTAATAATTACATTGTTTTTCATTATATTGAAAAAATAAATTGCAACTATCTGTCATCTTTGTGAGACATGACACTCTGCAAATTGATTGTTGAAAAAAAAAATCATATTTAAGGTATCCTAACCATATTAGGACCTAATTTTCTAACCTTAAATATCCATCCATGTATTAAATACTTTGATATTAATTCAAAGCATTTTAGAGTAGTAAAGGATTTACCAAGAGAAATTTTCAAAAATATAATAACCTAAGCAGTAATTAATTAATAAAGATTGCATTGATGTCTATGGGAACAAACAAATTTTTGAAAATATAAATTTAAATACTAAGAATATCAAAAAATGCTGTGGTGGAAAGATGTATATATTATAGGACTTTTGCGAGGAGCGCTGACTTTAACAGTTGACGGCTTACTTTTACACTAGGACAATGTACGGAAGCTCTTCTACGATATAAATATTTAGGTCAACATTTAATTAAACGAAAATAACGGGTTATTTCAAAGCACAAATAAATTACCCTTGAAGAAAACGACAACCACCCTACCCTTAACTTCCGGCCTTCACATGTTAGTGCCCCTAACACCATACCTATGACCACTAGAAATATTTTCCCATCTATTATCAATTCTGTACCTCCATACATGATACAGGTTTAAATGTCAAAAGTAAACAGTCAACTGTAAAAGTCAGTGCTTCTCGCAAAAGTCCATAAGGAATAGAAAAGCGATTGAAAACTAAAGTTTTTCCAGATATATTTTTTTTTAGAATTGATTTTTTTTTTATTAAAAGCAAAGGGGTTAACTCTTCGAGGACAGGACAAGGTCAAAAATTAGGACACATTGTGCTCTTACATATTGATACTAAAACATGAAGATTATGTCTACATATACTGAGTATTCAGCCAATATATATATATATCTGTTATACATTCAGATTCACTGAATCTGAGGCTATTATGGGTCGGATACCTTAATTATACAGAATCAAATTAATCTTGATATTTTATATCAAATTCATTTTAAAAATAAAAGGCTGGTCATCCAGTAACTATGTATTTTCACAGACTATAAATTAAAATTAAGAGAGCTAGAGAACAGAGATCTTTATTTCTTTCTGTCCTATTCCCGGGAGATATAGATAAGACATGCTTGATCAGAGATGCTCTAACAGCTTCCCACACTGAACTCATTATTTACTGGATGCATGTCCACTCATTACTCCCAAGCGACAAATGGATTTACGATAACTGCTTTGTAATGCGCTGTGTAAGTAGTTATAGCGGGTCCCGATGGCTGGTTCTAAAAATAGATATACCTGTTGATTCTAAAAATAGATATACCTGGATGGTTGTTGATTCTAAAAATAGATATACCTGGATGGGTGTTGATTCTAAAAATAGATATACCTGGATGGGTGAGTCTAAAAATAGATTTTAAACTTCTAAAAATAGATATACCTGGAATTCATCCTTTTATAGTCTGTTAGACTTATATAGGTTGTTTTTTACACAGCTATACTGTTTTTTAGCTCTTTGTTACTATTATTAGATCAGATTCTTAAAAAAACACCAGTAATACAGACACACGATCCAACTATTTTTTTATTCATAAAACAATAATAACAAAAGGATTTGAAATATTTATATCACTTAAAGAACAATAATAACAAAAGTTTGACACATCTCAAACACAAATCACATTCTTTGGATCTGGAATTAAAGGGATGCGACAATGCATATACACTGTACAAGTCTCTGGAAGAAGTCCTTTGATCCTTCTACGTTCGAATTCATGAAAACAATGTTGAATTTGGAATTTCCAGGTACTTTGATGAAACACATTAATATGATCAGTTATGATCACCCATTTGTATTTTTGATAACCATAATAACCATGTTTCCTTTCCTTAAGACAGTATTGGTCCTCTCTCTTCTCATAATCTTCAGGATCAAATTTCACTCTTTTTTTCCAACCACACTTTTTTGGTATTTTGGATTAAATATTCGATTTCTTTTGTAGTAATTCAGGATTGCTTCTTCCTCAGTTTTCATCCAATCTCCCACTTTATCACCGTTAATACACCAACGATACTCCATCTTTGTACGTCTGACTTTTTTTTTCAGAATGAGAAAGTTTTTTTTTTTCTACCTCTTTATATACCTTTTTCTCAAAATCTACTTTTAGTCTCAACTTACTTTTAGTCTAATCTATTTTTAGTCTCGTGTATTCTAAGCTCTTTCAACTAGTTTTAGTCTCAACTATTTTTAGTCTCAACTTAGTTTAATCTATTTTTAATCAAATCTATTTTTAGTTTCAACTATGTTTATCTCTTTGTTACTATAAATATAACAGCACCAGTGTCCTATGCAAAAAAAACCCCTAACCTTTGCATTATGATGTCATCCAGTGTATAAATACAGTCATCTCTCCAGTTTGATTTCATTCTGTTGTCAAAAAATATTCAGACAGCAACACTTAAGAAAAAAAAATTGAATGAAATCAGAGAAAGAATTAGATCTTAGGAAAAGAAATACCCTGAACTTACAGAGAATACAGAAAGCTAATCGACATCAACAAGTACAGACTTTACGGAATATACCTGAAGAAGAACAATCAAGGTCATCATTACCACCACCACCTCATAAACCTAAGACCATTTCTCAATATTATAAAGTGAGGAAAGTTCTACCAGGTATTCCCCAAAATTTAAAGCACAAGAAATAATTACAAAATCAATTTTGAGGAATTTCCAGAGGAGGAGGAAAACCGAGGCTTTGTTCGGCAATTATTTAGAGAAATGTTAAAAACAGTCAAATATAACATGCAGTGTAATCCTAACGATTACTTACGTTTGAACATACGTCACCTTCTCTGGAATCATTTTTACCCAATGTAAACATTTAAACCAGGATGTCATTTTAAAAAAAATAGAAGCCGTCCAACAATCTAAAAAAGATTTTAAACTGGGTGACGGTGCCATGGAATTTAACATGTTTCATGTGAAATATCCAGAAGGAAGTGGTGGACAGAAAACCAAACACCTGATGGTCAATAAGGAGAATTTTCTTAAAGGAAAAAGATCTATCGTTCAGATCAAGAATCCCTGGGATAACATGTGTTTAGCTAGAGCTATTGTCGTCACTCGGTTACACAGTCAAAAACCACAAACTTCAGATCCCGAATGGGAAAAACAATGGTTACGTATGCCAAAAGGAGATTCTCAATCATCAGACCAGAAGAAGGAAGCTCTACCTCTCATGGAACAAGCTGGCTGTGATATTTATCAGCCTTATGTACCTGAAGAATGGGAGAAATTACAACAAGTGTTATATCCTCAATATCGACTGAAAATATTTCAGATCAAGTCTACCTCCTCTAAACTCATTTTTGAGCCCATTTACAAAGGCTACGGAGACGGAATTTTTTAAAATGTTCTGTTAAATGACCATCATTATGCCATTTTATCCATGGCAGCTTCGACAGGCAACCCATATTACTGTGATCATTGCGATGCGGGCTATAGAAACATCACAGACCATCGAATCAACTGTCGTTTTCGATGTCATTTTTGTTTAGCGAACACCCCATGTCCTGATGACGGGCGCCAGATTACATGTTCTCATTGCCAAGGATTTTTTAAGAACAGAACTTGTTACGAAAATCATTTACGACCTTACAGTAAAAATACGACAACAACCATGTGCAATTTAATGGGACGATGGCAACAATGTGAGAAATGGCTGTCTAAAACTTTACTCGCTCATCACTTATGCGGAGGACGGAAATAATGTAAGATTTGTAAGAAAATCGAAGAAAATGATCATCATTGCTACGTTCAACAGAAACCTCCCAAAAAGAAGGGAAAAGAGGAATTACAGTTTTACATTTATTTCGATTTCGAATGTATGCAGGAAAAGGGCATTCACATCCCTAATTCATGTGTGGCACATCGGGTCTGTCAACATTGTGGGCATTTACTCATTGAGGATCCTTGTCCTCATTGTCGACACATGGGACCCCGTCAACACGTGTTTCAAGGATCAAATACCTTAAAAGACTTCATGGACTGGTTATTACAACCCACCAGCAAAGGAGATAAGAATGGTAGTTTACTACACGACCAGGCCATCATCATTGCTCACAATTTCAAAGGATACGACGGACAGTTCATTTTAAATTACCTGGTGCATTCTGCCTGCATGAAACCCACCGTCATCCAGAACGGGAGTAAAATCTTATGCATGGAAATCTGTGGATTAAAATTCATCGATTCTTATAATTTTTTACCTTTTGCTGTGTCCAAAATGCCTTCTGCTTTCGGATTCACCGAACTGAGAAAAGGGTATTTCCCTCACTTTTTCAATACGGTACAGAACCAGAATTACGTGGGGCCTTATCCCCCTCCAGATAAATACAATCCGGACGACATGACTATTAGCAGACGACAAGCTTTTTTTCAATAGTACGACCAACAAGCTGGTAAAGTGTTTGATTTCCAGAAAGAATTTTTAGAGTATTGTATTTTCGACGTCGATATTTTACGACGATGCTGTGCTCAGTTTAGATCCACCCTCAAGAGTTTAGTGAATGTAGATCCCTTTCAGGAATCTATCACTTTTGCCAGTGCAGCCAATTTAGCTTACCGTCGAGGATTCATGCCCGAAGATACCATTGCCATCATTCCTAACCTGGGATATCAACCTGCTCGTCAATATTCGGCCAAAGCCTGTCGATGGTTTAACCTGGTTGAGTCAAAGAAGCGGATCTCACATCCAACATGCGAGAAACGGAGTAGAACTCAAGATCGGAAATTATACTGTAGACGGATATCAAGAAGATACTTGCACCGTCTATGATTTTTTTGGATGTTATTGGCACGGATGTCCCACCTGCTATCCCAAGCTACAGACCGAAACTCATCCTCACCGGACTCAATATACTTACCAACAATTATACGAGAAAACTTTAAGAAGGAAGTCGGTCTTAGAGCAAATGGGGTCCAATGTCACCTATATCTGGGAGCACGAATTCGATGAACAAGTGCAAGGAGATAAGGTTTTACAGAATTATTTATCAGCCCTAAACATACCAGATCCTTTAAACCCCCGAGAGGCTTTGTACGGAGGTCGGACCAATGCTACACGATTATACTGTGAGGAAGGGGATATGAGATACATAGACGTGTGTTCTCTCTATCCTTACGTGTTAAAACACAGAGCTTTTCCTGTGGGGCATCCTCAGATCATTACCGACCAATTCCAGGACGTCAGATCTTATTTCGGACTCATTCACTGCAGGGTCTTACCATCTCGAGGCCTCTATCACCCAGTTTACCTTATTGCACGGGAGGCAAGTTATTTTTTCCCTTATGCCGAACTTGTGCAGAACAACAGGACCCTATACATCGATGTCGACACAATTCCCATGAACGCAGTCTCACAGGTACCTGGGTGACGACCAATTACACAAAGCCTTGGACATGGGGTATACTTTAGAGCAGATTTAAGAAGTTTGGCATTTTCCAGAAAGCAGTACAGATTTATTCAGACCTTATATCGATACTTTTTTAAAGATCAAACAAGAAGCTTCTGGATTTCCACCCGAGTATCAGACGGAAGAACACCAACTAGATTACATTCTTCAAGTCTTAGAAAGAGAAGGAATTAGAATGAACCTGTTAAGTATCGAAAAAAATCCAGTGCGAAGAACCATAGCCAAACTCTTTTTAAATTGTTTGTGGGGAAAATTTGCTCAACGTCTGTTATTACCGAAAACGAAATACTTAAGGGAAGAAGAGGAATTACAAGAACTCTTACAAGATTCGACCAAAGAGATTAAAGGTATCCAACTCTTAGAAAATAAAGAGAAGCCGGAATTAGACATTATGTTAGTCAATTATCAAGACACATCAATTTGTAGAAGAATGTCCCTTTGGAAATGTAATACTGGCCTGTTTTACTACCGCTTATGCTCGATTACATCTCTACGAGGCTTTACAACCTTTAGGAGATCGGGTCCTTTATTTCGATACGGATAGTATCGTGTACCAACATAAGGAAGGACAATTTAATCCGACCCTTGGCAATAGTTTAGGAGAATGGACCGACGAATTGGACGGGGATCACATCATTAAATTTATTTCAGGAGGTCCCAAAAATTATGCTTACCTCACTGCCAAAAGAAATTCCATCCTTAAAGTCAAAAGATTAACTCTTAATTATCGGGCCTCCAATATCGTGTCACCAGAAACATTGGAAAAAATGCTCAAGAAAGAAATGGATGAAGTCACAGTGTCTTATCCTTATAAAATACAGAGGACCCGAGATCATCAAGTCAAGACATTACCTTTATATAAAAAGTATAGAATTGTATATGACAAGAGACAGATCTTGAAAGATTATAACACTATACCTTATGGTTATTAAAAATGTGTTTATTAATTAAATGACTGTATTTCATGTATGTGTTTGTTAACTATAAATAAAGCATTGAAACTACCTTTGTTTTCATTTGTCATCATGCAACCTGAGGAGACACCCCTTCCCTCTTTTCAATTAAAACATGAATTTACCATGGTGGTAGCAGGACCTTCTAAATCAGGCAAAGCGGAATTTGTCAAGAAATTAATAGAAAATTTACATTGGATTACCCCCCTTCCACAAAAAATTGTTTGGTGTTATCGGGAATGGCAACCTGCTTACACTTCTTTAAGAGTTCGGGTGTCTTTCATTCGAAATATTCCCCAAGACGATGAGAAATTAGTGGCTAATTTAAATATACCACACTTACTCATTTTTGACGACATGATGGGAGGAAAAGCCATTGAATCGATCGTGGATTGGTTTACCCGTAAAGCTCATTATCGAAATACCAGTGTAATTTACATCACTCAGAATTTATTTGATAGGGCAGCATCACATCGCACCATTAGTTTGAATGCTCATGATTTAGTCTTGTTTAAAAATCCCCGAGACAAATCTCAAATCAGTGCCTTGAGTCGTCAGTTAGCTCTACCTCATTTGATGTCCGCTTATCAAGAAGCTACCAATGTTCCTCATGGGTATCTCTTGGTGGATTTAAGTCCACACACCTCAGATGAATACAGATTGAGAAGTCGATTGTTTGAATTGTTGACTATACACATGCCCCAAGAGTATAAATAAAAATGTATCACCCTCACACTTGTCATTTATCATTCAACTTTCATCATGAATACAATTTTAATATTTTTTAACAGTAGTGGTTTTGATAAATGTGAATTGTGTTGATAGTATTTGTATATATCGGGTCTCTGCTGAGTTCGGCCAAAGTGACATCGCTTACATCAGCTGTTTGTCACGTGACAGGACTAAAATTGGACCATATATGTACTACTACAAAGATCGTAAAAGTTCAACGATATACGGGCATTCTTCCGCTATAAAATTTATTTTGTTTTCTTTGAGACAAATTCCTTAACCCGAGAAGTGCTGGGAGCAACTTCCTCATGCTTAAGAATTGTTTAAAATTTAGCCGTCTTTCTATAAACTCCAGACAAAAATGTAATACGCATTGGAATAATGTTAGATTACGGAATAAATAAACAATGTACAACCAGCT